>NC_090267.1:504874057-506225057 GCF_040414725.1 Anabrus simplex | reverse complement strand
TGTGTATAGTGCCGTGTAGTATCGAGTGGAGTGCAGTGCCTGTACTGCCGTGTAGTACTGAGTGGAGTACAGTGCCTGTACTGCCGTGTAGTCCCGAGTGGAGTACAGTGCCTGTACTTCCGTGTAGTACTGATTGGAGTACAGTGCCTGTACTGCCGTGTAGTACCGAGTGGAGTACATTGCTTGTACTGCCGTGTAGTACTGAGTGGAGTACAGTGCCTGTACTGTCGTGTAGTGCCGAGTGGAGTACTGTGTGTATAGTTCAGTGTAGTACTGAGTGGAGTACAGTGCATGTACTGCCGTGTAGTCCCGAGTGGAGTACTGTGTGTATAGTGCAGTGTAGTACTGAGTGGAGTACAGTGCCTGTACTGCCGTGTAGTACCGAGTGGAGTACAGTGCCTGTACTGCCGTGTAGTCCCAGGTGGAGTACTGTGTGCATACTGCCGTGTAGTACTGAGTGGAGTACAGTGGCTGTACTGCCGTGTAGTACCGAGTGGAGTACAGTGCCTGTACTGCCGTGTAGTACTGGGTGGAGTACTGTGCCTGTACTGCCGTGTAGTCCCCAGTGGAATACAGTTTGTGAAGTGCAGTGTAGTACTGAGTGGAGTACAGTGCATGTACTGCCGTGTAGTACCGAGTGGAGTACTGTGTGTATAGTGCCGTGTAGTACCGAGTGGAGTACAATGCCTGTACTCCCGTGTTGTACCGTGTGGAGTACTGTGTGTATAGTGCCGTGTAGTACCGAGTGGAGTACAGTGCCTGTACTGCGTGTAGTACCGAGTGGAGTACTGTGTGTATAGTGACGTGTAGTACCGAGTGGAGTACAGTGCTTGTACTGCCGTGTAGTACCGAGTGGAGTACAGTGCGTGTAGTGCCGTCTAGTACCGAGTGGAGTACAGTTTGTATATTGCCGTGTAGTACTGAGAGGAGTACAATGCCTGTACTGCCGTGTAGTACCGAGTGGAGTACGGTGTGTATATTGCCGTGTAGTACCGAGTGGTGTACGGTGCCTGTACTGCCGTGTAGTACTGAGTGGAGTACAGTGCCTGTACTGCTGTGTAGTACCGAGTGGAGTACAGTGTGTATAGTGCCGTGTAGTACTGAGTGGAGTACAGTGCCTAAACAGCCGTGTAGTACTGAGTGGGGTACAGTGCCTGTACTGCCGTGTAGTACCGAGTGGGGGACTGTGTGTATACTGTCGTGTAGTACTGAGTATAGTACAGTGCCTGTACTGCCGTGTAGTACCGAGTGGAGTACTGTGTGCATACTGCCGTGTAGTACTGAGTGGAGTACAGTACCTGTACTGCCGTGTAGTACCGAGTGGGGGACTGTGTGCATAATGCCGTGTAGTACTGAGTGGAGTACAGTGCCTGTACTGCCATGTAGTACCGAGTGGGGGACTGTGTGCATACTGCCGTGTAGTTCCCAGTGGAGTACAGTGCCTGTACTGGCGTGTAGTACTGAGTGGAGTACAGTGCCTGTATTGCCGTGTAGTCCCGAGTGGAGTACAGTGCCTGCACTGCCGTGTAGTAGTGAGTGGAGTACAGTGCCTGTACTGCCGTGTAGTACTGAGTGGAGTACTGTGTGTATAGTGCCGTGTAGTACCGAGTGGAGTACAGTGGGTGTACTGCCGTGTAGTACTGAGTGGAGTAGAGTGCCTGTACTGCCGTGTAGTACCGAGTGGAGTACAGTGCCTGTACTGCCGTGTAGTACTGAGTGGAGTACTGTGTGTATAGTGCCGTGTAGTACCGAGTGGAGTACAGTGCCTGTACTGCCGTGTAGTACTGAGTGGAGTACAGTGCCTGTACTGCCGTGTAGTACTGAGTGGAGTACAGTGCCTGTACTGCCGTGTAGTCCCGAGTGAAGTACAGTGCCTGTGCTGCCGTGTAGTACTGAGTGGAGTACTGTGTGTATAGTGCCGTGTAGTACCGAGTGGAGTACAGTGCCTGTACTGCCGTGTAGTAGTGAGTGGAGTACTGTGCCTGTGCTGCCGTGTAGTACTGAGTGGAGTACTGTGTGTATAGTGCCGTGTAGTACCGAGTGGAGTACAGTGGGTGTATGCCGTGTAGTACTGAGTGGAGTACAGTGCCTGAACTGCCGTGCAGTACTGAGTAGAGTACAGTGCCTGTACTGCCGTGTAGTCCCGTGTGGAGTACAGTGCCTGTACTGCCGTGTAGTACTGAGTGGAGTACTGTGTGTATAGTGCCGTGTAGTACCGTGTGGAGTACAGTGCCTCTACTGCCGTGTAGTACTGAGTGGAGTACAGTGCCTGTACTGCCGTGTAGTACTGTGTGGAGTACAGTGCCTGTACTGCCGTGTAGCACTGAGTGGAGTACTGTGTGTATAGTGCCGTGAAGTACCGAGTGGAGTACAGTGCCTGTACTGCCGTGTAGTACTGATGGGAGTACAGTGTCTGTACTGCCGTGTAGTACTGAATGGAGTACAGTGCCTGTACTGCCGTGTAGTCCCGAATGGAGTACTGTGTGTATAGTGCCGTGTAGTACCGAGTAGAGCACAGTGCCTGTACTGCCGTGTAGTACCGAGTGGAGTACTGTGTGTATAGTGCCGAGTAGTACCGAGTGGAGTACAGTGCCTGTACTGCCGTGTAGTACTGAGTGGAGTACAGTGCCTGTAATGCCGTGTAGTACCGAGTGGAGTACTCTGTGTATAGTGCCGTGTTGTACCGAGTGGAGTACAGTGCCTGTACTGCCGTGTAGTACTGAGTGGAGTACAGTGCTGTACTGCCGTGTAGTCCCGAGTGGAGTACAGTGCCTGTACTGCCGTGTAGTTCTGATTGGAATACAGTGCCTGTACTGCCGTGTAGTACCGAGTGGAGTACAGAGCTTATACTGCCGTGTAGTACTGAGTGGGGTACAGTGCCTGTACTGCCGTGTAGTGCCGTGTGGAGTACTGTGTGTATAGTTCAGTGTAGTACTGAGTGGAGTACAGTGCATGTACTGCCGTGTAGTCCCGAGTGGAGTACTGTGTGTATAGTGCAGTGTAGTGCTGAGTGGAGTACAGTGCCTGTACTGCTGTGTAGTACCGAGTGGAGTACAGTGCCTGTACTGCCATGTAGTCCCGAGTGGAGTACTGTGTGCATACTGCCGTGTAGTACTGAGTAGAGTACAGTGCCTGTACTGCCGTGTAGTACCGAGTGGAGTACTGTGTGTATAGTGCCGTGTAGTAACGAGTGGAGTACAGTGCCTGTACTGCGTGTAGTACCGAGTGGAGTACTGTGTGTATAGTGCCGTGTAGTGCCGAGTGGAGTACAGTGCCTGTACTGCCGTGTAGTACTGATTGGAGTACAGTGTGAATAGTGCCGTGTAGTACCGAGAGGAGTACAGTGCCTGTTCTGCCGTGTAGTACCCAGTGGAGTACGGTGTGTATAGTGCCGTCTAGTACCGAGTGGAATACATTGTGTATAGTGCCGTGTAGTACTGAGTGGAGTACAGTACCTGTACTGCCGTGTAGTACCGATTGGAGTACACTGTGTATAGTGCCGTGTAGTACAGAGTGGAGTACAATGCCTGTACTGCCGTGTAGTACTGAGTGGAGTACATTGCCTGTACTGCCGTGTAGTACCGAGTGGAGTACAGTGTATATAGTGCCGTGTAGTACTGAGTGGAGTACAGTGCCTGTGCTGCCGTGTAGTACTGAGTGGGGTACAGTGAATGTACTGCCGTGTAGTACCGAGTGGGGGAATGTGTGTATACTGCCGTGTAGTACTGAGTATAGTACAGTGCCTGTACTGCCGTGTAGTACCGAGTGGAGTACTGTGTGCATACTGCCGTGTAGTACTGAGTGGAGTACAGTACCTGTACTGCCGTGTAGTACCGAGTGGGGGACTGTGTGTATACTGCCGTGTAGTACTGAGTGGAGTACAGTGCCTGTACTACCGTGTAGTACCGAGTGGGGGACTGTGTGTATACTGCCGTGTAGTACTGAGTGGAGTACAGTCCCTGTACTGCCGTGTAGAACCGAGTGGGTGACTGTGTGTACACTGCCGTGTAGTACTGAGTGGAGTACTGTGTGTATAGTGCAGTGTAGTGCTGAGTGGAGTACAGTGCCTGTACTGCCGTGTAGTACCGAGTGGAGTACTGTGTGTATAGTGCAGTGTAGTGCTGAGTGGAGTACAGTACCTGTACTGCCGTGTAGTACTGAGTATAGTACAGTGCCTGTACTGCCGTGTAGTACCGAGTGGGGGACTGTGTGTATACTGCCGTGTAGTACTGAGTGGAGTACAGTACCTGTACTGCCGTGTAGTCCCGAGTGGAGTACTGTGTGTATAGTGCAGTGTAGTGCTGAGTGGAGTACAGTACCTGTACTGCCGTGTAGTACCGAGTGGGGGACTGTGTGCATACTGCCGTGTAGTTCCCAGTGGAGTACAGTGCCTGTACTGGCCTGTAGTACTGAGTGGAGTACAGTGCCTGTATTGCCGTGTAGTCCCGAGTGGAGTACAGTGCCTGTACTGCCGTGTAGTCCCGAGTGGAGTACAGTGCCTGTACTGCCGTGTAGTACTGAGTGGAGTACAGTGTGTATAGTGCCGTGTAGTACCGAGTGGAGTACAGTGGGTGTACTGCCGTGTAGTACTGAGTGGAGTAGAGTGCCTGTACTGCCGTGTAGTACCGAGTGGAGTACAGTGCCTGTACTGCCGTGTAGTACTGAGTGGAGTACTGTGTGTATAGTGCCGTGTAGTACCGAGTGGAGTACAGTGCCTGTACTGCCGTGTAGTACTGAGTGGAGTACAGTGCCTGTACTGCCGTGTAGTACTGAGTGGAGTACAGTGCCTGTACTGCCGTGTAGTACTGAGTGGAATACAGTGCCTGTACTGCCGTGTAGTCCCGAGTGGAGTACAGTGCCTGTACTGCCGTGTAGTCCCGAATGGAGTACTGTGTGTATAGTGCCGTGTAGTACCGAGTGGAGTACAGTGCCTGTACTGCCGTGTAGCACCGAGTGGAGTACTGTGTGTATAGTGCCGTGTAGTACCGACTGGAGTACAGTGCCTGTATTGCCGTGTAGTACTGAGTGGAGTACATTGCCTGTACTTCCGTGTAGTACTGATTGGAGTACAGTGCCTGTACTGCCGTGTAGTACCGAGTGGAGTACATTGCCTGTACTTCCGTGTAGTACTGATTGGAGTACAGTGCCTATACTGCCGTGTAGTACCGACTGGAGTACAGTGCCTGTATTGCCGTGTAGTCCCAGGTGGAGTACGGTGAGCATACTGCCGTGTAGTACTGAGTGGAGTACCGTGGCTGTACTGCCGTGTAGTACCGAGTGGAGTACAGTGCCTGTACTGCCGTGTAGTACTGGGTGGAGTACAGTGCCTGTACTGCCGTGTAGTCCCCGGTGGAATAAAGTTTGTGTAGTGCAGTGTAGTACTGAGTGGAGTACAGTGCATGGACTGCCGTGTAGTACCGAGTGGAGTACTGTGTGTATAGTGCCGTCTAGTACTGAGTGGAGTACAGTGCCTGTACTGCCGTGTAGTACTGAGTGGAGTACAGTGCCTGTACTGCCGTGTAGTCCCGAGTGGAGTACAGTGCCTGTACTTGCGTGTAGTACTGATTGGAGTACAGTGCCTGTACTGCCGTGTAGTACCGAGTGGAGTACATTGCTTGTACTGCCGTGTAGTACTGAGTGGAGTACAGTGCCTGTACTGTCGTGTAGTGCCGAGTGGAGTACTGTGTGTATAGTGCAGTGTAGTACTGAGTGGAGTACAGTGCATGTACTGCCGTGTAGTCCCGAGTGGAGTTCTGTGTGTATAGTGCCGTGTAGTATCGAGTGGAGTACAGTGCCTGTATTGCCGTGTAGTACTGAGTGGAGTACAGTGCCTGTAATGCCGTGTGGTACCGAGTGGAGTACTGTGTGTATAGTGCCGTGTAGTATCGAGTGGAGTGCAGTGCCTGTACTGCCGTGTAGTACTGAGTGGAGTACAGTGCCTGTACTGCCGTGTAGTCCCGAGTGGAGTACAGTGCCTGTACTTCCGTGTAGTACTGATTGGAGTACAGTGCCTGTACTGCCGTGTAGTACCGAGTGGAGTACATTGCTTGTACTGCCGTGTAGTACTGAGTGGAGTACAGTGCCTGTACTGTCGTGTAGTGCCGAGTGGAGTACTGTGTGTATAGTTCAGTGTAGTACTGAGTGGAGTACAGTGCATGTACTGCCGTGTAGTCCCGAGTGGAGTACTGTGTGTATAGTGCAGTGTAGTACTGAGTGGAGTACAGTGCCTGTACTGCCGTGTAGTACCGAGTGGAGTACAGTGCCTGTACTGCCGTGTAGTCCCAGGTGGAGTACTGTGTGCATACTGCCGTGTAGTACTGAGTGGAGTACAGTGGCTGTACTGCCGTGTAGTACCGAGTGGAGTACAGTGCCTGTACTGCCGTGTAGTACTGGGTGGAGTACTGTGCCTGTACTGCCGTGTAGTCCCCAGTGGAATACAGTTTGTGTAGTGCAGTGTAGTACTGAGTGGAGTACAGTGCATGTACTGCCGTGTAGTACCGAGTGGAGTACTGTGTGTATAGTGCCGTGTAGTACCGAGTGGAGTACAATGCCTGTACTCCCGTGTTGTACCGTGTGGAGTACTGTGTGTATAGTGCCGTGTAGTACCGAGTGGAGTACAGTGCCTGTACTGCGTGTAGTACCGAGTGGAGTACTGTGTGTATAGTGACGTGTAGTACCGAGTGGAGTACAGTGCTTGTACTGCCGTGTAGTACCGAGTGGAGTACAGTGCGTGTAGTGCCGTCTAGTACCGAGTGGAGTACAGTTTGTATATTGCCGTGTAGTACTGAGAGGAGTACAATGCCTGTACTGCCGTGTAGTACCGAGTGGAGTACGGTGTGTATATTGCCGTGTAGTACCGAGTGGTGTACGGTGCCTGTACTGCCGTGTAGTACTGAGTGGAGTACAGTGCCTGTACTGCTGTGTAGTACCGAGTGGAGTACAGTGTGTATAGTGCCGTGTAGTACTGAGTGGAGTACAGTGCCTAAACAGCCGTGTAGTACTGAGTGGGGTACAGTGCCTGTACTGCCGTGTAGTACCGAGTGGGGGACTGTGTGTATACTGTCGTGTAGTACTGAGTATAGTACAGTGCCTGTACTGCCGTGTAGTACCGAGTGGAGTACTGTGTGCATACTGCCGTGTAGTACTGAGTGGAGTACAGTACCTGTACTGCCGTGTAGTACCGAGTGGGGGACTGTGTGCATAATGCCGTGTAGTACTGAGTGGAGTACAGTGCCTGTACTGCCATGTAGTACCGAGTGGGGGACTGTGTGCATACTGCCGTGTAGTTCCCAGTGGAGTACAGTGCCTGTACTGGCGTGTAGTACTGAGTGGAGTACAGTGCCTGTATTGCCGTGTAGTCCCGAGTGGAGTACAGTGCCTGCACTGCCGTGTAGTAGTGAGTGGAGTACAGTGCCTGTACTGCCGTGTAGTACTGAGTGGAGTACTGTGTGTATAGTGCCGTGTAGTACCGAGTGGAGTACAGTGGGTGTACTGCCGTGTAGTACTGAGTGGAGTAGAGTGCCTGTACTGCCGTGTAGTACCGAGTGGAGTACAGTGCCTGTACTGCCGTGTAGTACTGAGTGGAGTACTGTGTGTATAGTGCCGTGTAGTACCGAGTGGAGTACAGTGCCTGTACTGCCGTGTAGTACTGAGTGGAGTACAGTGCCTGTACTGCCGTGTAGTACTGAGTGGAGTACAGTGCCTGTACTGCCGTGTAGTCCCGAGTGAAGTACAGTGCCTGTGCTGCCGTGTAGTACTGAGTGGAGTACTGTGTGTATAGTGCCGTGTAGTACCGAGTGGAGTACAGTGCCTGTACTGCCGTGTAGTAGTGAGTGGAGTACTGTGCCTGTGCTGCCGTGTAGTACTGAGTGGAGTACTGTGTGTATAGTGCCGTGTAGTACCGAGTGGAGTACAGTGGGTGTATGCCGTGTAGTACTGAGTGGAGTACAGTGCCTGAACTGCCGTGCAGTACTGAGTAGAGTACAGTGCCTGTACTGCCGTGTAGTCCCGTGTGGAGTACAGTGCCTGTACTGCCGTGTAGTACTGAGTGGAGTACTGTGTGTATAGTGCCGTGTAGTACCGTGTGGAGTACAGTGCCTCTACTGCCGTGTAGTACTGAGTGGAGTACAGTGCCTGTACTGCCGTGTAGTACTGTGTGGAGTACAGTGCCTGTACTGCCGTGTAGCACTGAGTGGAGTACTGTGTGTATAGTGCCGTGAAGTACCGAGTGGAGTACAGTGCCTGTACTGCCGTGTAGTACTGATGGGAGTACAGTGTCTGTACTGCCGTGTAGTACTGAATGGAGTACAGTGCCTGTACTGCCGTGTAGTCCCGAATGGAGTACTGTGTGTATAGTGCCGTGTAGTACCGAGTAGAGCACAGTGCCTGTACTGCCGTGTAGTACCGAGTGGAGTACTGTGTGTATAGTGCCGAGTAGTACCGAGTGGAGTACAGTGCCTGTACTGCCGTGTAGTACTGAGTGGAGTACAGTGCCTGTAATGCCGTGTAGTACCGAGTGGAGTACTCTGTGTATAGTGCCGTGTTGTACCGAGTGGAGTACAGTGCCTGTACTGCCGTGTAGTACTGAGTGGAGTACAGTGCTGTACTGCCGTGTAGTCCCGAGTGGAGTACAGTGCCTGTACTGCCGTGTAGTTCTGATTGGAATACAGTGCCTGTACTGCCGTGTAGTACCGAGTGGAGTACAGAGCTTATACTGCCGTGTAGTACTGAGTGGGGTACAGTGCCTGTACTGCCGTGTAGTGCCGTGTGGAGTACTGTGTGTATAGTTCAGTGTAGTACTGAGTGGAGTACAGTGCATGTACTGCCGTGTAGTCCCGAGTGGAGTACTGTGTGTATAGTGCAGTGTAGTGCTGAGTGGAGTACAGTGCCTGTACTGCTGTGTAGTACCGAGTGGAGTACAGTGCCTGTACTGCCATGTAGTCCCGAGTGGAGTACTGTGTGCATACTGCCGTGTAGTACTGAGTAGAGTACAGTGCCTGTACTGCCGTGTAGTACCGAGTGGAGTACTGTGTGTATAGTGCCGTGTAGTAACGAGTGGAGTACAGTGCCTGTACTGCGTGTAGTACCGAGTGGAGTACTGTGTGTATAGTGCCGTGTAGTGCCGAGTGGAGTACAGTGCCTGTACTGCCGTGTAGTACTGATTGGAGTACAGTGTGAATAGTGCCGTGTAGTACCGAGAGGAGTACAGTGCCTGTACTGCCGTGTAGTACCCAGTGGAGTACGGTGTGTATAGTGCCGTCTAGTACCGAGTGGAATACATTGTGTATAGTGCCGTGTAGTACTGAGTGGAGTACAGTACCTGTACTGCCGTGTAGTACCGATTGGAGTACACTGTGTATAGTGCCGTGTAGTACAGAGTGGAGTACAATGCCTGTACTGCCGTGTAGTACTGAGTGGAGTACATTGCCTGTACTGCCGTGTAGTACCGAGTGGAGTACAGTGTATATAGTGCCGTGTAGTACTGAGTGGAGTACAGTGCCTGTGCTGCCGTGTAGTACTGAGTGGGGTACAGTGAATGTACTGCCGTGTAGTACCGAGTGGGGGAATGTGTGTATACTGCCGTGTAGTACTGAGTATAGTACAGTGCCTGTACTGCCGTGTAGTACCGAGTGGAGTACTGTGTGCATACTGCCGTGTAGTACTGAGTGGAGTACAGTACCTGTACTGCCGTGTAGTACCGAGTGGGGGACTGTGTGTATACTGCCGTGTAGTACTGAGTGGAGTACAGTGCCTGTACTACCGTGTAGTACCGAGTGGGGGACTGTGTGTATACTGCCGTGTAGTACTGAGTGGAGTACAGTCCCTGTACTGCCGTGTAGAACCGAGTGGGTGACTGTGTGTACACTGCCGTGTAGTACTGAGTGGAGTACTGTGTGTATAGTGCAGTGTAGTGCTGAGTGGAGTACAGTGCCTGTACTGCCGTGTAGTACCGAGTGGAGTACTGTGTGTATAGTGCAGTGTAGTGCTGAGTGGAGTACAGTACCTGTACTGCCGTGTAGTACTGAGTATAGTACAGTGCCTGTACTGCCGTGTAGTACCGAGTGGGGGACTGTGTGTATACTGCCGTGTAGTACTGAGTGGAGTACAGTACCTGTACTGCCGTGTAGTCCCGAGTGGAGTACTGTGTGTATAGTGCAGTGTAGTGCTGAGTGGAGTACAGTACCTGTACTGCCGTGTAGTACCGAGTGGGGGACTGTGTGCATACTGCCGTGTAGTTCCCAGTGGAGTACAGTGCCTGTACTGGCCTGTAGTACTGAGTGGAGTACAGTGCCTGTATTGCCGTGTAGTCCCGAGTGGAGTACAGTGCCTGTACTGCCGTGTAGTCCCGAGTGGAGTACAGTGCCTGTACTGCCGTGTAGTACTGAGTGGAGTACAGTGTGTATAGTGCCGTGTAGTACCGAGTGGAGTACAGTGGGTGTACTGCCGTGTAGTACTGAGTGGAGTAGAGTGCCTGTACTGCCGTGTAGTACCGAGTGGAGTACAGTGCCTGTACTGCCGTGTAGTACTGAGTGGAGTACTGTGTGTATAGTGCCGTGTAGTACCGAGTGGAGTACAGTGCCTGTACTGCCGTGTAGTACTGAGTGGAGTACAGTGCCTGTACTGCCGTGTAGTACTGAGTGGAGTACAGTGCCTGTACTGCCGTGTAGTACTGAGTGGAATACAGTGCCTGTACTGCCGTGTAGTCCCGAGTGGAGTACAGTGCCTGTACTGCCGTGTAGTCCCGAATGGAGTACTGTGTGTATAGTGCCGTGTAGTACCGAGTGGAGTACAGTGCCTGTACTGCCGTGTAGCACCGAGTGGAGTACTGTGTGTATAGTGCCGTGTAGTACCGACTGGAGTACAGTGCCTGTATTGCCGTGTAGTACTGAGTGGAGTACATTGCCTGTACTTCCGTGTAGTACTGATTGGAGTACAGTGCCTGTACTGCCGTGTAGTACCGAGTGGAGTACATTGCCTGTACTTCCGTGTAGTACTGATTGGAGTACAGTGCCTATACTGCCGTGTAGTACCGACTGGAGTACAGTGCCTGTATTGCCGTGTAGTCCCAGGTGGAGTACGGTGAGCATACTGCCGTGTAGTACTGAGTGGAGTACCGTGGCTGTACTGCCGTGTAGTACCGAGTGGAGTACAGTGCCTGTACTGCCGTGTAGTACTGGGTGGAGTACAGTGCCTGTACTGCCGTGTAGTCCCCGGTGGAATAAAGTTTGTGTAGTGCAGTGTAGTACTGAGTGGAGTACAGTGCATGGACTGCCGTGTAGTACCGAGTGGAGTACTGTGTGTATAGTGCCGTCTAGTACTGAGTGGAGTACAGTGCCTGTACTGCCGTGTAGTACTGAGTGGAGTACAGTGCCTGTACTGCCGTGTAGTCCCGAGTGGAGTACAGTGCCTGTACTTGCGTGTAGTACTGATTGGAGTACAGTGCCTGTACTGCCGTGTAGTACCGAGTGGAGTACATTGCTTGTACTGCCGTGTAGTACTGAGTGGAGTACAGTGCCTGTACTGTCGTGTAGTGCCGAGTGGAGTACTGTGTGTATAGTGCAGTGTAGTACTGAGTGGAGTACAGTGCATGTACTGCCGTGTAGTCCCGAGTGGAGTTCTGTGTGTATAGTGCCGTGTAGTATCGAGTGGAGTACAGTGCCTGTATTGCCGTGTAGTACTGAGTGGAGTACAGTGCCTGTAATGCCGTGTGGTACCGAGTGGAGTACTGTGTGTATAGTGCCGTGTAGTATCGAGTGGAGTGCAGTGCCTGTACTGCCGTGTAGTACTGAGTGGAGTACAGTGCCTGTACTGCCGTGTAGTCCCGAGTGGAGTACAGTGCCTGTACTTCCGTGTAGTACTGATTGGAGTACAGTGCCTGTACTGCCGTGTAGTACCGAGTGGAGTACATTGCTTGTACTGCCGTGTAGTACTGAGTGGAGTACAGTGCCTGTACTGTCGTGTAGTGCCGAGTGGAGTACTGTGTGTATAGTGCAGTGTAGTACTGAGTGGAGTACAGTGCATGTACTGCCGTGTAGTCCCGAGTGGAGTACTGTGTGTATAGTGCAGTGTAGTACTGAGTGGAGTACAGTGCCTGTACTGCCGTGTAGTACCGAGTGGAGTACAGTGCCTGTACTGCCGTGTAGTCCCAGGTGGAGTACTGTGTGCATACTGCCGTGTAGTACTGAGTGGAGTACAGTGGCTGTACTGCCGTGTAGTACCGAGTGGAGTACAGTGCCTGTACTGCCGTGTAGTACTGGGTGGAGTACTGTGCCTGTACTGCCGTGTAGTCCCCAGTGGAATACAGTTTGTGTAGTGCAGTGTAGTACTGAGTGGAGTACAGTGCATGTACTGCCGTGTAGTACCGAGTGGAGTACTGTGTGTATAGTGCCGTGTAGTACCGAGTGGAGTACAATGCCTGTACTCCCGTGTTGTACCGTGTGGAGTACTGTGTGTATAGTGCCGTGTAGTACCGAGTGGAGTACAGTGCCTGTACTGCGTGTAGTACCGAGTGGAGTACTGTGTGTATAGTGACGTGTAGTACCGAGTGGAGTACAGTGCTTGTACTGCCGTGTAGTACCGAGTGGAGTACAGTGCGTGTAGTGCCGTCTAGTACCGAGTGGAGTACAGTTTGTATATTGCCGTGTAGTACTGAGAGGAGTACAATGCCTGTACTGCCGTGTAGTACCGAGTGGAGTACGGTGTGTATATTGCCGTGTAGTACCGAGTGGTGTACGGTGCCTGTACTGCCGTGTAGTACTGAGTGGAGTACAGTGCCTGTACTGCTGTGTAGTACCGAGTGGAGTACAGTGTGTATAGTGCCGTGTAGTACTGAGTGGAGTACAGTGCCTAAACAGCTGTGTAGTACTGAGTGGGGTACAGTGCCTGTACTGCCGTGTAGTACCGAGTGGGGGACTGTGTGTATACTGTCGTGTAGTACTGAGTATAGTACAGTGCCTGTACTGCCGTGTAGTACCGAGTGGAGTACTGTGTGCATACTGCCGTGTAGTACTGAGTGGAGTACAGTACCTGTACTGCCGTGTAGTACCGAGTGGGGGACTGTGTGCATAATGCCGTGTAGTACTGAGTGGAGTACAGTGCCTGTACTGCCATGTAGTACCGAGTGGGGGACTGTGTGCATACTGCCGTGTAGTTCCCAGTGGAGTACAGTGCCTGTACTGGCGTGTAGTACTGAGTGGAGTACAGTGCCTGTATTGCCGTGTAGTCCCGAGTGGAGTACAGTGCCTGCACTGCCGTGTAGTAGTGAGTGGAGTACAGTGCCTGTACTGCCGTGTAGTACTGAGTGGAGTACTGTGTGTATAGTGCCGTGTAGTACCGAGTGGAGTACAGTGGGTGTACTGCCGTGTAGTACTGAGTGGAGTAGAGTGCCTGTACTGCCGTGTAGTACCGAGTGGAGTACAGTGCCTGTACTGCCGTGTAGTACTGAGTGGAGTACTGTGTGTATAGTGCCGTGTAGTACCGAGTGGAGTACAGTGCCTGTACTGCCGTGTAGTACTGAGTGGAGTACAGTGCCTGTACTGCCGTGTAGTACTGAGTGGAGTACAGTGCCTGTACTGCCGTGTAGTCCCGAGTGAAGTACAGTGCCTGTGCTGCCGTGTAGTACTGAGTGGAGTACTGTGTGTATAGTGCCGTGTAGTACCGAGTGGAGTACAGTGCCTGTACTGCCGTGTAGTACTGAGTGGAGTACTGTGTGTATAGTGCCGTGTAGTACCGAGTGGAGTACAGTGGGTGTACTGCCGTGTAGTACTGAGTGGAGTAGAGTGCCTGTACTGCCGTGTAGTACCGAGTGGAGTACTGTGCCTGTACTGCCGTGTAGTACTGAGTGGAGTACTGTGTGTATAGTGCCGTGTAGTACCGAGTGGAGTACAGTGCCTGTACTGCCGTGTAGTACTGAGTGGAGTACAGTGCCTGTACTGCCGTGTAGTACTGAGTGGAGTACAGTGCCTGTACTGCCGTGTAGTCCCGAGTGGAGTACAGTGCCTGTACTGCCGTGTAGTACTGATTGGAGTAATAGTGCCTGTACTGCCATGTAGTACCGAGTGGAGTACAGTGCTTGTACTGCCGTGTAGTACTGAGTGAAGTACAGAGCCTGTACTGCCATGTAGTGCCGAGTGGAGTACTGTGTGTATAGTGCAGTGTAGTACTGAGTGGAGTACAGTGCATGTACTGCCGTGTAGTACTCAGTGGAGTACTGTGTGTTTAGTGCCGTGTAGTACCGATTGGAGTACAGTTGGTGTACTGCCGTGTAGTACTGAGTGGAGTACAGTGCCTGTACTGCCGTGTAGTACTGAGTGGAGTACAGTGCCCGTACTGCCGTGTAGTCCCGAGTGGATTACAGTGCCTATACTGCCGTGTAGTACAGAGTGGAGTACTGTGTGTATAGTGCCGTGTAATACCGAGTGGAGTACAGTGCCTGTACTGCCGTGTAGTACTGAGTGGAGCACAGTGCGTGTACTGCCGTGTAGTACTGAGTGGAGTACAGTTCCTGTACTGCCGTGTAGTCCCGAGTGGAGTACAGTGCCTGTACTGCCGTGTAGTACTGAGTGGAGTACTGTGTGTATAGTGCCGTGTAGTAACGAGTGGAGTACAGTGCTGTACTGCCGTGTAGTACTGAGTGGAGTACAGTGCCTGTACTGCCGTGTAGTACTGAGTGGAGTACAGTGCCTGTACTGCCGTGTAGTCCCGAATGGAGTACTGTGTGTATAGTGCCGTGTAGTACCGAGTGGAGTACAGTGCCTGTACTGCCGTGTAGCACCGAGTGGAGTACTGTGTGTATAGTGCCGTGTAGTACCGAGTGGAGTACAGTGCCTGTATTGCCGTGTACTACTGAGTGGAGTACAGTGCCTGTACTTCCGTGTAGTACTGATTGGAGTACAGTGCCTGTACTGCCGTGTAGTACCGAGTGGAGTACATTGCTTGTACTGCCGTGTAGTACTGAGTGGAGTACAGTGCTTGTACTGTCGTGTTGTGCCGAGTGGAGTACTGTGTGTATAGTGCAGTGTAGTACTGAGTGGAGTACAGTGCATGTACTGCCGTGTAGTCCCGAGTGGAGTACTGTGTGTATAGTGCAGTGTAGTACTGAGTGGAGTACAGTGCCTGTACTGCCGTGTAGTACAGAGTTGGAGTACAGTGCCTGTACTGCCGTGTAGTCCCAGGTGGAGTACTGTGTGCATACTGCCGTGTAGTACTGAGTGGAGTACAGTGGCTGTACTGCCGTGTAGTACCGAGTGGAGTACAGTGCCTGTACTGCCGTGTAGTACTGGGTGGAGTACAGTGCCTGTACTGCCGTGTAGTCCCCAGTGGAATAAAGTTTGTGTAGTGCAGTGTAGTACTGAGTGGAGTACAGTGCATGTACTGCCGTGTAGTACCGAGTGGAGTACTGTGTGTATAGTGCCGTCTAGTACCGAGTGGAGTACAGTGCCTGTACTGCCGTGTAGTACTGAGTGGAGTACAGTGCCTGTACTGCCGTGTAGTCCCGAGTGGAGTACCGTGCCTGTACTTCCGTGTAGTACTGATTGGAGTACAGTGCCTGTACTGCCGTGTAGTACCGAGTGGAGTACATTGCTTGTACTGCCGTGTAGTACTCAGTGGAGTACAGTGCCTGTACTGTCGTGTAGTGCCGAGTGGAGTACTGTGTGTATAGTGCAGTGTAGTACTGAGTGGAGTACAGTGCATGTACTGCCGTGTAGTCCCGAGTGGAGTACTGTGTGTATAGAGCCGTGTAGTATCGAGTGGAGTACAGTGCCTGTATTGCCGTGTAGTACTGAGTGGAGTACAGTGCCTGTACTGCCGTGTAGTACTGAGTGGAGTACTGTGTGTATAGTGCCGTGAAGTACCGAGTGGAGTACAGTGCCTGTACTGCCGTGTAGTCCCGAGTGGAGTACAGTGCCTGTACTGCCGTGTAGTTCTGAGTGGAGTACAGTGCCTGTACTGCCGTGTAGTCCCGAATGGAGTACTGTGTGTATAGTGCCGTGTGGTACCGAATGGAGTACAGTGCCTGTACTGCCGTGTAGTACTGAGTGGGGTAATGTGTGTATAGTGCCGTGTAGTACCGAGTGGAGTACAGTGCCTGTACTGCCGTGTAGTACTGAGTGGAGTACAGTGCCTGTAATGCCGTGTAGTCCCGAATGGATTACTGTGTGCATAGTGCCGTGTAGTACCGAGTGGAGTACAGTGCCTGTACTGCCGTGTAGTACTGAACGGAGTACAGTGCCTGTACTGCCGTGTAGTCCGGAGTGGAGTACAGTGCCTGTACTGCCGTGTAGTCCCGAGTGGAGTACTGTGTGTATAGTGCCGTGTAGTACCGAGTGGAGTACATTGCCTGTACTGCCGTGTAGTACTAAGTGGAGTACAGTGCCTGTACTGCCGTGTAGTCCCGAGTGGAGTACTCTGTGTATAGTGCAGTGTAGTACTGAGTGGTGTACTGTACCTGTACTGCCGTGTAGTACTGAGTGTAGTACAGTGCTTCTACTGCCGGGTAGTACTGGGTGGAGTACAGTGCCTGTACTGCCGTGTAGTACCGAGTGGGGGACTGTGTGTATACTGCCGTGTAGTTCCGAGTGGAGTACAGTGCCTGTACTTCCGTGTAGTACCGAGTGGAATACTATGTGTATAGTGCCGTGTAGTACCGAGTGGAGTACTGTGTGCATACTGCCGTGTAGTACTGAGTGGAGTACAGTGCCTGAACTGCCGTGCAGTACTGAGTGGAGTACAGTGCCTGTACTGCCTTGTAGTCCCGAGTGGAGTACAGTGCCTGTACTGCCGTGTAGTACCGAGTGGAGTACTGTGTGTATAGTGCGGTGTAGTACCGAGTGGAGTACAGTGCATGTACTGCCGTGTAGTACCGAGTGGAGTACTGTGTGTATAGTGCCGTGTAGTACCGAGTGGAGTACAGTGCCTGTATTGCCGTGTAGTAAAGAGTGGAGTACTGTGTGTACAGTGCCATGTAGTACCGAGTGGAGTACAGTGCCTGTATTGCCGTGTAGTAAAGAGTGGAGTACTGTGTGTACAGTGCCATGTAGTACCGAGTGGAGTACTGTGTGCATACTGCCGTGTAGTACTGCGTGGATTACAGTACCTGTACTGCCGTGTAGTACCGAGTGGAGTACGGTGCATGTACTGCCGTGTAGTACCAAGTGGAATACTGTGTGTATAGTGCGGTGTAGTACCGAGTGGAGTACAGTGCATGTACTGCCGTGTAGTACCGAGTGGAGTACTGTGTGTATAGTGCCGTGTAGTACCGAGTGGAGTACAGTGCCTGTATTGCCGTGTAGTAAAGAGTGGAGTACTGTGTGTACAGTGCCATGTAGTACCGAGTGGAGTACTGTGTGCATACTGCCGTGTAGTACTGCGTGGAGTACAGTACCTGTACTGCCGTGTAGTACCGAGTGGAGTACTGTGTGTATAGTGCCGTGTAGTAGCGAGTGGAGTACAGTGCCTGTACTGCCCTGTAGGAGTGAGTGGAGTACACTGCCTGAACTGCCACGCAGTACTGAGTGGAGTACAGTGCCTGTACTGCCGTGTAGTCCGAGTGGAGTACAGTGCCTGTACTGCCGTGTAGTCATGAGTGGAGTACAGTGCCTGTACTGCCGTGTAGTAGTGAGTGGAGTACTGTGCCTGTACTGCCGTGTAGTACTGAGTGGAGTACTGTGTGTATAGTGCCGTGTAGTACCGAGTGGAGTACAGTGGGTGTATGCCGTGTAGTACTGTGTGGAGTACAGTGCCTGAACTGCCGTGCAGTACTGAGTGGAGTACAGTGCCTGTACTGCCGTGTAGTACTGAGTGGAGTACAGTGCCTGTAATGCCGTGTAGTACCGAGCGGAGTACTCTGTGTATAGTGCCGTGTAGCACCGAGTGGAGTACAGTGCCTGTACTGCCGTGTAGTACAGAGTGGAGTACAGTGCTGTACTGCCGTGTAGTCCCGAGTGGAGTACAGTGCCTGTACTGGCGTGTAGTTCTGATTGGAGTACAGTGCCTGTACTGCCGTGTAGTACCGAGTGGAGTACAGAGCTTATACTGCCGTGTAGTACTGAGTGGGGTACAGTGCCTGTACTGCCGTGTAGTGCCGAGTGGAGTACTGTGTGTATAGTGCAGTGTAGTACTGAGTGGAGTACAGTGCATGTACTGCCGTGTAGTCCCGAGTGGAGTACTGTGTGTATAGTGCAGTGTAGTGCTGAGTGGAGTACAGTGCCTGTACCGCTGTGTAGTACCGAGTGGAGTACAGTGCCTGTACTGCCATGTAGTCCCGAGTGGAGTACTGTGTGCATACTGCCGTGTAGTACTGAGTAGAGTACAGTGCCTGTACTGCCGTGTAGTACCGAGTGGAGTACTGTGTGTATATTGCCGTGTAGTACCGAGTGGAGTACAGTGCCTGTACTGCGTGTAGTACCGAGTGGAGTACTGTGTGTATAGTGCCGTGTAGTGCCGAGTGGAGTACAGTGCCTGTACTGCCGTGTAGTACTGATTGGAGTACAGTGTGAATAGTGCCGTGTAGTACCGAGGGGAGTACAGTGCCTGTACTGCCGTGTAGTACCGAGTGGAGTACAGTGTGTATAGTGCAGTTTAGTACCGAGTGGAATACATTGTGTATAGTGCCGTGTAGTACTGAGTGGAATACAGTACCTGTACTGCCGTGTAGTACCGATTGGAGTACACTGTGTATAGTGCCGTGTAGTACAGAGTGGAGTACAGTGCCTGTACTGCCGTGTAGTACTGAGTGGAGTACATTGCCTTACTGCCGTGTAGTACCGGGTGGAGTAGAGTGTATATAGTGCCGTGTAGTACTGAGTGGAGTACAGTGCCTGTGCTGCCGTGTAGTACTGAGTGGGGTACAGTGCCTGTACTGCCGTGTAGTACCGAGTGGGGGAATGTGTGTATACTGCCGTGTAGTACTGAGTATAGTACAGTGCCTGTACTGCCGTGTAGTACCGAGTGAAGTACTGTGTGCATACTGCCGTGTAGTACTGAGTGGAGTACAGTACCTGTACTGCCGTGTAGTAGCGAGTGGGGGACTGTGTGTATACTGCCGTGTTGTACTGAGTGGAGTACAGTGCCTGTACTACCGTGTAATACCGAGTGGGGGACTGTGTGTATACTGCCGTGTAGTACTGAGTGGAGTACAGTCCCTGTACTGCCGTGTAGAACCGAGTGGGTGACTGTGTGTACACTGCCGTGTAGTACTGAGTGGGGTACTGTGTGTATAGTGCAGTGTAGTGCTGAGTGGAGTACAGTGCCTGTACTGCCGTGTAGTACCGAGTGGAGTACTGTGTGTAAGTGCAGTGTAGTGCTGAGTGGAGTACAGTACCTGTAATGCCGTGTAGTACTGAGTGGGGGACTGTGTGTATACTGCCGTGTAGTACTGAGTGGAGTACAGTACCTGTACTGCCGAGTAGTCCCGAGTGGAGTACTGTGTGTATAGTGCAGTGTAGTGCTAAGTGGAGTACAGTACCTGTACTGCCGTGTAGTACCGAGTGGGGGACTGTGTGCATACTGCCGTGTAGTTCCCAGTGGAGTACAGTGCCTGTACTGGCGTGTAGTACTGAGTGGAGTACAGTGGCTGTATTGCCGTGTAGTCCCGAGTGCAGTACAGTGCCTGTACTGCCGTGTAGTAGTGAATGGAGTACAGTGCCTGTACTGCCGTGTAGTACTGAGTGGAGTACTGTGTGTATAGTGCCGTGTAGTACCGAGTGGAGTACAGTGGGTGTACTGCCGTGTAGTACTGAGTGGAGTAGAGTGCCTGTACTGCCGTGTAGTACCGAGTGGAGTACAGTGCCTGTACTGCCGTGTAGTACTGAGTGGAGTACTGTGTGTATAGTGCCGTGTAGTACCGAGTGGAGTACAGTGCCTGTACTGCCGTGTAGTACTGAGTGAAGTACAGTGCCTGTGCTGCCGTGTAGTTCTTAGTGGAGTACTGTGTGTATAGTGCCGTGTAGTACCGAGTGGAGTACATTGCCTGTACTGCCGTGTAGTACTGAGTGGAGTACAGTGCCGGTACTGCCGTGTAGTCCCGAGTGGAGTACAGTGCCTGTACTGCCGTGTAGTACTGATTGGAGTAATAGTGCCTGTACTGCCATGTAGTACCGAGTGGAGTACAGTGCTTGTACTGCCGTGTAGTACTGAGTGAAGTACAGTGCCTGTACTGCCATGTAGTGCCGAGTGGAGTACAGTGTGTATAGTGAAGTGTAGCACTGAGTGGAGTACAGTGCAGTTACTGCCGTGTAGTACTCAGTGGAGTACTGTGTGTTTAGTGCCGTGTAGTACCGATTGGAGTACAATGGGTGTACTGCCGTGTAGTACTTAGTGGAGTACAGTGCCTGTACTGCCGTGTAGTACTGAGTGGAGTACAGTGCCTGTACTGCCGTGTAGTCCCGAGTGGATTACAGTGCCTATACTGCCATGTAGTACTGAGTGGAGTACTGTGTGTATAGTGCCGTGTAATACCGAGTGGAGTACAGTGCCTGTTCTGCCGTGTAGTACTGAGTGGAGCACAGTGCGTGTACTGCCGTGTAGTACTGAGTGGAGTACAGTTCCTTTACTGCCGTGTAGTCCCGAGTGGAGTACAGTGCCTGTACTGCCGTGTAGTACTGAGTGGAGTACTGTGTGTATAGTGCCGTGTAGTAACGAGTGGAGTACAGTGCTGTACTGCCCTGTAGTACTGAGTGGAGTACAGTGCCTGTACTGCCGTGTAGTACTGAGTGGAGTACAGTGCCTGTACTGCCGTGTAGTACTGAGTGGAGTACAGTGCCTGTACTGCCGTGTAGTCCCGAATGGAGTACTGTGTGTATAGTGCCGTGTAGTACCGAGTGGAGTACAGTGCCTGTACTGCCGTGTAGCACCGAGTGGAGTACTGTGTGTATAGTGCCGTGTAGTACCGAGTGGAGTACAGTGCCTGTATTGCCGTGTAGTACTGAGTGGAGTACAGTGTCTGTACTTCCGTGTAGTACTGATTGGAGTACAGTGCCCGTACTGCCGTGTAGTACCGAGTGGAGTACATTGCTTGTACTGCCGTGTAGTACTGAGTGGAGTACAGTGTCTGTACTGCCGTGTTGTACTGAGTGGAGTACTGTGTGTATAGTGGCGTGTAGTAACGAGTGGAGTACAGTGCCAGTACTGCCGTGTAGCCCCGAATGGAGTACTGTGTGTATAGTGCCGTGTAGTACCGAGTGGAGTACAGTGCCTGTACTGCCGTGTAGCACCGATGGAGTACTGTGTGTATAGTGCCGTGTAGAACCGAGTGGAGTACAGTGCCTGTATTGTCGTGTAGTACTGAGTGGAGTACAGTGCCTGTACTGCCGTGTAGAACCGAGTGGGGGACTGTGTGTATAGTGCCGTGTAGTACCGAGTGGAGTACTGTGTGCATACTGCCGTGTGGTACCGAGTGGAGTACTGTGTGCATACTGCCGTGTGGTACCGAGTGGAGTACAGTGCCTGTACTGCCGTGTAGTACTGAGTGGAGTACAGTTCCTGTACTGCCGTGTAGTCCCGAGTGGAGTACAGTGCCTGTACTGCCGTGTAGTACTGAGTGGAGTACTGTGTGTATAGTGCCGTGTAGTAACGAGTGGAGTACAGTGCCTGTACTGCCGTGTAGTCCCGAATGGAGTACTGTGTGTATAGTGCCGTGTAGTACCGAGTGGAGTACAGTGCCTGTACTGCCGTGTAGCACCGAGTGGAGTACTGTGTGTATAGTGCCGTGTAGAACCGAGTGGAGTATAGTGCCTGTATTGTCGTGTAGTACTGAGTAGAGTACAGTGCCTGTAATGCCGTGTAGTACCGAGTGGAATACTGTGTGTATAGTGCCGTGTAGTACCGAGTGGAGTACAGCACCTCTACTGCCGTGTAGTACCGAGTGGAGTACTGTGTGTATAGTGCCGTGTAGTACTGAGTGGAGTACAGTGCCTGTACTGCCGTGTAGTACCGAGTGGAATACTGTGTGTATAGTGCCGTGTAGTACCGAGTGGAGTACAGCACCTCTACTGCCGTGTAGTACCGAGTGGAGTACTGTGTGTATAGTGCCGTGTAGAACCGAGTGGAGTATAGTGCCTGTATTGTCGTGTAGTACTGAGTAGAGTACAGTGCCTGTACTGCCGTGTAGTAGTGAGTGGAGTACTGTGCCTGTACTGCCGTGTAGTACTCAGTGGAGTACTGTGTGTATAGTGCCGTGTAGTACCGAGTGGAGTACAGTGGGTGTACTGCCGTGTAGTTATGAGTGGAGTACAGCGCCTGTACTGCCGTGTAGTACTGAGTGGAGTACAGTGCCTGTACTGCCGTGTAGTACTGAGTGGAGTACAGTGCCTGTAATGCCGTGTAGTACCGAGTGGAGTACGCTGTGTATAGTGCCGTGTTGTACCGAGTGGAGTACAGTGCCTGTACTGCCGTGTAGTACTGAGTGGAGTACAGTGCTGTACTGCCGTGTAGTCCCGAGTGGAGTACAGTGCCTGTACTGCCGTGTAGTACCGAGTGGAGTACAGAGCTTATACTGCCGTGTAGTACTGAGTGGGGTACAGTGCCTGTACTGCCGTGTAGTGCCGAGTGGAGTACTGTGTGTATAGTGCAGTGTAGTACTGAGTGGAGTACAGTGCATGTACTGCCGTGTAGTCCCGAGTGGAGTACTGTGTGTATAGTGCAGTGTAGTGCTGAGTGGAGTACAGTGCCTGTACTGCTGTGTAGTACCGAGTGGAGTACAGTGCCTGTACTGCCATGTAGTCCCGAGTGGAGTACTGTGTGTATAGTGCCGTCTAGTACCGAGTGGAATACATTGTGTATAGTGCCGTGTAGTACTGAGTGGAGTACAGTACCTGTACTGCCGTGTAGTACCGATTGGAGTACACTGTGTATAGTGCCGTGTAGTACAGAGTGGAGTACAGTGCCTGTACTGCCGTGTAGTACTGAGTGGCGTACAGTGCCTGTACTGCCGTGTAGTACCGAGTGGAGGAATGTGTGTTTACTGCCGTGTAGTACTGAGTATAGTACAGTGCCTGTACTGCCGTGTAGTACCGAGTGGAGTACTGTGTGCATACTGCCGTGTAGTACTGAGTGGAGTAGAGTACCTGTACTGCCGTGTAGTACCGAGTGGGGGACTGTGTGTATACAGCCGTGTAGTACTCAGTGGAGTACAGTCCCTGTACTGCCGAGTAGTCCCGAGTGGAGTACAGTGTGTATAGTGCAGTGTAGTACTGAGTGGAGTACTGTGCCTGTACTGCCGTGTAGTAGTGAGTGGAGTACTGTGCCTGTACTGCCGTGTAGTACTGAGTGGAGTACTGTGTCTGTACTGCCGTGTAGTACCGAGTGGAGTACAGTGGGTGTACTGCCGTGTAGTACTGAGTGGAGTACAGTGCCTATACTGCCGTGTAGTACTGAGTGGGGTACAGTGCCTGTACTGCCGTGTAGCCCGACAGGAGTACAATGCCTGTACTGCCGTGTAGTACTGAGTGGAGTACTGTGTGTATAGTGCCGTGTCGTACCGAGTGGAGTACAGTGCCTGTACTGCCGTGTAGTACTGAGTGGAGTCCAGTGCCTGTAATGTCGTGTAGTACCGAGTGAAGTACTGTGTGTATAGTGCCGTTAGTACCGAGTGTAATACAGTGCCTGTACTGCCGTGTAGTACTGAGTGGAGTACAGTGCCTGTACTGCCGTGTAGTCCCGAGTGGAGTACAGTGCCTGTACTGCCGTGCAGTACTGATTGAAGTACAGTGCCTGTACTGCCGTGTAGTGCCGGGTGGAGTACAGTGCTTGTACTGCCGTGTAGTACTGAGTGAAGTACAGTGCCTGTACTGCCGTGTAGTGCCGAGTGGAGTACAGTGCCTGTACTGCCGTGTAGTCCCGAGTGGAGTAATGAGTGTATAGTGCATTGTAGTACTGAGTGGAGTACTGTGTGTATAGTCCCGTGTAGTACTGAGTGGAGTACAGTGCCTGTACTGCCGTGTAGTACCGATTGGAGTAGTGCGTCCATACTGCCGTCTAGTACTGTGTGGAGTACAGTGCCTGTACTGCCGTGTAGTACTGGGTGGAATACAGTGCCTGTACTGCCGTGTAGTCCCGAGTGGAGTACAGTGTGTATAGTGCAGTGTAGTACTGGGTGGAGTACAGTGCATGTACTGCCGTGTAGTACCGAGTGGTGTACTGTGTGTATAGTGCCGTGTGGTACCGAGTGGAGTACCATGCCTGTACTGCCGTGTAGTACCGAGTGGAGTACTGTGTGTATAGTGCCGTGTAGTACCGAGTGGAGTACAGTGCCTGTACTGCGTGTAGTACCGAGTGGAGTACAGTGCCTGCACTTCGTGTAGTACCGAGTGGAGTACAGTGTGTATAGTGCCGTCTAGTACCGAGTGGAGTACAGTGTGTATAATGCCGTGTAGTACTGTTTGGAGTACAGGGCCTGTACTGCCGTGTAGTACCGAGTGGAGTACAGTGTGTATAGTGCCGTGTAGTACTGAGTGGAGTACAGTGCCTGTACTGCCGTGTAGTACTGAGTGGGGTACAGTGCCTGTACTGCCGTGTAGTACAGAGTGGGGGACTGTGTGTATACTGCCGTGTAGTACTGAGTATAGTACAGTGCCTGTACTGCCGTGTAGTACCGAGTGGAGTACTGTGTGTGTACTGCCGTATAGTACTGAGTGGAGTATAGTACCTGTACTCCCGTGTAGTACCTAGTGGGGGACTGTGTGTATACTGCCGTGTAGTACTGGGTTGGAGTACATTGCCTGTACTACCATGTAGTACCGAGTGGGGGACTGTGTGTATACTGCCGTGTAGTACTGAGTGGAGTACAGTGCCTGTACTGCCGTGTAGTATCGAGTGGGGGACTGTGTGTATACTGCCGTGTAGTACTGAGTGGAGTACTGTGTCTATAGTGCAGTGTAGTGCTGAGTGGAGTACAGTACCTGTCATGCCGTGTAGTACTGAGTATAGTACAGTGCCTGT
Source organism: Anabrus simplex (assembly GCF_040414725.1). Classification (NCBI taxonomy): domain Eukaryota; kingdom Metazoa; phylum Arthropoda; class Insecta; order Orthoptera; family Tettigoniidae; genus Anabrus; species Anabrus simplex. The sequence goes on along the minus strand of NC_090267.1, from coordinate 506,200,121 downwards.
ACTGCCGTGTAGTACCGAGTGGGGGACTGTGTGTATACTGCCGTGTAGTACTGAGTGGAGTACAGTACCTGTACTGCCGAGTAGTCCCGAGTGGAGTACTGTGTGTATAGTGCAGTGTAGTGCTGAGTGGAGTATAGTACCTGTACCGCCGTGTAGTACCGAGTGGGGGACTGTGTGTATACTGCCGTGTAGTACTGAGTGGAGTACAGTCCCTGTACTGCCGTGTAGTACCGAGTGGGGGACTGTGTATATACTGCCGTGTAGTACTGAGTGGAGTACATTGCCTGTACTGCCGTGTAGTCCCGAGTGGAGTACTGTGTGCATACTGCCGTGTAGTACTGATTGGAGTACGGTCCCTGTACTGCCGAGTAGTCCCGAGTGGAGTACAGTATGTATAGTGCAGTGTAGTACTGAGTGGAGTACTGTGTGTATAATGCAGTGTAGTACCGAATGGAGTACTGTGTGCATAGTGCCGTGTAGTACTGAGTGGAGTACAGTGCCTGTACTGCCATGTAGTACCGAGTGGAGTACTGTGTGTATAGTGCCGCGTAGTACCGAGTGGAGTACAGTGCCTGTACTGCCGTGTAGTACTGTGTGGAGTACAGTGCCTGAACTGCCGTGTAGTCCCGAGTGGAGTACAGTGCATGTACTGCCATGTAGTAGTGAGTGGAGTACTGTGCCTGTACTGCCGTGTAGTACTGAGTGGAGTACTGTGTGTATAGTGCCGTGTAGTACCGAGTGGAGTACAGTGCCTCTACTGCCGTGTAGTACTGAGTGGAGTACAGTGCCTGTACTGCCGTGTAGTACTGAGTGGAGTACAGTGCCTGTACTGCCGTGTAGTACTGAGTGGAGTACTGTGTGTATAGTGCCGTGAAGTACCGAGTGGAGTACAGTGCCTGTACTGCCGTGTAGTCCCGAGTGGAGTACAGTGCCTGTACTGCCGTGTAGTTCTGAGTGGAGTACAGTGCCTGTACTGCCGTGTAGTCCCGAATGGAGTACTGTGTGTATAGTGCCGTGTGGTACCGAATGGAGTACAGTGCCTGTACTGCCGTGTAGTACTGAGTGGGGTAATGTGTGTATAGTGCCGTGTAGTACCGAGTGGAGTACAGTGCCTGTACTGCCGTGTAGTACTGAGTGGAGTACAGTGCCTGTAATGCCGTGTAGTCCCGAATGGATTACTGTGTGCATAGTGCCGTGTAGTACCGAGTGGAGTACAGTGCCTGTACTGCCGTGTAGCACCGAGTGGAGTACTGTGTGTATAGTGCCGTGTAGTACCGACTGGAGTACAGTGCCTGTATTGCCGTGTAGTACTGAGTGGAGTACAGTGCCTGTACTGTCGTGTAGTGCCGAGTGGAGTACTGTGTGTATAGTGCAGTGTAGTACTGAGTGGAGTACAGTGCATGTACTGCCGTGTAGTACCGAGTGGAGTACATTGCTTGTACTGCCGTGTAGTACTGAGTGGAGTACAGTGCCTGTAATGTCGTGTAGTGCCGAGTGGAGTACTGTGTGTATAGTGCAGTGTAGTACTGAGTGGAGTACAGTGCATGTACTGCCGTGTAGTCCCGAGTGGAGTACTGTGTGTATAGTGCAGTGTAGTACTGAGTGGAGTACAGTGCCTGTACTGCCGTGTAGTACCGAGTGGAGTACAGTGCCTGTACTGCCGTGTAGTCCCAGGTGGAGTACTATGTGCATACTGCCGTGTAGTACCGAGTGGAGTACAGTGCCTGTACTGCCGTGTAGTACTGGGTGGAGTACAGTGCCTGTACTGCCGTGTAGTCCCCAATGGAATAAAGTTTGTGTAGTGCAGTGTAGTACTGAGTGGAGTACAGTGCATATACTGCCGTGTAGTACCGAGTGGAGTACTGTGTAAATAGTGCCGTCTAGTACCGAGTGGAGTACAGTGCCTGTACTGCCGTGTAGTACTGAGTGGAGTACAGTGCCTGTACTGCCGTGTAGTCCCGAGTGGAGTACAGTGCCTGTACTTCCGTGTAGTACTGATTGGAGTACAGTGCCTGTACTGCCGTGTAGTACCGAGTGGAGTACATTGCTTGTACTGCCGTGTAGTACTGAGTGGAGTACAGTGCCTGTACTGTCGTGTAGTGTCGAGTGGAGTACTGTGTGTATAGTGCAGTGTAGTACTGAGTGGAGTACAGTGCATGTACTGCCGTGTAGTCCCGAGTGGAGTACTGTGTGTATAGTGCCGTGTAGTATCGAGTGGAGTACAGGGCCTGTATTGCCGTGTAGTACTGAGTGGAGTACAGTGCCTGTAATGCCGTGTGGTACCGAGTGGAGTACTGTGTGTATAGTGCCTTGTAGTATCGAGTGGAGTGCAGTGCCTGTACTGCCGTGTAGTACTGAGTGGAGTACAGTGCCTGTACTGCCGTGTAGTCCCGAGTGGAGTACAGTGCCTGTACTTCCGTGTAGTACTGATTGGAGTACAGTGCCTGTACTGCCGTGTAGTACCGAGTGGAGTACATTGCTTGTACTGCCGTGTAGTACTGAGTGGAGTACAGTGCCTGTACTGTCGTGTAGTGCCGAGTGGAGTACTGTGTGTATAGTGCAGTGTAGTACCGAGTGGAGTACAGTGCATGTACTGCCGTGTAGTCCCGAGTGGAGTACTGTGTGTATAGTGCAGTGTAGTACTGAGTGGAGTACAGTGCCTGTACTGCCGTGTAGTACCGAGTGGAGTACAGTGCCTGTACTGCCGTGTAGTCCCAGGTGGCGTACTGTGTCCATACTGCCGTGTAGTACTGAGTGGAGTACAGTGGCTGTACTGCCGTGTAGTACCGAGTGGAGTACAGTGCCTGTACTGCCGTGTAGTACTGGGTAGAGTACTGTGCCTGTACTGCCGTGTAGTCCCCAGTGGAATACAGTTTGTGTAGTGCAGTGTAGTACTGAGTGGAGTACAGTGCATGTACTGCCGTGTAGTACCGAGTGGAGTACTGTGTGTATAGTGCCGTGTAGTACCGAGTGGAGTACAATGCCTGTACTGCCGTGTAGTACCGTGTGGAGTACTGTGTGTATAGTGCCGTGTAGTACCGAGTGGAGTACAGTGCCTGTACTGCGTGTAGTACCGAGTGGAGTACTGTGTGTATAGTGACGTGTAGTACCGAGTGGAGTAGAGTGCCTGTACTGCCGTGTAGTACCGAGTGGAGTACAGTGCGTGTAGTGCCGTCTAGTACCGAGTGGAGTACAGTTTGTATATTGCCGTGTAGTACTGAGTGTAGTACAGTGCCTGTACTGCCGTGTAGTACCGAGTGGAGTTCTGTGTGCATACTGCCGTGTAGTACTGAGTGGAGTACAGTAGCTGTACTGCCGTGTAGTACCGAGTGGGGGACTGTGTGCATAATGCCGTGTAGTACTGAGTGGAGTACAGTGCCTGTACTGCCGTGTAGTACCGAGTGGGGGACTGTGTGCATACTCCCGTGTAGTTCCCAGTGGAGTACAGTGCCTGCACTGCCGTGTAGTAGTGAGTGGAGTACAGTGCCTGTACTACCGTGTAGTACTGAGTTGAGTACTGTGTGTATAGTGCCGTGTAGTACCGAGTGGAGTACAGTGCCTGTACTGCCGTGTAGTACTGAGTGGAGTACAGTGCCTGTACTGCCGTGTAGTCCCGAGTGAAGTACAGTGCCTGTGCTGCCGTGTAGTACTGAGTGGAGTACTGTGTGTATAGTGCCGTGTAGTACCGACTGGAGTACAGTGCCTGTACTGCCGTGTAGTACTGAGTGGAGTACAGTGCCTGTACTGCCGTGTAGTCCCGAGTGGAGTACAGTGCCTGTACTGCCGTATAGTACTGATTGGATTAATAGTGCCTGTACTGCCATGTAGTACCGAGTGGAGTACAGTGCTTGTACTGCCGTGTAGTACTGAGTGAAGTACAGTGCCTGTACTGCCATGTAGTGCCGAGTGGAGTACTGTGTGTATAGTGCAGTGTAGTACTGAGTGGAGTACAGTGCATATACTGCCGTGTAGTACTCAGTGGAGTACTGTGTGTTTAGTGCCGTGTAGTACCGATTGGAGTACAGTTGGTGTACTGCCGTGTAGTACTGAGTGGAGTACAGTGCCTGTACTGCCGTGTAGTACTGAGTGGAGTACAGTTCCTGTACTGCCGTGTAGTCCCGAGTGGACTACAGTGCCTGTACTGCCGTGTAGTAGTGAATGGAGTACAGTGCCTGTACTGCCGTGTAGTACTGAGTGGAGTACTGTGTGTATAGTGCCGTGTAGTACCGAGTGGAGTACAGTGGGTGTACTGCCGTGTAGTACTGAGTGGAGTAGAGTGCCTGTACTGCCGTGTAGTACCGAGTGGAGTACAGTGCCTGTACTGCCGTGTAGTAGTGAATGGAGTACAGTGCCTGTACTGCCGTGTAGTACTGAGTGGAGTACTGTGTGTATAGTGCCGTGTAGTACCGAGTGGAGTACAGTGCCTGTACTGCCGTGTAGTACTGAGTGAAGTACAGTGCCTGTGCTGCCGTGTAGTTCTTAGTGGAGTACTGTGTGTATAGTGCCGTGTAGTACCGAGTGGAGTACATTGCCTGTACTGCCGTGTAGTACTGAGTGGAGTACAGTGCCGGTACTGCCGTGTAGTCCCGAGTGGAGTACAGTGCCTGTACTGCCGTGTAGTACTGATTGGAGTAATAGTGCCTGTACTGCCATGTAGTACCGAGTGGAGTACAGTGCTTGTACTGCCGTGTAGTACTGAGTGAAGTACAGTGCCTGTACTGCCATGTAGTGCCGAGTGGAGTACAGTGTGTATAGTGAAGTGTAGCACTGAGTGGAGTACAGTGCAGTTACTGCCGTGTAGTACTCAGTGGAGTACTGTGTGTTTAGTGCCGTGTAGTACCGATTGGAGTACAATGGGTGTACTGCCGTGTAGTACTTAGTGGAGTACAGTGCCTGTACTGCCGTGTAGTACTGAGTGGAGTACAGTGCCTGTACTGCCGTGTAGTCCCGAGTGGATTACAGTGCCTATACTGCCATGTAGTACTGAGTGGAGTACTGTGTGTATAGTGCCGTGTAATACCGAGTGGAGTACAGTGCCTGTTCTGCCGTGTAGTACTGAGTGGAGCACAGTGCGTGTACTGCCGTGTAGTACTGAGTGGAGTACAGTTCCTTTACTGCCGTGTAGTCCCGAGTGGAGTACAGTGCCTGTACTGCCGTGTAGTACTGAGTGGAGTACTGTGTGTATAGTGCCGTGTAGTAACGAGTGGAGTACAGTGCTGTACTGCCCTGTAGTACTGAGTGGAGTACAGTGCCTGTACTGCCGTGTAGTACTGAGTGGAGTACAGTGCCTGTACTGCCGTGTAGTACTGAGTGGAGTACAGTGCCTGTACTGCCGTGTAGTCCCGAATGGAGTACTGTGTGTATAGTGCCGTGTAGTACCGAGTGGAGTACAGTGCCTGTACTGCCGTGTAGCACCGAGTGGAGTACTGTGTGTATAGTGCCGTGTAGTACCGAGTGGAGTACAGTGCCTGTATTGCCGTGTAGTACTGAGTGGAGTACAGTGTCTGTACTTCCGTGTAGTACTGATTGGAGTACAGTGCCCGTACTGCCGTGTAGTACCGAGTGGAGTACATTGCTTGTACTGCCGTGTAGTACTGAGTGGAGTACAGTGTCTGTACTGCCGTGTTGTACTGAGTGGAGTACTGTGTGTATAGTGGCGTGTAGTAACGAGTGGAGTACAGTGCCAGTACTGCCGTGTAGCCCCGAATGGAGTACTGTGTGTATAGTGCCGTGTAGTACCGAGTGGAGTACAGTGCCTGTACTGCCGTGTAGCACCGATGGAGTACTGTGTGTATAGTGCCGTGTAGAACCGAGTGGAGTACAGTGCCTGTATTGTCGTGTAGTACTGAGTGGAGTACAGTGCCTGTACTGCCGTGTAGAACCGAGTGGGGGACTGTGTGTATAGTGCCGTGTAGTACCGAGTGGAGTACTGTGTGCATACTGCCGTGTGGTACCGAGTGGAGTACTGTGTGCATACTGCCGTGTGGTACCGAGTGGAGTACAGTGCCTGTACTGCCGTGTAGTACTGAGTGGAGTACAGTTCCTGTACTGCCGTGTAGTCCCGAGTGGAGTACAGTGCCTGTACTGCCGTGTAGTACTGAGTGGAGTACTGTGTGTATAGTGCCGTGTAGTAACGAGTGGAGTACAGTGCCTGTACTGCCGTGTAGTCCCGAATGGAGTACTGTGTGTATAGTGCCGTGTAGTACCGAGTGGAGTACAGTGCCTGTACTGCCGTGTAGCACCGAGTGGAGTACTGTGTGTATAGTGCCGTGTAGAACCGAGTGGAGTATAGTGCCTGTATTGTCGTGTAGTACTGAGTAGAGTACAGTGCCTGTAATGCCGTGTAGTACCGAGTGGAATACTGTGTGTATAGTGCCGTGTAGTACCGAGTGGAGTACAGCACCTCTACTGCCGTGTAGTACCGAGTGGAGTACTGTGTGTATAGTGCCGTGTAGTACTGAGTGGAGTACAGTGCCTGTACTGCCGTGTAGTACCGAGTGGAATACTGTGTGTATAGTGCCGTGTAGTACCGAGTGGAGTACGGCACCTCTACTGCCGTGTAGTACCGAGTGGAGTACTGTGTGTATAGTGCCGTGTAGAACCGAGTGGAGTATAGTGCCCGTATTGTCGTGTAGTACTGAGTAGAGTACAGTGCCTGTACTGCCGTGTAGTAGTGAGTGGAGTACTGTGCCTGTACTGCCGTGTAGTACTCAGTGGAGTACTGTGTGTATAGTGCCGTGTAGTACCGAGTGGAGTACAGTGGGTGTACTGCCGTGTAGTTATGAGTGGAGTACAGCGCCTGTACTGCCGTGTAGTACTGAGTGGAGTACAGTGCCTGTACTGCCGTGTAGTACTGAGTGGAGTACAGTGCCTGTAATGCCGTGTAGTACCGAGTGGAGTACGCTGTGTATAGTGCCGTGTTGTACCGAGTGGAGTACAGTGCCTGTACTGCCGTGTAGTACTGAGTGGAGTACAGTGCTGTACTGCCGTGTAGTCCCGAGTGGAGTACAGTGCCTGTACTGCCGTGTAGTACCGAGTGGAGTACAGAGCTTATACTGCCGTGTAGTACTGAGTGGGGTACAGTGCCTGTACTGCCGTGTAGTGCCGAGTGGAGTACTGTGTGTATAGTGCAGTGTAGTACTGAGTGGAGTACAGTGCATGTACTGCCGTGTAGTCCCGAGTGGAGTACTGTGTGTATAGTGCAGTGTAGTGCTGAGTGGAGTACAGTGCCTGTACTGCTGTGTAGTACCGAGTGGAGTACAGTGCCTGTACTGCCATGTAGTCCCGAGTGGAGTACTGTGTGTATAGTGCCGTCTAGTACCGAGTGGAATACATTGTGTATAGTGCCGTGTAGTACTGAGTGGAGTACAGTACCTGTACTGCCGTGTAGTACCGATTGGAGTACACTGTGTATAGTGCCGTGTAGTACAGAGTGGAGTACAGTGCCTGTACTGCCGTGTAGTACTGAGTGGCGTACAGTGCCTGTACTGCCGTGTAGTACCGAGTGGAGGAATGTGTGTATACTGCCGTGTAGTACTGAGTATAGTACAGTGCCTGTACTGCCGTGTAGTACCGAGTGGAGTACTGTGTGCATACTGCCGTGTAGTACTGAGTGGAGTAGAGTACCTGTACTGCCGTGTAGTACCGAGTGGGGGACTGTGTGTATACAGCCGTGTAGTACTGAGTGGAGTACAGTCCCTGTACTGCCGTGTAGTCCCGAGTGGAGTACAGTGTGTATAGTGCAGTGTAGTACTGAGTGGAGTACTGTGCCTGTACTGCCGTGTAGTAGTGAGTGGAGTACTGTGCCTGTACTGCCGTGTAGTACTGAGTGGAGTACTGTGTCTGTACTGCCGTGTAGTACCGAGTGGAGTACAGTGGGTGTACTGCCGTGTAGTACTGAGTGGAGTACAGTGCCTATACTGCCGTGTAGTACTGAGTGGGGTACAGTGCCTGTACTGCCGTGTAGCCCGACAGGAGTACAATGCCTGTACTGCCGTGTAGTACTGAGTGGAGTACTGTGTGTATAGTGCCGTGTCGTACCGAGTGGAGTACAGTGCCTGTACTGCCGTGTAGTACTGAGTGGAGTCCAGTGCCTGTAATGTCGTGTAGTACCGAGTGAAGTACTGTGTGTATAGTGCCGTTAGTACCGAGTGTAATACAGTGCCTGTACTGCCGTGTAGTACTGAGTGGAGTACAGTGCCTGTACTGCCGTGTAGTCCCGAGTGGAGTACAGTGCCTGTACTGCCGTGCAGTACTGATTGAAGTACAGTGCCTGTACTGCCGTGTAGTGCCGGGTGGAGTACAGTGCTTGTACTGCCGTGTAGTACTGAGTGAAGTACAGTGCCTGTACTGCCGTGTAGTGCCGAGTGGAGTACAGTGCCTGTACTGCCGTGTAGTCCCGAGTGCAGTAATGAGTGTATAGTGCATTGTAGTACTGAGTGGAGTACTGTGTGTATAGTCCCGTGTAGTACTGAGTGGAGTACAGTGCCTGTACTGCCGTGTAGTACCGATTGGAGTAGTGCGTCCATACTGCCGTCTAGTACTGTGTGGAGTACAGTGCCTGTACTGCCGTGTAGTACTGGGTGGAATACAGTGCCTGTACTGCCGTGTAGTCCCGAGTGGAGTACAGTGTGTATAGTGCAGTGTAGTACTGGGTGGAGTACAGTGCATGTACTGCCGTGTAGTACCGAGTGGTGTACTGTGTGTATAGTGCCGTGTGGTACCGAGTGGAGTACCATGCCTGTACTGCCGTGTAGTACCGAGTGGAGTACTGTGTGTATAGTGCCGTGTAGTACCGAGTGGAGTACAGTGCCTGTACTGCGTGTAGTACCGAGTGGAGTACAGTGCCTGCACTTCGTGTAGTACCGAGTGGAGTACAGTGTGTATAGTGCCGTCTAGTACCGAGTGGAGTACAGTGTGTATAATGCCGTGTAGTACTGTTTGGAGTACAGGGCCTGTACTGCCGTGTAGTACCGAGTGGAGTACAGTGTGTATAGTGCCGTGTAGTACTGAGTGGAGTACAGTGCCTGTACTGCCGTGTAGTACTGAGTGGGGTACAGTGCCTGTACTGCCGTGTAGTACAGAGTGGGGGACTGTGTGTATACTGCCGTGTAGTACTGAGTATAGTACAGTGCCTGTACTGCCGTGTAGTACCGAGTGGAGTACTGTGTGTGTACTGCCGTATAGTACTGAGTGGAGTATAGTACCTGTACTCCCGTGTAGTACCGAGTGGGGGACTGTGTGTATACTGCCGTGTAGTACTGGGTTGGAGTACATTGCCTGTACTACCATGTAGTACCGAGTGGGGGACTGTGTGTATACTGCCGTGTAGTACTGAGTGGAGTACAGTGCCTGTACTGCCGTGTAGTATCGAGTGGGGGACTGTGTGTATACTGCCGTGTAGTACTGAGTGGAGTACTGTGTCTATAGTGCAGTGTAGTGCTGAGTGGAGTACAGTACCTGTCATGCCGTGTAGTACTGAGTATAGTACAGTGCCTGTACTGCCGTGTAGTACCGAGTGGGGGACTGTGTGTATACTGCCGTGTAGTACTGAGTGGAGTACAGTACCTGTACTGCCGAGTAGTCCCGAGTGGAGTACTGTGTGTATAGTGCAGTGTAGTGCTGAGTGGAGTATAGTACCTGTACCGCCGTGTAGTACCGAGTGGGGGACTGTGTGTATACTGCCGTGTAGTACTGAGTGGAGTACAGTCCCTGTACTGCCGTGTAGTACCGAGTGGGGGACTGTGTATATACTGCCGTGTAGTACTGAGTGGAGTACATTGCCTGTACTGCCGTGTAGTCCCGAGTGGAGTACTGTGTGCATACTGCCGTGTAGTACTGATTGGAGTACGGTCCCTGTACTGCCGAGTAGTCCCGAGTGGAGTACAGTATGTATAGTGCAGTGTAGTACTGAGTGGAGTACTGTGTGTATAATGCAGTGTAGTACCGAATGGAGTACTGTGTGCATAGTGCCGTGTAGTACTGAGTGGAGTACAGTGCCTGTACTGCCATGTAGTACCGAGTGGAGTACTGTGTGTATAGTGCCGCGTAGTACCGAGTGGAGTACAGTGCCTGTACTGCCGTGTAGTACTGTGTGGAGTACAGTGCCTGAACTGCCGTGTAGTCCCGAGTGGAGTACAGTGCATGTACTGCCATGTAGTAGTGAGTGGAGTACTGTGCCTGTACTGCCGTGTAGTACTGAGTGGAGTACTGTGTGTATAGTGCCGTGTAGTACCGAGTGGAGTACAGTGCCTCTACTGCCGTGTAGTACTGAGTGGAGTACAGTGCCTGTACTGCCGTGTAGTACTGAGTGGAGTACAGTGCCTGTACTGCCGTGTAGTACTGAGTGGAGTACTGTGTGTATAGTGCCGTGAAGTACCGAGTGGAGTACAGTGCCTGTACTGCCGTGTAGTACTGAGTGGAGTACAGTGCCTGTAATGCCGTGTAGTCCCGAATGGATTACTGTGTGCATAGTGCCGTGTAGTACCGAGTGGAGTACAGTGCCTGTACTGCCGTGTAGTACTGAACGGAGTACAGTGCCTGTACTGCCGTGTAGTCCCGAGTGGAGTACAGTGCCTGTACTGCCGTGTAGTTCTGAGTGGAGTACAGTGCCTGTACTGCCGTGTAGTCCCGAATGGAGTACTGTGTGTATAGTGCCGTGTGGTACCGAATGGAGTACAGTGCCTGTACTGCCGTGTAGTACTGAGTGGGGTAATGTGTGTATAGTGCCGTGTAGTACCGAGTGGAGTACAGTGCCTGTACTGCCGTGTAGTACTGAGTGGAGTACAGTGCCTGTAATGCCGTGTAGTCCCGAATGGATTACTGTGTGCATAGTGCCGTGTAGTACCGAGTGGAGTACAGTGCCTGTACTGCCGTGTAGTACTGAACGGAGTACAGTGCCTGTACTGCCGTGTAGTCCGGAGTGGAGTACAGTGCCTGTACTGCCGTGTTGTCCCGAGTGGAGTACTGTGTGTATAGTGCCGTGTAGTACCGAGTGGAGTACATTGCCTGTACTGCCGTGTAGTACTAAGTGGAGTACAGTGCCTGTACTGCCGTGTAGTCCCGAGTGGAGTACTCTGTGTATAGTGCCGTGTAGTACCGACTGGAGTACAGTGCCTGTATTGCCGTGTAGTACTGAGTGGAGTACAGTGCCTGTACTGCCGTGTAGTCCCGAATGGAGTACTGTGTGTATAGTGCCGTGTAGTACCGAGTGGAGTACAGTGCCTGTACTGCCGTGTAGCACCGAGTGGAGTACTGTGTGTATAGTGCCGTGTAGTACCGACTGGAGTACAGTGCCTGTATTGCCGTGTAGTACTGAGTGGAGTACAGTGCCTGTACTGTCGTGTAGTGCCGAGTGGAGTACTGTGTGTATAGTGCAGTGTAGTACTGAGTGGAGTACAGTGCATGTACTGCCGTGTAGTACCGAGTGGAGTACATTGCTTGTACTGCCGTGTAGTACTGAGTGGAGTACAGTGCCTGTAATGTCGTGTAGTGCCGAGTGGAGTACTGTGTGTATAGTGCAGTGTAGTACTGAGTGGAGTACAGTGCATGTACTGCCGTGTAGTCCCGAGTGGAGTACTGTGTGTATAGTGCAGTGTAGTACTGAGTGGAGTACAGTGCCTGTACTGCCGTGTAGTACCGAGTGGAGTACAGTGCCTGTACTGCCGTGTAGTCCCAGGTGGAGTACTATGTGCATACTGCCGTGTAGTACCGAGTGGAGTACAGTGCCTGTACTGCCGTGTAGTACTGGGTGGAGTACAGTGCCTGTACTGCCGTGTAGTCCCCAATGGAATAAAGTTTGTGTAGTGCAGTGTAGTACTGAGTGGAGTACAGTGCATATACTGCCGTGTAGTACCGAGTGGAGTACTGTGTAAATAGTGCCGTCTAGTACCGAGTGGAGTACAGTGCCTGTACTGCCGTGTAGTACTGAGTGGAGTACAGTGCCTGTACTGCCGTGTAGTCCCGAGTGGAGTACAGTGCCTGTACTTCCGTGTAGTACTGATTGGAGTACAGTGCCTGTACTGCCGTGTAGTACCGAGTGGAGTACATTGCTTGTACTGCCGTGTAGTACTGAGTGGAGTACAGTGCCTGTACTGTCGTGTAGTGTCGAGTGGAGTACTGTGTGTATAGTGCAGTGTAGTACTGAGTGGAGTACAGTGCATGTACTGCCGTGTAGTCCCGAGTGGAGTACTGTGTGTATAGTGCCGTGTAGTATCGAGTGGAGTACAGGGCCTGTATTGCCGTGTAGTACTGAGTGGAGTACAGTGCCTGTAATGCCGTGTGGTACCGAGTGGAGTACTGTGTGTATAGTGCCGTGTAGTATCGAGTGGAGTGCAGTGCTTGTACTGCCGTGTAGTACTGAGTGGAGTACAGTGCCTGTACTGCCGTGTAGTCCCGAGTGGAGTACAGTGCCTGTACTTCCGTGTAGTACTGATTGGAGTACAGTGCCTGTACTGCCGTGTAGTACCGAGTGGAGTACATTGCTTGTACTGCCGTGTAGTACTGAGTGGAGTACACTGCCTGTACTGTCGTGTAGTGCCGAGTGGAGTACTGTGTGTATAGTGCAGTGTAGTACCGAGTGGAGTACAGTGCATGTACTGCCGTGTAGTCCCGAGTGGAGTACTGTGTGTATAGTGCAGTGTAGTACTGAGTGGAGTACAGTGCCTGTACTGCCGTGTAGTACCGAGTGGAGTACAGTGCCTGTACTGCCGTGTAGTCCCAGGTGGCGTACTGTGTCCATACTGCCGTGTAGTACTGAGTGGAGTACAGTGGCTGTACTGCCGTGTAGTACCGAGTGGAGTACAGTGCCTGTACTGCCGTGTAGTACTGGGTAGAGTACTGTGCCTGTACTGCCGTGTAGTCCCCAGTGGAATACAGTTTGTGTAGTGCAGTGTAGTACTGAGTGGAGTACAGTGCATGTACTGCCGTGTAGTACCGAGTGGAGTACTGTGTGTATAGTGCCGTGTAGTACCGAGTGGAGTACAATGCCTGTACTGCCGTGTAGTACCGTGTGGAGTACTGTGTGTATAGTGCCGTGTAGTACCGAGTGGAGTACAGTGCCTGTACTGCGTGTAGTACCGAGTGGAGTACTGTGTGTATAGTGACGTGTAGTACCGAGTGGAGTAGAGTGCCTGTACTGCCGTGTAGTACCGAGTGGAGTACAGTGCGTGTAGTGCCGTCTAGTACCGAGTGGAGTACAGTTTGTATATTGCCGTGTAGTACTGAGTGTAGTACAGTGCCTGTACTGCCGTGTAGTACCGAGTGGAGTTCTGTGTGCATACTGCCGTGTAGTACTGAGTGGAGTACAGTAGCTGTACTGCCGTGTAGTACCGAGTGGGGGACTGTGTGCATAATGCCGTGTAGTACTGAGTGGAGTACAGTGCCTGTACTGCCGTGTAGTACCGAGTGGGGGACTGTGTGCATACTCCCGTGTAGTTCCCAGTGGAGTACAGTGCCTGCACTGCCGTGTAGTAGTGAGTGGAGTACAGTGCCTGTACTACCGTGTAGTACTGAGTTGAGTACTGTGTGTATAGTGCCGTGTAGTACCGAGTGGAGTACAGTGCCTGTACTGCCGTGTAGTACTGAGTGGAGTACAGTGCCTGTACTGCCGTGTAGTCCCGAGTGAAGTACAGTGCCTGTGCTGCCGTGTAGTACTGAGTGGAGTACTGTGTGTATAGTGCCGTGTAGTACCGACTGGAGTACAGTGCCTGTACTGCCGTGTAGTACTGAGTGGAGTACAGTGCCTGTACTGCCGTGTAGTCCCGAGTGGAGTACAGTGCCTGTACTGCCGTATAGTACTGATTGGATTAATAGTGCCTGTACTGCCATGTAGTACCGAGTGGAGTACAGTGCTTGTACTGCCGTGTAGTACTGAGTGAAGTACAGTGCCTGTACTGCCATGTAGTGCCGAGTGGAGTACTGTGTGTATAGTGCAGTGTAGTACTGAGTGGAGTACAGTGCATATACTGCCGTGTAGTACTCAGTGGAGTACTGTGTGTTTAGTGCCGTGTAGTACCGATTGGAGTACAGTTGGTGTACTGCCGTGTAGTACTGAGTGGAGTACAGTGCCTGTACTGCCGTGTAGTACTGAGTGGAGTACAGTTCCTGTACTGCCGTGTAGTCCCGAGTGGACTACAGTGCCTGTACTGCCGTGTAGTACTGAGTGGAGTACTGTGTGTATAGTGCCGTGTAGTAACGAGTGGAGTACAGTGCTGTACTGCCGTGTAGTACTGAGTGGAGTACAGTGCCTGTACTGCCGTGTAGTACTGAGTGGAGTACAGTGCCTGTACTGCCGTGTAGTCCCGAATGGAGTACTGTGTGTATAGTGCCGTGTAGTACCGAGTGGAGTACAGTGCCTGTACTGCCGTGTAGCACCGAGTGGAGTACTGTGTGTATAGTGCCGTGTAGTACCGAGTGGTGTACAGTGCCTGTATTGCCGTGTAGTACTGAGTGGAGTACAGTGCCTGTACTTCCGTGTAGTACTGATTGGAGTACAGTGCCTGTACTGCCGTGTAGTACCGAGTGGAGTACATTGCTTGTACTGCCGTGTAGTACTGAGTGGAGTACAGTGCCTGTACTGTCGTGTAGTGCCGAGTGGAGGACTGTGTGTATACTGTCGTGTAGTACTGAGTATAGTACAGTACCTGTACTGCCGTGTAGTACCGAGTGGAGTACTGTGTGTATAGTGCCGTGTAGTAGCGAGTGGAGTACAGTGCCTGTACTGCCGTGTAGGAGTGAGTGGAGTACACTGCCTGAACTGCCACGCAGTACTGAGTGGAGTACAGCGCCTGTACTGCCGTGTAGTCCGAGTGGAGTACAGTGCCTGTACTGCCGTGTAGTCATGAGTGGAGTACAGTGCCTGTACTGCCGTGTAGTAGTGAGTGGAGTACTGTGCCTGTGCTGCCGTGTAGTACTGAGTGGAGTACTGTGTGTATAGTGCCGTGTAGTACCGAGTGGAGTACAGTGGGTGTATGCCGTGTAGTACTGAGTGGAGTACAGTGCCTGAACTGCCGTGCAGTACTGAGTAGAGTACAGTGCCTGTACTGCCGTGTAGTCCCGTGTGGAGTACAGTGCCTGTACTGCCGTGTAGTACTGAGTGGAGTACTGTGTGTATAGTGCCGTGTAGTACCGTGTGGAGTACAGTGCCTCTACTGCCGTGTAGTACTGAGTGGAGTACAGTGCCTGTACTGCCGTGTAGTACTGTGTGGAGTACAGTGCCTGTACTGCCGTGTAGCACTGAGTGGAGTACTGTGTGTATAGTGCCGTGAAGTACCGAGTGGAGTACAGTGCCTGTACTGCCGTGTAGTACTGATGGGAGTACAGTGTCTGTACTGCCGTGTAGTACTGAATGGAGTACAGTGCCTGTACTGCCGTGTAGTCCCGAATGGAGTACTGTGTGTATAGTGCCGTGTAGTACCGAGTAGAGCACAGTGCCTGTACTGCCGTGTAGTACCGAGTGGAGTACTGTGTGTATAGTGCCGAGTAGTACCGAG
The DNA here is from genome assembly GCF_040414725.1 of Anabrus simplex. NCBI lineage: Eukaryota > Metazoa > Arthropoda > Insecta > Orthoptera > Tettigoniidae > Anabrus > Anabrus simplex. The sequence goes on along the minus strand of NC_090267.1, from coordinate 506,184,630 downwards.
TGGAGTACAGTGCCTGTACTGCCGTGTAGTACTGAGTGGAGTACAGTGCCTGTAATGCCGTGTAGTACCGAGTGGAGTACTCTGTGTATAGTGCCGTGTTGTACCGAGTGGAGTACAGTGCCTGTACTGCCGTGTAGTACTGAGTGGAGTACAGTGCTGTACTGCCGTGTAGTCCCGAGTGGAGTACAGTGCCTGTACTGCCGTGTAGTTCTGATTGGAATACAGTGCCTGTACTGCCGTGTAGTACCGAGTGGAGTACAGAGCTTATACTGCCGTGTAGTACTGAGTGGGGTACAGTGCCTGTACTGCCGTGTAGTGCCGTGTGGAGTACTGTGTGTATAGTTCAGTGTAGTACTGAGTGGAGTACAGTGCATGTACTGCCGTGTAGTCCCGAGTGGAGTACTGTGTGTATAGTGCAGTGTAGTGCTGAGTGGAGTACAGTGCCTGTACTGCTGTGTAGTACCGAGTGGAGTACAGTGCCTGTACTGCCATGTAGTCCCGAGTGGAGTACTGTGTGCATACTGCCGTGTAGTACTGAGTAGAGTACAGTGCCTGTACTGCCGTGTAGTACCGAGTGGAGTACTGTGTGTATAGTGCCGTGTAGTAACGAGTGGAGTACAGTGCCTGTACTGCGTGTAGTACCGAGTGGAGTACTGTGTGTATAGTGCCGTGTAGTGCCGAGTGGAGTACAGTGCCTGTACTGCCGTGTAGTACTGATTGGAGTACAGTGTGAATAGTGCCGTGTAGTACCGAGAGGAGTACAGTGCCTGTACTGCCGTGTAGTACCCAGTGGAGTACGGTGTGTATAGTGCCGTCTAGTACCGAGTGGAATACATTGTGTATAGTGCCGTGTAGTACTGAGTGGAGTACAGTACCTGTACTGCCGTGTAGTACCGATTGGAGTACACTGTGTATAGTGCCGTGTAGTACCGAGAGGAGTACAGTGCCTGTACTGCCGTGTAGTACCGAGTGGAGTACTGTGTGTATAGTGCCGTGTAGTACCGAGTGGAGTACAGTGGGTGTACTGCCGTGTAGTACTGAGTGGAGTAGAGTGCCTGTACTGCCGTGTAGTACCGAGTGGAGTACAGTGCCTGTACTGCCGTGTAGTACTGAGTGGAGTACTGTGTGTATAGTGCCGTGTAGTACCGAGTGGAGTACAGTGCCTGTACTGCCGTGTAGTACTGAGTGGAGTACAGTGCCTGTACTGCCGTGTAGTACTGAGTGGAGTACAGTGCCTGTACTGCCGTGTAGTACTGAGTGGAATACAGTGCCTGTACTGCCGTGTAGTCCCGAGTGGAGTACAGTGCCTGTACTGCCGTGTAGTCCCGAATGGAGTACTGTGTGTATAGTGCCGTGTAGTACCGAGTGGTGTACAGTGCCTGTACTGCCGTGTAGCACCGAGTGGAGTACTGTGTGTATAGTGCCGTGTAGTACCGACTGGAGTACAGTGCCTGTATTGCCGTGTAGTACTGAGTGGAGTACATTGCCTGTACTTCCGTGTAGTACTGATTGGAGTACAGTGCCTGTACTGCCGTGTAGTACCGAGTGGAGTACATTGCCTGTACTTCCGTGTAGTACTGATTGGAGTACAGTGCCTATACTGCCGTGTAGTACCGACTGGAGTACAGTGCCTGTATTGCCGTGTAGTCCCAGGTGGAGTACGGTGAGCATACTGCCGTGTAGTACTGAGTGGAGTACCGTGGCTGTACTGCCGTGTAGTACCGAGTGGAGTACAGTGCCTGTACTGCCGTGTAGTACTGGGTGGAGTACAGTGCCTGTACTGCCGTGTAGTCCCCGGTGGAATAAAGTTTGTGTAGTGCAGTGTAGTACTGAGTGGAGTACAGTGCATGGACTGCCGTGTAGTACCGAGTGGAGTACTGTGTGTATAGTGCCGTCTAGTACTGAGTGGAGTACAGTGCCTGTACTGCCGTGTAGTACTGAGTGGAGTACAGTGCCTGTACTGCCGTGTAGTCCCGAGTGGAGTACAGTGCCTGTACTTGCGTGTAGTACTGATTGGAGTACAGTGCCTGTACTGCCGTGTAGTACCGAGTGGAGTACATTGCTTGTACTGCCGTGTAGTACTGAGTGGAGTACAGTGCCTGTACTGTCGTGTAGTGCCGAGTGGAGTACTGTGTGTATAGTGCAGTGTAGTACTGAGTGGAGTACAGTGCATGTACTGCCGTGTAGTCCCGAGTGGAGTTCTGTGTGTATAGTGCCGTGTAGTATCGAGTGGAGTACAGTGCCTGTATTGCCGTGTAGTACTGAGTGGAGTACAGTGCCTGTAATGCCGTGTGGTACCGAGTGGAGTACTGTGTGTATAGTGCCGTGTAGTATCGAGTGGAGTGCAGTGCCTGTACTGCCGTGTAGTACTGAGTGGAGTACAGTGCCTGTACTGCCGTGTAGTCCCGAGTGGAGTACAGTGCCTGTACTTCCGTGTAGTACTGATTGGAGTACAGTGCCTGTACTGCCGTGTAGTACCGAGTGGAGTACATTGCTTGTACTGCCGTGTAGTACTGAGTGGAGTACAGTGCCTGTACTGTCGTGTAGTGCCGAGTGGAGTACTGTGTGTATAGTGCAGTGTAGTACTGAGTGGAGTACAGTGCATGTACTGCCGTGTAGTCCCGAGTGGAGTACTGTGTGTATAGTGCAGTGTAGTACTGAGTGGAGTACAGTGCCTGTACTGCCGTGTAGTACCGAGTGGAGTACAGTGCCTGTACTGCCGTGTAGTCCCAGGTGGAGTACTGTGTGCATACTGCCGTGTAGTACTGAGTGGAGTACAGTGGCTGTACTGCCGTGTAGTACCGAGTGGAGTACAGTGCCTGTACTGCCGTGTAGTACTGGGTGGAGTACTGTGCCTGTACTGCCGTGTAGTCCCCAGTGGAATACAGTTTGTGTAGTGCAGTGTAGTACTGAGTGGAGTACAGTGCATGTACTGCCGTGTAGTACCGAGTGGAGTACTGTGTGTATAGTGCCGTGTAGTACCGAGTGGAGTACAATGCCTGTACTCCCGTGTTGTACCGTGTGGAGTACTGTGTGTATAGTGCCGTGTAGTACCGAGTGGAGTACAGTGCCTGTACTGCGTGTAGTACCGAGTGGAGTACTGTGTGTATAGTGACGTGTAGTACCGAGTGGAGTACAGTGCTTGTACTGCCGTGTAGTACCGAGTGGAGTACAGTGCGTGTAGTGCCGTCTAGTACCGAGTGGAGTACAGTTTGTATATTGCCGTGTAGTACTGAGAGGAGTACAATGCCTGTACTGCCGTGTAGTACCGAGTGGAGTACGGTGTGTATATTGCCGTGTAGTACCGAGTGGTGTACGGTGCCTGTACTGCCGTGTAGTACTGAGTGGAGTACAGTGCCTGTACTGCTGTGTAGTACCGAGTGGAGTACAGTGTGTATAGTGCCGTGTAGTACTGAGTGGAGTACAGTGCCTAAACAGCCGTGTAGTACTGAGTGGGGTACAGTGCCTGTACTGCCGTGTAGTACCGAGTGGGGGACTGTGTGTATACTGTCGTGTAGTACTGAGTATAGTACAGTGCCTGTACTGCCGTGTAGTACCGAGTGGAGTACTGTGTGCATACTGCCGTGTAGTACTGAGTGGAGTACAGTACCTGTACTGCCGTGTAGTACCGAGTGGGGGACTGTGTGCATAATGCCGTGTAGTACTGAGTGGAGTACAGTGCCTGTACTGCCATGTAGTACCGAGTGGGGGACTGTGTGCATACTGCCGTGTAGTTCCCAGTGGAGTACAGTGCCTGTACTGGCGTGTAGTACTGAGTGGAGTACAGTGCCTGTATTGCCGTGTAGTCCCGAGTGGAGTACAGTGCCTGCACTGCCGTGTAGTAGTGAGTGGAGTACAGTGCCTGTACTGCCGTGTAGTACTGAGTGGAGTACTGTGTGTATAGTGCCGTGTAGTACCGAGTGGAGTACAGTGGGTGTACTGCCGTGTAGTACTGAGTGGAGTAGAGTGCCTGTACTGCCGTGTAGTACCGAGTGGAGTACAGTGCCTGTACTGCCGTGTAGTACTGAGTGGAGTACTGTGTGTATAGTGCCGTGTAGTACCGAGTGGAGTACAGTGCCTGTACTGCCGTGTAGTACTGAGTGGAGTACAGTGCCTGTACTGCCGTGTAGTACTGAGTGGAGTACAGTGCCTGTACTGCCGTGTAGTCCCGAGTGAAGTACAGTGCCTGTGCTGCCGTGTAGTACTGAGTGGAGTACTGTGTGTATAGTGCCGTGTAGTACCGAGTGGAGTACAGTGCCTGTACTGCCGTGTAGTACTGAGTGGAGTACTGTGTGTATAGTGCCGTGTAGTACCGAGTGGAGTACAGTGGGTGTACTGCCGTGTAGTACTGAGTGGAGTAGAGTGCCTGTACTGCCGTGTAGTACCGAGTGGAGTACTGTGCCTGTACTGCCGTGTAGTACTGAGTGGAGTACTGTGTGTATAGTGCCGTGTAGTACCGAGTGGAGTACAGTGCCTGTACTGCCGTGTAGTACTGAGTGGAGTACAGTGCCTGTACTGCCGTGTAGTACTGAGTGGAGTACAGTGCCTGTACTGCCGTGTAGTCCCGAGTGGAGTACAGTGCCTGTACTGCCGTGTAGTACTGATTGGAGTAATAGTGCCTGTACTGCCATGTAGTACCGAGTGGAGTACAGTGCTTGTACTGCCGTGTAGTACTGAGTGAAGTACAGAGCCTGTACTGCCATGTAGTGCCGAGTGGAGTACTGTGTGTATAGTGCAGTGTAGTACTGAGTGGAGTACAGTGCATGTACTGCCGTGTAGTACTCAGTGGAGTACTGTGTGTTTAGTGCCGTGTAGTACCGATTGGAGTACAGTTGGTGTACTGCCGTGTAGTACTGAGTGGAGTACAGTGCCTGTACTGCCGTGTAGTACTGAGTGGAGTACAGTGCCCGTACTGCCGTGTAGTCCCGAGTGGATTACAGTGCCTATACTGCCGTGTAGTACAGAGTGGAGTACTGTGTGTATAGTGCCGTGTAATACCGAGTGGAGTACAGTGCCTGTACTGCCGTGTAGTACTGAGTGGAGCACAGTGCGTGTACTGCCGTGTAGTACTGAGTGGAGTACAGTTCCTGTACTGCCGTGTAGTCCCGAGTGGAGTACAGTGCCTGTACTGCCGTGTAGTACTGAGTGGAGTACTGTGTGTATAGTGCCGTGTAGTAACGAGTGGAGTACAGTGCTGTACTGCCGTGTAGTACTGAGTGGAGTACAGTGCCTGTACTGCCGTGTAGTACTGAGTGGAGTACAGTGCCTGTACTGCCGTGTAGTCCCGAATGGAGTACTGTGTGTATAGTGCCGTGTAGTACCGAGTGGAGTACAGTGCCTGTACTGCCGTGTAGCACCGAGTGGAGTACTGTGTGTATAGTGCCGTGTAGTACCGAGTGGAGTACAGTGCCTGTATTGCCGTGTACTACTGAGTGGAGTACAGTGCCTGTACTTCCGTGTAGTACTGATTGGAGTACAGTGCCTGTACTGCCGTGTAGTACCGAGTGGAGTACATTGCTTGTACTGCCGTGTAGTACTGAGTGGAGTACAGTGCTTGTACTGTCGTGTTGTGCCGAGTGGAGTACTGTGTGTATAGTGCAGTGTAGTACTGAGTGGAGTACAGTGCATGTACTGCCGTGTAGTCCCGAGTGGAGTACTGTGTGTATAGTGCAGTGTAGTACTGAGTGGAGTACAGTGCCTGTACTGCCGTGTAGTACAGAGTTGGAGTACAGTGCCTGTACTGCCGTGTAGTCCCAGGTGGAGTACTGTGTGCATACTGCCGTGTAGTACTGAGTGGAGTACAGTGGCTGTACTGCCGTGTAGTACCGAGTGGAGTACAGTGCCTGTACTGCCGTGTAGTACTGGGTGGAGTACAGTGCCTGTACTGCCGTGTAGTCCCCAGTGGAATAAAGTTTGTGTAGTGCAGTGTAGTACTGAGTGGAGTACAGTGCATGTACTGCCGTGTAGTACCGAGTGGAGTACTGTGTGTATAGTGCCGTCTAGTACCGAGTGGAGTACAGTGCCTGTACTGCCGTGTAGTACTGAGTGGAGTACAGTGCCTGTACTGCCGTGTAGTCCCGAGTGGAGTACCGTGCCTGTACTTCCGTGTAGTACTGATTGGAGTACAGTGCCTGTACTGCCGTGTAGTACCGAGTGGAGTACATTGCTTGTACTGCCGTGTAGTACTCAGTGGAGTACAGTGCCTGTACTGTCGTGTAGTGCCGAGTGGAGTACTGTGTGTATAGTGCAGTGTAGTACTGAGTGGAGTACAGTGCATGTACTGCCGTGTAGTCCCGAGTGGAGTACTGTGTGTATAGAGCCGTGTAGTATCGAGTGGAGTACAGTGCCTGTATTGCCGTGTAGTACTGAGTGGAGTACAGTGCCTGTACTGCCGTGTAGTACTGAGTGGAGTACTGTGTGTATAGTGCCGTGAAGTACCGAGTGGAGTACAGTGCCTGTACTGCCGTGTAGTCCCGAGTGGAGTACAGTGCCTGTACTGCCGTGTAGTTCTGAGTGGAGTACAGTGCCTGTACTGCCGTGTAGTCCCGAATGGAGTACTGTGTGTATAGTGCCGTGTGGTACCGAATGGAGTACAGTGCCTGTACTGCCGTGTAGTACTGTGTGGGGTAATGTGTGTATAGTGCCGTGTAGTACCGAGTGGAGTACAGTGCCTGTACTGCCGTGTAGTACTGAGTGGAGTACAGTGCCTGTAATGCCGTGTAGTCCCGAATGGATTACTGTGTGCATAGTGCCGTGTAGTACCGAGTGGAGTACAGTGCCTGTACTGCCGTGTAGTACTGAACGGAGTACAGTGCCTGTACTGCCGTGTAGTCCCGAGTGGAGTACTGTGTGTATAGTGCCGTGTAGTACCGAGTGGAGTACATTGCCTGTACTGCCGTGTAGTACTAAGTGGAGTACAGTGCCTGTACTGCCGTGTAGTCCCGAGTGGAGTACTCTGTGTATAGTGCAGTGTAGTACTGAGTGGTGTACTGTACCTGTACTGCCGTGTAGTACTGAGTGTAGTACAGTGCTTCTACTGCCGGGTAGTACTGGGTGGAGTACAGTGCCTGTACTGCCGTGTAGTACCGAGTGGGGGACTGTGTGTATACTGCCGTGTAGTTCCGAGTGGAGTACAGTGCCTGTACTTCCGTGTAGTACCGAGTGGAATACTATGTGTATAGTGCCGTGTAGTACCGAGTGGAGTACTGTGTGCATACTGCCGTGTAGTACTGAGTGGAGTATAGTGCCTGAACTGCCGTGCAGTACTGAGTGGAGTACAGTGCCTGTACTGCCTTGTAGTCCCGAGTGGAGTACAGTGCCTGTACTGCCGTGTAGTACCGAGTGGAGTACTGTGTGTATAGTGCGGTGTAGTACCGAGTGGAGTACAGTGCATGTACTGCCGTGTAGTACCGAGTGGAGTACTGTGTGTATAGTGCCGTGTAGTACCGAGTGGAGTACAGTGCCTGTATTGCCGTGTAGTAAAGAGTGGAGTACTGTGTGTACAGTGCCATGTAGTACCGAGTGGAGTACAGTGCCTGTATTGCCGTGTAGTAAAGAGTGGAGTACTGTGTGTACAGTGCCATGTAGTACCGTGTGGAGTACTGTGTGCATACTGCCGTGTAGTACTGCGTGGATTACAGTACCTGTACTGCCGTGTAGTACCGAGTGGAGTACGGTGCATGTACTGCCGTGTAGTACCAAGTGGAGTACTGTGTGTATAGTGCGGTGTAGTACCGAGTGGAGTACAGTGCATGTACTGCCGTGTAGTACCGAGTGGAGTACTGTGTGTATAGTGCCGTGTAGTACCGAGTGGAGTACAGTGCCTGTATTGCCGTGTAGTAAAGAGTGGAGTACTGTGTGTACAGTGCCATGTAGTACCGAGTGGAGTACTGTGTGCATACTGCCGTGTAGTACTGCGTGGAGTACAGTACCTGTACTGCCGTGTAGTACCGAGTGGAGTACTGTGTGTATAGTGCCGTGTAGTAGCGAGTGGAGTACAGTGCCTGTACTGCCGTGTAGGAGTGAGTGGAGTACACTGCCTGAACTGCCACGCAGTACTGAGTGGAGTACAGTGCCTGTACTGCCGTGTAGTCCGAGTGGAGTACAGTGCCTGTACTGCCGTGTAGTCATGAGTGGAGTACAGTGCCTGTACTGCCGTGTAGTAGTGAGTGGAGTACTGTGCCTGTACTGCCGTGTAGTACTGAGTGGAGTACTGTGTGTATAGTGCCGTGTAGTACCGAGTGGAGTACAGTGGGTGTATGCCGTGTAGTACTGTGTGGAGTACAGTGCCTGAACTGCCGTGCAGTACTGAGTGGAGTACAGTGCCTGTACTGCCGTGTAGTACTGAGTGGAGTACAGTGCCTGTAATGCCGTGTAGTACCGAGCGGAGTACTCTGTGTATAGTGCCGTGTAGCACCGAGTGGAGTACAGTGCCTGTACTGCCGTGTAGTACAGAGTGGAGTACAGTGCTGTACTGCCGTGTAGTCCCGAGTGGAGTACAGTGCCTGTACTGGCGTGTAGTTCTGATTGGAGTACAGTGCCTGTACTGCCGTGTAGTACCGAGTGGAGTACAGAGCTTATACTGCCGTGTAGTACTGAGTGGGGTACAGTGCCTGTACTGCCGTGTAGTGCCGAGTGGAGTACTGTGTGTATAGTGCAGTGTAGTACTGAGTGGAGTACAGTGCATGTACTGCCGTGTAGTCCCGAGTGGAGTACTGTGTGTATAGTGCAGTGTAGTGCTGAGTGGAGTACAGTGCCTGTACCGCTGTGTAGTACCGAGTGGAGTACAGTGCCTGTACTGCCATGTAGTCCCGAGTGGAGTACTGTGTGCATACTGCCGTGTAGTACTGAGTAGAGTACAGTGCCTGTACTGCCGTGTAGTACCGAGTGGAGTACTGTGTGTATATTGCCGTGTAGTACCGAGTGGAGTACAGTGCCTGTACTGCGTGTAGTACCGAGTGGAGTACTGTGTGTATAGTGCCGTGTAGTGCCGAGTGGAGTACAGTGCCTGTACTGCCGTGTAGTACTGATTGGAGTACAGTGTGAATAGTGCCGTGTAGTACCGAGGGGAGTACAGTGCCTGTACTGCCGTGTAGTACCGAGTGGAGTACAGTGTGTATAGTGCAGTTTAGTACCGAGTGGAATACATTGTGTATAGTGCCGTGTAGTACTGAGTGGAATACAGTACCTGTACTGCCGTGTAGTACCGATTGGAGTACACTGTGTATAGTGCCGTGTAGTACAGAGTGGAGTACAGTGCCTGTACTGCCGTGTAGTACTGAGTGGAGTACATTGCCTTACTGCCGTGTAGTACCGGGTGGAGTAGAGTGTATATAGTGCCGTGTAGTACTGAGTGGAGTACAGTGCCTGTGCTGCCGTGTAGTACTGAGTGGGGTACAGTGCCTGTACTGCCGTGTAGTACCGAGTGGGGGAATGTGTGTATACTGCCGTGTAGTACTGAGTATAGTACAGTGCCTGTACTGCCGTGTAGTACCGAGTGAAGTACTGTGTGCATACTGCCGTGTAGTACTGAGTGGAGTACAGTACCTGTACTGCCGTGTAGTACCGAGTGGGGGACTGTGTGTATACTGCCGTGTTGTACTGAGTGGAGTACAGTGCCTGTACTACCGTGTAATACCGAGTGGGGGACTGTGTGTATACTGCCGTGTAGTACTGAGTGGAGTACAGTCCCTGTACTGCCGTGTAGAACCGAGTGGGTGACTGTGTGTACACTGCCGTGTAGTACTGAGTGGGGTACTGTGTGTATAGTGCAGTGTAGTGCTGAGTGGAGTACAGTGCCTGTACTGCCGTGTAGTACCGAGTGGAGTACTGTGTGTAAGTGCAGTGTAGTGCTGAGTGGAGTACAGTACCTGTAATGCCGTGTAGTACTGAGTGGGGGACTGTGTGTATACTGCCGTGTAGTACTGAGTGGAGTACAGTACCTGTACTGCCGAGTAGTCCCGAGTGGAGTACTGTGTGTATAGTGCAGTGTAGTGCTAAGTGGAGTACAGTACCTGTACTGCCGTGTAGTACCGAGTGGGGGACTGTGTGCATACTGCCGTGTAGTTCCCAGTGGAGTACAGTGCCTGTACTGGCGTGTAGTACTGAGTGGAGTACAGTGGCTGTATTGCCGTGTAGTCCCGAGTGGAGTACAGTGCCTGTACTGCCGTGTAGTAGTGAATGGAGTACAGTGCCTGTACTGCCGTGTAGTACTGAGTGGAGTACTGTGTGTATAGTGCCGTGTAGTACCGAGTGGAGTACAGTGGGTGTACTGCCGTGTAGTACTGAGTGGAGTAGAGTGCCTGTACTGCCGTGTAGTACCGAGTGGAGTACAGTGCCTGTACTGCCGTGTAGTACTGAGTGGAGTACTGTGTGTATAGTGCCGTGTAGTACCGAGTGGAGTACAGTGCCTGTACTGCCGTGTAGTACTGAGTGAAGTACAGTGCCTGTGCTGCCGTGTAGTTCTTAGTGGAGTACTGTGTGTATAGTGCCGTGTAGTACCGAGTGGAGTACATTGCCTGTACTGCCGTGTAGTACTGAGTGGAGTACAGTGCCGGTACTGCCGTGTAGTCCCGAGTGGAGTACAGTGCCTGTACTGCCGTGTAGTACTGATTGGAGTAATAGTGCCTGTACTGCCATGTAGTACCGAGTGGAGTACAGTGCTTGTACTGCCGTGTAGTACTGAGTGAAGTACAGTGCCTGTACTGCCATGTAGTGCCGAGTGGAGTACAGTGTGTATAGTGAAGTGTAGCACTGAGTGGAGTACAGTGCAGTTACTGCCGTGTAGTACTCAGTGGAGTACTGTGTGTTTAGTGCCGTGTAGTACCGATTGGAGTACAATGGGTGTACTGCCGTGTAGTACTTAGTGGAGTACAGTGCCTGTACTGCCGTGTAGTACTGAGTGGAGTACAGTGCCTGTACTGCCGTGTAGTCCCGAGTGGATTACAGTGCCTATACTGCCATGTAGTACTGAGTGGAGTACTGTGTGTATAGTGCCGTGTAATACCGAGTGGAGTACAGTGCCTGTTCTGCCGTGTAGTACTGAGTGGAGCACAGTGCGTGTACTGCCGTGTAGTACTGAGTGGAGTACAGTTCCTTTACTGCCGTGTAGTCCCGAGTGGAGTACAGTGCCTGTACTGCCGTGTAGTACTGAGTGGAGTACTGTGTGTATAGTGCCGTGTAGTAACGAGTGGAGTACAGTGCTGTACTGCCCTGTAGTACTGAGTGGAGTACAGTGCCTGTACTGCCGTGTAGTACTGAGTGGAGTACAGTGCCTGTACTGCCGTGTAGTACTGAGTGGAGTACAGTGCCTGTACTGCCGTGTAGTCCCGAATGGAGTACTGTGTGTATAGTGCCGTGTAGTACCGAGTGGAGTACAGTGCCTGTACTGCCGTGTAGCACCGAGTGGAGTACTGTGTGTATAGTGCCGTGTAGTACCGAGTGGAGTACAGTGCCTGTATTGCCGTGTAGTACTGAGTGGAGTACAGTGTCTGTACTTCCGTGTAGTACTGATTGGAGTACAGTGCCCGTACTGCCGTGTAGTACCGAGTGGAGTACATTGCTTGTACTGCCGTGTAGTACTGAGTGGAGTACAGTGTCTGTACTGCCGTGTTGTACTGAGTGGAGTACTGTGTGTATAGTGGCGTGTAGTAACGAGTGGAGTACAGTGCCAGTACTGCCGTGTAGCCCCGAATGGAGTACTGTGTGTATAGTGCCGTGTAGTACCGAGTGGAGTACAGTGCCTGTACTGCCGTGTAGCACCGATGGAGTACTGTGTGTATAGTGCCGTGTAGAACCGAGTGGAGTACAGTGCCTGTATTGTCGTGTAGTACTGAGTGGAGTACAGTGCCTGTACTGCCGTGTAGAACCGAGTGGGGGACTGTGTGTATAGTGCCGTGTAGTACCGAGTGGAGTACTGTGTGCATACTGCCGTGTGGTACCGAGTGGAGTACTGTGTGCATACTGCCGTGTGGTACCGAGTGGAGTACAGTGCCTGTACTGCCGTGTAGTACTGAGTGGAGTACAGTTCCTGTACTGCCGTGTAGTCCCGAGTGGAGTACAGTGCCTGTACTGCCGTGTAGTACTGAGTGGAGTACTGTGTGTATAGTGCCGTGTAGTAACGAGTGGAGTACAGTGCCTGTACTGCCGTGTAGTCCCGAATGGAGTACTGTGTGTATAGTGCCGTGTAGTACCGAGTGGAGTACAGTGCCTGTACTGCCGTGTAGCACCGAGTGGAGTACTGTGTGTATAGTGCCGTGTAGAACCGAGTGGAGTATAGTGCCTGTATTGTCGTGTAGTACTGAGTAGAGTACAGTGCCTGTAATGCCGTGTAGTACCGAGTGGAATACTGTGTGTATAGTGCCGTGTAGTACCGAGTGGAGTACAGCACCTCTACTGCCGTGTAGTACCGAGTGGAGTACTGTGTGTATAGTGCCGTGTAGTACTGAGTGGAGTACAGTGCCTGTACTGCCGTGTAGTACCGAGTGGAATACTGTGTGTATAGTGCCGTGTAGTACCGAGTGGAGTACAGCACCTCTACTGCCGTGTAGTACCGAGTGGAGTACTGTGTGTATAGTGCCGTGTAGAACCGAGTGGAGTATAGTGCCTGTATTATCGTGTAGTACTGAGTAGAGTACAGTGCCTGTACTGCCGTGTAGTCCCGAGTGGAGTACAGTGCCTGTACTGCCGTGCAGTACTGATTGAAGTACAGTGCCCGTACTGCCGTGTAGTGCCGGGTGGAGTACAGTGCTTGTACTGCCGTGTAGTACTGAGTGAAGTACAGTGCCTGTACTGCCGTGTAGTGCCGAGTGGAGTACAGTGCCTGTACTGCCGTGTAGTCCCGAGTGGAGTAATGAGTGTATAGTGCATTGTAGTACTGAGTGGAGTACTGTGTGTATAGTCCCGTGTAGTACTGAGTGGAGTACAGTGCCTGTACTGCCGTGTAGTACCGATTGGAGTAGTGCGTCCATACTGCCGTCTAGTACTGTGTGGAGTACAGTGCCTGTACTGCCGTGTAGTACTGGGTGGAATACAGTGCCTGTACTGCCGTGTAGTCCCGAGTGGAGTACAGTGTGTATAGTGCAGTGTAGTACTGGGTGGAGTACAGTGCATGTACTGCCGTGTAGTACCGAGTGGTGTACTGTGTGTATAGTGCCGTGTGGTACCGAGTGGAGTACCATGCCTGTACTGCCGTGTAGTACCGAGTGGAGTACTGTGTGTATAGTGCCGTGTAGTACCGAGTGGAGTACAGTGCCTGTACTGCGTGTAGTACCGAGTGGAGTACAGTGCCTGCACTTCGTGTAGTACCGAGTGGAGTACAGTGTGTATAGTGCCGTCTAGTACCGAGTGGAGTACAGTGTGTATAATGCCGTGTAGTACTGTTTGGAGTACAGGGCCTGTACTGCCGTGTAGTACCGAGTGGAGTACAGTGTGTATAGTGCCGTGTAGTACTGAGTGGAGTACAGTGCCTGTACTGCCGTGTAGTACTGAGTGGGGTACAGTGCCTGTACTGCCGTGTAGTACAGAGTGGGGGACTGTGTGTATACTGCCGTGTAGTACTGAGTATAGTACAGTGCCTGTACTGCCGTGTAGTACCGAGTGGAGTACTGTGTGTGTACTGCCGTATAGTACTGAGTGGAGTATAGTACCTGTACTCCCGTGTAGTACCGAGTGGGGGACTGTGTGTATACTGCCGTGTAGTACTGGGTTGGAGTACATTGCCTGTACTACCATGTAGTACCGAGTGGGGGACTGTGTGTATACTGCCGTGTAGTACTGAGTGGAGTACAGTGCCTGTACTGCCGTGTAGTATCGAGTGGGGGACTGTGTGTATACTGCCGTGTAGTACTGAGTGGAGTACTGTGTCTATAGTGCAGTGTAGTGCTGAGTGGAGTACAGTACCTGTCATGCCGTGTAGTACTGAGTATAGTACAGTGCCTGTACTGCCGTGTAGTACCGAGTGGGGGACTGTGTGTATACTGCCGTGTAGTACTGAGTGGAGTACAGTACCTGTACTGCCGAGTAGTCCCGAGTGGAGTACTGTGTGTATAGTGCAGTGTAGTGCTGAGTGGAGTATAGTACCTGTACCGCCGTGTAGTACCGAGTGGGGGACTGTGTGTATACTGCCGTGTAGTACTGAGTGGAGTACAGTCCCTGTACTGCCGTGTAGTACCAAGTGGGGGACTGTGTATATACTGCCGTGTAGTACTGAGTGGAGTACATTGCCTGTACTGCCGTGTAGTCCCGAGTGGAGTACTGTGTGCATACTGCCGTGTAGTACTGATTGGAGTACGGTCCCTGTACTGCCGAGTAGTCCCGAGTGGAGTACAGTATGTATAGTGCAGTGTAGTACTGAGTGGAGTACTGTGTGTATAATGCAGTGTAGTACCGAATGGAGTACTGTGTGCATAGTGCCGTGTAGTACTGAGTGGAGTACAGTGCCTGTACTGCCATGTAGTACCGAGTGGAGTACTGTGTGTATAGTGCCGCGTAGTACCGAGTGGAGTACAGTGCCTGTACTGCCGTGTAGTACTGTGTCGAGTACAGTGCCTGAACTGCCGTGTAGTCCCGAGTGGAGTACAGTGCATGTACTGCCATGTAGTAGTGAGTGGAGTACTGTGCCTGTACTGCCGTGTAGTACTGAGTGGAGTACTGTGTGTATAGTGCCGTGTAGTACCGAGTGGAGTACAGTGGGTGTACTGCCGTGTAGTACTGAGTGGAGTAGAGTGCCTGTACTGCCGTGTAGTACCGAGTGGAGTACAGTGCCTGTACTGCCGTGTAGTACTGAGTGGAGTACTGTGTGTATAGTGCCGTGTAGTACCGAGTGGAGTACAGTGCCTGTACTGCCGTGTAGTACTGAGTGGAGTACAGTGCCTGTACTGCCGTGTAGTACTGAGTGGAGTACAGTGCCTGTACTGCCGTGTAGTCCCGAGTGAAGTACAGTGCCTGTGCTGCCGTGTAGTACTGAGTGGAGTACTGTGTGTATAGTGCCGTGTAGTACCGAGTGGAGTACAGTGCCTGTACTGCCGTGTAGTACTGAGTGGAGTACTGTGTGTATAGTGCCGTGTAGTACCGAGTGGAGTACAGTGGGTGTACTGCCGTGTAGTACTGAGTGGAGTAGAGTGCCTGTACTGCCGTGTAGTACCGAGTGGAGTACTGTGCCTGTACTGCCGTGTAGTACTGAGTGGAGTACTGTGTGTATAGTGCCGTGTAGTACCGAGTGGAGTACAGTGCCTGTACTGCCGTGTAGTACTGAGTGGAGTACAGTGCCTGTACTGCCGTGTAGTACTGAGTGGAGTACAGTGCCTGTACTGCCGTGTAGTCCCGAGTGGAGTACAGTGCCTGTACTGCCGTGTAGTACTGATTGGAGTAATAGTGCCTGTACTGCCATGTAGTACCGAGTGGAGTACAGTGCTTGTACTGCCGTGTAGTACTGAGTGAAGTACAGAGCCTGTACTGCCATGTAGTGCCGAGTGGAGTACTGTGTGTATAGTGCAGTGTAGTACTGAGTGGAGTACAGTGCATGTACTGCCGTGTAGTACTCAGTGGAGTACTGTGTGTTTAGTGCCGTGTAGTACCGATTGGAGTACAGTTGGTGTACTGCCGTGTAGTACTGAGTGGAGTACAGTGCCTGTACTGCCGTGTAGTACTGAGTGGAGTACAGCGCCTGTACTGCCGTGTAGTCCGAGTGGAGTACAGTGCCTGTACTGCCGTGTAGTCATGAGTGGAGTACAGTGCCTGTACTGCCGTGTAGTAGTGAGTGGAGTACTGTGCCTGTGCTGCCGTGTAGTACCGAGTGGAGTACAGTGCTTGTACTGCCGTGTAGTACTGAGTGAAGTACAGAGCCTGTACTGCCATGTAGTGCCGAGTGGAGTACTGTGTGTATAGTGCAGTGTAGTACTGAGTGGAGTACAGTGCATGTACTGCCGTGTAGTACTCAGTGGAGTACTGTGTGTTTAGTGCCGTGTAGTACCGATTGGAGTACAGTTGGTGTACTGCCGTGTAGGAGTGAGTGGAGTACACTGCCTGAACTGCCACGCAGTACTGAGTGGAGTACAGCGCCTGTACTGCCGTGTAGTCCGAGTGGAGTACAGTGCCTGTACTGCCGTGTAGTCATGAGTGGAGTACAGTGCCTGTACTGCCGTGTAGTAGTGAGTGGAGTACTGTGCCTGTGCTGCCGTGTAGTACTGAGTGGAGTACTGTGTGTATAGTGCCGTGTAGTACCGAGTGGAGTACAGTGGGTGTATGCCGTGTAGTACTGAGTGGAGTACAGTGCCTGAACTGCCGTGCAGTACTGAGTAGAGTACAGTGCCTGTACTGCCGTGTAGTCCCGTGTGGAGTACAGTGCCTGTACTGCCGTGTAGTACTGAGTGGAGTACTGTGTGTATAGTGCCGTGTAGTACCGTGTGGAGTACAGTGCCTCTACTGCCGTGTAGTACTGAGTGGAGTACAGTGCCTGTACTGCCGTGTAGTACTGTGTGGAGTACAGTGCCTGTACTGCCGTGTAGCACTGAGTGGAGTACTGTGTGTATAGTGCCGTGAAGTACCGAGTGGAGTACAGTGCCTGTACTGCCGTGTAGTACTGATGGGAGTACAGTGTCTGTACTGCCGTGTAGTACTGAATGGAGTACAGTGCCTGTACTGCCGTGTAGTCCCGAATGGAGTACTGTGTGTATAGTGCCGTGTAGTACCGAGTAGAGCACAGTGCCTGTACTGCCGTGTAGTACCGAGTGGAGTACTGTGTGTATAGTGCCGAGTAGTACCGAGTGGAGTACAGTGCCTGTACTGCCGTGTAGTACTGAGTGGAGTACAGTGCCTGTAATGCCGTGTAGTACCGAGTGGAGTACTCTGTGTATAGTGCCGTGTTGTACCGAGTGGAGTACAGTGCCTGTACTGCCGTGTAGTACTGAGTGGAGTACAGTGCTGTACTGCCGTGTAGTCCCGAGTGGAGTACAGTGCCTGTACTGCCGTGTAGTTCTGATTGGAATACAGTGCCTGTACTGCCGTGTAGTACCGAGTGGAGTACAGAGCTTATACTGCCGTGTAGTACTGAGTGGGGTACAGTGCCTGTACTGCCGTGTAGTGCCGTGTGGAGTACTGTGTGTATAGTTCAGTGTAGTACTGAGTGGAGTACAGTGCATGTACTGCCGTGTAGTCCCGAGTGGAGTACTGTGTGTATAGTGCAGTGTAGTGCTGAGTGGAGTACAGTGCCTGTACTGCTGTGTAGTACCGAGTGGAGTACAGTGCCTGTACTGCCATGTAGTCCCGAGTGGAGTACTGTGTGCATACTGCCGTGTAGTACTGAGTAGAGTACAGTGCCTGTACTGCCGTGTAGTACCGAGTGGAGTACTGTGTGTATAGTGCCGTGTAGTAACGAGTGGAGTACAGTGCCTGTACTGCGTGTAGTACCGAGTGGAGTACTGTGTGTATAGTGCCGTGTAGTGCCGAGTGGAGTACAGTGCCTGTACTGCCGTGTAGTACTGATTGGAGTACAGTGTGAATAGTGCCGTGTAGTACCGAGAGGAGTACAGTGCCTGTACTGCCGTGTAGTACCCAGTGGAGTACGGTGTGTATAGTGCCGTCTAGTACCGAGTGGAATACATTGTGTATAGTGCCGTGTAGTACTGAGTGGAGTACAGTACCTGTACTGCCGTGTAGTACCGATTGGAGTACACTGTGTATAGTGCCGTGTAGTACAGAGTGGAGTACAATGCCTGTACTGCCGTGTAGTACTGAGTGGAGTACATTGCCTGTACTGCCGTGTAGTACCGAGTGGAGTACAGTGTATATAGTGCCGTGTAGTACTGAGTGGAGTACAGTGCCTGTGCTGCCGTGTAGTACTGAGTGGGGTACAGTGAATGTACTGCCGTGTAGTACCGAGTGGGGGAATGTGTGTATACTGCCGTGTAGTACTGAGTATAGTACAGTGCCTGTACTGCCGTGTAGTACCGAGTGGAGTACTGTGTGCATACTGCCGTGTAGTACTGAGTGGAGTACAGTACCTGTACTGCCGTGTAGTACCGAGTGGGGGACTGTGTGTATACTGCCGTGTAGTACTGAGTGGAGTACAGTGCCTGTACTACCGTGTAGTACCGAGTGGGGGACTGTGTGTATACTGCCGTGTAGTACTGAGTGGAGTACAGTCCCTGTACTGCCGTGTAGAACCGAGTGGGTGACTGTGTGTACACTGCCGTGTAGTACTGAGTGGAGTACTGTGTGTATAGTGCAGTGTAGTGCTGAGTGGAGTACAGTGCCTGTACTGCCGTGTAGTACCGAGTGGAGTACTGTGTGTATAGTGCAGTGTAGTGCTGAGTGGAGTATAGTACCTGTACTGCCGTGTAGTACTGAGTATAGTACAGTGCCTGTACTGCCGTGTAGTACCGAGTGGGGGACTGTGTGTATACTGCCGTGTAGTACTGAGTGGAGTACAGTACCTGTACTGCCGTGTAGTCCCGAGTGGAGTACTGTGTGTATAGTGCAGTGTAGTGCAGAGTGGAGTACAGTACCTGTACTGCCGTGTAGTACCGAGTGGGGGACTGTGTGCATACTGCCGTGTAGTTCCCAGTGGAGTACAGTGCCTGTACTGGCCTGTAGTACTGAGTGGAGTACAGTGCCTGTATTGCCGTGTAGTCCCGAGTGGAGTACAGTGCCTGTACTGCCGTGTAGTCCCGAGTGGAGTACAGTGCCTGTACTGCCGTGTAGTACTGAGTGGAGTACAGTGTGTATAGTGCCGTGTAGTACCGAGTGGAGTACAGTGGGTGTACTGCCGTGTAGTACTGAGTGGAGTAGAGTGCCTGTACTGCCGTGTAGTACCGAGTGGAGTACAGTGCCTGTACTGCCGTGTAGTACTGAGTGGAGTACTGTGTGTATAGTGCCGTGTAGTACCGAGTGGAGTACAGTGCCTGTACTGCCGTGTAGTACTGAGTGGAGTACAGTGCCTGTACTGCCGTGTAGTACTGAGTGGAGTACAGTGCCTGTACTGCCGTGTAGTACTGAGTGGAATACAGTGCCTGTACTGCCGTGTAGTCCCGAGTGGAGTACAGTGCCTGTACTGCCGTGTAGTCCCGAATGGAGTACTGTGTGTATAGTGCCGTGTAGTACCGAGTGGTGTACAGTGCCTGTACTGCCGTGTAGCACCGAGTGGAGTACTGTGTGTATAGTGCCGTGTAGTACCGACTGGAGTACAGTGCCTGTATTGCCGTGTAGTACTGAGTGGAGTACATTGCCTGTACTTCCGTGTAGTACTGATTGGAGTACAGTGCCTGTACTGCCGTGTAGTACCGAGTGGAGTACATTGCCTGTACTTCCGTGTAGTACTGATTGGAGTACAGTGCCTATACTGCCGTGTAGTACCGACTGGAGTACAGTGCCTGTATTGCCGTGTAGTCCCAGGTGGAGTACGGTGAGCATACTGCCGTGTAGTACTGAGTGGAGTACCGTGGCTGTACTGCCGTGTAGTACCGAGTGGAGTACAGTGCCTGTACTGCCGTGTAGTACTGGGTGGAGTACAGTGCCTGTACTGCCGTGTAGTCCCCGGTGGAATAAAGTTTGTGTAGTGCAGTGTAGTACTGAGTGGAGTACAGTGCATGGACTGCCGTGTAGTACCGAGTGGAGTACTGTGTGTATAGTGCCGTCTAGTACTGAGTGGAGTACAGTGCCTGTACTGCCGTGTAGTACTGAGTGGAGTACAGTGCCTGTACTGCCGTGTAGTCCCGAGTGGAGTACAGTGCCTGTACTTGCGTGTAGTACTGATTGGAGTACAGTGCCTGTACTGCCGTGTAGTACCGAGTGGAGTACATTGCTTGTACTGCCGTGTAGTACTGAGTGGAGTACAGTGCCTGTACTGTCGTGTAGTGCCGAGTGGAGTACTGTGTGTATAGTGCAGTGTAGTACTGAGTGGAGTACAGTGCATGTACTGCCGTGTAGTCCCGAGTGGAGTTCTGTGTGTATAGTGCCGTGTAGTATCGAGTGGAGTACAGTGCCTGTATTGCCGTGTAGTACTGAGTGGAGTACAGTGCCTGTAATGCCGTGTGGTACCGAGTGGAGTACTGTGTGTATAGTGCCGTGTAGTATCGAGTGGAGTGCAGTGCCTGTACTGCCGTGTAGTACTGAGTGGAGTACAGTGCCTGTACTGCCGTGTAGTCCCGAGTGGAGTACAGTGCCTGTACTTCCGTGTAGTACTGATTGGAGTACAGTGCCTGTACTGCCGTGTAGTACCGAGTGGAGTACATTGCTTGTACTGCCGTGTAGTACTGAGTGGAGTACAGTGCCTGTACTGTCGTGTAGTGCCGAGTGGAGTACTGTGTGTATAGTGCAGTGTAGTACTGAGTGGAGTACAGTGCATGTACTGCCGTGTAGTCCCGAGTGGAGTACTGTGTGTATAGTGCAGTGTAGTACTGAGTGGAGTACAGTGCCTGTACTGCCGTGTAGTACCGAGTGGAGTACAGTGCCTGTACTGCCGTGTAGTCCCAGGTGGAGTACTGTGTGCATACTGCCGTGTAGTACTGAGTGGAGTACAGTGGCTGTACTGCCGTGTAGTACCGAGTGGAGTACAGTGCCTGTACTGCCGTGTAGTACTGGGTGGAGTACTGTGCCTGTACTGCCGTGTAGTCCCCAGTGGAATACAGTTTGTGTAGTGCAGTGTAGTACTGAGTGGAGTACAGTGCATGTACTGCCGTGTAGTACCGAGTGGAGTACTGTGTGTATAGTGCCGTGTAGTACCGAGTGGAGTACAATGCCTGTACTCCCGTGTTGTACCGTGTGGAGTACTGTGTGTATAGTGCCGTGTAGTACCGAGTGGAGTACAGTGCCTGTACTGCGTGTAGTACCGAGTGGAGTACTGTGTGTATAGTGACGTGTAGTACCGAGTGGAGTACAGTGCTTGTACTGCCGTGTAGTACCGAGTGGAGTACAGTGCGTGTAGTGCCGTCTAGTACCGAGTGGAGTACAGTTTGTATATTGCCGTGTAGTACTGAGAGGAGTACAATGCCTGTACTGCCGTGTAGTACCGAGTGGAGTACGGTGTGTATATTGCCGTGTAGTACCGAGTGGTGTACGGTGCCTGTACTGCCGTGTAGTACTGAGTGGAGTACAGTGCCTGTACTGCTGTGTAGTACCGAGTGGAGTACAGTGTGTATAGTGCCGTGTAGTACTGAGTGGAGTACAGTGCCTAAACAGCCGTGTAGTACTGAGTGGGGTACAGTGCCTGTACTGCCGTGTAGTACCGAGTGGGGGACTGTGTGTATACTGTCGTGTAGTACTGAGTATAGTACAGTGCCTGTACTGCCGTGTAGTACCGAGTGGAGTACTGTGTGCATACTGCCGTGTAGTACTGAGTGGAGTACAGTACCTGTACTGCCGTGTAGTACCGAGTGGGGGACTGTGTGCATAATGCCGTGTAGTACTGAGTGGAGTACAGTGCCTGTACTGCCATGTAGTACCGAGTGGGGGACTGTGTGCATACTGCCGTGTAGTTCCCAGTGGAGTACAGTGCCTGTACTGGCGTGTAGTACTGAGTGGAGTACAGTGCCTGTATTGCCGTGTAGTCCCGAGTGGAGTACAGTGCCTGCACTGCCGTGTAGTAGTGAGTGGAGTACAGTGCCTGTACTGCCGTGTAGTACTGAGTGGAGTACTGTGTGTATAGTGCCGTGTAGTACCGAGTGGAGTACAGTGGGTGTACTGCCGTGTAGTACTGAGTGGAGTAGAGTGCCTGTACTGCCGTGTAGTACCGAGTGGAGTACAGTGCCTGTACTGCCGTGTAGTACTGAGTGGAGTACTGTGTGTATAGTGCCGTGTAGTACCGAGTGGAGTACAGTGCCTGTACTGCCGTGTAGTACTGAGTGGAGTACAGTGCCTGTACTGCCGTGTAGTACTGAGTGGAGTACAGTGCCTGTACTGCCGTGTAGTCCCGAGTGAAGTACAGTGCCTGTGCTGCCGTGTAGTACTGAGTGGAGTACTGTGTGTATAGTGCCGTGTAGTACCGAGTGGAGTACAGTGCCTGTACTGCCGTGTAGTACTGAGTGGAGTACTGTGTGTATAGTGCCGTGTAGTACCGAGTGGAGTACAGTGGGTGTACTGCCGTGTAGTACTGAGTGGAGTAGAGTGCCTGTACTGCCGTGTAGTACCGAGTGGAGTACTGTGCCTGTACTGCCGTGTAGTACTGAGTGGAGTACTGTGTGTATAGTGCCGTGTAGTACCGAGTGGAGTACAGTGCCTGTACTGCCGTGTAGTACTGAGTGGAGTACAGTGCCTGTACTGCCGTGTAGTACTGAGTGGAGTACAGTGCCTGTACTGCCGTGTAGTCCCGAGTGGAGTACAGTGCCTGTACTGCCGTGTAGTACTGATTGGAGTAATAGTGCCTGTACTGCCATGTAGTACCGAGTGGAGTACAGTGCTTGTACTGCCGTGTAGTACTGAGTGAAGTACAGAGCCTGTACTGCCATGTAGTGCCGAGTGGAGTACTGTGTGTATAGTGCAGTGTAGTACTGAGTGGAGTACAGTGCATGTACTGCCGTGTAGTACTCAGTGGAGTACTGTGTGTTTAGTGCCGTGTAGTACCGATTGGAGTACAGTTGGTGTACTGCCGTGTAGTACTGAGTGGAGTACAGTGCCTGTACTGCCGTGTAGTACTGAGTGGAGTACAGTGCCCGTACTGCCGTGTAGTCCCGAGTGGATTACAGTGCCTATACTGCCGTGTAGTACAGAGTGGAGTACTGTGTGTATAGTGCCGTGTAATACCGAGTGGAGTACAGTGCCTGTACTGCCGTGTAGTACTGAGTGGAGCACAGTGCGTGTACTGCCGTGTAGTACTGAGTGGAGTACAGTTCCTGTACTGCCGTGTAGTCCCGAGTGGAGTACAGTGCCTGTACTGCCGTGTAGTACTGAGTGGAGTACTGTGTGTATAGTGCCGTGTAGTAACGAGTGGAGTACAGTGCTGTACTGCCGTGTAGTACTGAGTGGAGTACAGTGCCTGTACTGCCGTGTAGTACTGAGTGGAGTACAGTGCCTGTACTGCCGTGTAGTCCCGAATGGAGTACTGTGTGTATAGTGCCGTGTAGTACCGAGTGGAGTACAGTGCCTGTACTGCCGTGTAGCACCGAGTGGAGTACTGTGTGTATAGTGCCGTGTAGTACCGAGTGGAGTACAGTGCCTGTATTGCCGTGTACTACTGAGTGGAGTACAGTGCCTGTACTTCCGTGTAGTACTGATTGGAGTACAGTGCCTGTACTGCCGTGTAGTACCGAGTGGAGTACATTGCTTGTACTGCCGTGTAGTACTGAGTGGAGTACAGTGCTTGTACTGTCGTGTTGTGCCGAGTGGAGTACTGTGTGTATAGTGCAGTGTAGTACTGAGTGGAGTACAGTGCATGTACTGCCGTGTAGTCCCGAGTGGAGTACTGTGTGTATAGTGCAGTGTAGTACTGAGTGGAGTACAGTGCCTGTACTGCCGTGTAGTACAGAGTTGGAGTACAGTGCCTGTACTGCCGTGTAGTCCCAGGTGGAGTACTGTGTGCATACTGCCGTGTAGTACTGAGTGGAGTACAGTGGCTGTACTGCCGTGTAGTACCGAGTGGAGTACAGTGCCTGTACTGCCGTGTAGTACTGGGTGGAGTACAGTGCCTGTACTGCCGTGTAGTCCCCAGTGGAATAAAGTTTGTGTAGTGCAGTGTAGTACTGAGTGGAGTACAGTGCATGTACTGCCGTGTAGTACCGAGTGGAGTACTGTGTGTATAGTGCCGTCTAGTACCGAGTGGAGTACAGTGCCTGTACTGCCGTGTAGTACTGAGTGGAGTACAGTGCCTGTACTGCCGTGTAGTCCCGAGTGGAGTACCGTGCCTGTACTTCCGTGTAGTACTGATTGGAGTACAGTGCCTGTACTGCCGTGTAGTACCGAGTGGAGTACATTGCTTGTACTGCCGTGTAGTACTCAGTGGAGTACAGTGCCTGTACTGTCGTGTAGTGCCGAGTGGAGTACTGTGTGTATAGTGCAGTGTAGTACTGAGTGGAGTACAGTGCATGTACTGCCGTGTAGTCCCGAGTGGAGTACTGTGTGTATAGAGCCGTGTAGTATCGAGTGGAGTACAGTGCCTGTATTGCCGTGTAGTACTGAGTGGAGTACAGTGCCTGTACTGCCGTGTAGTACTGAGTGGAGTACTGTGTGTATAGTGCCGTGAAGTACCGAGTGGAGTACAGTGCCTGTACTGCCGTGTAGTCCCGAGTGGAGTACAGTGCCTGTACTGCCGTGTAGTTCTGAGTGGAGTACAGTGCCTGTACTGCCGTGTAGTCCCGAATGGAGTACTGTGTGTATAGTGCCGTGTGGTACCGAATGGAGTACAGTGCCTGTACTGCCGTGTAGTACTGTGTGGGGTAATGTGTGTATAGTGCCGTGTAGTACCGAGTGGAGTACAGTGCCTGTACTGCCGTGTAGTACTGAGTGGAGTACAGTGCCTGTAATGCCGTGTAGTCCCGAATGGATTACTGTGTGCATAGTGCCGTGTAGTACCGAGTGGAGTACAGTGCCTGTACTGCCGTGTAGTACTGAACGGAGTACAGTGCCTGTACTGCCGTGTAGTCCCGAGTGGAGTACTGTGTGTATAGTGCCGTGTAGTACCGAGTGGAGTACATTGCCTGTACTGCCGTGTAGTACTAAGTGGAGTACAGTGCCTGTACTGCCGTGTAGTCCCGAGTGGAGTACTCTGTGTATAGTGCAGTGTAGTACTGAGTGGTGTACTGTACCTGTACTGCCGTGTAGTACTGAGTGTAGTACAGTGCTTCTACTGCCGGGTAGTACTGGGTGGAGTACAGTGCCTGTACTGCCGTGTAGTACCGAGTGGGGGACTGTGTGTATACTGCCGTGTAGTTCCGAGTGGAGTACAGTGCCTGTACTTCCGTGTAGTACCGAGTGGAATACTATGTGTATAGTGCCGTGTAGTACCGAGTGGAGTACTGTGTGCATACTGCCGTGTAGTACTGAGTGGAGTATAGTGCCTGAACTGCCGTGCAGTACTGAGTGGAGTACAGTGCCTGTACTGCCTTGTAGTCCCGAGTGGAGTACAGTGCCTGTACTGCCGTGTAGTACCGAGTGGAGTACTGTGTGTATAGTGCGGTGTAGTACCGAGTGGAGTACAGTGCATGTACTGCCGTGTAGTACCGAGTGGAGTACTGTGTGTATAGTGCCGTGTAGTACCGAGTGGAGTACAGTGCCTGTATTGCCGTGTAGTAAAGAGTGGAGTACTGTGTGTACAGTGCCATGTAGTACCGAGTGGAGTACAGTGCCTGTATTGCCGTGTAGTAAAGAGTGGAGTACTGTGTGTACAGTGCCATGTAGTACCGAGTGGAGTACTGTGTGCATACTGCCGTGTAGTACTGCGTGGATTACAGTACCTGTACTGCCGTGTAGTACCGAGTGGAGTACGGTGCATGTACTGCCGTGTAGTACCAAGTGGAGTACTGTGTGTATAGTGCGGTGTAGTACCGAGTGGAGTACAGTGCATGTACTGCCGTGTAGTACCGAGTGGAGTACTGTGTGTATAGTGCCGTGTAGTACCGAGTGGAGTACAGTGCCTGTATTGCCGTGTAGTAAAGAGTGGAGTACTGTGTGTACAGTGCCATGTAGTACCGAGTGGAGTACTGTGTGCATACTGCCGTGTAGTACTGCGTGGAGTACAGTACCTGTACTGCCGTGTAGTACCGAGTGGAGTACTGTGTGTATAGTGCCGTGTAGTAGCGAGTGGAGTACAGTGCCTGTACTGCCGTGTAGGAGTGAGTGGAGTACACTGCCTGAACTGCCACGCAGTACTGAGTGGAGTACAGTGCCTGTACTGCCGTGTAGTCCGAGTGGAGTACAGTGCCTGTACTGCCGTGTAGTCATGAGTGGAGTACAGTGCCTGTACTGCCGTGTAGTAGTGAGTGGAGTACTGTGCCTGTACTGCCGTGTAGTACTGAGTGGAGTACTGTGTGTATAGTGCCGTGTAGTACCGAGTGGAGTACAGTGGGTGTATGCCGTGTAGTACTGTGTGGAGTACAGTGCCTGAACTGCCGTGCAGTACTGAGTGGAGTACAGTGCCTGTACTGCCGTGTAGTACTGAGTGGAGTACAGTGCCTGTAATGCCGTGTAGTACCGAGCGGAGTACTCTGTGTATAGTGCCGTGTAGCACCGAGTGGAGTACAGTGCCTGTACTGCCGTGTAGTACAGAGTGGAGTACAGTGCTGTACTGCCGTGTAGTCCCGAGTAGAGTACAGTGCCTGTACTGGCGTGTAGTTCTGATTGGAGTACAGTGCCTGTACTGCCGTGTAGTACCGAGTGGAGTACAGAGCTTATACTGCCGTGTAGTACTGAGTGGGGTACAGTGCCTGTACTGCCGTGTAGTGCCGAGTGGAGTACTGTGTGTATAGTGCAGTGTAGTACTGAGTGGAGTACAGTGCATGTACTGCCGTGTAGTCCCGAGTGGAGTACTGTGTGTATAGTGCAGTGTAGTGCTGAGTGGAGTACAGTGCCTGTACCGCTGTGTAGTACCGAGTGGAGTACAGTGCCTGTACTGCCATGTAGTCCCGAGTGGAGTACTGTGTGCATACTGCCGTGTAGTACTGAGTAGAGTACAGTGCCTGTACTGCCGTGTAGTACCGAGTGGAGTACTGTGTGTATATTGCCGTGTAGTACCGAGTGGAGTACAGTGCCTGTACTGCGTGTAGTACCGAGTGGAGTACTGTGTGTATAGTGCCGTGTAGTGCCGAGTGGAGTACAGTGCCTGTACTGCCGTGTAGTACTGATTGGAGTACAGTGTGAATAGTGCCGTGTAGTACCGAGGGGAGTACAGTGCCTGTACTGCCGTGTAGTACCGAGTGGAGTACAGTGTGTATAGTGCAGTTTAGTACCGAGTGGAATACATTGTGTATAGTGCCGTGTAGTACTGAGTGGAATACAGTACCTGTACTGCCGTGTAGTACCGATTGGAGTACACTGTGTATAGTGCCGTGTAGTACAGAGTGGAGTACAGTGCCTGTACTGCCGTGTAGTACTGAGTGGAGTACATTGCCTTACTGCCGTGTAGTACCGGGTGGAGTAGAGTGTATATAGTGCCGTGTAGTACTGAGTGGAGTACAGTGCCTGTGCTGCCGTGTAGTACTGAGTGGGGTACAGTGCCTGTACTGCCGTGTAGTACCGAGTGGGGGAATGTGTGTATACTGCCGTGTAGTACTGAGTATAGTACAGTGCCTGTACTGCCGTGTAGTACCGAGTGAAGTACTGTGTGCATACTGCCGTGTAGTACTGAGTGGAGTACAGTACCTGTACTGCCGTGTAGTACCGAGTGGGGGACTGTGTGTATACTGCCGTGTTGTACTGAGTGGAGTACAGTGCCTGTACTACCGTGTAATACCGAGTGGGGGACTGTGTGTATACTGCCGTGTAGTACTGAGTGGAGTACAGTCCCTGTACTGCCGTGTAGAACCGAGTGGGTGACTGTGTGTACACTGCCGTGTAGTACTGAGTGGGGTACTGTGTGTATAGTGCAGTGTAGTGCTGAGTGGAGTACAGTGCCTGTACTGCCGTGTAGTACCGAGTGGAGTACTGTGTGTAAGTGCAGTGTAGTGCTGAGTGGAGTACAGTACCTGTAATGCCGTGTAGTACTGAGTGGGGGACTGTGTGTATACTGCCGTGTAGTACTGAGTGGAGTACAGTACCTGTACTGCCGAGTAGTCCCGAGTGGAGTACTGTGTGTATAGTGCAGTGTAGTGCTAAGTGGAGTACAGTACCTGTACTGCCGTGTAGTACCGAGTGGGGGACTGTGTGCATACTGCCGTGTAGTTCCCAGTGGAGTACAGTGCCTGTACTGGCGTGTAGTACTGAGTGGAGTACAGTGGCTGTATTGCCGTGTAGTCCCGAGTGGAGTACAGTGCCTGTACTGCCGTGTAGTAGTGAATGGAGTACAGTGCCTGTACTGCCGTGTAGTACTGAGTGGAGTACTGTGTGTATAGTGCCGTGTAGTACCGAGTGGAGTACAGTGGGTGTACTGCCGTGTAGTACTGAGTGGAGTAGAGTGCCTGTACTGCCGTGTAGTACCGAGTGGAGTACAGTGCCTGTACTGCCGTGTAGTACTGAGTGGAGTACTGTGTGTATAGTGCCGTGTAGTACCGAGTGGAGTACAGTGCCTGTACTGCCGTGTAGTACTGAGTGAAGTACAGTGCCTGTGCTGCCGTGTAGTTCTTAGTGGAGTACTGTGTGTATAGTGCCGTGTAGTACCGAGTGGAGTACATTGCCTGTACTGCCGTGTAGTACTGAGTGGAGTACAGTGCCGGTACTGCCGTGTAGTCCCGAGTGGAGTACAGTGCCTGTACTGCCGTGTAGTACTGATTGGAGTAATAGTGCCTGTACTGCCATGTAGTACCGAGTGGAGTACAGTGCTTGTACTGCCGTGTAGTACTGAGTGAAGTACAGTGCCTGTACTGCCATGTAGTGCCGAGTGGAGTACAGTGTGTATAGTGAAGTGTAGCACTGAGTGGAGTACAGTGCAGTTACTGCCGTGTAGTACTCAGTGGAGTACTGTGTGTTTAGTGCCGTGTAGTACCGATTGGAGTACAATGGGTGTACTGCCGTGTAGTACTTAGTGGAGTACAGTGCCTGTACTGCCGTGTAGTACTGAGTGGAGTACAGTGCCTGTACTGCCGTGTAGTCCCGAGTGGATTACAGTGCCTATACTGCCATGTAGTACTGAGTGGAGTACTGTGTGTATAGTGCCGTGTAATACCGAGTGGAGTACAGTGCCTGTTCTGCCGTGTAGTACTGAGTGGAGCACAGTGCGTGTACTGCCGTGTAGTACTGAGTGGAGTACAGTTCCTTTACTGCCGTGTAGTCCCGAGTGGAGTACAGTGCCTGTACTGCCGTGTAGTACTGAGTGGAGTACTGTGTGTATAGTGCCGTGTAGTAACGAGTGGAGTACAGTGCTGTACTGCCCTGTAGTACTGAGTGGAGTACAGTGCCTGTACTGCCGTGTAGTACTGAGTGGAGTACAGTGCCTGTACTGCCGTGTAGTACTGAGTGGAGTACAGTGCCTGTACTGCCGTGTAGTCCCGAATGGAGTACTGTGTGTATAGTGCCGTGTAGTACCGAGTGGAGTACAGTGCCTGTACTGCCGTGTAGCACCGAGTGGAGTACTGTGTGTATAGTGCCGTGTAGTACCGAGTGGAGTACAGTGCCTGTATTGCCGTGTAGTACTGAGTGGAGTACAGTGTCTGTACTTCCGTGTAGTACTGATTGGAGTACAGTGCCCGTACTGCCGTGTAGTACCGAGTGGAGTACATTGCTTGTACTGCCGTGTAGTACTGAGTGGAGTACAGTGTCTGTACTGCCGTGTTGTACTGAGTGGAGTACTGTGTGTATAGTGGCGTGTAGTAACGAGTGGAGTACAGTGCCAGTACTGCCGTGTAGCCCCGAATGGAGTACTGTGTGTATAGTGCCGTGTAGTACCGAGTGGAGTACAGTGCCTGTACTGCCGTGTAGCACCGATGGAGTACTGTGTGTATAGTGCCGTGTAGAACCGAGTGGAGTACAGTGCCTGTATTGTCGTGTAGTACTGAGTGGAGTACAGTGCCTGTACTGCCGTGTAGAACCGAGTGGGGGACTGTGTGTATAGTGCCGTGTAGTACCGAGTGGAGTACTGTGTGCATACTGCCGTGTGGTACCGAGTGGAGTACTGTGTGCATACTGCCGTGTGGTACCGAGTGGAGTACAGTGCCTGTACTGCCGTGTAGTACTGAGTGGAGTACAGTTCCTGTACTGCCGTGTAGTCCCGAGTGGAGTACAGTGCCTGTACTGCCGTGTAGTACTGAGTGGAGTACTGTGTGTATAGTGCCGTGTAGTAACGAGTGGAGTACAGTGCCTGTACTGCCGTGTAGTCCCGAATGGAGTACTGTGTGTATAGTGCCGTGTAGTACCGAGTGGAGTACAGTGCCTGTACTGCCGTGTAGCACCGAGTGGAGTACTGTGTGTATAGTGCCGTGTAGAACCGAGTGGAGTATAGTGCCTGTATTGTCGTGTAGTACTGAGTAGAGTACAGTGCCTGTAATGCCGTGTAGTACCGAGTGGAATACTGTGTGTATAGTGCCGTGTAGTACCGAGTGGAGTACAGCACCTCTACTGCCGTGTAGTACCGAGTGGAGTACTGTGTGTATAGTGCCGTGTAGTACTGAGTGGAGTACAGTGCCTGTACTGCCGTGTAGTACCGAGTGGAATACTGTGTGTATAGTGCCGTGTAGTACCGAGTGGAGTACAGCACCTCTACTGCCGTGTAGTACCGAGTGGAGTACTGTGTGTATAGTGCCGTGTAGAACCGAGTGGAGTATAGTGCCTGTATTGTCGTGTAGTACTGAGTAGAGTACAGTGCCTGTACTGCCGTGTAGTAGTGAGTGGAGTACTGTGCCTGTACTGCCGTGTAGTACTCAGTGGAGTACTGTGTGTATAGTGCCGTGTAGTACCGAGTGGAGTACAGTGGGTGTACTGCCGTGTAGTTATGAGTGGAGTACAGCGCCTGTACTGCCGTGTAGTACTGAGTGGAGTACAGTGCCTGTACTGCCGTGTAGTACTGAGTGGAGTACAGTGCCTGTAATGCCGTGTAGTACCGAGTGGAGTACGCTGTGTATAGTGCCGTGTTGTACCGAGTGGAGTACAGTGCCTGTACTGCCGTGTAGTACTGAGTGGAGTACAGTGCTGTACTGCCGTGTAGTCCCGAGTGGAGTACAGTGCCTGTACTGCCGTGTAGTACCGAGTGGAGTACAGAGCTTATACTGCCGTGTAGTACTGAGTGGGGTACAGTGCCTGTACTGCCGTGTAGTGCCGAGTGGAGTACTGTGTGTATAGTGCAGTGTAGTACTGAGTGGAGTACAGTGCATGTACTGCCGTGTAGTCCCGAGTGGAGTACTGTGTGTATAGTGCAGTGTAGTGCTGAGTGGAGTACAGTGCCTGTACTGCTGTGTAGTACCGAGTGGAGTACAGTGCCTGTACTGCCATGTAGTCCCGAGTGGAGTACTGTGTGTATAGTGCCGTCTAGTACCGAGTGGAATACATTGTGTATAGTGCCGTGTAGTACTGAGTGGAGTACAGTACCTGTACTGCCGTGTAGTACCGATTGGAGTACACTGTGTATAGTGCCGTGTAGTACAGAGTGGAGTACAGTGCCTGTACTGCCGTGTAGTACTGAGTGGCGTACAGTGCCTGTACTGCCGTGTAGTACCGAGTGGAGGAATGTGTGTTTACTGCCGTGTAGTACTGAGTATAGTACAGTGCCTGTACTGCCGTGTAGTACCGAGTGGAGTACTGTGTGCATACTGCCGTGTAGTACTGAGTGGAGTAGAGTACCTGTACTGCCGTGTAGTACCGAGTGGGGGACTGTGTGTATACAGCCGTGTAGTACTGAGTGGAGTACAGTCCCTGTACTGCCGAGTAGTCCCGAGTGGAGTACAGTGTGTATAGTGCAGTGTAGTACTGAGTGGAGTACTGTGCCTGTACTGCCGTGTAGTAGTGAGTGGAGTACTGTGCCTGTACTGCCGTGTAGTACTGAGTGGAGTACTGTGTCTGTACTGCCGTGTAGTACCGAGTGGAGTACAGTGGGTGTACTGCCGTGTAGTACTGAGTGGAGTACAGTGCCTATACTGCCGTGTAGTACTGAGTGGGGTACAGTGCCTGTACTGCCGTGTAGCCCGACAGGAGTACAATGCCTGTACTGCCGTGTAGTACTGAGTGGAGTACTGTGTGTATAGTGCCGTGTCGTACCGAGTGGAGTACAGTGCCTGTACTGCCGTGTAGTACGGAGTGGAGTCCAGTGCCTGTAATGTCGTGTAGTACCGAGTGAAGTACTGTGTGTATAGTGCCGTTAGTACCGAGTGTAATACAGTGCCTGTACTGCCGTGTAGTACTGAGTGGAGTACAGTGCCTGTACTGCCGTGTAGTCCCGAGTGGAGTACAGTGCCTGTACTGCCGTGCAGTACTGATTGAAGTACAGTGCCCGTACTGCCGTGTAGTGCCGGGTGGAGTACAGTGCTTGTACTGCCGTGTAGTACTGAGTGAAGTACAGTGCCTGTACTGCCGTGTAGTGCCGAGTGGAGTACAGTGCCTGTACTGCCGTGTAGTCCCGAGTGGAGTAATGAGTGTATAGTGCATTGTAGTACTGAGTGGAGTACTGTGTGTATAGTCCCGTGTAGTACTGAGTGGAGTACAGTGCCTGTACTGCCGTGTAGTACCGATTGGAGTAGTGCGTCCATACTGCCGTCTAGTACTGTGTGGAGTACAGTGCCTGTACTGCCGTGTAGTACTGGGTGGAATACAGTGCCTGTACTGCCGTGTAGTCCCGAGTGGAGTACAGTGTGTATAGTGCAGTGTAGTACTGGGTGGAGTACAGTGCATGTACTGCCGTGTAGTACCGAGTGGTGTACTGTGTGTATAGTGCCGTGTGGTACCGAGTGGAGTACCATGCCTGTACTGCCGTGTAGTACCGAGTGGAGTACTGTGTGTATAGTGCCGTGTAGTACCGAGTGGAGTACAGTGCCTGTACTGCGTGTAGTACCGAGTGGAGTACAGTGCCTGCACTTCGTGTAGTACCGAGTGGAGTACAGTGTGTATAGTGCCGTCTAGTACCGAGTGGAGTACAGTGTGTATAATGCCGTGTAGTACTGTTTGGAGTACAGGGCCTGTACTGCCGTGTAGTACCGAGTGGAGTACAGTGTGTATAGTGCCGTGTAGTACTGAGTGGAGTACAGTGCCTGTACTGCCGTGTAGTACTGAGTGGGGTACAGTGCCTGTACTGCCGTGTAGTACAGAGTGGGGGACTGTGTGTATACTGCCGTGTAGTACTGAGTATAGTACAGTGCCTGTACTGCCGTGTAGTACCGAGTGGAGTACTGTGTGTGTACTGCCGTATAGTACTGAGTGGAGTATAGTACCTGTACTCCCGTGTAGTACCGAGTGGGGGACTGTGTGTATACTGCCGTGTAGTACTGGGTTGGAGTACATTGCCTGTACTACCATGTAGTACCGAGTGGGGGACTGTGTGTATACTGCCGTGTAGTACTGAGTGGAGTACAGTGCCTGTACTGCCGTGTAGTATCGAGTGGGGGACTGTGTGTATACTGCCGTGTAGTACTGAGTGGAGTACTGTGTCTATAGTGCAGTGTAGTGCTGAGTGGAGTACAGTACCTGTCATGCCGTGTAGTACTGAGTATAGTACAGTGCCTGTACTGCCGTGTAGTACCGAGTGGGGGACTGTGTGTATACTGCCGTGTAGTACTGAGTGGAGTACAGTACCTGTACTGCCGAGTAGTCCCGAGTGGAGTACTGTGTGTATAGTGCAGTGTAGTGCTGAGTGGAGTATAGTACCTGTACCGCCGTGTAGTACCGAGTGGGGGACTGTGTGTATACTGCCGTGTAGTACTGAGTGGAGTACAGTCCCTGTACTGCCGTGTAGTACCAAGTGGGGGACTGTGTATATACTGCCGTGTAGTACTGAGTGGAGTACATTGCCTGTACTGCCGTGTAGTCCCGAGTGGAGTACTGTGTGCATACTGCCGTGTAGTACTGATTGGAGTACGGTCCCTGTACTGCCGAGTAGTCCCGAGTGGAGTACAGTATGTATAGTGCAGTGTAGTACTGAGTGGAGTACTGTGTGTATAATGCAGTGTAGTACCGAATGGAGTACTGTGTGCATAGTGCCGTGTAGTACTGAGTGGAGTACAGTGCCTGTACTGCCATGTAGTACCGAGTGGAGTACTGTGTGTATAGTGCCGCGTAGTACCGACTGGAGTACAGTGCCTGTACTGCCGTGTAGTACTGTGTCGAGTACAGTGCCTGAACTGCCGTGTAGTCCCGAGTGGAGTACAGTGCATGTACTGCCATGTAGTAGTGAGTGGAGTACTGTGCCTGTACTGCCGTGTAGTACTGAGTGGAGTACTGTGTGTATAGTGCCGTGTAGTACCGAGTGGAGTACAGTGGGTGTACTGCCGTGTAGTACTGAGTGGAGTAGAGTGCCTGTACTGCCGTGTAGTACCGAGTGGAGTACAGTGCCTGTACTGCCGTGTAGTACTGAGTGGAGTACTGTGTGTATAGTGCCGTGTAGTACCGAGTGGAGTACAGTGCCTGTACTGCCGTGTAGTACTGAGTGGAGTACAGTGCCTGTACTGCCGTGTAGTACTGAGTGGAGTACAGTGCCTGTACTGCCGTGTAGTCCCGAGTGAAGTACAGTGCCTGTGCTGCCGTGTAGTACTGAGTGGAGTACTGTGTGTATAGTGCCGTGTAGTACCGAGTGGAGTACAGTGCCTGTACTGCCGTGTAGTACTGAGTGGAGTACTGTGTGTATAGTGCCGTGTAGTACCGAGTGGAGTACAGTGGGTGTACTGCCGTGTAGTACTGAGTGGAGTAGAGTGCCTGTACTGCCGTGTAGTACCGAGTGGAGTACTGTGCCTGTACTGCCGTGTAGTACTGAGTGGAGTACTGTGTGTATAGTGCCGTGTAGTACCGAGTGGAGTACAGTGCCTGTACTGCCGTGTAGTACTGAGTGGAGTACAGTGCCTGTACTGCCGTGTAGTACTGAGTGGAGTACAGTGCCTGTACTGCCGTGTAGTCCCGAGTGGAGTACAGTGCCTGTACTGCCGTGTAGTACTGATTGGAGTAATAGTGCCTGTACTGCCATGTAGTACCGAGTGGAGTACAGTGCTTGTACTGCCGTGTAGTACTGAGTGAAGTACAGAGCCTGTACTGCCATGTAGTGCCGAGTGGAGTACTGTGTGTATAGTGCAGTGTAGTACTGAGTGGAGTACAGTGCATGTACTGCCGTGTAGTACTCAGTGGAGTACTGTGTGTTTAGTGCCGTGTAGTACCGATTGGAGTACAGTTGGTGTACTGCCGTGTAGTACTGAGTGGAGTACAGTGCCTGTACTGCCGTGTAGTACTGAGTGGAGTACAGTGCCCGTACTGCCGTGTAGTCCCGAGTGGATTACAGTGCCTATACTGCCGTGTAGTACAGAGTGGAGTACTGTGTGTATAGTGCCGTGTAATACCGAGTGGAGTACAGTGCCTGTACTGCCGTGTAGTACTGAGTGGAGCACAGTGCGTGTACTGCCGTGTAGTACTGAGTGGAGTACAGTTCCTGTACTGCCGTGTAGTCCCGAGTGGAGTACAGTGCCTGTACTGCCGTGTAGTACTGAGTGGAGTACTGTGTGTATAGTGCCGTGTAGTAACGAGTGGAGTACAGTGCTGTACTGCCGTGTAGTACTGAGTGGAGTA
Organism: Anabrus simplex; assembly: GCF_040414725.1. Classification (NCBI taxonomy): domain Eukaryota; kingdom Metazoa; phylum Arthropoda; class Insecta; order Orthoptera; family Tettigoniidae; genus Anabrus; species Anabrus simplex. Next base: position 506,149,368 of record NC_090267.1, on the reverse strand, counting down.
CAGTGCCTGTACTGCCGTGTAGTACTGAGTGGAGTACAGTGCCTGTACTGCCGTGTAGTCCCGAATGGAGTACTGTGTGTATAGTGCCGTGTAGTACCGAGTGGAGTACAGTGCCTGTACTGCCGTGTAGCACCGAGTGGAGTACTGTGTGTATAGTGCCGTGTAGTACCGAGTGGAGTACAGTGCCTGTATTGCCGTGTACTACTGAGTGGAGTACAGTGCCTGTACTTCCGTGTAGTACTGATTGGAGTACAGTGCCTGTACTGCCGTGTAGTACCGAGTGGAGTACATTGCTTGTACTGCCGTGTAGTACTGAGTGGAGTACAGTGCTTGTACTGTCGTGTTGTGCCGAGTGGAGTACTGTGTGTATAGTGCAGTGTAGTACTGAGTGGAGTACAGTGCATGTACTGCCGTGTAGTCCCGAGTGGAGTACTGTGTGTATAGTGCAGTGTAGTACTGAGTGGAGTACAGTGCCTGTACTGCCGTGTAGTACAGAGTTGGAGTACAGTGCCTGTACTGCCGTGTAGTCCCAGGTGGAGTACTGTGTGCATACTGCCGTGTAGTACTGAGTGGAGTACAGTGGCTGTACTGCCGTGTAGTACCGAGTGGAGTACAGTGCCTGTACTGCCGTGTAGTACTGGGTGGAGTACAGTGCCTGTACTGCCGTGTAGTCCCCAGTGGAATAAAGTTTGTGTAGTGCAGTGTAGTACTGAGTGGAGTACAGTGCATGTACTGCCGTGTAGTACCGAGTGGAGTACTGTGTGTATAGTGCCGTCTAGTACCGAGTGGAGTACAGTGCCTGTACTGCCGTGTAGTACTGAGTGGAGTACAGTGCCTGTACTGCCGTGTAGTCCCGAGTGGAGTACCGTGCCTGTACTTCCGTGTAGTACTGATTGGAGTACAGTGCCTGTACTGCCGTGTAGTACCGAGTGGAGTACATTGCTTGTACTGCCGTGTAGTACTCAGTGGAGTACAGTGCCTGTACTGTCGTGTAGTGCCGAGTGGAGTACTGTGTGTATAGTGCAGTGTAGTACTGAGTGGAGTACAGTGCATGTACTGCCGTGTAGTCCCGAGTGGAGTACTGTGTGTATAGAGCCGTGTAGTATCGAGTGGAGTACAGTGCCTGTATTGCCGTGTAGTACTGAGTGGAGTACAGTGCCTGTACTGCCGTGTAGTACTGAGTGGAGTACTGTGTGTATAGTGCCGTGAAGTACCGAGTGGAGTACAGTGCCTGTACTGCCGTGTAGTCCCGAGTGGAGTACAGTGCCTGTACTGCCGTGTAGTTCTGAGTGGAGTACAGTGCCTGTACTGCCGTGTAGTCCCGAATGGAGTACTGTGTGTATAGTGCCGTGTGGTACCGAATGGAGTACAGTGCCTGTACTGCCGTGTAGTACTGAGTGGGGTAATGTGTGTATAGTGCCGTGTAGTACCGAGTGGAGTACAGTGCCTGTACTGCCGTGTAGTACTGAGTGGAGTACAGTGCCTGTAATGCCGTGTAGTCCCGAATGGATTACTGTGTGCATAGTGCCGTGTAGTACCGAGTGGAGTACAGTGCCTGTACTGCCGTGTAGTACTGAACGGAGTACAGTGCCTGTACTGCCGTGTAGTCCGGAGTGGAGTACAGTGCCTGTACTGCCGTGTAGTCCCGAGTGGAGTACTGTGTGTATAGTGCCGTGTAGTACCGAGTGGAGTACATTGCCTGTACTGCCGTGTAGTACTAAGTGGAGTACAGTGCCTGTACTGCCGTGTAGTCCCGAGTGGAGTACTCTGTGTATAGTGCAGTGTAGTACTGAGTGGTGTACTGTACCTGTACTGCCGTGTAGTACTGAGTGTAGTACAGTGCTTCTACTGCCGGGTAGTACTGGGTGGAGTACAGTGCCTGTACTGCCGTGTAGTACCGAGTGGGGGACTGTGTGTATACTGCCGTGTAGTTCCGAGTGGAGTACAGTGCCTGTACTTCCGTGTAGTACCGAGTGGAATACTATGTGTATAGTGCCGTGTAGTACCGAGTGGAGTACTGTGTGCATACTGCCGTGTAGTACTGAGTGGAGTATAGTGCCTGAACTGCCGTGCAGTACTGAGTGGAGTACAGTGCCTGTACTGCCTTGTAGTCCCGAGTGGAGTACAGTGCCTGTACTGCCGTGTAGTACCGAGTGGAGTACTGTGTGTATAGTGCGGTGTAGTACCGAGTGGAGTACAGTGCATGTACTGCCGTGTAGTACCGAGTGGAGTACTGTGTGTATAGTGCCGTGTAGTACCGAGTGGAGTACAGTGCCTGTATTGCCGTGTAGTAAAGAGTGGAGTACTGTGTGTACAGTGCCATGTAGTACCGAGTGGAGTACAGTGCCTGTATTGCCGTGTAGTAAAGAGTGGAGTACTGTGTGTACAGTGCCATGTAGTACCGAGTGGAGTACTGTGTGCATACTGCCGTGTAGTACTGCGTGGATTACAGTACCTGTACTGCCGTGTAGTACCGAGTGGAGTACGGTGCATGTACTGCCGTGTAGTACCAAGTGGAGTACTGTGTGTATAGTGCGGTGTAGTACCGAGTGGAGTACAGTGCATGTACTGCCGTGTAGTACCGAGTGGAGTACTGTGTGTATAGTGCCGTGTAGTACCGAGTGGAGTACAGTGCCTGTATTGCCGTGTAGTAAAGAGTGGAGTACTGTGTGTACAGTGCCATGTAGTACCGAGTGGAGTACTGTGTGCATACTGCCGTGTAGTACTGCGTGGAGTACAGTACCTGTACTGCCGTGTAGTACCGAGTGGAGTACTGTGTGTATAGTGCCGTGTAGTAGCGAGTGGAGTACAGTGCCTGTACTGCCGTGTAGGAGTGAGTGGAGTACACTGCCTGAACTGCCACGCAGTACTGAGTGGAGTACAGTGCCTGTACTGCCGTGTAGTCCGAGTGGAGTACAGTGCCTGTACTGCCGTGTAGTCATGAGTGGAGTACAGTGCCTGTACTGCCGTGTAGTAGTGAGTGGAGTACTGTGCCTGTACTGCCGTGTAGTACTGAGTGGAGTACTGTGTGTATAGTGCCGTGTAGTACCGAGTGGAGTACAGTGGGTGTATGCCGTGTAGTACTGTGTGGAGTACAGTGCCTGAACTGCCGTGCAGTACTGAGTGGAGTACAGTGCCTGTACTGCCGTGTAGTACTGAGTGGAGTACAGTGCCTGTAATGCCGTGTAGTACCGAGCGGAGTACTCTGTGTATAGTGCCGTGTAGCACCGAGTGGAGTACAGTGCCTGTACTGCCGTGTAGTACAGAGTGGAGTACAGTGCTGTACTGCCGTGTAGTCCCGAGTGGAGTACAGTGCCTGTACTGGCGTGTAGTTCTGATTGGAGTACAGTGCCTGTACTGCCGTGTAGTACCGAGTGGAGTACAGAGCTTATACTGCCGTGTAGTACTGAGTGGGGTACAGTGCCTGTACTGCCGTGTAGTGCCGAGTGGAGTACTGTGTGTATAGTGCAGTGTAGTACTGAGTGGAGTACAGTGCATGTACTGCCGTGTAGTCCCGAGTGGAGTACTGTGTGTATAGTGCAGTGTAGTGCTGAGTGGAGTACAGTGCCTGTACCGCTGTGTAGTACCGAGTGGAGTACAGTGCCTGTACTGCCATGTAGTCCCGAGTGGAGTACTGTGTGCATACTGCCGTGTAGTACTGAGTAGAGTACAGTGCCTGTACTGCCGTGTAGTACCGAGTGGAGTACTGTGTGTATATTGCCGTGTAGTACCGAGTGGAGTACAGTGCCTGTACTGCGTGTAGTACCGAGTGGAGTACTGTGTGTATAGTGCCGTGTAGTGCCGAGTGGAGTACAGTGCCTGTACTGCCGTGTAGTACTGATTGGAGTACAGTGTGAATAGTGCCGTGTAGTACCGAGGGGAGTACAGTGCCTGTACTGCCGTGTAGTACCGAGTGGAGTACAGTGTGTATAGTGCAGTTTAGTACCGAGTGGAATACATTGTGTATAGTGCCGTGTAGTACTGAGTGGAATACAGTACCTGTACTGCCGTGTAGTACCGATTGGAGTACACTGTGTATAGTGCCGTGTAGTACAGAGTGGAGTACAGTGCCTGTACTGCCGTGTAGTACTGAGTGGAGTACATTGCCTTACTGCCGTGTAGTACCGGGTGGAGTAGAGTGTATATAGTGCCGTGTAGTACTGAGTGGAGTACAGTGCCTGTGCTGCCGTGTAGTACTGAGTGGGGTACAGTGCCTGTACTGCCGTGTAGTACCGAGTGGGGGAATGTGTGTATACTGCCGTGTAGTACTGAGTATAGTACAGTGCCTGTACTGCCGTGTAGTACCGAGTGAAGTACTGTGTGCATACTGCCGTGTAGTACTGAGTGGAGTACAGTACCTGTACTGCCGTGTAGTACCGAGTGGGGGACTGTGTGTATACTGCCGTGTTGTACTGAGTGGAGTACAGTGCCTGTACTACCGTGTAATACCGAGTGGGGGACTGTGTGTATACTGCCGTGTAGTACTGAGTGGAGTACAGTCCCTGTACTGCCGTGTAGAACCGAGTGGGTGACTGTGTGTACACTGCCGTGTAGTACTGAGTGGGGTACTGTGTGTATAGTGCAGTGTAGTGCTGAGTGGAGTACAGTGCCTGTACTGCCGTGTAGTACCGAGTGGAGTACTGTGTGTAAGTGCAGTGTAGTGCTGAGTGGAGTACAGTACCTGTAATGCCGTGTAGTACTGAGTGGGGGACTGTGTGTATACTGCCGTGTAGTACTGAGTGGAGTACAGTACCTGTACTGCCGAGTAGTCCCGAGTGGAGTACTGTGTGTATAGTGCAGTGTAGTGCTAAGTGGAGTACAGTACCTGTACTGCCGTGTAGTACCGAGTGGGGGACTGTGTGCATACTGCCGTGTAGTTCCCAGTGGAGTACAGTGCCTGTACTGGCGTGTAGTACTGAGTGGAGTACAGTGGCTGTATTGCCGTGTAGTCCCGAGTGGAGTACAGTGCCTGTACTGCCGTGTAGTAGTGAATGGAGTACAGTGCCTGTACTGCCGTGTAGTACTGAGTGGAGTACTGTGTGTATAGTGCCGTGTAGTACCGAGTGGAGTACAGTGGGTGTACTGCCGTGTAGTACTGAGTGGAGTAGAGTGCCTGTACTGCCGTGTAGTACCGAGTGGAGTACAGTGCCTGTACTGCCGTGTAGTACTGAGTGGAGTACTGTGTGTATAGTGCCGTGTAGTACCGAGTGGAGTACAGTGCCTGTACTGCCGTGTAGTACTGAGTGAAGTACAGTGCCTGTGCTGCCGTGTAGTTCTTAGTGGAGTACTGTGTGTATAGTGCCGTGTAGTACCGAGTGGAGTACATTGCCTGTACTGCCGTGTAGTACTGAGTGGAGTACAGTGCCGGTACTGCCGTGTAGTCCCGAGTGGAGTACAGTGCCTGTACTGCCGTGTAGTACTGATTGGAGTAATAGTGCCTGTACTGCCATGTAGTACCGAGTGGAGTACAGTGCTTGTACTGCCGTGTAGTACTGAGTGAAGTACAGTGCCTGTACTGCCATGTAGTGCCGAGTGGAGTACAGTGTGTATAGTGAAGTGTAGCACTGAGTGGAGTACAGTGCAGTTACTGCCGTGTAGTACTCAGTGGAGTACTGTGTGTTTAGTGCCGTGTAGTACCGATTGGAGTACAATGGGTGTACTGCCGTGTAGTACTTAGTGGAGTACAGTGCCTGTACTGCCGTGTAGTACTGAGTGGAGTACAGTGCCTGTACTGCCGTGTAGTCCCGAGTGGATTACAGTGCCTATACTGCCATGTAGTACTGAGTGGAGTACTGTGTGTATAGTGCCGTGTAATACCGAGTGGAGTACAGTGCCTGTTCTGCCGTGTAGTACTGAGTGGAGCACAGTGCGTGTACTGCCGTGTAGTACTGAGTGGAGTACAGTTCCTTTACTGCCGTGTAGTCCCGAGTGGAGTACAGTGCCTGTACTGCCGTGTAGTACTGAGTGGAGTACTGTGTGTATAGTGCCGTGTAGTAACGAGTGGAGTACAGTGCTGTACTGCCCTGTAGTACTGAGTGGAGTACAGTGCCTGTACTGCCGTGTAGTACTGAGTGGAGTACAGTGCCTGTACTGCCGTGTAGTACTGAGTGGAGTACAGTGCCTGTACTGCCGTGTAGTCCCGAATGGAGTACTGTGTGTATAGTGCCGTGTAGTACCGAGTGGAGTACAGTGCCTGTACTGCCGTGTAGCACCGAGTGGAGTACTGTGTGTATAGTGCCGTGTAGTACCGAGTGGAGTACAGTGCCTGTATTGCCGTGTAGTACTGAGTGGAGTACAGTGTCTGTACTTCCGTGTAGTACTGATTGGAGTACAGTGCCCGTACTGCCGTGTAGTACCGAGTGGAGTACATTGCTTGTACTGCCGTGTAGTACTGAGTGGAGTACAGTGTCTGTACTGCCGTGTTGTACTGAGTGGAGTACTGTGTGTATAGTGGCGTGTAGTAACGAGTGGAGTACAGTGCCAGTACTGCCGTGTAGCCCCGAATGGAGTACTGTGTGTATAGTGCCGTGTAGTACCGAGTGGAGTACAGTGCCTGTACTGCCGTGTAGCACCGATGGAGTACTGTGTGTATAGTGCCGTGTAGAACCGAGTGGAGTACAGTGCCTGTATTGTCGTGTAGTACTGAGTGGAGTACAGTGCCTGTACTGCCGTGTAGAACCGAGTGGGGGACTGTGTGTATAGTGCCGTGTAGTACCGAGTGGAGTACTGTGTGCATACTGCCGTGTGGTACCGAGTGGAGTACTGTGTGCATACTGCCGTGTGGTACCGAGTGGAGTACAGTGCCTGTACTGCCGTGTAGTACTGAGTGGAGTACAGTTCCTGTACTGCCGTGTAGTCCCGAGTGGAGTACAGTGCCTGTACTGCCGTGTAGTACTGAGTGGAGTACTGTGTGTATAGTGCCGTGTAGTAACGAGTGGAGTACAGTGCCTGTACTGCCGTGTAGTCCCGAATGGAGTACTGTGTGTATAGTGCCGTGTAGTACCGAGTGGAGTACAGTGCCTGTACTGCCGTGTAGCACCGAGTGGAGTACTGTGTGTATAGTGCCGTGTAGAACCGAGTGGAGTATAGTGCCTGTATTGTCGTGTAGTACTGAGTAGAGTACAGTGCCTGTAATGCCGTGTAGTACCGAGTGGAATACTGTGTGTATAGTGCCGTGTAGTACCGAGTGGAGTACAGCACCTCTACTGCCGTGTAGTACCGAGTGGAGTACTGTGTGTATAGTGCCGTGTAGTACTGAGTGGAGTACAGTGCCTGTACTGCCGTGTAGTACCGAGTGGAATACTGTGTGTATAGTGCCGTGTAGTACCGAGTGGAGTACAGCACCTCTACTGCCGTGTAGTACCGAGTGGAGTACTGTGTGTATAGTGCCGTGTAGAACCGAGTGGAGTATAGTGCCTGTATTGTCGTGTAGTACTGAGTAGAGTACAGTGCCTGTACTGCCGTGTAGTAGTGAGTGGAGTACTGTGCCTGTACTGCCGTGTAGTACTCAGTGGAGTACTGTGTGTATAGTGCCGTGTAGTACCGAGTGGAGTACAGTGGGTGTACTGCCGTGTAGTTATGAGTGGAGTACAGCGCCTGTACTGCCGTGTAGTACTGAGTGGAGTACAGTGCCTGTACTGCCGTGTAGTACTGAGTGGAGTACAGTGCCTGTAATGCCGTGTAGTACCGAGTGGAGTACGCTGTGTATAGTGCCGTGTTGTACCGAGTGGAGTACAGTGCCTGTACTGCCGTGTAGTACTGAGTGGAGTACAGTGCTGTACTGCCGTGTAGTCCCGAGTGGAGTACAGTGCCTGTACTGCCGTGTAGTACCGAGTGGAGTACAGAGCTTATACTGCCGTGTAGTACTGAGTGGGGTACAGTGCCTGTACTGCCGTGTAGTGCCGAGTGGAGTACTGTGTGTATAGTGCAGTGTAGTACTGAGTGGAGTACAGTGCATGTACTGCCGTGTAGTCCCGAGTGGAGTACTGTGTGTATAGTGCAGTGTAGTGCTGAGTGGAGTACAGTGCCTGTACTGCTGTGTAGTACCGAGTGGAGTACAGTGCCTGTACTGCCATGTAGTCCCGAGTGGAGTACTGTGTGTATAGTGCCGTCTAGTACCGAGTGGAATACATTGTGTATAGTGCCGTGTAGTACTGAGTGGAGTACAGTACCTGTACTGCCGTGTAGTACCGATTGGAGTACACTGTGTATAGTGCCGTGTAGTACAGAGTGGAGTACAGTGCCTGTACTGCCGTGTAGTACTGAGTGGCGTACAGTGCCTGTACTGCCGTGTAGTACCGAGTGGAGGAATGTGTGTTTACTGCCGTGTAGTACTGAGTATAGTACAGTGCCTGTACTGCCGTGTAGTACCGAGTGGAGTACTGTGTGCATACTGCCGTGTAGTACTGAGTGGAGTAGAGTACCTGTACTGCCGTGTAGTACCGAGTGGGGGACTGTGTGTATACAGCCGTGTAGTACTGAGTGGAGTACAGTCCCTGTACTGCCGAGTAGTCCCGAGTGGAGTACAGTGTGTATAGTGCAGTGTAGTACTGAGTGGAGTACTGTGCCTGTACTGCCGTGTAGTAGTGAGTGGAGTACTGTGCCTGTACTGCCGTGTAGTACTGAGTGGAGTACTGTGTCTGTACTGCCGTGTAGTACCGAGTGGAGTACAGTGGGTGTACTGCCGTGTAGTACTGAGTGGAGTACAGTGCCTATACTGCCGTGTAGTACTGAGTGGGGTACAGTGCCTGTACTGCCGTGTAGCCCGACAGGAGTACAATGCCTGTACTGCCGTGTAGTACTGAGTGGAGTACTGTGTGTATAGTGCCGTGTCGTACCGAGTGGAGTACAGTGCCTGTACTGCCGTGTAGTACGGAGTGGAGTCCAGTGCCTGTAATGTCGTGTAGTACCGAGTGAAGTACTGTGTGTATAGTGCCGTTAGTACCGAGTGTAATACAGTGCCTGTACTGCCGTGTAGTACTGAGTGGAGTACAGTGCCTGTACTGCCGTGTAGTCCCGAGTGGAGTACAGTGCCTGTACTGCCGTGCAGTACTGATTGAAGTACAGTGCCTGTACTGCCGTGTAGTGCCGGGTGGAGTACAGTGCTTGTACTGCCGTGTAGTACTGAGTGAAGTACAGTGCCTGTACTGCCGTGTAGTGCCGAGTGGAGTACAGTGCCTGTACTGCCGTGTAGTCCCGAGTGGAGTAATGAGTGTATAGTGCATTGTAGTACTGAGTGGAGTACTGTGTGTATAGTCCCGTGTAGTACTGAGTGGAGTACAGTGCCTGTACTGCCGTGTAGTACCGATTGGAGTAGTGCGTCCATACTGCCGTCTAGTACTGTGTGGAGTACAGTGCCTGTACTGCCGTGTAGTACTGGGTGGAATACAGTGCCTGTACTGCCGTGTAGTCCCGAGTGGAGTACAGTGTGTATAGTGCAGTGTAGTACTGGGTGGAGTACAGTGCATGTACTGCCGTGTAGTACCGAGTGGTGTACTGTGTGTATAGTGCCGTGTGGTACCGAGTGGAGTACCATGCCTGTACTGCCGTGTAGTACCGAGTGGAGTACTGTGTGTATAGTGCCGTGTAGTACCGAGTGGAGTACAGTGCCTGTACTGCGTGTAGTACCGAGTGGAGTACAGTGCCTGCACTTCGTGTAGTACCGAGTGGAGTACAGTGTGTATAGTGCCGTCTAGTACCGAGTGGAGTACAGTGTGTATAATGCCGTGTAGTACTGTTTGGAGTACAGGGCCTGTACTGCCGTGTAGTACCGAGTGGAGTACAGTGTGTATAGTGCCGTGTAGTACTGAGTGGAGTACAGTGCCTGTACTGCCGTGTAGTACTGAGTGGGGTACAGTGCCTGTACTGCCGTGTAGTACAGAGTGGGGGACTGTGTGTATACTGCCGTGTAGTACTGAGTATAGTACAGTGCCTGTACTGCCGTGTAGTATCGAGTGGGGGACTGTGTGTATACTGCCGTGTAGTACTGAGTGGAGTACTGTGTCTATAGTGCAGTGTAGTGCTGAGTGGAGTACAGTACCTGTCATGCCGTGTAGTACTGAGTATAGTACAGTGCCTGTACTGCCGTGTAGTACCGAGTGGGGGACTGTGTGTATACTGCCGTGTAGTACTGAGTGGAGTACAGTACCTGTACTGCCGAGTAGTCCCGAGTGGAGTACTGTGTGTATAGTGCAGTGTAGTGCTGAGTGGAGTATAGTACCTGTACCGCCGTGTAGTACCGAGTGGGGGACTGTGTGTATACTGCCGTGTAGTACTGAGTGGAGTACAGTCCCTGTACTGCCGTGTAGTACCAAGTGGGGGACTGTGTATATACTGCCGTGTAGTACTGAGTGGAGTACATTGCCTGTACTGCCGTGTAGTCCCGAGTGGAGTACTGTGTGCATACTGCCGTGTAGTACTGATTGGAGTACGGTCCCTGTACTGCCGAGTAGTCCCGAGTGGAGTACAGTATGTATAGTGCAGTGTAGTACTGAGTGGAGTACTGTGTGTATAATGCAGTGTAGTACCGAATGGAGTACTGTGTGCATAGTGCCGTGTAGTACTGAGTGGAGTACAGTGCCTGTACTGCCATGTAGTACCGAGTGGAGTACTGTGTGTATAGTGCCGCGTAGTACCGAGTGGAGTACAGTGCCTGTACTGCCGTGTAGTACTGTGTGGAGTACAGTGCCTGAACTGCCGTGTAGTTCCGAGTGGAGTACAGTGCATGTACTGCCATGTAGTAGTGAGTGGAGTACTGTGCCTGTACTGCCGTGTAGTACTGAGTGGAGTACTGTGTGTATAGTGCCGTGTAGTACCGAGTGGAGTACAGTGCCTCTACTGCCGTGTAGTACTGAGTGGAGTACAGTGCCTGTACTGCCGTGTAGTACTGAGTGGAGTACAGTGCCTGTACTGCCGTGTAGTACTGAGTGGAGTACTGTGTGTATAGTGCCGTGAAGTACCGAGTGGAGTACAGTGCCTGTACTGCCGTGTAGTCCCGAGTGGAGTACAGTGCCTGTACTGCCGTGTAGTTCTGAGTGGAGTACAGTGCCTGTACTGCCGTGTAGTCCCGAATGGAGTACTGTGTGTATAGTGCCGTGTGGTACCGAATGGAGTACAGTGCCTGTACTGCCGTGTAGTACTGAGTGGGGTAATGTGTGTATAGTGCCGTGTAGTACCGAGTGGAGTACAGTGCCTGTACTGCCGTGTAGTACTGAGTGGAGTACAGTGCCTGTAATGCCGTGTAGTCCCGAATGGATTACTGTGTGCATAGTGCCGTGTAGTACCGAGTGGAGTACAGTGCCTGTACTGCCGTGTAGTACTGAACGGAGTACAGTGCCTGTACTGCCGTGTAGTCCGGAGTGGAGTACAGTGCCTGTACTGCCGTGTAGTCCCGAGTGGAGTACTGTGTGTATAGTGCCGTGTAGTACCGAGTGGAGTACATTGCCTGTACTGCCGTGTAGTACTAAGTGGAGTACAGTGCCTGTACTGCCGTGTAGTCCCGAGTGGAGTACTCTGTGTATAGTGCAGTGTAGTACTGAGTGGTGTACTGTACCTGTACTGCCGTGTAGTACTGAGTGTAGTACAGTGCTTCTACTGCCGGGTAGTACTGGGTGGAGTACAGTGCCTGTACTGCCGTGTAGTACCGAGTGGGGGACTGTGTGTATACTGCCGTGTAGTTCCGAGTGGAGTACAGTGCCTGTACTTCCGTGTAGTACCGAGTGGAATACTATGTGTATAGTGCCGTGTAGTACCGAGTGGAGTACTGTGTGCATACTGCCGTGTAGTACTGAGTGGAGTACAGTGCCTGAACTGCCGTGCAGTACTGAGTGGAGTACAGTGCCTGTACTGCCTTGTAGTCCCGAGTGGAGTACAGTGCCTGTACTGCCGTGTAGTACCGAGTGGAGTACTGTGTGTATAGTGCGGTGTAGTACCGAGTGGAGTACAGTGCATGTACTGCCGTGTAGTACCGAGTGGAGTACTGTGTGTATAGTGCCGTGTAGTACCGAGTGGAGTACAGTGCCTGTATTGCCGTGTAGTAAAGAGTGGAGTACTGTGTGTACAGTGCCATGTAGTACCGAGTGGAGTACAGTGCCTGTATTGCCGTGTAGTAAAGAGTGGAGTACTGTGTGTACAGTGCCATGTAGTACCGAGTGGAGTACTGTGTGCATACTGCCGTGTAGTACTGCGTGGATTACAGTACCTGTACTGCCGTGTAGTACCGAGTGGAGTACGGTGCATGTACTGCCGTGTAGTACCAAGTGGAGTACTGTGTGTATAGTGCGGTGTAGTACCGAGTGGAGTACAGTGCATGTACTGCCGTGTAGTACCGAGTGGAGTACTGTGTGTATAGTGCCGTGTAGTACCGAGTGGAGTACAGTGCCTGTATTGCCGTGTAGTAAAGAGTGGAGTACTGTGTGTACAGTGCCATGTAGTACCGAGTGGAGTACTGTGTGCATACTGCCGTGTAGTACTGCGTGGAGTACAGTACCTGTACTGCCGTGTAGTACCGAGTGGAGTACTGTGTGTATAGTGCCGTGTAGTAGCGAGTGGAGTACAGTGCCTGTACTGCCGTGTAGGAGTGAGTGGAGTACACTGCCTGAACTGCCACGCAGTACTGAGTGGAGTACAGTGCCTGTACTGCCGTGTAGTCCGAGTGGAGTACAGTGCCTGTACTGCCGTGTAGTCATGAGTGGAGTACAGTGCCTGTACTGCCGTGTAGTAGTGAGTGGAGTACTGTGCCTGTACTGCCGTGTAGTACTGAGTGGAGTACTGTGTGTATAGTGCCGTGTAGTACCGAGTGGAGTACAGTGGGTGTATGCCGTGTAGTACTGTGTGGAGTACAGTGCCTGAACTGCCGTGCAGTACTGAGTGGAGTACAGTGCCTGTACTGCCGTGTAGTACTGAGTGGAGTACAGTGCCTGTAATGCCGTGTAGTACCGAGCGGAGTACTCTGTGTATAGTGCCGTGTAGCACCGAGTGGAGTACAGTGCCTGTACTGCCGTGTAGTACAGAGTGGAGTACAGTGCTGTACTGCCGTGTAGTCCCGAGTGGAGTACAGTGCCTGTACTGGCGTGTAGTTCTGATTGGAGTACAGTGCCTGTACTGCCGTGTAGTACCGAGTGGAGTACAGAGCTTATACTGCCGTGTAGTACTGAGTGGGGTACAGTGCCTGTACTGCCGTGTAGTGCCGAGTGGAGTACTGTGTGTATAGTGCAGTGTAGTACTGAGTGGAGTACAGTGCATGTACTGCCGTGTAGTCCCGAGTGGAGTACTGTGTGTATAGTGCAGTGTAGTGCTGAGTGGAGTACAGTGCCTGTACCGCTGTGTAGTACCGAGTGGAGTACAGTGCCTGTACTGCCATGTAGTCCCGAGTGGAGTACTGTGTGCATACTGCCGTGTAGTACTGAGTAGAGTACAGTGCCTGTACTGCCGTGTAGTACCGAGTGGAGTACTGTGTGTATATTGCCGTGTAGTACCGAGTGGAGTACAGTGCCTGTACTGCGTGTAGTACCGAGTGGAGTACTGTGTGTATAGTGCCGTGTAGTGCCGAGTGGAGTACAGTGCCTGTACTGCCGTGTAGTACTGATTGGAGTACAGTGTGAATAGTGCCGTGTAGTACCGAGGGGAGTACAGTGCCTGTACTGCCGTGTAGTACCGAGTGGAGTACAGTGTGTATAGTGCAGTTTAGTACCGAGTGGAATACATTGTGTATAGTGCCGTGTAGTACTGAGTGGAATACAGTACCTGTACTGCCGTGTAGTACCGATTGGAGTACACTGTGTATAGTGCCGTGTAGTACAGAGTGGAGTACAGTGCCTGTACTGCCGTGTAGTACTGAGTGGAGTACATTGCCTTACTGCCGTGTAGTACCGGGTGGAGTAGAGTGTATATAGTGCCGTGTAGTACTGAGTGGAGTACAGTGCCTGTGCTGCCGTGTAGTACTGAGTGGGGTACAGTGCCTGTACTGCCGTGTAGTACCGAGTGGGGGAATGTGTGTATACTGCCGTGTAGTACTGAGTATAGTACAGTGCCTGTACTGCCGTGTAGTACCGAGTGAAGTACTGTGTGCATACTGCCGTGTAGTACTGAGTGGAGTACAGTACCTGTACTGCCGTGTAGTACCGAGTGGGGGACTGTGTGTATACTGCCGTGTTGTACTGAGTGGAGTACAGTGCCTGTACTACCGTGTAATACCGAGTGGGGGACTGTGTGTATACTGCCGTGTAGTACTGAGTGGAGTACAGTCCCTGTACTGCCGTGTAGAACCGAGTGGGTGACTGTGTGTACACTGCCGTGTAGTACCGAGTGGAGTACTGTGTGTAAGTGCAGTGTAGTGCTGAGTGGAGTACAGTACCTGTACTGCCGAGTAGTCCCGAGTGGAGTACTGTGTGTATAGTGCAGTGTAGTGCTAAGTGGAGTACAGTACCTGTACTGCCGTGTAGTACCGAGTGGGGGACTGTGTGCATACTGCCGTGTAGTTCCCAGTGGAGTACAGTGCCTGTACTGGCGTGTAGTACTGAGTGGAGTACAGTGGCTGTATTGCCGTGTAGTCCCGAGTGGAGTACAGTGCCTGTACTGCCGTGTAGTAGTGAATGGAGTACAGTGCCTGTACTGCCGTGTAGTACTGAGTGGAGTACTGTGTGTATAGTGCCGTGTAGTACCGAGTGGAGTACAGTGGGTGTACTGCCGTGTAGTACTGAGTGGAGTAGAGTGCCTGTACTGCCGTGTAGTACCGAGTGGAGTACAGTGCCTGTACTGCCGTGTAGTACTGAGTGGAGTACTGTGTGTATAGTGCCGTGTAGTACCGAGTGGAGTACAGTGCCTGTACTGCCGTGTAGTACTGAGTGAAGTACAGTGCCTGTGCTGCCGTGTAGTACTTAGTGGAGTACTGTGTGTATAGTGCCGTGTAGTACCGAGTGGAGTACATTGCCTGTACTGCCGTGTAGTACTGAGTGGAGTACAGTGCCGGTACTGCCGTGTAGTCCCGAGTGGAGTACAGTGCCTGTACTGCCGTGTAGTACTGATTGGAGTAATAGTGCCTGTACTGCCATGTAGTACCGAGTGGAGTACAGTGCTTGTACTGCCGTGTAGTACTGAGTGAAGTACAGTGCCTGTACTGCCATGTAGTGCCGAGTGGAGTACAGTGTGTATAGTGAAGTGTAGCACTGAGTGGAGTACAGTGCAGTTACTGCCGTGTAGTACTCAGTGGAGTACTGTGTGTTTAGTGCCGTGTAGTACCGATTGGAGTACAATGGGTGTACTGCCGTGTAGTACTTAGTGGAGTACAGTGCCTGTACTGCCGTGTAGTACTGAGTGGAGTACAGTGCCTGTACTGCCGTGTAGTCCCGAGTGGATTACAGTGCCTATACTGCCATGTAGTACTGAGTGGAGTACTGTGTGTATAGTGCCGTGTAATACCGAGTGGAGTACAGTGCCTGTTCTGCCGTGTAGTACTGAGTGGAGCACAGTGCGTGTACTGCCGTGTAGTACTGAGTGGAGTACAGTTCCTTTACTGCCGTGTAGTCCCGAGTGGAGTACAGTGCCTGTACTGCCGTGTAGTACTGAGTGGAGTACTGTGTGTATAGTGCCGTGTAGTAACGAGTGGAGTACAGTGCTGTACTGCCCTGTAGTACTGAGTGGAGTACAGTGCCTGTACTGCCGTGTAGTACTGAGTGGAGTACAGTGCCTGTACTGCCGTGTAGTACTGAGTGGAGTACAGTGCCTGTACTGCCGTGTAGTCCCGAATGGAGTACTGTGTGTATAGTGCCGTGTAGTACCGAGTGGAGTACAGTGCCTGTACTGCCGTGTAGCACCGAGTGGAGTACTGTGTGTATAGTGCCGTGTAGTACCGAGTGGAGTACAGTGCCTGTATTGCCGTGTAGTACTGAGTGGAGTACAGTGTCTGTACTTCCGTGTAGTACTGATTGGAGTACAGTGCCCGTACTGCCGTGTAGTACCGAGTGGAGTACATTGCTTGTACTGCCGTGTAGTACTGAGTGGAGTACAGTGTCTGTACTGCCGTGTTGTACTGAGTGGAGTACTGTGTGTATAGTGGCGTGTAGTAACGAGTGGAGTACAGTGCCAGTACTGCCGTGTAGCCCCGAATGGAGTACTGTGTGTATAGTGCCGTGTAGTACCGAGTGGAGTACAGTGCCTGTACTGCCGTGTAGCACCGATGGAGTACTGTGTGTATAGTGCCGTGTAGAACCGAGTGGAGTACAGTGCCTGTATTGTCGTGTAGTACTGAGTGGAGTACAGTGCCTGTACTGCCGTGTAGAACCGAGTGGGGGACTGTGTGTATAGTGCCGTGTAGTACCGAGTGGAGTACTGTGTGCATACTGCCGTGTGGTACCGAGTGGAGTACAGTGCCTGTACTGCCGTGTAGTACTGAGTGGAGCACAGTGCTTGTACTGCCGTGTAGTACTGAGTGGAGTACAGTTCCTGTACTGCCGTGTAGTCCCGAGTGGAGTACAGTGCCTGTACTGCCGTGTAGTACTGAGTGGAGTACAGTTCCTGTACTGCCGTGTAGTCCCGAGTGGAGTACAGTGCCTGTACTGCCGTGTAGTACTGAGTGGAGTACTGTGTGTATAGTGCCGTGTAGTAACGAGTGGAGTACAGTGCCTGTACTGCCGTGTAGTCCCGAATGGAGTACTGTGTGTATAGTGCCGTGTAGTACCGAGTGGAGTACAGTGCCTGTACTGCCGTGTAGCACCGAGTGGAGTACTGTGTGTATAGTGCCGTGTAGAACCGAGTGGAGTATAGTGCCTGTATTGTCGTGTAGTACTGAGTAGAGTACAGTGCCTGTAATGCCGTGTAGTACCGAGTGGAATACTGTGTGTATAGTGCCGTGTAGTACCGAGTGGAGTACAGCACCTCTACTGCCGTGTAGTACCGAGTGGAGTACTGTGTGTATAGTGCCGTGTAGTACTGAGTGGAGTACAGTGCCTGTACTGCCGTGTAGTACCGAGTGGAATACTGTGTGTATAGTGCCGTGTAGTACCGAGTGGAGTACAGCACCTCTACTGCCGTGTAGTACCGAGTGGAGTACTGTGTGTATAGTGCCGTGTAGAACCGAGTGGAGTATAGTGCCTGTATTGTCGTGTAGTACTGAGTAGAGTACAGTGCCTGTACTGCCGTGTAGTAGTGAGTGGAGTACTGTGCCTGTACTGCCGTGTAGTACTCAGTGGAGTACTGTGTGTATAGTGCCGTGTAGTACCGAGTGGAGTACAGTGGGTGTACTGCCGTGTAGTTATGAGTGGAGTACAGCGCCTGTACTGCCGTGTAGTACTGAGTGGAGTACAGTGCCTGTACTGCCGTGTAGACCCGAGTGGAGTACAGTGCCTATACTGCCGTGTAGTACTGAGTGGAGTACTGTGTGTATAGTGCCGTGTAGTACCGAGTGGAGTACAGTGCCTGTATTGCCGTGTAGTACCGAGTGGAGTACTGTGTGTATAGTGCGGTGTAGTACCGAGTGGAGTACAGTGCATGTACTGCCGTGTAGTACCGAGTGGAGTACTGTGTGTATAGTGCCGTGTAGTACCGAGTGGAGTACAATGCCTGTACTGCCGTGTAGTACCGAGTGGAGTACTGTGTGTATAGTGCCGTGTAGTATCGAGTGGAGTACAGTGCCTGTACTGCGTGTAGTACCGAGTGGAGTACTGTGTGTATAGTGCCGTGCAGTACCGAGTGGAGTACAGTGCCTGTACTGCCGTGTAGTTCCGAGTGGAGTACAGTGCGTATACTGCCGTCTAGTACCGAGTGGAGTACAGTGTGTATAGTGCCGTGTAGTACTGAGTGGAGTACAGTGCCTGTACAGCCGTGTAGTACTGAGTGGGGTACAGTGCCTGTACTGCCGTGTACTACTGAGTGGAGTACAGTGCCTGTACTGCCGTGTAGTACCGAGTGGGGGACTGTGTGTATACTGCCGTGTAGTACTGAGTGGAGTACAGTGTGTATAGTGCAGTGTAGTGCTGAGTGGAGTACAGTGCCTGTACTGCCGTGTAGTACCGAGTGGATTATTGTGTGTATAGTGCAGTGTAGTGCTGAGTGGAGTACAGTACCTGTACTGCCGTGTAGTGCTGAGTATAGTACAGTGCCTGTACTGCCGTGTAGTACCGAGTGGGGGACTGTGTGTATACAGCCGTGTAGTACTGAGTGGAGTAGAATACTTGTACTGCCGAGTAGTCCCGAGTGGAGTACTGTGTGTATAGTGCAGTGTAGTGCTGAGTGGAGTACAGTACCTGTACTGCCGTGTAGTACCGAGTGGGGGAATGTGTGTATACTGCCTGTAGTACTGAGTGGAGTACAGTACCTGTACTGCCGAGTAGTCCCGAGTGGAGTACTGTGTGTATAGTGCAGTGTAGTGCTGAGTGGAGTATAGTACCTGTACCGCCGTGCAGTACCGAGTGGGGGACTGTGTGTATACTGCCGTGTAGTACTGAGTGGAGTACAGTCTCTGTATTGCCGTGTGGTACCGAGTGGGGGACTGTGTGTATACTGCCTGTAGTACTGAGTGGAGTACAGTACCTGTACTGCCGAGTAGTCCCGAGTGGAGTACTGTGTGTATAGTGCAGTGTAGTGCTGAGTGGAGTATAGTACCTGTACCGCCGTGCAGAACCGAGTGGGGGACTGTGTGTATACTGCCGTGTAGTACTGAGTGGAGTACAGTCTCTGTATTGCCGTGTAGTACCGAGTGGGGGACTGTGTATATACTGCCGTGTAGTACTGAGTGGAGTACATTGCCTGTACTGCCGTGTAGTCCCGAGTGGAGTACTGTGTGCATACTGCCGTGTAGTACTGATTGGTGTACGGTCCCTGTACTGCCGAGTAGTCCCAAGTGGAGTACAGTATGTATAGTGCAGTGTAGTACTGAGTGGAGTACTGTGTGTATAATGCAGTGTAGTACCGAGTGGAGAACTGCGTGCATAGTGCCGTGTAGTACTGAGTGGAGTACAGTGCCTGTACTGCCGTGTAGTACCGAGTGGAGTACTGTGTGTATAGTGCCGTGTAGTACCGAGTGGAGTACAGTGCATGTACTGCCGTGTAGTACCGGGTGGAGTACTGTGTGTATAGTGCCGCGTAGTACCGAGTGGAGTACAGTGCCTGTACTGCCGTGTAGTACTGTGTGGAGTACAGTGCCTGAACTGCCGTGTAGTCCCGAGTGGAGTACAGTGCATGTACTGCCATGTAGTAGTGAGTGGAGTACTGTGCCTGTACTGCCGTGTAGTACTGAGTGGTGTACTGTGTGTATAGTGCCGGGTAGTACCGGGTGGAGTACATTGGGTGTACTGCCGTGGAGTACTGTGTGTATAGTGCCGTGTAGTACCGAGTGGAGTACAGTGCCTGTACTGCGGTGTAGTACTGAGTGGAGTACAGTGCCTGTACTGCCGTGTAGGACTGAGTGGAGTACAGTGCCTGTACTGCCGTGTAGTCCCGAGTGGAGTACAGTGCCTGTACTGCCGTGTAGTACTGAGTGGAGTACAGTGCCTGTACTGCCGTGTAGTCCCGAATGGATTACTGTGTGTATAGTGCCGATTAGTACCGAATGGAGTACAGTGCCTGTACTGCCGTGTAGTACTGAGTGGGGTAATGTGTGGATAGTGCCGTGTAGTACTGAGTGGAGTACAGTGCCTGTACTGTCGTGTAGTACCGAGTGGGGGACTGAGTGTATACTGCCGTGTAGTACTGAGTGGAGTACAGTCCCTGTACTGCGGAGTAGTCCCGAGTGGAGTACAGTGTGTATAGTGCAGTGTAGTACTGAGTGGAGTACTGTGTGTATAGTGCAGTGTAGTACTGAGTGGAGTACAGTGCGTGTACTGCCGTGTAGTACCGAGTGGGGGACTGTGTGTATACTGCCGTGTACTACTGAGTGGAGTACAGTGTGTATAGTGCCGTGTAGTACCGAGTGGGTCTTTGTGTGCATACTGCCGTGTAGTACTGAGTGGAGTACAGTGCCTGTACTGCTATGTTGTCCCGAGTGGAGTACTGTGTGTATACTGCCGTGTAGTACCGAGTGGAGTACAGTGCCTGTACTGCCATGTAGTACCGAGTGGAGTACTGTGTGCATACTGCCGTGTAGTACGGAGTGGAATACAGTTCCTATACTGCCGTGTAGTACCGATTGGAGTACTGTGTGGATAGTGCCGTGCAGTACCGAGTGGAGTACGGTGTGCATACTGCCGTGTAGTACTTAGTGTAGTACAGTGCCTGTACTGCCGTGTAGTACCGAGTGGAGTACTGTGTGTATAGCGCCGTGTAGTACCGAGTTTAGTACAGTGCATGTACTGCCGTGTATTACCGAGTGGAGTACTGTTTTTATAGTGCGGTGTAGTACCGAGTGGAGTACAGTGCATGTACTGCCGTGTAGTACCGAGTGGAGTACTGTGTGTATAGTGCCGTGTAGTACCGAGTGGAGTACAGTGCCTGTATTGCCGTGTAGTACCGAGTGGAGTACTGTGTGTATAGTGCCGTGTAGTACCGATTGGAGTACTGTGTGCATAATGCCGTGTAGTACTAGTGGAGTGCAGTACCTGTACTGCCGTGTAGTACCGAGTGGAGTAGTGTGTATAGTGCCGTGTAGTACCGAGTGGAGTACAGTGCCTGTACTGCCGTGTAGTACTGAGTGGAGTAGAATGCCTGTACTGCCGTGTAGTCCCGAGTGGAGTACAGTGCCTGTACTGCCGTGTAGTAGTGAGTGGAGTACTGTGCCTGTACTGCCGTGAAGTACTGAGTGGAGTACTGTGTGTATAGTGCCGTGTAGTACCGAGTGGAGTACAGTGGGTGTACTGCCGTGTAGTACTGAGTGGAGTACAGTGCCTGAACTGCCGTGTAGTACTGAGTGGAGTACAGTGCCTGTACTGCCGTGTAGTCCCGAGTGGAGTAGAGTGCCTGTACTACCGTGTAGTACTGAGTTTAGTACTGTTTGTATAGTGCTGTGTAGTACCGAGTGGAGTACAGTGCCTGTACTGCCGTGTAGTCCCGAGTGGAGTACGGTGCATGTACTGTCGTGTAGTACCGAGTGTAGTACAATGCCTGTACTGCCGTGTAGTACCGAGTGGAGTACTGTGTGCATACTGCCGTGTAGTACCGAGTGGAGTACAGTGCCTGTACTGCCGTGTAGTACCGAGTGGAGTACAGTGCCTGTACTGCCGTGTAGTACCGAGTGGAGTACTGTGTGCATACTGCCGTGTAGTACTGAGTGGAGTACAGTGCCTGTAATGCCGTGTAGTACCGAGTGGAGTACTGTGTGCATACTGCCGTGTAGTACTGAGTGGAGTACAGTGCCTGTAATGCCGTGTAGTACCGAGTGGAGTACTGTTTGTATAGTGCCGTGTAGTACCGACTGGAGTACTGTGTGTATAGTGCGGTGTAGTACCGAGTGGAGTACAGTGCATGTACTGCCGTGTAGTACCGAGTGGAGTACTGTGTGTATCGTGCCATGTAGTACCGTGTGGAGTACAGTCCCTGTATTGCCGTGCAGTACCGTGTGGAGTACTGAGTGTATAGTGCCCTGTAGTACCGAGTGGAGTACAGTGCCTGTACTGCCGTGTAGTACTGAGTGGTGCACAGTGGGTGTACTGCCGTGTAGTACTGAGTGGAGTACAGTGCCTATACTGCCGTGTAGTACTGAGTGGGGTACAGTGCCTGTACTGCCGTGTAGCTCGAGTGGAGTACAATGCCTGTACTGCCGTGTAGTACTGAGTGGAGTACTGTGTGTATAGTGCCGTGTCGTACCGAGTGGAGTACAGTGCCTGTACTGCCGTGTAGTACTGAGTGGAGTACAGTGCCTGTAATGCCGTGTAGTACCGAGTGAAGTACTGTGTGTATAGTGCCGTTAGTACCGAGTGTAACACAGTGCCTGTACTGCCGTGTAGTACTGAGTGGAGTACAGTGCCTGTACTGCCGTGTAGTCCCGAGTGGAGTACAGTGCCTGTACTGCCGTGCAGTACTGATTGGAGTGCAGTGCCTGTACTGCCGTGTAGTGCCGGGTGGAGTACAGTGCTTGTACTGCCGTGTAGTACTGAGTGAAGTACAGTGCCTGTACTGCCGTGTAGTGCCGAGTGGAGTACTGTGTGTATAGTGCAGTGTAGTACTGAGTGGAGTACAGTGCATTTACTGCCGTGTAGTACCGAGTGGAGTACAGTGCCTGTACTGCCGTGTAGTCCCGAGTGGAGTAATGAGTGTATAGTGCATTGTAGTACTGAGTGGAGTACTGTGTGTATATTCCCGTGTAGTACTGAGTGGAGTACAGTGCCTGTACTGCCGTGTAGTACCGATTGGAGTAGTGCGTCCATACTGCCGTCTAGTACTGTGTGGAGTACAGTGCCTGTACTGCCGTGTAGTACTGGGTGGAATACAGTGCCTGTACTGCCGTGTAGTCCCGAGTGGAGTACAGTGTGTATAGTGCAGTGTAGTACTCAGTGGAGTACAGTGCATGTACTGCCGTGTAGTACCGAGTGGTGTACTGTGTGTATAGTGCCGTGTGGTACCGAGTGGAGTACCATGCCTGTACTGCCGTGTAGCACCGAGTGGAGTACTGTGTGTATAGTGCCGTGTAGTACCGAGTGGAGCACAGTGCCTGCACTGCGTGTAGTACCGAGTGGAGTACAGTGCCTGCACTGCGTGTAGTACCGAGTGGAGTACAGTATGTATAGTGCCGTCTAGTACCGAGTGGAGTAGTGTGTATAGTGCCGTGTAGTACTGAGTGGAGTACAGGGCCTGTACTGCCGGGTAGTACCGAGTGGAGTACAGTGTGTATAGTGCCGTGTAGTACTGAGTGGAGTACAGTGCCTGTACTGCCGTGTAGTACTGAGTGGGGTACAGTGCCTGTACTGCCGTGTAGTACTGAGTGGAGTACTGTGTGTATAGTGCCGTGTAGTACCGAGTGGAGTACAGTGGGTGTATGCCGTGTAGTACTGTGTGGAGTACAGTGCCTCAACTGCCGTGCAGTACTGAGTGGAGTACAGTGCCTGTACTGCCGTGTAGTCCCGAGTGGAGTACAGTGCCTGTACTGCCGTGTAGTACTGAGTGGAGTACTGTGTGTATAGTGCCGTGTAGTACCGAGTGGAGTACAGTGCCTCTACTGCCGTGTAGTACTGAGTGGAGTACAGTGCCTGTACTGCCGTGTAGTACTGAGTGGAGTACAGTGCCTGTACTGCCGTGTAGTACTGTGTGGAGTACTTTGTGTATAGTGCCGTGAAGTACAGAGTGGAGTACAGTGCCTGTACTGAAGTGTAGTACTGAGGGGAGTACAGTGCCTGTACTGCCGTGTAGTACTGAGTGGAGTACAGTGCCTGTACTGCCGTGTAGTCCCGAATTTAGTACTGTGTGTATAGTGCCGTGAAGTACCGAGTGGAGTACAGTGCCTGTACTGCCGTGTAGTACCGAGTGGAGTACTGTGTGTATAGTGCCGTGTAGTACCGAGTGGAGTACTGTGTGCATACTGCCGTGTAGTACTGAGTGGAGTACAGTGCCTGTACTGCCGTGTAGTACCGAGTGGAGTACTGTGTGTAAGGTGCCGTGTAGTACCGAGTGGAGTACGGTGCATGTACTGCCGTGTAGTACCGAGTGGAGTACTGTGTGTATAGTGCGGTGTAGTACCGAGTGGAGTACAGTGCCTGTACTGCTGTGTAGTACCGAGTGGAGTACTGTGTGTATAGTGCCGTGTAGTACCGAGTGGAGTACAGTGCCTGTACTGCGTGTAGTACCGAGTGGAGTGCTGTGTGTATAGTGCCGTCTAGTACCGAGTGGAATACAGTGTGTATAGTGCCGTGTAGTACTGAGTGGAGTACAGTACCTGTACTGCCGTGTAGTACCGAGTGGAGTACAGTGTGTATAGTGCCGTGTAGTACAGAGTGGAGTACAGTGCCTGTACTGCCGTGTAGTACTGAGTGGAGTACATTGCCTGTACTGCCGTGTAGTACCGAGTGGAGTACAGTGTGTATAGTGCCGTGTAGTACAGAGTGGAGTACAGTGCCTGTACTGCCGTGTAGTACTGAGTGGAGTACATTGCCTGTACTGCCGTGTAGTACCGAGTGGGCGTATGTGTGTATACTGCCGTGTAGTACTGAGTATAGTACAGTGCCTGTACTGCCGTGTAGTACCGAGTGGAGTACTGTGTGCATACTGCCGTGTAGTACTGAGTGGAGTACAGTACCTGTACTGCCGTGTAGTACCGAGTGGGGGACTGTGTGTAAACTGCCGTGTAGTACTGAGTGGAGTACAGAGCCTGTACTACCGTGTAGTACCGAGTGGGGGACTGTGTGTATACTGCCATATAGTACTGAGTGGTGTACAGTGCCTGTACTGCCGTGTAGAACCGAGTGGGTGACTGTGTGCATACTGCCGTGTAGTACTGAGTGAGTACTCTGTGTATAGGGCAGTGTAATGCTGAGTGGAGTCCAGTGCCTGTACTGCCGTGTAGTACCGAGTGGAGTACTCTGTGTATAGTGCTGTGTAGTGCTGAGTGGAGTATAGTACCTGTACTGCCGTGTAGTACTGAGTATAGTACAGTGCCTGTACTGGCGTGTAGTACCGAGTGGGGGACTGTGTGTATACTGCCGTGTAGTACTGAGTGGAGTACAGTACCTGTACTGCCGAGTAGTCCCGAGTGGAGTACTGTGTGTATAGTGCAGCGTAGTGCTGAGTGGAGTACAGTACCTGTACTGCCGTGTAGTACCGAGTGGGGGACTGTGTGCATACTGCCGTGTAGTTCCGAGTGGAGTACAGTGCCTGTGCTGGCGTGTAGTACTGAGTGGAGTACAGTGCCTGTATTGCCGTGTAGTCCCGAGTGGAGTACAGTGCCTGTACTGCCATGTAGTAGTGAGTGGAGTACAGTGCCTCTACTGCCGTGTAGTACTGGGTGGAGTACAGTGCCTGTACTGCCGTGTAGTACCGAGTGGGGGACTGTGTGTATACTGCCGTGTAGTTCCGAGTGGAGTACAGTGCCTGTACTTCCGTGTAGTACCGAGTGGAATACTGTGTGTATAGTGCCGTGTAGTACCGAGTGGAGTACTGTGTGCATACTGCCGTGTGGTACAGACTGGAGTACAGTGCCTGTACTGCCATGTAGTACCGAGTGGAGTACTGTGTGTAAGGTGCCGTGTAGTACCGAGTGGAGTACGGTGCATGTACTGCCGTGTAGTACCGAGTGGAGTACTGTGTGTATAGTGCGGTGTAGTACCGAGTGGAGTACAGTGCATGTACTGCCGTGTAGTACCGAGTGGAGTACTGTGTGTATAGTGCCGTGTAGTACCGAGTGGAGTACAGTGCCTGTATTGCCGTGTAGTAAAGAGTGGAGTACTGTGTGTACAGTGCCATGTAGTACCGAGTGGAGTACTGTGTGCATACTGCCGTGTAGTACTGCGTGGAGTACAGTACCTGTACTGCCGTGTAGTACCGAGTGGAGTACTGTGTGTATAGTGCCGTGTAGTAGCGAGTGGAGTACAGTGCCTGTACTGCCGTGTAGGAGTGAGTGGAGTACACTGCCTGAACTGCCACGCAGTACTGAGTGGAGTACAGTGCCTGTACTGCCGTGTAGTCCGAGTGGAGTACAGTCCCTGTACTGCCGTGTAGTCATGAGTGGAGTACAGTGCCTGTACTGCCGTGTAGTAGTGAGTAGAGTACTGTGCCTGTACTGCCGTGTAGTACTGAGTGGAGTACTGTGTGTATAGTGCCGTGTAGTACCGAGTGGAGTACAGTGGGTGTATGCCGTGTAGTTCTGAGTGGAGTTCAGTGCCTGAACTGCCGTGCAGTACTGAGTAGAGTACTGTGTGTATAGTGGCGTGTAGTACCGTGTGGAGTACAGTGCCTCTACTGCCGTGTAGTACTGAGTGGAGTACAGTGCCTGTACTGCCGTGTAGTACTGAGTGGAGTACAGTGCCTGTACTGCCGTGTAGTACTGAGTGGAGTACTGTGTGTATAGTGCCGTGAAGTACCGAGTGGAGTACAGTGCCTGTACTGCCGTGTAGTACTGAGGGGAGTACAGTGTCTGTACTGCCGTGTAGTACTGATTGGAGTACAGTGCCTGTACCGCCGTGTAGTCCCGAATGGAGTACTGTGTGTATAGTGCCGTGTAGTACCGAGTAGAGTACAGTGCCTGTACTGCCGTGTAGTACCGAGTGGAGTACTGTGTGTATAGTGCCGAGTAGTACCGAGTGGAGTACAGTGCCTGTACTGCCGTGTAGTACTGAGTGGAGTACAGTGCCTGTAATGCCGTGTAGTACCGAGTGGAGTACTCTGTGTATAGTGCCGTGTTGTACCGAGTGGAGTACAGTGCCTGTACTGCCGTGTAGTACTGAGTGGAGTACAGTGCTGTACTGCCGTGTAGTCCCGAGTGGAGTACAGTGCCTGTACTGCCGTGTAGTTCTGATTGGAGTACAGTGCCTGTACTGCCGTGTAGTACCGAGTGGAGTACAGAGCTTATACTGCCGTGTAGTACTGAGTGGGGTACAGTGCCTGTACTGCCGTGTAGTGCCGAGTGGAGTACTGTGTGTATAGTGCAGTGTAGTACTGAGTGGAGTACAGTGCATGTACTGCCGTGTAGTCCCGAGTGGAGAACTGTGTGTATAGTGCAGTGTAGTGCTGAGTGGAGTACAGTGCCTGTACTGCTGTGTAGTACCGAGTGGAGTACAGTGCCTGTACTGCCATGTAGTCCCGAGTGGAGTACTGTGTGTATAGTGCCGTCTAGTACCGAGTGGAATACATTGTGTATAGTGCCGTGTAGTACTGAGTGGAATACAGTACCTGTACTGCCGTGTAGTACCGATTGGAGTACACTGTGTATAGTGCCGTGTAGTACAGAGTGGAGTACAGTGCCTGTACTGCCGTGTAGTACTGAGTGGCGTACAGTGCCTGTACTGCCGTGTAGTACCGAGTGGGGGAATGTGTGTTTACTGCCGTGTAGTACTGAGTATAGTACAGTGCCTGTACTGCCGCGTAGTACCGAGTGGAGTACTGTGTGCATACTGCCGTGTAGTACTGAGTGGAGTAGAGTATCTGTACTGCCGTGTAGTACCGAGTGGGGGACTGTGTGTATACAGCCGTGTAGTACTGAGTGAGTACAGTCCCTGTACTGCCGAGTAGTCCCGAGTGGAGTACAGTGTGTATAGTGCAGTGTAGTACTGAGTGGAGTACTGTGTGTATAGTGCCGTGTCGTACCGAGTGGAGTACATTGCCTGTACTGCCGTGTAGTACTGAGTGGAGTACAGTGCCTGTAATGCCGTGTAGTACCGAGTGAAGTACTCTGTGTATAGTGCCGTTAGTACCGAGTGTAATACAGTGCCTGTACTGCCGTGTAGTACTGAGTGGAGTACAGTGCCTGTACTGCCGTGTAGTCCCGAGTGGAGTACAGTGCCTGTACTGCCGTGCAGTACTGATTGAAGTACAGTGCCTGTACTGCCGTGTAGTGCCGGGTGGAGTACAGTGCTTGTACTGCCGTGTAGTACTGAGTGAAGTACAGTGCCTGTACTGCCGTGTAGTGCCGAGTGGAGTAATGAGTGTATAGTGCATTGTAGTACTGAGTGGAGTACTGTGTGTATAGTCCCGTGTAGTACTGAGTGGAGTACAGTGCCTGTACTGCCGTGTAGTACCGATTGGAGTAGTGCGTCCATACTGCCGTCTAGTACTGTGTGGAGTACAGTGCCTGTACTGCCGTGTAGTACTGGGTGGAATACAGTGCCTGTACTGCCGTGTAGTCCCGAGTGGAGTACAGTGTGTATAGTGCAGTGTAGTACTGGGTGGAGTACAGTGCATGTACTGCGTGTAGTACCGAGTGGAGTGCTGTGTGTATAGTGCCGTCTAGTACCGAGTGGAATACAGTGTGTATAGTGCCGTGTAGTACTGAGTGGAGTACAGTACCTGTACTGCCGTGTAGTACCGAGTGGAGTACAGTGTGTATAGTGCCGTGTAGTACAGAGTGGAGTACAGTGCCTGTACTGCCGTGTAGTACTGAGTGGAGTACATTGCCTGTACTGCCGTGTAGTACCGAGTGGAGTACAGTGTGTATAGTGCCGTGTAGTACTGAGTGGAGTACAGTGCCTGTGCTGCCGTGTAGTACTGAGTGGGGTACAGTGCCTGTACTGCCGTGTAGTACCGAGTGGGCGTATGTGTGTATACTGCCGTGTAGTACTGAGTATAGTACAGTGCCTGTACTGCCGTGTAGTACCGAGTGGAGTACTGTGTGCATACTGCCGTGTAGTACTGAGTGGAGTACAGTACCTGTACTGCCGTGTAGTACCGAGTGGGGGACTGTGTGTAAATTGCCGCGTAGTACTGAGTGGAGTACAGAGCCTGTACTACCGTGTAGTACCGAGTGGGGGACTGTGTGTATACTGCCATATAGTACTGAGTGGAGTACAGTGCCTGTACTGCCGTGTAGAACCGAGTGGGTGACTGTGTGCATACTGCCGTGTAGTACTGAGTGGAGTACTCTGTGTATAGGGCAGTGTAATGCTGAGTGGAGTACAGTGCCTGTACTGCCGTGTAGTACCGAGTGGAGTACTCTGTGTATAGTGCTGTGTAGTGCTGAGTGGAGTACAGTACCTGTACTGCCGTGTAGTACTGAGTATAGTACAGTGCCTGTACTGGCGTGTAGTACCGAGTGGGGGACTGTGTGTATAATGCCGTGTAGTACTGAGTGGAGTACAGTACCTGTACTGCCGAGTAGTCCCGAGTGGAGTACTGTGTGTATAGTGCAGCGTAGTGCTGAGTGGAGTACAGTACCTGTACTGCCGTGTAGTACCGAGTGGGGGACTGTGTGCATACTGCCGTGTAGTTCCGAGTGGAGTACAGTGCCTGTGCTGGCGTGTAGTACTGAGTGGAGTACAGTGCCTGTATTGCCGTGTAGTCCCGAGTGGAGTACAGTGCCTGTACTGCGTGTAGTAGTGAGTGCAGTACAGTGCCTCTACTGCCGTGTAGTACTGGGTGGAGTACAGTGCCTGTACTGCCGTGTAGTACCGAGTGGGAGACTGTGTGTATACTGCCGTGTAGTTCCGAGTGGAGTACAGTGCCTGTACTTCCGTGTAGTACCGAGTGGAATACTGTGTGTATAGTGCCGTGTAGTACCGAGTGGAGTACTGTGTATACTGCCGTGTGGTACAGACTGGAGTACAGTGCCTGTACTGCCATGTAGTACCGAGTGGAGTGATGTGTGTAAGGTGCCGTGTAGTACCGAGTGGAGTACTGTGTGTATAGTGCCGTGTAGTAGCGAGTGGAGTACAGTGCCTGTACTGCCGTGTAGGAGTGAGTGGAGTACACTGCCTGAACTGCCACGCAGTACTGAGTGGAGTACAGTGCCTGTACTGCCGTGTAGTCCGAGTGGAGTACAGTGCCTGTACTGCCGTGTAGTCATGAGTGGAGTACAGTGCCTGTACTGCCGTGTAGTAGTGAGTAGAGTACTGTGCCTGTACTGCCGTGTAGTACTGAGTGGAGTACTGTGTGTATAGTGCCGTGTAGTACCGAGTGGAGTACAGTGGGTGTATACCGTGTAGTTCTGAGTGGAGTTCAGTGCCTGAACTGCCGTGCAGTACTGAGTGGAGTACTGTGTGTATAGTGGCGTGTAGTACCGTGTGGAGTACAGTGCCTCTACTGCCGTGTAGTACTGAGTGGAGTACAGTGCCTGTACTGCCGTGTAGTACTGAGTGGAGTACAGTGCCTGTACTGCCGTGTAGTACTGAGTGGAGTACTGTGTGTATAGTGCCGTGAAGTACCGAGTGGAGTACAGTGCCTGTACTGCCGTGTAGTACTGAGGGGAGTACAGTGTCTGTACTGCCGTGTAGTACTGAGTGAAGTACAGTGCCTGTACCGCCGTGTAGTCCCGAATGGAGTACTGTGTGTATAGTGCCGTGTAGTACCGAGTAGAGTACAGTGCCTGTACTGCCGTGTAGTACCGAGTGGAGTACTGTGTGTATAGTGCCGAGTAGTACCGAGTGGAGTACAGTGCCTGTACTGCCGTGTAGTACTGAGTGGAGTACTGTGTGTATAGTGCCGTGAAGTACCGAGTGGAGTACAGTGCCTGTACTGCCGTGTAGTACTGAGGGGAGTACAGTGTCTGTACTGCCGTGTAGTACTGAGTGGAGTACAGTGCCTGTACCGCCGTGTAGTCCCGAATGGAGTACTGTGTGTATAGTGCCGTGTAGTACCGAGTAGAGTACAGTGCCTGTACTGCCGTGTAGTACCGAGTGGAGTACTGTGTGTATAGTGCCGAGTAGTACCGAGTGGAGTACAGTGCCTGTACTGCCGTGTAGTACTGAGTGGAGTACAGTGCCTGTAATGCCGTGTAGTACCGAGTGGAGTACTCTGTGTATAGTGCCGTGTTGTACCGAGTGGAGTACAGTGCCTGTACTGCCGTGTAGTACTGAGTGGAGTACAGTGCTGTACTGCCGTGTAGTCCCGAGTGGAGTACAGTGCCTGTACTGCCGTGTAGTTCTGATTGGAGTACAGTGCCTGTACTGCCGTGTAGTACCGAGTGGAGTACAGAGCTTATACTGCCGTGTAGTACTGAGTGGGGTACAGTGCCTGTACTGCCGTGTAGTGCCGAGTGGAGTACTGTGTGTATAGTGCAGTGTAGTACTGAGTGGAGTACAGTGCATGTACTGCCGTGTAGTCCCGAGTGGAGAACTGTGTGTATAGTGCAGTGTAGTGCTGAGTGGAGTACAGTGCCTGTACTGCTGTGTAGTACCGAGTGGAGTACAGTGCCTGTACTGCCATGTAGTCCCGAGTGGAGTACTGTGTGTATAGTGCCGTCTAGTACCGAGTGGAATACATTGTGTATAGTGCCGTGTAGTACTGAGTGGAATACAGTACCTGTACTGCCGTGTAGTACCGATTGGAGTACACTGTGTATAGTGCCGTGTAGTACAGAGTGGAGTACAGTGCCTGTACTGCCGTGTAGTACTGAGTGGCGTACAGTGCCTGTACTGCCGTGTAGTACCGAGTGGGGGAATGTGTGTTTACTGCCGTGTAGTACTGAGTATAGTACAGTGCCTGTACTGCCGCGTAGTACCGAGTGGAGTACTGTGTGCATACTGCCGTGTAGTACTGAGTGGAGTAGAGTATCTGTACTGCCGTGTAGTACCGAGTGGGGGACTGTGTGTATACAGCCGTGTAGTACTGAGTGAGTACAGTCCCTGTACTGCCGAGTAGTCCCGAGTGGAGTACAGTGTGTATAGTGCAGTGTAGTACTGAGTGGAGTACTGTGTGTATAGTGCCGTGTCGTACCGAGTGGAGTACATTGCCTGTACTGCCGTGTAGTACTGAGTGGAGTACAGTGCCTGTAATGCCGTGTAGTACCGAGTGAAGTACTCTGTGTATAGTGCCGTTAGTACCGAGTGTAATACAGTGCCTGTACTGCCGTGTAGTACTGAGTGGAGTACAGTGCCTGTACTGCCGTGTAGTCCCGAGTGGAGTACAGTGCCTGTACTGCCGTGCAGTACTGATTGAAGTACAGTGCCTGTACTGCCGTGTAGTGCCGGGTGGAGTACAGTGCTTGTACTGCCGTGTAGTACTGAGTGAAGTACAGTGCCTGTACTGCCGTGTAGTGCCGAGTGGAGTAATGAGTGTATAGTGCATTGTAGTACTGAGTGGAGTACTGTGTGTATAGTCCCGTGTAGTACTGAGTGGAGTACAGTGCCTGTACTGCCGTGTAGTACCGATTGGAGTAGTGCGTCCATACTGCCGTCTAGTACTGTGTGGAGTACAGTGCCTGTACTGCCGTGTAGTACTGGGTGGAATACAGTGCCTGTACTGCCGTGTAGTCCCGAGTGGAGTACAGTGTGTATAGTGCAGTGTAGTACTGGGTGGAGTACAGTGCATGTACTGCGTGTAGTACCGAGTGGAGTGCTGTGTGTATAGTGCCGTCTAGTACCGAGTGGAATACAGTGTGTATAGTGCCGTGTAGTACTGAGTGGAGTACAGTACCTGTACTGCCGTGTAGTACCGAGTGGAGTACAGTGTGTATAGTGCCGTGTAGTACAGAGTGGAGTACAGTGCCTGTACTGCCGTGTAGTACTGAGTGGAGTACATTGCCTGTACTGCCGTGTAGTACCGAGTGGAGTACAGTGTGTATAGTGCCGTGTAGTACTGAGTGGAGTACAGTGCCTGTGCTGCCGTGTAGTACTGAGTGGGGTACAGTGCCTGTACTGCCGTGTAGTACCGAGTGGGCGTATGTGTGTATACTGCCGTGTAGTACTGAGTATAGTACAGTGCCTGTACTGCCGTGTAGTACCGAGTGGAGTACTGTGTGCATACTGCCGTGTAGTACTGAGTGGAGTACAGTACCTGTACTGCCGTGTAGTACCGAGTGGGGGACTGTGTGTAAATTGCCGCGTAGTACTGAGTGGAGTACAGAGCCTGTACTACCGTGTAGTACCGAGTGGGGGACTGTGTGTATACTGCCATATAGTACTGAGTGGAGTACAGTGCCTGTACTGCCGTGTAGAACCGAGTGGGTGACTGTGTGCATACTGCCGTGTAGTACTGAGTGGAGTACTCTGTGTATAGGGCAGTGTAATGCTGAGTGGAGTACAGTGCCTGTACTGCCGTGTAGTACCGAGTGGAGTACTCTGTGTATAGTGCTGTGTAGTGCTGAGTGGAGTACAGTACCTGTACTGCCGTGTAGTACTGAGTATAGTACAGTGCCTGTACTGGCGTGTAGTACCGAGTGGGGGACTGTGTGTATAATGCCGTGTAGTACTGAGTGGAGTACAGTACCTGTACTGCCGAGTAGTCCCGAGTGGAGTACTGTGTGTATAGTGCAGCGTAGTGCTGAGTGGAGTACAGTACCTGTACTGCCGTGTAGTACCGAGTGGGGGACTGTGTGCATACTGCCGTGTAGTTCCGAGTGGAGTACAGTGCCTGTGCTGGCGTGTAGTACTGAGTGGAGTACAGTGCCTGTATTGCCGTGTAGTCCCGAGTGGAGTACAGTGCCTGTACTGCGTGTAGTAGTGAGTGCAGTACAGTGCCTCTACTGCCGTGTAGTACTGGGTGGAGTACAGTGCCTGTACTGCCGTGTAGTACCGAGTGGGAGACTGTGTGTATACTGCCGTGTAGTTCCGAGTGGAGTACAGTGCCTGTACTTCCGTGTAGTACCGAGTGGAATACTGTGTGTATAGTGCCGTGTAGTACCGAGTGGAGTACTGTGTATACTGCCGTGTGGTACAGACTGGAGTACAGTGCCTGTACTGCCATGTAGTACCGAGTGGAGTGATGTGTGTAAGGTGCCGTGTAGTACCGAGTGGAGTACTGTGTGTATAGTGCCGTGTAGTAGCGAGTGGAGTACAGTGCCTGTACTGCCGTGTAGGAGTGAGTGGAGTACACTGCCTGAACTGCCACGCAGTACTGAGTGGAGTACAGTGCCTGTACTGCCGTGTAGTCCGAGTGGAGTACAGTGCCTGTACTGCCGTGTAGTCATGAGTGGAGTACAGTGCCTGTACTGCCGTGTAGTAGTGAGTAGAGTACTGTGCCTGTACTGCCGTGTAGTACTGAGTGGAGTACTGTGTGTATAGTGCCGTGTAGTACCGAGTGGAGTACAGTGGGTGTATACCGTGTAGTTCTGAGTGGAGTTCAGTGCCTGAACTGCCGTGCAGTACTGAGTGGAGTACTGTGTGTATAGTGGCGTGTAGTACCGTGTGGAGTACAGTGCCTCTACTGCCGTGTAGTACTGAGTGGAGTACAGTGCCTGTACTGCCGTGTAGTACTGAGTGGAGTACAGTGCCTGTACTGCCGTGTAGTACTGAGTGGAGTACTGTGTGTATAGTGCCGTGAAGTACCGAGTGGAGTACAGTGCCTGTACTGCCGTGTAGTACTGAGGGGAGTACAGTGTCTGTACTGCCGTGTAGTACTGAGTGAAGTACAGTGCCTGTACCGCCGTGTAGTCCCGAATGGAGTACTGTGTGTATAGTGCCGTGTAGTACCGAGTAGAGTACAGTGCCTGTACTGCCGTGTAGTACCGAGTGGAGTACTGTGTGTATAGTGCCGAGTAGTACCGAGTGGAGTACAGTGCCTGTACTGCCGTGTAGTACTGAGTGGAGTACAGTGCCTGTAATGCCGTGTAGTACCGAGTGGAGTACGCTGTGTATAGTGCCGTGTTGTACCGAGTGGAGTACAGTGCCTGTACTGCCGTGTAGTACTGAGTGGAGTACAGTGCTGTACTGCCGTGTAGTCCCGAGTGGAGTACAGTGCCTGTACTGCCGTGTAGTACCGAGTGGAGTACAGAGCTTATACTGCCGTGTAGTACTGAGTGGGGTACAGTGCCTGTACTGCCGTGTAGTGCCGAGTGGAGTACTGTGTGTATAGTGCAGTGTAGTACTGAGTGGAGTACAGTGCATGTACTGCCGTGTAGTCCCGAGTGGAGTACTGTGTGTATAGTGCAGTGTAGTGCTGAGTGGAGTACAGTGCCTGTACTGCTGTGTAGTACCGAGTGGAGTACAGTGCCTGTACTGCCATGTAGTCCCGAGTGGAGTACTGTGTGTATAGTGCCGTCTAGTACCGAGTGGAATACATTGTGTATAGTGCCGTGTAGTACTGAGTGGAGTACAGTACCTGTACTGCCGTGTAGTACCGATTGGAGTACACTGTGTATAGTGCCGTGTAGTACAGAGTGGAGTACAGTGCCTGTACTGCCGTGTAGTACTGAGTGGCGTACAGTGCCTGTACTGCCGTGTAGTACCGAGTGGGGGACTGTGTGTATACAGCCGTGTAGTACTGAGTGGAGTACAGTCCCTGTACTGCCGAGTAGTCCCGAGTGGAGTACAGTGTGTATAGTGCAGTGTAGTACTGAGTGGAGTACTGTGCCTGTACTGCCGTGTAGTAGTGAGTGGAGTACTGTGCCTGTACTGCCGTGTAGTACTGAGTGGAGTACTGTGTCTGTACTGCCGTGTAGTACCGAGTGGAGTACAGTGGGTGTACTGCCGTGTAGTACTGAGTGGAGTACAGTGCCTATACTGCCGTGTAGTACTGAGTGGGGTACAGTGCCTGTACTGCCGTGTAGCCCGACAGGAGTACAATGCCTGTACTGCCGTGTAGTACTGAGTGGAGTACTGTGTGTATAGTGCCGTGTCGTACCGAGTGGAGTACAGTGCCTGTACTGCCGTGTAGTACTGAGTGGAGTCCAGTGCCTGTAATGTCGTGTAGTACCGAGTGAAGTACTGTGTGTATAGTGCCGTTAGTACCGAGTGTAATACAGTGCCTGTACTGCCGTGTAGTACTGAGTGGAGTACAGTGCCTGTACTGCCGTGTAGTCCCGAGTGGAGTACAGTGCCTGTACTGCCGTGCAGTACTGATTGAAGTACAGTGCCTGTACTGCCGTGTAGTGCCGGGTGGAGTACAGTGCTTGTACTGCCGTGTAGTACTGAGTGAAGTACAGTGCCTGTACTGCCGTGTAGTGCCGAGTGGAGTACAGTGCCTGTACTGCCGTGTAGTCCCGAGTGGAGTAATGAGTGTATAGTGCATTGTAGTACTGAGTGGAGTACTGTGTGTATAGTCCCGTGTAGTACTGAGTGGAGTACAGTGCCTGTACTGCCGTGTAGTACCGATTGGAGTAGTGCGTCCATACTGCCGTCTAGTACTGTGTGGAGTACAGTGCCTGTACTGCCGTGTAGTACTGGGTGGAATACAGTGCCTGTACTGCCGTGTAGTCCCGAGTGGAGTACAGTGTGTATAGTGCAGTGTAGTACTGGGTGGAGTACAGTGCATGTACTGCCGTGTAGTACCGAGTGGTGTACTGTGTGTATAGTGCCGTGTGGTACCGAGTGGAGTACCATGCCTGTACTGCCGTGTAGTACCGAGTGGAGTACTGTGTGTATAGTGCCGTGTAGTACCGAGTGGAGTACAGTGCCTGTACTGCGTGTAGTACCGAGTGGAGTACAGTGCCTGCACTTCGTGTAGTACCGAGTGGAGTACAGTGTGTATAGTGCCGTCTAGTACCGAGTGGAGTACAGTGTGTATAATGCCGTGTAGTACTGTTTGGAGTACAGGGCCTGTACTGCCGTGTAGTACCGAGTGGAGTACAGTGTGTATAGTGCCGTGTAGTACTGAGTGGAGTACAGTGCCTGTACTGCCGTGTAGTACTGAGTGGGGTACAGTGCCTGTACTGCCGTGTAGTACAGAGTGGGGGACTGTGTGTATACTGCCGTGTAGTACTGAGTATAGTACAGTGCCTGTACTGCCGTGTAGTACCGAGTGGAGTACTGTGTGTGTACTGCCGTATAGTACTGAGTGGAGTATAGTACCTGTACTCCCGTGTAGTACCGAGTGGGGGACTGTGTGTATACTGCCGTGTAGTACTGGGTTGGAGTACATTGCCTGTACTACCATGTAGTACCGAGTGGGGGACTGTGTGTATACTGCCGTGTAGTACTGAGTGGAGTACAGTGCCTGTACTGCCGTGTAGTATCGAGTGGGGGACTGTGTGTATACTGCCGTGTAGTACTGAGTGGAGTACTGTGTCTATAGTGCAGTGTAGTGCTGAGTGGAGTACAGTACCTGTCATGCCGTGTAGTACTGAGTATAGTACAGTGCCTGTACTGCCGTGTAGTACCGAGTGGGGGACTGTGTGTATACTGCCGTGTAGTACTGAGTGGAGTACAGTACCTGTACTGCCGAGTAGTCCCGAGTGGAGTACTGTGTGTATAGTGCAGTGTAGTGCTGAGTGGAGTATAGTACCTGTACCGCCGTGTAGTACCGAGTGGGGGACTGTGTGTATACTGCCGTGTAGTACTGAGTGGAGTACAGTCCCTGTACTGCCGTGTAGTACCGAGTGGGGGACTGTGTATATACTGCCGTGTAGTACTGAGTGGAGTAAATTGCCTGTACTGCCGTGTAGTCCCGAGTGGAGTACTGTGTGCATACTGCCGTGTAGTACTGATTGGAGTACGGTCCCTGTACTGCCGAGTAGTCCCGAGTGGAGTACAGTATGTATAGTGCAGTGTAGTACTGAGTGGAGTACTGTGTGTATAATGCAGTGTAGTACCGAATGGAGTACTGTGTGCATAGTGCCGTGTAGTACTGAGTGGAGTACAGTGCCTGTATGCCGTGTAGTACCGAGTGGAGTACTGTGTGTATAGTGCCGTGTAGTACCGAGTGGAGTACAGTGCATGTACTGCCATGTAGTACCGAGTGGAGTACTGTGTGTATAGTGCCGCGTAGTACCGAGTGGAGTACAGTGCCTGTACTGCCGTGTAGTACTGTGTGGAGTACAGTGCCTGAACTGCCGTGTAGTCCCGAGTGGAGTACAGTGCATGTACTGCCATGTAGTAGTGAGTGGAGTACTGTGCCTGTACTGCCGTGTAGTACTGAGTGGAGTACTGTGTGTATAGTGCCGTGTAGTACCGAGTGGAGTACAGTGCCTCTACTGCCGTGTAGTACTGAGTGGAGTACAGTGCCTGTACTGCCGTGTAGTACTGAGTGGAGTACAGTGCCTGTACTGCCGTGTAGTACTGAGTGGAGTACTGTGTGTATAGTGCCGTGAAGTACCGAGTGGAGTACAGTGCCTGTACTGCCGTGTAGTCCCGAGTGGAGTACAGTGCCTGTACTGCCGTGTAGTTCTGAGTGGAGTACTGTGTGTATAGTGCCGTGTGGTACCGAATGGAGTACAGTGCCTGTACTGCCGTGTAGTACTGAGTGGGGTAATGTGTGTATAGTGCCGTGTAGTACCGAGTGGAGTACAGTGCCTGTACTGCCGTGTAGTACTGAGTGGAGTACAGTGCCTGTAATGCCGTGTAGTCCCGAATGGATTACTGTGTGCATAGTGCCGTGTAGTACCGAGTGGAGTACAGTGCCTGTACTGCCGTGTAGTACTGAACGGAGTACAGTGCCTGTACTGCCGTGTAGTCCGGAGTGGAGTACAGTGCCTGTACTGCCGTGTAGTCCCGAGTGGAGTACTGTGTGTATAGTGCCGTGTAGTACCGAGTGGAGTACATTGCCTGTACTGCCGTGTAGTACTAAGTGGAGTACAGTGCCTGTACTGCCGTGTAGTCCCGAGTGGAGTACTCTGTGTATAGTGCAGTGTAGTACTGAGTGGTGTACTGTACCTGTACTGCCGTGTAGTACTGAGTGTAGTACAGTGCTTCTACTGCCGGGTAGTACTGGGTGGAGTACAGTGCCTGTACTGCCGTGTAGTACCGAGTGGGGGACTGTGTGTATACTGCCGTGTAGTTCCGAGTGGAGTACAGTGCCTGTACTTCCGTGTAGTACCGAGTGGAATACTATGTGTATAGTGCCGTGTAGTACCGAGTGGAGTACTGTGTGCATACTGCCGTGTAGTACTGAGTGGAGTACAGTGCCTGAACTGCCGTGCAGTACTGAGTGGAGTACAGTGCCTGTACTGCCTTGTAGTCCCGAGTGGAGTACAGTGCCTGTACTGCCGTGTAGTACCGAGTGGAGTACTGTGTGTATAGTGCGGTGTAGTACCGAGTGGAGTACAGTGCATGTACTGCCGTGTAGTACCGAGTGGAGTACTGTGTGTATAGTGCCGTGTAGTACCGAGTGGAGTACAGTGCCTGTATTGCCGTGTAGTAAAGAGTGGAGTACTGTGTGTACAGTGCCATGTAGTACCGAGTGGAGTACAGTGCCTGTATTGCCGAGTAGTAAAGAGTGGAGTACTGTGTGTACAGTGCCATGTAGTACCGAGTGGAGTACTGTGTGCATACTGCCGTGTAGTACTGCGTGGATTACAGTACCTGTACTGCCGTGTAGTACCGAGTGGAGTACGGTGCATGTACTGCCGTGTAGTACCAAGTGGAGTACTGTGTGTATAGTGCGGTGTAGTACCGAGTGGAGTACAGTGCATGTACTGCCGTGTAGTACCGAGTGGAGTACTGTGTGTATAGTGCCGTGTAGTACCGAGTGGAGTACAGTGCCTGTATTGCCGTGTAGTAAAGAGTGGAGTACTGTGTGTACAGTGCCATGTAGTACCGAGTGGAGTACTGTGTGCATACTGCCGTGTAGTACTGCGTGGAGTACAGTACCTGTACTGCCGTGTAGTACCGAGTGGAGTACTGTGTGTATAGTGCCGTGTAGTAGCGAGTGGAGTACAGTGCCTGTACTGCCGTGTAGGAGTGAGTGGAGTACACTGCCTGAACTGCCACGCAGTACTGAGTGGAGTACAGTGCCTGTACTGCCGTGTAGTCCGAGTGGAGTACAGTGCCTGTACTGCCGTGTAGTCATGAGTGGAGTACAGTGCCTGTACTGCCGTGTAGTAGTGAGTGGAGTACTGTGCCTGTACTGCCGTGTAGTACTGAGTGGAGTACTGTGTGTATAGTGCCGTGTAGTACCGAGTGGAGTACAGTGGGTGTATGCCGTGTAGTACTGTGTGGAGTACAGTGCCTGAACTGCCGTGCAGTACTGAGTGGAGTACAGTGCCTGTACTGCCGTGTAGTACTGAGTGGAGTACAGTGCCTGTAATGCCGTGTAGTACCGAGCGGAGTACTCTGTGTATAGTGCCGTGTAGCACCGAGTGGAGTACAGTGCCTGTACTGCCGTGTAGTACAGAGTGGAGTACAGTGCTGTACTGCCGTGTAGTCCCGAGTGGAGTACAGTGCCTGTACTGGCGTGTAGTTCTGATTGGAGTACAGTGCCTGTACTGCCGTGTAGTACCGAGTGGAGTACAGAGCTTATACTGCCGTGTAGTACTGAGTGGGGTACAGTGCCTGTACTGCCGTGTAGTGCCGAGTGGAGTACTGTGTGTATAGTGCAGTGTAGTACAGAGTGGAGTACAGTGCATGTACTGCCGTGTAGTCCCGAGTGGAGTACTGTGTGTATAGTGCAGTGTAGTGCTGAGTGGAGTACAGTGCCTGTACCGCTGTGTAGTACCGAGTGGAGTACAGTGCCTGTACTGCCATGTAGTCCCGAGTGGAGTACTGTGTGCATACTGCCGTGTAGTACTGAGTAGAGTACAGTGCCTGTACTGCCGTGTAGTACCGAGTGGAGTACTGTGTGTATATTGCCGTGTAGTACCGAGTGGAGTACAGTGCCTGTACTGCGTGTAGTACCGAGTGGAGTACTGTGTGTATAGTGCCGTGTAGTGCCGAGTGGAGTACAGTGCCTGTACTGCCGTGTAGTACTGATTGGAGTACAGTGTGAATAGTGCCGTGTAGTACCGAGGGGAGTACAGTGCCTGTACTGCCGTGTAGTACCGAGTGGAGTACAGTGTGTATAGTGCAGTTTAGTACCGAGTGGAATACATTGTGTATAGTGCCGTGTAGTACTGAGTGGAATACAGTACCTGTACTGCCGTGTAGTACCGATTGGAGTACACTGTGTATAGTGCCGTGTAGTACAGAGTGGAGTACAGTGCCTGTACTGCCGTGTAGTACTGAGTGGAGTACATTGCCTTACTGCCGTGTAGTACCGGGTGGAGTAGAGTGTATATAGTGCCGTGTAGTACTGAGTGGAGTACAGTGCCTGTGCTGCCGTGTAGTACTGAGTGGGGTACAGTGCCTGTACTGCCGTGTAGTACCGAGTGGGGGAATGTGTGTATACTGCCGTGTAGTACTGAGTATAGTACAGTGCCTGTACTGCCGTGTAGTACCGAGTGAAGTACTGTGTGCATACTGCCGTGTAGTACTGAGTGGAGTACAGTACCTGTACTGCCGTGTAGTACCGAGTGGGGGACTGTGTGTATACTGCCGTGTTGTACTGAGTGGAGTACAGTGCCTGTACTACCGTGTAATACCGAGTGGGGGACTGTGTGTATACTGCCGTGTAGTACTGAGTGGAGTACAGTCCCTGTACTGCCGTGTAGAACCGAGTGGGTGACTGTGTGTACACTGCCGTGTAGTACTGAGTGGGGTACTGTGTGTATAGTGCAGTGTAGTGCTGAGTGGAGTACAGTGCCTGTACTGCCGTGTAGTACCGAGTGGAGTACTGTGTGTAAGTGCAGTGTAGTGCTGAGTGGAGTACAGTACCTGTAATGCCGTGTAGTACTGAGTGGGGGACTGTGTGTATACTGCCGTGTAGTACTGAGTGGAGTACAGTACCTGTACTGCCGAGTAGTCCCGAGTGGAGTACTGTGTGTATAGTGCAGTGTAGTGCTAAGTGGAGTACAGTACCTGTACTGCCGTGTAGTACCGAGTGGGGGACTGTGTGCATACTGCCGTGTAGTTCCCAGTGGAGTACAGTGCCTGTACTGGCGTGTAGTACTGAGTGGAGTACAGTGGCTGTATTGCCGTGTAGTCCCGAGTGGAGTACAGTGCCTGTACTGCCGTGTAGTAGTGAATGGAGTACAGCGCCTGTACTGCCGTGTAGTACTGAGTGGAGTACTGTGTGTATAGTGCCGTGTAGTACCGAGTGGAGTACAGTGGGTGTACTGCCGTGTAGTACTGAGTGGATTAGAGTGCCTGTACTGCCGTGTAGTACCGAGTGGAGTACAGTGCCTGTACTGCCGTGTAGTACTGAGTGGAGTACTGTGTGTATAGTGCCGTGTAGTACCGAGTGGAGTACAGTGCCTGTACTGCCGTGTAGTACTGAGTGAAGTACAGTGCCTGTGCTGCCGTGTAGTACTTAGTGGAGTACTGTGTGTATAGTGCCGTGTAGTACCGAGTGGAGTACATTGCCTGTACTGCCGTGTAGTACTGAGTGGAGTACAGTGCCGGTACTGCCGTGTAGTCCCGAGTGGAGTACAGTGCCTGTACTGCCGTGTAGTACTGATTGGAGTAATAGTGCCTGTACTGCCATGTAGTACCGAGTGGAGTACAGTGCTTGTACTGCCGTGTAGTACTGAGTGAAGTACAGTGCCTGTACTGCCATGTAGTGCCGAGTGGAGTACAGTGTGTATAGTGAAGTGTAGCACTGAGTGGAGTACAGTGCAGTTACTGCCGTGTAGTACTCAGTGGAGTACTGTGTGTTTAGTGCCGTGTAGTACCGATTGGAGTACAATGGGTGTACTGCCGTGTAGTACTTAGTGGAGTACAGTGCCTGTACTGCCGTGTAGTACTGAGTGGAGTACAGTGCCTGTACTGCCGTGTAGTAACGAGTGGAGTACAGTGCTGTACTGCCCTGTAGTACTGAGTGGAGTACAGTGCCTGTACTGCCGTGTAGTACTGAGTGGAGTACAGTGCCTGTACTGCCGTGTAGTACTGAGTGGAGTACAGTGCCTGTAATGCCGTGTAGTCCCGAATGGAGTACTGTGTGTATAGTGCCGTGTAGTACCGAGTGGAGTACAGTGCCTGTACTGCCGTGTAGCACCGAGTGGAGTACTGTGTGTATAGTGCCGTGTAGTACCGAGTGGAGTACAGTGCCTGTATTGCCGTGTAGTACTGAGTGGAGTACAGTGTCTGTACTTCCGTGTAGTACTGATTGGAGTACAGTGCCCGTACTGCCGTGTAGTACCGAGTGGAGTACATTGCTTGTACTGCCGTGTAGTACTGAGTGGAGTACAGTGTCTGTACTGCCGTGTTGTACTGAGTGGAGTACTGTGTGTATAGTGGCGTGTAGTAACGAGTGGAGTACAGTGCCAGTACTGCCGTGTAGCCCCGAATGGAGTACTGTGTGTATAGTGCCGTGTAGTACCGAGTGGAGTACAGTGCCTGTACTGCCGTGTAGCACCGATGGAGTACTGTGTGTATAGTGCCGTGTAGAACCGAGTGGAGTACAGTGCCTGTATTGTCGTGTAGTACTGAGTGGAGTACAGTGCCTGTACTGCCGTGTAGAACCGAGTGGGGGACTGTGTGTATAGTGCCGTGTAGTACCGAGTGGAGTACTGTGTGCATACTGCCGTGTGGTACCGAGTGGAGTACAGTGCCTGTACTGCCGTGTAGTACTGAGTGGAGCACAGTGCCTGTACTGCCGTGTAGTACTGAGTGGAGTACAGTTCCTGTACTGCCGTGTAGTCCCGAGTGGAGTACAGTGCCTGTACTGCCGTGTAGTACTGAGTGGAGTACAGTTCCTGTACTGCCGTGTAGTCCCGAGTGGAGTACAGTGCCTGTACTGC
Source organism: Anabrus simplex (assembly GCF_040414725.1). Lineage (NCBI taxonomy): Eukaryota > Metazoa > Arthropoda > Insecta > Orthoptera > Tettigoniidae > Anabrus > Anabrus simplex. The sequence continues at coordinate 506,106,446 of NC_090267.1, read as the reverse complement.
CGTGTAGTACTGAGTGGAGTACTGTGTGTATAGTGCCGTGTAGTAACGAGTGGAGTACAGTGCCTGTACTGCCGTGTAGTCCCGAATGGAGTACTGTGTGTATAGTGCCGTGTAGTACCGAGTGGAGTACAGTGCCTGTACTGCCGTGTAGCACCGAGTGGAGTACTGTGTGTATAGTGCCGTGTAGAACCGAGTGGAGTATAGTGCCTGTATTGTCGTGTAGTACTGAGTAGAGTACAGTGCCTGTAATGCCGTGTAGTACCGAGTGGAATACTGTGTGTATAGTGCCGTGTAGTACCGAGTGGAGTACAGCACCTCTACTGCCGTGTAGTACCGAGTGGAGTACTGTGTGTATAGTGCCGTGTAGTACTGAGTGGAGTACAGTGCCTGTACTGCCGTGTAGTACCGAGTGGAATACTGTGTGTATAGTGCCGTGTAGTACCGAGTGGAGTACAGCACCTCTACTGCCGTGTAGTACCGAGTGGAGTACTGTGTGTATAGTGCCGTGTAGAACCGAGTGGAGTATAGTGCCTGTATTGTCGTGTAGTACTGAGTAGAGTACAGTGCCTGTACTGCCGTGTAGTAGTGAGTGGAGTACTGTGCCTGTACTGCCGTGTAGTACTCAGTGGAGTACTGTGTGTATAGTGCCGTGTAGTACCGAGTGGAGTACAGTGGGTGTACTGCCGTGTAGTTATGAGTGGAGTACAGCGCCTGTACTGCCGTGTAGTACTGAGTGGAGTACAGTGCCTGTACTGCCGTGTAGACCCGAGTGGAGTACAGTGCCTATACTGCCGTGTAGTACTGAGTGGAGTACTGTGTGTATAGTGCCGTGTAGTACCGAGTGGAGTACAGTGCCTGTATTGCCGTGTAGTACCGAGTGGAGTACTGTGTGTATAGTGCGGTGTAGTACCGAGTGGAGTACAGTGCATGTACTGCCGTGTAGTACCGAGTGGAGTACTGTGTGTATAGTGCCGTGTAGTACCGAGTGGAGTACAATGCCTGTACTGCCGTGTAGTACCGAGTGGAGTACTGTGTGTATAGTGCCGTGTAGTATCGAGTGGAGTACAGTGCCTGTACTGCGTGTAGTACCGAGTGGAGTACTGTGTGTTTAGTGCCGTGCAGTACCGAGTGGAGTACAGTGCCTGTACTGCCGTGTAGTTCCGAGTGGAGTACAGTGCGTATACTGCCGTCTAGTACCGAGTGGAGTACAGTGTGTATAGTGCCGTGTAGTACTGAGTGGAGTACAGTGCCTGTACAGCCGTGTAGTACTGAGTGGGGTACAGTGCCTGTACTGCCGTGTACTACTGAGTGGAGTACAGTGCCTGTACTGCCGTGTAGTACCGAGTGGGGGACTGTGTGTATACTGCCGTGTAGTACTGAGTGGAGTACAGTGTGTATAGTGCAGTGTAGTGCTGAGTGGAGTACAGTGCCTGTACTGCCGTGTAGTACCGAGTGGATTATTGTGTGTATAGTGCAGAGTAGTGCTGAGTGGAGTACAGTACCTGTACTGCCGTGTAGTGCTGAGTATAGTACAGTGCCTGTACTGCCGTGTAGTACCGAGTGGGGGACTGTGTGTATACAGCCGTGTAGTACTGAGTGGAGTAGAATACTTGTACTGCCGAGTAGTCTGGAGTGGAGTACTGTGTGTATAGTGCAGTGTAGTGCTGAGTGGAGTACAGTACCTGTACTGCCGTGTAGTACCGAGTGGGGGAATGTGTGTATACTGCCGTGCAGTACTGAGTGGAGTACAGTGCCTGTACTGTCGTGTAGTACCCAGTGGGGGACTGTGTGTATACTGCCGTGTAGTACTGAGTGGAGTACAATCCCTGTACTGCCGAGTAGTCCCGAGTGGAGTACAGTGTGTATAGTGCAGTGTAGTACTGAGTGGAGTACTGTGTGTATAGTGCAGTGTAGTGCTGAGTGGAGTACAGTATCTGTACTGCCGTGTAGTACCGAGTGGGGGAATGTGTGTATACTGCCGTGCAGTACTGAGTGGAGTACAGTGCCTGTACTGTCGTGTAGTACCGAGTGGAGTACTGTGTGCATACTGCCGTGTAGTACTGAGTGGAGTACAGTACCTGTACTGCCGTGTAGTACCGAGTGGGGGACTGTGTGTATACTGCCGTGTAGTACTGAGTGGAGTACAGTGCCTGTACTACCGTGTAGTACCGAGTGGGGGACTGTGTGTATACTGCCGTGTAGTACTGAGTGGAGTACAGTGCCTGTACTGCCGTGTAGAACCGAGTGGGGGACTGTGTGTATAGTGCCGTGTAGAACCGAGTGGAGTACTGTGTGCATACTGCCGTGTGGTACCGAGTGGAGTACAGTGCCTGTACTGCCGTGTAGTACTGAGTGGAGCACAGTGCCTGTACTGCCGTGTAGTACTGAGTGGAGTACAGTTCCTGTACTGCCGTGTAGTACTGAGTGGAGTACTGTGTGTATAGTGCCGTGTAGTAACGAGTGGAGTACAGTGCCTGTACTGCCGTGTAGTCCCGAATGGAGTACTGTGTGTATAGTGCCGTGTAGTACCGAGTGGAGTACAGTGCCTGTACTGCCGTGTAGCACCGAGTGGAGTACTGTGTGTATAGTGCCGTGTAGAACCGAGTGGAGTATAGTGCCTGTATTGTCCTGTAGTACTGAGTAGAGTACAGTGCCTGTAATGCCGTGTAGTACCGAGTGGAATACTGTGTGTATAGTGCCGTGTAGTACCGAGTGGAGTACAGCACCTCTACTGCCGTGTAGTACCGAGTGGAGTACTGTGTGTATAGTGCCGTGTAGTACTGAGTGGAGTACAGTGCCTGTACTGCCGTGTAGTACCGAGTGGAATACTGTGTGTATAGTGCCGTGTAGTACCGAGTGGAGTACAGCACCTCTACTGCCGTGTAGTACCGAGTGGAGTACTGTGTGTATAGTGCCGTGTAGAACCGAGTGGAGTATAGTGCCTGTATTGTCGTGTAGTACTGAGTAGAGTACAGTGCCTGTACTGCCGTGTAGTAGTGAGTGGAGTACTGTGCCTGTACTGCCGTGTAGTACTCAGTGGAGTACTGTGTGTATAGTGCCGTGTAGTACCGAGTGGAGTACAGTGGGTGTACTGCCGTGTAGTTATGAGTGGAGTACAGCGCCTGTACTGCCGTGTAGTACTGAGTGGAGTACAGTGCCTGTACTGCCGTGTAGACCCGAGTGGAGTACAGTGCCTATACTGCCGTGTAGTACTGAGTGGAGTACTGTGTGTATAGTGCCGTGTAGTACCGAGTGGAGTACAGTGCCTGTATTGCCGTGTAGTACCGAGTGGAGTACTGTGTGTATAGTGCGGTGTAGTACCGAGTGGAGTACAGTGCATGTACTGCCGTGTAGTACCGAGTGGAGTACTGTGTGTATAGTGCCGTGTAGTACCGAGTGGAGTACAATGCCTGTACTGCCGTGTAGTACCGAGTGGAGTACTGTGTGTATAGTGCCGTGTAGTATCGAGTGGAGTACAGTGCCTGTACTGCGTGTAGTACCGAGTGGAGTACTGTGTGTATAGTGCCGTGCAGTACCGAGTGGAGTACAGTGCCTGTACTGCCGTGTAGTTCCGAGTGGAGTACAGTGCGTATACTGCCGTCTAGTACCGAGTGGAGTACAGTGTGTATAGTGCCGTGTAGTACTGAGTGGAGTACAGTGCCTGTACAGCCGTGTAGTACTGAGTGGGGTACAGTGCCTGTACTGCCGTGTACTACTGAGTGGAGTACAGTGCCTGTACTGCCGTGTAGTACCGAGTGGGGGACTGTGTGTATACTGCCGTGTAGTACTGAGTGGAGTACAGTGTGTATAGTGCAGTGTAGTGCTGAGTGGAGTACAGTGCCTGTACTGCCGTGTAGTACCGAGTGGATTATTGTGTGTATAGTGCAGTGTAGTGCTCAGTGGAGTACAGTACCTGTACTGCCGTGTAGTGCTGAGTATAGTACAGTGCCTGTACTGCCGTGTAGTACCGAGTGGGGGACTGTGTGTATACAGCCGTGTAGTACTGAGTGGAGTAGAATACTTGTACTGCCGAGTAGTCTGGAGTGGAGTACTGTGTGTATAGTGCAGTGTAGTGCTGAGTGGAGTACAGTACCTGTACTGCCGTGTAGTACCGAGTGGGGGAATGTGTGTATACTGCCGTGCAGTACTGAGTGGAGTACAGTGCCTGTACTGTCGTGTAGTACCGAGTGGGGGACTGTGTGTATACTGCCGTGTAGTACTGAGTGGAGTACAATCCCTGTACTGCCGAGTAGTCCCGAGTGGAGTACAGTGTGTATAGTGCAGTGTAGTACTGAGTGGAGTACTGTGTGTAAAGTGCAGTGTAGTACTGAGTGGAGTACAGTGCGTGTACTGCCGTGTAGTACCGAGTGGGGGACTGTGTGTATACTGCCGTGTAGTACTGAGTGGAGTACAGTTTGTATAGTGCCGTGTAGTACCGAGTGGGTCTTTGTGCGCATACTGCCGTGTAGTACTGAGTGGAGTACATTGCCTGTACTGCTATGTTGTCCCGAGTGGAGTACTGTGTGTATACTGCCGTGTAGTCCGAGTGGAGTACAGTGCCTGTACTGCCATGTAGTACCGAGTGGAGTACTGTGTGCATACTGCCGTGTAGGACGGAGTGGAGTACAGTGCCTATACTGCCGTGTAGTACGATTGGAGTACTGTGTGGATAGTGCCGTGCAGTACCGAGTGGAGTACGGTGTGCATACTGCCGTGTAGTACTTAGTGTAGTACAGTGCCTGTACTGCCGTGTAGTACGGAGTGGAGTACTGTGTGTATAGTGCCGTGTAGTACCGAGTTTAGTACAGTGCATGTACTGCCGTGTATTACCGAGTGGAGTACTGTTTTTATAGTGCGGTGTAGTACCGAGTGGAGTACAGTGCATGTACTGCCGTGTAGTACCGAGTGGAGTACTGTGTGTATAGTGCCGTGTAGTACCGAGTTTAGTACAGTGCATGTACTGCCGTGTATTACCGAGTGGAGTACTGTTTTTATAGTGCGGTGTAGTACCGAGTGGAGTACAGTTCCTGTACTGCCGTGTAGTCCCGAGTGGAGTACAGTGCCTGTACTGCCGTGTAGTACTGAGTGGAGTACAGTTCCTGTACTGCCGTGTAGTCCCGAGTGGAGTACAGTGCCTGTACTGCCGTGTAGTACTGAGTGGAGTACTGTGTGTATAGTGCCGTGTAGTAACGAGTGGAGTACAGTGCCTGTACTGCCGTGTAGTCCCGAATGGAGTACTGTGTGTATAGTGCCGTGTAGTACCGAGTGGAGTACAGTGCCTGTACTGCCGTGTAGCACCGAGTGGAGTACTGTGTGTATAGTGCCGTGTAGAACCGAGTGGAGTATAGTGCCTGTATTGTCGTGTAGTACTGAGTAGAGTACAGTGCCTGTAATGCCGTGTAGTACCGAGTGGAATACTGTGTGTATAGTGCCGTGTAGTACCGAGTGGAGTACAGCACCTCTACTGCCGTGTAGTACCGAGTGGAGTACTGTGTGTATAGTGCCGTGTAGTACTGAGTGGAGTACAGTGCCTGTACTGCCGTGTAGTACCGAGTGGAATACTGTGTGTATAGTGCCGTGTAGTACCGAGTGGAGTACAGCACCTCTACTGCCGTGTAGTACCGAGTGTAGTACTGTGTGTATAGTGCCGTGTAGAACCGAGTGGAGTATAGTGCCTGTATTGTCGTGTAGTACTGAGTAGAGTACAGTGCCTGTACTGCCGTGTAGTAGTGAGTGGAGTACTGTGCCTGTACTGCCGTGTAGTACTCAGTGGAGTACTGTGTGTATAGTGCCGTGTAGAACCGAGTGGAGTACAGTGGGTGTACTGCCGTGTAGTTATGAGTGGAGTACAGCGCCTGTACTGCCGTGTAGTACTGAGTGGAGTACAGTGCCTGTACTGCCGTGTAGACCCGAGTGGAGTACAGTGCCTATACTGCCGTGTAGTACTGAGTGGAGTACTGTGTGTATAGTGCCGTGTAGTACCGAGTGGAGTACAGTGCCTGTATTGCCGTGTAGTACCGAGTGGAGTACTGTGTGTATAGTGCGGTGTAGTACCGAGTGGAGTACAGTGCATGTACTGCCGTGTAGTACCGAGTGGAGTACTGTGTGTATAGTGCCGTGTAGTACCGAGTGGAGTACAATGCCTGTACTGCCGTGTAGTACCGAGTGGAGTACTGTGTGTATAGTGCCGTGTAGTATCGAGTGGAGTACAGTGCCTGTACTGCGTGTAGTACCGAGTGGAGTACTGTGTGTATAGTGCCGTGCAGTACCGAGTGGAGTACAGTGCCTGTACTGCCGTGTAGTTCCGAGTGGAGTACAGTGCGTATACTGCCGTCTAGTACCGAGTGGAGTACAGTGTGTATAGTGCCGTGTAGTACTGAGTGGAGTACAGTGCCTGTACAGCCGTGTAGTACTGAGTGGGGTACAGTGCCTGTACTGCCGTGTACTACTGAGTGGAGTACAGTGCCTGTACTGCCGTGTAGTACCGAGTGGGGGACTGTGTGTATACTGCCGTGTAGTACTGAGTGGAGTACAGTGTGTATAGTGCAGTGTAGTGCTGAGTGGAGTACAGTGCCTGTACTGCCGTGTAGTACCGAGTGGATTATTGTGTGTATAGTGCAGTGTAGTGCTCAGTGGAGTACAGTACCTGTACTGCCGTGTAGTGCTGAGTATAGTACAGTGCCTGTACTGCCGTGTAGTACCGAGTGGGGGACTGTGTGTATACAGCCGTGTAGTACTGAGTGGAGTAGAATACTTGTACTGCCGAGTAGTCTGGAGTGGAGTACTGTGTGTATAGTGCAGTGTAGTGCTGAGTGGAGTACAGTACCTGTACTGCCGTGTAGTACCGAGTGGGGGAATGTGTGTATACTGCCGTGCAGTACTGAGTGGAGTACAGTGCCTGTACTGTCGTGTAGTACCGAGTGGGGGACTGTGTGTATACTGCCGTGTAGTACTGAGTGGAGTACAATCCCTGTACTGCCGAGTAGTCCCGAGTGGAGTACAGTGTGTATAGTGCAGTGTAGTACTGAGTGGAGTACTGTGTGTAAAGTGCAGTGTAGTACTGAGTGGAGTACAGTGCGTGTACTGCCGTGTAGTACCGAGTGGGGGACTGTGTGTATACTGCCGTGTAGTACTGAGTGGAGTACAGTGTGTATAGTGCCGTGTAGTACCGAGTGGGTCTTTGTGTGCATACTGCCGTGTAGTACTGAGTGCAGTACATTGCCTGTACTGCTATGTTGTCCCGAGTGGAGTACTGTGTGTATACTGCCGTGTAGTCCGAGTGGAGTACAGTGCCTGTACTGCCATGTAGTACCGAGTGGAGTACTGTGTGCATACTGCCGTGTAGGACGGAGTGGAGTACAGTGCCTATACTGCCGTGTAGTACCGATTGGAGTACTGTGTGGATAGTGCCGTGCAGTACCGAGTGGAGTACGGTGTGCATACTGCCGTGTAGTACTTAGTGTAGTACAGTGCCTGTACTGCCGTGTAGTACCGAGTGGAGTACTGTGTGTATAGTGCCGTGTAGTACCGAGTTTAGTACAGTGCATGTACTGCCGTGTATTACCGAGTGGAGTACTGTTTTTATAGTGCGGTGTAGTACCGAGTGGAGTACAGTGCATGTACTGCCATGTAGTACCGAGTGGAGTACTGTGTGTATAGTGCCGTGTAGTACCGATTGGAGTACAGTGCCTGTATTGCCGTGTAGTACCGAGTGGAGTACTGCGTCTATAGTGCCGTGTAGTACCGATTGGAGTACTGTGTGCATAATGCCGTGTAGTACTAGTGGAGTACAGTACCTGTACTGCCGTGTAGTACCGAGTGGAGTACTGTGTGTATAGTGCCGTGTAGTACCGAGTGGAGTACAGTGCCTGTACTGCCGTGTAGTACTGAGTGGAGTAGAATGCCTGTACTGCCGTGTAGTCCCGAGTGGAGTAGAGTGCCTGTACTACCGTGTAGTACTGAGTTTAGTACTGTTTGTATAGTGCTGTGTAGTACCGAGTGGAGTACAGTGCCTGTACTGCCGTGTAGTCCCGAGTGGAGTACGGTGCATGTACTGTCGTGTAGTACCGAGTGTAGTACAATGCCTGTACTGCCGTGTAGTACCGAGTGGAGTACTGTGTGCATACTGCCGTGTAGTACCGAGTGGAGTACAGTGCCTGTACTGCCGTGTAGTACCGAGTGGAGTACAGTGCCTGTACTGCCGTGTAGTACCGAGTGGAGTACTGTGTGCATACTGCCGTGTAGTACTGAGTGGAGTACAGTGCCTGTAATGCCGTGTAGTACCGAGTGGAGTACTGTTTGTATAATGCCGTGTAGTACCGACTGGAGTACTGTGTGTATAGTGCGGTGTAGTACCGTGTGGAGTACAGTGCATGTACTGCCGTGTAGTAGTGAGTGGAGTACTGTGCCTGTACTGCCGTGTAGTACTGAGTGGAGTACTGTGTGTATAGTGCCGTGTAGTACCGAGTGGAGTACAGTGGGTGTACTGCCGTGTAGTACTGAGTGGAGTACAGTGCCTGTACTGCCGTGTAGTACTGAGTGGAGTACAGTGCCTGTACTGCCGTGTAGTCCCGAGTGGAGTAGAGTGCCTGTACTACCGTGTAGTACTGAGTTTAGTACTGTTTGTATAGTGCTGTGTAGTACCGAGTGGAGTACAGTGCCTGTACTGCCGTGTAGTCCCGAGAGGAGTACGGTGCATGTACTGTCGTGTAGTACCGAGTGTAGTACAATGCCTGTACTGCCGTGTAGTACCGAGTGGAGTACTGTGTGCATACTGCCGTGTAGTACCGAGTGGAGTACAGTGCCTGTACTGCCGTGTAGTACCGAGTGGAGTACAGTGCCTGTACTGCCGTGTAGTACCGAGTGGAGTACTGTGTGCATACTGCCGTGTAGTACTGAGTGGAGTACAGTGCCTGTAATGCCGTGTAGTACCGAGTGGAGTACTGTTTGTATAGTGCCGTGTAGTACCGACTGGAGTACGGTGTGTATAGTGCGGTGTAGTACCGAGTGGAGTACAGTGCATGTACTGCCGTGTAGTACCGAGTGGAGTACTGTGTGTATCGTGCCATGTAGTACCGTGTGGAGTACAGTGCCTGTATTGCCGTGTAGTACCGTGTGGAGTACTGAGTGTATAGTGCCCTGTAGTACCGAGTGGAGTACAGTGCCTGTACTGCCGTGTAGTACTGAGTGGTGTACAGTGGGTGTACTGCCGTGTAGTACTGAGTGGAGTACAGTGCCTATACTGCCGTGTAGTACTGAGTGGGGTACAGTGCCTGTACTGCCGTGTAGCTCGAGTGGAGTACAATGCCTGTACTGCCGTGTAGTACTGAGTGGAGTACTGTGTGTATAGTGCCGTGTCGTACCGAGTGGAGTACAGTGCCTGTACTGCCGTGTAGTACTGAGTGGAGTACAGTGCCTGTAATGCCGTGTAGTACCGAGTGAAGTACTGTGTGTATAGTGCCGTTAGTACCGAGTGTAACACAGTGCCTGTACTGCCGTGTAGTACTGAGTGGAGTACAGTGCCTGTACTGCCGTGTAGTCCCGAGTGGAGTACAGTGCCTGTACTGCCGTGCAGTACTGATTGGAGTACAGTGCGTGTACTGCCGTGTAGTGCCGGGTGGAGTACATTGCTTGTACTGCCGTGTAGTACTGAGTGAAGTACAGTGCCTGTACTGCCGTGTAGTGCCGAGTGGAGTACTGTGTGTATAGTGCAGTGTAGTACTGAGTGGAGTACAGTGCATTTACTGCCGTGTAGTACCGAGTGGAGTACAGTGCCTGTACGGCCGTGTAGTCCCGAGTGGAGTAATGAGTGTATAGTGCATTGTAGTACTGAGTGGAGTACTGTGTGTATATTCCCGTGTAGTACTGAGTGGAGTACAGTGCCTGTACTGCCGTGTAGTACCGATTGGAGTAGTGCGTCCACACTGCCGTCTAGTACTGAGTGGAGTACAGTGCCTGTACTGCCGTGTAGTACTGAGTGGCGTACAGTGCCTGTACTGCCGTGTAGTACCGAGTGGGGGAATGTGTGTTTACTGCCGTGTAGTACTGGGTGGAATACAGTGCCTGTACTGCCGTGTAGTCCCGAGTGGAGTACAGTGTGTATAGTGCAGTGTAGTACTCAGTGGAGTACAGTGCATGTACTGCCGTGTAGTACCGAGTGGTGTACTGTGTGTATAGTGCCGTGTGGTACCGAGTGGAGTACCATGCCTCTACTGCCGTGTAGTACCGAGTGGAGTACTGTGTGTATAGTGCCGTGTCGTACCGAGTGGAGCACAGTGCCTGTACTGCGTGTAGTACCGAGTGCAGTACAGTGCCTGCACTGCGTGTAGTACCGAGTGGAGTACAGTGTGTATAGTGCCGTCTAGTACCGAGTGGAGTACAGTGTGTATAGTGCCGTGTAGTACTGAGTGGAGTACAGGGCCTGTACTGCCGGGTAGTACCGAGTGGAGTACAGTGTGTATAGTGCCGTGTAGTACTGAGTGGAGTACAGTGCCTGTACTGCCGTGTAGTACTGAGTGGGGTACAGTGCCTGTACTGCCGTGTAGTACTGAGTGGAGTACTGTGTGTATAGTGCCGTGTAGTACCGAGTGGAGTACAGTGGGTGTATGCCGTGTAGTACTGTGTGGAGTACAGTGCCTCAACTGCCGTGCAGTACTGAGTGGAGTACAGTGCCTGTACTGCCGTGTAGTCCCGAGTGGAGTACAGTGCCTGTACTGCCGTGTAGTACTGAGTGGAGTACTGTGTGTATAGTGCCGTGTAGTACCGAGTGGAGTACAGTGCCTCTACTGCCGTGTAGTACTGAGTGGAGTACAGTGCCTGTACTGCCGTGTAGTACTGTGTGGAGTACTGTGTGTATAGTGCCGTGAAGTACCGAGTGGAGTACAGTGCCTGTACTGAAGTGTAGTACTGAGGGGAGTACAGTGCCTGTACTGCCGTGTAGTACTGAGTGGAGTACAGTGCCTGTACTGCCGTGTAGTCCCGAATGGAGTACTGTGTGTATAGTGCCGTGTAGTACCGAGTGGAGTACAGTGCCTGTACTGCCGTGTAGTACCGAGTGGAGTACTGTGTGTATAGTGCCGTGTAGTACCGAGTGGAGTACTGTGTGCATACTGCCGTGTAGTACTGAGTGGAGTACAGTGCCTGTACTGCCGTGTAGTACAGAGTGGAGTACAGTGCCTGTTCTGCCGTGTAGTACTGAGTGGAGTACATTGCCTGTACTGCCGTGTAGTACCGAGAGGAGTACAGTGTGTATAGTGCCGTGTAGTACTGAGTGGAGTACAGTGCCTGTGCTGCCGTGTAGTACTGAGTGGGGTACAGTGCCTGTACTGCCGTGTAGTACCCAGTGGGCGTATGTGTGTATACTGCCGTGTAGTACTGAGTATAGTACAGTGCCTGTACTGCCGTGTAGTACCGAGTGGAGTACTGTGTGCATACTGCCGTGTAGTACTGAGTGGAGTACAGTACCTGTACTGCCGTGTAGTACCGAGTGGGGGACTGTGTGTATACTGCCGTGTAGTACTGAGTGGAGTACAGAGCCTGTACTACCGTGTAGTACCGAGTGGGGGACTGTGTGTATACTGCCATATAGTACTGAGTGGAGAACAGTGCCTGTACTGCCGTGTAGAACCGAGTGGGTGACTGTGTGCATACTGCCGTGTAGTACTGAGTGGAGTACTGTGTGTATAGGGCAGTGTAATGCTGAGTGGAGTACAGTGCCTGTACTGCCGTGTAGTACCGAGTGGAGTACTCTGGGTATAGTGCTGTGTAGTGCTGAGTGGAGTACAGTACCTGTACTGCCGTGTAGTACTGAGTATAGTACAGTGCCTGTACTGCCGTGTAGTACCGAGTGGGGGACTGTGTGTATACTGCCGTGTAGTACTGAGTGGAGTACAGTACCTGTACTGCCGAGTAGTCCCGAGTGGAGTACTGTGTGTATAGTGCAGCGTAGTGCTGAGTGGAGTACAGTACCTGTACTGCCGTGTAGTACCGAGTGGGGGACTGTGTGCATACTGCCGTGTAGTTCCGATGGAGTACAGTGCCTGTGCTGGCGTGTAGTACTGAGTGGAGTACAGTGCCTGTATTGCCGTGTAGTCCCGAGTGGAGTACAGTGCCTGTACTGCCGTGTAGTAGTGAGTGGAGTACAGTGCCTCTACTGCCGTGTAGTACTGGGTGGAGTACATTGCCTGTACTGCCATGTAGTACCGAGTGGAGTACTGTGTGTAAGGTGCCGTGTAGTACCGAGTGGAGTACGGTGCATGTACTGCCGTGTAGTACCGAGTGGAGTATTGTGTGTATAGTGCGGTGTAGTACCGAGTGGAGTACAGTGCATGTACTGCCGTGTAGTACCGAGTGGAGTACTGTGTGTATAGTGCCGTGTAGTACCGAGTGGAGTACAGTGCCTGTATTGCCGTGTAGTAAAGAGTGGAGTACTGTGTGTACAGTGCCATGTAGTACCGAGTGGAGTACTGTGTGCATACTGCCGTGTAGTACTGCGTGGAGTACAGTACCTGTACTGCCGTGTAGTACCGAGTGGAGTACTGTGTGTATAGTGCCGTGTAGTAGCGAGTGGAGTACAGTGCCTGTACTGCCGTGTAGGAGTGAGTGGAGTACACTGCCTGAACTGCCACGCAGTACTGAGTGGAGTACAGTGCCTGTACTGCCGTGTAGTCCGAGTGGAGTACAGTGCCTGTACTGCCGTGTAGTCATGAGTGGAGTACAGTGCCTGTACTGCCGTGTAATAGTGAGTAGAGTACTGTGCCTGTACTGCCGTGTAGTACTGAGTGGAGTACTGTGTGTATAGTGCCGTGTAGTTCCGAGTGGAGTACAGTGGGTGTATGCCGTGTAGTTCTGAGTGGAGTTCAGTGCCTGAACTGCCGTGCAGTACTGAGTGGAGTACTGTGTGTATAGTGGCGTGTAGTACCGTGTGGAGTACAGTGCCTCTACTGCCGTGTAGTACTGTGTGGAGTACAGTGCCTGTACTGCCGTGTAGTACTGAGTGAAGTACAGTGCCTGTACTGCCGTGTAGTACTGAGTGGAGTACTGTGTGTATAGTGCCGTGAAGTACCGAGTGGAGTACAGTGCCTGTACTGCCGTGTAGTACTGAGGGGAGTACAGTGTCTGTACTGCCGTGTAGTACCGAGTAGAGTACAGTGCCTGTACTGCCGTGTAGTACCGAGTGGAGTACTGTGTGTATAGTGCCGAGTAGTACCGAGTGGAGTACAGTGCCTGTACTGCCGTGTAGTACTGAGTGGAGTACAGTGCCTGTAATGCCGTGTAGTAACGAGTGGAGTACTCTGTGTATAGTGCCGTGTTGTACCGAGTGGAGTACAGTGCCTGTACTGCCGTGTAGTACTGAGTGGAGTACAGTGCTGTACTGCCGTGTAGTCCCGAGTGGAGTACAGTGCCTGTACTGCCGTGTAGTTCTGATTGGAGTACAGTGCCTGTACTGCCGTGTAGTACCGAGTGGAGTACAGAGCTTATACTGCCGTGTAGTACTGAGTGGGGTACAGTGCCTGTACTGCCGTGTAGTGCCGAGTGGAGTACTGTGTGTATAGTGCAGTGTAGTACTGAGTGGAGTACAGTGCATGTACTGCCGTGTAGTCCCGAGTGGAGTACTGTGTGTATAGTGCAGTGTAGTGCTGAGTGGAGTACAGTGCCTGTACTGCTGTGTAGTACCGAGTGGAGTACAGTGCCTGTACTGCCATGTAGTCCCGAGTGGAGTACTGTGTGTATAGTGCCGTCTAGTACCGAGTGGGATACATTGTGTATAGTGCCGTGTAGTACTGAGTGGCGTACAGTACCTGTACTGCCGTGTAGTACCGATTGGAGTACACTGTGTATAGTGCCGTGTAGTACAGAGTGGAGTACAGTGCCTGTACTGCCGTGTAGTACTGAGTGGCGTACAGTGCCTGTACTGCCGTGTAGTACCGAGTGGGGGAATGTGTGTTTACTGCCGTGTAGTACTGAGTATAGTACAGTGCCTGTACTGCCGTGTAGTACCGAGTGGAGTACTGTGTGCATACTGCCGTGTAGTACTGAGTGGAGTAGAGTACCTGTACTGCCGTGTAGTACCGAGTGGGGGACTGTGTGTATACTGCCGTGTAGTACTGAGTGGAGTACAGTGCCTGTACTACCGTGTAGTACCGAGTGGGGGACTGTGTGTATACTGCCGTGTAGTACTGAGTGGAGTACAGTCCCTGTACTGCCGTGTAGAACCGAGTCGGTGACTGTGTGTACACTGCCGTGTAGTACTGAGTGGAGTACTGTGTGTATAGTGCAGTGTAGTGCTGAGTGGAGTACAGTGCCTGTACTGCCGTGTAGTACCGAGTGGAGTACTGTGTGTATAGTGCAGTGTAGTGCTGAGTGGAGTACAGTACCTGTACTGCCGTGTAGTACTGAGTATAGTACAGTGCCTGTACTGCCGTGTAGTACCGAGTGGGGGACTGTGTGTATACTGCCGTGTAGTACTGAGTGGAGTACAGTGTCCTGTACTTCCGAGTAGTCCCGAGTGGAGTACTGGGTGTATAGTGCAGTGTAGTGCTGAGTGGAGTACAGTACCTGTACTGCCGTGTAGTACCGAGTGGGGGACTGTGTGCATACTGCCGTGTAGTTCCCAGTGGAGCACAGTGCCTGTACTGGCGTGTAGTACTGAGTGGAGTACAGTGCCTGTATTGCCGTGTAGTCCCGAGTGGAGTACAGTGCCTGTACTGCCGTGTAGTAGTGAGTGGAGTACAGTGCCTGTACTGCCGTGTAGTACTGAGTGGAGTACAGTGTGTATAGTGCCGTGTAGTACCGAGTGGAGTACAGTGGGTGTACTGCCGTGTAGTACTGAGTGGAGTAGAGTGCCTGTACTGCCGTGTAGTACCGAGTGGAGTACAGTGCCTGTACCGCCGTGTAGTACTGAGTGGAGTACTGTGTGTATAGTGCCGTGTAGTACCGAGTGGAGTACAGTGCCTGTACTGCCGTGTAGTACTGAGTGGAGTACAGTGCCTGTACTGCCGTGTAGTACTGAGTGGAGTACAGTGCCTGTACTGCCGTGTAGTACTGAGTGGAGTACAGTGCCTGTACTGCCGTGTAGTCCCGAGTGGAATACAGTGCCTGTACTGCCGTGTAGTCCCGAATGGAGTACTGTGTGTATAGTGCCGTGTAGTACCGAGTGGAGTACAGTGCCTGTACTGCCGTGTAGCACCGAGTGGAGTACTGTGTGTATAGTGCCGTGTAGTACCGACTGGAGTACAGTGCCTGTATTGCCGTGTAGTACTGAGTGGAGTACAGTGCCTGTACTGTCGTGTAGTGCCGAGTGGAGTACTGTGTGTATAGTGCAGTGTAGTACTGAGTGGAGTACAGTGCATGTACTGCCGTGTAGTACCGAGTGGAGTACATTGCTTGTACTGCCGTGTAGTACTGAGTGGAGTACAGTGCCTGTACTGTCGTGTAGTGCCGAGTGGAGTACTATGTGCATACTGCCGTGTAGTACCGAGTGGAGTACAGTGCCTGTACTTCCGTGTAGTACTGGGTGGAGTACAGTGCCTGTACTGCCGTGTAGTCCCCAATGGAATAAAGTTTGTGTAGTGCAGTGTAGTACTGAGTGGAGTACAGTGCATATACTGCCGTGTAGTACCGAGTGGAGTACTGTGTAAATAGTGCCGTCTAGTACCGAGTACTGGAGTGCCTGTACTGCCGTGTAGTACTGAGTGGAGTACAGTGCCTGTACTGCCGTGTAGTCCCCAATGGAATAAAGTTTGTGTAGTGCAGTGTAGTACTGAGTGGAGTACAGTGCATATACTGCCGTGTAGTACCGAGTGGAGTACTGTGTAAATAGTGCCGTCTAGTACCGAGTACTGGAGTGCCTGTACTGCCGTGTAGTACTGAGTGGAGTACAGTGCCTGTACTGCCGTGTAGTCCCGAGTGGAGTACAGTGCCTGTACTTCCGTGTAGTACTGATTGGAGTACAGTGCCTGTACTGCCGTGTAGTACCGAGTGGAGTACATTGCTTGTACTGCCGTGTAGTACTGAGTGGAGTACAGTGCCTGTACTGTCGTGTAGTGTCGAGTGGAGTACTGTGTGTATAGTGCAGTGTAGTACTGAGTGGAGTACAGTGCATGTACTGCCGTGTAGTCCCGAGTGGAGTACTGTGTGTATAGTGCCGTGTAGTATCGAGTGGAGTACAGGGCCTGTATTGCCGTGTAGTACTGAGTGGAGTACAGTGCCTGTAATGCCGTGTGGTACCGAGTGCAGTACTGTGTGTATAGTGCCGTGTAGTATCGAGTGGAGTGCAGTGCCTGTACTGCCGTGTAGTACTGAGTGGAGTACAGTGCCTGTACTGCCGTGTAGTCCCGAGTGGAGTACAGTGCCTGTACTTCCGTGTAGTACTGATTGGAGTACAGTGCCTGTACTGCCGTGTAGTACCGACTGGAGTACATTGCTTGTACTGCCGTGTAGTACTGAGTGGAGTACAGTGCCTGTACTGTCGTGTAGTGCCGAGTGGAGTACTGTGTGTATAGTGCAGTGTAGTACCGAGTGGAGTACAGTGCATGTACTGCCGTGTAGTCCCGAGTGGAGTACTGTGTGTATAGTGCAGTGTAGTACTGAGTGGAGTACAGTGCCTGTACTGCCGTGTAGTACCGAGTGGAGTACAGTGCCTGTACTGCCGTGTAGTCCCAGGTGGCGTACTGTGTCCATACTGCCGTGTAGTACTGAGTGGAGTACAGTGGCTGTACTGCCGTGTAGTACCGAGTGGAGTACAGTGCCTGTACTGCCGTGTAGTACTGGGTGGAGTACTGTGCCTGTACTGCCGTGTAGTCCCCAGTGGAATACAGTTTGTGTAGTGCAGTGTAGTACTGAGTGGAGTACAGTGCATGTACTGCCGTGTAGTACCGAGTGGAGTACTGTGTGTATAGTGCCGTGTAGTACCGAGTGGAGTACAATGCCTGTACTGCCGTGTAGTACCGTGTGGAGTACTGTGTGTATAGTGCCGTGTAGTACCGAGTGGAGTACAGTGCCTGTACTGCGTGTAGTACCGAGTGGAGTACTGTGTGTATAGTGACGTGTAGTACCGAGTGGAGTAGAGTGCCTGTACTGCCGTGTAGTACCGAGTGGAGTACAGTGCGTGTAGTGCCGTCTAGTACCGAGTGGAGTACAGTTTGTATATTGCCGTGTAGTACTGAGTGTAGTACAGTGCCTGTACTGCCGTGTAGTACCGAGTGGAGTTCTGTGTGCATACTGCCGTGTAGTACTGAGTGGAGTACAGTACCTGTACTGCCGTGTAGTACCGAGTGGGGGACTGTGTGCATACTCCCGTGTAGTTCCCAGTGGAGTACAGTGCCTGCACTGCCGTGTAGTAGTGAGTGGAGTACAGTGCCTGTACTGCCGTGTAGTACTGAGTTGAGTACTGTGTGTATAGTGCCGTGTAGTACCGAGTGGAGTACAGTGCCGGTACTGCCGTGTAGTACTGAGTGGAGTACAGTGCCTGTACTGCCGTGTAGTCCCGAGTGAAGTACAGTGCCTGTGCTGCCGTGTAGTACTGAGTGGAGTACTGTGTGTATAGTGCCGTGTAGTACCGACTGGAGTACAGTGCCTGTACTGCCGTGTAGTACTGAGTGGAGTACAGTGCCTGTACTGCCGTGTAGTCCCGAGTGGAGTACAGTGCCTGTACTGCCGTATAGTACTGATTGGATTAATAGTGCCTGTACTGCCATGTAGTACCGAGTGGAGTACAGTGCTTGTACTGCCGTGTAGTACTGAGTGAAGTACAGTGCCTGTACTGCCACGTAGTGCCGAGTGGAGTACTGTGTGTATAGTGCAGTGTAGTACTGAGTGGAGTACAGTGCATATACTGCCGTGTAGTACTCAGTGGAGTACTGTGTGTTTAGATCCGTGTAGTACCGATTGGAGTACAGTTGGTGTACTGCCGTGTAGTACTGAGTGGAGTACAGTGCCTGTACTGCCGTGTAGTACTGAGTGGAGTACAGTTCCTGTACTGCCGTGTAGTCCCGAGTGGACTACAGTGCCTGTACTGCCGTGTAGTACTGAGTGGAGTACTGTGTGTATAGTGCCGTGTAGTAACGAGTGGAGTACAGTGCTGTACTGCCGTGTAGTACTGAGTGGAGTACAGTGCCTGTACTGCCGTGTAGTACTGAGTGGAGTACAGTGCCTGTACTGCCGTGTAGTCCCGAATGGAGTACTGTGTGTATAGTGCCGTGTAGTACCGAGTGGAGTACAGTGCCTGTACTGCCGTGTAGCACCGAGTGGAGTACTGTGTGTATAGTGCCGTGTAGTACCGAGTGGTGTACAGTGCCTGTATTGCCGTGTAGTACTGAGTGGAGTACAGTGCCTGTACTTCCGTGTAGTACTGATTGGAGTACAGTGCCTGTACTGCCGTGTAGTACCGAGTGGAGTACATTGCTTGTACTGCCGTGTAGTACTGAGTGGAGTACAGTGCCTGTACTGTCGTGTAGTGCCGAGTGGAGGACTGTGTGTATACTGTCGTGTAGTACTGAGTATAGTACAGTACCTGTACTGCCGTGTAGTACCGAGTGGAGTACTGTGTGTATAGTGCCGTGTAGTAGCGAGTGGAGTACAGTGCCTGTACTGCCGTGTAGGAGTGAGTGGAGTACACTGCCTGAACTGCCACGCAGTACTGAGTGGAGTACAGTGCCTGTACTGCCGTGTAGTCCGAGTGGAGTACAGTGCCTGTACTGCCGTGTAGTCATGAGTGGAGTACAGTGCCTGTACTGCCGTGTAGTAGTGAGTGGAGTACTGTGCCTGTGCTGCCGTGTAGTACTGAGTGGAGTACTGTGTGTATAGTGCCGTGTAGTACCGAGTGGAGTACAGTGGGTGTATGCCGTGTAGTACTGAGTGGAGTACAGTGCCTGAACTGCCGTGCAGTACTGAGTAGAGTACAGTGCCTGTACTGCCGTGTAGTCCCGTGTGGAGTACAGTGCCTGTACTGCCGTGTAGTACTGAGTGGAGTACTGTGTGTATAGTGCCGTGTAGTACCGTGTGGAGTACAGTGCCTCTACTGCCGTGTAGTACTGAGTGGAGTACAGTGCCTGTACTGCCGTGTAGTACTGAGTGGAGTACAGTGCCTGTACTGCCGTGTAGCACTGAGTGGAGTACTGTGTGTATAGTGCCGTGAAGTACCGAGTGGAGTACAGTGCCTGTACTGCCGTGTAGTACTGATGGGAGTACAGTGTCTGTACTGCCGTGTAGTACTGAATGGAGTACAGTGCCTGTACTGCCGTGTAGTCCCGAATGGAGTACTGTGTGTATAGTGCCGTGTAGTACCGAGTAGAGTACAGTGCCTGTACTGCCGTGTAGTACCGAGTGGAGTACTGTGTGTATAGTGCCGAGTAGTACCGAGTGGAGTACAGTGCCTGTACTGCCGTGTAGTACTGAGTGGAGTACAGTGCCTGTAATGCCGTGTAGTACCGAGTGGAGTACTCTGTGTATAGTGCCGTGTTGTACCGAGTGGAGTACAGTGCCTGTACTGCCGTGTAGTACTGAGTGGAGTACAGTGCTGTACTGCCGTGTAGTCCCGAGTTGAGTACAGTGCCTGTACTGCCGTGTAGTTCTGATTGGAATACAGTGCCTGTACTGCCGTGTAGTACCGAGTGGAGTACAGAGCTTATACTGCCGTGTAGTACTGAGTGGGGTACAGTGCCTGTACTGCCGTGTAGTGCCGTGTGGAGTACTGTGTGTATAGTTCAGTGTAGTACTGAGTGGAGTACAGTGCATGTACTGCCGTGTAGTCCCGAGTGGAGTACTGTGTGTATAGTGCAGTGTAGTGCTGAGTGGAGTACAGTGCCTGTACTGCTGTGTAGTACCGAGTGGAGTACAGTGCCTGTACTGCCATGTAGTCCCGAGTGGAGTACTGTGTGCATACTGCCGTGTAGTACTGAGTAGAGTACAGTGCCTGTACTGCCGTGTAGTACCGAGTGGAGTACTGTGTGTATAGTGCCGTGTAGTAACGAGTGGAGTACAGTGCCTGTACTGCGTGTAGTACCGAGTGGAGTACTGTGTGTATAGTGCCGTGTAGTGCCGAGTGGAGTACAGTGCCTGTACTGCCGTGTAGTACTGATTGGAGTACAGTGTGAATAGTGCCGTGTAGTACCGAGGGGAGTACAGTGCCTGTACTGCCGTGTAGTACCCAGTGGAGTACAGTGTGTATAGTGCCGTCTAGTACCGAGTGGAATACATTGTGTATAGTGCCGTGTAGTACTGAGTGGAGTACAGTACCTGTACTGCCGTGTAGTACCGATTGGAGTACACTGTGTATAGTGCCGTGTAGTACAGAGTGGAGTACAATGCCTGTACTGCCGTGTAGTACTGAGTGGAGTACATTGCCTGTACTGCCGTGTAGTACCGAGTGGAGTATAGTGTATATAGTGCCGTGTAGTACTGAGTGGAGTACAGTGCCTGTGCTGCCGTGTAGTACTGAGTGGGGTACAGTGAATGTACTGCCGTGTAGTACCGAGTGGGGGAATGTGTGTATACTGCCCTGTAGTACTGAGTATAGTACAGTGCCTGTACTGCCGTGTAGTACCGAGTGGAGTACTGTGTGCATACTGCCGTGTAGTACTGAGTGGAGTACAGTACCTGTACTGCCGTGTAGTACCGAGTGGGGGACTGTGTGTATACTGCCGTGTAGTACTGAGTGGAGTACAGTGCCTGTACTACCGTGTAGTACCGAGTGGGGGACTGTGTGTATACTGCCGTGTAGTACTGAGTGGAGTACAGTCCCTGTACTGCCGTGTAGAACCGAGTGGGTGACTGTGTGTACACTGCCGTGTAGTACTGAGTGGAGTACTGTGTGTATAGTGCAGTGTAGTGCTGAGTGGAGTACAGTGCCTGTACTGCCGTGTAGTACCGAGTGGAGTACTGTGTGTATAGTGCAGTGTAGTGCTGAGTGGAGTACAGTACCTGTACTGCCGTGTAGTACTGAGTATAGTACAGTGCCTGTACTGCCGTGTAGTACCGAGTGGGGGACTGTGTGTATACTGCCGTGTAGTACTGAGTGGAGTACAGTACCTGTACTGCCGTGTAGTCCCGAGTGGAGTACTGTGTGTATAGTGCAGTGTAGTGCTGAGTGGAGTACAGTACCTGTACTGCCGTGTAGTACCGAGTGGGGGACTGTGTGCATACTGCCGTGTAGTTCCCAGTGGAGTACAGTGCCTGTACTGGCCTGTAGTACTGAGTGGAGTACAGTGCCTGTATTGCCGTGTAGTCCCGAGTGTAGTACAGTGCCTGTACTGCCGTGTAGTCCCGAGTGGAGTACAGTGCCTGTACTGCCGTGTAGTACTGAGTGGAGTACAGTGTGTATAGTGCCGTGTAGTACCGAGTGGTGTGGTGTGGGTGTACTGCCGTGTAGTACTGAGTGGAGTAGAGTGCCTGTACTGCCGTGCAGTACCGAGTGGAGTACAGTGCCTGTACTGCCGTGTAGTACTGAGTGGAGTACTGTGTGTATAGTGCCGTGTAGTACCGAGTGGAGTACAGTGCCTGTACTGCCGTGTAGTACTGAGTGGAGTACAGTGCCTGTACTGCCGTGTAGTACTGAGTGGAGTACAGTGCCTGTACTGCCGTGTAGTACTGAGTGGAATACAGTGCCTGTACTGCCGTGTAGTCCCGAGTGGAGTACAGTGCCTGTACTGCCGTGTAGTCTCGAATGGAGTACTGTGTGTATAGTGCCGTGTAGTACCGAGTGGAGTACAGTGATTGTACTGCCGTGTAGCACCGAGTGGAGTACTGTGTGTATAGTGCCGTGTAGTACCGACTGGAGTACAGTGCCTGTATTGCCGTGTAGTACTGAGTGGAGTACATTGCCTGTACTTCCGTGTAGTACTGATTGGAGTACAGTGCCTGTACTGCCGTGTAGTACCGAGTGGAGTACATTGCTTGTACTGCCGTGTAGTACTGAGTGGAGTACAGTGCCTGTACTGTCGTGTAGTGCCGAGTGGAGTACTGTGTGTATAGTGCAGTGTAGTACTGAGTGGAGTACAGTGCATGTACTGCCGTGTAGTCCCGAGTGGAGTACTGTGTGTATAGTGCAGTGTAGTACTGAGTGGAGTACAGTGCCTGTACTGCCGTGTAGTACCGAGTGGAGTACAGTGCCTGTATTGCCGTGTAGTCCCAGGTGGAGTACGGTGAGCATACTGCCGTGTAGTACTGAGTGGAGTACCGTGGCTGTACTGCCGTGTAGTACCGAGTGGAGTACAGTGCCTGTACTGCCGTGTAGTACTGGGTGGAGTACAGTGCCTGTACTGCCGTGTAGTCCCCGGTGGAATAAAGTTTGTGTAGTGCAGTGTAGTACTGAGTGGAGTACAGTGCATGGACTGCCGTGTAGTACCGAGTGGAGTACTGTGTGTATAGTGCCGTCTAGTACTGAGTGGAGTACAGTGCCTGTACTGCCGTGTAGTACTGAGTGGAGTACAGTGCCTGTACTGCCGTGTAGTCCCGAGTGGAGTACAGTGCCTGTACTTGCGTGTAGTACTGATTGGAGTACAGTGCCTGTACTGCCGTGTAGTACCGAGTGGAGTACATTGCTTGTACTGCCGTGTAGTACTGAGTGGAGTACAGTGCCTGTACTGTCGTGTAGTGCCGAGTGGAGTACTGTGTGTATAGTGCAGTGTAGTACTGAGTGGAGTACAGTGCATGTACTGCCGTGTAGTCCCGAGTGGAGTTCTGTGTGTATAGTGCCGTGTAGTATCGAGTGGAGTAGAGTGCCTGTATTGCCGTGTAGTACTGAGAGGAGTACAGTGCCTGTAATGCCGTGTGGTACCGAGTGGAGTACTGTGTGTATAGTGCCGTGTAGTATCGAGTGGAGTGCAGTGCCTGTACTGCCGTGTAGTACTGAGTGGAGTACAGTGCCTGTACTGCCGTGTAGTCCCGAGTGGAGTACAGTGCCTGTACTTCCGTGTAGTACTGATTGGAGTACAGTGCCTGTACTGCCGTGTAGTACCGAGTGGAGTACATTGCTTGTACTGCCGTGTAGTACTGAGTGGAGTACAGTGCCTGTACTGTCGTGTAGTGCCGAGTGGAGTACTGTGTGTATAGTGCAGTGTAGTACTGAGTGGAGTACAGTGCATGTACTGCCGTGTAGTCCCGAGTGGAGTAGTGCGTCCACACTGCCGTCTAGTACTGTGTGGAGTACAGTGCCTGTACTGCCGTGTAGTACTGGGTGGAATACAGTGCCTGTACTGCCGTGTAGTCCCGAGTGGAGTACAGTGTGTATAGTGCAGTGTAGTACTCAGTGGAGTACAGTGCATGTACTGCCGTGTATTACCGAGTGGTGTACTGTGTGTATAGTGCCGTGTGGTACCGAGTGGAGTACCATGCCTCTACTGCCGTGTAGTACCGAGTGGAGTACTGTGTGTATAGTGCCGTGTCGTACCGAGTGGAGCACAGTGCCTGTACTGCGTGTAGTACCGAGTGCAGTACAGTGCCTGCACTGCGTGTAGTACCGAGTGAAGTACTGTGTGTATAGTGCCGTGTCGTACCGAGTGGAGTACAGTGCCTGTACTGCCGTGTAGTACTGAGTGGAGTACAGTGCCTGTAATGCCGTGTAGTACCGAGTGAAGTACTGTGTGTATAGTGCCGTTAGTACCGAGTGTAACACAGTGCCTGTACTGCCGTGTAGTACTGAGTGGAGTACAGTGCCTGTACTGCCGTGTAGTCCCGAGTGGAGTACAGTGCCTGTACTGCCGTGCAGTACTGATTGGAGTACAGTGCCTGTACTGCCGTGTAGTGCCGGGTGGAGTACAGTGCTTGTACTGCCGTGTAGTACTGAGTGAAGTACAGTGCCTGTACTGCCGTGTAGTGCCGAGTGGAGTACTGTGTGTATAGTGAAGTGTAGTACTGAGTGGAGTACAGTGCATTTACTGCCGTGTAGTACCGAGTGGAGTACAGTGCCTGTACTGCCGTGTAGTACTGGGTGGAGTACAGTGCCTGTACTGCCGTGTAGTCCCCGGTGGAATAAAGTTTGTGTAGTGCAGTGTAGTACTGAGTGGAGTACAGTGCATGGACTGCCGTGTAGTACCGAGTGGAGTACTGTGTGTATAGTGCCGTCTAGTACTGAGTGGAGTACAGTGCCTGTACTGCCGTGTAGTACTGAGTGGAGTACAGTGCCTGTACTGCCGTGTAGTCCCGAGTGGAGTACAGTGCCTGTACTTGCGTGTAGTACTGATTGGAGTACAGTGCCTGTACTGCCGTGTAGTACCGAGTGGAGTACATTGCTTGTACTGCCGTGTAGTACTGAGTGGAGTACAGTGCCTGTACTGTCGTGTAGTGCCGAGTGGAGTACTGTGTGTATAGTGCAGTGTAGTACTGAGTGGAGTACAGTGCATGTACTGCCGTGTAGTCCCGAGTGGAGTTCTGTGTGTATAGTGCCGTGTAGTATCGAGTGGAGTAGAGTGCCTGTATTGCCGTGTAGTACTGAGTGGAGTACAGTGCCTGTAATGCCGTGTGGTACCGAGTGGAGTACTGTGTGTATAGTGCCGTGTAGTATCGAGTGGAGTGCAGTGCCTGTACTGCCGTGTAGTACTGAGTGGAGTACAGTGCCTGTACTGCCGTGTAGTCCCGAGTGGAGTACAGTGCCTGTACTTCCGTGTAGTACTGATTGGAGTACAGTGCCTGTACTGCCGTGTAGTACCGAGTGGAGTACATTGCTTGTACTGCCGTGTAGTACTGAGTGGAGTACAGTGCCTGTACTGTCGTGTAGTGCCGAGTGGAGTACTGTGTGTATAGTGCAGTGTAGTACTGAGTGGAGTACAGTGCATGTACTGCCGTGTAGTCCCGAGTGGAGTAGTGCGTCCACACTGCCGTCTAGTACTGTGTGGAGTACAGTGCCTGTACTGCCGTGTAGTACTGGGTGGAATACAGTGCCTGTACTGCCGTGTAGTCCCGAGTGGAGTACAGTGTGTATAGTGCAGTGTAGTACTCAGTGGAGTACAGTGCATGTACTGCCGTGTATTACCGAGTGGTGTACTGTGTGTATAGTGCCGTGTGGTACCGAGTGGAGTACCATGCCTCTACTGCCGTGTAGTACCGAGTGGAGTACTGTGTGTATAGTGCCGTGTCGTACCGAGTGGAGCACAGTGCCTGTACTGCGTGTAGTACCGAGTGCAGTACAGTGCCTGCACTGCGTGTAGTACCGAGTGAAGTACTGTGTGTATAGTGCCGTGTCGTACCGAGTGGAGTACAGTGCCTGTACTGCCGTGTAGTACTGAGTGGAGTACAGTGCCTGTAATGCCGTGTAGTACCGAGTGAAGTACTGTGTGTATAGTGCCGTTAGTACCGAGTGTAACACAGTGCCTGTACTGCCGTGTAGTACTGAGTGGAGTACAGTGCCTGTACTGCCGTGTAGTCCCGAGTGGAGTACAGTGCCTGTACTGCCGTGCAGTACTGATTGGAGTACAGTGCCTGTACTGCCGTGTAGTGCCGGGTGGAGTACAGTGCTTGTACTGCCGTGTAGTACTGAGTGAAGTACAGTGCCTGTACTGCCGTGTAGTGCCGAGTGGAGTACTGTGTGTATAGTGAAGTGTAGTACTGAGTGGAGTACAGTGCATTTACTGCCGTGTAGTACCGAGTGGAGTACAGTGCCTGTACGGCCGTGTAGTCCCGAGTGGAGTAATGAGTGTATAGTGCATTGTAGTACTGAGTGGAGTACTGTGTGTATATTCCCGTGTAGTACTGAGTGGAGTACAGTGCCTGTACTGCCGTGTAGTACCGATTGGAGTAGTGCGTCCACACTGCCGTCTAGTACTGTGTGGAGTACAGTGCCTGTACTGCCGTGTAGTACTGGGTGGAATACAGTGCCTGTACTGCCGTGTAGTCCCGAGTGGAGTACAGTGTGTATAGTGCAGTGTAGTACTCAGTGGAGTACAGTGCATGTACTGCCGTGTAGTACCGAGTGGTGTACTGTGTGTATAGTGCCGTGTGGTACCGAGTGGAGTACCATGCCTCTACTGCCGTGTAGTACCGAGTGGAGTACTGTGTGTATAGTGCCGTGTCGTACCGAGTGGAGCACAGTGCCTGTACTGCGTGTAGTACCGAGTGCAGTACAGTGCCTGCACTGCGTGTAGTACCGAGTGGAGTACAGTGTGTATAGTGCCGTCTAGTACCGAGTGGAGTACAGTGTGTATAGTGCCGTGTAGTACTGAGTGGAGTACAGGGCCTGTACTGCCGGGTAGTACCGAGTGGAGTACAGTGTGTATAGTGCCGTGTAGTACTGAGTGGAGTACAGTGCCTGTACTGCCGTGTAGTACTGAGTGGGGTACAGTGCCTGTACTGCCGTGTAGTACTGAGTGGAGTACTGTGTGTATAGTGCCGTGTAGTACCGAGTGGAGTACAGTGGGTGTATGCCGTGTAGTACTGTGTGGAGTACAGTGCCTCAACTGCCGTGCAGTACTGAGTGGAGTACAGTGCCTGTACTGCCGTGTAGTCCCGAGTGGAGTACAGTGCCTGTACTGCCGTGTAGTACTGAGTGGAGTACTGTGTGTATAGTGCCGTGTAGTACCGAGTGGAGTACAGTGCCTCTACTGCCGTGTAGTACTGAGTGGAGTACAGTGCCTGTACTGCCGTGTAGTACTGTGTGGAGTACTGTGTGTATAGTGCCGTGAAGTACCGAGTGGAGTACAGTGCCTGTACTGAAGTGTAGTACTGAGGGGAGTACAGTGCCTGTACTGCCGTGTAGTACTGAGTGGAGTACAGTGCCTGTACTGCCGTGTAGTCCCGAATGGAGTACTGTGTGTATAGTGCCGTGTAGTACCGAGTGGAGTACAGTGCCTGTACTGCCGTGTAGTACCGAGTGGAGTACTGTGTGTATAGTGCCGTGTAGTACCGAGTGGAGTACTGTGTGCATACTGCCGTGTAGTACTGAGTGGAGTACAGTGCCTGTACTGCCGTGTAGTACCGAGTGGAGTACTGTGTGTAAGGTGCCGTGTAGTACCGAGTGGAGTACGGTGCATGTACTGCCGTGTAGTACCGAGTGGAGTACTGTGTGTATAGTGCGGTGTAGTACCGAGTGGAGTACAGTGCCTGTACTGCTGTGTAGTACCGAGTGGAGTACTGTGTGTATAGTGCCGTGTAGTACCGAGTGGAGTACAGTGCCTGTACTGCGTGTAGTACCGAGTGGAGTGCTGTGTGTATAGTGCCGTCTAGTACCGAGTGGAATACAGTGTGTATAGTGCCGTGTAGTACTGAGTGGAGTACAGTACCTGTACTGCCGTGTAGTACCGAGTGGAGTACAGTGTGTATAGTGCCGTGTAGTACAGAGTGGAGTACAGTGCCTGTTCTGCCGTGTAGTACTGAGTGGAGTACATTGCCTGTACTGCCGTGTAGTACCGAGTGGAGTACAGTGTGTATAGTGCCGTGTAGTACTGAGTGGAGTACAGTGCCTGTGCTGCCGTGTAGTACTGAGTGGGGTACAGTGCCTGTACTGCCGTGTAGTACCCAGTGGGCGTATGTGTGTATACAGCCGTGTAGTACTGAGTATAGTACAGTGCCTGTACTGCCGTGTAGTACCGAGTGGAGTACTGTGTGCATACTGCCGTGTAGTACTGAGTGGAGTACAGTACCTCTACTGCCGTGTAGTACCGAGTGGGGGACTGTGTGTATACTGCCGTGTAGTACTGAGTGGAGTACAGAGCCTGTACTACCGTGTAGTACCGAGTGGGGGACTGTGTGTATACTGCCATATAGTAGTGAGTGGAGTACAGTGCCTGTACTGCCGTGTAGAACCGAGTGGGTGACTGTGTGCATACTGCCGTGTAGTACTGAGTGGAGTACTGTGTGTATAGGGCAGTGTAATGCTGAGTGGAGTACAGTGCCTGTACTGCCGTGTAGTACCGAGTGGAGTACTCTGTGTATAGTGCTGTGTAGTGCTGAGTGGAGTACAGTACCTGTACTGCCGTGTAGTACTGAGTATAGTACAGTGCCTGTACTGCCGTGTAGTACCGAGTGGGGGACTGTGTGTATACTGCCGTGTAGTACTGAGTGGAGTACAGTACCTGTACTGCCGAGTAGTCCCGAGTGGAGTACTGTGTGTATAGTGCAGCGTAGTGCTGAGTGGAGTACAGTACCTGTACTGCCGTGTAGTACCGAGTGGGGGACTGTGTGCATACTGCCGTGTAGTTCCGAGTGGAGTACAGTGCCTGTGCTGGCGTGTAGTACTGAGTGGAGTACAGTGCCTGTATTGCCGTGTAGTCCCGAGTGGAGTACAGTGCCTGTACTGCAGTGTAGTAGTGAGTGGAGTACAGTGCCTCTACTGCCGTGTAGTACTGGGTGGAGTACAGTGCCTGTACTGCCATGTAGTACCGAGTGGAGTACTGTGTGTAAGGTGCCGTGTAGTACCGAGTGGAGTACGGTGCATGTACTGCCGTGTAGTACCGAGTGGAGTACTGTGTGTATAGTGCGGTGTAGTACCGAGTGGAGTACAGTGCATGTACTGCCGTGTAGTACCGAGTGGAGTACTGTGTGTATAGTGCCGTGTAGTACCGAGTGGAGTACAGTGCCTGTATTGCCGTGTAGTAAAGAGTGGAGTACTGTGTGTACAGTGCCATGTAGTACCGAGTGGAGTACTGTGTGCATACTGCCGTGTAGTACTGCGTGGAGTACAGTACCTGTACTGCCGTGTAGTACCGAGTGGAGTACTGTGTGTATAGTGCCGTGTAGTAGCGAGTGGAGTACAGTGCCTGTACTGCCGTGTAGGAGTGAGTGGAGTACACTGCCTGAACTGCCACGCTGTACTGAGTGGAGTACAGTGCCTGTACTGCCGTGTAGTCCGAGTGGAGTACAGTGCCTGTACTGCCGTGTAGTCATGAGTGGAGTACAGTGCCTGTACTGCCGTGTAATAGTGAGTAGAGTACTGTGCCTGTACTGCCGTGTAGTACTGAGTGGAGTACTGTGTGATAGTGCCGTGTAGTTCCGAGTGGAGTACAGTGGGTGTATGCCGTGTAGTTCTGAGTGGAGTTCAGTGCCTGAACTGCCGTGCAGTACTGAGTGGAGTACTGTGTGTATAGTGGCGTGTAGTACCGTGTGGAGTACAGTGCCTCTACTGCCGTGTAGTACTGTGTGGAGTACAGTGCCTGTACTGCCGTGTAGTACTGAGTGGAGTACAGTGCCTGTACTGCCGTGTAGTACTGAGTGGAGTACTGTGTGTATAGTTCCGTGAAGTACCGAGTGGAGTACAGTGCCTGTACTGCCGTGTAGTACTGAGGGGAGTACAGTGTCTGTACTGCCGTGTAGTACTGAGTGGAGTACAGTGCCTGTACTGCCGTGTAGTCCCGAATGGAGTACTGTGTGTATAGTGCCGTGTAGTACCGAGTAGAGTACAGTGCCTGTACTGCCGTGTAGTACCGAGTGGAGTACTGTGTGTATAGTGCCGAGTAGTACCGAGTGGAGTACAGTGCCTGTACTGCCGTGTAGTACTGAGTGGAGTACAGTGCCTGTAATGCCGTGTAGTAACGAGTGGAGTACTCTGTGTATAGTGCCGTGTTGTACCGAGTGGAGTACAGTGCCTGTACTGCCGTGTAGTACTGAGTGGAGTAGAGTGCTGTACTGCCGTGTAGTCCCGAGTGGAGTACAGTGCCTGTACTGCCGTGTAGTTCTGATTGGAGTACAGTGCCTGTACTGCCGTGTAGTACCGAGTGGAGTACAGAGCTTATACTGCCGTGTAGTACTGAGTGGGGTACAGTGCCTGTACTGCCGTGTAGTGCCGAGTGGAGTACTGTGTGTATAGTGCAGTGTAGTACTGAGTGGAGTACAGTGCATGTACTGCCGTGTAGTCCCGAGTGGAGTACTGTGTGTATAGTGCAGTGTAGTGCTGAGTGGAGTACATTGCCTGTACTGCTGTGTAGTACCGAGTGGAGTACTGTGTGTATAGTGCCGTCTAGTACCGAGTGGGATACATTGTGTATAGTGCCGTGTAGTACTGAGTGGAGTACAGTACCTGTACTGCCGTGTAGTACCGATTGGAGTACACTGTGTATAGTGCCGTGTAGTACAGAGTGGAGTACAGTGCCTGTACTGCCGTGTAGTACTGAGTGGCGTACAGTGCCTGTACTGCCGTGTAGTACCGAGTGGGGGAATGTGTGTTTACTGCCGTGTAGTACTGAGTATAGTACAGTGCCTGTACTGCCGTGTAGTACCGAGTGGAGTACTGTGTGCATACTGCCGTGTAGTACTGAGTGGAGTAGAGTACCTGTACTGCCGTGTAGTACCGAGTGGGGGACTGTGTGTATACTGCCGTGTAGTACTGAGTGGAGTACAGTGCCTGTACTACCGTGTAGTACCGAGTGGGGGACTGTGTGTATACTGCCGTGTAGTACTGAGTGGAGTACAGTCCCTGTACTGCCGTGTAGAACCGAGTGGGTGACTGTGTGTACACTGCCGTGTAGTACTGAGTGGAGTACTGTGTGTATAGTGCAGTGTAGTGCTGAGTGGAGTACAGTGCCTGTACTGCCGTGTAGTACCGAGTGGAGTACTCTGTGTATAGTGCAGTGTAGTGCTGAGTGGAGTACAGTACCTGTACTGCAGTGTAGTACTGAGTATAGTACAGTGCCTGTACTGCCGTGTAGTACCGAGTGGGGGACTGTGTGTATACTGCCGTGTAGTACTGAGTGGAGTACAGTGTCCTGTACTTCCGAGTAGTCCCGAGTGGAGTACTGGGTGTATAGTGCAGTGTAGTGCTGAGTGGAGTACAGTACCTGTACTGCCGTGTAGTACCGAGTGGGGGACTGTGTGCATACTGCCGTGTAGTTCCCAGTGGAGTACAGTGCCTGTACTGGCGTGTAGTACTGAGTGGAGTACAGTGCCTGTATTGCCGTGTAGTCCCGAGTGGAGTACAGTGCCTGTACTGCCGTGTAGTAGTGAGTGGAGTACAGTGCCTGTACTGCCGTGTAGTACTGAGTGGAGTACAGTGTGTATAGTGCCGTGTAGTACCGAGTGGAGTACAGTGGGTGTACTGCCGTGTAGTACTGAGTGGAGTAGAGTGCCTGTACTGCCGTGTAGTACCGAGTGGAGTACAGTGCCTGTACCGCCGTGTAGTACTGAGTGGAGTACTGTGTGTATAGTGCCGTGTAGTACCGAGTGGAGTACAGTGCCTGTACTGCCGTGTAGTACTGAGTGGAGTACAGTGCCTGTACTGCCGTGTAGTACTGAGTGGAGTACAGTGCCTGTACTGCCGTGTAGCACCGAGTGGAGTACTGTGTGTATAGTGCCGTGTAGTACCGACTGCAGTACAGTGCCTGTATTGCCGTGTAGTACTGAGTGGAGTACAGTGCCTGTACTGCCGTGTAGTCCCGAATGGAGTACTGTGTGTATAGTGCCGTGTAGTACCGAGTGGAGTACAGTGCCTGTACTGCCGTGTAGCACCGAGTGGAGTACTGTGTGTATAGTGCCGTGTAGTACCGACTGGAGTACAGTGCCTGTATTGCCGTGTAGTACTGAGTGGAGTACAGTGCCTGTACTGTCGTGTAGTGCCGAGTGGAGTACTGTGTGTATAGTGCAGTGTAGTACTGAGTGGAGTACAGTGCATGTACTGCCGTGTAGTACCGAGTGGAGTACATTGCTTGTACTGCCGTGTAGTACTGAGTGGAGTACAGTGCCTGTAATGTCGTGTAGTGCCGAGTGGAGTACTGTGTGTATAGTGCAGTGTAGTACTGAGTGGAGTACAGTGCATGTACTGCCGTGTAGTCCCGAGTGGAGTACTGTGTGTATAGTGCAGTGTAGTACTGAGTGGAGTACAGTGCCTGTACTGCCGTGTAGTACCGAGTGGAGTACAGTGCCTGTACTGCCGTGTAGTCCCAGGTGGAGTACTATGTGCATACTGCCGTGTAGTACCGAGTGGAGTACAGTGCCTGTACTGCCGTGTAGTACTGGGTGGAGTACAGTGCCTGTACTGCCGTGTAGTCCCCAATGGAATAAAGTTTGTGTAGTGCAGTGTAGTACTGAGTGGAGTACAGTGCATATACTGCCGTGTAGTACCGAGTGGAGTACTGTGTAAATAGTGCCGTCTAGTACCGAGTGGAGTACAGTGCCTGTACTGCCGTGTAGTACTGAGTGGAGTACAGTGCCTGTACTGCCGTGTAGTCCCGAGTGGAGTACAGTGCCTGTACTTCCGTGTAGTACTGATTGGAGTACAGTGCCTGTACTGCCGTGTAGTACCGAGTGGAGTACATTGCTTGTACTGCCGTGTAGTACTGAGTGGAGTACAGTGCCTGTACTGTCGTGTAGTGTCGAGTGGAGTACTGTGTGTATAGTGCAGTGTAGTACTGAGTGGAGTACAGTGCATGTACTGCCGTGTAGTCCCGAGTGGAGTACTGTGTGTATAGTGCCGTGTAGTATCGAGTGGAGTACAGGGCCTGTATTGCCGTGTAGTACTGAGTGGAGTACAGTGCCTGTAATGCCGTGTGGTACCGAGTGGAGTACTGTGTGTATAGTGCCGTGTAGTATCGAGTGGAGTGCAGTGCCTGTACTGCCGTGTAGTACTGAGTGGAGTACAGTGCCTGTACTGCCGTGTAGTCCCGAGTGGAGTACAGTGCCTGTACTTCCGTGTAGTACTGATTGGAGTACAGTGCCTGTACTGCCGTGTAGTACCGAGTGGAGTACATTGCTTGTACTGCCGTGTAGTACTGAGTGGAGTACAGTGCCTGTACTGTCGTGTAGTGCCGAGTGGAGTACTGTGTGTATAGTGCAGTGTAGTACCGAGTGGAGTACAGTGCATGTACTGCCGTGTAGTCCCGAGTGGAGTACTGTGTGTATAGTGCAGTGTAGTACTGAGTGGAGTACAGTGCCTGTACTGCCGTGTAGTACCGAGTGGAGTACAGTGCCTGTACTGCCGTGTAGTCCCAGGTGGCGTACTGTGTCCATACTGCCGTGTAGTACTGAGTGGAGTACAGTGGCTGTACTGCCGTGTAGTACCGAGTGGAGTACAGTGCCTGTACTGCCGTGTAGTACTGGGTAGAGTACTGTGCCTGTACTGCCGTGTAGTCCCCAGTGGAATACAGTTTGTGTAGTGCAGTGTAGTACTGAGTGGAGTACAGTGCATGTACTGCCGTGTAGTACCGAGTGGAGTACTGTGTGTATAGTGCCGTGTAGTACCGAGTGGAGTACAATGCCTGTACTGCCGTGTAGTACCGTGTGGAGTACTGTGTGTATAGTGCCGTGTAGTACCGAGTGGAGTACAGTGCCTGTACTGCGTGTAGTACCGAGTGGAGTACTGTGTGTATAGTGACGTGTAGTACCGAGTGGAGTAGAGTGCCTGTACTGCCGTGTAGTACCGAGTGGAGTACAGTGCGTGTAGTGCCGTCTAGTACCGAGTGGAGTACAGTTTGTATATTGCCGTGTAGTACTGAGTGTAGTACAGTGCCTGTACTGCCGTGTAGTACCGAGTGGAGTTCTGTGTGCATACTGCCGTGTAGTACTGAGTGGAGTACAGTAGCTGTACTGCCGTGTAGTACCGAGTGGGGGACTGTGTGCATAATGCCGTGTAGTACTGAGTGGAGTACAGTGCCTGTACTGCCGTGTAGTACCGAGTGGGGGACTGTGTGCATACTCCCGTGTAGTTCCCAGTGGAGTACAGTGCCTGCACTGCCGTGTAGTAGTGAGTGGAGTACAGTGCCTGTACTACCGTGTAGTACTGAGTTGAGTACTGTGTGTATAGTGCCGTGTAGTACCGAGTGGAGTACAGTGCCTGTACTGCCGTGTAGTACTGAGTGGAGTACAGTGCCTGTACTGCCGTGTAGTCCCGAGTGAAGTACAGTGCCTGTGCTGCCGTGTAGTACTGAGTGGAGTACTGTGTGTATAGTGCCGTGTAGTACCGACTGGAGTACAGTGCCTGTACTGCCGTGTAGTACTGAGTGGAGTACAGTGCCTGTACTGCCGTGTAGTCCCGAGTGGAGTACAGTGCCTGTACTGCCGTATAGTACTGATTGGATTAATAGTGCCTGTACTGCCATGTAGTACCGAGTGGAGTACAGTGCTTGTACTGCCGTGTAGTACTGAGTGAAGTACAGTGCCTGTACTGCCATGTAGTGCCGAGTGGAGTACTGTGTGTATAGTGCAGTGTAGTACTGAGTGGAGTACAGTGCATATACTGCCGTGTAGTACTCAGTGGAGTACTGTGTGTTTAGTGCCGTGTAGTACCGATTGGAGTACAGTTGGTGTACTGCCGTGTAGTACTGAGTGGAGTACAGTGCCTGTACTGCCGTGTAGTACTGAGTGGAGTACAGTTCCTGTACTGCCGTGTAGTCCCGAGTGGACTACAGTGCCTGTACTGCCGTGTAGTACTGAGTGGAGTACTGTGTGTATAGTGCCGTGTAGTAACGAGTGGAGTACAGTGCTGTACTGCCGTGTAGTACTGAGTGGAGTACAGTGCCTGTACTGCCGTGTAGTACTGAGTGGAGTACAGTGCCTGTACTGCCGTGTAGTCCCGAATGGAGTACTGTGTGTATAGTGCCGTGTAGTACCGAGTGGAGTACAGTGCCTGTACTGCCGTGTAGCACCGAGTGGAGTACTGTGTGTATAGTGCCGTGTAGTACCGAGTGGTGTACAGTGCCTGTATTGCCGTGTAGTACTGAGTGGAGTACAGTGCCTGTACTTCCGTGTAGTACTGATTGGAGTACAGTGCCTGTACTGCCGTGTAGTACCGAGTGGAGTACATTGCTTGTACTGCCGTGTAGTACTGAGTGGAGTACAGTGCCTGTACTGTCGTGTAGTGCCGAGTGGAGGACTGTGTGTATACTGTCGTGTAGTACTGAGGATAGTACAGTACCTGTACTGCCGTGTAGTACCGAGTGGAGTACTGTGTGTATAGTGCCGTGTAGTAGCGAGTGGAGTACAGTGCCTGTACTGCCGTGTAGGAGTGAGTGGAGTACACTGCCTGAACTGCCACGCAGTACTGAGTGGAGTACAGCGCCTGTACTGCCGTGTAGTCCGAGTGGAGTACAGTGCCTGTACTGCCGTGTAGTCATGAGTGGAGTACAGTGCCTGTACTGCCGTGTAGTAGTGAGTGGAGTACTGTGCCTGTGCTGCCGTGTAGTACTGAGTGGAGTACTGTGTGTATAGTGCCGTGTAGTACCGAGTGGAGTACAGTGGGTGTATGCCGTGTAGTACTGAGTGGAGTACAGTGCCTGAACTGCCGTGCAGTACTGAGTAGAGTACAGTGCCTGTACTGCCGTGTAGTCCCGTGTGGAGTACAGTGCCTGTACTGCCGTGTAGTACTGAGTGGAGTACTGTGTGTATAGTGCCGTGTAGTACCGTGTGGAGTACAGTGCCTCTACTGCCGTGTAGTACTGAGTGGAGTACAGTGCCTGTACTGCCGTGTAGTACTGTGTGGAGTACAGTGCCTGTACTGCCGTGTAGCACTGAGTGGAGTACTGTGTGTATAGTGCCGTGAAGTACCGAGTGGAGTACAGTGCCTGTACTGCCGTGTAGTACTGATGGGAGTACAGTGTCTGTACTGCCGTGTAGTACTGAATGGAGTACAGTGCCTGTACTGCCGTGTAGTCCCGAATGGAGTACTGTGTGTATAGTGCCGTGTAGTACCGAGTAGAGCACAGTGCCTGTACTGCCGTGTAGTACCGAGTGGAGTACTGTGTGTATAGTGCCGAGTAGTACCGAGTGGAGTACAGTGCCTGTACTGCCGTGTAGTACTGAGTGGAGTACAGTGCCTGTAATGCCGTGTAGTACCGAGTGGAGTACTCTGTGTATAGTGCCGTGTTGTACCGAGTGGAGTACAGTGCCTGTACTGCCGTGTAGTACTGAGTGGAGTACAGTGCTGTACTGCCGTGTAGTCCCGAGTGGAGTACAGTGCCTGTACTGCCGTGTAGTTCTGATTGGAATACAGTGCCTGTACTGCCGTGTAGTACCGAGTGGAGTACAGAGCTTATACTGCCGTGTAGTACTGAGTGGGGTACAGTGCCTGTACTGCCGTGTAGTGCCGTGTGGAGTACTGTGTGTATAGTTCAGTGTAGTACTGAGTGGAGTACAGTGCATGTACTGCCGTGTAGTCCCGAGTGGAGTACTGTGTGTATAGTGCAGTGTAGTGCTGAGTGGAGTACAGTGCCTGTACTGCTGTGTAGTACCGAGTGGAGTACAGTGCCTGTACTGCCATGTAGTCCCGAGTGGAGTACTGTGTGCATACTGCCGTGTAGTACTGAGTAGAGTACAGTGCCTGTACTGCCGTGTAGTACCGAGTGGAGTACTGTGTGTATAGTGCCGTGTAGTAACGAGTGGAGTACAGTGCCTGTACTGCGTGTAGTACCGAGTGGAGTACTGTGTGTATAGTGCCGTGTAGTGCCGAGTGGAGTACAGTGCCTGTACTGCCGTGTAGTACTGATTGGAGTACAGTGTGAATAGTGCCGTGTAGTACCGAGAGGAGTACATTGCCTGTACTGCCGTGTAGTACCCAGTGGAGTACGGTGTGTATAGTGCCGTCTAGTACCGAGTGGAATACATTGTGTATAGTGCCGTGTAGTACTGAGTGGAGTACAGTACCTGTACTGCCGTGTAGTACCGATTGGAGTACACTGTGTATAGTGCCGTGTAGTACAGAGTGGAGTACAATGCCTGTACTGCCGTGTAGTACTGAGTGGAGTACATTGCCTGTACTGCCGTGTAGTACCGAGTGGAGTACAGTGTATATAGTGCCGTGTAGTACTGAGTGGAGTACAGTGCCTGTGCTGCCGTGTAGTACTGAGTGGGGTACAGTGAATGTACTGCCGTGTAGTACCGAGTGGGGGAATGTGTGTATACTGCCGTGTAGTACTGAGTATAGTACAGTGCCTGTACTGCCGTGTAGTACCGAGTGGAGTACTGTGTGCATACTGCCGTGTAGTACTGAGTGGAGTACAGTACCTGTACTGCCGTGTAGTACCGAGTGGGGGACTGTGTGTATACTGCCGTGTAGTACTGAGTGGAGTACAGTGCCTGTACTACCGTGTAGTACCGAGTGGGGGACTGTGTGTATACTGCCGTGTAGTACTGAGTGGAGTACAGTCCCTGTACTGCCGTGTAGAACCGAGTGGGTGACTGTGTGTACACTGCCGTGTAGTACTGAGTGGAGTACTGTGTGTATAGTGCAGTGTAGTGCTGAGTGGAGTACAGTGCCTGTACTGCCGTGTAGTACCGAGTGGAGTACTGTGTGTATAGTGCAGTGTAGTGCTGAGTGGAGTACAGTACCTGTACTGCCGTGTAGTACTGAGTATAGTACAGTGCCTGTACTGCCGTGTAGTACCGAGTGGGGGACTGTGTGTATACTGCCGTGTAGTACTGAGTGGAGTACAGTACCTGTACTGCCGTGTAGTCCCGAGTGGAGTACTGTGTGTATAGTGCAGTGTAGTGCTGAGTGGAGTACAGTACCTGTACTGCCGTGTAGTACCGAGTGGGGGACTGTGTGCATACTGCCGTGTAGTTCCCAGTGGAGTACAGTGCCTGTACTGGCCTGTAGTACTGAGTGGAGTACAGTGCCTGTATTGCCGTGTAGTCCCGAGTGGAGTACAGTGCCTGTACTGCCGTGTAGTCCCGAGTGGAGTACAGTGCCTGTACTGCCGTGTAGTACTGAGTGGAGTACAGTGTGTATAGTGCCGTGTAGTACCGAGTGGAGTACAGTGGGTGTACTGCCGTGTAGTACTGAGTGGAGTAGAGTGCCTGTACTGCCGTGTAGTACCGAGTGGAGTACAGTGCCTGTACTGCCGTGTAGTACTGAGTGGAGTACTGTGTGTATAGTGCCGTGTAGTACCGAGTGGAGTACAGTGCCTGTACTGCCGTGTAGTACTGAGTGGAGTACAGTGCCTGTACTGCCGTGTAGTACTGAGTGGAGTACAGTGCCTGTACTGCCGTGTAGTACTGAGTGGAATACAGTGCCTGTACTGCCGTGTAGTCCCGAGTGGAGTACAGTGCCTGTACTGCCGTGTAGTCCCGAATGGAGTACTGTGTGTATAGTGCCGTGTAGTACCGAGTGGAGTACAGTGCCTGTACTGCCGTGTAGCACCGAGTGGAGTACTGTGTGTATAGTGCCGTGTAGTACCGACTGGAGTACAGTGCCTGTATTGCCGTGTAGTACTGAGTGGAGTACATTGCCTGTACTTCCGTGTAGTACTGATTGGAGTACAGTGCCTGTACTGCCGTGTAGTACCGAGTGGAGTACATTGCCTGTACTTCCGTGTAGTACTGATTGGAGTACAGTGCCTATACTGCCGTGTAGTACCGACTGGAGTACAGTGCCTGTATTGCCGTGTAGTCCCAGGTGGAGTACGGTGAGCATACTGCCGTGTAGTACTGAGTGGAGTACCGTGGCTGTACTGCCGTGTAGTACCGAGTGGAGTACAGTGCCTGTACTGCCGTGTAGTACTGGGTGGAGTACAGTGCCTGTACTGCCGTGTAGTCCCCGGTGGAATAAAGTTTGTGTAGTGCAGTGTAGTACTGAGTGGAGTACAGTGCATGGACTGCCGTGTAGTACCGAGTGGAGTACTGTGTGTATAGTGCCGTCTAGTACTGAGTGGAGTACAGTGCCTGTACTGCCGTGTAGTACTGAGTGGAGTACAGTGCCTGTACTGCCGTGTAGTCCCGAGTGGAGTACAGTGCCTGTACTTGCGTGTAGTACTGATTGGAGTACAGTGCCTGTACTGCCGTGTAGTACCGAGTGGAGTACATTGCTTGTACTGCCGTGTAGTACTGAGTGGAGTACAGTGCCTGTACTGTCGTGTAGTGCCGAGTGGAGTACTGTGTGTATAGTGCAGTGTAGTACTGAGTGGAGTACAGTGCATGTACTGCCGTGTAGTCCCGAGTGGAGTTCTGTGTGTATAGTGCCGTGTAGTATCGAGTGGAGTACAGTGCCTGTATTGCCGTGTAGTACTGAGTGGAGTACAGTGCCTGTAATGCCGTGTGGTACCGAGTGGAGTACTGTGTGTATAGTGCCGTGTAGTATCGAGTGGAGTGCAGTGCCTGTACTGCCGTGTAGTACTGAGTGGAGTACAGTGCCTGTACTGCCGTGTAGTCCCGAGTGGAGTACAGTGCCTGTACTTCCGTGTAGTACTGATTGGAGTACAGTGCCTGTACTGCCGTGTAGTACCGAGTGGAGTACATTGCTTGTACTGCCGTGTAGTACTGAGTGGAGTACAGTGCCTGTACTGTCGTGTAGTGCCGAGTGGAGTACTGTGTGTATAGTGCAGTGTAGTACTGAGTGGAGTACAGTGCATGTACTGCCGTGTAGTCCCGAGTGGAGTACTGTGTGTATAGTGCAGTGTAGTACTGAGTGGAGTACAGTGCCTGTACTGCCGTGTAGTACCGAGTGGAGTACAGTGCCTGTACTGCCGTGTAGTCCCAGGTGGAGTACTGTGTGCATACTGCCGTGTAGTACTGAGTGGAGTACAGTGGCTGTACTGCCGTGTAGTACCGAGTGGAGTACAGTGCCTGTACTGCCGTGTAGTACTGGGTGGAGTACTGTGCCTGTACTGCCGTGTAGTCCCCAGTGGAATACAGTTTGTGTAGTGCAGTGTAGTACTGAGTGGAGTACAGTGCATGTACTGCCGTGTAGTACCGAGTGGAGTACTGTGTGTATAGTGCCGTGTAGTACCGAGTGGAGTACAATGCCTGTACTCCCGTGTTGTACCGTGTGGAGTACTGTGTGTATAGTGCCGTGTAGTACCGAGTGGAGTACAGTGCCTGTACTGCGTGTAGTACCGAGTGGAGTACTGTGTGTATAGTGACGTGTAGTACCGAGTGGAGTACAGTGCTTGTACTGCCGTGTAGTACCGAGTGGAGTACAGTGCGTGTAGTGCCGTCTAGTACCGAGTGGAGTACAGTTTGTATATTGCCGTGTAGTACTGAGAGGAGTACAATGCCTGTACTGCCGTGTAGTACCGAGTGGAGTACGGTGTGTATATTGCCGTGTAGTACCGAGTGGTGTACGGTGCCTGTACTGCCGTGTAGTACTGAGTGGAGTACAGTGCCTGTACTGCTGTGTAGTACCGAGTGGAGTACAGTGTGTATAGTGCCGTGTAGTACTGAGTGGAGTACAGTGCCTAAACAGCCGTGTAGTACTGAGTGGGGTACAGTGCCTGTACTGCCGTGTAGTACTGAGTGGGGGACTGTGTGTATACTGTCGT
Source organism: Anabrus simplex (assembly GCF_040414725.1). NCBI lineage: Eukaryota > Metazoa > Arthropoda > Insecta > Orthoptera > Tettigoniidae > Anabrus > Anabrus simplex. The sequence goes on along the minus strand of NC_090267.1, from coordinate 506,066,346 downwards.
GTAGTACTGAGTATAGTACAGTGCCTGTACTGCCGTGTAGTACCGAGTGGAGTACTGTGTGCATACTGCCGTGTAGTACTGAGTGGAGTACAGTACCTGTACTGCCGTGTAGTACCGAGTGGGGGACTGTGTGCATAATGCCGAGTAGTACTGAGTGGAGTACAGTGCCTGTACTGCCATGTAGTACCGAGTGGGGGACTGCGTGCATACTGCCGTGTAGTTCCCAGTGGAGTACAGTGCCTGTACTGGCGTGTAGTACTGAGTGGAGTACAGTGCCTGTATTGCCGTGTAGTCCCGAGTGGAGTACAGTGCCTGCACTGCCGTGTAGTAGTGAGTGGAGTACAGTGCCTGTACTGCCGTGTAGTACTGAGTGGAGTACTGTGTGTATAGTGCCGTGTAGTACCGAGTGGAGTACAGTGGGTGTACTGCCGTGTAGTACTGAGTGGAGTAGAGTGCCTGTACTGCCGTGTAGTACCGAGTGGAGTACAGTGCCTGTACTGCCGTGTAGTACTGAGTGGAGTACTGTGTGTATAGTGCCGTGTAGTACCGAGTGGAGTACAGTGCCTGTACTGCCGTGTAGTACTGAGTGGAGTACAGTGCCTGTACTGCCGTGTAGTACTGAGTGGAGTACAGTGCCTGTACTGCCGTGTAGTCCCGAGTGAAGTACAGTGCCTGTGCTGCCGTGTAGTACTGAGTGGAGTACTGTGTGTATAGTGCCGTGTAGTACCGAGTGGAGTACAGTGCCTGTACTGCCGTGTAGTACTGAGTGGAGTACTGTGTGTATAGTGCCGTGTAGTACCGAGTGGAGTACAGTGGGTGTACTGCCGTGTAGTACTGAGTGGAGTAGAGTGCCTGTACTGCCGTGTAGTACCGAGTGGAGTACTGTGCCTGTACTGCCGTGTAGTACTGAGTGGAGTACTCTGTGTATAGTGCCGTGTAGTACCGAGTGGAGTACAGTGCCTGTACTGCCGTGTAGTACTGAGTGGAGTACAGTGCCTGTACTGCCGTGTAGTACTGAGTGGAGTACAGTGCCTGTACTGCCGTGTAGTCCCGAGTGGAGTACAGTGCCTGTACTGCCGTGTAGTACTGATTGGAGTAATAGTGCCTGTACTGCCATGTAGTACCGAGTGGAGTACAGTGCTTGTACTGCCGTGTAGTACTGAGTGAAGTACAGAGCCTGTACTGCCATGTAGTGCCGAGTGGAGTACTGTGTGTATAGTGCAGTGTAGTACTGAGTGGAGTACAGTGCATGTACTGCCGTGTAGTACTCAGTGGAGTACTGTGTGTTTAGTGCCGTGTAGTACCGATTGGAGTACAGTTGGTGTACTGCCGTGTAGTACTGAGTGGAGTACAGTGCCTGTACTGCCGTGTAGTACTGAGTGGAGTACAGTGCCCGTACTGCCGTGTAGTCCCGAGTGGATTACAGTGCCTATACTGCCGTGTAGTACTGAGTGGAGTACTGTGTGTATAGTGCCGTGTAATACCGAGTGGAGTACAGTGCCTGTACTGCCGTGTAGTACTGAGTGGAGCACAGTGCGTGTACTGCCGTGTAGTACTGAGTGGAGTACAGTTCCTGTACTGCCGTGTAGTCCCGAGTGGAGTACAGTGCCTGTACTGCCGTGTAGTACTGAGTGGAGTACTGTGTGTATAGTGCCGTGTAGTAACGAGTGGAGTACAGTGCTGTACTGCCGTGTAGTACTGAGTGGAGTACAGTGCCTGTACTGCCGTGTAGTACTGAGTGGAGTACAGTGCCTGTACTGCCGTGTAGTCCCGAATGGAGTACTGTGTGTATAGTGCCGTGTAGTACCGAGTGGAGTACAGTGCCTGTACTGCCGTGTAGCACCGAGTGGAGTACTGTGTGTATAGTGCCGTGTAGTACCGAGTGGAGTACAGTGCCTGTATTGCCGTGTACTACTGAGTGGAGTACAGTGCCTGTACTTCCGTGTAGTACTGATTGGAGTACAGTGCCTGTACTGCCGTGTAGTACCGAGTGGAGTACATTGCTTGTACTGCCGTGTAGTACTGAGTGGAGTACAGTGCTTGTACTGTCGTGTTGTGCCGAGTGGAGTACTGTGTGTATAGTGCAGTGTAGTACTGAGTGGAGTACAGTGCATGTACTGCCGTGTAGTCCCGAGTGGAGTACTGTGTGTATAGTGCAGTGTAGTACTGAGTGGAGTACAGTGCCTGTACTGCCGTGTAGTACAGAGTTGGAGTACAGTGCCTGTACTGCCGTGTAGTCCCAGGTGGAGTACTGTGTGCATACTGCCGTGTAGTACTGAGTGGAGTACAGTGGCTGTACTGCCGTGTAGTACCGAGTGGAGTACAGTGCCTGTACTGCCGTGTAGTACTGGGTGGAGTACAGTGCCTGTACTGCCGTGTAGTCCCCAGTGGAATAAAGTTTGTGTAGTGCAGTGTAGTACTGAGTGGAGTACAGTGCATGTACTGCCGTGTAGTACCGAGTGGAGTACTGTGTGTATAGTGCCGTCTAGTACCGAGTGGAGTACAGTGCCTGTACTGCCGTGTAGTACTGAGTGGAGTACAGTGCCTGTACTGCCGTGTAGTCCCGAGTGGAGTACCGTGCCTGTACTTCCGTGTATTACTGATTGGAGTACAGTGCCTGTACTGCCGTGTAGTACCGAGTGGAGTACATTGCTTGTACTGCCGTGTAGTACTCAGTGGAGTACAGTGCCTGTACTGTCGTGTAGTGCCGAGTGGAGTACTGTGTGTATAGTGCAGTGTAGTACTGAGTGGAGTACAGTGCATGTACTGCCGTGTAGTCCCGAGTGGAGTACTGTGTGTATAGAGCCGTGTAGTATCGAGTGGAGTACAGTGCCTGTATTGCCGTGTAGTACTGAGTGGAGTACAGTGCCTGTAATGCCGTGTGGTACCGAGTGGAGTACTGTCTGTATAGTGCCGTGTAGTATCGAGTGGAGTGCAGTGCCTGTACTGCCGTGTAGTACTGAGTGGAGTACAGTGCCTGTACTGCCGTGTAGTCCCGAGTGGAGTACAGTGCCTGTACTTCCGTGTAGTACTGATTGGAGTACAGTGCCTGTACTGCCGTGTAGTACCGAGTGGTGTACATTGCTTGTACTGCCGTGTAGTACTGAGTGGAGTACAGTGCCTGTACTGTCGTGTAGTGCCGAGTGAAGTACTGTGTGTATAGTGCAGTGTAGTACTGAGTGGAGTACAGTGCATGTACTGCCGTGTAGTCCCGAGTGGAGTACTGTGTGTATAGTGCAGTGTAGTACTGAGTGGAGTACAGTGCCTGTACTGCCGTGTAGTACCGAGTGGAGTACAGTGCCTGTACTGCCGTGTAGTCCCAGGTGGAGTACTGTGTGCATACTGCCGTGTAGTACTGAGTGGAGTACAGTGGCTGTACTGCCGTGTAGTACCGAGTGGAGTACAGAGCCTGTACTGCCGTGTAGTACTGGGTGGAGTACTGTGCCTGTACTGCCGTGTAGTCCCCAGTGGAATACAGTTTGTGTAGTGCAGTGTAGTACTGAGTGGAGTACAGTGCAGGTACTGCCGTGTAGTACCGAGTGGAGTACTGTGTGTATAGTGACGTGTAGTACCGAGTGGAGTACAGTGCCTGTACTGCCGTGTAGTACCGAGTGGAGTACAGTGCGTGTAGTGCCGTCTAGTACCGAGTGGAGTACAGTTTGTATATTGCCGTGTAGTACTGAGTGGAGTACAAAGCCTGTACTGCCGTGTAGTACCGAGTGGAGTACAGTGTGTATATTGCCGTGTAGTACCGAGTGGTGTACGGTGCCTGTACTGCCGTGTAGTACTGAGTGGAGTACAGTGCCTGTACTGCTGTGTAGTACCGAGTGGAGTACAGTGTGTATAGTGCCGTGTAGTACTGAGTGGAGTACAGTGCCTGTACAGCCGTGTAGTACTGAGTGGGGTACAGTGCCTGTACTGCCGTGTAGTACCGAGTGGGGGACTGTGTGTATACTGTCGTGTAGTACTGAGTATAGTACAGTGCCTGTACTGCCGTGTAGTACCGAGTGGAGTACTGTGTGCATACTGCCGTGTAGTACAGAGTGGAGTACAGTACCTGTACTGCCGTGTAGTACCGAGTGGGGGACTGTGTGCATAATGCCGTGTAGTACTGAGTGGAGTACAGTGCCTGTACTGCCGTGTAGTACCGAGTGGGGGACTGTGTGTATACTGCCGTGTACTACTGAGTGGAGTACAGTGCCTGTACTGCCGTGTAGTACCGAGTGGGGGACTGTGTGTATACTGCCGAGTTCAGTGTGTATAGTGCAGTGTAGTGCTGATTGGAGTACAGTGCCTATACACCAGATCATGCTGTGGATGATGAACAACCATAGCACCTTGGTGTAGGTGTTGCAGAGGAACATGCGCATTAACCCTGTTCCAAAATTCAATTATTATCCCTCGCCCGTTTGGTCTCGTACGTTCGTCGCCCTTCACACTGTGGTATAAGGCGTTAGCCTCTGTAGTGTGTTCTAGGAGACCAGCCTCACAAGGGTTATCTGGTGGATCAGCTTCCTCAGTGTGAGCCTCTGCAATAGCGTCACCAAGGTTCTCTGGATGATCACCCTTCCCCAGCATGATCTGGTGTATAGGCCTCATAGGGTCGTTCTGGCGTATCGGCGTCACCATTGTGCACTGGTTCTTCAGCCTTCCTCTTTGGTCTGGTGGTACAGATTGCCCAGTGTGCTCTACAGCATCTGTCTCATCAGTGTGCGTTTGTCATTCAGTATTTCGCTCTTCCCAGTGTGCTATGGTGAATCATTCTAACTGATGTTCTCTTCAGCTTCAGCCTGACCTGTGCTACGGTGTTTCAGGTTACCCAGGTGTGCTCGATGAGCCTTCCCAATGTTGTCTCGTGCATTAGCGTTACCAGTATGCTCTGCCTGAATACCCTTCCCAGTATGGACTGGTGAATATGCCTCCCACGTTTTTGCTCTTGCGCTTCGTCTTGAGCACCCTGCACTGCTCCATCAGTGTCATCAGTGCGATCTGGTGCATGAGCCTCCTCAGTGCGGTTTAGTGTACTATCCGACCTTAAGGTCATATAGTGCATCGCCTCCAACAGTGCGCTCTCTCCCATCAGTGTCCCCAATGTGCTACGGTGTATAAGCACCCATTGAGCTATGGTCAAGCAGCTCCTCCGGTGGGCTGCGGGGTGTCAGCTACCCAGAGTGGGCTGCTCTAGAGGCATCACAGTTTGCCTCTGGCGCTTCGGCCTCACCAGTGTGTTCTGGTTACCCGTGTGTTTTCCTGGTCCATCTAATTCAATTTACCCCATAGAACCAAATGTTCAGCAACCATCTTTTGTATGGTGTCCTAGCTCTAGGAAGTTGCACGCGGCCTCCATTCTGCGACCAGCCCCTATTCCGTCCCCTTATCTATGTCTCCCCTGTGCCATCTTTCTCCATAAGAGCCTATGTATAGCCGCTATGATGCACACGTGCCCACGTGCTAGCTTCCTCTATAAGAGCCTGAGTATAGCCGATCTTTTGCCCACGAACCCCTGTGCTACCATACTCTATGGGAATCTATGTATAGCCACCATCTTGCGCAGTAGCCCTTAGCCCAGGTGCAAGGAGTGAGTACCATAAGAGCCAATGTATGCTCTGCCTGAATACCCTTCCCAGTATGGTCTGGTGAATATGCCTCACAGGATTTTGCTCTGGCGCATCGTCTTCAGCACCCTGCTCTGCTCCATTAGTGTCATCAGTGCTATCTGGTGCATGAGCCTCCTCAGTGCGCTCTGGTGTATTATCTACCCTAAGGTCATATAGTGCATCGCCTTCAACAGTGCGCTCTCTCCCATCATTGTCTCCAATGTGCTCCGGTGTATGAGCACCCATTGAGCTATGGTCAAGCATCTCCTCCGGTGTGCTGCGGAGTGCCAGCTCCACAGTGCCCTGTGGTGTATCAGCGCCCCGATGAGGTTTGGTACATCAGCCTCCCAGTGTGGGCTGCTCTAGAGGCATCACCGTGTGTTCTGGTTACCCGTGGGTTTTCCTGGTCCATCAAATTCAATTTATCCCATAGAACCAAATGTTCAGCAACCATCTTGTGTGGGGTGTCCTAGCACTAGGAATGTGCACGCGGCCCCCATTCTGCGATCAGCCCCTATTCCGTCCCCTTATCTCCTATGTCTCCACTGTGCCATCTTTCTCCATAATTGTCTATGTATAGCCGCTAAGTTGCACACGTGCCCACGTGCTAGCTTCCTCTATAAGAGCCTGAGTATAGCCGCTCTTTTGCTCACAAACCCCTGTGCTGCCTTTCTCTATAAGAGCCTATGTATAAGCCACCATCTTGCGCAGTAGCTCTTAGCCCAGGTGCAAGGAGAGAGTTCCATAAGAGCCAATGTATAGCGGCCTTCTTGCGCATTGGCCCCTGGTCCAGATTTCCCATTTTATCCTTCCTCAATTTGGTCTAGTCCATTGTCCTCCACACTGTGGTCTCTGTATTGTCTTCTAGGAGATCAGCCTACAAGTGTTATTTAGTGCATCATCTACCTCAGTGTGGTCCTCTGCAATAGCGTAACCAGGTTTTCTGGTTGTTCACCTCCTCAGCATGATCTGGTGTATATGCCTCATAGGGTCGCACTGCCTTATCGGCGTCACCAGTGTGCTCTAGTATATCAGCCACACTCCTTGGTCTAGTTGTAGAGATTGCCCAATGTTCTCTAGAACATCTGTCTCATCCGTGTGCGTATGTGTAATCGTTTCTACTCTCCTTCAGTATTTCAGCTTTCCCTGTGTGCTATGGTGCATCGTTCTAACTGATGTTCTCTGCAGCTTCAGCAGATAGCGGCTATACACAGGCTCCAAAGGGGAAAACTAGCAATTAGTATTTAAGGAGACGGCATAGGAGCGGTTGCGCGAGATGGTGGCCGCGTGCAACTTCCATGTGATAGGACACCCGAGGCAGTATAGTGCCTGACATTTGGTTATATGAGACTAAAATTCAGGACTAAAATTCAGGAGATGGACCAGAAGCTCATGGTGAAACATTGTTCTTATAGATCTGTCTCTACGGAGATGCCTCAGGATCTCACATTGTCAACTTATGAACTATTGGTTTGATCATCCTGTAATTCCAAAACAGAAGTGTTAGCCTTTGAACTGTGTTCTAGGAGATCAGCCTACAAGTGTTATTTAGGACATCATCTTCCTCAGTGTGGTCCTCTGCAATAGCGTCACCGAGGTGCTCAGGTTGTTCACCATCCCAAGCATGATGTAGGGTATATGCCTCATAGGATCGTTCTGGCGTATCGGCGTCACCAGTGTGTTATGCGTGACGACTGCTAATCTCTATTCGTATAGACCTTAACTAGAAGGCTGCCCTAGAAAAACTCAACACCTAACCAGAACACACTGGTGAGGCCGAAGCGCCAGAGCAAAACTGTGAGGCCCGTAGAGCTGTCCACACTGGGAAGGCTATATATGGGCTATGCAATGTGAGCTGCCATTTACTCCCGGTCTATCTACTTAAATTTAGTCTCATATAACCATTGTTCAGTAAACATCTAGCCTCGGGTGTACTCGTAATAGGAAGTTGCACGCGGACACCATCTCTCCCAACCTTTCTCCATGAGAGCCTATGTATAACCACCACCTTGTGCAGTGGCCCCTAGCCCAGGTGTAAAGAGTTAGTCCCATTAGAGCCAATGTAGGGTGGACATCATGCGCAGTAGCCTCTAGCCCAGGTGCAAGGATTTAGTCCCATTAGAGCCAATGTAGGGTGGACATCATGCGTAGTAGCCCCTGCTTCAGGTGCAAGGAGTTAGTCCCATAAGGGAGAATGTATATCGGTCATCATCCGGATTAACCCTGTTCCAGAATTCAATTATTATCCCTCGCCAGTTTGATCTCGTCCGTCCGTCGCCCTCCACTCTGTAGTGTGTTCTAGGAGACCAGCCTCACAAGGGTTATCTGGTGCATCAGCTTCCTCAGTGTGAGCTTCTGCAATAGCGTCACCAAGGTTCTCTGGATGATCACCCTCCCCAGCATGATCTGGTGTATAGGCCTCATAGGGTCGTTCTGGCGTATCGGCGTCACCATTGAATACTGGTTCTTCAGCCTTCCTCTTTGGTCTGGTGGTACAGATTGCCCAGTGTGCTCTAGAGCATCTGTCTCATCAGTGTGCGTTTGTCATTCAGTATTTCGCTCTTCCCAGTGTGCTATGGTGAATCGTTCAAACTGATGTTCTCTTCAGCTTCAGCCCGACCTGTGCTTCGGTGTATCAGGCTACCCAGGTTTGCTCGATGAGCCTCCCCAATGTTGTCTCGTGCATTGCCGTTACCAGTATGCTCTGCCTGAATACCCTTCCCAGTATGGTCTGGTGAATATGCCTCCCAGGTTTTTGCTCTGGCGCATCGTCTTCAGCACCCTGATCTGCTCCATTAGTGTCATCAGTGCGATCTACTTAAATTTAGTCTCATATAACCATTGTTCAGTAAAGATCTAGCCTCGGCTGTACTAGCACTAGGAAGTTGCGCGCGGACACCATCTCGCGCAATCATTCTCCATTAGAGCCAATGTATAACCACCACCTTGCGCAGTAGCCCCTAGCCCAGGTGCAAAGAGTTGGTCCCATAAGAGCCAATGTAGGGTGGACATCTTGCGCAGTAGCCCCTAGCTTAGGTGCAAGGAGTTGGTCCCATAAGAGCCAATGTAGGGTGGACATCTTGCGCAGTAGCCCCTAGCCCAGGTGCAAGGGATTAGTAATATAAGAGCCCATGTATAGCGACCACCATGCGCAGTAGCCCCTACTTCTGGTGCAAGGAGTTAGTCCCTCAAGAGGGAATGTATAGCGGCCATGATGCGCATTAAACCTGTTCCAGGATTCAATTAATATCCCTCGCCAGTTTGGTCTCGTACGTTCGTCTCCCTCCACACTGTGGTATAAGGCGTTAGCCTCTGTAGTGTGTTCTAGGAGACCAGCCTCACAAGCGTTATCTGGAGCGTCAGCTTCCTCAGTGTGAACCTCTGCAATAGCGTCACCAAGGTTCTGTGGATGATCACCGTCCTCAGCATGATCTGGTGTATAGGCCTTTGGTCTGGTGGTACAGATTGTCCAGTGTGCTCTAGAGCATCTGTCTCATCAGTGTGCGTTTGTCCTTCAGTATTACACCCTTCTCAGTGCGTTATGGTGCATCGTTCTAACTGATGTTCTCTGCAGCTACAGCCCGACTTGTGCTTCGATGTTTCAGGCAACCCAGGTGTGCTCGATGAGCCTTTCCAGTGTTGTCTCGTGCATTAGCGTTACCAGTATCCGCTGCCTGAATACACTTCCCAGTATGGTCTGGTGAATATGCCTCCCAGGGCATGCTCTGGTCTTCACCATCCTGCTCTGCTCCATCAGTGTCATCAGTGCGATCTGGTGCATGAGCCGCCTCAGTACGGTCTGGTGTATTATCCACCCTAAGGTCATATAGTGCATCGCCTTCAACAGTGTCCCCAATGTGCTCCGGTGTATGAGCACCCATTGAGCTATAGTCAAGCAGCTCCTCCAGTGTGCTGCGGGGTGTCAGCTCCACAGTGCCCTGTGGTGTATCAGCGCCCCGAGTGTGGTTTGGTACATCAGCCTTCCCAGTGTGGCCTGCTCTAGAGGCATCACAGTTTGCTTCTGGCGCTCCGGCCTCACCAGTGTGTTCTGGTTACCCGTGGGTTTTCCTGGTCCATCAAATTCAATTTACCCCATAGAACCAAATGTTCAGCAACCATCTTGTGTGGGTTCTCCTAGCACTAGGAATTTGCACGCGGCCTCCATTCTGCGATCAGCCCCTATTCCGTCCCCTTATCTCCTGTCTCCCCTGTGCCATCTTTCTCCATAATCGTCTATGTATAGGCCCTAAGTTGCACACGTGCTCACGTGCTAGCTTCCTCTATAAGAGCCTGAGTATAGCCGCTCTTTTGCTCACGAACCCGTGTGCTACCTTTCTCTATAAGAGCCTATATATAGCCACCATCTTGCGTAGTAGCCCTTAGCCCAGGTGCAAGGAGAGAGTACCATAAGAGCCAATGTATAGCGGCGTATCTGCGTCACCAGTGTGCCCTAGTATATCAGCCTCACTCCTTGGTCTAGTTGTACAGATTGCCCTGCGTGCTCTAGAACATCTGTCTCATCGGTGTGCGTATGTGTAATCGTCCCTACTGTCCTTCAGTATTTCAGCCTTCCCTGTGTGCTATGGTGCATCGTTCTAACTGATGTTCTCTGCAGCTTCAGCAGATAGCGGCTATACACAGGCTCCTATGGGGAAAACTAGCAATTAGTATTTAAGGAGACGGCATAGGGGCGGTTGCGCGAGATGGTGGCCGCGTGCAACTTCCAAGTGATAGGACACCCGAGGCAGTATAGTGCCTGACCTTTGGTTATATGAGACTAAAATTAAGGAGATGGACCAGAAGCTCATGGTGATACATTGTTTTTATAGATCTATCTCTACGGAGCTGCCTCAGGAGCTCACATTGTCAACTTATGAACTTATGAACATTCTTCAGTAAACATCAAGCCTCGGGTGTACTAGCACTAGGAAGTTGCACGCGGAGACCATTTCGCGCAACCTTTCTCCATTTGAGCCAATGTATAACCACCACCTTGCGCAGTAGCCCCTAGTCCAGGTGCAAAGAGTTGGTCCCATAAGAGCCAATGTAGGGTGGACATCTTGCGCATTAGCCCCTAGACCAGGTGCATGTAGTTCGTCACATAAGAGCCCATGTATAGCGACCACCATGCGCAGTAGCACCTACTCCAGGTGCAAGGAGTTAGTCCCATAAGAGAGAATGTATAGTGGCCATCATGCGCATTAACCCTGTTCCAGAATTCAATTATTATCCCTCGCCAGTTTGGTCTCGTCCGTTCGTCGCCCTCCACACTGTGGTATCAGGCGTTAACCTCAGTAGTGTGATCTAGGAGACCAGCCTCACAAGGGTTATCTGGTGCATCATCTTCCTCACTATGAGCCTCTGCAATAGCGTCACCAAGGTTTTCTGGATGATCACCCTCCCCAGGCATGATCTGGTGTATAGGCCTCATAGGGTCGTTCTGGCGTATCGGCGTCACCTGTGTGCTCTAGTATATCAGCCTCACTCCTCTAGTCCTCTAGAAAATCTGTCTCATCGGTGTGCGTATGTGTAATCGTCCCTACGGTCCTTCAGTATTTCAATCTTCCCTGTGTGCTATGGTGCATCCTTCTAACTGATGTTCTCTGAGCTTCAGCAGATAGCGGCTATACACAGGCTTCTATGAGGAAAACTAGCACATAGTATATAAGGAGACGGCATAGGGGCGGTTGCGAGAGATGGTGGCCCCGTGCAACTTCCAAGTGATAGGACACCCGAGGCAGTATTGTATGTATGGTGTGTCATCGCTTATTTTCCTTTAAAATCATCACGAAACCCCCTTCATGTGACTTCCTTTAGGTATTGAATTGCTTTACTTATTAATCCACTCAATATAATGTTTCATGATTTTATTTTGGAAACATCACTGAAATTTACACTTAAGAAACAGGTAAATTATAAGAATAAGATATTTTTTTTGCTTTAACCTAGCAAATTTTGTAGTACATATGGCCATAGAATTGATTGTGACGCACTTCTTTATTAAAGAGTAGTGTTACATATGCTATGTTGCTAGGTTAATAAATGTTAAAAACATTAAATTATGTTAGTATGTTGTGTCACAGAAGTCCTGTTCGCGTGTCACCTACTGGCACATGTGTCATAGGTTCGCCATCCCTGATTTAGTGTATATGCCTCATAGGATCGTTCTAGCGTATCGGCGTCACCAGTATGCTATGCGTGAAGACTGCTATACTCTATTCGTATAGACCTTAACTAGAAGGCTGCCTTAGGAAAACACAACACGTAACCAGAACACACTGGTGAGGCCGAAGCGCCAGAGCAAAACTGTGAGGCCCGTAGAGCTGTCCACACTAAGAAGGCTATATACGGGCTTTACAATGTGAGCTGCATTATCTCCCGGTCAATCTAGTTAAATTTAGTCTCATATAACCATTATTCAGTAAACATCTAGCCTCGGGTGTACTAGCACTAGGAAGTTGCACGCGGACACCATCTCCGGCAACCTTTCTCCATTAGAGCCGATGTATAACCACCACCTTGCGCAGTAGCCCCTAGCCCAGGTACAAAGAGTTGGTCCCATAAGAGCCAATGTAGGGTGGACATCTTGCGCAGTAGCCCCTAGCCCAAGTGCAAGGAGTTGGTCCCATAAGAGCCAATGTAAGGTGGACATCTTGCGCAGTAGCCCCTAGCCCAGGTGCAAGGAGTTAGTCACATAAGAGCCCATGTATAGCTACCACCATGCGCAGTAGCCCCTACTCCAGGTGCATAAGAGAGAATGTATAGCGGCCATCGTGCGCATTACCCCCTGTTCCAGAATTCAATTATTATCCCTCGCCAGTTTGGTGTAGTCCATTGCCCTCCACACTGTGGTATAAGGCGTTAGCCTCTATATTGTGTTCTAGGAGTTCAGCCTACAAGTGTTATTTAGTGCATCATCTTCCTCAGTGTGGTCCTCTGCAATAGCGTCACCGAGGTGCCCTGGTTGTTCACCCTCCCCAGCATGATCTGGTGTATATGCCTCATAGGGTCGTACTGGCGTATCGGCGTCACCAGTGTGCTCTAGTATATCAGCCTCACTCCTTGGTCTAGTTGTACACATTGCCCAGTGTGCTCTAGAACATCTGTCTCATCGGTGTGCGTACGTGTAATCGTCCTACTGTCCTTCAGTGTTTCAGCCGTCAATGTGTGCTATGGTGCATCGTTCTAACTGATGTTCTCTGCAGCTTCAGCAGATAGCGGCTATACACAGGCTCCTATGGGGAAAACTAGCAATTAGTATTTAAGGAGACGGCATAGGGGCGGTTGCGCGAGATGGTGGCCGCGTGCAACTTCCAAGTGATAGGACACCCGAGGCAGTATAGTGCCTGACATTTGGTTATATGAGACTAAAATTCAGGAGATGGACCAGAAGCTCATGGTGAAACATTGTCCTTATAGATCTATCTCTACGGAGATGCCTCAGGAGCTCACATTGTCAACTTATGAACTATTGGTTATATCATGCTGAAATTTCAAAACAGAAGTGTGAGCCTTTGAACTGTGTTCTAGGAGATCAACCTACAAATGTTATTTAGGACATCATCTTCCTCAGGGTGGTCCTCTGCAATAGCGTCACCGAGGTGCTCAGGTTGTTCACCCTCCCAAGCATGATCTAGTGTGTATGCCTCACAGGGTCGTTCTGGTGTATCGGCGTCACCAGTGTGCTATGCGTGACGACTGCTATACTCTATTCGTATAGACCTTAACTAGAAGGCTGCCTTAAGAAAACACAACACGTAACCAGAACACACTGGTGAGGCCGAAGCGCCAGAGCAAAACTCTCAGGCCCGTAGAGCTGTCCACACTGGGAAGGCTAATGTACCAGACGACATTAAGGGACCTGATAGACCACAGTGCATTGAAACACCGAAGCAAAGTCGGGCTGAAGCTGCAGAGAACAACATAACGACCCCATGAGGCCTATACACCAGATCATGCTGCGGAGGGTGAACAACCATAGTACCTTGGTGTCGCTATTGCAGAGGATCACTTTGAGGAAGCTGATGAACTAAATAAAACTTATGAAATTGATCACCTAGAACACACTACAGAGGCTAAGGTCTTATACCACAGTGTGTAGGGCAATAGCGTCAACGAGGTGCTCTGGTTGTTCACTCTCCTCAGCATGATCTAGTGCAGAGGTGGCAAACCTTTACAGAGTAGCGTGTCAATTAAGGTCTTGTTCATAACTTTTTACTGTATGGTGTGTCATCGCTTATTTTCCTTTAAAATCATCACGAAACCCCCTTCATGTGACTTTCTTTAGGTATTGAATTGCTTTACTTATTAATCCACTCAATATAATGTTTCATGATTTTATTTTGGAAACATCACTGAAATTTACACTTAAGAAACAGGTAAATTATAAGAATAAGATATTTTTTTTGTTTTAACCTAGCAAATTTTGTAGTACATATGGCCATAGAATTAATTGTGACGCACTGCTTTATTAAAGAGCAGCGTTACATATGCTATGTTGCTAGGTTAATAAATGTTAAAAACATTAAATTATGTTAGTATGTTGTGTCACAGAAGTCCTGTTCGCGTGTCACCTACTGGCACACGTGTCATAGGTTCGCCATCCCTGATTTACTGTATATGCCTCATAGGATCGTTCTATCGTATCGGCGTCACCAGTATGCTATGTGTGAAGACTGCTATACTCTATTCGTATAGACCTTAACTAGAAGGCTGCCTTAGGAAAACACAACACGTAACCAGAACACACTGGTGAGGCCGAAGCACCAGAACAAAACTGTAATGCCCGTAGAGCTGTCCACACTAAGAAGGCTACATACGGGCTTTACAATGTGAGCTGCATTATCTCCCGGTCAATCTAGTTAAATTTAGTCTCATATAACCATTGTTCAGTAAACATCCAGCCTCGGGTATACTAGCACTAGGAAGTTGCACGCGGACACCATCTCCGGCAACCTTTCTCCATTAGAGCCAATGTATAACCACCACCTTGCGCAGTACCCCCTAGTACAGGTGCGAAGAGTTGGTTCCATAAGAACCAATGTAGGGTGGACATCTTGCGCAGTAGCCCCTAGCCCAGGTGCATGGAGTTAGTCACATAAGAGCCTATGTATAGCGACCACCATGCGCAGTAGCCCCTACTCCAGGTGCAAGGAGTTAGCACCATAAGAGAGAAAGTATAGTGGCCCTCATGCGCATTAACCCTATTCCAGAATTCAATTATTATCCCTCGCAAGTTTGGTCTCGTCCGTTCGTCGCCCTCCACACTGTGGTATAAGGCGTTAACCTCTGTAGTGTGTTCTAGGAGACCAGCCCCACAAGGGTTATCTGGTGCATCTGCTTCCTCAGTGTGAGCTTCTGCAATAGCGTCAGCAAGGTTCTCTGGATGATCACCCTCCCCAGCATGATCTGGGGTATAGGCCTGATAGGGTCGTTCTGGCGTATCGTCACCAGTGTGGTACAGGATGCCCAATGTGCTCTAGAGCATCTGTCTCATCAGTGTGCGTTTGTCCTTCAGTATTTCACCCTTCCCAGTGTGCTATGGTGCATCGTTCTAACTGATGTTTTCTGCAGCTTCAGCCCGACCTGTGCTTCCATGTTTCAGGCAACCCAGGTGTGCTCGATGAGCCTTCCCAATGTTGTCTCGTGCATTAGCGTTACCAGTATGCTCTGCCTGAATACCCTTCCCAGTATGGTCTGGTGAATATGCCTCCGAGGTTTTTGCTCTGGCGCATCGTCTTCAGCACCCTGCTCTGCTCCATCAGTGTCATCAGTGCGATCTGGTGCATGAGCCTCCTCAGTGCGGTCTGGTGTATTATCCACCCTAAGGTCATATAGTGCATAGCCTTCAACACTGCGCTCTCTCCCATCAGTATCCACAATGTGCTCCAATGTATGAGCTATGGTCAAGCAACTCCTCCGGTGTGCTGCGGGGTGTCAGCTCCACAGTGTCCTGTGGTGTATCAACGCCCCGAGTGTGGTTTGGTACATCAGCCTTCACAGTGTGGGCAGCTCTAGAGGCATCAGAGTTTGCCTCTGGCGCTTCGGCCTCACCAGTGTGTTCTGGTTACCCGTGTGTTCTCCTGGTCCATCTAATTCAATTTACCCCATAGAACCAAATGTTCAGCAACCATCTTGTGTGGGGTGTCCTAGCAATAGGAATTTGCCCGTGACCTCCATTCTGCGATCAGCCCCTATTCCGTCCCCTTATCTCCTATGTCTCCCCTGTGCCATCTTTCTCCATAAGAGTCTATGTATAGCCACTAAGTTGCACACGTGCCCACGTGCTAGCTTCCTCTATAAGATCCTGAGTATAGCCGCTTTTGCTCACGAACCCCTGTGCTACCTTTCTCTATAAGAGCCTATGTATAGCCACCATCTTGCGCAGTAGCCCTTAGCCCAGGTGCAAGGAGTGAGTACCATAAGAGCCAATGTATAGCGGCCTTCTTGCGCATTAGCCCCTGGTCCAGATTTCCCATTTCATTCTTCCTCAGTTTGGTCTAGTCCATCGTCCTCCACACTGTGGTCTAAGGTGTTAGCCTCTGTATTGTGTTTTAGGAGATCAGCCTACAAGTGTTATTTAGTGCATCATCTTCCTCAGTGTGGTCCTCTGCAATATCGTCACCGATTTGCTATGGTTCTTCACCCTCCACAGCATGATGCGGTGTATATGCCTCATAGGGTCGTACTGGCGTATCTGCGTCACCAGTGTGCCCTAGTATATCAGCCTCACTCCTTGGTCTAGTTGTACAGATTGCCCAGTGTGCTCCAGAACATCTGGTGACGACGATACGCCAAAACGACCCTATGAGGCCTATACACCAGATCATGCTGGGGAGGATGATCATCCAGAGAACCTTGCTGACGCTATTGCAGAGGTTCACAATGAGGAAGCTGATGCACCAGATAACCCTTGTGGGGCAGGTCTCCTAGAACACACTACAGAGGTTAACGCCTTATACCACAGTGTGGTGGGCGACGAACGGACGAGACCAAACTGGCGAGGGATAATAATTGAATTCTGGAACAGGGTTAATGCGCATGATGGCCGCTATACATTCTCTCTTGTGGGACTAACTCCTTGCACCTGATGTAGGGGCTACTGCGCATGGTGGTCGCTAGACATGGGCTCTTATGTGACAAACTCCTTGCATCTGGGCTAGGGGCTACTGCGCAAGATGTCCACCCTACATTGGTTCTTATGTGACAAACTCTTTGCACCTGGGCTAGGGGCTACTGCGCAAGGTGTTGGTTATACATAGGCTCTAATGGACAAAGGTAGCGCGAGATGGTGTCCGCGTTCAACTCCCTAGTGCTAGTACTGAACAATGGTTATATGAGACTAAATGTAAGTAGATTGACAGGGAGATAATGGCAGCTCACATTGTATAGCCCATATATAGCCTTCCCAGTGTGGACAGCTCTACGGGCCTCACAGTTTTGCTCTGGCGCTTCGGCTTCACCAGTGTGTTCTGTTCACGTGTTGTGTTTTCCTAAGGCAGCCTTCTAGTTAAGGTCTATACGAATAGAGTATAGCAGTCGTCACGCATAGCACACTGTTGACACCGATACGCCAGTACGACCCTATGAGGCATATACACCAGATCATGCTGGGGAGGGTGAACAACCAGAGCACCTCGGTGACGCTGTTGCAGAGGATCACATTGAGGAAGCTGATGCACTAAATAACACTTATGAGGCTGATCACCTAGAATACAGTACAGAGGCTAAGGTCATATACCACAGTGTGGAGGGCAATGGACTACACCAAAATTGGGAGGGATAAAAAGTGAATTCTGGAACAGGGATTAATGCGCAAGATGGCCGCTATACATGGGTTCTTATTAGACTAACTCCTTGCACCTGGGGTTGGGGCTACTGCGCAAGGTGGTGGCTATACATAGGCTTTTATGGAGAAAGGTAGCATAGGGGTTCCTGAGCAAAGGACCGGCTATACTCAGGCTCTTATAGAGGAAGCTAGCACGTGGGCACGTGTGCAACTTAGCGGCTATACGTAGACCCTTATGGAGAAAGATGGCACAGGGGAGACATAGGAGATAAGGGGACGGAATAGGGGCTGATCGCAGAATGGAGACCGCGTTCAAATTCCTAGTGCTAGGACACCCAACACAAGATTGTTGCGGAACATTTGGTTCTATGGGGTAAATTGAATTAGATGGACCAGGAAAACACACGGGTAACCAGAACACACTGGTGAGACCGAAGCGCCAGACGCAAACTGTGATGCCTCTAGAGCAGCCCACACTCGGACGGCTGATGTACCAAACCACACTCGGGGCGTTCATACACCACAGGGCACTGTGGAGCTGACACCCCGCAGCACACCGGACGGGCTGCTTGACCATAGCTCAATGGGTGCTCATACACCGGAGCACATTGGGGACACTGAAGGGAGAGAGCGCACTGTTGAAGGCGATGCAATATATGACCTTACGGTGGATAAGACATCAGTCCGCACTGAGGAGGCTCATGCAGCAGATCGCACTGATGACACTGATGGAGCAGAGCAGGGTGCTGAATACGATGCGCCAGAGCAAAAACCTGGCAGGCATATTCTCCAGACCATACTGGGAAGGGTATTCAGGCAGAGAATACTGGTAACGCTAATGCACGAGACAACATTGGGAATGCTCATCGAGCACACCTGGGTTGCCTGAAACATCGAAGTACTGGTCGGGCTGAAGCTGCAGAGAACATCAGTTAGAACATGCAACGTAGCACACTGGGAAGGGTGAAATACTGAAGGATAAACGCACACTGATAAGACAGAAGCTCTAGAGCACACTGGGCCATCTGTACCACCAGACCAAAGAGGGAGGCTGAAGAACCATTGCACAATGGTGACGCCGATACGCCAGAACGACCCTGTGAGGCATATACACCTGATCATGCTGGGGAGGGTGATCATCCAGAGAACCTTGGCGACGCTATTGCAGAGGCTCACACTGAGGAAGCTGATGCACCAGATAACCCTTGTGAGGCAGGTGTTATATGGATATATGAGACTAAATTTAGGTAGATTGACCGGGAGATAATAGCAGCTCACATATATAGCTTGCGCAGTAGCCCCAAGCCCAGGTGAAAGGAGTTAGTCCCATAAGAGCCCATGTATAGCGGGCAACTTGCGCATTACCCCCTGTTCCAGAATTTACTTTTTATCCCTCCCCATTTTGGTGTAGTCCATTGCCCTCCACATGTGGTATAAGACCTTAGCCTCTGTAGTGTGTTCTAGGTGATCAGCCTCATAAGTGTTATTTAGTGCATCAGCTTCCTCAATGTGATCCTCTGCAATAACCATGTTCAGTAAACATCTAGCCTCGGGTGTACTCGCAATAGGAAGTTGCACGCGGACACCTTCTCGCGCAACCTTTCTCCATTAGAGCCTATGTACGCCGATACGCCAGAACGACCCTGTGAGGCATATACACCTGATCATGCTGGGGAGGGTGATCATCCAGAGAACCTTGGCGACGCTATTGCAGAGGCTCACACTGAGGAAGCTGATGCACCAGATAACCCTTGTGAGGCAGGTGTTATATGGATATATGAGACTAAATTTAGGTAGATTGACCGGGAGATAATAGCAGCTCACATATATAGCTTGCGCAGTAGCCCCTAGCCCAGGTGCAAAGAGTTGGTCCCATAAGAGCCATAGTAGGGCTGACATCTTGCGCAGTAGCCCCTAGCCCAGGTGCAAGGAGTTAGTCCCATAAGGGAGAATTCAATTATTATTATCCCTCGGCAGTTTGGTATCGTCCGTCCGACGCCCTCCACTCTGTAGTGTGTTCTAGGAGACCACCCTCACAAGGGTTATCTGGTGCATCAGCTTCCTCAGTGTGAGCTTCTGCAATAGCGTCACCAAGGTTCTCTGGATGATCACCCTCCCAAGCATGATCTGGTGTATAGGCCTCATAGGGTCGTTCTGGCGTATCGGCGTCACCAATGTGCACTGGTTCTTCAGCCTACCTCTTTGGTCTGGTGGTACAGATTGCCCAGTGTGCTCTAGAGCATCTGTCTCATCAGTGTGCGCTTGTCATTCAGTATTTCGCTCTTCCCAGTGTGCTATGGTGAATCGTTCTAACTGATGTTCTCTGCAGCTTCAGCCCGACTTGTGCTTCGATGTTTCAGGCAACCCAGGTGTGCTCGATGAGCCTTTCCAGTGTTGTCTCGTGCATTAGCGTTACCAGTATCCGCTGCCTGAATACACTTCCCAGTATGGTCTGGTGAATATGCCTCCCAGGGTTATGCTCTGGCCCATCGTCTTCACCATCCTGCTCTGCTCCATCAGTGTCATCAGTGCGATCTGGTGCATGAGCCGCCTCAGTACGGTCTGGTGTATTATCCACCCTAAGGTCATATAGTGCATCGCCTTCAACAGTGTCCCCAATGTGCTCCGGTGTATGAGCACCCATTGAGCTATAGTCAAGCAGCTCCTCCAGTGTGCTGCGGGGTGTCAGCTCCACAGTGCCCTGTGGTGTATCAGCGCCCCGAGTGTGGTTTGGTACATCAGCCTTCCCAGTGTGGCCTGCTCTAGAGGCATCACAGTTTGCTTCTGGCGCTTCGGCCTCACCAGTGTGTTCTGGTTACCCGTGGGTTTTCCTGGTCCATCAAATTCAATTTACCCCATAGAACCAAATGTTCAGCAACCATCTTGTGTGGGTTCTCCTAGCACTAGGAATTTGCACGCGGCCTCCATTCTGCGATCAGCCCCTATTCCGTCCCCTTATCTCCTGTCTCCCCTGTGCCATCTTTCTCCATAATCGTCTATGTATAGGCCCTAAGTTGCACACGTGCTCACGTGCTAGCTTCCTCTATAAGAGCCTGAGTATAGCCGCTCTTTTGCTCACGAACCCGTGTGCTACCTTTCTCTATAAGAGCCTATATATAGCCACCATCTTGCGTAGTAGCCCTTAGCCCAGGTGCAAGGAGAGAGTACCATAAGAGCCAATGTATAGCGGCGTATCTGCGTCACCAGTGTGCCCTAGTATATCAGCCTCACTCCTTGGTCTAGTTGTACAGATTGCCCTGCGTGCTCTAGAACATCTGTCTCATCGGTGTGCGTATGTGTAATCGTCCCTACTGTCCTTCAGTATTTCAGCCTTCCCTGTGTGCTATGGTGCATCGTTCTAACTGATGTTCTCTGCAGCTTCAGCAGATAGCGGCTATACACAGGCTCCTATGGGGAAAACTAGCAATTAGTATTTAAGGAGACGGCATAGGGGCGGTTGCGCGAGATGGTGGCCGCGTGCAACTTCCAAGTGATAGGACACCCGAGGCAGTATAGTGCCTGACCTTTGGTTATATGAGACTAAAATTAAGGAGATGGACCAGAAGCTCATGGTGATACATTGTTTTTATAGATCTATCTCTACGGAGCTGCCTCAGGAGCTCACATTGTCAACTTATGAACTTATGAACATTCTTCAGTAAACATCAAGCCTCGGGTGTACTAGCACTAGGAAGTTGCACGCGGAGACCATTTCGCGCAACCTTTCTCCATTTGAGCCAATGTATAACCACCACCTTGCGCAGTAGCCCCTAGTCCAGGTGCAAAGAGTTGGTCCCATAAGAGCCAATGTAGGGTGGACATCTTGCGTATTAGCCCCTAGACCAGGTGCATGTAGTTCGTCACATAAGAGCCCATGTATAGCGACCACCATGCGCAGTAGCACCTACTCCAGGTGCAAGGAGTTAGTCCCATAAGAGAGAATGTATAGTGGCCATCATGCGCATTAACCCTGTTCCAGAATTCAATTATTATCCCTCGCCAGTTTGGTCTCGTCCGTTCGTCGCCCTCCACACTGTGGTATCAGGCGTTAACCTCAGTAGTGTGATCTAGGAGACCAGCCTCACAAGGGTTATCTGGTGCATCATCTTCCTCACTATGAGCCTCTGCAATAGCGTCACCAAGGTTTTCTGGATGATCACCCTCCCCAGGCATGATCTGGTGTATAGGCCTCATAGGGTCGTTCTGGCGTATCGGCGTCACCTGTGTGCTCTAGTATATCAGCCTCACTCCTCTAGTGCTCTAGAAAATCTGTCTCATCGGTGTGCGTATGTGTAATCGTCCCTACGGTCCTTCAGTATTTCAATCTTCCCTGTGTGCTATGGTGCATCCTTCTAACTGATGTTCTCTGAGCTTCAGCAGATAGCGGCTATACACAGGCTTCTATGAGGAAAACTAGCACATAGTATATAAGGAGACGGCATAGGGGCGGTTGCGAGAGATGGTGGCCCCGTGCAACTTCCAAGTGATAGGACACCCGAGGCAGTATTGTATGTATGGTGTGTCATCGCTTATTTTCCTTTAAAATCATCACGAAACCCCCTTCATGTGACTTCCTTTAGGTATTGAATTGCTTTACTTATTAATCCACTCAATATAATGTTTCATGATTTTATTTTGGAAACATCACTGAAATTTACACTTAAGAAACAGGTAAATTATAAGAATAAGATATTTTTTTTGCTTTAACCTAGCAAATTTTGTAGTACATATGGCCATAGAATTGATTGTGACGCACTTCTTTATTAAAGAGTAGTGTTACATATGCTATGTTGCTAGGTTAATAAATGTTAAAAACATTAAATTATGTTAGTATGTTGTGTCACAGAAGTCCTGTTCGCGTGTCACCTACTGGCACACGTGTCATAGGTTCGCCATCCCTGATTTAGTGTATATGCCTCATAGGATCGTTCTAGCGTATCGGCGTCACCAGTATGCTATGCGTGAAGACTGCTATACTCTATTCGTATAGACCTTAACTAGAAGGCTGCCTTAGGAAAACACAACACGTAACCAGAACACACTGGTGAGGCCGAAGCGCCAGAGCAAAACTGTGAGGCCCGTAGAGCTGTCCACACTAAGAAGGCTATATACGGGCTTTACAATGTGAGCTGCATTATCTCCCGGTCAATCTAGTTAAATTTAGTCTCATATAACCATTGTTCAGTAAACATCTAGCCTCGGGTGTACTAGCACTAGGAAGTTGCACGCGGACACCATCTCCGGCAACCTTTCTCCATTAGAGCCGATGTATAACCACCACCTTGCGCAGTAGCCCCTAGCCCAGGTGCAAAGAGTTGGTCCCATAAGAGCCAATGTAGGGTGGACATCTTGCGCAGTAGCCCCTAGCCCAAGTGCAAGGAGTTGGTCCCATAAGAGCCAATGTAAGGTGGACATCTTGCGCAGTAGCCCCTAGCCCAGGTGCAAGGAGTTAGTCACATAAGAGCCCATGTATAGCTACCACCATGCGCAGTAGCCCCTACTCCAGGTGCATAAGAGAGAATGTATAGCGGCCATCGTGCGCATTACCCCCTGTTCCAGAATTCAATTATTATCCCTCGCCAGTTTGGTGTAGTCCATTGCCCTCCACACTGTGGTATAAGGCGTTAGCCTCTATATTGTGTTCTAGGAGTTCAGCCTACAAGTGTTATTTAGTGCATCATCTTCCTCAGTGTGGTCCTCTGCAATAGCGTCACCGAGGTGCCCTGGTTGTTCACCCTCCCCAGCATGATCTGGTGTATATGCCTCATAGGGTCGTACTGGCGTATCGGCGTCACCAGTGTGCTCTAGTATATCAGCCTCACTCCTTGGTCTAGTTGTACACATTGCCCAGTGTGCTCTAGAACATCTGTCTCATCGGTGTGCGTACGTGTAATCGTCCTACTGTCCTTCAGTGTTTCAGCCGTCAATGTGTGCTATGGTGCATCGTTCTAACTGATGTTCTCTGCAGCTTCAGCAGATAGCGGCTATACACAGGCTCCTATGGGGAAAACTAGCAATTAGTATTTAAGGAGACGGCATAGGGGCGGTTGCGCGAGATGGTGGCCGCGTGCAACTTCCAAGTGATAGGACACCCGAGGCAGTATAGTGCCTGACATTTGGTTATATGAGACTAAAATTCAGGAGATGGACCAGAAGCTCATGGTGAAACATTGTCCTTATAGATCTATCTCTACGGAGATGCCTCAGGAGCTCACATTGTCAACTTATGAACTATTGGTTATATCATGCTGAAATTTCAAAACAGAAGTGTGAGCCTTTGAACTGTGTTCTAGGAGATCAACCTACAAATGTTATTTAGGACATCATCTTCCTCAGGGTGGTCCTCTGCAATAGCGTCACCGAGGTGCTCAGGTTGTTCACCCTCCCAAGCATGATCTAGTGTGTATGCCTCACAGGGTCGTTCTGGTGTATCGGCGTCACCAATGTGCTATGCGTGACGACTGCTATACTCTATTCGTATAGACCTTAACTAGAAGGCTGCCTTAAGAAAACACAACACGTAACCAGAACACACTGGTGAGGCCGAAGCGCCAGAGCAAAACTCTCAGGCCCGTAGAGCTGTCCACACTGGGAAGGCTAATGTACCAGACGACATTAAGGGACCTGATAGACCACAGTGCATTGAAACACCGAAGCAAAGTCGGGCTGAAGCTGCAGAGAACAACAGAACGACCCCATGAGGCCTATACACAAGATCATGCTGCGGAGGGTGAACAACCATAGTACCTTGGTGTCGCTATTGCAGAGGATCACTTTGAGGAAGCTGATGAACTAAATAAAACTTATGAAATTGATCACCTAGAACACACTACAGAGGCTAAGGTCTTATACCACAGTGTGTAGGGCAATAGCGTCAACGAGGTGCTCTGGTTGTTCACTCTCCTCAGCATGATCTAGTGCAGAGGTGGCAAACCTTTACAGAGTAGCGTGTCAATTAAGGTCTTGTTCATAACTTTTTACTGTATGGTGTGTCATCGCTTATTTTCCTTTAAAATCATCACGAAACCCCCTTCATGTGACTTTCTTTAGGTATTGAATTGCTTTACTTATTAATCCACTCAATATAATGTTTCATGATTTTATTTTGGAAACATCACTGAAATTTACACTTAAGAAACAGGTAAATTATAAGAATAAGATATTTTTTTTGTTTTAACCTAGCAAATTTTGTAGTACATATGGCCATAGAATTAATTGTGACGAACTGCTTTATTAAAGAGCAGCGTTACATATGCTATGTTGCTAGGTTAATAAATGTTAAAAACATTAAATTATGTTAGTATGTTGTGTCACAGAAGTCCTGTTCGCGTGTCACCTACTGGCACACGTGTCATAGGTTCGCCATCCCTGATTTACTGTATATGCCTCATAGGATCGTTCTATCGTATCGGCGTCACCAGTATGCTATGTGTGAAGACTGCTATACTCTATTCGTATAGACCTTAACTAGAAGGCTGCCTTAGGAAAACACAACACGTAACCAGAACACACTGGTGAGGCCGAAGCACCAGAACAAAACTGTGATGCCCGTAGAGCTGTCCACACTAAGAAGGCTACATACGGGCTTTACAATGTGAGCTGCATTATCTCCCGGTCAATCTAGTTAAATTTAGTCTCATATAACCATTGTTCAGTAAACATCCAGCCTCGGGTATACTAGCACTAGGAAGTTGCACGCGGACACCATCTCCGGCAACCTTTCTCCATTAGAGCCAATGTATAAACACCACCTTGCGCAGTACCCCCTAGTACAGGTGCGAAGAGTTGGTCCCATAAGAACCAATGTAGGGTGGACATCTTGCGCAGTAGCCCCTAGCCCAGGTGCATGGAGTTAGTCACATAAGAGCCCATGTATAGCGACTACCATGCGCAGTAGCCCCTACTCCAGGTGCAAGGAGTTAGCACCATAAGAGAGAAAGTATAGTGGCCCTCATGCGCATTAACCCTATTCCAGAATTCAATTATTATCCCTCGCAAGTTTGGTCTCGTCCGTTCGTCGCCCTCCACACTGTGGTATAAGGCGTTAACCTCTGTAGTGTGTTCTAGGAGACCAGCCCCACAAGTGTTATCTGGTGCATCTGCTTCCTCAGTGTGAGCTTCTGCAATAGCGTCAGCAAGGTTCTCTGGATGATCACCCTCCCCAGCATGATCTGGGGTATAGGCCTGATAGGGTCGTTCTGGCGTATCGTCACCAGTGTGGTACAGGATGCCCAATGTGCTCTAGAGCATCTGTCTCATCAGTGTGCGTTTGTCCTTCAGTATTTCACCCTTCCCAGTGTGCTATGGTGCATCGTTCTAACTGATGTTTTCTGCAGCTTCAGCCCGACCTGTGCTTCCATGTTTCAGGCAACCCAGGTGTGCTCGATGAGCCTTCCCAATGTTGTCTCGTGCATTAGCGTTACCAGTATGCTCTGCCTGAATACCCTTCCCAGTATGGTCTGGTGAATATGCCTCCGAGGTTTTTGCTCTGGCGCATCGTCTTCAGCACCCTGCTCTGCTCCATCAGTGTCATCAGTGCGAGCTGGTGTATGAGCCTCCTCAGTGCGGTCTGGTGTATTATCCACCCTAAGGTCATATAGTGCATAGCCTTCAACACTGCGCTCTCTCCCATCAGTATCCACAATGTGCTCCAATGTATGAGCTATGGTCAAGCAACTCCTCCGGTGTGCTGCGGGGTGTCAGCTCCACAGTGTCCTGTGGTGTATCAACGCCCCGAGTGTGGTTTGGTACATCAGCCTTCACAGTGTGGGCAGCTCTAGAGGCATCAGAGTTTGCCTCTGGCGCTTCGGCCTCACCAGTGTGTTCTGGTTACCCGTGTGTTCTCCTGGTCCATCTAATTCAATTTACCCCATAGAACCAAATGTTCAGCAACCATCTTGTGTGGGGTGTCCTAGCAATAGGAATTTGCCCGTGACCTCCATTCTGCGATCAGCCCCTATTCCGTCCCCTTATCTCCTATGTCTCCCCTGTGCCATCTTTCTCCATAAGAGTCTATGTATAGCCACTAAGTTGCACACGTGCCCACGTGCTAGCTTCCTCTATAAGATCCTGAGTATAGCCGCTCTTTTGCTCACGAACCCCTGTGCTACCTTTCTCTATAAGAGCCTATGTATAGCCACCATCTTGCGCAGTAGCCCTTAGCCCAGGTGCAAGGAGTGAGTACCATAAGAGCCAATGTATAGCGGCCTTCTTGCGCATTAGCCCCTGGTCCAGATTTCCCATTTCATTCTTCCTCAGTTTGGTCTAGTCCATCGTCCTCCACACTGTGGTCTAAGGTGTTAGCCTCTGTATTGTGTTTTAGGAGATCAGCCTACAAGTGTTATTTTGTGCATCATCTTCCTCAGTGTGGTCCTCTGCAATATCGTCACCGATTTGCTATGGTTCTTCACCCTCCACAGCATGATGCGGTGTATATGCCTCATAGGGTCGTACTGGCGTATCTGCGTCACCAGTGTGCCCTAGTATATCAGCCTCACTCCTTGGTCTAGTTGTACAGATTGCCCAGTGTGCTCCAGAACATCTGGTGACGACGATACGCCAAAACGACCCTATGAGGCCTATACACCAGATCATGCTGGGGAGGATGATCATCCAGAGAACCTTGCTGACGCTATTGCAGAGGTTCACAATGAGGAAGCTGATGCACCAGATAACCCTTGTGGGGCAGGTCTCCTAGAACACACTACAGAGGTTAACGCCTTATACCACAGTGTGGTGGGCGACGAACGGACGAGACCAAACTGGCGAGGGATAATAATTGAATTCTGGAACAGGGTTAATGCGCATGATGGCCGCTATACATTCTCTCTTGTGGGACTAACTCCTTGCACCTGATGTAGGGGCTACTGCGCATGGTGGTCGCTAGACATGGGCTCTTATGTGACTAACTCCTTGCATCTGGGCTAGGGGCTACTGCGCAAGATGTCCACCCTACATTGGTTCTTATGTGACAAACTCTTTGCACCTGGGCTAGGGGCTACTGCGCAAGGTGTTGGTTATACATAGGCTCTAATGGACAAAGGTAGCGCGAGATGGTGTCCGCGTTCAACTCCCTAGTGCTAGTACTGAACAATGGTTATATGAGACTAAATGTAAGTAGATTGACAGGGAGATAATGGCAGCTCACATTGTATAGCCCATATATAGCCTTCCCAGTGTGGACAGCTCTACGGGCCTCACAGTTTTGCTCTGGCGCTTCGGCTTCACCAGTGTGTTCTGTTCACGTGTTGTGTTTTCCTAAGGCAGCCTTCTAGTTAAGGTCTATACGAATAGAGTATAGCAGTCGTCACGCATAGCACACTGTTGACACCGATACGCCAGTACGACCCTATGAGGCATATACACCAGATCATGCTGGGGAGGGTGAACAACCAGAGCACCTCGGTGACGCTGTTGCAGAGGATCACATTGAGGAAGCTGATGCACTAAATAACACTTATGAGGCTGATCACCTAGAATACAGTACAGAGGCTAAGGTCATATACCACAGTGTGGAGGGCAATGGACTACACCAAAATTGGGAGGGATAAAAAGTGAATTCTGGAACAGGGATTAATGCGCAAGATGGCCGCTATACATGGGTTCTTATTAGACTAACTCCTTGCACCTGGGGTTGGGGCTACTGCGCAAGGTGGTGGCTATACATAGGCTTTTATGGAGAAAGGTAGCACAGGGGTTCCTGAGCAAAGGACCGGCTATACTCAGGCTCTTATAGAGGAAGCTAGCACGTGGGCACGTGTGCAACTTAGCGGCTATACGTAGACCCTTATGGAGAAAGATGGCACAGGGGAGACATAGGAGATAAGGGGACGGAATAGGGGCTGATCGCAGAATGGAGACCGCGTGCAAATTCCTAGTGCTAGGACACCCAACACAAGATTGTTGCTGAACATTTGGTTCTATGGGGTAAATTGAATTAGATGGACCAGGAAAACACACGGGTAACCAGAACACACTGGTGAGACCGAAGCGCCAGACGCAAACTGTGATGCCTCTAGAGCAGCCCACACTCGGACGGCTGATGTACCAAACCATACTCGGGGCGTTCATACACCACAGGGCACTGTGGAGCTGACACCCCGCAGCACACCGGACGGGCTGCTTGACCATAGCTCAATGGGTGCTCATACACCGGAGCACATTGGGGACACTGAAGGGAGAGAGCGCACTGTTGAAGGCGATGCAATATATGACCTTACGGTGGATAAGACATCAGTCCGCACTGAGGAGGCTCATGCAGCAGATCGCACTGATGACACTGATGGAGCAGAGCAGGGTGCTGAATACGATGCGCCAGAGCAAAAACCTGGCAGGCATATTCTCCAGACCATACTGGGAAGGGTATTCAGGCAGAGAATACTGGTAACGCTAATGCACGAGACAACATTGGGAATGCTCATCGAGCACACCTGGGTTGCCTGAAACATCGAAGTACTGGTCGGGCTGAAGCTGCAGAGAACATCAGTTAGAACATGCAACGTAGCACACTGGGAAGGGTGAAATACTGAAGGATAAACGCACACTGATAAGACAGAAGCTCTAGAGCACACTGGGCCATCTGTACCACCAGACCAAAGAGGGAGGCTGAAGAACCATTGCACAATGGTGATGCCGATACGCCAGAACGACCCTGTGAGGCATATACACCTGATCATGCTGGGGAGGGTGATCATCCAGAGAACCTTGGCGACGCTATTGCAGAGGCTCACACTGAGGAAGCTGATGCATCAGATAACCCTTGTGAGGCAGGTGTTATATGGATATATGAGACTAAATTTAGGTAGATTGACCGGGAGATAATAGCAGCTCACATATATAGCTTGCGCAGTAGCCCCAAGCCCAGGTGAAAGGAGTTAGTCCCATAAGAGCCCATGTATAGCGGGCAACTTGCGCATTACCCCCTGTTCCAGAATTTACTTTTTATCCCTCCCCATTTTGGTGTAGTCCATTGCCCTCCACATGTGGTATAAGACCTTAGCCTCTGTAGTGTGTTCTAGGTGATCAGCCTCATAAGTGTTATTTAGTGCATCAGCTTCCTCAATGTGATCCTCTGCAATAACCATGTTCAGTAAACATCTAGCCTCGGGTGTACTCGCAATAGGAAGTTGCACGCGGACACCTTCTCGCGCAACCTTTCTCCATTAGAGCCTATGTACGCCGATACGCCAGAACGACCCTGTGAGGCATATACACCTGATCATGCTGGGGAGGGTGATCATCCAGAGAACCTTGGCGACGCTATTGCAGAGGCTCACACTGAGGAAGCTGATGCACCAGATAACCCTTGTGAGGCAGGTGTTATATGGATATATGAGACTAAATTTAGGTAGATTGACCGGGAGATAATAGCAGCTCACATATATAGCTTGCGCAGTAGCCCCTAGCCCAGGTGCAAAGAGTTGGTCCCATAAGAGCCATAGTAGGGCTGACATCTTGCGCAGTAGCCCCTAGCCCAGGTGCAAGGAGTTAGTCCCATAAGGGAGAATTCAATTATTATTATCCCTCGGCAGTTTGGTATCGTCCGTCCGACGCCCTCCACTCTGTAGTGTGTTCTAGGAGACCACCCTCACAAGGATTATCTGGTGCATCAGCTTCCTCAGTGTGAGCTTCTGCAATAGCGTCACCAAGGTTCTCTGGATGATCACCCTCCCAAGCATGATCTGGTGTATAGGCCTCATAGGGTCGTTCTGGCGTATCGGCGTCACCAATGTGCACTGGTTCTTCAGCCTACCTCTTTGGTCTGGTGGTACAGATTGCCCAGTGTGCTCTAGAGCATCTGTCTCATCAGTGTGCGCTTGTCATTCAGTATTTCGCTCTTCCCAGTGTGCTATGGTGAATCGTTCTAACTGATGTTCTCTTCAGCTTCAGCCCGACCTGTGCTTCGGTGTTTCAGGCTACCCAGGTGTGCTCGATGAGCCTTCCCAATGTTGTTTCGTCCATTAGCGTTACCAGTATGCTCTGCCTGAATACTCTTCCCAGTATGGTCTGGTGAATATGCCTCCCATGTTTTTGCTCTGGCGCATCGTCTTCAGCACCCTGCTCTGCTCCATTAGGGTCATCCGTGCGATCTGGTGCATGAGCCTCCTCAGTGCGGCCTGTTGTATTATCCACCGTAAGGTCATATATTGCATCGCCGTCAACCGTGCGCTCTCTCCCATCAGTGTCCACAATGTGGTCCGGTGTATGAGCACCCATTGAGCTATGGTCAAGCAGCTCCTCCGGTGTGCTGCGGGGTGCCAGCTCCACAGTGCCCTGTGGTGTATCAGCGCCCCGAGTGTGGTTTGGTACATCAGCCTTCCAGGTGTGGGCTGCTCTAGAGGCATCACAGTTTGCCTCTGGCACTTCGGCCTCAGAAGTTTGTTCTGGTTACTCGTGTGTTTTCCTGGTCCATCTAATTCAATTTAGCCCATAGAACCAAATGTTTAGCAACCATCTTGTCTGGGGTGTCCTAGCACTAGGAAGTTGCACGCGGCCTCCATCCTGCGATCAGCCCCTATTCCGTCCCCATATCTCCTATGTCTCCTCTGTGCCATCTTTCTCCATAAGAGCCTATGTATAGCCAATATGTTGCGTACGTGCCCACGTGCTAGCTTCCTCTATGAGAGCCTAAGTATAGCCGCTCTTTTGCTCACGAACCCCTGTGCTACCTTTCTCTATAAGAGCCTATGTATAGGCACCATCTTGCGCAGTAGCGATTAGCCCATGTGCAAGGAGAGAGTCTCAAAAGAGACTATGTATAGCGGCCTTCTTGCGCATTAACCCCTGGTCCAGATTTCCCATTTTATCCTTCCTCAGTTTGGTCTAGTCCATCGTCCACCACACTGTGGTCTAAGGTGTTAGCCTCTGTATTGTGTTCTAGGAAAACAGCCTACAAGTGTTATTTAGTGCATCATCGTCCTCTGTGTGGTTCTCTGCAATAGCGTCACCGAGGTGCTCTGGTTGTTCACAATCCCCAGCCTGATCTGGTGTCTATGCCTCATAGGGTCGTACTGGCGTATCGGCGTCATCAGTGTGCTCTAGTATATCAGCCTCACACCTTGGTCTAGTTGTACAGATTGCCCAGTGTGCTCTAGAACATCTGTCTCATCGGTGTGCGTAAGTGTAATCGTCCCTACTGTCCTTCAGTATTTCAGCCTTCCCTGTGTGCTATGGTGCATCGTTCTAAGTGATGTTCTCTGCAGCTTCAGCAAATAGCGGCTATACACAAGCTCCTATGGGGAAAACTAGCAATTAGTATTTAAGGAGACGGCATAGGGGCGGTTGCGCGAGATGGTGGCCGCGTGCAACTTCCAAGTGATAGGACACCCGAGGCAGAATAGTGCCTGCCCCATTGGTTATATGAGTCTAAAATTAAGGAGATGGACCAGAAGCTCATGGTGATACATTGTTTTTATAGATCTGTCTCTTCGGTGCTGCCTCAGGAGCTCACATTGTCAACTTATGAACTTATGAACATTGTTCAGTAAACATCTAGCCTGGGGTGTACTAGCACTAGGAAGTTGCACGCGGACACCATCTCGCGCAACCTTTCTCCGTTAGAGAAGAGGAGATCAGCCTACAAGTGTTATTTAGTGCATCATCTTCCTCAGTGTGGTCCTCTGCAATAGCGTCACCCAGGTGCTCTGGTTGTTCACCCTCCCCAGCATGATCTAGTGTATATGCCTCATAGGGTCTTTTTGGCGTATCGTTGTCACCAGTGTGGTACAGAATGCCCAGTGTGCTCTAGAGCATCTGTCTCATCAGTGTGCGTTTGTCCTTCAGTATTTCACCTTTCCCAGTGTGCTATGGTGCATCGTTCTAACTGATGTTCTCTGCAGCTTTAGCCCGTCCTGTGCTTCTGTGTTTCAGTTTACCCAGGTGTGCTGGATGAGCCTTCCCAATGTTGTCTCGTGCTTTAGCGTTACCAGTATGCTCTGCCTGAATACCCTTCCCAGTATGATCTGGCGAATATACCTCACAGGTTTTTGCTCTGGCGCATCGTCTTCAGCACCCTGCTCTGCTCCATTAGTGTCATCAGTGCTATCTGGTGCATGAGCCTCCTCAGTGCGCTCTGGTTTATTATCTACCCTAAGGTCATATAGTGCATCGCCTTCAACAGTGCGCTCTCTCCCATCAGTGTCTCCAATGTGCTCCGGTGTATGAGCACCCATTGAGCTATGGTCAAGCAGCTACTCCGGTGTGCTGCGGAGTGCCAGCTCCACAGTGCCCTGTGGTGTATCAGCGCCCCGAGTGTGGTTTGGTACATCAGCCTCCAAGTGTGGGCTGCTCTAGAGACATCACAGTTTGCCTCTGGCGCTTCGGCCACACCAGTGTGTTCTGGTTACCCGTGGGTTTTCCTGGTCCATCAAATTCAATTTACCCCATAGAACCAAATGTTCAGCAACCATCTTGTGTGGGGTGTCCTAGCACTGGGAATGTGCACGCGGCCCCCATTCTGCGATCAGCCCCTATTGCGTCCCCTTATCTCCTATGTCTCCACTGTGCCATCTTTCTCCATAATTGTCTATGTATAGCCGCTAAGTTGCACACGTGCCCACGTGCTAGCTTCCTCTATAAGAGCCTGAGTATAGTCGCTCTTTTGCTCACAAACCCCTGTGCTGCCTTTCTCTATAAGAGCCTATGTATAAGCCACCATCTTGCGCAGTAGCCCTTAGCCCAGGTGCAAGGAGAGAGTTCCATAAGAGCCAATGTATAGCGGCCTTCTTGCGCATTGGCCCCTGGTCCAGATTTCCCATTTTATCCTTCCTCAATTTGGTCTAGTCCATCGTCCTCCACACTGTGGTCTAAGGTGTTAGCCTCTGTATTGTGTTCTAGGAGATCAGCCTACAAGTGTTATTTAGTGCATCATCTACCTCAGTGTGGTCCTCTGCAATAGCGTAACCAGGTGCTCTGGTTGTTCACCCTCCTCAGCATGATCTAGTGTATATGCCTCATAGGGTCTTTTTGGCGTATCGTTGTCACCAGTGTGGTACAGAATGCCCAGTGTGCTCTAGAGCTTCTGTCTCATCAGTGTGCGTTTTGTCCTTCAGTATTTCACCCTTCCCAGTGTGCTATGGTGCATCGTTCTAACTGATGTTTTCTGCAGCTTCAGCCCGACCTGTGCTTCGATGTTTCAGGCAACCCAGGTGTGCTCGATGAGCCTTCCCAATGTTGTCTCGTGCATTAGCGTTACCAGTATGCTCTGCCTGAATACCCTTCCCAGTATGGTCTGGTGAATATGCCTCCGTGGTTTTTGCTCTGGCGCATCGTCTTCAGCACCCTGCTCTGCTCCATCAGTGTCATCAGTGCGATCTGGTGCATGAGCCTCCTCAGTGCGGTCTGGTGTATTATCCACCCTAAGGTCATATAGTGCATAGCCTTCAACACTGCGCTCTCTCCCATCAGTATCCACAATGTGCTCCAATGTATGAGCTATGGTCAAGCAACTCCTCCGGTGTGCTGCGGGGTGTCAGCTCCACAGTGTCCTGTGGTGTATCAACGCCCCGAGTGTGGTTTGGTACATCAGCCTTCACAGTGTGGGCAGCTCTAGAGGCATCAGAGTTTGCCTCTGGCGCTTCGGCCTCACCAGTGTGTTCTGGTTACCCGTGTGTTCTCCTGGTCCATCTAATTCAATTTACCCCATAGAACCAAATGTTCAGCAACCATCTTGTGTGGGGTGTCCTGGCACTAGGAATTTGCCCGCGGCCTCCATTCTGCGATCAGCCCCTATTCCGTCCCCTTATCTCCTATGTCTCCCCTGTGCCATCTTTCTCCATAATCGTCTATGTATAGGCCCTAAGTTGCACACGTGCTCACGTGCTAGCTTCCTCTATAAGAGCCTGAGTATAGCCGCTCTTTTGCTCACGAACCCGTGTGCTACCTTTCTCTATAAGAGCCTATATATAGCCACCATCTTGCGTAGTAGCCCTTAGCCCAGGTGCAAGGAGAGAGTACCATAAGAGCCAATGTATAGCGGCGTATCTGCGTCACCAGTGTGCCCTAGTATATCAGCCTCACTCCTTGGTCTAGTTGTACAGATTGCCCTGCGTGCTCTAGAACATCTGTCTCATCGGTGTGCGTATGTGTAATCGTCCCTACTGTCCTTCAGTATTTCAGCCTTCCCTGTGTGCTATGGTGCATCGTTCTAACTGATGTTCTCTGCAGCTTCAGCAGATAGCGGCTATACACAGGCTCCTATGGGGAAAACTAGCAATTAGTATTTAAGGAGACGGCATAGGGGCGGTTGCGCGAGATGGTGGCCGCGTGCAACTTCCAAGTGATAGGACACCCGAGGCAGTAAAGTGCCTGACATTTGGTTATATGAGACTAAAATTCAGGAGATGGACCAGAAGCTCATTGTGAAACATTGTCCTTATAGATCTATCTCTACGGAGATGCCTCAGGAGCTCACATTGTCAACTTATGAACTATTGGTTTGATCATCCTGAAATTTCAAAACAGAAGTGTTAGCCTTTGTACTGTGTTCTATGAATTCAGCCTACAAGGATAATTTAGTGCATCATCTTCCTCAGTGTGAGCTTCTGCAATAGCGTCACCAAGGTTCTCTTGATGATCACCCTCCCCAGCATGGTCTGGTGTATAGGCCTCATAGGGTCGTTCTGGCGTATCGGCGTCACCATTGTGCACTGGTTCTTCAGCCTTCCTCTTTGGTCTGGTGGTACAGATTGCCCAGTGTGCTCTAGAGCATTTGTCTCATCAGTGTGCGTTTGTCATTCAGTATTTCGCTCTTCCCAGTGTGCTATGGTGAATCGTTCTAACTGATGTTCTCTTCAGCTTCAGCCTGACCTGTGCTACGGTGTTTCAGGTTACCCAGGTGTGCTCGATGAACCTTCCCAATGTTGTCTCGTGTATTAGCGTTACCAGTATGCTCTGCCTGAATACCCTTCCCAGTATGGTCTGGTGAATATGCCTCCCACGTATTTTGCTCTTGCGCTTCGTCTTCAGCACCCTGCTCTGCTCCATCAGTGTCATCAGTGCGATCTGGTGCATGAGCCTCCTCAGTGCGGTTTAGTGTACTATCCGACCTTAAGGTCATATAGTGCATCGCCTTCAACAGTGCGCCCTCTCCCATCAGTGTCCCCAATGTGCTACGGTGTATAAGCACCCATTGAGCTATGGTCAAGCAGATCCTCCGGTGGGCTGCGGGGTGTCAGCTACCCAGAGTGGGCTGCTCTAGAGGCATCACAGTTTGCCTCTGGCGCTCCGGCCTCACCAGTGTGTTCTGGTTACCCGTGTGGTTTCCTGGTCCATCTAATTCAATTTACCCCATAGAACCAAATGTTCAGCAACCATCTTTTGTATGGTGTCCTAGCTCTAGGAAGTTGCACGCGGCCTCCATTCTGCGACCAGCCCCTATTCCGTCCCCTTATCTTCTATGTCTCCCCTGTGCCATCTTTCTCCATAAGAGCCTAAGAGCTATGATGCACACGTGCCCACGTGCTAGCTTCCTCTATAAGAGCCTGAGTATAGCCGATCTTTTGCCCACGAACCCCTGTGCTACCATTCTCTATGGGAATCTATGTATAGCCACCATCTTGCGCAGTAGCCCTTAGCTCAGGTGCAAGGAGTGAGTACCATAAGAGCCAATGTATAGCGGCCTTCTAGCGCATTAGCCCCTGGTCCAGATTTCCCATTTCATTCTTCCTCAGTTTGGTCTAGTCCATCGTCCTCCACACTGTGGTCTAAGGTGTTAGCCTCTGTATTGTGTTTTAGGAGATCAGCCTACAAGTGTTATTTAGTGCATCATCTTCCTCAGTGTGGTCCTCTGCAATATCGTTACCGATTTGCTATGGTTCTTCACCCTCCCCAGCATGATGCGGTGTATATGCCTCATAGGGTCGTACTGGCGTATCTGCGTCACCAGTGTGCCCTAGTATATCAGCCTCACTCCTTGGTCTAGTTGTACAGATTGCCCAGTGTGCTCCAGAACATCTGGTGACGACGATACGCCAAAACGACCCTATGAGGCCTATACACCAGATCATGCTGGGGAGGATGATCATCCAGAGAACCTTGCTGACGCTATTGCAGAGGTTCACAATGAGGAAGCTGATGCACCAGATAACCCTTGTGGGGCAGGTCTCCTAGAACACACTACAGAGGTTAACGCCTTATACCACAGTGTGGTGGGCGACGAACGGACGAGACCAAACTGGCGAGGGATAATAATTGAATTCTGGAACAGGGTTAATGCGCATGATGGCCGCTATACATTCTCTCTTGTGGGACTAACTCCTTGCACCTGATGTAGGGGCTACTGCGCATGGTGGTCGCTAGACATGGGCTCTTATGTGACTAACTCCTTGCACCTGGGCTAGGGGCTACTGCGCAAGATGTCCACCCTACATTGGCTCTTATGTGACAAACTCTTTGCACCTGGGCTAGGGGCTACTGCGCAAGGTGTTGGTTATACATAGGCTCTAATGGACAAAGGTAGCGCGAGATGGTGTCCGCGTTCAACTCCCTAGTGCTAGTACTGAACAATGGTTATATGAGACTAAATTTAAGTAGATTGACAGGGAGATAATGGCAGCTCACATTGTATAGCCCATATATAGCCTTCCCAGTGTGGACAGCTCTACGGGCCTCACAGTTTTGCTCTGGCGCTTCGGCTTCACCAGTGTGTTCTGTTTACGTGTTGTGTTTTCCTAAGGCAGCCTTCTAGTTAAGGTCTATACGAATAGAGTATAGCAGTCGTCACGCATAGCACACTGTTGACACCGATACGCCAGTACGACCCTATGAGGCATATACACCAGATCATGCTGGGGAGGGTGAACAACCAGAGCACCTCGGTGACGCTGTTGCAGAGGATCACATTGAGGAAGCTGATGCACTAAATAACACTTATGAGGCTGATCACCTAGAATACAGTACAGAGGCTAAGGTCATATACCACAGTGTGGAGGGCAATGGACTACACCAAAATTGGGAGGGATAAAATGTGAATTCTGGAACAGGGATTAATGCGCAAGATGGCCGCTATACATGGGTTCTTATTAGACTAACTCCTTGCACCTGGGGTTGGGGCTACTGCGCAAGGTGGTGGCTATACATAGGCTTTTATGGAGAAAGGTAGCACAGGGGTTCCTGAGCAAAGGACCGGCTATACTCAGGCTCTTATAGAGGAAGCTAGCACGTGGGCACGTGTGCAACTTAGCGGCTATACGTAGACTCTTATGGAGAAAGATGGCACAGGGGAGACATAGGAGATAAGGGGACGGAATAGGGGCTGATCGCAGAATGGAGACCGCGTGCAAATTCCTAGTGCTAGGACACCCAACACAAGATTGTTGCTGAACATTTGGTTCTATGGGGTAAATTGAATTAGATGGACCAGGAAAACACACGGGTAACCAGAACACACTGGTGAGACCGAAGCGCCAGACGCAAACTGTGATGCCTCTAGAGCAGCCCACACTCGGACGGCTGATGTACCAAACCACACTCGGGGCGTTCATACACCACAGGGCACTGTGGAGCTGACACCCCGCAGCACACCGGACGGGCTGCTTGACCATAGCTCAATGGGTGCTCATACACCGGAGCACATTGGGGACACTGAAGGGAGAGAGCGCACTGTTGAAGGCGATGCAATATATGACCTTACGGTGGATAATACATCAGTCCGCACTGAGGAGGCTCATGCAGCAGATCGCACTGATGACACTGATGGAGCAGAGCAGGGTGCTGAATACGATGCGCCAGAGCAAAAACCTGGCAGGCATATTCTCCAGACCATACTGGGAAGGGTATTCAGGCAGAGAATACTGGTAACGCTAATGCACGAGACAACATTGGGAAGGCTCATCGAGCACACCTGGGTTGCCTGAAATATCGAAGCACAGGTCGGGCTGAAGCTGCAGAGAACATCAGTTAGAACGATGCACCATGGCACACTGGGAAGGCTGAAATACTGAAGGACAGTAGAAACGATTACACATACGCACACCGATGAGACAGATGTTCTAGAGCACACTGGGCAATCTGTGCAACTAGACCAAGGAGTGTGGCCTATATGCTAGAGCACACTGTGGACGCCGATACGCCAGTACGACCCTATGCGGCATATACACCAGATCATGCTGGGAGGGTGAACAACCAGAGCACCTCGGTGACGCTATTGCAGAGGACCACACTGAGGAAGATGATGCACTAAATAACACTTGTAGGCTGATCTCCTAGAACACAATACACAGGCTAACACCTTAGACCACAGTGTGGAGGACAATGGACTAGACCAAACTGAGGAAGGATAAAATGGGAAATCTGGACCAGGGGCTAATGCGCAAGAAGGCCGCTATACATAGGCTCTTATGGGACTCTCTCCTTGCACTTGTTCTAAATGCTACTGCGCAAGATGGTGGCTATACCTAGGCTCTTATAGAGAAAGGTAGCACAGGGGTTCGTGAGCAAAAGTGCGGCTATACTCAGGCTCTTATAGAGGAAGCTAGCACGTGGGCACGTGTGCAACATAAGCGGCTATACATTGGCTCTTATGGAGAAAGGTGGCACAGGGGAGACATAGGAGATAAGGGGACGGAGTAGGAGCTGATCGCAGAATGGAGGCCGCGTGCAACTTCCTAGTGCTAGGACACCCCAGACAAGATGGTTGCTGAACATTTGGTTCTATGAAGAGGGAGGGGGGGTTAAAGAATTGAAAATTTAATTGACTTATTTGTATGAGAATACAATAATAACTAAAGTTGTTACAGACGTGAAAATTGGTATTTGGATCTCCTTTAAAAACAAAGAAAAACGCGTTTTGGGGGAAACCATCTTGGGGGTGTGGGGGGCTGGAGTGAAAAGGAGTTGAATTCCTTTCGTGAGGATAAACTGAAAAAGTTAGAGTCGTGATATTTGGTATTTAGAAGATCCTTTGCTATTAAAGAAACAAGTATTTTTTGATGGAAAATTCACTTGGTTGGGGGGGGGAGGGGGAGGAGTGTGAAAGGAAGTGAAAAAAGTTAATTATTTTTATGGGTATACTTATATCTCAAAACTGAAGGTAATAGACGTGACCACATTGGTGTTTGGAATCTCCTTTAAACATAAAGAAACGCCATCTTTACATTCCTTTTTGGGGGGTAAATAGACTTAACGGCGGTGGGGTGTCAAGGAGGGGAGACCAATTGATTTTACTGTTCGCAATGTACTTACAAGGTGCCTCCGTTGCTCAGGCGGTCTCTCACAGCTGGGTTGCGTGGTTCAAATCCCGGTCATTCCATGTGACATTCGTGCTGGACAAAACGGAGGCGGGACAGGTTTTTCTCTGGATACTCCGGTTTTCCCTGTCATCATTCATTCCAGCAACACTGTCCAGTATCAATTCATTTCATTTGTCATTTAATAATCATTGCCCCAGAGAAGTGTGACAGGCTTCGGCAGCCGGAACAATTCCTATTGTCGCCGCTAGACGGGGGCTTTATTCATTCCATTCCTGACCCTGTCGAATGACTGGAAACAGGCTGTAGATTTTCGATGTACTTATTCTGATCATAAACCGATCATTTCTAATCTTTACTAGGTTCGTTTTCAAGAACCATCTTTTCCTTCGGAGAACGTTCTTAGATTACAGTAGATTCTCCTGGCATATAAATAAAAATGTAAACACATTTGAAATAAACGATAGGAAAGAGATTGACCGTCCAATTGTTCACCTCTATAATAAGGTCAATAATGCACGGGAGTATGTCATTCGTATCGCCAGAAATCCCGCACACTTGCCTTGGATCGTCGTCAAATGTGCGGATCCCGCTGGAAACGGGTCCTGGACGGGTAATGACTAAGTATGCAGTCCGGCCGCGGGTTCAGTACCGCCAAGGCACCCAAGAAGACACCACGCCGTATCTCCGCCGTATCCATATTAAAAATGCTTATAGGAAAAGATGGCAAGGATTTAGGGACCCAACTGACCGGGTGGAATACCTGGGAGGAAACTTGCCGTAATCTATTAGAAAACGAGTCAGATCGCGAATTCTGGCGGATTCTCGCAGTAAACGAGTCAGATCACGAATTTCGGCGGATTATATATCTACAACAATAAGCATTCAATTATAAATTTCAGTATAATACCGTAGCGAAGCACGGGTATCTTGCTAGTATAGGATAAAGCACATGCACACTTCTTTTTTTTACAATTTGCTTTGCATCGCACCGACACAGATAGGTCTTATGGGGAAAAGGGCTAGGAGTGGGAAGGAAGGACGCAGCCGTGGCCGTAATTCATGTACAGCCCCAGCATTCTTCTGGTGCGAAAATGAGCAACCACGGAAAACCATCTTCAGGGCTGCCACTGCACGGCCCAACTCGTTCGGTGTACACACTACTTGGAGGTCGCCTCTCTTCCTTTATGGCCTCATTGGACCACAATAGTCCATCATTCCCTGGTCATCATCTTTAATGGGTTTTGTTTCCAAATTGTCCAGTAGCTTTTCATTTGTCCTGGTCTTTTCTGTCATTCCACATCTGTAAGTGCCCATTTCATTGCATGTCATTTGTCAGGTCAAATTGCCAGTGATTACGAATCGGTGATATGCCATTGCCCTTGAAGCTTACCAAAGAGTAGAACCTGTTGGTTGAGGGAAGCTAGGGGAAAGTTGTGTGTGTGGCACTGTTTAACCGAGAGGGAGAGGCGATGTGTGGTTATAGACTGTCTGTCTTTATGTGTAGTAGGACAATTCCGGTATAACTTCATGTGTGGTAACGAATTAAAAATGAGTACTGTACTTTGTAGAACTTTATGTTTAATGATAGAATCATACCCTACATAACGGTCCTGCACGGCATTAATACCGGGTGCCGGTGCCCAAATTCAAAGAATTTGGTACGGATAAGTATAACCTAACCCACATTCCAGACCTTTAAGTCAGAGATTACCTCCAGTGGGATTCATTAAAGCTAAATTTTATAAGAAGAATGAAGTAATCGTCTCTCTCCTGCTTGTTGTTTAAAGGGGCCTAACATCTAGGCCGTTGTCCTAGTCATTTCCTTGAGAGACTATTGTACTCGCTGCAGTGTTAATTGCTTCTGGCATAGTCGGTGCCCTGGAAGTTTTTTACCTTTAAATTTCTGCCATGTGCATTTAAAGCGCCTCTGAAGTTCAATTTTCTTACTAACATTGCTCTTGGTCTGTGGTAAAGTTGCAATATGCTGTTCAGAAGCATTCAGAAGAGGAACTAACCGTTTCAGACTTTGACTGCAGATGTTGTATTGCTCTACATTATTAACTTTAAGGAGAACATTATTAAATTGCCGAGTCAAGACTGCTCTTAATCTGGAAATATCGTCTACTGCAGGCCTACTTACTAATTCACCATTGCCAACTTCATTTAAAATGGCATTTCTTTCGGCAGCAACAATATGTTCTTCGGCCATATTAACATTTCCTGAAGACTGAATGGTACATTCAGAAGGTGCTAATGTACGACATAACAAGTGTATATGCTTGCACATGTTCCACTCAATGCAAGTGCAACTAAATTTGTGTATGCAAGCCTTGCAGTGTGTACATGTAATGGAACAACTGCAGTCTGGCTGCACAACCCTCACAGTATAATATAACTGTGGAACATTTGACTAGGCAATAGCCCAACCACCGTCTGCATTTTCCGATACCAAATTGGAATTGTAACGATTTCTTATGACGATCCCTAGGATCCCTTAACTTTGCAGTCACTTTTCCTTTCTCTATAACAACCAGACGGTCAAACAATTTAGTTTTAACTAATT
This sequence comes from Anabrus simplex, assembly GCF_040414725.1. Classification (NCBI taxonomy): domain Eukaryota; kingdom Metazoa; phylum Arthropoda; class Insecta; order Orthoptera; family Tettigoniidae; genus Anabrus; species Anabrus simplex. The sequence goes on along the minus strand of NC_090267.1, from coordinate 506,024,211 downwards.
GCATTATAGCATGAATTGCTTTGTCTAGTCGTTTTACTGGTTGTCCTTTCAATAACACGTGTTTCAGAGTTCTATGCATTGCCTCTAAATGCATGTTAGTGTTAATGCCGGAATTCAATCTGTGACAATATGCTCACGCCTTACAGCATCTTGCATACCGCTGCTGGAAATACAAGCCAAAATCCTTTGTCTCCTCATCCTCCAATAACTGACGTGTAATTTCATCTATCCCAATGTTAAATGTGGCTTCATCTGTCTCATGCAGAAGAGATCTCAATCTCTCGAAAGTTAGTTTATGCTTTTCTGTGTCCTTAATTTTCGTCAGATTTCTTTTCCATGCCATGTGCAAAACAAACGCATATTGGATTCACCCATAACTTCTTGCTATGCATTATAGAACGATTCTGCCATGTCCGACATGAATACGTTACAACTGATCACTCCAGTTCTCACTTTGATGCAACAAAAAATACTCGGAGCATTGCAGAATCTATTTTGCTACCTATAAAAAAGGCACACGGCAGCCCTTGCCTAAGATCATCTAAAACACGTACCGTAACCATCTCGAACCCATTTGCATTCAAACCATGAGTGTCCACACAGATACAGTCCGAGCCAAATTTCTGCAGCATCTCCTGCTGTGCCTCCGTGAATATGGCTAGAAAGAAATCATTTCTAGACAAAAATGGGTATTCAGGTAGGACTACGTTCTGAGGCTTGTAAAACAGAACGCTATTTAGGGAGAAAGCCCTTTCGATATTGTAAAGGTCTTGTTTTGTGATTAAGTGCTCTCGTTTGAGATTATCTTTACTTACGGACGATCTTACTTGATCTAAAATATCACCGTGAGACGCTTTCATTGCAATTTTTGTTGCTAAATCACTGCGTTCAGCTGGGCCTAAAGAAAGTTTTGCCAGTTCATTTTGGTGGCCTATATGAGTACTGCAAAATTCTACTGCTATGTGCCCATTTTTAAAAACTGCATTAATTTTAGCAGGACAATAACCACCTGTTTTTGTAGTTCCTTGTATTTTTGATTCTCTTTGTCTACTTTCTGGCAAAACATTTGTCCTATACTTCCCTGATCTATGGCAATAAAATGTTACAACAAAAGAATTATCACATAGAGTCTTGCCCTGTTTGTGTATCATAAATGATGCATTGTCCTTATGCTCAACCGTCTGCTTGCACTTAGAAAATTCTGATTCCGATAGAAATTCGTGACTTTCTGTCTTGATTGTAATATCATGGGCCTCACACACACATGCTCCTTGTAAATGTCAAGGTCGTAACAATCTTGCTGGCAAATTGCACACTTAAACAGGCATGAAACAGTTTCTACTGGATTATATTCACCTCCGGGATGAATATTAGAAATGTGTCTTTTTAAATTGAATGCTCTGGGGAAAGATTTGTCACAAAATTGACAGCTAAACGGATTAACTGGCGGGTTCATTACATGCCTAGTTTCTTGTGGATGATATTCCATTCCAGGATGAATTATAGAAATGTGTCGTTTCAGATTGTACATTCTGCGAAAAGTTTTGTTACAAATTCGGAAGCTGACGGGAGGTGGCATTTCGTGCACGGAATTTTACCTCAATACAGAAATTAAAATAGCCATGCAGACACAATGGAGTGCTGTAAGAAACGCTACTTACCAACCAAGGGTCAAAATACAGAACATGACCAATGCCTCCCAAGAGTAACTGCAAGACGAAAAGCACCAAACATACCAAACAGGGTGGAGAATGAAGAACCGACCAGAAACGCCGAACGTAGTCCAAATGTAGAAAATCAAAATGGTGAAAGCAGAGACAAAGAGAGAAGAGACATCGTTAAACTACCCAATAATAATAATAATAATCATCGTATGGCCTCAGCTACCGTTTGCAGACATTTCGATTTGACGCCATCTGGCTGTCTGCTCGTCAATTTCGACGTTCCGGTTTACTCTGTCTGCCATCTAGCAGACCTAGAGTAAACCGGATCTCTCTTGGGCGTCTATGGCTGAGATTTAATTAATTTTGTCGGGTAAATACCAAATGTATCACCAGAGTTCTTTTACATGCCGACATCGTACGACATGGAGCGTCGAATGGACTTTTTTCCGCCCTTCAAAAATCCGACTACCTCTGCCGGGTTTGAACCCGCTATCTTGGGATCCGGAGGCCGACACAATGATCGAGACAAAGAAGATATGAATCAAAGTGAACTGATACAGGACATTTCTACACAACGGAAGAATCCACTAAACCGGATGATAGCTACGAGCTAAGGGCTGCGGAACGAAAAGTCTGGCTATTTATTGTTAGATCAAGCAAGGGAACTTCAACAGAATCAAAGAAATATCTAGAGAAAAACAAAATAGAAGGGGAGACAGAATGTGAAGAACTCAGAACGGTTGGCAACAGGAAATCCTTCAAGGTAGAGATACCATACAAATATATGGATCTTGTATATAATGCAGACTTCTGGCCAAAGGATATAGTATTACGAAGATTTACGAAGATTTCGCTTCATGCAAAGCCAAGGAAGAAATTAATGGGAATTTCCGCCCCAACACTAATAAAACCACACAGCTATGGAACACGGAAGGTGCGAGAAATGCCTTGATACATATTCCCCACGAAACACTTGCAAACATAGATATTATACTCGCAGCAGAGACTTTCCTCTTAAAACCAGTACACATCCAAGGATTTTACAGTACACATTCATTCGCAAAGTCTATCGACGGCAGGCCAGAGGGAGGTGTTTCATGCTTCTTCAAACCGACTATTGGAAACATAACCAGCGCCAGGAAAGAAGAAAATTTGCTAATTACAAGAACAACACTTCTCACAACAGTAGGCCTGTACATGCCCCCACACTAGACAACGGAAGATGCAATAGAACATCTAATGAAAGCATTGACGGAGGTGAAACATGATGAGTCAGTCCTTTTAGCAGAAGATCTTAACTCCAGAATAGATAAAATCAGTAACAAGACCGAACCTATCCTGGAAACGCTCAGCGAGGAAGGCTTCAAGCTCGTGAACGACCCAGAACTCAAAACATACTTCGCACACAACGGCACCAGTTCAATTGATTTAGTATTTTATAGAGGAAAATATGTCCAAAATCTGGCCCAAGAAGGCTCTTGGTCGTCTTCTGCAGCACCAATCAGAAAACATATCCCCATTGAAATAGAGAATATGCAGATAAAATACATTACTAAGACCACCAACATTAGACCATCAAGAATGATATAAATATATTCAAACAAAACGAGACGCACATAGAAACTTCAGTGCAGCACAAAGATGAGGGCAACACAACTGGAGCAATAGAACTAATAAATAACATACTTCAACAAGCTCTTATTCCACCAAGACAACGTAGAGCTCAGCCCCGGTTTAATGAAAAATGTTACAAAATGCGTACAGAAACACTATAAGCGTTATACGTAGCCAAAACGACAGGAAGATATGAAGATCTTAAAACCTATGCAACTAAGAGGAGAAATTACAAGCAACTTTTGAAGGAAACGAAACTGCATTCATGGAAGAGGAAGCGAATAGAATCGCAGAAGCAGCAAAGAAAGACCCATTCATTGCCCTGAGGAAACGAAATGTAACACAAGCCACAGTTATACCGATGAAACAATGGGAAGAACACTTCAAGAAAATACTAAATCAACAGAACATTAATGTAGCTGTGTGCATAAGCATAACTGAGGAACGGACTCAAAACCCACCACCGATAACACCAGAAAGGATCAGAGACGTCATAACTAAAGCGAAAAGTAAGAAAGCCCCTGGGCCAGATTTGGAAAACTCAATTTCGACGAAATCACAAAACGCAATCAAGGACACCCCACGTACAGTGTAAATGTGAAAATATGAGTAGATTTTCTGCACTACACTTCGAACACAAACTGGAAGACAGTTCGCAGCAGTTTGTATTGCATTGTTGAAAATGTGAGCACTGCAACCAACAACAGCAATCGATTTCTCAAGAGACTTCTGCTCGATGGATTAAACATTTTTAGAACGTTTCCGTGATGAGCCGCCGAAGTTAGTATTAGTGTTGTCTACACAAAGTCCAACCACTTTACTTTCAAGATGAAAATCATTTAGCATTTTCAGGACAAATGACGAAATAATGTCAGCTCCCGTACCTGTTCTTCAAAATCTAACAATTTTACTTGCACCCCCTTGTTGTAAATAAAGTAGCGAACAAGAAGGGGGGAATTTTGGTGTATTTATTATTAAAAGAGTCTGTGTAGACCGAGGCATAGTGTGCCCTACAGTGCTTTTGATTCCCGTCAAGCGAATGCTGAGCTCGAACCAAGAGCACCATACTGAACAAAACTCCCACAAGCGTGGGCTCGTGCACACAACTTACCTGCATTACATTTCCATGCTCAGCAACTCTGTCGCACATGTCTCGGGGATACAGGTTATAATAGAGGGCGAAATACGATCAAACACGTGGATATGCAAGATAGCAAGGTAAGAACAACCAAGAGTAAATGAAAATACGGGAAACAATGCTGCATTCACAGTGAACAAAAATGGATTTATTACAATTTAAAGAAAATATCCAAATATTTACAAGACGTTAAAATCTCAAATGCATTTTCTTTTGTCATTAGTTTGCGCAGATGACTTCCAGGTCACAATCTTATCGTACTGCTAGGCTGGAACAAGCATGAATCACGGAATAAATCAAAAGTAACGAGAAGGATAACTATCTGTACAAAGGCACGTCAGAAGTGCCATCTCCTCAACATGAAAAACATAGTTTCACAGTACCTCGAACCCAAGGTCTTCAAACAACAGACTACAATGTACACGACCTGGACTGAATGAAGGTTCACAGTCCGTCTTACATAAGGCACCTAAACTCATCAATAAAATCATGGAAATTACAGCTCCATCATCAGGTAGCTACATAAACAAGTAGCAAGACTACAAAAAAACAAGGCCAGGCAGACAAAATGCGATCCCTGCTGGCTACACACTGTCAAGGCCGGGGGAGGCTCTCCCTGCGAACACTTGAGCTAGCGCAGACAACTTAATTACTTTCCCTTGCCGGTGACGTAAAACTTGACCTCCTTAACCCCACAAAGAACGGGATGTGTGTCAGCCCCGCTCACCTTGGGAGCGCTCAGCTGATCGAATCAAGACCTTCCTGCCATGTACCTCAATTCCCTTCTATAATCACATGATATAACATTCTTAGCGCCGAAATTATTCAATCATTATCTTATATCTGCCTTCATAGGGCTTATCTGTAAATCTCGTTCTCTTATATCTGCCTCCACTGGGCTTGTCCATAAGTGTACAAGGACTCAATTCCCTGGCGCTACCACGGCCAGACTAATACATAATGATCACATCACAATGTTCATCATTTTCTTGCGCTCGGCCTCTTTATAACAATACGTGCGATCAGCTAGAAGTTTATGTATAGATATCTCAAGTGACATGGCACACACACCCAGCCCCGTTATCCTATGTGAGTCAAGGAGAAAGTCTAGATCTCAACTGAATTACGTACAATCTCAAATAAATGTATGCTATGCTGCACTAACTACCGTATCTGGTTAACAGACCTAGCAAACATGACCAAGACGGAACATATACCACAAAATAAAGAAATAAAAGAAATCAAAATTATACAAGTACTATCCTGAGTTCGAGGTCTGTACTTGATTTCCCTAAACAAATCGTTATTTACATCAGACAGCTATTGTTGTGGCTGACGGCCACCCTGGACCTAACTGTAATAATTTACATGCTTAGAACCAATTGGAGCGATCTAACCTGGACGTATCGATGGCATTTCGAGGCAGCCCCTCTATGGACTCCTGGATTTTATTCCATGTTGGCAGTAGTCCTCGCCGGCAGCACAGGTATGCGGATTACTGGATACATGCTGGCTAATGAAGGCTTCTCCTGCAGCTTCCTCGAAGGTTGTAAGGTGTCTCCTTCGGCGTCGTGATGAGCACGCCTTCCTGGTGTCCCCGTGTCGATGCTCGAGGTCTTGACAGCTCCTGCCTTCTCCAACTCGCCGTATTTCTTTCTTGTTCTTAGCGTGTCGTTGCTCCCGCTGGGTCGATGGCGGGAAAACTGTAAAGAGACATGTGTTACATAGGGTTCCACTTCGATGCCTGTTTCCACAAACGCCCCCTCTCACACGTTTCTAAGTTCGGTTTTCTACTAGATTTTAGTCTTATTATTCAAGAATTCACTTATTCACATATGGTGACAAGATCTTGTTGTCCTCTTATATAAATGTTACTCTCAACTACCAGAAATAATCTGAGCTATTATTATTATTATTATTCTCCGTATTTCCCTTCTAACAATTGGTCCTCACAGTCATAAGAAGCTACTAGGCTGTTAAGTCATAGGCAGTACATCTTCTCATGACAGGCAAGCCAGCACATGTAGTATGAAAATTTCAACTGAGTCATGCAGATTGCTTACTTACTTTCTTTCCCGAATAGATCGTGCTTGGTGTTTGCAGCTCGCAGCTCAGATGCTAGTCTCGATGTCAGCTCAGAGTCTTATCACGCAGTCCCAGCAGCACGACAGTCCAAGAATGAATCTCAAGCGCTCCGTGGCTTCATATATATAATCCGGCTCGCTTACCCACCCTAACGATTTACCCGCGACATTCTCCCGCTCGCGGCTTGCATGCATAATGCGCGCCAAGTATTTATCTCCCATATGCAATTCTAACTATGCTCATGTCGCATATCAAAATTTTGTGCCGATTACGGAGGTTGCAATATTCTCATCAAAACAACTGCATCTATTCTGTACTCAAAGATATAAATTAATTTCTTTCTTCGCTCCAAAACCTTTGTTGGCACGCTACATAGGTGAAGTGTTTGGCGTCCTCTGCCTAGATTAAAGAGCTTCGCTGGGTTATAAATTTATCTTATGAGATTCTAGAAACTTCATAATTACATAGCTGCTTTCTTCCCACGAGAACTGCTCACACTCCACTTCTCTCATGTAATAAATCAGTATACAAGGATCTACCGGGTGGTCTCGAATATTCCAAATATCGCAGGCTAAAATCATGACTATAAGACAATGAACGGAATGGTTCAATAGTTAACACTTTCCAAGTCTTTTTTCACTTCAGGTATCGTAAAGGGACTAATCATATTAGTGACAATAGCTTCACACTTTGTCTTGGCACACAAATATTTTGGTTCGAAACACTTCTGAAGCAGTTTAGGCGTGCAGTCTGCCGAACGAAATGTTTGGTTATGTTTAACAGTATGGAATGAAAAACTGCCTTCAAAAGCTGCCAATTTCTGTTCAGCTGACCCCAGTTCAGCTCCTCGAAAGGAAGTAGTGAGAAATGGGCTGGATGCAGCAGCATTGTCAGCGAGTTTGTGCTTCTTAATATCCAAATGTCGTAGAAATTCGCTTGTCCCGCCGTTTGCCATTGAAAACAAAGCTGAACATTTGGTGTCGCGAACGTCGTTTTTCGATTTATCTGGTACCATAAACGGGTAGAGAAACTGCAATTCGGCATTTAGTACACATTTATGAATGATAAACATTACAAAGATATTGCAATCAGCTGAGAAGTTTATGAGAATTTGTTCGTTTCTTAAGAAACACCAGACCGCGCGCATTTTTTTCTGATTGATTGTTTTAATAGTGGAAATTTTCTCGGCTGACTGAACGAATTTGTCAGCTTGTACACTCCTGAAGTGAATATGTCCTATTGGCTACTTATCGCAAATATACGCTCCTCAAGAAGTACAGGAGCAATGACAAGAGAGGAGAGCTTCAAGTAAGTTACATTTTGTCCGGTTTTCAGATGGACTTGCCAGAGTGAAACATGAACAATAGGCCGCGGGTCTGGATTGCCACTGCTGCGTTGTTTTATTGCTCAAGGTCTGGCAGTCGTTTGCATTGTTGCTGATGTTTTTATGAAAATATGCACAGTAATAAATTATATGTGTTCTGCATTTTCCTCCTTATATTATAATGAAAGATTCCCCCCTGGAAATTTTAGTGGGGGGAACCTTTGAGATAAAGTCGTCGTTGGGGGGTTATTCCCTCCCTTCCCCCCGCGATTTCGCACCCTGATGTAAACAAATGTAATAGCATAATAGTTTAGTAGGTTAATAAAGTTTGGAAATTTTTGCTTTTGGAACACATTACTTCCTTTTTATAGCACCTAAAAACCCGAATGTTTTTAAGTTTTATCATGCTGTAGTGAGTAATAATGTACGATTCGTTGTTTGCTCTTTACGCTTGGCATTGCTTAAAAGAAACGAGAACAATCGGCGACCAAGTTCGCTGCAAGATCATATTTACGATCAGGTACTGCTTTTTGTCTCTCAATATCTGCTCACCCTACCTAGCCTAGAATTCTGTATAGAATGCAGAATTCCGCAGCGAAGCACGGGTACGTCAGGTAGTATACACATGATATGAGCAAAGAAGTGGAATCCGAGATAAAGCTTTTAGCAGATGATGTTATTTGTACAGAGTAATAAATAAGTTACAAGATTGTGAGCAACTGCAAAATGACCTCAATAATGTTGTGAGATGGACAGTAGGCAATGTTATGATGATAAATGTGGTTAAAAGACAGGTTGTGAGCTTCAGAAATAGGAAAAGTCCTCTCTGTTTTAATTACTGCATTGATGGAATGGACGTTTCTTAGGGGGATCACTGTTAGTACCTAGGTATTAATATAAGGAAATATCTTCATTGAGGCAATCACATAATCGATATTGTAAATAAAGAGTACAGATCTCTGCACATGGTTATGGGGGTATTTACGGGTTGTAGTAAGGATGTAAAGGAGAGGGCATATAAGTCTCTGGTAAGACCCCAACTAGAGTATGATTCCAGTGTACGTGACCCTCAACGGCTAAATGGTTAGCGTCACAGCTCCTTTGGTCACAGGGGTCACGGGTTCGATTCTCGGCAGGTTTGGGAATTTTAACCACCATGGGTTAATTTTTCCGGCACGGGAACTGGGTGTATGTGTCGTCTTCATCATCATTTCATCCTTATCACGACGTACAGGTCGCCTACGGGAGTCAAATCAAAAGACCTGCACCTGGAGAGCCGAACATGCCCTCGGACACTCCCAGCACTAAAAGCCGTACGCCATTTCACTTTTACCAGGATTTCTTGACTCAAGAACTGGTAAACATCCAAAGAAAAGCAGCTCAATTTGTTCTGGGTGATTTTCGACAAAGGGGCAGCGTTACAGAAATGTTGCATAGTTTAGGCTGGGGAGACTTGGGAGAAAGGAGACGAGCTGATATATTTTACGGGTGTTAATTGAAAAGCGTACTTGTTACAAACTAACAGATCGTGATTTTATTACGTCTCGTAAATATACAATAACCTACATTCAACTGTCTCGTCGTTATCTATATCAACTGTCAACATACAAAACTAAAATTCTCTAATTGGTACATGGTCACAATCTTAAACATCCTCCCCACCCTGGTCGGTCGATTTCTAAGGAAACGACCAGCTGCACTTGTCTTGTGACCATGGAGCGATCCGGGAGCTGAAGAATGACTGTTCGGATTCTGTCATTTCGTCCTCGGCACAGTTCACAAATTCGGCCTCGTTTCCACGCCAGTTTGGGCTTCAAGTCCTCTTCTAAAAGTACTATGTCACCTATCCGCAGTTCGGTTTCTTTTTTGATCTGCTTCACTTCGTGGTAACTCCTTAGTCGAAGGAGGTATTCCCTTTTCCGTCTTTGCTCAAAGTGTAAAATTAACGTTTATCTCTGTCTGTACACCTTAGTCAAATCTTGATTGATGGAAGTATCGGGTGTACTTGAAGGAGACATCAGCCGTTCTCCTATGAGGAAGTGTTAAGGTGTCAGGATATCATAGTTACTGTCATCTACGGTAATGGGGCGTGAATTTAGAGTGGCCTCGATCCCCACCAAAATAGTATTTAGCCCTTCCTCGTTTACTTGAGATCGTTCGAGTATCTTCTTGAGGCACATCTTAGTGGACCCTACCATACTTTCCCAGAAGCCCCCCCACCATGCGGCTCTTGGTACTATAAATTTCCATGTAACATGGTGGTGTGACAAGTGAGTTTGTACTCTTGAATCTTCTAATAATTTCTGCAGTTCGCATATTTCTCTGTTGACGGCATGAAACGTTCGAGAATTGTCTGAATACATGGTGTTCGGAAGTCCACGTCTTCCTACGAAGCGCTGAAAGGCAAGTAGGAATTTATCAGTTGATAAGTCAGTTGTAAGCTCCAGATGAATGGCTCTCGTTGTTCCGCAGGTAAACAACATGATGTAGCATTTCTTCTCTGCAGTTCCAGCCTTCAAGAACAACGGGCCTGCAAAATCTACACCACAAACGGTGAATGGCCGTTGAAACTTAACACGGTCCATTGGCAAAGGCGACTCTATCTCTTCACATCTCTTGGCGTGTATTATCTTGCAGGGAAGGCATGAGTAAATGACCTTCTTGATTACTTGCTTAGCCTTCAAAATCCAGAATTCACGACGCAATTGTGATAACACAACACGAACTCCCATGTGATGAAGTCTTACGTGCGTTACTTTTATCAATAATTTAGTGAAATGATGAGAGCCATCAAGAAGTAGGGGGTTTCGCTCATTCTCGGAAAGATCTGCAAAGTGGAGCCTACTACCATGTCGAATCAGGTTGTCTTCTAGAAGTATACGGAATCGTGCAAATCTTGGATGTAGCCGGTACCGGTTCCTTTCGTGTCAGGGCAGTAAAATATGTACAGAAACACTCCTCATGAACACGGCGTATCCAGTAGAGCCTTGCAGCTTCTAATTCTGTGGTTGTCAAATGCCTTGGATACTGCACTCTTCTCCGTGTCACGTCCACGAAACGTAAAATCCAACAAGTGATATGTATTACCTTCCAATGGGAACTACTGTATATCGTAAAATATCTATCAGTGATTCATTGGCACTGATTACAAGGACTTGAGGGGTTGCTCCTTGGATTCAGGTAGTAATAATTCCTGACGTGAAATTTCCCGTGGCCAAGAAGAGGGAGTCTCAGCTAGCTATTGTGGTCCATTCCACCATAATGAGGAGGAATTTAGATTTAGATCTGTCGCTAACATTGCACGCGTCAGAAGGTCTGCGGGATTGTCTTCACTGCGACAATATTGACATTGAACCGGCGACAGACAGTCTTGAATTACTGTAACGCGGTTGAAGGTCACTCCGTATCCAACCGAGGGCCACCATAGAGTCCGACCACAGTGTAGCTCGCGTGCTGTCAAATCCTGTCGACTGGCAGAAATATTTCAAGAGGCGGGAACCTATCAAAGGGGTCAGAAGTTCTAGTCGTGGGAGTGTAATCCTTTTAACTGGAGACAATATGCTTTTACTGCAGGCCAAGTGTATTGGTATATTATCGTCTGTTATCGTTCTAGTGTACAATGCGGCTCCATATGCTCTCACAGAAGCGTCACAAAACACATGGATATGCGTAGCGTTTGACGTCTGTTTACACATACCAGTCCACCTCGGGACGTTTATAAGTGACAGCTGTTTGATGCTCGATATGCAAAGTTGCCATTTTAAGGCTATATCCTGTGGAAGAATCTCATCTCACTCTATGTCTCGACACCAAGTATCCTGGAAGATTAATTTTCCAACAATTGAGACGGGTGAGAATAACCCCAGTGGATCGTAATATCTTGCTGTTCCTTATAAGAGCTGACATTTCGGTGCAAGAATGTGCGCTAGCTTTTCAGTAATCTCCAGGTGATCGAAAAAGATACAGTCCAATTCTGTGTTCCACCTATACTGCTAATAATAAGAGTTGGTGTCTGACATTTCTTAGAGGGAGGTCCGTTTACTGCCTGCCGAGGCGGGATAAAGGGAGTGGCTGTGTGGTTGCCATTGAAACGAGGGTGGGGCGACTGCTGTTGCCATGGAGATAAAACTTCAGGGCAGCTGGTCTTGCTGGGAGTTGCCAAACCTGTCACTGTCACTGATAACCTGATTGTATAGGAGTGATCGCAAATGGGACGACACCGCCTGGCCAGGTACTCTACAACAGATCACAGCGGTCAGAATGAAGGAGGGAACAAGTGAGCCGGAAGCGAGGGGTAAGAGCATGTAGAAAGGAATGGTGGAATGTGGCATCATCGTAAAATGGCACCTTACATGTCAGACTCCAACTTTAGTTAAGTCTAGTATAATACCTAATATTCCAGTTTCTTGTTTGATATCTCGTCTCTCAGAATGCCATACACTCTTAAGTGTTTCTGAGTTCGTTGCCCATTTATCCATTGGTAGTCGTATGTGCCTGAGCATCGAGCTTAATTCGTAATATAAGCTTATGACCCCATTGTCATCGTCAGCACTAGCAACGAAGTCGTCCATAAATGTCCTCTGATCTAAGAGTTATGCTGCTGTGGGGTATGTGTTACTGCATCTTGAAGCCAGTTTACGTAGAGTCGCAGATAGAAGGAAAGGACTGCACGTAAGACCAAACGGTAACCGCGTAAACATGTACGTGACAATTTTATCTGCTGTTTGCCAGTTACCATCTTTCCCCTTCAGGACGTGATACCAGCAAAATCTGGTTAAGTCTCTGTCCTTTTCATCTAGGTACAGTTGCAAAAAGGCTTGGGCTCCATCCCCAACTATTGCCTTTCGATATGTACGAAAGCGGATTAGCGTTGACAGAATTTCAGGAAGGAGGTTTGGTCCTGCTTCCAGAGCGTCGTTAAGGGATGGCGAGCCTCTCTCATGTGACGAAGCGTCGAAAACAACTCTCCATTTGAGTGCTCCATTCCTCTCTTTCTTGACAGCATGGTGTGGCAGGTAGAAAACATCGCTTAGATTATCTCCTGCAGCAGTCATTTCAACATGTCCCTTGCCAATATAGTCAGTCATTTGTGAATAGTACATTTCTCGAAACTCAGCATTGTCGTGAAATTTCCTTTCAAGTGATCTAAAGCGATTCTTGGCCTTGACGCGGTTTGATGGCAAGAAAACTTCCCCTTTTCTGGGTAGAGAAACTACTCTCCGCCCTCTTTCATACGAAACAAATCGTGAAACTGTTGAAAGTGTTATATCTTGCTGCTCTCATGGTCTTTAAATCCCAGAATTGTCGCATGCTGTCGCCTTTAGGCTCAAATTCTTGACTTGCGTGAACATGATTTATAGCGACATGATGGACTGTGATTCCTGACTTGTTTCCGCTAAGAACCCAACCCAAGTTAGACGGGAGAAGTACCATGGACTCAGTAAGGTGCATTGGTTGGCCATCTAGGATCACCTTTCAGTAGTGATCACCACCTATGAGAAGTTCAATAGGGAGGTCGTTTAATTGTCCTTGGGGTCTGCTAATTGCAACGTTCGGCTGCATGATACGGAATAGACATCGTGTGGAACGGCAGGATGCGGGGAATACTTGTTTCGCTCTCGAAAGCTGTTATCATTATATTACTTTTCGACCACAGGCCACTGATGTTAAACTGGACAAACCTGCGTGTGGTAGCCGTGTGTTAATCACACTCAAATGCGATAACAGACAGTTTCCTTTCTTCGACAACAGTAAGCTTGAGCTGATCCACGAGGCTTGTTTCGATAAAACTGGACTGACTCCCAGCATCAAAATTACATCGTGTAAGTTTGGTCAGTCCAGTCGGGCCAGTTATCCTAACCCGAGCAGTTTGAAGATACGTGAAGTTGGAGATGTTTACATCGATCTTGCCCACCGCTACAGGTTCTCGCTGGTCTCCTCCACAAATTGACACGTGGTGTGTCTTCTTGCATATGGAGCATGCTACGTTATTCTTCTTCGCACAGTCTTTAGAGTGATGGCCTCGACTAAGACAAAGGAAGCATCTGTTCGCTTTCTTCAGTTTTTCAGTTCTCACCTGGTTGTTCGTTACTGTTTGACAATCTTGACCCCAGTGACCTCGATTCTCACAGAAAAGGCAATACGGTTCTGTGACTTGTTTGATATTCTTTCTCTTCGGCTTGTTTGGTCTGGTGTTAACATGGAGAGCCGCTGCCGTCGGAGTATATGTAGTCATTCATTCATTCATTCATTTATTTCAATTAATTCCAACGAGCCTGCAGGCTCATACATAGGAATTGTACATGACATTATATACTGGCGGGCACTTACACATCAAAATATAGTTTGTGTATATAAGATTATTACCGGTAGTAAATGTTTGAGCATATAAACACATATGCCTTTGCTGGCAGGACCTATTGTTTACAGTGCACTATGTCTTCTGGTATAGGCTAGAGCAATTTTGTTACTTTCATAGATCTGTCTCTGTCTTATCCTTGGCTTTGACAATATGAAAGTGACTGAGGTGTGAGCGATGCTAGTAATGCCAATCATTATGCAGCCAGTCCCTGCTATGAATGGTGTGAAAATGTTGCTCATAGGGTCGGTTGGTGTATGCATTTCAGTGAGCTTGACAGACTGATATGTAATAAAAACTCTGGCTCGGTGAGGAAAGCAACGGGAAACTACCTCACTCCTCATTTCCCTAGTACGCCTCTTCAGTGATGCCTAGGCCATCTATGACAGCTGATGGCAGAGCTGTTGAGGATCCCACCAGCGGAATCGCTGACGGACTGCACATACATACATACATACATACATACATACATACATACATACATACATACATACATACATACATACATACATACATACATACATACATACATGCATACATACATACATGCATACATACATATAAACACAACAATATTAAAATATGTACATTATCAATATGAGGATTACAGAGGATTATTTCTGACTGTATTTACATTTACATAACATGAAAGTTGCAGACGTACAAGAATTGATTACAGAGTATTTCCAGTACATATGCATAACACAGAGTTGCAGAGGTACAAGAACAGATTACAGAGTATTTACATTTAAATAACATAAAAGTTGCAGAGGTACAAGAAGAGTTCCGGACAGTTTGCAAGATTGTTTGGGAGAATGACTTAAATGACAACTGATATTTTGATTTAAACAGCACTGTACCTTTCCCAAAAATAATGCTTGACTCTTCGAATTTTGCCAAAGTTGGTGCTGTTTTTACCTCCACAGGGATGTTATTAAATAACTGGATCACAGAGAACTTCAAGCTGTTTATACCATATTTATAAGAGCGAACATTGTAAAAGGCAAAGTCATTTGCGTGTCTAGTACTAAACGGATGGTGTCAGAATTCAGAGTATATGTAGTGTTGTGTTGTACAAATTTATGTTTTATTTTGTACATGAGTATAGCTGTATTGAATTCTGTATTCATGTTTAGGGGTGGTATTTTAGCACTTAGGTATAGATATTTTATTGGCGTTAAGTAGGGAAGCTTTATTTTGTACTACCATTAACTCACTCAAGTCAGACTTCTTACAGCGCGTCCGTTACATTCAAATATTGAAGGTGACTATGAATTAAAGCGTAGTAAATCTGTTTTAGAAGATGTTGTGGGATAAGATAACTAAGTTTCTTTAAAATTCCTGCAACAGGTGAGATATTTTTAATAATGTATTCAACATGGTATGTCCAGTTCAAGTTCCTATCAATCACCAACCCAAAATATTTGACAGGACTAACTAGTTTTATTTCAGTATTCTCCATATGTATTTTTACTGTGTGGGATTTCATTCTGACCTTGTTTTGTCATTATCATATAATTAGTCTTTTGCACATTAATTGTTAATTTATTTGCTTCAAACAAAAAGCACAGAGTATTGAGGTCTTCCTGCATTCTTTAACAATGGAGTCTATATTGCAACCAGTATAGAACAAGTTCGTGTCGTCGGCATATAGTGTGATACGTCCTTTCAAACGGCAAGTTGCAATGTTGTTGATGTAGACTAGACTAATACCGACCACTGTGGAACGCCATGGGTTACCCTAATTGTTGAGCTCCTACAGTTTTTCAGCACTACATAGTGTTTTCTGTCAGACAGATAATTATCAAACCACTTCAAAGCAACACCACGAACTCCTGCTCTCTCAAATTTAGCTAACAGTCTTTCATGGTCCACTGTAACAAAGGCCTTCTTTAGATCTATAAACAACCCACCAGCATAATTATTAAAATCTATTGACTCTTGCAGCAGATTTATGAGATCTACGGTTGCTATTTCAGTGTTAGAGTTCTCACGAAAGGCACACTGTGCATTGTAAAATAAATTACTTTTGTTTAGAAAAGTGAGAAGTCTCTTTTTAACAATAGCTTCTAATATTTTGGAGATTATCTAGATAATGCAGATAGGCCAATAGTTACTAGGATTCTTCCCATCCCCACCCTTGAAGACAGGAACTACTTTAGCTACTTTTAGCTCACTAGGTAATTTACCAGATGCTAAGGATTTGTTAATGATCTCCGTTAGCATCCCGCTTAAAAATCCTGGAATACTTTTAAAAAGTTGGCAGTTATACCATCCTGCCCCCAGCGACTATTGTTTTTTTAGATTTGATATTATAGAACTTACTTCTGTTTCATCAGTTGGATATAGGTAAAATGAGTTCAAGTAACTAATAACCCCACGTGATTCAGTGCTCTGGGGAGGGATGGCAAATATTGCAAATTTTAGCAATATTTGAAAAATATAAATTTAATGATTCACATATTTCCTGACTGTCTGTAATTATCTTGTTAATCTACTTCTAGAAATGTACAATTATCGCCTTTTGTTGTTTTTCTGTTATGTATGATTTCATTGATTATTTTCCATGTTTCCTTTGGGTTCTTGTTATGAATTCTAAATTTTTCAGAGTAATACTTGTTTTTAATCTCCTTTTTAGATTTGTTACATTGTTTCTACACCTGCGATATTCCTGATTGAGATTGGTGTTATTCTTTAGGTTGGGATTTTTAAGTTTCGCATTTAAAATGTCACGTCGCTTAATAAGGCTGAGAAGTTCAGAAGATATCCATGGCAAGCTACCAGTTCTTTGTGTTCGATGACTTCGTGCTTTCAGTCTTTGTGTACTAAGCGGTAGTTGGTCAATAAAGGAATTATATATTATGTCAATCCTACTAGTAGTGTTGTTTATGACTTTTGTGCTATGTTCAGTAATATTACTACTTTCGGGTCTATCATCTTTTCGGTCTACATTAGTTGCTTTCAGTCTTTTCAGTTCAAGCGATTGTGATGGAGATTTAGAATTTGGCAAAAGAATATCAAATATTAATATATTGTGGTCACTTATATAGCTACCAACATTTGATAAATAATTATATATTCCAGAATTATTTATAGACACATGATCTATTAAAGTGCTTGTGGTATCACATATTCGTGTTGGATATATATTATTGCTTTGCTTGAAATCATAGCAAGAAAGCAGGTTCATGTATTTTATTTTTAGTTGGTCACTAGTTAAGATATCAATATTCGTGTCACCCAAAAGTAAGCATAAATTGTTAGTTGTTTTACTTAGAAAATGTTTGAGGGATGCTAGAAATGGTGTGGCATTATTCTTATTTGGGTTATATCCTACAATTAAATCAATACTTTTATATTTACTACTATTAAATTTATCCCTATAAATTTCAAACAATATCAGGCTATGATCAAGTTTACAATTCATTTTCACATTTACTTTCTAACAGTGCGAAGTGTAAATACCTAAGCCACCTCCAGCTTTGCCGTCTCTGTGTGAAAAGATGATTCTCACTTTTACTGTCACAACCAATATATCTACCTGACCTATAATGTGCAACAGAATTTCTATTTCCTCAAGTTTATTTCGGATACTCCTGCTCTTTAGGTACCGCACTGTACGATTTTGACGGACCAGTTAGAGCTGTTTAAGTCCAGGTGAGAAGCAACTGTATATGAACTGATGTTCTGTAAAACAAAATTATTTATGGAATCGTATTGAATTGCATAACAGCCTAATGAGAAGATGGAATATTTGTTGTAACATTTGCGTACGGCCATTAACGAGTGTTGGTATGATATCTTGGCTGTGTCTTCGCTCGGCAACTTTCTAATATCATCAATGCTCCTAATTCGCACTGATCATTGGTTTTCAGTCCTTCTTACGTAGATTTTGCAGTCCCTTGTCCAAATATATTTATATCCATATCCCTGCCCATCTTGTGGAGATATTTATTGCCCGATGTCAGATGTTCATTGATATATAGAGCTCGGTTAGCTGCTTGGATACCTAAATCTTTAGAGCTTATTGAGTCGATTTATTCTTCCTTGCTGCGAGCAGCTGACCTTTTTTTAACCGGCTGCACAATTTTACCAGGAGAGGATGAGGGAGTTCGTGCTTCTTTTGGGGTAGACGATGACACGCATCAACATCACCATCGGTCACTTCGACACCGAGCGCATTGCCAAGTGCTTTCGCAACTGCGACTGGATTATCGTCACCAAGCTGAGGCAGTCCATGAATGTCTTCGTTGTTCCTCCGGACGTACTGTTGGGGGTCTTGATTTTCCTCTCTAAACTTAGAGACTTCTTCATCTGCTCTTGTCTTTTCCCTTTCGAGGACAGCAACCTTAGACTTCAATGCCGCTACTTCTGCCATAGCGTTTTTAAAGTCATCAGTTATTTTGTGCAGCTGACGCTTAATATCGTCGAAACTCTCAGCACAGAATGTTACCGACTTTTTAATTTCCGCTTGTTCAGCTTTGATTTCTTCTAGTTTACATAGCCTTTTGTGGATGTCCCTAACTACAGATTCCATATCCCCAGTTAGAGCTGTTTAAGTCCAGGTGAGAAGCAACTGTATATGAACTGATCACAGAAATTAGGTTTCCCCAGCAGCAATCAAACGCAAAGAATGAAACAACTGTTCTTCAGTCTGCAATCGTGAGACCACGCTTACCTAAGCTTGAAATTAAACCTTTCATGGGCACCTTTTCAGACTGGCCAAGATTTTATCAGCAATTTGAATCAGCAATTCATAATAATTCGGCAATTACGCCAGTTGACAAACATCTGTATCTATGGAACTTGGTAGAAGGAGAAGCCAGACATCTCATCAGTGGGCTGAAAATGTCAGAGGAAAATTACAAGATCGCACTTCAGAAGCTGAAGGAACGCTTCGACAACATTAAATTACAGCAACAGGAACATATCGATTTCTTCCGTACCTTGAGAAAACATTCAGATTCAACTACTACCGAGTTGAGAAGCATATATAACAGTTGCCAGATGAATATTGCAGCTCTTAAAGGACTTGGGTTTGATGCCTGCATGCTTGGTTCCTTTTTATCTGCAGATATTTTATGTGCCTTTCCAGATGAAACAAAATTCGCCTGGTACACTACGCAGGGCGATGATGGTAACTTGGATGCCCTGATGAATTTCCTGGACAAATGGGTACTCAGCAAAGAAAAATCAGAGAAGTTGAACGAGTTCAGTGACAGTTTAGGAGAACAGTTCTCTACAACAATGAATCTACACACCAGTCAATACAAGAAAGAAATAAAAAAGAGTAAGCATACTGAACAGCAAAATAATCCACCTAAACTAACGTACAGCGATGAAATAAAAACAAACCCAATCACATGCGCCTTTTGCGATAGAAGAAGCCACTGGAGTAACGAATGCCATAAAATAGTCTCAGTTGCAGCCAGATCAGAAAAATTAAAGAAAGATGGACGATGCT
Source organism: Anabrus simplex (assembly GCF_040414725.1). Lineage (NCBI taxonomy): Eukaryota > Metazoa > Arthropoda > Insecta > Orthoptera > Tettigoniidae > Anabrus > Anabrus simplex. The sequence continues at coordinate 506,004,564 of NC_090267.1, read as the reverse complement.
TCATCCGTTTAGGCAAAAACCACAAAATGAAAGACTGTAGAAAGAAAGATCAGAAATGTCGAGTCTGTAATAACACAGGACATCATAAATCCATTTGCAAGTCATCCTTGGATACAATAACGGCAGTAACCACAGGGGAGTCACCTACGAAAGAAACAACTGTTACAGCCGTCCATACTACAGAGACAAGGAATACACAATTGCATGAGATGTTTTTGAACACAGCTTTAGTATGGATTTCTGATCGCAACGCCAATCAGCATATAACAAAAATACTACTTGATGCCGGAAGTGAACGCAGTTATATCGTCAAAGATCTAACAGATAAACTAAACTTGGTAAACATTGGAAAAGAGTCCTTAATTATTTCAACGCTTGAACATCACGGTAAAGCAACAATACGCAACCGAGTACGATTTCAACTTACAGGAGCAGCCACGGGAACTGCAATCAACATAGAAGCTTTAGAAGCTACACATACTTTTCAAGCTCTGAGACCAGTTCCAATGGATATTAGGCAACAATTCAGCAATTTAAAATTTGCAGATGCTGATGAAATATCGAAGAACATCTCTATTGGAATATTAGTTGGCGCTGATTACCATGAACGTATCTTCCAAGATGACATCATCCGCTTATCAGACTCACTCACCATTCGCAGAAGTATTTTTGGTTGGATTCTATTTGGAAGTCGCACTGGGATTTCGATAAAAGAAACAAATTCATACTTCATTCACTCAGAAACAGACAACCTATTGAGGAGATTCCGGGAGCTAGAGAGCATCGGAATCAGGGATGATGAAACTCGCAAATTCACAGCCAAGGAACAGAAGATCTTGACAACAACCAATGAACAATTTGCGATAACTGAAAGACGGTGCACAGTATTCCTACCTTGGAAAAAGGATGAACCTAATCTACATGACAACAGGAATATTGCATTAAAGCGTTTCGATAGTTTGAAGAAGCGATTTGCAAGAGATAAGAAATACGAAGAACGCTATGTACAAGCAATGCAGAAACACATTGAGAACGAACAAGTTGAATTCTGTAGTGAGGAATCACAAAGAGGAAAAACATTCTTCATGCCACATCATGCAGTAATTCGAGATGATCATGAAACAACCAAAGTGAGGATCGTATTTGACGCTTCTTCACATGAGAAAGGCGAATTGTCTTTGAACAGCAACTTAGAATCTGGCCCCAATCTGAATCCAGATTCAACAGCAACCTTACTTCGGTTACGAACGTTCAACAAATACATTGCAGCAGACGGGAATCAGAGCTTTTTACAGTTGATTCTGAATGAGAAAGACAGAGATTCCACTCGTTTTTTCTGGTTTAAAATGATTCGTTCAGAAGAAGGGTGGCTGAGAACCAATGAGACCACAATATACCGTTTCTGTCGACTCCCATTTGGGCTGACATGCAGCCCGTATTTGCTGGCAGCAACTTTAAGACAACTAGCAACGGTGATGAAAGACAAATATCCAAACGCATTAAGAATTCTAGAAGACAACGTGTATGTTGACGATCTAGCAGCAGGCGGAGACACGGATGAAGAATTGATAGACATTTATACAGAGATGAAAAATTGTTTCAATGAGATCAGCATTCCACTTTCCAAATGGTTATCAAACTCAATAACAATGAACCACGTGTGGCGAGAAACGAAAGAAGTGGTCCGCCAAAATACATCTATTTTAGGCATTCCAACTGATACGGATACAGATGAATTCTACTTCTCGTTCGAGAATACCGTAAGTACAGCAGCACTCATGCCCTGTACTAAAAGAGTTGTTCTGAAGACTGCAGCAAGAATCTACGATCCATTAGGCCTCCTATCACCAGCAACAATTACAGGAAAGATTATTTTCCAAGAAACTTGGCTGAGAAACCTCGACTGGGATGAGCTTTTGCCACATGATTTAGTTCAGAAGTGGAACCACTGGCTAGAAGGTTTAAAAAGCTTACACACAGTTAAAATTCCACGATGGATAAGATCTTGGATCAAGCAAGACCAGACCAGAGAACTGCACATTTTCAGTGATGCCAGCGAACGAATATATGGCGCAGCAGTTTACATCAAGACGACCATAAACGAACATGTCAGGATCGAATTAATCACAGCCAAAAATCGACTCGCACCAGTTCAGAAAATATCCTTACCACGACTAGAACTCATGGGAGCTATCATAGCAGTTCGTCTTTCGGAGTATGTCAAACGTGAACTACACTTGGAACTACACCACGTCCAATTTTGGACCGATTCAACCATTGTATTACACTGGATAAGAGGAAACGCGTCGGAATGGAACGTGTTCGTCTCGAACAGAATACATGAAATTCATCGAAGGTCACACCCAACACAGTGGCGTCATTGCCCCGGCAAGGAAAACCCTCCAGATCATATAACACGAGGGCTAACAGCAAATCAACTGCGTGGAAGTAACTCATGGTGGCATGGTCCAGACTGGCTTATAAAACCAGAAGAGTATTGGCCGAAATCAGTTGAAATATCACAAACAGAACTTGATAAAACAGGAATAGAACGAAAGAAAACAGTTTCCCATGCTACCGCAGCTAAACAGACAGAAGCGATTTTCGATATTACAAGATATAGCAGATTAACCAAAGTTCTCAGGATTACAGCATGGATTTGGCGATTTACACGAAATACACGCTGTCAAGAAAAAACGTTAGGCCCACTACAATTAGACGAAATTCAAACTGCAAAGCTGTTTTGGATTAAACATTCACAGAGAGAATCGTTCCCAGAAGAAATAGAAGCACTACAGAAAAGGTCAGAACTACCCAAGCAGTTAAAAATTAGAAACTTTTCTCCATTCATCAAACATGGCATTCTTAGAGTTGGTGGACGTTTACAATTTGCCGGTTTAGATGAAAACGAGCAACATCCCATTATTTTAAATGGTGACCACCATTTCACAAAACTGTTAGTAGAAGAGGAACATAAAACCCAATTCCATGTAGGAACTCGAATTTTGTTGAGTATTTTAAGGACAGACTTTTGGATACTTCGAGGACGACAGATCATCAAGAAAATCATTAGACAGTGCTTACCGTGCAAAAAACTTAAAGCAAAGGCAGCTTCGGAAGTTGAACCCCCTCTTCCGGCAGAACGCGTAACTCCTAGCAGACCATTTGAGACCACTGGTGTGGACTTCGCAGGTCCGTTATATTCCAAGAATGGAGGCATATTACGGAAAAGATACATTGCATTGTTCACATGCGCTGTCACACGCGCTGTACACTTGGAGCTTGTGACAGATATGAGTACGGAGAAATTCATTCACGCCTTACAGCGATTTATTGGACGAAGAGTTTTATGTCGAACAATTTGGTCCGATAACGCACGAACATTTAAGAAAGCTGAAAGAGAACTTAGCACATTATGGGAAAATCTGAAAACAGAAGACATTGTGCATTTTTTGAATGGTAAAAATATTCATTGGCAATATATAGTCGAACGCGCTGCTTGGTGGGGAGGATTCTGGGAGAGAATGGTACAGACAGTGAAAAGCTGTTTGAAGAAAGCCTTAGGAAGCAGGCGGTTCGATGATGAAGAAATTTACACAGTTCTCGTCGGAATTGAAGCAACAATCAACAGTAGACCCTTGACGTATGTGGAAAACGATCCTCAGCATCGTGCGCTGACACCAGCACATTTTCTTATTGGTGACAACACAACAAGGCTACCAGACAGAAAGACCAATGTTGAAGATAGTAACAAAACAAAGGAAGAAATGAATCAGATGTGGATAGAAAAACAGTCTGCACTGAACACATTTTGGAAGAAGTGGAGGAACGAGTATCTATTGGATCTAAATCGTTTCCATGAAGTTCAGCAACGGAACCAGAATCGTCCACTTCTTCAACATGGAGATCTGGCGCTACTAAGCGACGATAAACTACCAAGGCAAATTTGGAAGATAGCTAGAATCTCCAAACTCATCATGGGACGAGATGGGAAGATCAGATCCTGTGAGCTGACTGACAAAGAGGGGAGAGTATTTCGAAGACCCATTCAACTGGTACATCCATTGGAGTTGAGCAACCGTGGTACGGCTCAAGGTGGGGAGTGTGGAGAACTATCTAACTGACCGTACCTGTTCGCTACACAGCTAAGGAGTTTGAGCCTCCATGGACGTTAACATACTCTTGCTATCTACTTAATATGGACTCCATGAAAGTAATAGTATAGTAGTCATGGTGATGTTTGATGCTGTTGTAGCAGAGGATGATTCTTCGTAAGAATAAATCAGTAACCCTATGACATTTCAGTGTTCTTATGAAGTAAAACATTACATAAGGTGTTATCCGAGTGAATGACAAAGTGGCCACAGCTTTTCCAATGTGTCTCGCTGAGTCCAAGTATGTCCAGATCATATAGGCTCATTACTCTTTTCAACGATAGCCAGTTTTCCTGTCTGTAAGAGACCTCGTACATTCCAGGTTGCAATCTTTCTAACTACGCGCAAGTTTGGTTTGGATTGATTTGCACGTTCAGATGCTCCTCCGGAGATCCGACTGGAAGACTTACTCCGGACACTGATGTATGTTTGAGTAAAGCCATCAGGTTGTCTTGGGAAAATTAACAGTGATGGTTTCCCGTTGCCTTCCACTGACACCAATTCCACTCTGATCACCGACCCAGCTTCCCGCTAGGGTTGTTACCCTACCTTCCACTGAGTTGCTCGCCTTAACAGGGACACCACGTGTAGGTAGGAAATGGAGAATTGAGGTGAGAGAGGCTAAGAGAACTCTCTTGTTGAATTCTTTCATTCGCATCACACGTTCATTTAGCCAGAGTCTCAGGGTGGTCGCAGAGGCTCTCCCTCGGTCAGTTCCCACGGCCCATACCTATTATTATTATTATTATTATTATTATTATTATTATTATTATTATTATTATTATTATTATTATTATTATTATTATTATTATTATTATTATGTCCGACTCGTTGGCTGAATGGTCAGCGTACTGGCCTTCGGTTCAGAGGGTCGCGGGCTCAATTCCCGGCCGGGTAGGGGATTTTAACCTTCATTGGTTAATTCCAATGGCCCGGGGGCTGGGTGTTTGTGCTGTTTCCAACATCCCTGCAACTCACACACCACACATAACACTATCCTCCACCACAATAACACGCAGTTACCTACACATGGCAGATGCCGCCCACCCTTACCAGGGCTGCACTCGGCTAGAAATAGCCACACGAAATTATTATTATTATTATTATTATTATTATTATTATTATTATTATTATTATTATTATTATTATTATTATTATTATTATTATTATTATTATTATTATTATTATTATTATTATTATTATTATTATTATTATTATTATTATTATTATTATTATTATTATTATTATTATTATTATTATTATTATTATTATTATTATTATTATTATAAAAGAGTTTTAGCTTGTAGAGTTAAACTTACAACTAGTGTGTGGCTTGTACAGTACCCTACCAACTCACAAACTTCTTTATTTAGAAATAACACAAGTACATTTTTTCTTTATCTTATCCCGCTTGCCCATAAACATACTGTAAATTATGTTCCATTATCATTATTTTCATCACAATTTTATTGCACCCTCCTCTAGCTTTGTAGAATACGTTCACATGTCACCAGGCCAGGCATGTCAACTTTCTTCCATATTCAATATTATGTATGACTAATATTTTCATGCTAAGTTTAACATTTTTAATGGCGATTCTAACCTAAAGGTGGTAGTGTTTCACGTTGGTACTAACAACGTAAGACAAGCAGGTATTGTAAGTACCAACATAGTTGGGGATGTGTGGGATCTGGTAAATGCAACACGGGTGAATTTTAAGGAAGCGGAGATTGTTATCAGTGGAATACTGTGTAGGAGGCATACTGACTGGAAGGTGATTGGGGATTTGCATGAGACTATGGAGTGAGTGTGTGGGAAACTGGGAGTGAGATTTCTAGATTCTAACAGGTGGGTAGGAGATAGGGATCTGCGCTCAGATGGCCTTCACTTAAACTGCAGTGGCACATATAATTTGGGAAATTTGTTTAAAAGGGTTATAGGGTGGTACATTCAGGGAAGCGGGGTGGCCTAGGGAGCGGTGATAAGGGAACAGGGAACTGGAAGTCAATTAGGAATGACATAAAAATGTTAGTGCTGAACTGTAGAATCATTCTAAAGAAAGGAATATAATTAAGTAATTTAATAGATATTTACTAATAATGTTATTTGCTTTACGTCCCACTAACTACTTTTACGGTTTTAGGAGACGCCGAGGTGCCGGAATTTAGTCCCTCGGGAGTTCTTTTACGAGCCGGTAAATCTACCGACACGAGGCTGACGTATTTGAGCACCTTCAAATACCACCGGACTGAACCAGGATCGAACCTGCCAAGTTGGGGTCAGAAGACCAGCGCCTCAACCGTCTGAGGCACTCAGCCCGGCAAGATATATACTTACGAGATACCGGTATTGTAATATGAGTTGAATCATGACTGAGAAAAAATGTACCGTAATGGATGCAGAAATTTTCTCACAGAACTGGAGTGTGTTATACATGTAATCATTCTCATTGTTGGTCCGTACTGAATTTTACGTTATGTCCAAATAGCAGGTGGATTTATCAAAAACCACCTATTCAATATAACGTTCGTATATCTAAGATTTATATCTTGCTATAATAACGTTATTGAGACATGTTTTCGCCCTCTAGCTGGCTATCATCAGCCTTATCTCGTACCTCTTAATCATTAATCAGGATCCTGATTTTGTACAAAATGTTACGTAGATATTATATTGTACAGAGTTAAAGAAATCCATATTACACGTTCTTAATTAATAGTCTGAGAATTTGTGCAATAAAAACTTCTAAGAAATCAACTTGGCTGAGATGATTATTTACTGTTAAAGAGATTATATGAATAAATAAAATTTATTGACTGTCTTGTACATTTTTCAAGCTTAGTCTGAATGTATAAGACTAAAATTCTGCTCCTATGTTGAATTTTAAAAAATTTAAAAAATACTAGAGAACATTTGTTTTTGTTTGGGACATTGAATAAAATCTGGTTAAAAACTTTTCAAACTGGTTGTGGTCGTAATAAACTGTTGCCTTCTCGAAACTTTTTACAATCCCGCGTACAAATCATTGATGTTAAACCGTCTCATATGGCCACCCTGTGAATGAGTATTTGTTTTGAAATATAAGGTTGTTTAACAATCTAGAAGACGATATGTTGACATAATTATTATTATTAAAACACACACATATTCGAATCCGGCGTTCTTCTTAATTGTACAAGTGAAGAATGGATATTCAACAGAGCAAAACTGGTTGTATCCTTTAATTGAAATTATGGTTGCTGCCCCTTGTTATGCTACTGGTCGAAAGGGAACACTCATTCTTGATATTAGGTGATGCATGAGTGTTCTAACCAACACCGTCCTCTAGGCTACCAAACTAGCCCTTTGGACGATGGGGAGAAAAATCTTACACGTCTAGGAGGAATGCTCCCAGGTGAGAAGGTTCTCCCACGAAGGGAGATAAGCGAATACAAGAAAGAGCGAGAGAAAACACAGTCAAACAAAACCCAAAAGGAGAAAATTACACACTTACCGGAAGCAGAGAAGGGAAGCGGCTTAAGGCCGTGGTTACAATTACCAAACGAGACAGTGGCAGTGCTCCATTGAAAACGCTGAATGAAAAACAACAGCTTGGTGACATAAAATAACTTTGATACTGAATGAGATGTAACAACTTCAACAAGAAAAAAACAAATTGAAGTCAAATTTGAGTAAAACCTAGGATTAATTCAGAAAAGGAAAGGTGATCGATCACCGGAATAAAATAAACCAAGCAAACTTTTAGTTTCAGTAAACAAGATTACAGTTCAGTTAGATGCTAAAGAGATCACTTCGTTTTCGTCACCTCGAGTAATTAACACCATTACTACCAAGAGGCTGTTCCCAGGTTAAGTAATAATTTAACGGAGAAATTTACGCACACGCCGCAACCAAACGAAAAGATAATTCAGGCTTTAAAAGGGTGGCGAAAATGAATTAACGAAAATCAAAATATAGTCAACAAGATACACCAAACCAAAAATTTTAACAGAGAATAACGCAAAGCACGCGTATCGGTTCACTCAATCCAATTCCCAACAACAATCCAATCAACATTCCGTTGCTAAGGTAACCGAAAACAACACAAAGCCTCCTTCCCGAGCGAGGAGGACAATAAACAGCAGCAAGGAAAAATAACCCAAAAACCCCAGGAGAAAAGAAAACATACCAAACAGAGCAGAAAAGTACACATAATTACGAACAGGAAACCCCAGAAAGAAAAGTTGATAAGCTCGGTACCTTGGCAAAGCCACCTTGGTTCACACGAAAATATTACAATACTGGCCAGAAATGAACATTATTAATTTTAAAATTAAATTTTCGAAATTGGTCCACCGTGCATTTTCCACGCTCCGAAGAATAATTGGTTAGGAGAACCCATCTTTTGAAACACATTAGCTCACACGATGCCATGTCCGAATTCTATTATATTATTATTATTATTATTATTATGCTCATTCCAATGAAAGTACATCAAACTTTTCTTCACGGGATATGAGAAAATAAGACACTACACTTTAGAAAATCCAAACCTGGTCATTGTTGAAAGTGTACACCACGAAGCAACTGAACTTAATCTCGCCACGAAGAATCCAGAAGAAGCTTTCACCAAAAATAAGAGATTAGATGAAAATGGTAGGTCAACTACAAGCTCGACGGGGAAAGATCCCCGTTAAAGGGAAATTCACCCAGGTTTTAGCGTAAAACACCACGCCATTGCGTAGCAAACGTTTCCACTTCCACACATCATGGCTCCTCGTTCCAAGGATCATGTAAGAGAAATAGATCCGTCACTCTCTGTATAATATAATATAGTTCACTGAGAAAACATGGTCATGGAAGCTATAGTGGCCTCTGTATCTCCGCCAACATAAGGAAACAAATACCACGATAATACCTCGTAATAAACTTGATAATAACAGTTGTTACTTTGTAAAAATTTTAATTGTGATGGAGATAATGATTGCATTTCGGTAGGAAAGTTGTATCTAAAGCTTCTCTCGTGTCTTTTTCTTGAAAAGCAAATTGCAGTTACCGTATTTGTATGTTGGCAATACTGTTGTAACGCTAGCTTGTATCGTTTCACCGTTTGCATTTTAATGTACATTTACATCTATTAAGTAATAAATGCAACATTGATAACCGAAAATGTTAATGCAATTCATATAAAACCCCAAAACGCCCACATTTGCCTAAATCACGACCTAACATAACCTCATTCTTTCGCTCGTTCGTTCGTTCGTTGAACCCTTCCCACGACTTTTATATATGGGAATGGAAAACAGGAGAAGGAATGGAAGAAGTAAAACACAGTATAATGCACACAATTTCTATTTTGAATTTTATTCCAAACAGCAGGTAAGAAGCACAATCACACACACGTTTACTCTCAACAGCTAGATAGTTCAATGTGAAATACGTTCATGATCATAATGCTATTTCTTCACACTACGAACGCGTATATTTATAATTTCACTCCATACTCTCAAAAAAACGGGATCAAAAATCTCGTTCAGTGCGAAGGAATCTCAACAAATTTTCGTCTAACAAGCACTATTACTTACCGTACGACCAAGCTCCCTTCGCGCGCAACGATAACAGTGTTGTGTTTTGAATTTGCTGTACCGCGCAACTGAATGTGTAATGCCAACCACTGCCTTCTAAATTAACCCTCTAAAAGAGAATTTCAGTTTTCACTGGTTGGCGGAGATTGAGGGGCCCATCTCAGAACTGCTTCGGACGCTCCCTATGAAGTGTCACCCCCTTGCCTCGTTCAGAACTGATGCGTTGGTACGCGGGCTCAGAGCAGTCACGCCAGGCAGCTCGCCGCGCATGCGCAGCAAAGCGGAGACATTGCATTAACTCAGTACAGGAGCGAACGCCGCATTACGTAAAATAATGAAAGAACATTACATTGGCATAAAGCCGATTGACACTAATGTCTATAGTGATAATGTACCACTCTTGTTAATATTATTGTCTGGATGTGGTCCAATATAATATTCACGTCCACCTAGACCTTTTATTACTTTAAATGTTTACACTGACACTATTAACAACTCATCATTAAACAAGATTAACACGCTTGTTGCTATGTACATAAGTTACCAACTTCAACAAAACAAAAAACCTTACATAGTAAAGAAAAGTAGTTCAAGACTCCGTGTCCTTACACTACTCCCCCTCCAGTAACTGTGTTACGAACAAATTATAGTTCATGATAGTGAAGAGTGTGTCTGTAAGAAACACAAAAATAAATACACATAACACAATGTTTAAAAAAAAATATTCTTGATGATACTAGTCACTAATTCTTAAAATGAACAACTTGCTCTAAGAAGCGAGCAGGAAATGTTATTGTTCTGCCTGACTTTGACACTCTGGTGGTTGATGCTGACTTATCAACAGTGTGTTGAGGTTGGGTGTCCTTTGGAAGATGTATAGGGATGCTCTCAGATGAACCATCTTGTTCCTGCAACAGGTAAGCTGGTTTCAGTCTGTCCACTGATAGATTAGCAAGTTTTCCCTTGATCTTAATGGTGAAATATTTGTCGTGCCGTGTTATGACAGGGAAAGGGCCCTCATAAGTGGGTTCTAAGGGTTTTCTGACCCTGTCACATCTTAGAAATACATGAGTACAGGTCTGTAGATCTTTTGGAACAAACACTGATCTTGACGTGGTGCATGTACGTGTACTGGGTTTTAGCTTTAGCATTTGCTCTTGTAAATCAGATGCAAATGTATCAGGATCAATTTTGGCTGTTGGTTCCTCAAAAAATTCACCTGGAAGTTTGATAGTTTTCCCATATACCATCTGTGCAATTGAGTGGCTTGACGTTTCTCGAAGCGCAGTCCGCAATCCTAGTAAGACAGTAGGTAAGATTTCTGTCCATTTAGTGGTATTATGGGCCTTGATAGCTGACTTCAGAGTCCTATGCAGTCTCTCAACTTTGCCATTACACTGGGGATGATATGGTGTAGTATGCTGAAGTTTTATCCCACAAATTATAGCCAAGTTTTGAAACAATTGAGATCTGAACTGTGCTCCTCGATCAGTGATTACACGTAACGGAACGCCGAATCTTGCAATCCAGTGATGGTAGAAAGCTTTTGACACTTTTTCCGCTGTTGCATCTTCAAGGGGGATAACTTCCATCCAGGAAGTGAAGCGGTAAATACAGGTTAAACAGTAGGTCATGCCATTGGAGGGTGGCAGTGGTCCGATGAGGTCAATGTGTACAACACAGAAGCGATCATCAGGCTCCTCATATTCTTCAAGTTGCGATTTAATATGTCGAGTGGTCTTTGTTTTCTGGCAGCTGATACAGGATCTAGCCCATTGTCGTGCATCACTTCTTATGCTAGGCCAAATAAATCGAGTAGTTAGCATCTTCACTGTAGTCTTTATTCCAGGATGAGCGAAACCATGTAAATGCAGAAATATTTGGCGACGAAATGGCTTCGGAATGTAAGGTCTGATATTTGCAGTGGAAGTGTCGCACCAAAGCTTTGCTCCTGATGGAAGCTGATATTGCTTAAAAATGTAGGGATTTATTGTCATTCCGAAGTTGCTGCAATTCTTCATCTTGAAGCTGGCTTTTAGCAATGTTGTCATAGTCCACTATTGATACTTCATCAACTCTAGATAATGCATCAGCAACAATGTTGTCTTGACCACTGACATGACGAATATCGGTTGAAAACTGTGATATGTACTGCAGTTGTCTCATCTGCCTAGGAGATGCCTTTTCGTTTCTTTGCTTGAAAGCAAACGTGAGCGGCTTGTGGTCAGTGAAGATAATAAAGTTTCTACCCTCCAGTAGATGTTTGAACTTCTTTACAGAAAGATAAATTCCCAACAATTCTCGGTCGTAGGTACTATAAACCTTCTGTGACTGACCCAGCTTCTGTGAAAAGAATGAAATCGGTCTCCAACTTCCATTTTCCAATTGCTGGAGTACAGAACCAACCGCAAAATCTGATGCATCAGTGAACAGTGTTAGCGGCAGGTCAGGGTTAGGAAAAGCTAATAATGCTGCATTTGCGATATCATATTTACACTTTTCAAACATTTTCTTCGCTTCCTCAGTCCACTGAATAGGTCTATTGTCCTTCTTTCTTGCTCCCTTAAGGTAGTCGTGCAGAACGGCTTGAGTTTGTGCAGCGTCTTTCAGGTAACGTCTGTAGTAGTTGACGACACCAAGAAACGTACGGAGCTCATGGATTTTGTCAGTTAACTTGTAATCCAGAATTGCTTGCACTTTCTGAGGTAAGGGACGAGAGCCCTCTGGCGTTATCCAATATCCAAGGAAGCCTAATTCATTTACTCCAAATACTGACTTTGAGATATTGATACGAAGTCCATACCTAGAAAGTCGTTCCAGGACTAGTTGTAGATGTGACTTATGCTCTTCTATACGGGCTGATGCAATTAAAATATCATCCAAGTACGGGAACACGAAATCCAGTCCATACAGAACTTCATTTATAAATCGCTGAAATGTTGAAGGTGCATTTCGAAGGCCAAAACTCATAACGTTAAATTCATATAGTCCAAATGGTGTGATGATAGCAGTCTTAGGCTTATCTTCTTCAGCTATAGGTATCTGAAAGTATGCTTTGAATAGATCAATTTTGGAAAATATGTTCTTGCCTTGCAGGATACAGTGGAAATCTTCTATCCTGGGAACAGGGTAACGGTCTGGAATTGTTCTTTCATTTAATCGCCTATAATCACCACATGGGCGTACTGTGCCGTCCTTTTTGGGAACCATGTGAAGAGGACTAGCCCATGAGGATTTAGATGGCCTAATAATTCCATTGTCTATCATGAATTTGAATTCTTGTTTTGCCTCTTCCATACGTTTTGGATCTAGCTGTCTAGCCCTAGAAAACACGGGTGGACCTTCAGTGGTAATATGATGTTTGATGTCATGCTTAATTTCACCAGGAATTAAATTCGGCTTAGCTATATCTGGGTACTGCAACAATAGGTCTGAAAATTTAATGTTTTGAGTCATAGAACTGACAGCATTTTCTTCTGAGATTGGCATAACTTCACCCTCAGTGCAGAGCTTGGTTACACCATCTATCAATCTCTTGTTACGCAAGTCCACTAATAACTGGAATTTACTCAGAAAATCAGCTCCCAATATGGCCTTATTGACCTTTGCTACAATAAATGGCCACTGGAAATTGCGTCGAAGTCCTAAATCAATAGTACGTATTTCAATTCCGAATGTAGGAATTTCGGTCCCGTTAGCAGCATATAATTTATAAGTTAAATCAATTTTAGATTTCGGTGTAGCTGGTACCAGTGAGACATCAGCCCCACTGTCCACTAAAAATTGCAATCCCGATTTTTTGTCCGTTACAAATAGGCGAGTTTTGCGACTATTGACTTGAGCAGCGGAATTCGCCGCTAATTCAGCTGCGATTTCCCGTTTCCCTGACCTGACCAACTACATGGAGGAGTACATTTTTCTGGTTTACAGTGGCGTCCAAATCGAAAATGGTAGTAGCAATATTTGCCTCCGGGGTTAAACCTCTTCCTGGATTTACTACGGCTATTGCTACGACGGCGATGTTCACCCCTATGCTGAGATCTACTCTGATGACCGATGGATAATGAAGATATTTGTTCCTCCAGTCCCGAAATTCGAGCCATGATGTCGTCCATCGTAACAGGGAAGGCAGGATGTTGTTCCCGGTCACCATGTTTAACTGAATATGATTCATGACGGGGATTCATTTCCATTATTTTATCGGCCATGATAGCCACTTTATCAAGTCCTTCATCACTAACAATCAAAATGTTCTTAATGGAATCAGGGAGTTTCTCTAACCACAGAGTTTTTAAGACCTTATCCGACACATCTACTCCGGCTAAAGCTTGCATTTTGCGCAATAACTGACTAGGCTTCTGGTCTTCTAACTCAGTTCCAGTAACTAGTCTCTTAATGCGTTTATCCTCACTTTCCTTAAATATATTTAATAGTCGTTCCTTAGCCAACGAGTATCTGTTCACATCACTACCTTTAATAATGTCCCATATATTTTCTATATATTTAGGATCTAGTTGAGACACTAAATGGTTAAATTTAGTTTCTTCTGCCTTAATTTTACAAATACTAAACTGAGCCTCCACTTGATAAAACCAAATTTCCGGTCTCTCTGTCCAAAAAGGTGGAATTTTTACGCTAACCTTATTTGCTTCTGGTCGATCTTCGGGCACGCTTTCGTTATTCGCCATATCTTCTCTAGATCACGTCGGGGTCACCAATATGTACCACTCTTGTTAATATTATTGTCTGGATGTGGTCCAATATAATATTCACGTCCACCTAGACCTTTTATTACTTTAAATGTTTACACTGACACTATTAACAACTCATCTAGAGATGGGCACTATCGACTGATAACTATCGAACTAGTCGATAGTTGAAACTATCGTAACAGTCGACTACTTTAAAAAACAAGTCGACTGAATTCAGTCGCAGTCCCCGTCACGGATCTCTCCACGCTTTGCTCTCCAGTCAGCACAAAACAAGTCGACTGAATTCAGTCGCAGTCCCCGTCACGGATCTCTCCACGCTTTGCTCTCCAGTCAGCACAAAACAAGTCGACTGAATTCAGTCGTACTCCCGTCACAGCGACGCGGAAGCGAATGGAACTATCGGTTTATGGTCATTTCGGATATGTAATATATAATATGTTAACTTTATAGGTACATACTTAATGTGGCGATTTTCTCTTGTCGTTTATGTGCTCTTTATTTCGTTGCATATTTGTTTATATTAATTACGTTATTCATAAATAAGGCATAACTATAATAATAATCTAGAAAATACAGTATTAGTGTGTTTGGCTAGACTCATATATATCTTGATTGTGTACTACAGCAACAAATTTTACATATTATTATTGTTAGCACTGTTCGGGAATAGAGCCTCATTGTGGTCTTTCTACGTTTCACTGTCCATTTAGCACCAAGAAAGACCATTCCTATGATGCTTATTCGTATTAAGGGCATCTCCCTATTTATTAGCGCCGTGTACGAACGAGTGCGTAAATCGGATTTTAATCTGCGCAACTGTGAATTCCTCGATAGTGTGATTATAAAAGTCTGGAATTGGGGTATGCTCCCAAGGTACAGTACTATTGTGGCAATTGCCAGGAATGAATGTAGAAAACCCCATGGAAAACTGCATTAAGGATATGGTATCCGCTGTCCGTGAATGGAATACGGAACTGGGATATCCAGGTGGTGCAGCTTGTTATTCCTAATGTGGAGTGGTGTGGACTCCTCGGCTGCGAACGTGGGTCCCTTTGAATAAATTTGTAAGTCACTCAATTTAACATTAATTTTGTTCTAATGAGTGTCTATACAAGTGATTTCTAATTATTGGTAAATTGCGTTAAAATCAGTCGAATTCGTAAAAGTACGACTCTCCACTTTTGATACGGAGAGTTTCGACTGGAAACATTCGAATGTTTTTCATGGACTGACTACTTGCGTTATACGAATACTTTCTTTCGACTGAAATCATTCGACTGTTCAGTCTTCTCAACAGGAAGTAATGAATACTTTTGTTCGACTGAAAACATTCGACTATTCAGTTGATAGTTTGAAGGGACTATCGCCCGACTAGTCGATAGTGGTTTTCAGTCGATAGTGCCCATCTCTAAACTCATCATTAAACAAGATTAACACGTTTGTTGCTATGTACATAAGTTACCAACTTCAACAAAACAAAAAACCTTACATAGTAAAGAAAAGTAGTTCAAGACTCCGTGTCCTTACAATAACACCAATCCAGAAGGTTGTTGGGGAAGCTCAATACTGTTAATACTGTCACAGTGTTGATTCTAATTTGTAGGAAAGCGTATTGATAATGTCCCCTCGGCTATCGTGAAGGCGACTAGTTGTTCTGACAAAGCCTGTTCGACTGACTTTTATCGTACAGATAGGATAGGAATGATAGGAGGACGAGTATTCATTCTGGTGAAAGAAGAATTTGTAAGCTACGAAAAAGTTAACGATGACAAACATGAAATTCTAGGTGTAAGGCTCATCTCTAAAGATAATAGGCAACTTGATGTCTTTGGAGTGTACAGACCAGGAAAGGGTAGCACTGACGCAGATTCAGAATTATTTGATAAGATAATCACCTATGTGGGAAACGATATGGAAAGGAACGTGATTTGAATCTAGCAAAGAAGTCAGCAAAAATTGGCAAGCATAATTGGCAGTCATACAAATTCTAGTGTAAAATGGAAGAGTATGTATAGGTACTTTAAGGCAGAAACAGGTTCCAAGAAGGACATTCCAGGAATCATTAATGAACAAGGGGAGTGTGTACGCGAGGATCTTCAAAAAGCAGAAGTATTCAGTCAGCTGTATGTAAAGGTTGTTGGTTACAAGGATAATGTCCAGATAGAGGAGGTTACTAATACTTAAGGAGTATTAAAATTTGCCTATGACAACAATGACATTTACAGTAAGATACAAATTTTAAAACTAGAAAAGCAGCTGGAATTGATAAGGTCTCGGGGGATAAAGTACTTATTTGATTATTGTTTGCGTGAAGGAGCTATTCCAAACGAATGGAAATTTGTTGCTATATTAGCCCCTGTGTATAAAAGAAAGGGTGATGGACATAAAGCTGAATATTACAGGCCAGTCAGTTTGACATGAATTGCATGTAAACCATAGGAAAGCATTCTTTCTGATTATATTAGACATGTTTTCGAATTTAATAATTGGTTTGTTAGAAGACAGTTTGTGTTTAGTAAGGGTTATTCCACTAAAGCTCAACTTGTAGTATTCTAGCAAGATATAGGTCCTGGATTCAGAGGTTCAAATGGACTGTATCGCGATTGACCTATCTAAGGCATTTTGTAAGTTAGATCATGGGAGACTGCTGGCAAAATGAGTGCAATTGGACTAGAGAAAAGAGTGACTGAATGGGTGGGTATGTTTCTAGATAATAGAACTCCGAGAATTAGAGTGGGCGAGGCTTTGTCTGTCCCTGTAATAATTAAGAGGGGAATTCCTCAAGGCAGTATTTTTGGACCTTTATGTTTTCTTATTTATTATATATATATATATATATATATATATCAATGATATGTGTAAAGAAGTGGAATCAGAGGTAAGGCTTTTTGCAGATGATATTATTCTGTACACAGCAATAAATAAGTTACAAGATTGATAATGTTGTGAGATGGAGAGTAGGCAATGATAGGATGTAAAGGGGGTTAAAAGTCAGGTTGTGAGTTTCACAAATAGGAAAAGTCCTCTCAGTTTTAATTACTGCGTTGATGGAGTGAAAGTTCCTTTTTAGGATCATTGTAAGTACCTAGGTGTTAATATAAGGGGAGGTCTTCATTGGGGTAATCACATAAATATGATTGTAAATAAAGGGTACAGATCTCTGCAATGGTTACAATGGTATTTAGAGGTTGTAGTAAGGATGTAAAGCAAAGGGTACATAAGTCTCTGGTAAGACTCCAACTACAGTATGGTTCCAGTGTATGGGACACTTACCAGAATTAATTGATTCGAGAACTGGAAAAAGTCCAAAGAAAAGCAGCTCGATTTGTTCTAGGTGATTTCCGACAATACAGTAGCGTTACAAAAATGTTGCAAAGTTTGGGCTGGGAAGACTTCGGAGAAACGAGACGAGCTGCTCGACTAAGTGGTATGTAATATAGATACTTACTCATTCGGGACAAATATTTCAGGCTCCCTACGGGAATCAACATCTGTATCATCTGATGGCTAGGCAGGCATCAATTTTTGGTAATGAGACAAAGTTTCTCATAGTGCATTGGCACTGCTGGTGGCTCCAAGTATCCTACGCAGTGATCTCCACTGTATGCACTAGCCATGTGTCTTGGTGGGTGTGTTATTTACCAACTGATGAGCCCAACTTAGCACACTGGGGTGAAACGCTGGCAACTAGTGATGGGCTAGCGACGGAATCGAGTAGAATCGAGTAATGTGCTCTTAGAATCGGTATTACTCGACTCCAGACTCGAGTCCAAGCATACTGGTGTCGCTATCTGTGGACATGCCTTAGAACTAAAATCTACTGTACTGGAGTGCACGGCATTCAGGGTCACCCACAGAATATTTTTGTGGTGTGGAGTGCAATATGTTTGCTGCTGATGATTGATGTTGTTCAGTCATCGGTCGTCAATAATTCGATTGTTATGATTATTATTATCATCATCATGGCACTAAAGGTTGTGGCTTACTAACAAACTGTCAGCTGTTTAGCTAGAACAGAATGACGTTCTGTCCGCTGATTTGCTGCGTGAACGTACGTCACATTCTGGACGCCTCATCTTAATACCCGACATTATATCTGCCGAAAGTATGATGTACATATAAACCGCTGTAATTCACCTGTTCCCCCGGACGATTGTAGGCTTTGGCGCGGTTAGCAATAGGCTATGGTTACAATAAATCTGTCATACTACCGATCATATTAGCACATCTACGCCCGTGTATATGCATAATGGCTACATGAGATATAATTTACCAGTAGCGAAGCAATACAATGTGTGCAGAAATACCGTCTATAGTCTACAAATAGCACATGTTTAAAATACACTAATTACAACATACATACCGTGACAGGGATTTGAAATAATAATAATAATAATAATAATAATAATAATAATAATAATAATAATAATAATAATAATAATGTTATAACTTTTACGTCCAAGTACGTACATTTGTATGGTTTTCGGGGATGCCGAGGTACCGCATTTAGTCCCCCGGGAGATTTTTTACGTCCCAATAATTCTACCGACACTAGGTTGACGTATTTGAGCACCTTCAAATACTACCGGAATAAACCAGTATCGAACCGGCCAAGTTGGGCTATGAAGGCCAGATAAGCTATATTATCAATATTAGAATAGATGGCATATTCAGTGAAGTGTGTGCGAGACGCCGTAAACGGATATTTTCACATCTTATTATGCGTATTAAGTGGCATTATTATCGTTCTCAAGTAATTATCAAATTTAGGTTATTCCTTTTGCGCATTCATTCAGTTTTTTCATATCGTACCGCGCTGTCGCAATCCCATAAACCCTCAGCGACCGCTTGTACGCATGCTTCATCCATCTACGAGCCGGCGAGTGAGCGAACGTGTGACGTCATGCTATCATCGAGCCTTCGCAAGCGAAGCGAGTCCGAGCCTGGACTCGAAAGAATCGAGTACCGCGATTCCAGGCATCACTCGCGCACATCACTACTGGCAACCAGGAATTAGTTAGCTGGAAAATTTATAATGTCCAATAACGGATCATTTATATTGGTATTAAGAGGTATTTTCCGAGCTGTCAGTGGAGAGATGGCGTGCGATGACATCAGAAGTCGAATAAGTTTGAGCGGTGTCTTTAAATGTAGGAAAGATCACAATATGAAGATAAAATTGGAATTCAAGAGGACAAATTGGGGCAAATATTCGTTTATAGGAAGGGGAGTTAGGGATTGGAATAAATTACCAAAGAGAAATGTTCAATAAATTTCCATTTTCTTTGAAATCATTTATGAAAAGGCTAGAAAAACAACAGATAGGGAATCTGTCACCTAGACGACTGTCCTGAATGCAGATCAGTAGTGTCTGATTGAAAGAAAACCCTTTTGGGGGCCTCCGTGGCTCAGGGGGTAGTGTGCCAGCCTCTTCTATTATGTAACAATTTCCACCTCTTGATTCGGCATTATGTACTACATGGAAGGGAATAAAGGCATTTTTTCGTCTATTTTTGCTAGGTAGTGGCTTTACGTTGCATCGACACAGATAGGTCTTATGGTGACCACAAGAATAAAGGCATAGGTATAAAAGTCAGTACTCTATTGTTATAAACTTAGAATAAAAGTCATTCTACACTAAATTTGCGTATTTTGTAGAACACTGTAATAATTTGCTGCGGTGGAAGTTGTGCAACATGAATAATTTCTTAAACTGGCTAGTTTGGCTGGAATAACATTGTTACCGAAGATTTTGAGGGTAGTTTTAGAACGGCTGGAGTTCAATGCTGATCTTGCATGAACTTCTACGCAAGATATTAAGTCTTCAGAGGAGTATTACACGTAACTATGCTCATGTTCTAATCCGTACTGAAAGTCTGTTTAATTACAATAAACAATGTTTTATTATAAACCACCTGTTCAATACCGTACATTAAAATGTTATTATATTTAGAGTTTCACCATTAATATAAAGTTATAAGCGGGACATGTTTCGCTCCCTTATAGAGCATCATCAGCCAATCTAGAATCTCAAAGATCAGTTTATGTTTACAACTAATGACTTAAAAACTATTTGTACAATTTACAATCCTAACCTCATTTTACTAACATCATAGAAGGCAGAAGCATTGCTAGAACTTAATAGTGGAAAAGTTGATAAAAGTACATTCATTTAAAATTATGGTAGAATTTAAATATTTGAGAACAAACTTATTTATATTTGATCGACCTTCGTACTAACACCAAATACAGTAGAGACAATACACGACACTCATTGAGATATCGAGGGACAGCTATTAGAGCTCTCTCTAGCGAGTAGACCTGAGAACTACTGATTCTGTCATAAGAGCACGTGTATTTGTGTGTTAAGTTTTTGGTGTTATTTATGCGTTTTCAGCGAGTTAACATAATTAAATAGTAGCGTGAGTCATTCCTTGATATCTCCTCTCAGCATGAGGGGAAAGGCATGTGCTGTGTTTGGCTGCAGTAACTATGATGTAAAGAAGAATGCGCGGTCTTTCTTTCGCTTCGCTCGTGACAAGAAAATGTAAGTAATATTGTGTTTGCATATAATTATATTCTTCCAGTGACAAAGAGATTTTTATAGTACTTCATAATATTCTGACCTGTTCGACCCATATTTTAACTGGCTTAAAATACAATACGCATATTTCATTGTATATACCGATGTGTTGTGTGATCTGTGGGTTTCGATTTAATTCAAGAAAATGCATCCGCATATGTGCGTGGCTGGTTTTGTTCCAAGTTACCCCATTTGGAATGTCGTACCTAATGTGTTGTCAAGCACTGAACAAAATATGGGTGACTTAAGAAATGTACACATTTTGTTGAAGCAGTATGATGCAAATTTGCTTTACCCTAATGTAATAGCAAGTATCGCTTATAGGGAAGTTTTGAATGTTTTTGAGGCTAATTTTATAGATATTCTTTCTGTTAGTAGGCTTCATATTAAGAGGAAAATTGTCCAGCTTTTAAATATTAA
The DNA here is from genome assembly GCF_040414725.1 of Anabrus simplex. Classification (NCBI taxonomy): domain Eukaryota; kingdom Metazoa; phylum Arthropoda; class Insecta; order Orthoptera; family Tettigoniidae; genus Anabrus; species Anabrus simplex. Next base: position 505,983,131 of record NC_090267.1, on the reverse strand, counting down.
TTCATTGCCTCATGTGTGTAAGGAATGTGCCGATATTTTTATTGACAAGTGTCTTAATGTGATGATAAAATGTTTTTAAATCAGAAAAAAGACAAATCTAACGGTAAAAGTTCAGGAAGGAATTCTAAAGCAAAAAAAGTAATGCATAAATGAAAGCTCAAACTACTTCACAACAGTCCATTTCACATCTTGTTTATATGTCTAATTTCAGTCTTTAAATACTAACCTTTTAAATAATTCTTCATTCATTTATCCAGAATTGCTTTAGCAACTTCGAAGTTAATATCTCAATAACACTTTCTTTCTAGACGTAATTTATTTATCCATTTTCGTATATGCATTTCCATTGATATTTGAATTTAGCGCGACTTTTCAGGTCAAGTCACCAGGAGCGCCACCGTCGAATTGTCTCCCATTTTAACAAGGTTAAATCCGTAAGTATCGCGTATTGTCTCTACTGTATTTGCTAACACCATAACGCTTTACGCTTCGCTAGGAAAATGGCCGTAACTCTTAAGATTAATATGTACTTTTAACTTTTCCTACTTGCAAGGTGAATAGTAGATGTTGCCAGCTAATTTTCTCTTCCATCTATAAGCACAACTAAAGGCCGGTCTCCACTGATTAACATTTAACACCAACATGTTAAATTTAAGATCAATTCATTGAGAGGATGAATAGGGCCATAGCCGACTACAGTTACAAGCCGGATTCATGTAAGTTTAGTACGGTAACGTTCAGTTGAGGCCAAGGTGAAAGCTTGGGATCTATCCGTGTATGTTGATGTCTAGTGAACTTCGTCTCGTGTTTCGTTTAATTTTTCACGAATATGTTCGAATACCTATATATAACAAGGTATGTGATAGAATAAGCATACGTAGAGCATATTATCAAAGGAATGCGAAGGCTAACCAGGACTGAATAGCTTGGACTGTAGAGCTGGCTTTCTAAGCCCAGATCAGTCCGGTGGTATTTAAAAGTGTTCAAATACGTCAGCCTCGTGTCGGTAGATTTTCTGGCACGTTAAAGAACTCCAGTACAAAATTCCGACATCTCGGCGTCTCCTAAAAACCGTAAAAGTAGTTAGTCGGACGTTAAATCAGTAACGTTATTATTTGTGATGGTGCGGACTGAATTTGTCTTATTAATAAAATGTTTCATGTATTTGCAGATGCCCAAAAAATGTTTTGTTCCCATATACCGTAACAACTATAGCATTAGAAAGTGTTTTGTTACCTCGTTTAGTTTTCCTTTAGACGAAGATTTAAAACAAAAAAGGGTTTGTCATTTTAAACGGGATAATTGGGAACCTGGGAAGGATTCAGTCGTATGCATAAAACATGTCACACACGAACATTTTTCAACAGGGGATAAAATTTGTGATAGTAAAGTCAACGTAACTATACTACCACCTGAACCTAATGAGCTTCTCCCTGATGCATGTCCAATTGTTTTCCCAAATTTTCCAAAATATTTATCATCGAAAAGTGTTAAAAGAAAAGATCCTGAAGGTAGGAGCCTGGAAATGTACAGTAGGGTAAACAAGAAGATGGATGATATGCCAAATGTAACCCATTTACTCAAAATTCACCAAGATATGAATGTCATTGTATATTCTAAGTTACCAGGTGCTGGTAAAAGAAATGGCATGGTTAGCAAATGGTAAAATATCAAAGTAGTCTAAACTAAATGCAAATTATATAAGAACCACTTCTAGTAGTGTTAGTGTTAAATTTGTACAAATAAATCTATTAACATGCTTCACAGTCTCATATTGTGAGGTAAGCAGTAAAAGCACACTCTTTGTTTGACTCATATGCCTAACGCAACAATTCGAACTTTGCACTAAGAGGGCCGGGTTGAGTGGCTCACACGGTTGAGGCGCTGGGCTTCTGATCCCAACGTGGCAGGTTCGATCCTACCTCAGTCCAGCATTATTAATTTGAAGGTGCTCAAACACGTCAGCCTCATTTCGGTAGATTTACTGGCACGTAAAAGAACTCCTGATGGGCTAAATTCCGGCACCCTGGCGTCTCCAAAAACAATTATTATTATTATTATTATTATTATTATTATTATTATTATTATTATTATTATTATTATTATTATTATTATTATTATTATTATTATTATTATTTGCACTAAAAGGAAAAATAGTAAGGCCCTACTCAAAAAGTTTCGTTGGAACTGTGAAATCAAATTATTTATTGTCAAGAAACTTTCAAAGTGATAACTTAGAAAGAAGGTTTTGTATAGCTTATTGGTTGTAACTACAATGTTTCTGCACCTCAAGTCCTAGAAAGTGAGATGAAAATTAGGATTAAGGGTGTTCTGGGGTTGCGGTGGTGGTGGTATGGAAAAGTGAGGTTTGGCTGTAGCCGATTAGAAATGTCTGATTCCATCAAGACAGATGGTTTGGGCTCAATATGGAAATAAACAAGTTAGACTCACATTTATCATGTGAATTTTTTGGTGGGCATTTTGAGATGTCAGGGGCAATATGCTGTAGGCTACATTTCTGAGTATACAATAAGGACAATATCAAGGATAAGCTGTGACACTTCTGAACAACTTCAGAGAGATGGGTTAGGTGTGCCATCACATTGTATTGTGAGTGTCTGCAGAACAGTGGTATACGAAGATCATATGGGTTGTAAAATTTATAAAGAATTTCTGTTTTCTCTATCCTGAGCACCGGGCGAGTTGGCCGTGCGCGTAAAGGCGCGCGGCTGTGAGCTTAAATCCGGGAGATAGTAGGTTCGAATCCCACTATCGGCAGCCCTGAAAATGGTTTTCCGTGGTTTCCCATTTTCACACCTGGCAAATGCTGGGGCTGTACCTTAATTAAGGCCACGGTCGCTTCCTTCCCACTCCTAGCCCTTCCTTGTCCCATCGTCGCCATAAGACCTATCTGTGTCGGTGCGACGTAAAGCAACTAGCAAAAAAAAAAAAAAACAAAAAAAAAATCTGTCCTGAGCTGCTTCAGGAAGAGTTCTGGTTTGAACGCCGCCGTTGTGGGCGTGACAATAATGGCGCGATAGATTGTTTATTGTCTTCCTTTTCCAATGTTGTGGTAAATAAGTGCTGAAAGCATATGAAGAACACGAGTTAAGTCAGCAATGAGGATAAAAACACTAAACGGAGGAAGCTGTCAACGCTCCACAATAATCGAGCTTGTGAGTACTGTTTTTAAAGTATTTTGTTTTTACTCATGTAAAATGTGTAATTCCAACTTCAATGAGTGCAATTATTGAAGCATGTGTTTCTTAATACCATTTTACGAAGAGTGTACATTTATCACAATCATCGTGTTGGTCTAATTGTAGTGAATATGGGTGAAGTCATTCAAAATCGGACACGCCCCCTTTTCTCTCGGCCTCCGCTTGACAGATAGATACATCGTTGGCAAGCGTACCTTCCGGTTATAACTGTAGATGGCTCTGATAGGGCTGGTGCGGAAATCCGAAGAAGAAGAACCTTCGTCTAGTGTTGGCAACGCTGATTGTTGTTGGTGGCATGAATATGTTTTAAACATTCATGGACCCTGGATATGTTTACTTGGGTGTTAATAGTTATTCCTTCGTGTTAATAGATTTTCCATGTGTTTTATAGTATTTTGTTTTTGTCATGGATTCATGTGACATTATCGATTTAGCTTCTGATGATGAAACGATTCCATCAAATAAGGTTAGTTTGGATTGGTACATAAATTCTGTGGTGTAGTCCTTATCATTTGATATATGTGAGAAAAGAATAAGACCTGTTATTTCATGTATATGCACTTTGTTGTCCTCATGGATGAAATCTCCTCCCTATCCTTGTACATATGAATGTTTCGGACAATTCAATATTACTTTGAACTATAAAATGGTGAGGAATTACGAATGTTCCGGTTATGCATTATTTATGGCTAGAAGTGACGATGAAGTAACACTCCCTGTAGTTTTTTTGTTTGTCCAACCCTTTTCTCGTTTCTCTATAAAGTAATCAGAGAAAAAATGCCAAGTAGAGAATATTTATTCCGTCATGCTCAGTTATTCTGACTGGGCGTTTGTAATTAGTGTTTTAAAACATTCCTGATGTTGGCCTCTGCTTATATTAAAATGTGAAAGGCATGTCAACAAGTGTTCTGAAAATTATGAGCAGTGTAGGTGGTGAGGGTGGATTGTGGATACAATTAACAGATTTCTCTACTTTGCTCATGGACTCTCTTCAGTGCATTTAAACTGTTCTGCTCATGACAATAGAACAGGATATGCTACTCTTTGTAACAGAGGAAAATGATGTGCACCATCAGGTGGTTGTTATGAAGAAAGGATGAATTGTGAGAGTTAACTTGGATGACGTGTCATTTGATAATGTCACGTGTATCTCAACCTCACAAACTGCTGTTACTGTGGTTTTGGTTTTTTTCCCTGACCTAGTTTTGCAGAGGAACAAGCAGACAGCAAAATAACTGGGCAGTGGGATATGTTGATGAATTGAGCACCATGTCCAAAGACTATGCTGGTCAGCAGATGTCTCTTTTCTAATTGGCGATATCATTACAGATCCAATTTGCTGACTTCCTGTACGTACATAGATCTGTCAGGCTCTTCACCTTGGTGACATGGTGCATTTCTTGCATTTCTTATTTCTTGATGGATGCAGTATTTTTACATCCGTTTTTTGTACAGGTCTGAGCAAACTAACTTCTACTGAAGTCCCAAACTCGTTATGGCTGTGACAGTAATGGAATTTACTGCGGCATGCTTGGGCCGAGTAATGACATTTGGAACACAACTTGTCCGTCCGTTTGAGTGTTATGAAAGTTGTAATAATAATTTTGTGTGGTTAGAGTCTCCTTAAGGCAGACCCTCTGAAGAGGGTGGGCAGCATCTGCCATGTGTGGGAAATTGCATGTTAGAGTTGTGTGCAATGTGTAAGTTCCTTTGTTATATGGCAGTTCATGTCTACTACGTTAACTTCTTATTAACTTTCTTCAGCACAGTTTTATGGGGAAAAAACTTGTAAACAGAGCTTGTAGAAAAGGAAAGATGGAATCCTTGCCTGATGAATCACATTTTAGATTCTTTATTGAATTAGATTATATTATACTCAGTAAGGAATTTATCACATTCCCTTCTTCTTTCAGTGTTTTGTATCCCACCAGTACATTTCTTATAATTTACTTTATGATGATAGAATGAGTTCTTGGTTCACGGTACTTACAGGAGTTAAACAAGGCTGTAATATCTTTCACCTTTACTATTCATAGTTTACATGGATCATCTGCTGAAAGGTATAAAGTGGCAGGGAGGGATTCAGTTAGGTGGAAATGTAGTAAGCAGTCTGGCCTATGCTGACGACTTTGTCTTAATGGCAAATTGTGCCGAAAGCCTGAAACTTGAAAATAAGTGCAATGAGTATGCTATGAAAATTAGCCTTTCGAAGACAAAATTGATGTCAGTAGGTAAGAAATTCAACAGAATTGAATGTCAGATTGGTGATACAAAACTGCAGCAGGTAGATACTTTTAAGTATTTAGGTTGTGTGTTCTCCCAGGATGGTAGTATAGTAAGTGAGATTGAATCAAGGTGCAGTAAAGGTAATGGAGTGAGCTCACAGTTGTGATCAACAGTATTCAGTAAGAAGGAAGTCAATTCCTGGACAAAACTATCTTTACATCGGTCTGTTTTCAGACTAACTTTGCTTTACAGGAGCGAAAGCTGGGTGGATTTCAAATATCTTATTCATAAGTTAGAAGTAACACACATGAAAGTGGCGAGAATGATTGCTGGTATAAACAGGTGGGAACGATGGCAGGAGGGTACTCGGAATGAGGAGGTAAAGGCTAAGTTAGGAATAAACTCGATGGATGAAACTGTATGCATAAACCGGCTTCAGTGGTAGGGTCATGTGAGACGAATGGAGGAGGATAGGTTACCTCGGAGAATAATGGACTCTGTCGTGGAGGGTAAGAGAAGTAGAGGGAGACCAAGATAATGATGGTTAGACTCAGTTTCTGACGATTTAAAAATAAGAGGTATGGAACTAAATGAGACCACAGCACTTGTTGCAAATAGAGGATTGTAGCGACGTTTAGTAAATTCTCAGAGGCTTGCAGACTGAACGCTGAAAGGCATAACGCTCTATAATGATGATGTATGTATGTACTTTATACTACACCAATACAAATAGGTCTTATGGCGATGATGGGAGAGGAAAAGGCTAGGAGTGGGAAGTAAGTGACCTTGAAAGTGGGAAACCACGGAAAGCCATCTTGAGGTCAGCCAACAGCAGGGTTTGAACCCACTATTTCCGATGCTACATGACCCAAACTGCATAGCCATTCACTCAATATCACAACAGTAAATAAAGATACCGTACTAGAGAAAAAGCATTGAAATTGTTTTCATTCTCTGCTTATCCAAAGCCACTAAGTACGCCTATCCCAGTGACATTTAGAAATCAGCGAAGAAAAGCGGCGCATTTACTAAATCTTATAGTTCTGGTTGTATGATTGGTGCCTTATTCTGAAGAGCTCAGAAAAGGTATAGAGAAGGGCTGGACAAATCGCAGGTGCCCTGTCACCATGGTGACAAAAAGAAATGTCGAGGTGCCTACAATTTTCAAATTGTAACTGCTAAATTCGAGTCTGAGGGCAACATAATATTTTCAGAATTTATTTCCACTCTGGAAATAACAAGATATAAAAAGTTAATTTTGTGGTATTTTAAAAACTCATCAGGAAAACTTGTTCCTAAGGTGTTTTGTTTATTATTGTTATTACTGTCATCTCTATAGCATATCTTGGACAGAGATTATGAGGGTTATAAGCAATTATAAGCATCGCTTCAACTGAACGTTGACTTCAATCGAAAAAAGTACACATTCCAAAATCCTTACTTTTCTGAAGAAAGGAAAAACTGTTTTGTAACTAAAGGAAAGGTTTGATGAAAAAGTTACTATTACCATTTGTACATCATTAATCTACATATTCAACCACAAAATTTGGAAATCATATTACGTACACTCGCAATTTGAAAATTCTGTTAAGCAGTAACGAATTATTACACAACAATATGCCCACCCTCATTTGTGTTATAGTTATTCATTGTCTTAGTCATCAGCTCCTGCCGATGGCCAAGTGTGGCACTCGTCAAATGTAGGGGAAGATACTCCGGTATCGGACAGTTTGAATTATCAATTTTGGAATGGGTCTAATTAAAATTAAAAATTATTTTTGGAACCATATATTGTTTATGTTTAATAGGGGCAGTGCTTTAATCCACGGCAAGTAATGGCGGGAATTAATTTTTAGTATTTATAAACACTTGAGTTTTCATAATTTTAAAAACATGGCACACGGTACCGGACAGTTTCAGTATTCTTACATTATTTTCCTATTACACTGTACCAGTACATTACTTTCTAACACAAATGTCACATTTGTAATAAAGGGCATCCCCTTCAAGATTAGCACAGTTCTCATGTGCCCAATCCTTGCATATGATGCACTGAATTCAGTCTTCACTAAAATTCTTGCCTCAAATGATGCAGTCAGTTTTTCACAATCAAGTGTCAGAGTCTATTTTACTTTTTTCTGGTTCTGCTTCTTCGTTCCCGAGCTTCCTCCTTTGGTCGCAGCAGGTTTTTTTTTTTTTTTTTTCCAGTTTTTTTCGTTTCTCGCAGCACTGAGTTATTTTGTCTTTCTTCAAGCCTTTGTTTGAAAGGGGTGGAGGTTAGAACTTCACTCTGGACTCCACGCCTTTTCCTCAGGTTTAAATTTCCAAGAGTCTCACTTGGAAAAGGACTAAGTTCCTGAAGTAGACTTGCACTCGGAGATTTATTTTGATTAAGCCCATCTGAATCTTCACTTCTAGAGGCCTTGGAAGTGGCTATGCTATGCATGGTGAAGCTGAAGAACTGAATGTTGTTGTAGTTGGTTGTGCTTCAGATGACGCCTGGATTGAAGGAAGCTGGAAGGAATTTTAGCAGCTGTTGGTGACAGCTCTTTCAAGGACGCGAAGAAATCTAAGTCGCTAAAGAAGTTGCGGTTCAGGGGATAGATGCCACAACAAGAAAATGCTGACTGAGCAAGCTCCATTTTGAACACCTTGGTAAATGCAGAGCCAACTAGACCTGAAATATCTTTCAGCGTAATTTTCAGCTTGGGATACTTCCTCATCCACATGGAACAAGCCTCGTTGAAGGCATCCTTGAATGGCTTCATGATCACTCGGTCAAGAGGTTTGCAACCTGTGAGTTGTATGAGGTGGCAAACTCAGCATGTGGATGTTGTGGTCTCGAGCAAACAGAATAACATCCAAATCTTTGTGACTAGAATGGCCATGAACAATAAGAAACACTGGATTCTCTACACTTGGGTTCACTCTCAAAACAGAAGATTTCATCCACTTTAGGAATCCATCTTTAGTTATCCACCCGCCCGGATGGGCATAAGATACACTGCACCTGGGTGCATTCTTCGTCAGATCATTGTCCATTCTCACTCTGGGGAAAACCAGCAATGGAGGGAGAAACTGGTCACCTGAGGCATTTATGCAGAGAACAGTAACGTTTTTTCCCCTTTCCCTGGAAGTTAGCTTGCCAACTTGTTTCTTCCCTTTCACCGATAACACCTTCAACTAATTCTCATGCACAACTCAAACGCCAGTCTTATCAGTGTTGAAAATCCTCAAAGGATGAAATAAATATCTAAGCATTAACTCGATGAGCTTGTCAAAAAATGTATCCACTTGTTCCTTGTTGAAGCCTTTCGCCTGCTGCAGGCTGGTAGATTCAGCCGATTTGGGATGCCTTTTCATGAATGAAAAATAACATTGTTTGCTCGCCATGCCCTTTTCTTTATTAAACTGATGTTTTAGTTTCAATTTCTCTGTGTACTGAAAAACCAATTTCAAAAATTAATTCCTACTTAGTGGCATTAAAAGGCTGTCTAACATTTTCACATGGTTGTATAAAGCTTCGTCTTCCACTTCAGAAAACATACTTTTATATGTACCCATATCGGGTTTCATTTCTACCTCCTTTCCTGAAGACAGTAATTTCAATCTGTCAACCAACGTGCTTTTAGGGACGCTAAACTGCTCGTCTGCTTCCCTAATGCTCAATATATCCCCTCTCACTTCATCAACAACTAATTTCATGTTCTCCACTGTCCAGTTTCCTCTTTTCATCCCCATAAATAAATAATGGCATATGGCCTCCGGAGAGGCCTGGTGCAGGTCTTTTTCTAGTAGACGGCCATGTCTGTGAAGATGAGGGTCTACCTAGGATGATTTCCAATGTTGAATACGCCACACACACCCAGCCCCCGAGCCATTGGAATTAACCAATTAAGTTTAAATCCCCGAAACGGCCGGGAATCGAACCCGGGACCCTCTGAGCCGAAGGCCAGTACGCTGACCATTCAGCCAATGAGTCGGACATCCCCATATTTATCTGTGACAAAGGGAAGTACTTTAAGAATCGGCAATAAACCTACACATAACTTTGTTCGATACCGGGTGCCGCAACCTTGTCCGATATTGAGTTCCTGATGCGAAAAGCTGAAAAAATCTCTGTACGTAACACGTGTAAAGGAAAGCAGAGCCATCCTCCATACTCTCACATTAACATATGGTAAATAATAAATAATGATGGAAATTATATTTTACTCACCAGTATTGTAGTAACAGGTTCACAAGATTATCTTATTGCAGGCAGAAGCAAGTCAAAGACAGAAAATCCTCTAACACTTGTTCACTTCTTGGTTCATGAAAATACAATGGACCCTCTCAGGCCTCCTTGGAAGGAACCTGTTACTACCTGTACAAAAGTTGCTGCAACTTTGTGCTGGAAACCCCAAATTGATACTGTCCGATACTGAGTGCCGTCCGATATCGGGGTACCTTCCCCTATATACTGGTCTGGGATATACTTGACAAGCTTTAAAAGATCATGTATCTTGCTGGCCTTAATGGGTACCTGAAAATAATAATAATAATAATAATAATAATAATAATAATAATTTAATACTAGAAAATACAAAAAAGCCAAAAGAAAGGTGCTGTAGCACTTACCGTTCCATTATAAGCCTTGCTTGAAGGAAGCATTATGTTGCTGGTTGTTTTTGAGCTTGAAGGTTAGTTGGACTACACCATCGATGAACTCAGAGGTTGTCACGTATCCGTTAATGTCACTTTAGTAACATAAGTACTTACACTTGCTTTGAGCAAATGACAGTTTTCTGTCTTCAAGGCTTTTTGGCAACTTTACAAAGTGTTGGGGGCCACGAGTTCGTAAAGTGCAGAACATCTTCATTTTTTACTTCTTTTACCTCAAAGGTTGGCTCAGCTTTCTTTGCAGTCTGGTCTTTTGATACAGAGAGTAAATGCGATCATATTTTCAAACAGCTGTTTTAATGACAGCAGATGTTCGATCGTATGGCAAGAAACTATGCCTTCTTGTTGGGTAATGTTGATGTATTATCGTGAAGCAACTGTTCATAGTCAGTGCGGAAGGTTATTTACATATCGTATGGTTCCTGTTCTGATCTCCACATGCATCACTGAATAATCGGAGTCTCTTAATCTCTTCAGGAACGTGTTTGTTTATAATAATAATAATAATAATAATCATATGGCCTCAGCTACAGTGTGCAGACATTTCATTTTAACGCAATCTGGCTGTCTGCTTGTCAATTTTGACGTTCCGGTTTACAGTACTCTAGGGCCACTAGATGGCAAAACGAGTAAACCAAAACTCTCTTCTGCGTCTATGGCTGAATGAATTTTGTCGGGTAAACACCAAATGTATCACCAGAGATCTTTTACAAGCCAACATCGTACGACATGGTGTCGAATGGACTTTCTTCCGCCCTTCAAAAATCCGACTACCTCCACCTGGTTTGAACCCGCTATCTTGGGATCCGGAGGCGACGCTCTACCAATGATCCACAGAGGCAGCTTTTGTTTATAAAATCTAATAGAAATGAGGACACCCCCTCAGGGTATGTGTAGAAAAATTGCCCTGTCATTTTTTCGATTCGTGCACATTTAAAGACCAAGTACCATAGCTTTCTCATATAGAACATTTCTTGTACTGGTAAATTTGGCAGAGGAAAATTTTGCATAAAGTCTAACACGATCACCATAATTTCAGGTAGCTACAGAGCAAGGACATAATACATTTTATAGATATAAAAATACATAACATTTTATTTCATTTTCACAAATAGAATTAACAGTGATCGTTAAAATTATGAATTTGGCGAGTTAGGAAACATGTTTAACATGCATTTGCTCTGAGCACATTCAACATTCAATACATGAAACTTCTCAAGATTTTCACACAATCAACAAGTTACAGAATACATCACAAGATTTAATTGTTACGGCATAGGATTATTGTGTGTTTCAAAACACGCCAAATTTATAATTTTATTGATAACTGTTAATTCTATTTGTGAAAATGAAGTATGATGTTATGTATTTTTATATGTATAAAATTTATTATGTCCTTGCTCTTTTAGTGATTTAGGCTGATGATGACGTTTGTATATGTCGGAACTGGGCCCATAAATAAATAAATAAATAAATAAATGTTGTAGACAACATCTTGTACAACTTACATTTGTATTGAAAAGGTGGAACTTTACTGGAATCTTAATTTGCCGTCTCTTATGTATGATTAACTCAGCTGTTGTTGTACATTTAGCATTGTCGTTAAGTGTGTTAGATTTCAATTTAGTGAGTAGATCCTTACACATAGAAGATGCGTCAACTTGGGGCTTGCCAAACCTGAACCCAATATTTTCTTTAAGATATTTCAAAGAATACTCGTACTTGGATTTATTTGCCAGTTTTCTATACTTTTCAATAAACAAATTATACATTTTCAGTACATTTGTGATAGTACATATATCATACCCACGCACTATATGTAGAAGTGTGAGATATTATTGTCAGTATTCAATTTTATTATTATTATTATTATTATTATTATTATTATTATTATTATTATTATTATTATTATTCTTTCGAATGGGCCACCAGAGAACCACGTGCCAGTTTCAATTCCTTCTTCTTTGTTCTTTCCTTTTCTTCCAGTACGCTTTCATGTGTTCACTATGTTTCTTCTTTCTGTCTTCAGACCACTTTGAACCAGTCTTTTTTACTTTTCTACCTTGGAATCCTTCTATTTTCAATACTATTTCCCGAAAGCCTTCTCTATTATGTATTTCTTCTGTTGTTATATTGTTTTTTTCTAAATCCTTTCTTACTTCATTGACCCAGCTTGTCGTTTATTTCTTACCCCACAAATATCTGAAAATCTTACTGGTTAATCTACTATCTTGCATTCGATATAAATGTTCAAAAAACATAAGTCTCCTTTTCCTCATTACATCTGATATATTTTCTATTTTTGATATATTATTATTATTATTATTATTATTATTATTATTATTATTATTATTATTATTATTATTATTATTATCTGTATTTTAGTTGTATATTTTGTCATTAATATTTGTAAGCTGAAATGTCTCCATATATGTAGTATGAGTAATTTGTTTTTAGGGCTGGGAAAACTTTGCTATATTGGAACTTGGAAACTTTGGATGAGTCAAGTAAATATCCCGGTCTGATGAAATGAGCTTGTTGTTGTACTAGGAAAGTTCCATGACTCATGTGAAACACCCCAGAGAGTTTATGTCTTGGGACCAAGAAGGATTTCACGGCGTGGTCTTGACAAGAGGATCTACCATGATTGGCTGGCGAGGATCAATCCAGACATATCATGTGAGAGGAAGGGGAATGCTGATGTCTATAAAGGTTGATCAGATGGCGGGAACCAGACAGTACGGGAAAGGAGGAGTGCTGACACGGTACGAGAAGGAAGTAGTGCAGACACATTGTACGGGAAGGAAGTAGTGCTAACACACATGGGAGTTAAACTTGATATACAGTATTCGAGTGACACTGCTACAATGGACTGGACTTCAAACGTTCGTGGAACGTAGTCTTGTTATGTTTGTGAAAAGTGACTGACATACGACTATGTATTGTATCACTTGTGGCTGCCTGGCATTATATGTTGGTGAAAGCTATCTCAGACTTTCCATAATTTATGCTAAGGAACGACAAGCGTGTGTTGCTCAAATGTATATATCCTGACAACAAGTGTTAAAGTCTGTGAACCACAGTATTACGAGGTACAGTATTTGTGTGATGTTATAACTGCCGATGTGTTGATACAGAGACAGTGAAGGGTTCTTATATGCATATATGTACATTGTTCAACGAACTAACTACAAATGGTGGCTTAGTTCTCATTTTTGTTTTCCCACTGTTTTCATTGTTGTTGTTGTAAATATGGAGTCATCCAGCAATCTTTTGTTTGTGTATTATAAGTGTATTTTGGTGTGTTGATGAGGTGCTCATGCACGGATTTTATTCAGAATATAGTTGGATATTTTAGAATCAGTGGAGTTATTGATGAACCTAGGTGCAGTTCCAACCTATTTAGTCATTTTCAGAAGGTTACGGAAAGCCTGAAGTAGATGTACCAGTACGCAGCATTATGTACACGCCCTAGGATATAAAGAATTATCATGCTGTATCTAAATTCGAAGGATCCATTCTGGTGAACTCTGGCGCCCATACTACGGACATTTCGATTAATTATGTTTAATAATTTTATTACGTTTTTGAGAAATATTATTTACTTATATAATTCTATTTATTCAGTCATTTATATATTTATTAGTATTATACAGTAAAGTTACACATTGCGCTGAGCAACTAAATAGGTTATAGGAATCATAGTGTAGTGGGTTATGTATTTTGGAAGCAAGTCAATATGCGATGGATTTTAATGTTTACAGAGGGTGGGAAAACATTCCTACAATTTCCATGTTTCCCTCTCTGATCAACAGGGGATTTGCCACTAGCCAAGATGTGTTAGCCTAATCACTACTTTGTGAGATGGCATGACAGCTAATAAAGGCTTTACGACACCCTTCTGAACGTTTATTGCCCTGAACAACAAAATATTTAAATGAGAAAGTGTTTTGTTTTGAGTTATCATTTATTGGTGTGTGCTGGCAGACATCAAAACTCTCAGTGCGCACCATCAAATATGTGTCCTGTTCATTCTTTGGTTTACCAGTCGTAAAGTGATCGTATATGTTCATTCTTTGGTTTACCAGTCGTAAAGTGATCGTTTATAAGTTATTCAATGTTAAGAAACAGTATTGCTCTTCTGTTCAACAGCATCACAGGAAAACTGTGGCACATATATTGATGAAACTCGGCATTTCATTTCAAGATAAAAGGGGGAAGAAATTAAGCTGAAATTTATTGTTTATGGCTTCAAGGGGATGGGAGTTTTAGAGGGGGCTCATTTTGGTTTACACAGCAATAAGGGAAAACAGCAGCACATAAATTTGTGAAACTCAGTACTTGAGTTCAAAATAGAAGGAGGAAGGAACTAAGCTGCAAATTACTCATATTTTTTGGAGCTCAACAGGACTGGAGGTTTAGAGAGGGGACTCTCATTTTGGTTTTCACAGCTGTAGGGGATAACGATGGTACATAAATTTGTGAAACTCAAAATTTCACTCCAATATAAAAGATGGAAAAGACTAAGCCAAAAAATATTTTTATTAACTCAAGGGGACAGGAGGGATTTAAAGTGGGCTCATTTTTGTTCTTACACCAATACTGGAAAACGGCCTGGTGGTGCATAAATTTAGGTTCAAGACAAAAGGGGAATGAAACTAAGCTGAATGTCATTTTTTATGGCCTCAAGGGGACGGAGGTTTTAGACAGGCTCATTTTTGCAACTCAGAGGGGAAAATGAAGTAAGGCAACAAAGCGATGGCGTAAAGTGATCGTATATAAGTTATTCCACGTTAAGAAACAGTATTGCTCTTATGACAGCTTGGTTGCCATCTCAAATGGTTCTGTTCAACAGCATCACAGGAAAACTGTGGCACATATATTGATGAAACTCGGCATTTCCCTGCAAATGCATTTATGAAATAGAGAATGTTAAGTAATTATTTTAGTAACTCATGGGCAAACAAATGCCTCAAGCTTTTTCTTTTTTTCATAATATAAAATATATTGTAAAATTCCTTAATCACAATAATTATGGGTGTCCAATAGAGGGTGTGTTCACTCTTTGTAGGTATATAAGAGTAATACTGTTTTCTTAACATGGAATGAACTATAGCAGGGGTTTCCAATTTGTATGGGCTCGAGGGCCATTTTGGAAACCTTAGTCATGTTTGCGGGCTGCACTCGAACAGGCCAATTTTCGTAAAATTCTGCAAATAGTACAGAAGCACCATTATGAAATAATATGTATAGGCCTAGTTCAATTGAAAGGAGGGTTTGGTAATTTTAATTGCTTAAAACATTATTTTAAAATTGCATACAAGAGTGAAATGTGGAGCCGGGCTGAGTGGCTCAAGACGGTTGAGGCGCCGGCCTTCTGACCCCAGCTTGGCAGGTTCAATCCTGGCTCAGTCCGGTGGTACTTAAAGATGCTCAAGTATGTCAGCCTCGTGTCGGCAGATTTATTGGCACGTAAAAGAATTCCTGCGGGACAAAATTTCGACACCTCGGAGTCTCCAAAAACCATAAAAAGTAGTCAGCGGGACGCTAAAATAACATTATTACTTTAAATTTGGATTTTAAATGTTATAAAATCAAAATCTGTTGAGAACAAGTGAATACTTGAAAAGAGGAACTAGTATTAGAGAATAATTAGTTTTGACTTGGGTCTATAAGGTGTATAAAAATTAATACATTTTTGAATGAGCTATTAAATATTTTTGTGACTTTTCTTCACATTATTTCTTACAGTGCTCTTCCGGGCTGCAAAAATGTCTTTGCGAGCCACATGCGGCCCGCGGGCCGCCTTTTGGAAACCCCGGATCTATAGTATCAGTAAATTTTGCAAGTCATTATAACCTACCAGATATTTCATGCCAGAAAAATAGTTTTATACATCACTTATTATTTTAAAACCTAGAAGAAATTAATGTTGGTAGTTGCCTGTTTTAGGCTTACATTTGTCTTCAAGATTGACATCACTGCAGAAGCATTAGCTGTTCATTTGCCTGTTATTTATTTGTGGAGTGTGTTAAAGGTGTTTTCTTCAAAATTCACTGAGAGTTTATTTGAAAAGGTAGGCATATTTATGATAAGCCAGGCTGAGTCGCTCAGGCGGTTGAGGCACTGATCTTCTGACCCCAACTTGGCAGGTTCGATCCTGGCTCAGTCCGGTGGTATTTGAAGGTGCTCGTGTTGGTAGATTTACTGGCACATAAAAGATCTCCTGCGGAACCAAATTCTGGCACCTCCGCGTCTCCAAAAACCTAGAAAGTAGTTTATGAGACGTAAAGCAAATAACATTATATTTATATTTATGGTATTGCTTAAAATGTTCAAGTCTGTTTAGTATCCATGACAGAAAACTTAAGAATGTTTGTACAGTGAAATACGGAAGTTGAGGTTAGGTGTGTAACTTTGCACATATGAGATTTGGGTAAGTTGTTCACATCTGAAGGCACATTTCATTACTTTTTTCTTGGTTCCACCTGCGACAAATTAAATGACACTGGCACCATTTCATGACAGTCTCCTCCTCTCCCCTAATACAGCTCCTGTTAGTCGGGGCATTTATGGCACTTCTCCGCCTTCCTCACCTTCCACCATTTTTCTTCCGTCATTTTGTCCCAGTCCAGGTTTCTTCTTCTTGCACTCCTCTTTATTGAATCGATCCACCTTGTTCTAGGTCTCTCTCCCTCTCTTTCCCTCAAACTTAATCTCCATCATCTGTTTTGGTATTCTTTCCTCCTTTAACATGTCCAGACCATCTTAGGAAGTCGGAATGGAAAACAAATAAAAGAATTGATAGGAGTAAACTTTCTCACATCTTTCTCTCTCAATCTGCGTTTCCTTGTCTTTGCTATCATACTTCTTTGGTATTTCATTTTGCTGGCTTGAATTCTACTCTCCTCCCTACTTGTCACTGTCCAGATCTCAGCCACATAAGTCCATAATCTCTTTACACTTCCTTGGTACTTATTCCCGACAAGGTTTCTTACACTGCGGTAGAATGCATTGCCCTGCTGCACCCTTTTGCTAATCTCCATGTCCAGCCTTGTATCTGCACTAATTCACTCCCTAAGTATTTGAAGCTGTCAAAAATTTCAAGGCTTTGGCCACCATTTTTCACAATGCCTTTCCCTCTTCTTTCTCTTGATATCACCATGGTCTTGCTTTCCTCTGTGCCGATTCTCATACCATATTTTTCAATTTTTTTTTTGTTCATTGTATCAAATTGTTCTTGTACCTATTTGCTGTTAATTCCCCAGACCACAATATTGTCTGGAAATAGTAAGAAATTAATCTCCCTCTTACCATATGCTTCCTTTGTCTCCTTTACAATTTCGCCCATAACAGTTAGAAACAGCACACTCCCCAGTCTTAATCCAGAGGCTTAGAGGCGCGCGGCTGTGAGCTTGCATCCGGGAGATAGTAGGTTCGAATCCCACTATCGGCAGCCCTGAAGATGGTTTTCCATGGTTTCCCATTTTCACACCAGGCAAATGCTGGGGCTGTACCTTAATTAAGGCCACGGCCGCTTCCTTCCAACTCCTAGACCTTTCCTATCCCATCGTCGCCATAAGACCTATCTGTGTCGGTGCGACGTAAAGCCCCTAGCAAAAAAAAAAAATCCAGTTTCATTTCTAAACCATTCAGTCTTTCCAACCATTTCTACACTTTGTGTACCCAGTCTCTTTTTGACCATGGTTTCCCAAACCTCCCTGGGAACACTATCGTATGCCTTAGTTAGATCTATGAATGTTGTGACCCGATCCTTTTCATATTCCCATTTCTTTTCTATTACTTGTCTTATACTAAAAATTGGGTTCACTGTAGATCTTCCACTTCTAAAGCCATACTGTTCTTCTTACAGCCCTCTTTCTACCTCTCTTCTCATTCTATATCCTTTCCAGTATTTTTGCCACCAACACAACACATTCGCCTACAGGTAGCCGATGAGACGAGACACTCCTCATCGAACTCGCAAGCTTACTTTCTCCGTAAGGCGGTACTTTTTAGGCAGAGAGGGCATCTGTGCTCGACACTCCATGCAACAGCTGCACTGCCACACCGTCGCCATGCCTGTCTTTGCCGCCGCCATCGTCTGGGGACGCTTTCAGGGACTCATCCCATTGAACATGCTGTGCTGCACTCTCCAGCGCCACTGCGGACTTCACTTACTATGGCAACGAGATCCACCTCACTCCACGGGCAAACTTTCTGTCAGTTACCTTAGACTACCACCCATGCGGTGGACTGTCTCGAGCCTTGTCGTGGCCCGACACGTGGCTTAGGGCTAACCTAGGCGGTGCGGCACTGTCGCTGCTACATAACACCTACCACTCGCACTAAATTGACTACTCATCACACAGCATGACTAAGTGTATTACAAGTTGTCCATTTCATGACCGTATCGATGTTTAAGTGACTATGACTATGACGATGACTAAGTGTGTCACTAAAGCTCCACCAGAGAAACCCCACCCATTCAGATTAAATCTGATAAAAAGTGACGGGACTTAAGCACCTTCATTCAACAGAATGTCACAACCAAACCTACGAGATCACCCCCATTCGGGAAGGTGCCCACGTAAAACTACAAACCTTTGACGACTACCGTAAACTGACAGCAGCCTTAGACTCACAGAAAATGAACTACTACACTTTTGCAATGAAAAAGCAAACCGCTACAAAGCAAATAGTCGTCAGAGGACTACCCCTTGATACCACTCCAGAGGAAATCACTGAAGACCTGGAAGACAAGGGTTTCACACCTACTTATGTCGCACAGATGTACAAATCAATCCCACAAAGCGAGGGAAGCCCTAAGAGAGAGTACAGTTCATGCCACTCTTCATTATTACGTATCCAGACATTCAAACCAATTCAGGACTAACAGAGCTAAAACACATACTAAAGATCCCCATACGTACAGCAGAAAGGCGACCTCCCTCAGAAGCTAACAGGGTTCTCCAATGTTTTAATTGCCAACGGTTCGGTCACTCGAGAACAGGGTGTCGCATGACTCCGAAATGCGTGAAGTGTGCTGGCCCTCACAAGGCCAAAGACTGCACAATAACCAAACCAGAAGAATTATTGTGCGCAAACTGCAGAGAACACGGACACCCTGCTTCACATAAGCAATGCCCAGAATAAATTAAATATGTCAAGAAACGCTTCCCCGAGAAGCCACAGAACTCGGAAGTAACAGAAACAGACACTCAGCACACTACCTCAAACATAAGAAGGAACTCTGAATTATCCATGTGTTCAATCCCACTCTCCAACAGGTTTGCTACACTCGAAGCTGAAGTCTCAGGCACCTCAGACGAACCAACTAACTCATGTACAACCAAAGGTATTAACTTCACAGAAAAAGACTTCCCGGCATTCCAAAGTAAAAGCACCCACAAAACTACGGCCACATCCCAATCCAACACCACATCTCAAGCCGACACCACACTTCAACCCACCGCCACATTTCTAAATTACAGCAATGCAACCAAACAGGCAAACGTGACAAGCGTATCACCCCCCAATCAAACACATGCAACAAATGGGACAATCACCAAACACACCTCCTACCATGACTACAAACACCCCACCCCCCAAATGTACTCCTACCGCCCCACCCATGCCCACTCACACAACAGCCCTCCATCACACACCAATTCACCAAGCTAAAAGTGCCCCCGGACACTTCAGCCGACATTACGTATTTCATAGAAGAAGCACAAGCGCACATGAGTTTACTAATATCCACTACAGTAACAGCCATACAATTCATACTTAGTACACTCTTACAGCTCTCTAACACAATTATCAACAGACTCCATGGCTAGACAACCACTCAGAATATCCACTTGGAATGCTAACGGCCTGAATTATCCTGCAAAGAAGGCCGAATTAAAACACTACATCACAGAACACAACATAGACATACTACTAACACAAGAAACAAAACTCAAACCCAACAAACGATTTTCAATTCCACGATACATAACCTACAGAACAGACAGGGATGGAGATGGCGGTGGGACCTTGATTGCGAATAAAAGGCGCATCTCCCACACCCAAATCTACCTCCCAGACACACGCACACTAGAAGCCATGGCAATACAGTTAGACGACAGACCTGAACGAATCACAATTATTTCAGCCTGCCTACCTACCTCCAAACAAACGAATTTACACTTCAGATTTCGACCTGCTCTTAGACAATCACCAAACACACCTCCTACCACGACTACAAACACCCCACCCCCCAAATGTACTCCTACCGCCCCACCCACGCTCTTAGACTACGAACATGTAATACTAGCCGGCGATCTCAACAGCAAACACACAAACTGGAACAGCAAAACAGTTAACTCACATGGCATTAAACTACGAGACCACAGCGTACAACATAACTACTTCATCACTGCCCCGCTAGAACCTACCTTCTACTGGACCAGAAACGGCACATTACACTCAGACATGAATGACATTGCACTCCCCAAGAACATACCTTACAATGCAAAAATAGACACAGTGCAACAATTACACTCAGACCATAGACCAGTACTACTTGAACTAGGTATCCAGAAACAACACACACAAAATAATTAACACTAACTACATAGACTGGGACACCTCACAGCTAGAGCACCTTAAAGAGCTAAACCCCACACCTCCACTCACAACCACAGATGACATAGACTCAGCCATCACACTATTCACCAACATCCTACTTACAGCAGCAAAAGCCAGCTACACCCCGCAACACACCAAACCTAACACGTTACCACCACATCTTATACAATTAATCCAAGAGGAAAACAGAGCCAGAACCACATTTCAACGAACTCTTACTCTACAAAGCAAAATAAACTACAGTCGTCTACATGCAAAAACTAAAAAGGAATTAACCAAACACACTAACGACACTTGGAACAAAAAACTCACTGACATAAATAATAATAATAATAATAATAATAATAATAATATAAACCACAAAAATATTTGCCAAATCAGATCGCCCTACACACCCACGAACCAAACCAGATGGCTCTAAAACAATCTCCAACTTAGAAAAATCAGAACTACTAGCAGACACACTAAAAGAGAACTTCAAACCAAACTCCAACAGAACAAACCCCCACCATGACACCACTGCGAATAACATCTTAAGCAACATCGTACACACTCCAAATCACTCACCTGTCCCCCCATTTAAATCAACAGAAATAAAAAACATAATCAAGAAACTTTCCGACAAAAAAGCCCCAGGAAAAGACGAGATCCTCGCACCCCTACTAAAACACCTTAACGCACAAATGGCAAATATTTTAACTCACATTTTTAATGCCATGCTAAAATTAGAATACTTCCCACAGCAGTGGAAAGTCGCTAAAATCATATGCTTTCCTAAACCAGAAAAAGACCCCCAAAATCCAGCTAACTATAGACCTATCAGTTTACTAAGCATTATCTCCAAAGTCTTTGAGAAATTAATCTACACACGCATTAGAAATACAATAAACAATAACTTAATCCACCAGCAATTCGGATTCAGACAGCAACACACTATCACGCACCAACTACTGCGTGTCACAGAACATATCACACACGGCTTTCAACATAACCAAAGTACACTAGCAGTATTCCTAGACTACAAATAAGCCTTTGACCAAGTCCACCACCCCAGCCTTATTTACAAATTAATTAAATTACACTTACACCCCACTTACATTAAACTCACATGCAACTACTTACTAAACCGCACATTTTATATCTCAATAAAGACTCCACTACAAGAGACATACACGCCGGAGTGTCCCAAGCTAGTATTCTTGGGCCGATCCTATTTCTTCAGTATATCAATGACATCCCCCGTACAAAACACAGCCTAACATCCATCTATGCCGACGACACAGCCATTATGGCAAAAAGCTGGAACCCTGATATAGCCACCCAGTGAATACAGGAGCACCTAAATAAACTAGAACCCTGGCTCACCAAGTGGAAAATTGAAGTCAGCCTGCAAAAAACTAAAGTTGTACACTTCACACAAAGATGTAAACAACCACAACAACATTTCCATCCATACAACCAACCCATACAACAAGTCAGCAGCCACAAATACTTAGGGATCACACTAAATTCAAGACTCAACCTAGAAGAACACGTTACGAACACAATACAACGCGCCAAAAAAGACACATAAAGGCTCTACCCACTCATTCACAGAAAATGCCCACTCTCGCAGAAAAACAAAACTTATCTACACCACATTCATATGACCAATCCTTACATATGCATACCCAGCCAACGGCTTCTTACCTATAACAAGCATCAAACACTTACAGAGAATACAAAACTGGCTATTACATTTAGCTGTAAAAGATTACATTGTACCCACAGTACAACTACATGACATGACAAAAGTCCCATACATACTGGATTATGTACTCACACTAACTACAGATTTTTACAATTCCACACAACAACCCATTAATAAATATCCTTGGCCAATATGACCCGGACAGAGCAGACACAATTTACAGACGACCCAAATACATATTAATAATCAAAGACATACTCACTAACCCTGACTAAACTTTTCATCAATGAAATAAAACACTAAATAAGCACACTTACAAGTGACAAACACACATACAGACAACTAACACATAAGATAAGGCCCGTTCTTGCATCCTCTGCATCACCAGTAGTTCACGTCCCCGCAGTTAACCATCATTGGGCATGATCATCCGCTTAGGGTCACCACGACAGTCGAGGCGGAGTGCCATACCTACAAACCACAAGATGCAGACCCCCCCAAATCTAACACCTGCAGAAACTTAGTCACCAACACAAAGATTAAGCTGCAACCACAACATACGATGCTGTGTTGCAAATTTCCGAACGCAACTTACAGTAGGCAAACCCTGAATGGATCACCACACAAAAAGCAAGCCACATCGTATTCCCAAAATGCTGTGCTAGCCATTGTCACTGAATGACACAATCTCTCTGGCACACAATTAACATAAAAGCATACTACACATAACTAATTCACACTTAACACAAATATACATACAAGCACAACAGTTAAGCAACATTAGGCGTGGTCACCCACTGGATGGGTGACCAGTACACAACACCACTTACTAATCACAAATACTGTACACACTACCTATTCCGGAATAATTTAAATGACAAAACACACAACAGATCACAATTACTACAGACTGACAGAGGAGCTCCGATGGGAGCACCGGTATCGGTACGTCACAAACCACCTGTCCCTCCAAGATAGGTGGACCATACAGATACAGATAACCAGGGAGTATTTTTGCCACTTGTGATAAGAGTGTGATTCCTCTGTAGTTATCACACAATTTTTTGTCCCCCTTCTTAAAGTCTGCACTTCAACAATCTGTACTGTACTGTCAATATGAAGGGGATCGATGTGTGTGTTGTACGATCAAGATAAACAAAATTGTTGTGTATGTTTTGGATGTAATGGTGACTGTCAATAAAAGGATTGTTTATTTAGTTTAAATCGCTATTTATTCAGTACATTGGCGTAATTGGTAAAATCCGTTGGTTAAATCCATAAACTAAACCTTCAGAAGACGTTAAAGTGGAAAGAAACAGTACTAGACCAATTTTTGATGTAAATGGAGATGTCACCAGCCTTGCTTCTAGATGGAAGAAAATGGAACTATATGGTCGAATTGTATATTGCCACGAGAGGAATAAGAGATTCTGCTAGAAAACAGGCAATTTACGTACATTCGGGTGGAGAAGGCTTGCAAGACATATTTTATTCTATCTCCGAACATAACACTGTTCCTACAGGTAAAGCTGTGCATGAATATACTTCAGAATTGTTAGGCAAACACTTTTTAACGAAAAGCAATCCGCTATTTGAACGGCATATTATGAAGTCTACGAAACAGGATATTAATAAAACATCCGACGCCTTTATATCTAGGTTGCATCAAAAGTTGTCAAATGTGATTTTAAAGATATCACAACAAAAAAGAATTGGAAGGCATGTTTATTTGTGACCAGTTCATAGAGGGTTGTAAATCAGCTGAAGTTAGAAAGAGAATATTGGAAAAATCCTCTGTCACATTAGACGATTTGGTTGACATTGGACTGGCTCACGAAATTATAAAGACATCACATTTTATTAAGGACAACGGTTCTGAACAAGAGGTGTATAGTATGTCGAATAGGATTGTTGCTAGGCAAGTCAAGGCTTGGAAGTGGAGGCCTCGCCCACACATGCTAGAGAGACATCCATGGTTCCTCCATATGGGTGATACAGCCTGGACAAGCCGCAGGTTAGGAAAGGGGCAATCCCAACCCAGGGGGGAAGTCATGGCTGTAAACTCAGTCATGATAATGCCAAGTGGAGACCACGTGAGTTGGCCTACTGAAGGGGGAACAAACCTGGTAGGTTCGGGCCAGGGGTGGACCGCTGGATGGACGACTGAGGGGCGTGGTCTCTGCTACAGAGAGCCTGAGTTGCAGGAGGACAATGTCTGGCTCTATGCCCCCCACGGATGGTGAAAACGAAGCTCAGGACCCTAGAAGGGGCAAAATCCCTATGATTGACTGAAATATGGATGCTTATAAAGAACCAATTTCAAAAATTTCAACATCAAGGGAAGCCAAGGAAGCTCCAGTAGAGCAGATCCGGGAGCAAGCCCAAGATGAAAAAATGGAGACAGAAGTTCCAATTGGACAGCCTGTTGCCGACTCAAAACAAGAAATGGCAACAGAAACTCAAGTAGAGCAGACTGTTTTAGAATCAATCAGCACGATACCAAACTTCTAACACAAGAGTGGAGGGTGCTGAATGCCACTTCAATCGATAAAACAGGAAGGACAGTCGTTTTAGCCCTTCGTGAAAGAGACTTTGAAGAGCTCAAATAGAGAAGCCTTAAGGCTAAGCTCGGACTTGGGCAGATCAAATATCAAGTCTGGCTGATTGGTCCTTCAGGCCAATCTTCAGCATAAAAAAGCAGCTGTGGCCAATTTCGCCAGGAAGTTCAAATCCAAGGCTATTGACGTGGCCCTTATTTAAGAGCCATTGATAGTCAAGAGCAGAGTAGCAGGACTGGCAGAATCTGGAGGCAAGCTGATGTACGTTACAACATCGGAAATACCCAGAACATGTCTTCTTGTGAACAGGAAATTAAAATGTCTTATGTTGCAGGAACTTAACCGTAGTCAAGATTAAACTTGGAAATCAGGAGAGACCCAGACAAATGACCATAGGCTCTTCATACCTCCCATATGACTCAACTAATCTATCCCCATCAGAAGAAGTTGAGAACCTAATTTGCAACGCAAAGAGGAAAGACGAATACCTAGTCCTTGGAGCAGATGCAAATTCACACCACACGTCATGGGGCAGCACGAACTGCAATGCAAGAGGTGAGTCTTTACTAGAGTTTATTATTGGAACTGAGTTGACGATACTAAACCTAGGAAACAAGCCTACATTTATAAATAAAAATCGTAGGGAGGTAATAGACATTATACTAAGCACTACACATATTGCAAAATTTATTAAAGACTGGAAGGTGCTGGAGGAACCATCGTTGGCAGACCACCAGCTTATCCAATTTGCAATAGATGTGAGACTATGTGGGATTGAGATGTACAGAGACCCAAAAAGAACTAATTGGGACAGATACAGAGAAGTTCTAGGGAAGGCTGTATAAAAAATTCCAACTAAAGTGAGAGGACAGAAAGAATTGGATGAGGCAGTGGAAATATTAGAAGAGGCCGTTATAGACTCATTCCATGAAAACTGTCCTCTCAAAGAAAACACCAAAAAAGTAAGGTGGTGGAACAACAAACTAGCCAAAATGAAAAAAAGAGGTAAAATGAAATGGCGTATGGCTTTTAGTGCCAGGAGTGTCCAAGGACAAGTGCGGCTTGACAGATGCAGATATTTTTTTTTATTTGAAGCCCGTAGGTTAAAATTCCCGACCCTGCCGGGAAGCGAACCCGGGACCCCTGTGACCAAAGGCCAGCATGCTAACCATTTACTAAGGTTAAGTTATAAGGAGATTCCCACCTTCCAATACTTGTCAGGTTCTTATAACAGTTTTATTGTTTACATGACATAATCTAGCTTAATCTCTAGGTGTATACTAAATAGATAGAACATGTTTCGTTCCAATTATGGAACATCTTCAGCTAAAAGAATAAACAAAAATGGCAAGACAATTGAAACACATGTAATGATTATGGTGATGAAATAAAATGTTCATTCATGTTGAGTTAAAATTTCCAACAAGTCAATTTCCAAGTAACGAAGTAAAATCGGCGTAAGGGGTCTTTTTATGCTGGAGATGTGTATGCTTGTTGATCTTGAAGATAAAATTAGTAATATAGAAGATTTTCTTAGAATATGGTAGTTGGGGGAACTCTTGTAAACAACCGTAGTTGGAGTTGAGTTTTGGAGTTACACTGTTAAAATGTGTCTGAAACAAGAAATTAAGTAAGGAGGGAGATATTTTAAATGAGAAAACCTTGTAAGAATGTATGTTAGAGAGGTATAAAAGGATATATGAAATTGTTTTACCTCACAGTCGGTCGTATTATATTTAGCGTCCTTTCTTACGCCGTGTCATCAACTGAGTTCTATGTGTGTCTGAGTGGCTTGCGGTAGGGGAGGAGAAGTGGGGGAAGCAGGGGGAATGTTGTGTAGGGTGGAGCTAACTGAGAAGTGGTGTTGTGATAGGCGAGGGGAAACGGAAGAAGTAGGGGGAATGTTGTGTAGGGTGGAGCTAACTGAAAGGAGGTGTGTTGGATGTTTCCTCGGATCCTTTTTGATGGCTTTTCTAAACGAGTCTAATTTGGTAGCCTCTTCTAGCAGTATATTGATATTCTCCATTATTTCGTTAATGTTCTGGCTGGGGTTTTGTTTCTGATCAATCTCAATAATAGATACAACGTGCGTTCCATAAGTAATGTGACCAATTTTTTTCTGACGCAACTGTACACCGCAGCGTGTTCTAACCTGCTGGGCTAGGTGGAGGGGGGTGTTAGCTTCAAACGCTCTTTGTCTCATTCGGCAGCAAGCTGCTGGAGAGTCAGGACGTGCGTTTCCGTCAAGCCCGTTTTGAGTTCATGTAACACAGCACAATGGATCGTTCTGTAGAGCAGCGGTAGGCTATCAAATTTTGTGTTAAACTTGGGAAGACCGAGCTCGATAGCTGCAGTCGCTTAAGTGCGGCCAGTATCCAGTATTCGGGAGATAGTAGGTTCGAACCCCACTGCCGGCAGCCCTGAAAATGGTTTTCCGTGGTTTCCCATTTTCACACCAGGCAAATGCTGGGGCTGTACCATAATTAAGGCCACGGCCGCTTCCTTCCCATTCCTAGCCCTTCCCTGTTCCGTCGTCGCCATAAGACCTATCTGTGTCAGTGCAACGTTAAGCAACTAGCAAAAAAAAAAAAAAAAAAAACTTGGGAAGTCCGCCACCGAAACATTTCCATTACTTCAGCAGGCCTTTGGGACTGATTGCTTGTCCAAATCACAAGTTTTCCGATGGCACAAGTTGTTCATGGAGGGCCGAGAGGAGATCACCGACGAACCTCGCAGTGGACAGCCAATCAACCTCACGAGTCAACGAAAATGTGACGCGTGTGCGCAATTGTTTGAACTCTTGACAGATGGTTGAGTCTTCAATTGATAGCACAAACTCTAAACATGGCAAAGACAACCGTTTTCCACATTGTGACCAAAGATTTGAACGTAAGAAAGGTGTGTGCCAAACTGGTCCCAAAAGTGTTGACCGATGAACAAAAGGACATGCAAGTGCTTCGGTGCCAAGAAATGTTGGAAATGTGTGAAAATGATCGTAATATTTTAAACTCGCTTATCACTGTTGATGAGTCATGGATTTTTTAGTACGACCCTTAGACAAAAAGGTAGAGTTCAGAGTGGCACACCCCATCGTCGCCCCGTCCCAAGAAGGCACGCATGAGCAAGTCCAGGATCAAAACCATGCCCATTGTCTTCTTTGACGTCAGAGGCATTGCCCACCACGAATTCGTACCTACCAGGACTACAGTGAACTCTGCTTTCTACTTGGAAGTGCTCAAAAGACTGAAAAAGAGGGTCTCGCGCTGCCGAAGCGACATCAAGGACACCTGGAAAGTTCATCACAACAACGCGCAGAGTCACAGCGCCTTCATTGTCAATGACTTCCTGGCCAGGACCAACACCTTATTGGTTCCCCAAGCCTCCCTACAGTCCTGACCTGGCTCCCGCTGACTTTTTTTTTTGTTTCCTCGGTTAAAAGGAGTCGTTACAAGTAATAAATCTCATTGTAGACCGGATTGGACATCAGATATGAACATTAAAACAAGAATAATAGTTAACACCACCTTTCCAATACTTATCTTTCCTATATTTAGGAAATAAACATGACAACAGGCGTTGTAAGATGGGACATGTTTCGCTTAACAGTCGTAAGCATCATCAGCCAACAATAAATCTTAGCCTAAAGTTAGGCTTAAAACTAGTGTGAAAAAACATGGAATGTTACAATATGGCTAAGAGAAAAAACACAATCGAGTTGAGACAGAGGATAAGAACAGAAAGTAGGCTACAATACAGAGCTGGTAGTGAAATAATTAAAATCATTAGGATATCATTGTTACCAGTCAGTCAATCAGAATGTTCAAACATAAAAACAAGAGTGAAAATATATAAGAGTGTTCATCATGGCTGAGTTAGAAAAAACACGTAATCATGTTGCCAGAGGTTAAAAACATAAGGTACAACACAGAGCTGGCAGTGTAATATCAAACTCATGGCTGCCAGTCAGTTAATAAGAATGTTCATATATAACAAAACATGATGGCACAATTTGAACATTTAAGTTTATATATCCCCAAATTTAAATATCTGTTATTACTTGCAATGCTTTGGTAACTGAAAATTAAACATTGATTGTTCTTATTGGTGCAAAAAGCAATTTTGAAATTAAGTTTCTCAAAAATATTAGTAATCTGGTAAATGTTCTCATTATTATGAGTGAAAGTGGCAAAGTTTTTCTTTTTATGTTCTTTTATCAGCTGTTTTTAAGGTTGATTCTTCATTTTATTTATTAATCTATCTGCGTAATGTTTTATGTATCCGTTGCTTATTGTTGTTTTGTAAATGAGATTAATTTCTTTTTGGAGATTGTTTTTTGTCAAGGGAATATTAAAGGCTCTATTTAACATGCTTAAAAAGGAACTCCTTTTATGTGCCTCAGGATGGTATGAATCTTTTCGTATGGTATTTATAGTTTGGGTCGGTTTTCTAAAGATTCAAAAGGATAAATTTTCTTCTTTTATTTCGACTGTTAAATCCAGGAAATTTCATTTTTTATTGTTCTCCGTTTCTAATTTGAATTTTATGAAAGGGTCTAAACTATTGATTTGGTCTATTAAATTAGCGCTACTATTGATTTGTTCATCTATAATTGCAAAAATGTCATCGACAAACCTTAGCCAGATAGGAGTAGCATAAATTCTTCTATTTTATGGTTACTATGTTTCTTATGTGTCCTTAAGTTGTTCTTAATTATATCTAGTTTCTTTTGTGGGGATGGTAGAATACATATTAGTAACGTCGAATGAGTTCAAGGTGAAAGATGGTTTTAATTTAGTGTTCTTAATAATTTTGCAAAATTCTATTGAATTACTGATTATGATTCCACTTTGAAAAGTGTAGTACTTTTTTAGAAAACTAATTGATAAATTTAGAGGTTTTGTAGATGGGCCTGTTTTTAAAGTTAATAATTGGACTTATGGGTGTGTCAGGTTTGTGTATCTTAGGCAAAAGCTCTTGCTGTTGGTAGTCTTGGATTCATGTTATTTAAGCTTGATATTTCATTGTCATTAAGGATGAAATTAATGTTTTTAAGTATTTGTTTTAATATTCTTTGGACAGAGTTAGTCGGGTCTCTCTTAATTTTAGTGAAAGTATTATCTGTGAAAAATGCTTCGTTTTTTTCTGTGTACTCTTTCTTGTGCATGATAACTGACACATTACCTTTATCTGCCTTTGTGATTATAAGGTCATTATCTTTTATTTTTTGTTTTAAGCCTTTAATGTCTTTAGAAGGTAAATGGGGTGTGTTATCTTTATGATATTTAAATAATTCTGGAAGTTTCTTTTTGACTTTGAATTTAGTTTCAAGTTATTCGTCTATTGGGAGCTGAGTTATGGCTTGTTCCACTTTGGCAATAAAAATCTAACCTGGAATCCAGATATAGAAAGGAACATAACCCGGGCCAAGAACTTGCTGTATGCATGTAAAAGAGCCGTCGGGAAGACATGGGGCCTAAGACCATCAGTGGTAATGTGGATATATACAATGATCATTAGACTGTTGATGTCCTATGCTGCAATCATCTGGTGGCAGAAAGTAAGCCAAGGAAAAGTCAGTGTTGGATAGCCTACTGAGAATGGCATGCATAGCCATAACTGGAGCTATGGGAACTACGCCGACAGAAGCCTTGAATACTTTACTAGACCTCCCGTCACTATGCAATTTCATAAAAGGACAGGCTAGAACGAGTTCATATAGATTGGCACAATCAGAGTGCTGGAATGCACAAAGACTCAATCTAGAACACTGTAAAATTAACAGAATAAAAACAGAGGAAGTTCTACACATGCCTTCTGATCATATGTGTGGGGTATCAACAAATGGAATACTGAAAAAGAAGATATAGTGTGGTGGACTGATGGCACAAAGACTGGGCATGGCACAGGAGGAGGGATCAATGGGGGAAGACCTGAGAGATCAATCCAGATGAGCCTGGGCAAACACGCTACAGTCTTTCAAGCGGAAGTGATAGTTATCACAACACGTCTTGAAGAAAATCTGAAAATGAACTATAGGAATAAGAACATTTTCATTTTTATGGACAGCCAAGCCGCCATTAAGGCACTAGAAGCAGTCTGGATAATATCCAGAATTGTCTGGTATTGCCATTCACTTCTCCTGAAGCTGCCAAAGTACAACATTGTCAACGGTTACCTTAACCCCTCAGTGTCGCAGCCGTTTAAAGAGCTTCCTACCCTGCGGCCGGATGAGATTTCAACTACGCGCGACTGAAATACATTGATTCACTTAAAGCGTTACTACTAGTATAAGAGTAGCCTGATATTCACGAAATTTGGAATTCCTTATGGTAGAACTATGTACATGAAGATAATTACATAACTGTTTCACATTTCCTTAGTAATTTAGTTCCGTGTGATAGAGTTCGAAGCACTCTTCGAGACAGAGACCCAAGGCACACTCCTGGCAGCAGTACACCGATGTCTTCTTTTCACCGTGTTTTGAACACGAGTTACAACGTCTCTGAGGTTTGGATTTCTCACTCTTGGGTGCTAATTTCCTGATAAAACGTATTTCCTGCTACCTTGGAACTGTATTATCTGATGCGCGCCAGCCTTGAATATTTCGCTTCCCGCCCGAGAAGCGTATTTTTTACTACGTAAACAAACCTTCCATCAGCTGAAACTGATAAGATAACTGCTCAATGTTTGTCCCTGTGACTTGTGTAAATATTATTGGAGAATCTAGGAATCATAATTCACTGTTGAAAACTTCCCTTTGACCTGTATGTGTATCTATAGTCTCCTACACGAAATTTCCAAGTACTGGTTCCTCCTCATCGTCACTCTCATCATTTACCACTGCATCGGCTACAGCCACATCATCTATTTCATTATCACTACTGCTAATACTGCCACTACTACTTCCGACTAAACTTTCATTTGAATTATACAATATTTCAAGCACGTTACTCTCAGCAGGAGCTAGCCATTGAGCGCGGTGCGTCACACAAGCTGATGAAGCTGCAGCGGGACCGAAAGCGGCAGGACGAAACTGAATGAGGGGAATAACATTTATGACGAATCAAACCAACTCGATACATATTTCAGATTAAAAGGTCGATACATCGTCTTTCAAACGAGATATATACCATGCACAACTGCTTCTCGTGTCGTATGACAGAAAGCAGCACTAACTGATGCCTACACAGAGCACTCGTGGAGAGTTACGAAAAGACTACAAGCTGAGAAATAAAGACAAATATAATAAATAAACCGTTCTCTTAATACAAAATTAAAGCAAAGAACATCACACGAAAAGACAAACTTCTCAGATCATCATTTCTTTATTTTATTCTGTGGGAAAGAATGAAGCAAACGGACTATTAAAAAAGCAGGGATTGGTGCTCAGACATAGTTGACAAATACTTATCCTTTCAAAAGCAACTACACTTTAACGATTTTCAATTCTTATTTAGAACACTGATAAACCCGAAAATGTCTTCTTGGAAACAAAACAATTTGCATATCCATAACACCAAAACTCTTCGCGCTATAGCCGTAAATGCGAAACCATGTATGGGTCTATACCACGTATAGAGGTCGGCGGCTAGGGAAGAAAATGGGGTCTATACCACGTATAGAGGTCGGCGCTGAGGGGTTAAGATAATTAATAAACAAAACATGACATGCGACAGAGAAACATCAAACAACACACCTAGCTCCACCCCTACCCCACAACAGCAACTCTCCCTACCCCTCCTTCCCTTCCCCTCACAGCAGCTAGTATGAGCCCAAGACGGACACAAAGCAGTACACAACGGGCTCACATATCAAACGCAGCTCAACCACACCAATAAGAGTAAGTACATATTCAAATTAGCACACACAGTCCTTAGACATTCCTCCAACATAAAATATCACTCACAGCTCAATCTTATCTTCCACAGATAATTATAACATCACTGCACAGCTACAGATGGGAAAGGAGCCACCACTTTGAATATAATGCCACTCAAATTTTACGGATGTCACAGGGCAACATGATTCAATTTTAACATAAAATAACAAGATTCAACACACAGCAGAGCTGAATATACATATTTTATCCTAATTGTATCCATACGCCTGGCACTCTTTTTTAAACTTGGAAAGTGTTTTATTCTATGTATATACTTGAAGACAAAATCTTTTATACATATAATGTGATAACTTTACAAGCAAATCATACCATTCAAGCTCCAAAAACATCAACCAAGTGTACAACTACGAAAATAAGAATTGAACACAGAAGTCAACCGATGAACTGAATAACATGCAAGACACGAACGTTCATGTGCATGAAGTGTTCCTCCTTAGTGTACCCATCCCGGGCATATCAGGGCAAGAATTACATAATTTGGCTTCACAAACAAATATATAAATGGAATTCCTGGATGAGACCCTTCGGAAATCACTTCCCGGGGCTTGAAGTCCCATCCTCCCTACTTTCATTGTGTCAACGGCTAAAGCTCAGAAGCATACAGGTAATGGAATGTTCGTAAAAGTAAAATGGGCACTACATTAAATATAAGGAAAGTAGGGTTCTCTATAATATAAGAGGAATACATTAATATTATTAAATGAGAAGAGTTTTGTTCCCAAGATTTACTAAACATTTTATTAAACTGATAGAACCACACGATAAATACATGAGATAATGCCATATTATTACACATTTAAAAAAAATCAATAGTAAAACAATCATTTGTATACAGTATGCCTCAACGTCTTTGTCAGTTCGTACACTGTTGTGGTTATCGCTTGGCATACTTTAAATCCCTTATTAGCGTGCACTAATACTATATACATTTTCACAAACAAACGTTTATTTATCTCTGAGCAATGATACTCGATGGTATCTATTATTT
Source organism: Anabrus simplex (assembly GCF_040414725.1). Classification (NCBI taxonomy): domain Eukaryota; kingdom Metazoa; phylum Arthropoda; class Insecta; order Orthoptera; family Tettigoniidae; genus Anabrus; species Anabrus simplex. Next base: position 505,949,251 of record NC_090267.1, on the reverse strand, counting down.
GAATGGACTGACCACAAAGTCAGGATAGCACTCCCTCATTAAATCATATTATTAGTTAGCTGTCATGGTTGTAGAATTTATACATAATGCATTTTTTTTCACGCACGAGATTACATCGCCATATATCGAACACATGGTCTATTTGACCACATCAATTACATATTATACCGAACACATACACGTATCCTGCGTTTACCTGACCGTATTATATTCAAAGCAAATCAACGCTGGTATCCTACCCATCACCATAAACACTTGAGAATAATGGAAATACATAAATACATTACACAGAGAAATATTAAAAATATAGCAAACAATACATCTTGAAGATATGGCCTAGTCAAGCCATATGGTATCAGGTTAAATCCATCGTTCTGACGAGGGCCGAACCCGCATTCTCCAGCTTCCGAGGTACAAAATCTGAAACTCCTATCACGAGCTAATTTGATAAATAAAAAAGGGGAGGAGTACTGGTACGTCGTTCGCAGAATCATAAAATTATCAACGTTACTCATAATGTATCATTAGCATGGGATGTCCAAATCGTTAGCTGAATGATCAGCGTACTGGCCTTCAGTTCAGAGGGTCCTGGGTTCGATTCCCGGCTGGGTTGGGGATTTAAACCTTAATTGGTTAATTCCAATGGCACGGGGGATGGGTGTATGTGTTGTCTTCATCATCATTTCATCCTCATCACGATGCGCAGGTCGCCTACGGGAGTCAAATAGAAAGACCTGCACCTGGCGAGCCGAACCCGTCCTGGCATATCCCGGCACTAAAAGCCATACGACATTTCATTTTTTCATGAGCATGGGATTGATATTGCAGTGGTGAATGAGGAAAACTTACAAAGGCAAATGTTTTGAGAACTCTTGGAGACGACTCGGTCCGCCTGGACCGGACAGATCTCTTACATCATAAATCTATCTCTGGTAATGGCCAGTGCCCTACCTTGCGGCCACAAAGACTCTTTCTTTCTTTCTTCTCATCTTAACTCGTTTCCAAGTACACATTTATTTAAGGGCTGCCAATTCTTATTTCTTATTATTCCGGCCATATACAGCCTAATTCAATACATCGCGACAGCCATCATTATTCTAATTCTGTGTCATTCCGTCATCTCAAACATTTCATAAGTCTCCATCTTCCCATTGTCACGCTACTGCATCACAAATCCATTTTATTCATGTATATGGAAGACTCTATTCCCACAAGTCATTTAATTAATTCCATCTCACTCGCGTATCTATATAATTCACAAATTGCACCTCGGCTTGAACATCTTCAGTGATCATATATTTATTATGTGGGATTTATAATATACATGCATTACCCAGTAAAGTGAACACATAATCTATATTCAAATTATTATGAAGATCCTTTCCAGTTAGTAATATTAGGAAGAAATTATAAATTTAGCTGAAGTACCATTCTCCCTTAAAATATATGCTTCACACACACTAAATTTTATGGGATCTATGTACTAATTCATGCAAATAAGCCCGCTGAAATATTAGTGATTATCCTTAAATCACAGAAGAAATCCTAATTAAATTAATAAAATAATCTTTCCCAGTCACACACACAGTGTTCCCTAAATTTAATATTATTAATTTTTTTGTTTTTATTTATTTTACGCCCACATTGGAGCACCAAAATCAATCTGTATACAGTCAAGTCTTATGAATATTGGTTACAGATTTGGTTGATGTTTCTTCTTTTGTTCCCAGAAATGTTTCATTCTCTCTGACCTGGCTGCCCGTTCTTCGTCTTATGTTGTACTGTAGGGATGTGGCGACACCACCGCCCAGTGGGAAACCACTGCAATCAGCCACCCGAGTATTGGCGGGAAAACCATAACGTTTGAGGGGTATGGAGGAAATGCCTACTCCCAGTCCTGAACAACTAGGATGAATCACCTTCCCAGATCACATCTGGGATTGTAACTCCTGACCACGGTCAGAACATTGATCATTGATCAGACAATATTATTAATTACATAAAATAAATTTTAAAAAGTTATTTACAAATAACAGTTGAGATTGACATGCAAATCTCGTGGTTTAATATATTTAAAAAATGTACTTATCAATAATGCGTGTAGTTTGCTGCCATCTCGAGGGTACATCTGGGATTTTTAGACCTTCATGACGACAGCTCCACTCTTAAATAGTCCTTGGTGAATCTCTAGACGTTCCCTGAAGAGATGAATGCTGGCACTTAGGTGCGACTCTCGTTGATTCTAATCCTTGGGTTCAGCGATCACTCATGAATATACAGGCAAAAATGCGAAATTAGTTAATGAACACTGTTTATGTGTTTTCAGAGAACCTACTGGTGATTAGATCCACTTATAAATTCAAATGGACTAACCCAAATAGTGATAAGTTTGTATAAATCACTATTCATTTCCCCTCTAATCACACAGTCTGAGTAATTGTTACCACGAGTGTCCATGGAGTATGCAAGCGTTCTTCCTATCACGAACACCGTTCTTTTAATTTACTCAGCATCACTCACTGTTTAAATGCTTTTAAATCGACCACTATTAATTACTGAATGTAATCGGCTATCTCACTACTTCTAAACAACCTAATGCATTTGCCCGTTCTCTGATGATTGCATCATAAGCCGACACTGAAGTCTCCAATATATAAAGGATTAAATGTTCATATAACACCTCTATTAATCACTACTGTACTTTATCTCATACCACACGGCTTATTTCGCGATATTTACACCGCGCTGATATGTTTTTCTTTGACACGGCACTTCACACACTGATATCCATATGATATAGATGTTGATTCCCATAGGGAATCTGAAATATTTGTTCCGAATGAGTAAATTTATAATACCAATATAAATGGTCCGTTATTGGACATTACAAATCTTCCAGCTAACTCATTCCTGGTTGCCAGCGTCCCGCCCCCGTGTGCTGGGCCGGGCCCATCAGCTGGCACCCAGCACACCTACCAAGACGCTGGCCAGCGCATACCGTGGAGGCCACTGCGTAAGCTAACCGCAGCCACCGGCAGTGCCAATGCACTATGAGAAACTTTGTCCCATTATCAAAAATTGATGCCTGCTTGGCCATCAGATGATATAGATGTTGATTCCCATAGGGAATCTGAAATATTTGTTCCGAATGAGTAAATTTATAATACCAATATAAATGGTCCGTTATTGGACATTACAAATCTTCCAGCTAACTCATTCCTGGTTGCCAGCGTCCCGCCCCCGTGTGCTAGGCCGGGCCCATCAGCTGGCACCCAGCACACCTACCAAGACGCTGGCCAGCGCATACCGTGGAGGCCACTGCGTAAGCTAACCGCAGCCACCGGCAGTGCCAATGCACTATGAGACACTTTGTCCCATTATCAAAAATTGATGCCTGCTTGGCCATCAGATGATATAGATGTTGATTCCCATAGGGAATCTGAAATATTTGTTCCGAATGAGTAAATTTATAATACCAATATAAATGGTCCGTTATTGGACATTACAAATCTTCCAGCTAACTCATTCCTGGTTGCCAGCGTCCCGCCCCCGTGTGCTAGGCTGGGCCCATCAGCTGGCACCCAGCACACCTACCAAGACGCTGGCCAGCGCATACCGTGGAGGCCCCTGCGTAAACTAACCGCAGCCACCGGCAGTGCCAATGCACTATGAGACACTTTGTCCCATTATCAAAAATTGATGCCTGCTTGGCCATCAGATGATATAGATGTTGATTCCCATAGGGAATCTGAAATATTTGTTCCGAATGAGTAAATTTATATTACCAATATAAATGGTCCATTATTGGACATTACAAATCTTCCAGCTGGTTCCAGGTTGCCAGCGTCCTGCCCCCGTGTGCTAGGCCGGGCCCATCAGCTGGCACCCAGCACACCTACCAAGACGCTGGCCAGCGCATACCGTGGAGGCCACTGCGTAAGCTAACCGCAGCCACCGGCAGTGCCAATGCACTATGAGACACTTTGTCCCATTATCAAAAATTGATGCCTGCTTGGCCATCAGATGATATAGATGTTGATTCCCATAGGGAATCTGAAATATTTGTTCCGAATGAGTAATTTTATAATACCAATATAAATGGTCCGTTATTGGACATTACAAATCTTCCAGCTAACTCATTCCTGGTTGCCAGTGTCCCACCCCCTTGTGCTAGGCCGGGCCCATCAGCTGGCACCCAGCACACCTACCAAGACGCTGGCCAGCGCATACCGTATCAGCCAGCGTATCAATGGGACAAAGTGTCTCATAGTGCATTGGCACTGCCGGTGGCTGCGGTTAGCTTACGCAGTGGCCTCCACGGTATACGCTGGCCAGCGTCTTGGTAGGTGTGCTGGGTGCCAGCTGATGGGTCCGGCCTAGCACACGGGGGCGGGACGCTGGCAACCAGGAATGAGTTAGCTGGAAGATTTGTAATGTCCAATAACGGACCATTTATATTGGTATTATAAATTTACTCATTCAGAACAAATATTTCAGATTCCCTATGGGAATCAACATCTATATCATCTGATGGCCAAGCAGGCATCAATTTTTGATAATGGGACAAAGTGTCTCATAGTGCATTGACACTGCCGGTGGCTGCGGTTAGCTTACGCAGTGGCCTCCACGGTATGTGCTGGCCAGCATCTTGGTAGGTGTGCTGGGTTCCAGCTGATGGGCCCGGCCTAGCACACGGGGGCGGGACGCTGGCAACCAGGAATGAGTTAGCTGGAAGATTTGTAATGTTCAATAACGCACCATTTATATTGGTATTATAAATTTACTCATTCGGAACAAATATTTCAGATTCCCTATGGGAATCAACATCTATATCATCTGATGGCCAAGCAGGCATCAATTTTTGATAATGTGACAAAGTGTCTCATAGTGCATTGGCACTGCCGGTGGCTGCGGTTAGCTTACGCAGTGGCCTCCACGGTATGCGCTGGCCAGCGTCTTGGTAGGTGTGCTGGGTGCCAGCTGATGGGCCCGGCCTAGCACACGGGGGCGGGACGCTGGCAACCAGGAATGAGTTAGCTGGAAGATTTGTAATGTCCAATAACGGACCATTTATATTGGTATTACTGATATCCAATGTTCATCACTGACACGTAAGTACAGCGGCTGCACAAATTACAATGAGATCCTGCGTCTAGGTCCGGGTTTTATTTATAGTGTCTGGGCTGAGTGGCCAGAGAGGTGGTAAACCACGCCCCTAATCAAGATTCGGCTTGGTAAACGGAATCTTTCAGCGACGTGAAAGTAATCAAATTATAACTCCTGACCCCTGTTTTATACTGATCCACTTTTAAGTCCATCCGATCAGCGGGTTGTTCACAATCTCAAACGCGTCCTTTAATAAATTCACGCATCATGGTTCATCTAGTAAGTGCTCCTACTTTTTTCCTCACGTTACCAAATCTTAGCACTCGGCTTCAGTCTGCGCACCTCTATATGAAATGCGTCATTACTGATCCACTATTAAAGTATTGCGTTTATATGCATCAACAATTTGCATTAAATACGTCAGTTTGAATGAGACCTGACTTATAAATTTCCATATATTATCTCAGACTAAGGTGTTCTTCGTTATGATCTTTTAAGACGGGCTGACGTGGCCGGTCCACCAGTGCTACGCCCGTCTATAGACGGTGTGCGAGAATTATTTTTTTTTTTAGTTTCCCGGTTCACTTTCGAGTGCGTATTTTATCTCTTACATTCTGCCATCTGTTGGGCATTATGTAGAACTAATTAATCAGAGATTATAGCTTTGGGAAGTAACTTACAGAGCTTTTTGTAGACGTCTGTGGAGTTCATCTGTGATGTAAACAAACATGGCGGAACAACAATTTAGTTGCTCTTTCAGCTATGTTATTTCAGATTACAGAATCTTTCAGTTATTAACCACAGCGGAAAGTGATGGAGATAATCACAAAAGCTATTTTATCGCTAATTTCGTGGCGGATGGATTACTTTTCTTCACCCAAGTTTTAGGTAACTGTGACAGGCTCTGAGGGCCAATTAGTGTTTGATCACAACCCGAAAATCATTGACTTTTTAGAAACTTTTGTGCCAGTGGAGTTGGTGCAGATAGTTGAACAAATCGGCATCACAAACAACCAGTAGTAAACATCTAACTATCACCACATTCCAGGTTTGGAAAGTATTTTAAAATATCAACTTATGTACTTCTAAGAAGTTACATGTATTAGTTGTCTATAGATTTTCGGAAATAATATTATTTTGGGGTCTTTACTTTGTATAAAGATAATACATGCATGGGCACATAAGTGTAATTTTGTTTTCTCTAAAAATAATATTGAACATAAGTGTAGGATTTTCTATTTGCATTTAGATTTATAAACAACCAACATTTATAAACATTTTAAGCTAATCACCCCAATGATAAGTTAAAAATTGAGGCTTCTATAATTTTTTTACAAACGAATGAAAAAACTCAGCACTGAGGTACCAAACAGTCAACTGGTAACTCAGCACTTAAAAGGTTAATTCACCCCACTCTCTGACAAAATACATTTTTCTCCTCTCTCGCACCGAGTGAGGGCGCAATTTCAAGGTTCTGCTGTAATACGCTATCCTTCTCTCAATACAGCACAGAAAACTGCATCTTCAGGCCTGCGTATTGCAACTCGTGTCCCGGTTCGGAACATAACCTGCTAATTACGACATTATATGTCGCAGAATGTTCGGAAAATAGTATATATGACTGACTAAACCTCCAGACATGCCTATGGCATGGTGATGAACGGTTACAATATATTGTTTTTATCTTATATACTCATAAGTTAGTTTTTAGTAGAGATAGTGTTTTACGAACTAATTTTAAGACCTAAAGCATATCATTATAGACATACAATTGCATTGTCACACATGCCAGTTCCCGTTTTGACATGCCCCATTTAGACATGACCAAATACTTGGTATCATATGGCATTCCCCAGACAATGTAATCTTAATCATAGCTTCATGATCTATATGTGAATGTATTGTTCAGCTGAAGATGACCCTATGTAGGGGGTCGAAACTGGTACTGTAGCATAATAAGTGCAATAAATAAGTATTGATAGGTGAAAGTCCTTTCCTATTTCTAAAATGTAGTTCGTCAATACGGATATGAAGATCATAGATTACCAACATGGCACTTCTCGACAAAGCGCAGCTTAATAGCATCGAGGCAATGATCATCGCTCATCAACTGAGATGGTTAGGCCATGTTCACCGCATGGGTGATACCAGGCTTCTCCGCCAAATTCTTTATGGTGAACTTTGCTCTGGCAGTAGACCTCATGGAGCCCCTCTTAAGCGTTTTAAGGACCAGCTGAAATATATCACGAAGCGGCATCAAGCGACAAGCAAGAAAACTCCGTTAATTACAACCCCGCGCTCCTACATCCATTCAGTGTGATTTGTGTAGGCGTATGTTTTGTGCCAGGTTTGGTCTGTTTAGTCATCGTAAAAACATCCATAAACTGAGTTGAACTGGTCAATGTATGCAGGAAGAAGTTATATATATATATATATATATATATATATATATATACTCGGATCGAGTTACAGCCGACGAGTGTAGGCTCTATGTATCATGTTAATATACGTGGGTTTTTTTATGTGAATTGGGGTGTAATGAATCCTGCTGAATGGTGCCAGCGCTTTGAGACGGCTCTCTATAAATATTGAAGGATAGGTGGTCTCGGTGTCTGGTAATGGTTAAGTCTAAGTAATTTCGGGATTGATGTATTTCGGACTCTAAGGTAAACTCTGTGTGAGGGTTGAGGGCATTAAGTTTATCGAGAGCAATGGTTGCATTTGTAGATCTATTATCTATTATCTGTTATGACAAGGATGTCATTGAGATACCTAGCCCAATAACATATTTATTGAAGTTCATGCTGTTGAGAATCCTATTGTGTTCGAGATGATCTAAATATATGTCTGCTGAGTATAGTTACATGTTTTATTAGTGTAGTATTGAGTAGGTGGACCACATTTACCTACTTATTGTAATCATCTGTAATCTAATAAGAAAGAAACGACATTCAGTAATATTATGTTGTTGTTTTTTATGTTTTTTCCCCTTTCTTTCCAGAGTGTACCACCCTGTGAGAAGAAGAAACCGAACGGTGTTTTACGTGCAACCCCTTCAACTAGCAGAGAAATACCTAGTACAAAACAAGATAACAGTGAACGTAAGGCAATGCAAAATGTAAGTAGCCTACTGTCTCCACAAACTTTTCTCCTTCATAATAGATTGTTTACCCTTACTGGTATCTGTTTTATTTCCCATCGAGGATCTCAGACATTTTCTGACTGAATATTCAACGCTACAGGCATTATTGTTTTCTTTTGAAGTGTTATGCTTTCCTTATGAAAAGTGAGCATCACTAATGGGTTTTTCTTCAGCGATTAATATAATCGTATTGAGATTGATGCTTTCACGGCCTGTAATTGTAGACATGATAATAAGCTTTTTGGGGCTTTTGCCATGTTAGAAAACAAGGTAAACTTGCTTAGTAACAGACAAGACTTTCTTCTGAAGATGTGGAGCAAAGTTCTCTGCAAAAAGTAAAGAATTTTACCTTGTTTTCTGACATGGCAAAACTGGAAAATCTTATGTCTATATTCGTATCTGTTCCAAAGTTGTGTACATTTCTTGGCAAACATTTGTTAAGAATAGAATAGGTCAGCAATTGATAGGGTGACATTCCTGAGTGCAGACCAATCATTGATTGTAACCTGTTGCTGCTAGCCTCCCCTCATGCAGGCAGAGGGTCACGGAGCAAGAGTGGCCTCCTCGACCTATAGTTTTTTTTTGCTAGGGGCTTTACGTCGCACCGACGCAGATAGGTCTTATGGCGACGATGGGATAGGAAAGGCCTAGGAGTTGGAAGGAAGCGGCCGTGGCCTTAATTAAGGTACAGCCCCAGCATTTGCCTGGTGTGAAAATGGGAAACCACGGAAAACCATTTTCAGGGCTGCCGATAGTGGGATTCGAACCTACTATCTCCCGGATGCAAGCTCACAGCCGCGCGCCTCTACGCGCACGGCCAACTCGCCCGGTCGACCTATAGTTAACAAAAGTGTAATTCATATTGATAGTTATGCTAATGGCGATGGTTTTCATGCATTTGTGTTATATAAGCCAGAAGAATCTGGTGTATTACTAGGTTGGAGGTTGAACATGTGTGTATGTTTACAGCTTATGTGACAAAGGTGAAGCATTAACATAAAGAAATAAATGAACTGGATTAAAGCCACTATATATATATATTTATTAATAATAAAGCCAAGCTTTCAGCCAAATTGCATTGGCCTTCATCAGGGCATGTGAAGTTTTGCCTCCGACAGTGAGCAAAGAAATTATCTGAAGGAACATGGAAGTCATGCCCGTACTATCCACGGACTACCCCACTAACTGGACTCAAGGATCGTGGCGCTGTGCTGTGGTGGTTGGGAGGGACGTTACTGATGCACCACCCTCTGTCGACAGTTTGAGTGCGTCCCGCTGTGCCATGGTGGTGTTATGCATGTATTTCTGCAGTACAGGTCTCCATGTATTTGATAACTTGAAGCCGTCTTCCCTGTTGATGTTATTTGGGCATAGCTCTATCTCTATGGCTTCCCTCACAAGACGAGCATAGAACTCTTTTTACAGGCGCGATGACCTTCGCCTGATCAAAGAGGATTTCATGGTCTGTACTGTAGAAATGTTCTGCTATGGCAGACTGGCTTATAGCGTTCTCCGTGGAGGATGAAAGAGCGACATTCTTTACCGATCTGATGTGCTCTTTCACCCTGGTGCTAACAAGCCTTTTTGTCATGCCAACATATGAACAATCACAACCACATGGAATTTCCTATACGCCCGGTGTTTCAAGACGTGGCTTCTCTTTGACTGGTCGAAACAGGGATTTGAGCTTCCGGTCTGCGGTAAAAACTGGAATTATATTGTACTTCTTAAGAATGCGCCCTATTCTGTCAGTTATACCTGCCACGTAAGGAAGGAATACTTTTTTTTGCTGTAGTCCTGATTGGTGCTATTCAAGTTAGGCTCCTTGATCTTCACAGCTCGTGTTATGTCTCCAGATGTATAGCCGTTTTCCTTCATGGATGTTGTCAGTTCTCTCATGCACTCGAGCGGTTATCATCGTCTGCAACATTATTCACTCTAGTATATAACGTTCGAAGGAGAGCTGCTTTTTGGGAGGGGTGGTGATGTGAAGACTTATGAAGGTATCTTTCATAATGTGTAGGTTTCTTGTACATTGCATGGCCTAGTGTACCATCGTTCTCCTTGTATAGTAACACATCAAGAAAAGGTAATTTGCCTTAATTTTCTACTTCCATTGTGAACTTGATCTTACTGTTAATGGAATTTAGGTACTCTAAAAATTCATTTAAAGTTTCCCTTCCATGTGGCCAGACCGAAAATGTGTCATCCATGTAACGATAGAAGCACTTAGGTTTCAATGGCGCTGTTGTTAATGCAGTAGACTGAAAGTGTTCCATAAAAATATTAGCAGCCACTGGTGACAAAGGTGAACCCATTGCTGCTCCTTCTGTCTGTTCGTAATAATCCCCTTTGTAGTAGAAGTAAGTGGATTTTAAACAAACTGCTGCCAGATTGGTCAAGTCCTCAGACAGGTATTCTCCGATGTAGGCAAGTGTTTCTTCTACATGTATATTAGTGAAAAGTGACGTAACATCAAAGCTTACCAGGATGTCACCTTCGTCCACCCGTAGTTCACGTAACTTCTGCAAGAAATGTTTCGAATCTTTAATGTGATGTTCTGTCTTCCCTGTTTCTAGCTGTAGCAGTGATGAAATATAGCAGGCTAACTCATGGGTCACAGAACCAATGGCACTCACGATTGGTCTTAGTGGCACGCCATCCTTGTGTACTTTTAGGAGGCCATAAATGACTGGAAGTACCGGGTCTGAATTTAGTAAGGACTTCTGCAATTGTTCTGGAAGTGTTGAGCTCTTCACTGGTCGAGTGACTTGTGTATTAATTTTCTTAGTGGGATTCCTAACCTTCTTTAAGTTCACCTTTGGTCAGGTTTTGACGTAGTGGCTTCGCTTTTCTAAGCACGTAAGATACATCTTGACGAATTTCTTCCACCTTATTTAACGGTAAATCTCTGATGGCACACTCTACCCCACAGACAATCTTCTCTACTGGGATTCTTCTCGGCGCCACAGCGAAGAACGCTATAAGCCAGTCTGCCATAACAGAACATTTCTACAGTACAGACCATGAAATCCTCTTTGACCAGGCGAAGGTCATCGCGCCTGTAAAAGACTTCTATGCTCGTCTTGTGAGGGAAGCCATAGAGATAGAGCTACACCCAAATAACATCAACAGGGAAGACGGCTTCAAGTTATCAAATGCATGGAGACCTGTACTGCAGAAATACATGCATAACACCACCATGGCACAGCGGGACGCACTCAAACTGTCGACAGAGGGCGGTGCATCATTAACTTCCCTCCCAACCACCGCGCCACGATCCTTGAGTCCAGTTAGTGGGGTAGGCCGTGGATAGCACGGGCATGACTTCCATGTTCCTTCAGATAATTTCTTTGCTCACTGTTGGAGGCAAAACTTCACATGCCCTGATGAAGGCCAATGCAATTTGGCTGAAAGCTTGGCTTTATTATTAATATATATATATATATATATGTATTAACATATATATATATATATATATAGTGGCTTTAATCCAGTTCATTTATTTCTTTATGTTAATACAATGAGCCACGAAAACTTACGTTCATTAAAGGTGAAGCATGTTTGAACATTTATATTTGTGTGTTTTGGGATAAAATTCCCAAAATTGACAGCAAGAGGAGTGGGGGGCGAGTGTGAACGGCAGACCCATATCCTGTAATGAAAGCACAGTAGTTTACTGAGCGGAAAACAATGTGCTAATCATGTCAGTGTTTTCCGGGTTTGTAGGCCATATTCCAGGAGCATGTGATGGTCCCAGTGTTTCAACGAAGACTGCGTTCGGCATTAGTAAGGGTGATATAGATGTTGATTCCCATAGGGAATCTGAAATATTTGTCCTGAATGAGCAAATTTATAATACCAATATAAATGGTCCGTTATTGGACATTATAAATTTTCCAGCTAGCTCATTCTTGGTTGCCAGCGTTTCGCCCTCGTGTGCTAGGGTGGGCTCATCAGTTGGTACCTAGCACACCTACCAATACGCTGGCTAGTGCATACCGTGGAGGCCACTGCGTAGGCTAACTGGAGCCACCGGCAGTGCCAATGCACTAAGAGACTTTGTCTCATCACTAAAAATTGATGCCTGCTTGGCCATCAGATGATATAGATGTTGATTCCCATAGGGAATCTGAAATATTTGTCCTGAATGAGCAAATTTATAATACCAATATAAATGGTCCGTTATTGGACATTATAAATTTTCCAGCTAGCTCATTCTTGGTTGCCAGCGTTTCGCCCTCGTGTGCTAGGGTGGGCTCATCAGTTGGTACCTAGCACACCTACCAATACGCTGGCTAGTGCATACCGTGGAGGCCACTGCGTAGGCTAACTGGAGCCACCGGCAGTGCCAATGCACTAAGAGACTTTGTCTCATCACTAAAAATTGATGCCTGCTTGGCCATCAGATGATATAGATGTTGATTCCCATAGGGAATCTGAAATATTTGTCCTGAATGAGCAAATTTATAATACCAATATAAATGGTCCGTTATTGGACATTATAAATTTTCCAGCTAGCTCATTCTTGGTTGCCAGCGTTTCGCCCTCGTGTGCTATAATGTCCAATAACGGACCATTTATATTGGTATTATAAATTTGCTCATTCAGGACAAATATTTCAGATTCCCTATGGGAATCAACATCTATATCATCTGATGGCCAAGCAGGCATCAATTTTTAGTGATGAGACAAAGTCTCTTAGTGCATTGGCACTGCCGGTGGCTCCAGTTAGCCTACGCAGTGGCCTCCACGGTATGCACTAGCCAGCGTATTGGTAGGTGTGCTAGGTACCAACTGATGAGCCCACCCTAGCACACGAGGGCGAAACGCTGGCAACCAAGAATGAGCTAGCTGGAAAATTTATAATGTCCAATAACGGACCATTTATATTGGTATTATTAGTAAGGGTTCCGACCAACTTCGATAGAAGCAGAGTTCACAGTGGACTGGAGTGCTGTTGCAGTTCCACCTCATTGTATAGTGCAGGCTACGGTGTGCTGCTTGCCTATTAGTCTGCCGTGCTGGAGGGATGGTCGCTGATTGGCTGCTCTTTGGACAATGGTGTATTTGAATGCTTAATAAACCAACCTGCTTTTAGAAAAGAAAGTGTTGCATTATATATATACGCGTGTGAAACTCCCTTCGTATTTTGGAATCCTCTTTACTGGGATCCTCCCACATTGTCAACTTGATCCCAGAATCTAAAGATGTGACCACTGGTTTTCATTGAAAGTTTTTTTGGTTGGTACATTCTCACCCGACTTTACTCTTTACCGAAGCAAAAACTTGACTTGTGAATCCATAGCCCTTGAGCTCATACTAGGTGGCCAAATCCCTTCCCAGTTTGGCGATCATTATGTGGTTCTGACAGATGCTACCAAAATATCATGAAAGTAAATGGCAGTTAGGGTGATGTGTTCACTACAGTAGATCTGATCTGGATGAAACAGTGATCTGAACTTGTAAGAGTTGCACCTTATTTTTTCAGAGATTATACCAACTTCACCCCGCTTTTCATAAGCCGTGAAGTGATTTCATCAATGGATAGGCTTTGTTACCAGCCTTCTAGAACTCCTGCATAGTGCTTGCTTTATCCCCGATTGCCGTGCCGTTTTATGTCTCCATGATGCCTTGTAGAGCCTCTTCTTCGATGGTTTCATCAAGATCTCTCCCTCCATGTTACCATTGGGATATGTTGTGGCAATGTTGAACTAAACTGTATGGTACTTTGTCGCTGGATGTGCCAAGAGCTACACAGAGTCAGTGTGAGGAACTTGCGTGGAGGTTACCGAATAGCAGATTCCAAATTTTTTAGTGAAACCCTGTACTACAATTCAAGTGTTCCTCTTCTCAAGTGTTCCATCCAGTTTAATTTTATTCCACAATACCATGACTTTCCTGTTGCTAGGATAGTTCACCAACACCTCGTTATCATTCATTTTTATAATGGACTTTTCTGAGTGATGAGTGTGTCGGTCCATTTATTGATGTCAGGAGTGATCATTGCTCTCTTCTAAGGGATCTCTGAAAGGAAAGTTTGTTCTGCTTCTTCCATTACTCGAGCCTCATCAAAGTAACTGAATTAGAAAGTTTTCTCGTCTTCCCCTTCTTCCAGTTCTAATAAACATGGTTGACCTCGACATCCTCTTGCTGTGAGTGAAGTGTTGCTAAGATTCACAGCATCATCTCCATTCTGTTTGTAATTGTTCCATTCTTCAGTTTTCTGAAACTAATTTTGAATAAATTAATTTATAAACTACCTTAAAAAGAAAAGACTTAATTAAAACATAATTCAATGTATCATTCTTGAAACAACTTTACCAGATTGTATCAGTCACACTCAAAAATATATGAAATGTACAAACAGTTCTGTCTAAATCCTTAAAAATCCTCAAGAACTTGAAATTTTGAAGTTCATAATGTTATTTGCTTTTTGTCCCACGGACTACTTTGTCCATTTTTGGAGACGCCGAGGTGCCGGAATTTAGTCCCGCAGGAGTTCTTTTACATGCCAGTAAATCTACCGACACGAGGGTGCACCTTCAAACACCACAGGAATGAGGCAGGATTGAACCTGCCAAGTTGGGGTCAGAAGGCCAGCGCCTCAACCGTCTGAGCCACAGTTTTGAAGTTATATTGAAGAATGCTAGAGTGGAGACAAGTGAGGACTTCATTAAGATAAGTTCTCAATTCTAAGTTTTTAAGGATTTAACCCCTTGAAGGTTACGGCACAATATATTGCGTGTAGCGGTAAGTGCCACTGTGGTTATGGCGCAATATATTGCGTGTCGGAATTTGAAGTGATATATCTTCTTAACTGTATGTCTTTGGACAACGATTGAAAAACAGATAGCTCCCTACATCTGTTGGCTATATTTTGAAGTCGTTAGGTTATTGTTATCACCACAGGGAGTGCTGAAAATGAAATGTTTTAAAGCGGATGTCTTCAGCTTTAGCGAGTCAATTGCAAACAGTTGAACAGGGCTGCGCGAAGTCGAGCTGACTTGCTTACAAGCGACGATACAGTTCGTGAAATTCTTACGAGTACTGAAAGTGATTGTTCAGTATTTGAAGACAGTGATGAAGACGATGTAGGAGGTATATCTGGAAATAATTCAAGTGGCGAAGACTTAAATGAAAGTGAGGATGAGGTCTTACAGCCGTCACATCTGAAGCGAACGAACGAAAAAAAAGCACCTAGTAAATCACAGAGTTTGGGAAGACGAGACTATAACTAACCAATTCACACTTTAGCTTCGATGGCGGTAAGTCAGGAAATCATAATGTTTCACTGACGAAAAGTTCTTCAGAAATTGACATTTAGTTGTTTGATGTCTTGTTAACATACTATGTTAAATTCATTTGTTTCATTAAAATGCCTCTTGAGAGTTGTTTTGCAAACGTGCAATAACCTCAATTTTGGGGTGTGCAGTGGACTAAGAAACCTGACTCTCAAATGGTTAGACAGAATTTAAACACAAATGTTTATTACAAAATATTTTTGAGTGTGATTGTAGAAAATCTGATGATGTTCATTTAAGAACGAAACATGTCCTTCTATTTGTTTTCAGGCATATTTCTGTTAATGTGTGTTTTCTTTTGTTTTTCCTTCTCTTTCATGCAGTTTATAAATTTATTTAGGTTTGTACCCCACTATGGGAGTAACGGAGTCCCCCTCTCATTTGACAGGCGAGGGACTCCTTGAAACTAACTTGGTGAACGAAATGGAAATCGATGGGGAGCTATCATTATTAATGGGGCTTATGGAAGAAAGTAGAACTGCCTGAGTCAGCAAAGAGGATGCATCTTAATGTACTAAGAGTAAGTGATATTTGGGTGAGGGGAGATAATGAGGAAGTGATAGGAGATTATAAAGTGTACTTGACAGGTGTTAAAAAGGAAGGGCAGAGTATGGGGAAGGTCTGTTTATCAGGAATATCACTGAACACAACATAGTTTCTGTTAGGCACGTAAATGAGCGAATGAGGTGGTAGTGGTGATTATTGTTTTAAGAGGAAGTACAACTAGGCAACCATCCTCTATATATAGTAACTTTAATCAGAGAGAAAAAATGGAAGGGGTCGGACACTTCGAAAAATGAAGGTATCGGCCAAAGAAAGACAAGGACATGAAAATGAAAGACGCCCTAGGCCTCCATGTGTAATACCGTCGGGGTCGGAAAAGAACAGGAGTTGACCAGGGGAGGTCGGATAGGATAGATGAAAGTGAGGAGCCTGGCACAAGTAAGTGGAAGCAATGCCAGGACTCAGCTACGGGCCCCGTGGTCGCTAACCCACGCTCCAACGTTCAGAGTCCCTGGGGCCCCTTTTAGTCGCCTCTTATGACAGGCAGGGGATACCGTGGGTGTTATTCTACCGCCCCCACCCATAGGGGTTTGAGCAAATGATGTGGTTAGATTTGGCAGTTGGAGGAATTAGGACGAGAATTGTCTCAGTGTCTTCACCATGTGAAGATGCAGATGAGGATGAAATTGACAAGTTTTATGAAGCATTGAGTGACATCGTAGTCAGGGTCAACAGCAGGGATAGGATAGTGCTAATGGGCGATTTCAATGCGAGAGTTGGAAATAGAACTGAAGGATACAAAAGGGTGATTGGTAAATATGGGGAAGGTATGGAAATGGTAAGCGTTTGCTGGACTTCTGAGCTAGTATGGGTTTAGCAGTAACAAATACGTTCTTCAAGCATAAGGTTGTTCACCGCTACACATGGGAGGCTAGGGATACCAGATCAATAATAGACTCTCTCTTAACCGACTTCGAATTCAGGAAGTCTGTTAGGAATGTACAGGTTTTTCGGGGATTATTCGATGTTTCAGACCACTGTCTGATCTGTAGTGAACTAAGTATCTCGAGGCCTAGGATAGAGAAAGTAAAATCTGTCTGCAAATGAATAAGGGTAGAAAATCTCCCGGATAAGGAAATTTGACAGAAGTACATGGATATGATTAGTGAGATTTTTCGAACAGTGGACAGTAAGCAGGTTCAGGATAAAGAAAGAGAATGGGTGGCATACGGAGTACTGTACTATCGATATGAAGGGGATCGATGTCTGTGTTGTACGATCGAGATGAACAGAATTGTTTTGTAATACCAATATAAATGGTCCGTTATTGGACATTATAAATTTTCCAGCTAGCTCATTCTTGGTTGCCAGCGTTTCGCCCTCGTGTGCTAGGGTGGGCTCATCAGTTGGTACCTAGCACACTTACCAATACGCTGGCTAGTGCATACCGTGGAGGCCACTGCGTAGGCTAACTGGAGCCACCGGCAGTGCCAATGCACTAAGAGACTTTGTCTCATCACTAAAAATTGATGCCTGCTTGGCCATCAGATGATATAGATGATAGATGATATAGATGAGCAAATTCATTCAGGACAAATATTTCAGATTCCCTATGGGAATCAACATCTATATCATCTGATGGCCAAGCAGGCATCAATTTTTAGTGATGAGACAAAGTCTCTTAGTGCATTGGCACTGCCGGTGGCTCCAGTTAGCCTACGCAGTGGCCTCCACGGTATGCACTAGCCAGCGTATTGGTAAGTGTGCTAGGTACCAACTGATGAGCCCACCCTAGCACACGAGGGCGAAACGCTGGCAACCAAGAATGAGCTAGCTGGAAAATTTATAATGTCCAATAACGGACCATTTATATTGGTATTATAAATTTGCTCATTCAGGACAAATATTTCAGATTCCCTATGGGAATCAACATCTATATCATCTGATGGCCAAGCAGGCATCAATTTTTAGTGATGAGACAAAGTCTCTTAGTGCATTGGCACTGCCGGTGGCTCCAGTTAGCCTACGCAGTGGCCTCCACGGTATGCACTAGCCAGCGTATTGGTAAGTGTGCTAGGTACCAACTGATGAGCCCACCCTAGCACACGAGGGCGAAACGCTGGCAACCAAGAATGAGCTAGCTGGAAAATTTATAATGTCCAATAACGGACCATTTATATTGGTATTATAAATTTGCTCATTCAGGACAAATATTTCAGATTCCCTATGGGAATCAACATCTATATCACCAGAATTGTTTTGTACGTTTTGGATGTAATGGCGACTGTCAATAAAAGGATTGTTTATTTAGTTTAAATCGCTATTTATTCAGTACATTGGCACAGTCGGTAAAATCCATTGGTTAAATCCACTAAACCTTCAGAAGACATTAAAATGGAAAGAAACGGTACTATACAAATTTTTTATGTAAATGGAGATGTCACCAGCCTTGCTTCTAGATGGAAAAAATGAAAACGTACGGTCAAATTATATATTGCCACAAGAGGAATAACAGATTCTGCTAGAAAACAGGAAATTTACCTACATTCAGGTGGAGAAGGTTTGCAAGACATACACAATACTGTTCCTACAGGTAAAGCTCTAGATGAATATACTTTAGAATTGTTAGACAAGAATTTTTATCGAAAAGCAATCCGCTATTTGAGCAGCATATTATGAAGTCTATGAAACAGGATATTAATGAAACATCCGACGCCTTTTTATATATAGGTTGCGTCAACAAGTTGTCAAATGTGATTTTAAAGATACCACAACAAAAAAAAGAATTTGATGACATGTTTATTTGTGACCATTTTGTAAAGGGTTGCAAATCAGCTGTAGTTTTTTTCTTCTTTTTTTCCTTTTGCTAGTTGCTTTACGTCGCACCGACACAGATAGGTCTTATGGCGCGATTGGGCAGGAAAGGGCTAGGAGTGGGAAGGAAGCGGCCGTGGCCTGAATTAAGGTACAGCCCCAGCATTCGCCTGGTGTGAAAATGGAAACCACAGAAAACCATCTTCAGGGCTGCCAATAGTGGGGTTCGAACCTACTATCTCCCGAATACTGGATACTGGCCGCACTTAAGCGACTGCAGCTATCGAGCTCGGTCAGCTGTAGTTAGAAAGAGAATATTTGAAAAATCCTCTGACATACGAGACGATTTAATCGACATTGGATGGGCTCACGAAATGATAAACATGCAGACATACCATTTTAGTAAGGACGACTGTTCTGAACAAGAGGTATATATAGTATGTCGAATAAGAAGAAATAAGGGACTTCACAAAGAAGTATTTTCAATAGTGGCAAAAAACACTGGTGCTCCACCGAAAACTAGTTATAATAATTATCAAAATAGAGGAGAAAGGAAATGTTATCGCTCTAGGGAAACAAATCACTTAGCTAGTGCCGCCCAGTTCCCTGCGAGAAACAAAGTTTCCCAGGCTTGTAATTTAACGGGGCACTATCGGAAGTGTTGTAGAACAAAAAGGACATATACGTTAGAATCTGGGGGGGGGGGGGGGGGGGTCAACTTTTGATGACGAAGTTTCTTATGTGGGTGACATGATTTAGACTGCAATTTTCTTACAAATTATGAGAGAAAAAAATGGGAGGTAACAGGGAAGACCACTTGTCTATTGTCAGGTGTACCCTTCGTTTTTATTATTGACTCGGGATCTACTTGCGATGTTATTGACCAAGAAACTTGGAAGGAATTTAAAAGGAAGCAGATAACCGATAAAGTAAAATTACTAAATAGTTCAAAAAGACTTTTTACTTATGGTAGAACCGATCCGTTGGATATTTCAGGAGAGTTCGAGGCGGACATAACGCATTCCAGTAGAAAAATTAGTACAACTGTTGTAGTTATTAAAGGTAGGGGACCACCTCTTTAAGGACGTTCCTCGGTTACAAAACTAGGAATATTACAAATTTCTGAACAGGTTAATCAGACAGTGGTTTCTGACACATCGAAGGTGGGCAAAATAAAGAATTTTCAGTTTAAATTATCAATCGACCCAAAAGTCCCGCCAGTTAATCAACCTCTATGGAGGGTGCCATTGGCATTCAAGCAAAAGGTAGCACAACGTATCCTTGAGCTGGAGCAAAATGACATAATTGAAAAGATTGAAGGACCATCAAGATGGGTTTCCCCTCTTGTACCAGTTCCAAAAGTTTCCAGCGTTAGATTGTGTGTCGATATGCGAATAGCCAAATAAAGCAGTACTAAAGGCTAACCATCCTCTACCAACCATGGAAGACCTACACCCTGATATTTGTGAAAGCAAATACTTTTCAAAGTTGGATGTTAGGTCAGCTATTCACCATGTGGAATTGCATCCAGACTCATGGGAGATTACCACATTTGGCATACATTTAGGCTTATATAGTTTCAAGCGGCTAATGTATAGTTTGAATCGCGCAGCTCCTGAGTTCCAAAAGATAATGGAGCACCTGATAAGGAACAAGATTCCTACAGGAGTATACGTATTTATTGATGACATTCTGGTGTATGGGGAATCTAAAGAAATACATGATTCAGGATTTTAAAAGTTTCTTGGAAGTTTTTCGCGAGCACGGTATTGAACAGAACGAGGAAAAGTGTGAATATGGTAAAACTTCAATTAAGTTCTTGGGTCACATCATATCAGCAAATGGCATTAGGCCTACCGAGGACAGAGTGGCGGCTCTGGCAGAATTGCAGAAGACCGCAAAATGTGTTTGAGCTGAGATGTTTTCTAGGCCTACTGAACTATGTAAGTAGATTTATTCCTAACATATCAACCATGACAGAACCACTGCAACAGCATACACACACATCTGCACAGTTTGTATGGAAACAAGTACACCAAGAGGCTTTTAAGAAAATAAAAAAAGTACTTATATCTAGCTCAACCCCAAGGATGAAATGGTAGTGATGGCAGACTTGGTGCGGTGTCAATACGATGGAACAAGGAAGGAATCCCACGCATAATTTGCTACATTAGTCGCAGCCTGTCGGATTTCGAACAAAGGTATTCGCAGACGGAGAAAGAAGCACTTGGGATTGTTGGGCATGTGAGCGTCTAAGGATTTTCCTGACAGGTAAGCAGGACCATAAACCACTAGAGGTAATTTTTGGGCCTAGATCAAAACCCTATGCGAGAATTGAACGTTGGCTTCTGAGATTCCAATCTTTTGACTTCCAAGTATGTAAAGGGGAAAGATAACATAGCAGATCCTTTATCACGGTTTAGTGAGAATTCAGTCGGTGAAGCCAAGAAAGACAATTATTTGATGCACTTGGCTACATATTTGGCACCAGTTGCATTATCTTTGTAGGAAATAGATGAAGCTTCAAATATTGATCCCACTCTGAAGAAGGTCTCGTCACATTTACAAACAGGGGTTGGGATCGTAATGACGTTGATTTCCTGTCATTTCGTGCAATGATGTCGAAATTATGCGTCATGGACAATATATTACTAAAACTAAGTTGATTCCGAAAGGTTTACAAATTAGGGTCCTTAGTTTGGCACACGAGGGTAATCTGGGAATTTTGGAAATGAAAAACGGACTCGGATATAAAGTATGGTGGCCCAGAATGGACAAAGCAGTGGAATGGACAGTGAGAACATGTCTGAGTTGTCAGATTATCAGGAAACCCAAGAAGCCTGAAAAAATATCTCCGACAATAATTCCTAAAAAGTCTTGGGAACGAATAGCTGCTGATATTTTGGGTCCTTTTCCTAATGGGGTACAACTATTGATCATGACAGATTATTTTAGCCGTTTCATGGAAGTGAGAGCCTTCGTGGCACATTCGGCAGTGCGTCGGCCTCTCACCGCTAGATACCGTGGTTCAAATCCCGGTCACTCCATGTGAGATTTGTGCTGGATAAAGCGGAGGCGGGACAGGTTTTTCTCCGGGTACTCCGGTTATCCCTGTCATCTTTCATTCCAGCAACACTCTCCATTCTCATTTCATAGCATCTATCAGTCATTAATATATCACTTTGGGAGTGGCGACCCCATCGTACTAACAGCATATATGCTTCATTCATTACATCCCTGACCCGGTCAATGACCGGAAAACAGGTTGTAGTTTTTCATTTTCATGGAAGTGACAAAACTAAGTAGTACTGACTCTAAAAGCATAATAAAGGCCCTAGATGGTATTTTTGCAAGATACAAGTATCCCGAGGTTATCTCTACAGATAACGGCACAAACTTCGTCAGTGCAGAGACGGAAAATTACTTGCAACAGTGCAGAATTCATCACCACATACCCTCTTACACCCACAAGCAAACGTCACAGTGGAAAGACTGAACCTAGGGATAACTCAACAACTACAGATTGCCAATGCCATGAAATTAGATTGGGAGTTAGAAGTAAAGAAGTACCTACTGATGTACCAGAACCATGAGCACCAGACTACAGGGGTTAGTCCGGCAGAGTTATTTTGTAACAGAAAATTGAGGGAAAAAATTCCCGGTCTGGCACCATACAAAAAAAATTAGAAGAGATGGTGGAACGAGACCTTATTCAAAAGTTTAAAAAGGGAAAATACGCTGACATTCGACATGGGGCTCGAGAAAATAAATTGTCAGAGGGCGACAAGTTTTTGATGCGTAACCTCAAAGTAAACAAATCTTCAAGCAAATTTAGACCCACTCCTTTAAAAGTCATCAAGAAAATTGGCAACGCTGTGACAGTAGAGACTTCGGATTGTAGACAAATAACTTGCAACTCTACCTTCTTCCAGCCTTCATGAGCTGTTGAGTTGGATAGTGTGCAAGAGGAATCAGAAGAAGAAAGAAGAAGAAGGGAGCCAAGAATCAGAACCGAGACGAAGTCAACGGGAAAGGAAACCCCCAGGATTTTAGTCAGACTACTATTTAAAAAAAAAAAAAAATAGTGATGTACTGTACTATCTTACAGACGTGCCAAGTCTCCCGATTTGAGCGGGAGACTCGCGATTTTTCATCATTCCTTCCGATCTCCCGATTGCCGGGTCCAATCTCCCGATTTTCAGAGCAATATCCGTAATTTTCTTATTGTTTTAAACTCTCACGGATTTCCTCGTTCTATCGATATATGGCTGAGTGTGGCTGGTCGATAGTTCTAATAATGATACCAGATGGCAGTACGGGGCACAGTGGCCAGTCATATGCTGCTCTTTTGACTATAATAGTCATTCTCTTTGCAAGCGAGTCAAGCGAGTAACATTCTCTTTGGAGTAACCTAACCTCAGAAGTAGCTCACCATAGTCGTTCTACCCGGGGGAAGACCTGCAGAAGTGCTCGTGTTGTGCCTTAATATTTGTTTTGGCAGTGTTTAAAAGTGCTTGTAGAGAAGAGTTTCCTTGTTTGAGTGAATCCAGAAAGGGACCAACGTTCACTTTCTATACTAAATGTAGGTGTGATTTTTCAGTTGCACATGGCGGGAAATGCGATATACTCAAGCATATGCAAACAAAAAGCATAAGGAGCGTGTCCAGTGTGTAGAAAGAAACCAGAAACTGAACTTTTCATGTAAAAAGCAAGATGTAAATCCTGTGTCGAACGCCGAGGCGTTATTTATGTCATTTATAGTAGAACATAACCTGCCTGTAAATTGTGCCGATCACGCGGGACCTTTGTTTCGCACAATGTTTCCTGATTCGGATATCGCTAAACGATATGGGTGTGGTAGAACAAAAACAGCGGCTATCATTACAGAAATGTACATGGAAGAAAGGGCTAAAATTGTATCACATTTGCAGGTGAATGCATTTTCTGTTGCTTCTGATGGTAGCAATAAAAGCAACTTGAAGATATATCCCATTGTTGTAACATTTTTTACTCCTGAACTCAATGAAATTCAGAGTTGTCTACTCTCTGTGCCGAATTTAGAAGGGGATGCTACTGGAGCTAACCTTGCCAATCTTTTGCTCTCAACTTTTCGGGAATTCTGCATTCCATTAAAAAACTGCCTAGCTCTTGGTGCTGGATGTTTGAAGTGGGAAAATAGTAACATAATCATCGTAGGCTGCTCTTGTCACCTAATTAATCTTGCTGCCGAGAAGGGTGCGGAGTGCTTGCCCATAAATGTAGATGAAAGTATAATTGATATATTTTATTATCTGGAAAGGAGTGCAAAGAGGAAAGAAAAGTTCAGAGAATTTCAGACTGTACATAACACAGAGATCAGGAAAATTCTGAAGCATGTGCCTACTCGATGGTAATCACTAAGAAGGTGTTTAGATAGGATTTTGCTTCAGTGGGACCCTTTGGTTACATTATTCAGGAGCAAAATTGTGAGTAAGGATTCTCAGATGGGAACTTTGAAGACTTACAAAATTCCTAAGCACAGTTTAAGTGCAGATGTGTCTTGTTTGTCTGAAAAGGTTAAGGATTGTCATAACATTACCTCACTCCTCAGTTAAAAGGAAAACTCAGTCATCAGTTTCACTATAAAAGAAAATAAAAGAAATGAAACTACTTATGACACTAAGAGCCATGCATTGTCACATGAAGAACGACTTTTCATGTTCCTTTCATCAAATTCACATAAATCTTTTTGCCTTTCTCTCAAGTTTTATGGATAT
Organism: Anabrus simplex; assembly: GCF_040414725.1. NCBI lineage: Eukaryota > Metazoa > Arthropoda > Insecta > Orthoptera > Tettigoniidae > Anabrus > Anabrus simplex. The sequence goes on along the minus strand of NC_090267.1, from coordinate 505,924,625 downwards.
CTTTGAGAATCGAAACGTAGCTCTTCAGTCAAGTATGCCGCACATCCACTTATTGAGGTCACGTTTGGAGGAACTATTGAAGAATGTGATGGCAAGATTTGTGAAACCAGACGTTGTTAAAAGATCCTCCTCTCTTTTTGATGTGGATTATCATACTCCAGCAAATCAAAAGGATGATTGTGATCTGATGATAGGGAACTCTGCGTTTGTTTTAGTGAACACCTTGAAGTCTGAGGAAAAGTGCATATTCTTTAAGTCTGAGAAAGTGTTTCTCTTCATCGTGTGACTACATGGTACACAAATTTCCATTCAAAGATGAAGTTTTAATTAATGCAGATGTTGCAAATATTTCTGCTATAAGTAAGGCATCATTTTCTAGCCTTAGATTTTTTATTAACAAGTGTCCGAACATTTTGACTAGTGAAATGGAACATTTGGATAAAGAAATTGATATTCTGCACTCCCAGTTCTGTAGCTTTCAGCTCGAAGAAACAGACCTGGCAAAAGGAAGAATTGATGTTCAGTGGGCATTGGTAGGTCAGATGAAATCAGCTGATGGTGTACATAAATATGACAGACTTTCTAAGGTGATGCTTGCTATTTTATCAATTCCACATAACAATGCAGAATGTGAAAGGATTTTTAGCAGAGTCACAAAAACAAAAACACAGTTCAGACCCTTGCTGTCTGAACAAACTTTGGAGAAACTTTTAACCTTGAAATCAGTTCAGCAAGGCAAGTGCTTTGAGCAAAAATTTAGTTCCGAATTTCTGAAGAGGGCTAAGTCAGCTACTGGTGTGTTGAACAACAATTCGTCGTAATGGGATCACCATGTTGAAGGATGAGAAGTCACATGTTCCTACAGTTCAGGTATGTCCACTATTTAGTATTCACATGAAAATGATGAAAAATATATATGTGGGCAAATAGAATTGTTAATGTATTGAATTATAATGAATTTGTACATGTTCTGCCATCAGTGATGTGTTGTAATACTTCGCAATTCGCTGCAAAATTTCTCCTGATTTTTCACTTTTGAAAGTTGGCATGTCTGTGTATATAAAGGAGATCGATGTGTGTGTTGTACGATCGAGATGAACAGAATTGTTGTGTATGTTTTGGATGTAATGGTGACTGTCAATAAAAAGAATTGTTAATTTCGTTTAAATCGCTATTTATTCAGTTCATACAGGGATGCTGTAATTAAAACAACTGTGTGTAAAGATAGGAAAAAGCAAACATCTTGGTGTAATGATGTAGTGAGAGCAGTTGTAAACGTAAAAAGAAGTCTTATCCGAAATGGTTCCAAAGAAGGGCCGATGCAGACAGGGAATTGTATGTAGACGAAAGAAACAGAGCGAAACAAATAGTTGAAGATTTTTCAAAATATTCCCTCTACATGTCCAATGATTCCCTGGGATCTATTATGAGTTCACCTAAATTACCCAAAACAGTGTTCATTTCCTTTTTCCTTCCCTAAGATACTTTATTACTGTCCAAAAAGGTATTCCTGCTGCTTGACCTAGTCTTTCCAGGTTATTACCAAAAAGGAAATCTTCCTGGTGCATACCTGCCAACTTTTACAGTTTATCCGTAAAATTTACGGAAATTGCAGCATTTTACAGTTTTACAACCACGGACAAAAATTTTGAAACGTTAACACTCAGTAATCACTCCACTTCTGTACAATTGATTCTTTGCCTGGGTCGGAGGCAAGCCCATGATAGTCGACAACTCATTCTATGATATGATTGGTGTTTTTAACCACATGATGTTCGTGCCGTTATTGTAATTGAATTTAGAGCTGGGATAACAGTTCTTCCGTGTGAATCTTAGGTACTTACTAAAATAATTGAATGTTTATTGTTCATCCACCTATTCAATACATTAATTGTTTTAAAATTTTTTATTTTATGCTTATTATATTAGATGAAATGGGACATGTTTTGCCTCTCTTTGTAGGCATCATCAGCCATTGTATCTCCTCAAGATTAAATTAGGCACCTGATTTAAAGTAAACTTACAAGTAACTAAGATTATACATCTATACACTTAAAATTGGATAAGCAGTCATTATAGAAGAATTGAAATATGAAATTATGGCAATGTATTGAATTAACATTTTTTAGCAATAGCTGTGTTTAAAGATTGATTCTATCAAATGTACTTAATGACATATGGTGGCAATATTACATAATGTTAAAAGCTGTTACACTTTTTCAGTATAATTATACGAAAACACATTCCAACTAAGATATCAGTTAGCAGTATTATTAAAATTTTACATAAATAATATTGTTAAAAATATAAAATCATCTGGTTAACGTCCTGGATTCAAGAGGTTAACAATTTGTTTGACATGCTTTTATATGTTAAAGTATTAGCATTTGACATAGTCCTTGAGAAAAGTCAAGTATTAGATTTTAAACAACAACAACAACATAATTAAAGTTGTCATCAACTCAACTGGGCCATCTTCTATCATTGTAGTGTGTTGATAGAGAAATAAAGGTGCAGTTAACGTAACTTGTTAATGTTGGAACGTGCTGATACAAGCAAGCTGTTCAAAGAGAACAATCAAACTTTTGATAGAAGTGAGTACGCAGAATGCTGAGAATTTGTTGAAAGTCTGTAATTAAAGGAATGTTATTTATTAAGAATTATTATTTGAAAGGGTGGAACTGACTAGTGGATTTAATCAAAAAGTATTGACACTTACCCCTTAGACCACTCAGATGTTATCTTTTCGTGGTGAGAGTTTTAGGACTACTGGCGGTCACCACGTTCCTTTTTTTCTTTTTTTCTTTTTTTTAATGCTATTTGTTCGGGGTGTCGACCTATGTGGATCTTTTGCCCCTACTGGCGGCACCATATTGTATGAACCTGCGAGTAATTGGAATGACGGTAGTGTGGAATGTTGTGTGTGAGGAAAGGAAGATTAAGGACATCATAAACACCCAGTTTCAAGGACAAGGATGTTAATCATTACAATTTAAAAACCCTGACCGGCCGGGAATCGAACCCATAGCCGCCGGGTGACAGGCGGACGCGTTGCCCCTTACACCGCAGGGCCGGACCACCGTGTTCCTACTTCTCGTGTTGTAACCGTAGGGTGAGCTTGGGAAGGTGGAGCTGTAGGCGTGTTAGTTGTGTGTGGACGAGCGTTGACAGAAACGGGAGGGAGGAGGGGAGTAGTGTGTCTGTCTACTTGGTGGGAATGTTAACCAAATTTGCATTAAAGATTTTTAAAAATATTACTATTTTGAAAATTCAATTTTTGAAGTAGAATTGGACTTTATTCATAAAGGGGGCATTTTTTAATCTGTTATTTCATTTAAATTTTGGTTTTTAGTAAATTGTTGATCCAAGAATATGTATAAGTTTTCACATTCAGTCATTAGCCTGTCTTTTTCGATTCCTTTTATGATTTTTAGATCCCGTTCTATTGTGCTGAATTGATGACCCGTATCCCTCTTGTGGATACTCATTGCAGAGAATTTATTGTGTTTTTGGGCATTAAAATGTTCTGAATATCTAGTCTGAAAACTACGTCCAGTTTGACCAATGTATCCACATCTATCCGATGAGGATGTAATAGATTTTAAAAAAGCCCTCTTTATGAACAAATTCCAATTCTACTTCAAAAATTGAATTTTCAAGATAGTAATTTTTTTAAACCTTTAATGCGAAGTTAGTTAATATTCCCCAGTCTAACTCCAGTTAGCAACGTAAGTGGACGTGCTGAGTGGAGTGTGCAGAGCAATGGTTGGAGTGGAACAGTACCGAGCAGCGATAGGGAGGTGGCAATGGCGAATGAAGTTGAAAACAACTGAGAAAAGGGAGTACAAGAGTGATTTATGAAAGATAGGAGAGATGGTGCTGGTGGCTGTGGTGGTAATGACGCTGTTATTGGGGGCGTGGAACTAAACCCCGGCCCGAATGCTAACGGCAATATGAGCTGGGACGATATGGAGGCTATTAAAGGTATAGTGAGAGAGGAGGTGAAGGATGTTTGTACAACAGACCAACTAAAGGAGATGTTCCACAACCAATCAAAGAAATTTGAAGATCTGGAGAGATGGATAAAGGAGAAAACAGAAGTGGTAGCAGCGAAGACGGGAAATAATGAAGCAGAAATCGTGAATGAAACTGAAAGAGAAAGTAAAAAATCTGAAAGAAAAGGCGACGAAATTGAAGAAAGTAGAGGCGAACTGTTGTCAGGAAGGGATTAAGACATGTATATTTATATATGCAGTGAAGGAAGAGGTAAAAGAGGCTAAAGTTGATCTCATATATAAGGTGGTCGAAGTAATCCAGAATAAGATGAAGATCAGCTTTAGCGAGGCGGATATTGACGATGTTGAAAGGGTCAGAAAAGTGAGAGGGAATAGGCCAATCATAGTGAAGTTGCTATCAACTTTGATGGCAGAAATCATCGTGAGGAATGTGGACAATTTGCAAGGCGAAAAATTATGGGTGAGAAGAGATATGGGGAGTGAAGGCAGTAAGTGCATAAATACTTTAAGGAGACATCTATGGAGAACAAGACACCAAGGTCTTAGATCACATATCAGGGGCCAACAGTTGATAGTATCTCACGGCAAGTGGTTAAGACGTTGGCCGGTGGAGAAGTTGCAGACGATCGATGAAAAGCTAAAGCGAGAAGAAAACGTGGAATCAAGTCAAGACGACAGCCAGGCAGCAGAGGAAGCAGCGCGCTACAACGAAGCAAGTAAGGAACGCACGCCAGGGGTCAGTGTACCAAGCAGTTTGACGAGCAGTGTAGGAGCAGCAAGTGTTGATAGAAGTTGACTCATAAGAACCGGAAAGCTCAAACATAAGTAGGCAAGTGTGTAATAAAGAACAAGGGGTACGCGAGGAAATAAAAGGATGAGACGCCCTGAATAAAGTGAGAAGTTTGAGTCTAAATGACTTGTGGGGCAAGAAAAGTAAAATTATGGAGGAGGAGGAGGACGAGGTAGTTCGAAAGTACAAAAAAAGAGGAGGATAGGGCCGTAAGAATGGGAAGTAAAAATAAGGGAGATAATGGGGAGGGACAGGAGGGTAAGTCATAGCTGGACGGGAAGATAGGGTTTGTAAATATTGAAGGGTTATTAAATAAGCTAGGTAATGAAGTAGTAATAAAATCGGTAGAAAGCTTTGACATTGTGTTGCTCCTAGAAACGTGGCTTGAATTTGGAAAGGAGATAAAATGGAAGGGATATGAGGCAAAGTATAAATCCAGAAGGAAAAAGTGCGGAAAGGGGAGATGTCCGGGAGGAATAGCGTTATTGATAAGAGAAGAGATTAGTGAGCTAGTAGAGGATATTGAAAATCAGATGGAGGAAGTAATCTGGGTCAGGATTAGTAGGGGGAAGGTACAAAGGAGGGAAAAGAAGATATATCTGGCTTTTGCATATTGTCATCCCCAGAACTCTGCTTACGCGAACAAAAATTTTTACTAGCAACAAGTATCATAAAAGGGAAATTTGATGAAGATGGAATGTCGTTATTTGGGAACTGGAATGCTAGAATAGGAGAACTGTGCCCTGTTTACAGCAAAGAAGACGAGATGATGAAGAGGGTTGGAAGGCGAAGTGCTGATAAAGACAGGAATGGTTATGGATAGAGGCATGATTTTTTCGCATTAATTTTTGAGCGATTTTGCGAGAAGGATACTAATTTTCGTGTTATTTCACAAAATAGATATTGCCGTATCGCTTTAATTTCGTTTTAATGAAATTCTAAAATTAATCATTAAAGGTTTCATTACTATCACTGATCGTTGATTGTGGAGGTTTAATTGGTAGACTGTACATACCTGGTACATACTTTTGAAGCCATTTCCGGACTGCAGGGTCGTCTGCCTTCTCCAGCGGGACGTTGGCTTTGAGTAGCATCGCTGTTGTTTCGTAAATAAATTCTATTCTTTCACTCTTAGCATTCTTTTGCATATCTGATGAGAGTTCTATTGTTGCCTACCGTTTCACTGTTGGAGTGCTAAATTTACTTTCTGAATGTTCCTTATTTTTAAAACAATGTTTTGAGACAGTCGATACTGTACCCGGATGAGATGGGCCCTGGTTTTCATGATTTGATTTTTATAAGATGAATGCAGACATATGAGAATATTAAATTATGTACGGTGTCAGTTTTGTGTGGACGGAAGAATTTCAACATAGTCAGACATATCGCGACAATCCGTCGCCACAGTTTAGCCTGTCCTAATGGGGAGAATATTCTTGGTCAGAAGCTAAGAGGATTAAATCTAAAGCTCAGAACAACAGAAGTAATGACTATAAGGAAGTGAAAGAGCATTTATTTCTGAACAAGGGCGAGGCCAGGTGCATCACCGATACGGAGAATATGACGTACCAGTATTTCCAACGCCTCACGGCATTTTGTGTTGTCAAGTTGCAACGAAGAGATTTTAAACTAATCGCTGCGGTGTTGACAGATGGCAAAATTTATCAGAGGCACGCAGATGAACCAACGTAAGAGCTTCTCCGATAACAATAATTAAATTATTCCAACCACAGAATTGAATAGAGGGGACTTTTGTGATATCATTTCCACGTTGATTAATTGTAATTGTAATAAATTAAAGTAATGAATTCTTGGAAATGACCCATGCTGTCTCGCCATTGGTCAAGATCACGCCATCAGGGACGCCAACTTAGCGCGCGAAAGGTGGAGGACAGGAATCAAGTGATATCTCCGTGATCACCGAATGATATGAATTCAGAATACGACACGTGGATGTGTGCCGCCAGTTATTAAGTGGGATAAATTAAGAGATCCAAATCCACCTGCATATGCCGATTTAGGATAACCAACCCCCCTCCCTATGAGATGACCACGGATGACCCCGGCGGGAAACCGTATCGTCCATAAATAACCAGCAGTGGGACCTCACATCACCAGTTATTACCAGTCACCAGTTGTTATCGGTCACCAGTCGTGTCAGTCGTATGAAGTAGTTGAGACTCTGACACGTTGACTCGGTAAGTCAGTACCTCGGGACGCATTCGAAGTCAGTTAGAGCTGAAAGTACGTGAGTTATGAGAATGAAGACGAACAGTGAGATTATCCATAGTACCAAGTGTAAATAATCAGTACAACTGTATGTTGAATTTAATAAATGTCATGTGATTAAATATAAATAAATAACGGAACGCCGATAGTACTTTTGGAAGGCGAAGTAAATAGCTCAAGATAGACGGTGAATAACTATCCGAGCAGGGAACTGTAGGAGCTAGGCGATTATCAAGACGGCTTAGAAATAAACCAGGAAGTGCCGGTTGAAGACGCGATACGCGCCGGTTCGAATGAAATGACATTTCGTCGTAATGTCACGACGTGTGTTTCGGGCTCATATGAAGAATATATTGTGCGAGTGTCAATGGTCTAGACGCACCTATAAGTGTTTTTTTAATTAGTATTCTTGTATAAATTAGTGTAAATTATTTAATAAGGTGTTAATCATGGGTAATCGCACAGAAGTGTTTTGCTGTGTTAATTTTATATTGTGCGACATGATGTCCGAATAAATCACCAGTGGGCCATGAGGCTTCTCATCCGCTATGAGACAATGGAATTCTACATAGGAATGAGTACACATATTTAATATTTGGGGATGTTATCGCGACTAAACGGTGTTCAGTGTAGATTAATCATGGTTACTTAACATGGTTTGCCTCACGAATCCATGATTGTTAAGATAGACGGACGAACTAATTTATATTAACGTAATTATGGGTTAGAATAATTAATTGAGTATTTGTTTGTTGTATATAATGTAAATATGGGATATATTTCTTTCAATCAATGCATGCTGTTTGTAATACTTTGATTTAATTTCATTTCAAGTGTTAAATTCCTTTTTGTGCTAACCCATTTATTTCATTTTCAATCACTGCGGTGATTATTTGTATTTTAGTTAGGAATATTTTCTACCAGACAGCCAGATTATGAAAGTGCCAGTGTATGTAAAATTTGTGTTGCATACGGAAGGTCATAAAAATAATAATGATACTGTTCTATCTGCTTTGGGCGTTCGCAAGTTCGATATAATAATAGTACTGCTCGGTGTGTTTGCGAGTGAGAAATAATAAGAATGTTTGTGAGTTGGCAAAGGAAAGTAAATTAATAATAATAATAAGATTTTGTGCACTTTCAAGTTATAGTATCATAGTCATGATAATGCTTTGTGAGTTTGCTAGCGGAAATAATAATCAATGTGGAGATAACCTGTAGCATTAAAGACTCTAAGTCAGGCAGTAAGTTTGATTTGTACGTAAATTGTTCATTTCACGTTTTTGGACTTTATATTAACCATTAAAATTTGTTTAAAAGTGATAGGGGCACGTGAATTAGAATGGTCACGATATGTTAAAAGCCCAGAGTGGGTTGAGCCCATATTTAGAGTTGGAAGTCATGATGGACGAGAATCCGGCAGGAAATAAAATTGAGCCGTACTGTTTGTAATGATGAAGTAGATAAATCTCAAGGCCTAAGATGATATGAAATGCATATTCCGGTGTTATGAGTGGCAGAATCCACACACTGAGGATGACTTTACGAATTAAATGTTTGAAGAGTTCCAATAAAAAAAAGATGGGCTCCAAATGAATTGGATAGTTTAGCAATCGCTGGCATTGGAGTATTTGCCAAGCCGCGATGTGCCATAGGTTGTGAGATGTGTCTTGGGAGGACATGTGTCCCCATATAAATTAATGGCAGTACGAAACTGAAGGTACGGTCCCGAATACCGTGTTGTCCCGACCGGTATAAAGCAGATCTTGGTGGTTCACAACGGGATTTAACATGTGACTGAATTCTAAAGAGTGAGAATAAAATATCCAACTTCCCATTTTAATAACAATAATAATAATAATAATAATAATAATAATAATAATAATAATAATAATAATAATAATAATAATCCAAGTGAATCTTGTCTTAAATCTATTGCTTAGTGCCAAAGTAGACCGAAACTGTAAAAGCTTATGCATTAACCATAAATATCGCTAACGGTAGTGTAACATGTGAAAATAAGTTACCATAATAATAATAATAATAATAATAATAATAATAATAATAATAATAATGAAAAGTTGAAGAAGCAGAAGATGAACAACTTGCAATAGTATTTTGAGAATAATAATAATTGATGAAAGGAAATTAAGATATTTTTTGGACGATGATTCATTGTAAGAAAATAATAATAATAATAATAATAATAATAAAATTTTATTAGGAAACTGATCATAAATTTATGCGGATAAATTACGAGGAAGAACGACTCGTTGTTTGAAACATCGGCAAGGGTTAGCATATAATCATCCCGGATGACAACTGATAATAATCAAATATAGGATTATAATTGAAATTAACGATAATAATAAAATAACTGATGGTAATCACAGAATATGATAATGATCAGGTAATGAATGATAATGATATTATTTAATAATCATAGGAGGATATGATAGGGACAGTCGTCATGTGTCGAACTGGTCAGAATCAGATGATGGGTTTCCACGTGGGAGATTGTCAGCGGTAGATGCGGAATAATCCATGGGTGGCACATGTCTTCGTTGTCAGAGCGTAGTAAATGAACCTTTCCGTACGTCTTGTCGTATTGACAAGTGTAAATATTGAAATAGGCTTTGAGTTAATGAGCTATACCTGGCATGTTCGTGAATCTGGAGATAATAGGCTAGAGTTTGTCCGTACTATAAATTCCCATTTTTGATACGATGACATTTTCACGTGTGGGTGTCCGGCTCACCAGAATGTACATACCGGAAGTGTCTCATGTCCAAACGGAACGAGGAGATGACAGTAAATAGTTACTGCCATGCCTTCGTCTCCGAAAGAAGATCTCCAGCGATGAAACGTCCACTCATACGGATGTGAATTCGACCCCCAGTAACCAGTTGGTGTGAATTCACCAAATGTTTTACACTACCAGAGTAGTGAGGTAAATCCAAGTAGTATGTCGTTTATTTTTCAGAATGGAAGTGTCCCAATGGAATAATTGTCATCATGTGTAGTTTTCAAAACAAGTTCATAAATTGCTCCTCATTGCAATTTCAATAGGAAACAGTTTCCATATCTTTTTATTGTAGTTAGTCCAGTATGCCCATGGAATTTAAGTTGTCACTTCCCAGTCCTATTGTGGAGTCTAAAATTTGTATCCATGAATGAGTCGTACCCCGTTACCTTAATTTGCATGCCCCGTTCATCCCTGTGTTCATTTGGTGCGCCGATATATAAATTTGATTTTCTTTATTAATTTAAAAAAAATCTTTTTCGAACTGATCACCCCTGAGATTAATGCTAGTCTGGGACTCAGGAGGTGAGCGGGTGCAATACGAACATTACAAAATGTACACATTAAAATATTGCTTTCCGAAATGTATAAACCTTCACTCGCAAACTGTTTAGCTCTGCTGTGCACCGTAACACTTGTCGAGCGACCCATCTCCGCTACTGTCTGTGATCACTTTCTTAATTTTACCTGACCACGAAGCCGAAATACATCAGTCAATTGTGCTGCTTGTAGACGTCATTAGGGATTCCAGGATTCCACAGTGCCGTGAGGAGACAGGCTGGGGTGGGTTTACCAGCCACCACAAGGAAAACATTCCTAAAATTTTGTTTGGCAAGAGGCCTGGAGCCAACCCCTTTTCTTTGATGCCATGTTTTAAAGAGATTTTCCAGAACGTTAATGATAACATATTTCTTTCCTGTTGATGAATCTTTGTTCGCTCTTCCTTTTCTTTCCATACATAATCTTGGAACAAAATATCAAGTCCGTTATTCAGTACAGATTTCGCTGTAATATCGGGCGCCTATCACGAAATAATTGAATTTTCGCTTTAAAATGGTCTTATCGCTTTAATTTGCTTTAATTCGCTTTAATTCGTGAACATAATATCCATATTTTCTTAACCAGAAACATATAATTCATAAAGATATCGCAAAATCGCTTCAAAATATTTTTTGTCGCGTTTATCGTTAATGCGAAAAAAAATGCCTCTAGTTATGGATCTTAGCTGTTGGAGCTATGTGCCGCAGGCAAATTTTATATTTTAAATGGATGGTGGGAAAGAGATAAGGGGGTAAGCTGATATTCATTGCGGGACAGGGTGCGATTGATTTAGTATTGTGTTTAGAAGACGTGTTAGAGAAAATCAAAAAGATAGAGGTTGGCGACTGGGCGGAATCCCATCACCCATCAGTATGGGTGATGATAGTACGAAGGGGGCTGCAGCTCTTTCAGTGGTCAACATCCTAGAATCAAAATTCCCTGGTATAAATTATAGTTTGCAAAGATTGGTGTTAAACATGTTGGCGCTAGGCAGAGTACTGTATGGGGTGGAACGATGGGGTTTAGAGGACAAAAAAGACATGTAAAAGCAAATTATATGTAGATTTAGTAAAACAATAACGCATTTACCGCAGTGCACGGCAAATGCCGGTTCGTTACTAATGTGTGGGGAGTTTTTTTGAAGCATACTGCATTAAAAGGGTACTAAACTACTGGATGAAATTAAAAGGGGGGGTGAGGGGGTTTGGTTTTGCAAGCAACTGTATCAGCAACAGTTGAAACATATGTATATGGGTGTTGGCTTACAAAAATTGAAACATATTTGGATAGGATAGGTATGGGGTATATTTGGAAGATAGTTTGGAATGGAAAGGGGAACAGCAGACAGAGAGAGATAGCAGGGAGAGTAGAGGACATTCAAAGGCAACGCCTGATAGAAGAATGCAGGGAGAAAGGTTCTCTTAGCCTTTACGATAGAGTCTCGAAAGTTGCAAGAATAAGCCTTGCCAACATAAACAGATCAGAGAGAAGAGGTTTGTTATGGTGGTTTAAGGGACTGTATAAAAAAAAAGGGATGTACTAGAAGTGCAGATAAGTTACGGTGTTTATTATGTGAGAAAGTGTCCAATGACTTTCACTTGGTGAATGAATGTATAGCATTAGAAAAAGTGAGAAGTAAGTTATTGAGTCCGAGGGAGCAAGCTCTACTTAAGCAGGGGCACGAATGGAAAATCATAAAATAGGTGGCGATTGAATAGGCAAACAAACCAAACCAAACCCCATGGCACTAAAGCCCTTGAAGGGCCTTGGCCTACCAAGCGACCGATGCTCAGCCCGAAGGCCTGCAGATTACGAGGTGTTGTGTGGTCAGCATGACGAATCCTCTCGGCTGTTATTCTTGGCTTTCTAGACCGGGGCCGCTATCTCACCATCAATAGCTCCTCAATTCTAATCGCAAAGGCTGAGTGGACCTTGTACCAGCCCTCAGGTCCAGGTAAAAATCCCTGACCTGGCCGGGAATCGAACCCGGGGCCTCCGGGTAAGAAGCAGGCATGCTACCCCTACACCATGGGGCTGGCTGAAATAATGGACAAGGAGTGGTAATTTAAACAACTACTTATGTACAGTTAAAAAATATGTGTGATCAAACTGGAAGAAGAAAATGGCAAAGTAACTTAACCCGCGAATGGTCGCTAGCCGAAATGTAACGTGAGTGGTCGTGCATGAGACTTTCTCTCACATTAAAATAAATATGATATTTTTCACAGTTTTGTGGGGCGTAAGGCTGAAATTTACTACTGAAATGAAACTCAAGTTCTACCTTATATATTTTAGATAAAAATGAAATGATACGCTGTGTGTGAGAGAGAGAGATGGCGTATGGCTTTTAGCGCCGGGTGTGTCCGAGGACAAGTTCGGCTCGCCAGATGCAGGTCTTTTGATTTGACTCCCGTAGGTGACCTGCGCGTATTGATGAGGATGAAATGATGATGAAGACGACACATACACGCAGCCCCCGTATCAGTGAAATTAACCAATTAAGGTTAAAATTCCCTACCCTGCCAGGAATCGAACCCGGGACTTCTGTGACCGAAGGCCAGCACGCTGACCATTTAGCCGTGGAGCCGGATATGATTAGGCATATGACAGTGTCCCCAGAACTAGAGTTTGGGACAGTCTAGTGCAAAAAGGAATTGGACAGGGATTAATAGAAATGATCACGGCATTGTACAAGGAATGTTGTAGTTGCGTGCAAACACAATTTGGCAGGACAAGTTGGTTCAAAATAACTAGTGGACTGAGACAGGGAAGTGTTCTATCACCAATCCTGTTTACAATAGTAATGGATGACATCATGAGAACAGCAAAAGTAGCATATGGAGGAAGAGAAATGAACATGTTATTATTTGCAGATGATATTGTGATTTGGGGAGAAGATGACAGGAAGGTTCAAGAACAGTTGAATGTGGTGAATAGGAAGATCAAAGAATGTGAATTGAAAATAACTGTAGAAAAGAGTAAAACTCTTGTTATGAGTAGAGGGGAGAAATAAGGGAAAGGTCAGATTAGACTTGCAGACAGACAAGTCGCTTAAGAGCGGCCAGTATCCAGTATTCAGGAGATAGTAGGTTCGAACCCCATTGTCGGCAGCCCTGAAAATGGTTTTCTGTGGTTTCCCATTTTCACACCAGGCAAATGCTGGGGCTGTACCTTAATTAAGGCCACGGCCACTTCCTTCCCACTCCCAGCCCTTCCCTGTCCCATCGTCGCCATAAGACCTATCTGTGTTGGCGCGACGTAAAGCAGCTAGCAAAAAAAGACTTGCACACAAGCCCCTAGAAGTAGTGGAGACGTTCAAATACCTGGGGAGTGAATTAATGGAGAATGATCGACTGGATGCGGAGATTGGTAAGAGGATTCAAGCTGGAAGTTGTTTCTATCATAGTGTAAGAAACATGTTATGGGACAAAGATGTGCCATTGGAAGCAAAGGATACTATGTACAAGATGTATTACGTACCCATAACAACTTACGGAGCAGAAACTTGGACAGTGTCAAATACAGGCATCCAAAATGAAGTTCTTGAGAAGTATGATACAGAAGAGAAGAAGAGACAAAATAAGGAATGAGGAAATCCAGGAAGAAATAGGAGTGGAAAAAATGAATGATAGAATAGAGAGGAGCCGATTAAGATGGTTTGGGCACATAAAGCGAATGAGTGATGAAAGAATGCCAAGAAAGATTATGGAAATGCAAATGCAAGGAAGGAGAGGCCGTGGACGACCAAGATTGAGATGGAAGGACACAATCCAACGCAGTATTATAGAAAGAAACCTGGACTGGGACACAGTGTTGGAGGAGAAGTGGTGGAAGGACTGAAGAAAGTGGAGAGGAACCATATTTGCCTCTACCCGGCTATAGCTGGACAAAGGGAAATGATGATGATGATGATGATGATGATGGAACTCCAACAAGAAACAGTACTTGATTCAAAATCAAAGAAGTCATGAAGAGTTAGTTATTGGCATTCAAACTTCGAACATAGTGAATGATCTCCAGGATACAGATAAATCCCTTTTCTTTTCATCAGTGAGAAATTACTTTTGTACTGCCTGTGACTACATCATGAACAAGTTTCCACTCAAGGCTGAATGAGCTTCAGAGGCAGTTCGTAGCTCTTCAGGTAGATGACACTTTGGTTGAAAATCAAGATACTGCAAGTGATTCCAGTAGGGCACAATTATCAAGAATTCTTGGATCTGATGGACTTCTCAAGTATAACCGAATTTCTAGAGTAATGCTCTCTGTTCTTACCATCCCCCATAGCAGTGCAGAATATGAACGTATTTTCAGCCTTGTGAAGGAAAATAGAACAGAGTTCAGATCATCCATGTCCAATGAATCTCTGGAGTCTGTTTCTGTTTTGAAGACCAGGAGTTCTGGTCTCTGTTATGAGAAAACATTTTCTCGACTTTTTTGCAGGAAGGTAAAAAGTCCACAACTATGACTTTAAAGTCGAGCTACCGAGCTTGATAGCTGCAGTCGCTTAAGTGCGGCTAGTATCCAGTATTCGGGAGATAGTAGGTTCGAACCCCACTGTCAGCAGCCCTGAAAATTGTTTTCCGTGGTTTCCCATTTTCACACCAGGCAAATGCTGGGGCTGTACCTTAATTAAGGCCACGGCCGCTTCCTTCCTACTCCTAGCCCTTTCCTCTCCCATCATCGCCATAAGACCTATCTGTGTCGGTGCGACGTAAAGCAACTAGCGAAAAAAAAGTCAAACTAGCATGTGATTTGCAGTGCGTATTATGTTCACCACGCCTGTTGCTGTTTAACATGGATTTCTTCTTTATATGATGTAAGTAGATATGATTTCATTCAATGAAGTATCCTGTTTAAAGAGTGAATTGTATTATGTAGCCCAGAAGTATTATTATTTTCGTCAAGCCTGGATATTACATAAAATTGTAAAACAACTATCAAAAACTCAGTGGATTTTTGCAATCTAGCTAAAGATTTTAAACTTAGATCATCTCACACAATATGTTCGTTTGACATAACCAATATGTACAGTATACAAACATTCCAATAGAAGACACTATCAGAATCATTAGGAAGAATTTAATGAAGAACAAATTAATAAGCATACCAGAAATTGAAGATTGTATTAATGTTTTAGAATTTATGTTAAATCAAAAATATTTTACATTTAATAATAAAATTTATCAGGAAAAAAGGACTCTCATTGGGTGCCCCAGCATCAGGAATATTGGCTAACACACAAAGATTATTAATCAAATAGAGGGATTGGATTTTCGGACACGATATGTGGACAATGTTTACGTTATAATAGATAACAGACTCACCGATAGTAAATATATTGAATAATTTGGATTCCAATATAAAATTCACTTTAGAAGAAGAAGAAGAACAATCACTGAATTTTCTAGACATAGCCACAACAAGAGAAGAAAAAGGATTTTCTTTCAAAATACTCAGAAAATCCACTTTCACACCAACCACTATCAGGAATAACTCATTACACCCTGAGGCGCGAAAGAGGTCAGCGTATTATAGTTACGTTAACAGAGCGTTTAGTATACCATTGTCCAAATCAGAAAGGAATAAAGAACTAATGTTTATCCGACAACAAGCCATATTGAATGGTTTCAACAATAACATGATGGATAAAATAATTAATCAATTTTCAGAGAAGCGACAATCTAAATTAGCAGTCGAACCTAGTACATCTAATCCACATATAATAATCCAAACGTACATGTAATAACAAATTTATTTAAGAGAAAAAATTTCAAAATTGCATTTTCCACCAATAACAACATGAAACAGAGTATTTTCAACCATGATACAGTAAATCTCTCTGAAAAAGATAATTTTTTTGATTTGAGAATATATAAACAATGCTTTGAGTGCAAGAATACATACATAGGACAATCTGGCCGCAATTTTAAAGCAACATATTTAGAACATGTGAATGCTGAAAAAACATAGAAGATTCTCAGCGATGGGAACACACACAACTACTGCAGGTCATAAATTTACCAACAAAGAACAAGACCTCACCATCATTTTTTAAAAAATTAAAAAGGGCAGCTTAATGAACACATATGAAGATCTGTACATTCATCTAGACCAACTTGTAAAGAAAAATGATAACCTTAATGAGGCTATAGAGTATAATAACCCATTATATGATCAAATTCTGGTGTATTTGAAAATACTTGAAAAAGATTATGAAAAAAGAATTGGGATCTCTCCACCTCCAGATAGCCATACAAAGTGTTCCTCCCTCTTTGAAGCGGAAGGTAACAACAAGGAAGTTAATGACATACCAATATCCCCTGCTCCTCCACCTCCTCTAGTATGTGAACAAGAAAGAACGCATCACTACTGCACCAGACGCAAGACCATAAAAAAGACAAGAGATACTGTTCCAGAGGAAAGCAGGTTTAAAAAGAATTGACAACTAGGAATTAGCAATATTATCATCTCCATTAGTAATAAGAGCCACATTATGAAATCTAGATTTCTTCATTTCGACAATTACTAAAAAAAATGTATAATTTTTAATTTATAAATTGACTTAATTTTTTTTTTAATCTTTAACATGAACTTTTTAAGAAAAGATTATTCATTAGGACATATTCTCTATGGACTATTGTACAAGTGTTTCCTTGACAACTGCTTTCAATTGTAAAAATAATTTATGTATTTTCTCATCAGTATTTTGTAATGTTGTCATTTAATCTTCTTATGCCATTTTTAAGGACACTTTCTCTCATAGCATTGATACTTTGTCAGTATATAAATTTTTCATCTAAACAGTGTTATGTGGCTGAAGATGTTAATAATATACGAACATGTACCACTTTTAACCAACAAGTTGCCTTAAGCAACTAATGTATCAACAAGGTCGAAAATAAAAAATAGTTATGAAGCTGGGGTATGTCGAGAATTGTTAGATTGATTTTGTCGTGCATGAGTTTTACTGATAGCCCTTTTCAAAAGTTGGCAGGTATGCTGGTGGTGTTGCAAACAACCAAGCTCATGGGGAGAAAGAAAATTATGTGGGGGAAATTATGCTTGAGGAAGTGGAAAGGATGGTAAATAAACTCCATTGTCATAAAGCAGCAGGAATAGATGAAATTAGACCCGAAATGATGAAGTATAGTGGGAAGGCAGGGATGAAATGGCTTCATAGAGTAGTAAGATTTGCCTGGAGTGTTGGTAGGGTACCTTCAGATTGTACAAAAGCAGTAATTGCACGTATCTATAAGTAAGGGAACAGGAAGGATTGCAACAACTACCGAGGTATCTCATTGATTAGTATACCTGGCTAAGTATTCACTGGCATCTTGGAAGGGAGGGTGCGATCATTGATTTAGAGGAAGTTGGATGAAAACCAGTGTGGTTTCAGACAACAGAGGGGCTGTCAGGATCAGATTTTCAGTATGCACCAGGTAATTGAAAAATGTTACGAGAGGAATAGACAGTTATGTTTATGTTTCGTAGATCTAGAGAAAGCATATGACAGGGTACCGAGTGAAAAGATGTTTTTCATACTGGTGGTGTATGGATAATAGTAGATTATTAAAATCAATCCCAGACAAAACTACCTTTACATCGGTCTGTTTTTAGACCAACTTTGCTTTATGGGAGCGAAAGTTGGATGGACTCACGATATCTTATTCATAAGTTAGAAATAACAGACATGAAAGTAGCGAGAATGATTGTTGGTACGAACAGGTGTGAACAACAGCAGGAGGGTACTCGGAATGAGGATATGTTGACAATTGGGCTGCAGTGAAAATTGATGGTAGAATGAGTTCTTGGTTCAGGGTACGTACAGGGGTTAGACAAGGCTGTAATCTTTCACCTTTGCTGTTCGTAGTTTACATGGATCCTCTGCTGAAAGGTATGAAGTGGCAGGGAGAGATTCAGTTAGGTGGAAATGTAGTAAGCAGTCTGGCCTATGCTGACGACTTGGTCTTAACCCCTTCGGTGGCGGGTTTTGGGAGACCTCCTGTGCCAGAAAAGTGAGGTTTTTCGGAGGAAATTATTTATTTTTAGGAAGCAAGGAATGAGTAACAATTATTAAGGGAACACATTCATATATTCTTCAAGGTTAATAAAATCTTACTTTACACTCTATTTACACTTTTTTTACAGTAGGCCTGTGATATAGTTTCATAAATCATCATCAAACATTGGTGTTTTGAGTAGGACCTATACTGTCCTGTGAGCAATACATTTTTATTTCAGGCTTTTGTATTATTCCCATCAGCAACACTGAACGCAATTAATTGCCAAATTTTGTAAGAGTTTGTTTTTTCCAAAACTGTGCTCTTCCATGCGGAGATTTATTTACAAGTTTTTCAATGCACTTTTAGAATAGGGCCAACGAATTTTTTCGGGCACTGTCAAATTTACAACTTCATCTGTTAGAATCAGTTCAAAACAGTCAATCGCACTCACCTCGGGTAATCCTCACACCAGGATTTGCCGTAAATGGAATAATATTAGGTCGCACACTATCCCCAGGTTATACTTTTTCCAAACGAATGTATATTCAACATCTACCATCACCTTAGCTTCTGACGTAATATCTTCTTCACTTTCACTACAATTACTGAGGTCATCATCTGAAGAATCAATAGTACCATTATAGCTACTATCAGAAATACTAATGTCACTTAGAGATTCATCTTTGATGTAGTTCCTTATTTTGTCTTCAGACAAACTTCTCTTCCGTTTCGCGCTCGCCATTTCTGTTTACCTCGTCAGCTGGCCAGATATTGTATATGTAAAGTAGAGAAGATAAGGCATATTTTAGGCCAGACGCTTCGTGAATACAGCTGAAAATCCACCCGCCATCTGTTGAGAATGCATGAAAACATTTTCCAAAGCGATTAGAGTACCCGAGAAATTATTGGGCGATCGCAAAATGAACACTGCAGCTAAACGAGAATTTCTCGGGCGTGCCACTGAAGAGGTTAATGGCAGATTGTGCCGAAAGCCTGCACTCTAATATCTTGGATCTTGAAAATAGGTGCAATGATTATGGTATGAAAATTAGCCGTTCAAAGACTAAATTGATGTCAGTTGGTAAGAAATTCAACAGAATTGAATGTCAGGTTGGTGATACAAAGCTGGAACAGATAGATAATTTCAAGTATTTAGGATGTGTGTTCTCCCAGGATGGTAATATACTAAGTTAGATTGAATCAAGGTGTTGGAAAGCTAATGCAGTGAGCTCGCAGTTGCTATAAACAGTGTTCTTTAAGAAGGAAGTCAGCTCCCGGATAAAACTATCTTTACATCGGTCTGTTTTCAGACCAACTTTGCTTTACAGGAGCAGAAGCTGGGTGGACTCATGATATCTTATAAGTTAGAAGTAACAGACATGAAAGTACAAACAGGTGGGAACAATGGCAGGAGGGTACTCAGAATGAGGAGATAAAGGCTAAGTTAGGAATGAACTCGATGGATGAAGCTGTATGCATAAACCGGCTTCGGTGGTGGGGCCATGTGAGACGAATGAAGGAGGATAGGTTACCTAGGAGAATAATTCACTCTGGTATGGAGGGTAAGAGAAGTAGAGGGAGACCACGATGACGATGGTTAGACTCAGTTTCTAACAATTTAAAGATAAGGGGTATAGAACTAAATGAGGCCACAGCACTAGTTGCAAATAGAGGATTGTAGCGACATGTAATAAATTCTCAGAGGCTTGCAGACTGAACTACAGTATGATGATAATGTATGTATTACATACCCCACTGTCGGCGGCCCTGAAGATGGTTTTCCATAGTTTCCCATTTTCACATCATTACCTTAATTAAGTCCACGACATCTTCCTTCCCACTCCTAGCCTTTGCCTATCCCATCATCGCCATAAGACTTATCTGTGTCAGTGTGACGTAAAGCAAATTGTAAAAATAAATAAATTCAAAGATAGTTTTGGCAGGCTGAAGAACCTAACACTTATAAATTAACCGAGTCAAAACTGGGAAGAAATGACTTCAGATGTCACATAATCTTTATTCCGATTGACTTGGGGTTTAGTTTCTTCAAAGCCCAAGGATTACTCTCCACCCAATAAATTGTACTGTAATGGTTCCTTATCTCGAGAGTAAATGGAGGATTCCTGAGCTCCATTTTTCTCAATCTCAAACATCAATCAATTGTCGAAAACTTCATGAAGTACAGGAACGTTTGAGTTTTCTCCATGTCATGTCTTGTCCGGTGATCTTTTGGAGTATTTTCCACTGCACCCTTAGATTTGTTGCTGTCCTCAACTTTACATCACAATTTATGCAGGCCTAAGCGGCCTGTACACATGCGAACATGGTCTTTTTCAAAGTTCACAAACCAAGATCGCCTGTATGTGTTGTCTCACGAACCAATTTCGTAGTGAACATGGATTTCTGTCGAGTTCGAAGACTTGGTTCGTGGAGTTGCCGGTGACAAACCATGTGTGTGCGTGTAGTGGAGGGTGCAAACTAGGTCTTCTGTCAACTGTACAAACCGGTTATGACCGGCTGAGTTGATAATATGAAACCAGGCATTAGCAGCAAACAGTAGATAGGTAGGCCTACAGTAGTCGGGGTGGCAGACACTGCAACGTTTAGGCATCCTTGCTTCTTGACAAATTTTATAATGTCTTTCAGAGGGTTTCCTTGTCTTTGAAAAGTGAAATCAAGTGAATATAGAGACAGATATAAGCGGAAGGAGGCATTACAGGAGCTAATGAGAAATATGCGAGAGAAGATACCCCAAGCAGATTAGGGTTTGTAACTGCGAGAGTTACTTCATTGAAACAAAAATTCCCTAGAGAAGTGATGAAAGTTAACGAGTCAAAAAGTGAAACTGGTTCGTTGCAAGAAAGTATCCATGTACCAAAACACTCGCTTTTAGATACTCGTCCTCCTTGAGGACCTCGTAGATAGCTTTGCAAGTTTCTGGAGTTATCTTTCCCAGAGCTTGAGGGGAAATTTGCCGCTGAAAACTTTAAATCTTCCCTACTTCTTCCCGTAGCCAAGTACCAAAGTGTAGCTATGAGCCATGCTTCTGCAGTGATTGCTTTTCTCATATGGGTTTGTGTTCAATGGTGCAACCATGTTTAACAAATTTCTGGTATTTCTATATCTGGCATTCGCAGAAAATTTTGAAAGTCTTTTTCACTTGTGTCTTTGAGCATGTTTCAAAGATTCATATGCAACTACTTGTCTCTTTCCTGTAACCAGTCCTTACACCACATACTCTTCATCTTTTTCTTCTTCCTAAAACAACCCAACTCATCAAGCACAATAACAGCAGCAGCAGCTTTCAAAATGCCCATATCCAAGACAAGTGTGAGGCTGAGTTCTTCGTGCTCGACGAACGTGTGTGTTGATAAACTTAACCATAATAATATTTAAAATAGTTTATGTTGGGTCCACCTTGTCAGTACACTTTTAATGATTGAAAATGATTTATTCTATTATACATGTTTCAGGAATCTTTAAAACTGTATTGAAACTGGTTACAGCACATTACGTTACCAACAATACATATAATAAAGAGTATCTCTCAATAGCAACCAAATTAAAACACTACAAAACAGTCACCCAGCCACAAATTACATATGCATGTGAAACATTATTCAAAACAACAAACACAATTGCGATAGATAAAATACTCAAGTTAGAAAGGAGAATAGTGAGAACCTGTTTAAGTAAAAAAATTATCAAGTAAATGGAATATGGAGACTAGCTTCTAATAAAACAGTTTATAAAGAAATAGAACCTGTGACTAGCACAATGAAAAAGAAACAAATATCATTAGGGCATCTAATGCAGTTACCATAAAATAGAATCAGTAGACAAATTATGGAAGAGTACGAATAAGAATAATATTAACACGTTGACGACGGCGTATTGTTTTCCGAGTTTATTCGTTAGGAACGAAGTGAAAAATCTGAGATACTTGAACTCTCATGGATATATTACATACTATTACACATTTTAAATAGAGCCTATAGGCGTTAGGGTGCACTGTGTGCACTGTGTGCTGAGACCGCCCGGCGGGTCTCATCGTCCACAAGTAACGCACAAGGTTCGCGCGCACTCTGTGACCCGCCGGCGACCTCACTGAAAGTGGCGGTCTTTACTTGAACTCTAATGGATATATTACATACTATTACACATCTTAAGTACAGCCTATAGGCGTTAGGGTGCACTGTGTGCACTGTGTGCTGAGACCGCCCGGCGGGTCTCATCGTCCACAAGTAACGCACGGGGTTCGCGCGCACTCTGTGACCCGCCGGCGACCTCACTGAAATTGGCGGTCTTTATGCAGCATTGTTTGTTTTGATCGAACGTAGTGTTGTGAAGCAACATGTTAAGTGTGTGTCTATTCTTATATTTGTACATATTTTCTTCATATAAAATGATTTGAGTAATGGAACAAGCATATTGAATAATTTCTTAATTATCCTAGCTCCTGTGTACGCCCTGCATGTTCCACTGTATAAAAAGTTAGTATGCCTTATGTAGAGACGAACCAGAAAGGACGAAAGCATAATCTGTGAACGGCGCGCGATACAGCTCCAGTATATATAATGTGTCATGAGACCGCCGGCGAGTCTCACCGTCCAGAAGTAAAGAGTTGGCGTGACCTGCCGGCGGGTCTCATAGTCGCCAAAGTGTTAAATGGATCACAGAACTTGAAGACATGAGAAGATGTAAAATACAAAACAAATACACTCAAGATATTGAAAGATAAACACACTACACTACAGACAAAAATCAACAAGCAGAGAATAAGAAGAGTGATTCCAGAAGCAGAAAGAAAATTACGCTCAGAAAAGATGAAACAGTATTGGGCTGCAAAAAGAATCAAATCCCTGCATAAACCTGACTAAAGTAGTCCTATGTTGGCTAAAAATTAAAAATAAAGTGTATTGACAAGGTGGACCCAACATAAACTATTTTAAATAGTTTCTTTAATAGAACGTGTGTGTAGCAAAACAGAAGCAAACTTGGTTCGCGAATCACCTTCAGGAACCAAGTTCCCAAGTTCGCCGAACCATGTTCGTATGTGTATAAGGCGCTTAAAGTATGTAATGTATGTATGTATGTAAAAAAATCAAGCTTGTGTTTCTCCCACAGAAAGCAGCCAGACATAGTTCGTTTCATGATAGTAAGGTGCATCTTGGACTGTTTAATACTTATAACTGTTAGGCTCTTAAGTCTTTCGAAAGAGCTTAATTGAAATAGAATTAAGTCATTTATTTACTCAAAGTTTGTTTCTGCAGACTCAGGAGCCTAACAATTATAAATTGAGTTGAAACTGAAAAGAGATGGCTTCACATAAAACAAAAAAATGTTTAATACATTTACATAAAAAAATTAACCCATTCGGGGGGCGATGCGGCGAGATCTGCAGCTACAAGTCACTTGGTCGGCGGGGAACGCGAATATATCCGCCGATTCAAATTCTAATTTTTTTCTCAGTTGCCTCCCTGCAGAGGTTTATTTCCTTTTCAGCAACGTATTCTGGATGAGTCTGCCCTCTGGTGTGAATTTTTTCATCTATATTCTCCCAATGCCATTGTGTCATCCACGAGTTACATCATAAAGAATGCAGCTTACGTCCGGGCAAGAACGACCTAAGGCCTAAGGTCTGACACATCCCACTCTGAAGAGTCTAGTGTCAGACCTAAGACGAAACGCTGGTTAATAGAGCAAACGCCGGAAAAGCCATCCATTTAATTTTGATCTGATTTTTTATATGCTCTATTGGTGTAAAAGAATCTAATTCCCTTCATGGGAACTTAGAATTTCCCTAATAGCTTTGCGCTGAAGCTTTAGCTCGTTGCCTAATCGTCCCTTGGATGTAATAATATTGCTGTAGAAAGGATTTCTAGAGATTATGATACTGAACAGACCTCTCTTATGACATTTTAGAACTGTGACCTGATTTATTATTCCCAGTCTTGAGTTCTTCCTTCACGACTGGAGTGTCTGTTTACCGTGAGTTACACAAAATTTATTATCGTACGCAATACAGGCTCAATTCATGATTTCCATCCAAACTGCATAGACCAGGGTTCTATTCGATCCTTTCTTACATTTTTCCGCTAAAATATATATAACGAATTACCAGCCCCCACCGTTAGAGGAAGGCAGTCTCGAATGTACAGGGTTCGGGCGTAGCTGATACAAATGTTCAGCAGTCGCAAAAGAGACAACATGTGTTCGATTCCAGTTCAAGTAGCGATCATGACAGTGACAGTTTTGACAATAATACTGATTACAATCCAACCATTGCAAGTTCTTCGTCAACTTACACCGAAAATGGACAAAGAAAGTCCCGCTCTTATCCAAAATTCCATCGTGATGTAAAGGGAGAGTTCTTAGGGAAAACAAAACTAAGCAAAATATTTCAATTACTTTTTTATGACGAGATATGCCAGAACATAGCTGAACAGACAAAAGATGCCGAGCAGGAAATCCCACATAAAATCCAGTTTAGTAAGATGAAACAAAGGAGTCGAGATCAAGGCCGTGTCCGAACAAATAAGGACAAAATAAAGCTTCTTATGGCCATACTGTTGCCACAGGGAATTGTACAGAAACCTAAATTAGGACACTATTTCTCGCAATCGCTTGTTCACTACGCTCAATTTCTATGAACTAATGACACAGAAGAGATTTTTTCTTGCTGGACTGAGTGGCCTAGACGGTTGAGGCGCTGGCCAGCCTTCTGACCCCAACTTGGCAGGTTCGATTCTGGCTCAGACCAGCGGTATTTGAAAGTGTTCAAATACGTCAGCCTCTTGTCAGTAGATTTACTGGCATGCAAAAGAACTCCTGTGGGACTAAATTCTGGCACCTCAGCGTCTCCAAAAACCATAAAAGTAGTTAGTGGGATGTAAAGCCAGTAACATTATTATTATTATTATTATTATTATTATTATTATTTTCTTTTTTTTTTTTTTTTTTTTTTTTCCTCCACAGCTTTTTACGTATCTCTGACAATGAGGTGAATAATAGACAACATCCTCCCAAAATATACAAGATAAATCCAATATTTGACCACCTGTTAAAAACATTTTCAGAAGCTTATACCCCTGATGGCAAAGTGTCAATTGATGAGAACCTCTTGCTGTGGAAAGGGTAGCTAGGGTGGAAAGTTTACATACCAAGAAAACGATCACGTTTCAGAATGGAATCATATAAATTATGCGAAGGCGAGACAGGTTATCTAACATGATCTGCTTCCGTGTGTATCATAATGAACATCTGTAAAAGACATAACACTGTGAAGACAGTAAATACTGTAAATATTACCTGTATTGTAGTGTAATATAGTCCGTGTGTGTCACTTATGAATTGTAGGTAGGTTATATAAACTTGATCCCTCAAAAGCGCTACGGTAACCAACATAACAGAAAATTTTGTAGGTATTATAATTTATTCCATTGTAAATCCTTTAAGTACATGTAAATTTTGTAAATCTACAATTTACATATACAGAAACATTTATTTCCAGGCAGATATTGATAGTAAACTGCCTAAAATATTCAGGTAAATGTTACTGTATAAACGAAAACCAGACCTTTGCTATTAGGAAGAAGCAATCTCGATATCACAGTGTGAAAGCACTTAGTACGTTTTTGCACAAAGTATTGAAAAATTCAAATAATATAATTTTTCAACTATTAAATACATTATATTCAAGTAAATATTCCTCTTGGGGACCTTCAATACTTCATTTTACTCTAAGATTTGTTTTTAATCAAGTAATTAAATATTTTCTTCAATCAGGGAAATCACTCCCCACCTGGGAGTGAGTCGTTGTGTACCGAGCTTCCCGCTTAAGGGGTTAAAATGGACAAAAAGTGACTTACAAGGGAGTTCAATATATAATGCAACTTTTTTTTTTTTTTGTAAAAGCAGGTTAGTTTTATTGAGGATTCAAATATGCCATGTTATTCTCCAATACTTTTTCTTCAATTCCCTATTTTTCAACATAATCTCTGTTCAGTGTTACGGCCTTACACCACCGTAATGTGAGGGCCTGTATGCCTGACTGGTCCATGTCGGAGCCAAGGTTGTGTTGCATCGATAACTTCCCCATCATCCACGTAGTGCTTCCTGTGGAGTGCATCCTTTATTGAGCCAAACAGATGGATGTCAGAAGGTGCGAGATCCAGGCTATAGGGAGAATGAGGAAGAACAGTCCACTGAAGTTTTGTGAGCTCATGTCGGGTGTGCAGTCTTGTGTGGGTCTTGCGTTGTCATGGAGAAGGAGAAGTTTGTTTTCATTTCTGTGGTTACGAACGCGCTGAAGTCGTTTCTTCAATTTCCTTAGAGTAGCAACAGTACGCTTCAGAGTAGATCATTTCACCGCGAGGGAGGACATCGTACAGAATGAACCCTTCAGAGTCCCAGATGACTGTAGTCATGACTTTATCTGCTGAGGGTACGGTTTTGAACTTTTTCTTTGTGGGAGGGTTGGTGTGGCGCCGCTCCATGGATTGCCATTTTGTTTCCGATTGGAAGTGATGAACCCATGTTTCATCGCCTGTGAAAATGTTTGACAAGAAATTCTCATTTCAGCCTTATAACGAGCAAGCAGTTCCACACAGATGTTTCTCCTTTGCTCTTCATGGTCTTCTGTTAGGTAAATACAAAGTATGTTACAAGTGTTTATTTATATATCCACCTATTCAATACAAAGAGATCTTTTTAGAAATTAAATATTATTATAAAATGTTAAGGGACATGTTTCGCCCATATTCTTATATAAACTTGATCCCTCAAAAGCGCTACGGTAACCAACATTCTTAATATGGGCGAAACATGTCCCTTAACATTTTATAATAATATTTAATTTCTAAAAAGATCTCTTTGTATTGAATAGGTGGATATATAAATAAACACTTGTAACATACTTTGTATTTACGTACATTTCAATACGGACCTAACATGAGAATTATAACATGTAATCTTCTGTTAGGTGTCGAACCCAGCAGGAATAAAGCTTTGAATACTCCAACTGGTGGATAAGTGTGTCAGCACTACCAACAGAGACATCAAGTTCAGCAGCAAGGTGCTTGACTGTGATCCGTCCATCGCCTCCGATAAGGGTGTCCGCACATTCCAACTCTGTCGGCGTCACAGGTGTATGCGGCCAGCTGGCACGCGGGAGATCAGACAGGTTTGTTCGACCTTGCTGAGATGATGAAACGCCTCGCCCAACTACTCTCCGTGCTTTTACCCGCTGCCAGGTCTACGTTCTGCAACCACCTATGAATATCTGTGATGCCCTGGTTTTCCGCCAAAAGAAACTCGATAACTGCTCTTTGTTTGGTACGCACATCCGTTAAAGGCACCATTTTGAAGGCTAGTTATAGCACTACCGCCTATCGGAAATTAATGAAACTCAAGATGAAGTGGAAATATTCAAAGATGTTCCAAACAAAATTCCAATTTTTAAAAACCAGAATTGGGCGAGAAAAAAGATGTGTTGCATTATATATTGAACGCCCCTCGTAGTTCCTTTCTCCACCAACAGATTCTGTAACCGTTACTACAGCGGTTACACTAAACAAAACTAAACACAGTAAAGGAAGGAAATTAAGTGCAATTACACAGTACCAAAACTTACTACACACTCGGTGAAACATCAGCTGAAACTACGCGGATCTCCGCCGATAACAATTTGGTAAATATTGTAACCGTTTTTGGGACAATTACGCTTACACATCATAATAATAATAATAATAATAATAATAATAATAAAAATGAAGTAATAAAATATGAATAAAGGAATACTGATGTTGAATAATATCGACACTAATAATATGAATAAGGAAATAGTAATATGACACAGTGGCGGTGAATTCACATCAGAACATGGAAACGTGACGGAAAACTTCTGAATACCCAAAATTACATAATATACAAGGGAACACTTACAGGCCTAAAAATGACAACTAAGAGAGGACAGTGGAAGGTACTAGGAACCTATGAGGTCCATGGGAACATATGACGTTATGGGGGAGAAAAGACTTACATGAAACACTCTCTAGCTCAACTATATTAAAAATAACAACGAAAAATTACAAAACAAAAGTTAAATCGCAAAGCAGCCGATACTTAACGCTTTTGACAAACTAATACAATTACGAATTCAAAAAGACAAATGAATGGATTGTTAAATAAAAAAACAGGTGAAAGACTTGAAATTACCAACATAGGGAATCTAGGGCGAACTCAGACACGTTAAATGAAACCAGAAAACACTGAGAAAAACATTGAAATAACACTTACCACAGAAAGGCAGGGGTCCCCGAGGGAAACCCTCGAGCTTGCACTCACTAGGGCGGTCGGATGTAAATGACGCCGAGCTCACGCATGATAATTCCGAAGCCGGCAGAAAGTCCGGAACCGGGCGAGGTGGCCGTGCGTGTAGAGGCGCGTGGCTCTGAGCTTGCATCCGGGAGATAGTAGGTTCGAATCCCACTATCGGCAGCCCTGAAAATGGTTTTCCGTGGTTTCCCATTTTCACACCAGGCAAATGCTGGGGCTGTACCTTAATTAAGGCCACGGCCGCTTCCTTCCAACTCCTAGGCCTTTCCTATCCCATCGTCGCCATAAGACCTATCTGTGTCGGTGCGACGTAAAGCCCCTAGCAAAAAAAAAAAAAGAAAGTCCGGAAATGGCCTGATCACAACCGACCAATGGGAAACAATTTCCACTAGAATATCAGTAGGGCCAACTAGATGACAATAAACTAGGAAGGTGGGAAGAGTCTGGGAACCTACCAAAGGCATGGACATGGCTTACATTGCAGTTTCAGAAATAATCAAAAGTGATCCTTAATTTTAAAAAATATTATTTACAAATGGATTTTACAAATACATTCCGAACAAATTCCGCCATGCGGAAGGTACCGACATACAACTCACGAATTAAATGTTCTGTGATACAACTTAGAAGTTCTTTGCTAATACAGTAGAGTCTCGATTATCCGACCTAAACGGGACCTGGAGTATGTCGGATCACCGAAAATGTCGGATAATACAGAATAACTTTGAAAATGAACTGAAACAAACAGGAAGGCTATACTCTAGTACTAAAACAATGACATGTTTTACGGTACTCTGTTTATTGAATTATCAATTCAATTGTACAGTACATGTAGTATTGAACGAAATCATTCCAGATGTCTTACGAAAAGAAACTTTTCTCCACAGATATTAAGCTGCCTAATGCCGTATCGTTTTCTTTCACCGATCAAGCCACCCAGCACTGGCAGGAAAATTAGGGTCCCCTTCATTAAACTCCTTCTGGAAATACACAGCCTTTTCCTGAAGAATGGGGCCAGATATTGGCAGGCCCTTCTCCCGGTGTTGAGATAACCAAAAAAATAGTGCTTCACTTTCTTTTTCGTACTCACATTTTTCATTTTTTCTCTGCTCTGGTAGAGCACCACTTTTAAATTTCTTCCCTTTGTTTTTTCCATTCTCCCACTGTAACACATCCAACACCATAATCTGAAGCCACATTTTGAAGAATTTCCCCTTTTTCCAGTCTCTTTAATGCACTCAACTTGTCTTCCATAGAAACAATCACTTTCTTCCATTTACTCGCTATACTCACAGAGGATATGAAAACTATAACATCCGCACCCAACCAGTACTACAATGAACAATGACTGAAGACTCACTGCACCTGTCCTTGAGAAAAAAAACTGTCCTACCGCCAGCGGTCAGGCCAGTGCTTGTCCCATGGTCGCACGCTACACAGCGGGTGTGCCTGAATTTAGTCTCCACCAAAAGTTCAAATTAAGTCTACCAGTGTCGGATAACACGGAATGTCGGATAAGCGAAGGTCGAATGAGCGAGACTACTGTAGCTTCCTACAAGTTCAAAGATTTAACAAACTATACTTCTAGTTACAAATCCAGATGTACAATGAAATTTAGTACATTAAAAGAAACGTGATATGGTATTACCATCTACAGTGAAGTTAAATGTACCTTTCAAAACTCTGACATACATCAAGTGACACTGAACTACCAGAGACAAAACCCCAAGGTAAATATATTAAACTACACCTTACATATTTATCGAAACAAGGAACGGGGAATGCCTCGAAAACAAACAGGCAAGCCCAGCTGAAAAGCTAAGGCATCTGAAATCATTGAGTGGCGAATCTAAGTGAGGTTAGGGCAGACTCCTATACGAAATAGGAAGCGAACATTATACAAAATTTTTGGTGGAACGGAAATCCAGAGTGCTTACCCGAAGGTGGCCCATCCCAGTAGCGAGGCGTCGCTGACGACGTAAAACTTCAGACAGACCAAGACCAAGACAGACTAATTAATTAAGCGTAAGGTAAAATATATTAATATATTAAGCGTAAGGAGTTAAGTATTATAATATGTTGTTCATTGTTTTCACCGCCAAGTTTCTATACACTTTTCATGCAGCTGATGATGGTGTTAAAAATTGTACACCGAAACATGTCCTGTAATTTGTAATAAATAATGTTGTAAACATCAGATAACAACATTGTAAATGTATTGAAAAGGTGGAACCTATTATAAGCTTATTTAATCAAGACAGACTAGTCAGACCAAGACAGACCAAGAAATGCTGCCTCGTTCTCATTATAAGGGAAACCCTGGCCTTGGAGTAGCCAATCAGAACGCAGAGGCGCGCCTATCGTCACCCAGATTCACCAATCACAGCTCCTACTTAAGTCGCAAACTTTAAACTACATTCTCGAATACACACGTTCGGGAATCTTCCATTTCCAGAATAGTCATTATTATGTATTATTATGTATTATGTCAGACATAACCAACAAAAGGCAACACACCCTGTTCAGAAATTCATGTAACACTTACTAGACACTTCCAGTAAATATAGAACTGAAATCTACTATTTACAAATACCATATGTTATGAAATATTACACTGTACAGGTTAGGTCAGTACAAATAAAACAAATCACACTTCAGAACGTATAGTAAGTACTA
This sequence comes from Anabrus simplex, assembly GCF_040414725.1. Classification (NCBI taxonomy): domain Eukaryota; kingdom Metazoa; phylum Arthropoda; class Insecta; order Orthoptera; family Tettigoniidae; genus Anabrus; species Anabrus simplex. The sequence goes on along the minus strand of NC_090267.1, from coordinate 505,893,227 downwards.
CGGAAGGTTTACAAATAAAGTCTTCAATAAACACTTTCCACTTTCCAATACATTCTTTACACCTGTGACAGATTCAATTAAATATAATGTTAATTAAATAATCTATATTATAATGTGTAGTATTGAATAGGTGGAGATCTTATACTTTAATTTGAATACTACAGACAATATGGAACTTGAAATATGAAATTTATTTCTTGCAATGTGTAGGTGATAGTGAGTTGTGCAGGTGGGTGACCAGGAAAAGCTGAGCTCTCTCAGCTCTTTGTGAAAACTAAACTTTAAAAAAAAAAATCATAATATTAGTGGAAGGGCCCAGTTTATCCTGTCTACTCTCAGGGTCTGCTACTAAGTTTGATTGACCCTGATAATAAGCAAGCATCCTTCCTGTCTTGTTCTAACCAAGAATTTTAGATTTAATACTCCTTTTCCAAAGATGTGAACTAAATTTCCCAATATTCAAATGTTAAGTTGTATTAATACATTTGTTTTTGTTCTAGTTTGTGGATACCTGTCTGAAGTACGAAAACTCAGCGTCTATGCATAAAATAATGAAGTGCAAAGTATGGAGAACATATGAAAATATGAATCCGGCATATAGATCAACAGAGGCATTTAGGCAGCTGGTAGCAGAGACAACTAAGAAAGTGATTGCTAAACCAAACAACATGTATGTGCCTATTAAGGAACTAGTTGATGAAATGAAGGTCCGCGTCTTAAAAACAAGTGAACCCCCTAAGAAGCGAGCCAAGCTGCTACCAGGTAGGACAGGACCAGGAAATATTTCAGGCCAGAACGATCAGAATGACCAGGAAGGGGGAAGTGAATCCAAGGAAGAATCAAAACCTGAAGTGAGGGCTTCTGACCGTCTTATGAGAAAGTTATGCAGAGTATTAGAGGTAATTATATTTTAATTGATTTTTGAAAAAATATTTATGACAGGGTTTTCCAAACTTTTTGTGTCTGAGACCTAATAAGCATATCACATTCATGTCCAAGGACCCCCTAACCACAGAACAATAATACTGAATTCAGTTAATAAAGAACAGAAATTTTGTAATTTTACCACGTGTGATTGTATTCGTATAATTTAGGACTAATGTTTACTTGTCAAAAACATATCAGATGTAAGGCTTTTCAGGCGTTTGCTCTATTAACCAGCATTTCGTCTTAAGTGTGACACTAGGCTCATCAGAGTGGGGGTATGCAGGTGAACTTATCAGAAGCGCGTATAAGAGGCACAGTCTGATAACTGCATATGGGAGATAAATCTCCACAATGGAATTATTGCCCGCCTAGCAATTCCGAATGGAAAATTCTAAATTCCCATGCAGGGAATTAGATATTTTTCAAAATATTTTTTAAAAATTTAAATGTAACTTCATTGACATATACATGCATACAAATTGTAAAATGTTGTGACACTTGGCTAATAATTACAACAGCCTGGATCTGGAAACTTGCTTGAGAAAATTCACTCGATACAATTGTTGGATCAATGGGGCGATCAGAATGACCAGGAAGGGGGGAGTGAATCTAAGGAAGAAGAATCACTTTAGGTTTTGATTCTTCCTTAGATTCAGTCCCCTCTTCCTGGTCTTTTCCAGTGACCATGCGTTTTACAAGCGTAGTCAGAAGATCAGCCTCAACATTAGGTTTTTTTTACAAGTTGCTTTATGTCGCACCGACACAGATAGGTCTTATGGTGAAGATGGGATAGGAAGGGGCTAGGAGTGGGAAGGAAGCTAGGGGCTTTACGTCGCACCGACACAGATAGGTCTTATGGCGACGATGGGATGGGAAAGGGCTAGGAGTTGGAAGGAAGCGGCCGTGGCCTTAATTAAGGTACAGCCCCAGCATTTGCCTGGTGTGAAAATGGGAAACCACGGAAAACCATCTTCAGGGCTGCCGATAGTGGGATTCGAACCTACTATCTCCCGGATGGGAAGGAAGCGGCCATGGCCTTAATTAAGGTACAGCCCCTGCATTTGCCTGGTGTGAAAATGGGAAACCACGGAAAACCATCATCAGGGCTGCTGACAGTGGGGTTCGAACCCACTATCTCCCGAATACTGGATACTGGCCGCACTTAAGCGACTGCAGCTATCGAGCTCTGTGACATTAGTTCCATTTTGTACTTCGTTTTCATATGTGCGAGAGCAAAAAGGTACACACACACACAGGTATGCCGTCACAAAAAGCATTAAATGCAGTATTTACTTTCTAGACATTGTAGGGTATAGGGGATGTCATGGACCTAAAAGTAGATTTAAATATGTTGTTGAAAATTTTATTGCCCTTATTTTTATAAATAAAAAGCTAAATTGATAACTAAGTTAAAATAGTGAGCTGAATTTCATTTGTCTGTGAATAATGGTTACAGAGATGTTAAAATTAATATAAAAAATTACACTTGTGCAGGAGAGCAATACAAATTAAAAAATTCAAATTCAGTATCTCAGTAACTATTAATGATAGACCATTGTCATTTGCCACACTGGTTTAGTTATCTTAATTGTGGAGATCAATCATGAATTTATGAAAAATAATCCATAAAATATTTGTCAAAATTTGAGAAGATTTCAGTACGGTAGTAATATTTGGAATTTTTGCTTTACTAAATATCATGATTGTAATCTACTTTATAGCTACATGCTGTGGATAGTAGCTGTAAAAATATAATTCATGTTACGTGAGTAGTTTACCCTTCCGACAGTTTGGAGGGAATTTGCAGCCTTAAAATACAGTCATGAAACATTAACCATGAAGTATAATGAGTAACTAATAAGCTAATATCAATCTACAATGTTCATTCATTACACATGCTAGTTTTTGTCCACCTAGAATAATTATTTCTGTCCATATTTTGATGGCAAATATAGTGATTTTCCACTACTTGACTGTGGTCTTCACAGACATGTGCCCGTAAGGAAACTCACATAAAACTGAAGAATTGACTAGTTCTTTGTAGAAAAAAATGTGATGCTTGACTGTCTCTCGCACTCATTTCGTCTTCATACAGTTTCATCATGTAGACGAAGGAAAAACAAAATGTCCAGAACTTCTCCATGTATTGGAGCATTCCTTCAATGGCCTGTGGATCCTCACTTTGAGTCATCTGTAACTTTTCCATTGCCTTCCATCTCTTCGTGTTCTGATTCATCTTCATTTGTATCTTCTGTTCTCTTTTACTAGTGCAGCTTAATCACTATCTAAAAGTTCACAGTTTTCATCCTGCTCCAACCATTCTCCAACATCACCACTACTAACCTTTGCTTTACGTCGCACCAACACAGATAGGTCTTATGGCGACGATGGGATAGAAAAGGCCTAGGAAGTGGAAGGAAACGGCCATGGCCTTAATTAAGGTACAGCCCCGGCATTTGCCTGGTGTGAAAATGGGAAACCACGGAAAACCATCTTCAGGGCTGCCAACAGTGGGACTCGAACCCACTATCTCCCGAATACTGGATACTGGCCGCACTTAAGCGACTGCATCTATCGAGCTCAGTTACTAACCTTTTCACAGCCTGGAATTTTTTTCCCTTCTTCTTCTTGTCCATTTCACCCACTTTGGGATACGATAGATCAATCAGTGGTTACGGAGTCGTGTTTTCCTGTCCTCCCAGTACTTTTTCATCCTTTCAGATCTTGCCTTCCTCTCTTCTTCAGAAATTCTGTATAGTCATTTTGGTTTCACCCTGTCCTGAAACCTCTTTATTTTATCTTTGGTTATTTTCTTTGCGGATCCATCTACAAGCATATCTTCTGTAATTTGGAACTCTCGTAAGTCCTTCTCAGTTTACTTAAACCAGTTCGGCTTGTTTTTCTTATTGCGGAAATACTGTAGTCGAAGATTCTTTTAGTTAATCCTTTTTGTGTCCATCTTAGGATGTGGCCATAGAAGTCAATTTTCCTTTTCCTTATTATGTCAGAAATCCTTTCTGTTTTCCTTTACAGGGTTTCATTGCTGATGTACGAAAGTTTGTTATTATGGAATTTGGGGCCTAGAATTTTTTGCAGTATTTTCCTTTTTTTGATCTCCAACTTTTCCATTGGGCCATATATAGTTATAGACAGTGTTTCTGCAGCATAAAGGGCTTCAGGCTTGATTACTGTATTACAATGTCTGATCTTGGAATTCCAGGAGAGTGATTTTTTGTTATAGGTATCTTTCATAAGCTGGAAGGCTGTTTCTATTTTTGTTCGTCGAGATTCCATTGTTTTCTTCTCAAGACCATTCCAACTGATCCATTTACCAAGGTATTTGAAATCCCTGATGTTCTCTATTTTTTGTTCCCCCACTTTCAAATATTTTGGAGGATTCTTAATGTGACCGGGCGAGTTGGCTGTGCGCGTAGAGGCCATCGGATGGGAAGTGCGATTTCAGAAGTGGTGCGGGAATTCAGCTTCACACGATCAACCATGTCCAGGGTGTATCATGAATGGTTGAATGCGGGTGTCACCATCCACAACAGACAAACGATCAGCCGTCTAGCCACCCTCGATGACCGTGACCGGTGACATTTGAGACGGATTGTCAGTAATGACAGACGGGCAACCGTGCAACAAATCACGGCTCAGTTCAACACAGGATGTGCTAGACACGTCTCCCAGTGGACAATCCTTACGAACATAGGTTCTATGGGGTATGGGAGCCGGCACCGCACTCGGGTGCCAATGTTAACCTAACGTCATCTGGCACAACGATGCTCATTTGTCACCAGTCACTAGGGATGGACACTGGAACAATGGCGTAACGTGATATGGTCGGACGAATCACAATTTCAACTGCACCATGCCGATGGAAGGTACCATGTATGGCGCAGACCACATGAAGCGATGGATCCCGCCTGCCTCGAAGGTGTGGTCCAGGGCGCTGGTGTCTCTGTTATGGTCTGGGGTGCATTTTCCTGGTATGGAATGGGCCCCCTAGTTGTTCTGGAAGAGACATTGAATGTTACGCGGTATGTTGAGCTGCTCGGAGACTATCTCCACCCATTTTTGGCCTTCCAGCACCCAGACGGTTCTGTGGTGTTTCAAGATGATAATGCGCCGCCACATCGCTCCCACGTCGCCTGAGAATAGTTCCAGGAACATGCAGCGGAGGTCCAATGACTGCCATGGCCACCCAGGAACTCCGTTATGAATCCTATCGAGCATATCTGGGATGTCCTGGAACGCAGGCTCCATGCCATGGATCCTGCACCCATGAACAGACCAGCATTGGTGGCCTCTCTGCAAACAATTTGGTGTCAGCTGCGTCCAGAGGACTACCAGGGACTTGTTGACTCACTTCCACAGCGTCTCACCGCAGTTCGCAGGGCCAGAGGAGGCTCCACACGCTATTAGGTGACTATCCTATGACATTTGCTAAGTCAGTGTAGTTTACAAGGTATAGTGCAATACAATATGTAACCGCCACTCACCTACTTGACTCCCGTACAGCCGCTGTTCTCTCGTACACCGCTTGTCTTACTCAACTCGCCGCTACAGTACTCATCTATTCGGCCTTGTACTCTTGCATATCTCCTGACCTGCTAGACATCTCATTATGTTCGGAACTACCACTGGGTTACGCCACTCGCTCCGTCACCATCTGCTGTTTCTCTAAGCCATGTGCGCTTCACGAACTTTCTGTCGCCCTATAAATTCTTCCCCCGAACCCTTGGTCTTTAGTCCAGCGCTGATACCGAGTGAGGTTGGAGGGTCGTTCAACAGGTTCCCAGTATTTTGCTGGGAAACACTATTTTTATTTTCTTCCAGATTATTATTATTATTATTATTATTATTATTATTATTATTATTATTATTATCATCATCATCATCATTATATATATATATATATATATATAATTCGCTGGGGCCATCAAGGACCACGTTAAGTCTTGTTGCATTTGACACTGAACTTGGCCTTCTTTAGAGCCCAAATTTCCCTTCTCTTCGGTTGCTCGTCTCGCTTTAGCCCGTTCGTCAGTATTTTCTTGCAGAAGAGATCTCTGTTAAGGGCGGCTTCAGCTGAGATATGTAGCATTTGCAGGTCTTCTTTGGTATTTCTAAACCAGGGAATTGTGGTTTTGGGGTTTGAATCAAAAAAGTGAAAGATTTCTTTAGTTAACTTTCTTCTCTCCATTCTTTTCAGATGACCGTAAAATCATGCCCATCTTTTTCTGATTGTGTCGGTAATTTTCTCTATTTTGTTGTAGACTTACTTGTTGGATCTCTTTTGATGGATTCCATTTCTGTACTTTGATCCCAAGATTCCTCTCCCAATTTTGCATTCTCTTTTCTCCAGTTCTTCAAGGAGTCCTTTGTTGGCGTTTAGAGACAGGGTTTCGGCTGCATATAGAACTACTGGCTTCAGAACTGTTTCATAGTGACGTATCTTGGTGTTTTGGGAAAGGCATTTTTTGTTGTAGATTGTGCGGGATGTTTGGTAGGCTATTTCCAGTTTGCATACTCGCTCCTGAAGTGCTTCTTTGTCCAGTCCATTTTTCATGATGATCTCACCCAGGTATTTGAATTTGTCTACTCGGGTGATGTCCCCGTATTTTGTATGGAATTTTGGTGGAGCCTCTTTGATGTTAGTCATTACTTCTGTTTTCTCAAACGATATCTGCAAACCAGTTTGTTCGGCAATTTCCTTTAAAATTTCAACTTGAGCTCTAGCGGTTTCTATGTCGTTTGAGAGAACAGCAATATCATCGGCAAATGCTAAGCAGTCTGTTGCGATCCCCTTGGATTTGGTTCCTATTCTCAATGGACTGTAGTTGGTTTCCTGTAATCTCACCCGCCAGGTTCTGATGATCTTTTCAAGAACACAATTGAAGAGTATCGGGGATAGCCCATCACCTTGTCGGACTCCTGTTTTAATGTCAAAGGAATGCGAGAGATATCCGTGCAACTTCACCTTGGATTTTGTATCGGTCAGGGTGGCTCTAATTAATGCCAGGAGTTTCAAATCAACTCCAAATTCATTTAAGATGTTTAGCAGGTCTTCCCGGTCAATGGAGTTGTACGCTTTCTTAATGTCCACAAACACAGACACATACTGCTTGGACCTTAGTGTACAATATCTGATGATCGTTTTGAGATTTTGGATCTGTTCAGCTGTTGAGCGACCTTTTCTGAACCCTCCTTGGAATTCACCTATTTGATGTTCGACTTGTGCTTCCAAACGCTCCGCGATGGCAAGTGATAGAATTTTGTAAGTCACAGGTAGCGAAGATATTCCTCTGTAGTTGTTGATGTTTTCATGTTGCCTTTTTTGTGTAATGGATGGATCAAAGCTATTTTCCAATCTTCGGGTAGGGTCTCCTTGTTCCAAATTTCTTCTATTTGCTTTTGCAAGATATCAAGTGATTCCTCTGGGGCATATTTCCATAGTTCTGCTACTACTGAGTCTTCCCCCGGCGCTTTGTTATTTTTGAGACGGGCAATGTGGTGCTTGATTTCATCTCTTTCGGGTGGTCTGGAATCTGGGTACCTGAGTAAGGGTTCCTTGGTCTCATTGGCGCTTTGCGGTTTAGAGCAATTAAGTAAATTCTTGAAGTAATCTGCCAGAATGCTGCAATTTTCTTAATTTGACGTCGCCAGTGTGCCATCCTTTCGCTCAAAGCATAGAGATGGTGGTTTATAGCCAGTGAGTTTGCGTTTGGAGGCTCTGTAGTACTCTCTGCTTTCATTCTTCCTAAAGTTTTGTTCTATCTTTTCAATGAGAGATTTTTCGTATTTACGTTTCTCAGTTCTGAACACCCTAGCTGCTTGTGCACGTTGGGTTTTGTAGGTTTCCCAATCATTTTCTGATTTCGTAGAGTAATACTGTTTCCACGCATTGAGTCTTTCTTGGAGGACTGATTCGCAGGTACTATTCCACCAGGCATGCTTTTTGCTTCTCTTGATTTCTGCAACGTCTTTGGCGGCCTCAACAAAGAGACTTTTGGCGTTGTTAAATTCACAGTCATTTGGTCTAGCCTTCTCCTGGAACTCCTCGACCCTTTGCCGAAATTTATCATTGTCGAAGCGTGTGATCTGTTTGGTTGTCTTCCTTGTGTTTGCTGGAATTGGTTTGAATTTGATAAGAGACGTATAATGATCTGAGGCCACATTGATGCCTTTCTTTACCTTGACATTCATAATATCAGGGCTGTTTCCCATGGAGATTGCAACATGATCAATTTGGAACTCTCCGAGAGTTTGGACGGGAGAACGCCAAGTCATTTGCTTTCTGGGTAGATGGCGAAATTGGGTCGACATGACCTGCAGGTTGTGATTTTCGCAAATGGACACCAGTCTTTTGCCGTTGGGATTGGTTCTTTTGTGAGCAGGGTAATGTCCTATAACTTTCTTGTTCTTCTGTTCACGACCTAGTTGGGCATTGAAGTCACCCAAAAGAAGCTTGACATGGTGTTTGGGGATTTTGTTTAATTTTTCATCCAGTAGGTCCCAGAAATTATCAACTTCGTCTGGATCAGACTTGTTCTTATCGTTTGTAGGAGCATGTGCGTTAACTAGGGCGTAGGTTTTGTTCGCGCATTTAATTGTGAGTATAGACAATCTGTCATTCACAGGTTCGAAATTTGCAACCGATTTACCGATCTTGGTTCTAACATCAAACGCGGTTCCAAGCATCACAGCTCCATTGAGGATTCCTCTTTGCGCTTTGCTCTTGAAAAATCGGTAGCCTTTGGATTAAAAAATCTATTCATCTGGGTGCCTTGTTTCCTGTAGGGCCATTATGGATATCTGATTTTCGTGAAGAGCTTTGGTGAGGGTTTTCAGCTTGCCAGTTTGTGTAAGTGAATTTATGTTGAAAGTTGCTAGAAAGGTTTTAGATTTTCGCCTGAGTTTTTGACTCTTCAGGGTACACCGAGACGCTCCGACTCGTCTCTTGCATGATGTCGAGTCTCCCCCAGAATCCGAACGAGACTCGTGCGCCGTGGCGAACACGACGAGGGATTTATCCGAAGATTTACCCCCTGGGGTATGTTTCTTGAAATGTTGTGCCATCATGCTTTTTGACTTGACTTTGCTTTGGACGGGTACCCATCCTCTTACAACTAGGGTTGTTAGTCCTAGAGGTTGCCCCAAGATGTTTTCTGGCTTCTGGTCATTTACCAGTCTTCGCTGTAACTCTGGCAAGGGACCAGTTTTTTTTTTTTTTTTCACGGTGGTATCTTTTTTCCCTACTACCCTCCGACTCTGCTGGCGGCAGAGCTAGCGAGCTTCTCCAATTCCAATGGGACGCGCCCGATGGAGGTAACCGGTAAATCCCCACACGGGTATTATTATTATTATTATTATTATTATTATTATTATTATTATTATTTTTTTTTTTATTTTTTTTTTTTTTATTTGCCCAGTGGATTCTGGCAATCAGGGCCTATTTTTAACTTTATCTGCATGGCCAGTTTGAGTTTTCATCAGTGTTTTAACAAAATAATGGCAACAAGATAATACATTGACTGAAGAGGTTTGAATGATTGGATATGGCCCTTGACTTAGCAAACACACTGTAAACTAACATTGCACTCCACATCTTTGCGTACTTGGGCAACTCCTCGTGTTGTGATCCTGTCCTGTTCCCTCCCCATTGCACTGCTTTTCCTATTCTTGGTTTTTAAAACTGTGTTCCTTTTATCTCGTAAGTCTGAGGCTTAGAAATTCACTACATCTTTTTGAATTGCCTCATTAAAAGAAAAGATTTTGTAAATGGTCTAGGGCTTTCTTTTAAATATGTTGTTTCTGTTCAAACATTGTTCTTGTACTTTACGATATTGTGAAATATTGAGCTTTATTCTGGTTATCATTTGAGTAGAAAGAATATATAGTCTTTGTTAAACCTTACTATTTTTCTTCTAGTTCCCTCCACGGACCTCTCATCAGTCCCAACCTGTTTCTGATTGGACAGCTTGCCAATGTATCTTTAAATAATTATTATATCATATAGATTACTACCCTCTGCGTATTGCTTCATACAGATACATGTTTGGTTCCATATACCCACACATTCGTGACAAAATGGTAGCAGAGTAACTTTTCCTATTTATTTAGTTTTCATTATCTTACTGTTTCGCTTTTCAATAGCCGCGGTACTTAATCAGTGACTTTTTTTTTTTGTTCTACGTACTACTGTATCATTCTTTTCGTAACATTGCAAACTTTCCTGACAATTTTCCATTATATCATCGTGATGACTATTCATCTTCGTTCCCAGTTTTTCTTTCTCTACCCAATCCACCTTGTGCCGACTTAATTTCTTTTGATGATACTTCATCTTTAGACCCTTCACTCACTACCTTTTCGTCTCCTCATTCTAACACTTCAAATTTACTCGACCAAGACTTGAAACCAAAACCTTCAACCATCACTCATCATCTAGACCCTAAAGTTTCTCATCACCTATTTCTCCACCAAATCCACTTACTAACTCACTTAATTTTGAAATCATTAAGCAATCTTTAACACGACTGCCTACCTTAATGGATACAGATCCTCGAAATTTAACTATTTGGTTATTCTTCATTTGTAAATTTTTAAAGGTTCAACTAGCCCCATTTTCTCAGCTCATTAACATCTAAAACTACTGGGTATCTAACTTTTGGCTTGAAGGTATGACATACTTGCAGGACTGGGCTCAATTTCGAACTTGTCTTCATAATTACTCCTTACCTTATGAAGTTCGGCACAAATTAAGTTTGGAATTTGTTCGCCGTCATCAACGCCCTGACGAACCTATACACTACTATTTAGATTCTATTCTTACCTTTAGTAATGTACTTAACATCGCTAATGACCCATCAGAATTGATATCAATTGTTACATTTTATGCTGTGCCTTCTTTTCGACAGCTTCTTAATGTTTGCAAGAAATCAGCTTCATTTCTCGTATCAAATCCTGTTTACAAAGAAACAATAACAGTAAAAATTTCCACTTATTTGATACTTATATTTGCACTAGATGATGTACCCGTGCTTCGCTTCGCTACGGGATTCTCAGAAAGACTTACTTTTCAGTTTTCCTATCTGAAATAAACATAGGTCTAATAGTCCAAAGTTCCAGAGCTGGGATGACCAGGCCGCAGATTGCCATGAACACTCATCTGCCATTATTCCGCTAAATATGCACACTGTTCATTCCAATCAGTGCCTCAGAGTAGGGATTTAATAGCCCGAATGCTATGATGATCCAGTGTGTTACGTACCAGTAGTATCAGAAAATTTATAAACCAGGGGAATGGCATGCTAAAGAAGAAAGTTATCTAACTCCCCAGCTACTTCCCATCAATATTCAGGCAGGCTGTTACACTCTGTACAACCGGGCGAGATGACCATGTGGTTAGCGGTGCGCTGCTGTGAGCTTGCATCAGAGAGATAGTGGATTCGAACCCCATTGTCGGCAGCGCTGAAGACGGTATTCCATAGTTTCACACTTTCACACCAGTCAAATGCTGGGCCTGTACCTTAAGGTCTAAGGCACTCCTAGCCCTTTCCTATCCCCTCGTCACCATAAAACCTATCTATGTCGGTGCGACGTAAATCAAATAAAAAATACTATGTACGCAGCAGTAATCCTATCTACCGGAGATGAGGGGTAGCAGAAGACACAAAGCACATCACGACAAACAATGGTCAATGTAATGTTATTGTTGATCAATGTTATGAGCTTTCTATATTGTGGCCTACACATTTAGTTTTCTTTCGACTCTGTGATTTGTAAAATATTTTATACCGTAAACTGAAGTTTCTTATTCTTCGGCTTTACATACCGATTTTCATTAAATACTGTTTACCCATTTTCTCGTTACTCGGCGCTGATATGGACTTATTATTAATTAATTATATGTTATTATATACATTTCCATCCCCCATTAGACATCCGGATGCCTAATATAACAACTTGTGTATTGTCTAATGGCTAAACAAAACATGTACTAGCTGATGATGGCCGTTAAAGGGCCGAAACCGGTACTAGCTTAATATATTAAAATAAATTGTGTATTGAATGGTGGAAAAACACATTTCTTATCTATACTTTGAGTCTGTCAATACGGAAAATGAAATTTATAAATAATAATACGGAAGCCAACCAGGCAAAACGTAAGGCATTTAAATATCAGAACTTGAAAATTAAACTAATGAACACAACCAAAAGCATTGCCTTTTTGAAGGAATGCCTTTCAAACAACTTAACACCGAAATTTCTCCAGAAATACAATAATAAACACAGACGAACTGCTCAGACACGCAAAACACAAAACAGGACTAATGAAATTTGGTTAAAAGAAGAAATAAAATTCCTATATCGGAAGAAACAACACCTTAATAATGAACTTTACTCAACACACCTGAAAGCATCCCATGAACTCCCACACAGCTATTGGAATTATTTTCAACGAATTTCCAGAGAAAAAATAGAAGACTTAGCCATAAAGAAACAAAACACACTAAACAAAAAACTGGAAACACTGAAACAACAACAAAGTAAACCAAAGTCACTAACCATAATCCAAAACAAAGATCCCTCTCTTCCTAACAAGAATTCCCAACATAAATTCCATCCGTCTATAAAAAAATCTTACGCAAACCGTATTTGACGACGTAGAAACGGATATATTGAACAGGGGACCCAAACACAACTGGGGTAATGCATCATCCTACCAGAATATTATAACTACCATTACCGAAACAGAACTTGCTTTACAAAAGATCCCATATGACATACGAGACGAAGTAAGACACGAAATCAGTAGAAAGATTCCGCAATACATCAATAGCATCCACAATAATAACCCAAACACGAATACTACCAATAGATCGAACTTAAACAAACTTAAAAATAAAATAAAACAAAACAATCTACTAGTAACGAAGGCCGACAAAGGCAACACTACGGTCATTATGGATAAAAATGAATACATAGCAAAGACTAAAAAATGTTTCCAAGATAATACTTTTTCCATTAAACGCCGAGATCCAACCAACAACATACAAAGGAATTTAAAAATTTTACTTAAAAACACACATTTTCTTCTCACCGAAACTGAATCTGCTAAACTCATAACAATGAACCCCCAATTACCGACTGCGAAAGCCTACCCAAAAATACATAAAGAAGACGTACCTATGAGACCTATTATAAACTATAGAGCCAGTCCAACCTACAAATTATCGCAATTCATCCAAAAATTTTTAAAAAAGCACTATACATTTTTAGCAAACAAAACAATACTAAACTCAATAGATTTCTGCAACAGAACCAAAGAGCTAAAGATCGAACAACACCATACCCTTGCTTCATTTGACATAATAAATATGTACCCTAACATTCCTGTTAAACAAACAATCAAAATAATAGAATCTAACCTAAAAAACAATAGCAACTTGAGCACCTTAGAAATAAACGAATTCATAAACTTACTTGAATTCGCCATAAACAATAACTATTTCAGATTTCACGATACCATTTATCAGCAACAAGGCCTACCTATGGGGTCTCCTGCCTCCGGAATATTAGCAGAAATATATATAGATAACTTAGAACACACGTCAATCAAAGAAATAGATAACATACATTTTTGGTGCAGATTTGTTGACGATGTCTTCGTAGTGTTAGATAATAGATCCACTGACGCACAAACTATACTAGACAAGCTTAACACTCTAGATCCCCAAATTAAATTCACCAAAGAAACCGAAAACAACCGTACACTAAATTACCTAGACTTAACAATAACCAGACACGACAACCACCTATCTTACAAGATCTACAGGAAACCCACACACACCTCAAATACCATAAAAAATGACTCCATTCATCCCAATACACATAAAAGAGCAGCCTATTATAGTATGATTTATAGAGCCTTTAACATCCCAATGACAACAGAAGACCAAAATAATGAATTGAAGTTAATCCACGACATAGCTAAACACAACGGATACAGCAAAGAAATGGTTAACAAAATCATTCACAAAATAAAATCACAACCTAAAACTAAATTAGCAAAAACAGCCAAACCCAAAAAAGACTATGCCCTATTTACCTTCAACAACACCCACATATATACTATAACTAATATTTTCAAGAAGCACAACATTAAAACAGTATTCAAAACCACACACAATAGTACCAACATTATACATAACACTAAAACAGTCAATAATAACAATAAATACAACCAATCAGGTGTCTACCGTATCAAATGTAACAACTGTGACATAAGTTACATAGGACGTACAGGCAGAAACTTCACCATCCGCTACAATGAACATATAAATGCAGTAAAACATAACCATTTCTCATCAATAGGCCAACATGTAGAAGAATCCAAGCATAGTTTCACAAACATCAATAACGACATGACGATACTTAATATAAACTCCAAGGGCCCCCTGCTCAACATAACCGAAGATTTCTACATTTCTTTAGACCAATACGCCAACCCCAATCATAACATTAATGATATTAATGAAAAAACCAGCATCATTTTTGACAAAGCCATTCCGACATTAAAGAATGATTATCTCAAAATAGTAAACACACGCTCTAACAAACCAACGAATCACAAGCCTGACCCCGCCCCTACTTCTCCAACAGCCACTCCTTCTTCCCCTCCACCTACATTCCCCTCCACAGCTAATATGAGCCCCAGACGCACTCGCAGCAGAACACAACAAGCCTTCAAACACATCGGCACAAGACCTCCACAACAACCATAGTAAGTACTCTATCCATACACACACTAGGCATTCCTTCATACACACACTACCGGCATACTCACATCACTTTATCTTTACAGACTACAAGAACAAACATAGACGAGAGAGGTGTTACCACCGACCACTTCTAAATACAAGCTCGAGACCTGCTGTTTGCTATATTGAAACCTGCCATAGCATATCACAAGTTGGGATATATAACACAACAAAATTTCATCACGACAAAGGCCCACATCAATAAGACATACACTAGTTTCAAAATGTCCTTGAAGATTACCTTACGCAATATAATCAGCATAACTTAGAAGTAACTGCACAGAGGACAGAAGAATGGAATCTACACAGCATGAACTGAAGATTTTAACA
The DNA here is from genome assembly GCF_040414725.1 of Anabrus simplex. Lineage (NCBI taxonomy): Eukaryota > Metazoa > Arthropoda > Insecta > Orthoptera > Tettigoniidae > Anabrus > Anabrus simplex. Next base: position 505,878,141 of record NC_090267.1, on the reverse strand, counting down.
AGTGTCTACCCATACGCACCATTTTAATGTGTTGAAACTTTTTTAAATGTTGTATATTGTGGCCTGTGTGTTTTTTAATATGTTTTACATACTCATACTCTATTTGTAACTTTTTACCCTAACCACTGATATTTTAATTATATGTTATTATATACATTTCCATCCCCCATTAGACATCCGGATGCCTAATATAACAACTTGTGTATTGTCTAATGGCTAAACAAAACATGTACTAGCTGATGATGGCCGTTAAAGGGCCGAAACCGGTACTAGCTTAATATATTAAAATAAATTGTGTATTGAATGGTGGAAAAACACATTTCTTATCTATACTTTGATATGGACTTAGTAACAAAAATCCAAATTCATGAATATCTTTGTGATCATAGCCAGTACGGTAACAGTGTCTAAGACATGAATAATAGGAAATTTCATACTATATAACCTTAGTTATGTAGCATTCATCGATTACACCTCTAATAAGAAATATTTGAGAATTACATTTTAGGCCTTCCCCTAAACTACCATTTCACTCAGCGTGAATAAAATAATTTACAGCCTAGACTATAGCGACTTATTTCCTGACTTTGCATACCGAGTTTCATCAAGATAGGACTAATAATAACAATATTTGAGAATTCAATTTTAGACCTTCCCTAAACTACCATTTCACTCAGCGTGAGTAAAATGATTTATAGCCTAGATTGTAGAGGCTCATCCCCCGACTTCACATACCGATTTTCATTAAATTCTCTTTCAACCGTTTTCTCATGATGCGTGTACATACATACAGACAGACAGACAGACAGAAATTACGGAAAAGTAAAAATTGCATTTTCTTGTTACTATGGACATGACCAATACAGAAATACCATTATTTTCAAATTCTGAGCAATGTACAGACAAAACTCTTTATTTTATATATATAGATTAAGTAAATCAATCAATCATACACAGTACAAGTTTCATTTCATTTTGGAACATCTTCAGCTGTATTACATTGCTTAGGTGAAAACACTAAGTATTTATCTTTTTAAGAACATGTCAAACAGGTACCTTGTTTTTCTTAAAATCTGTGTAAATTAAAAATTTGAAATAAATTAAAAACAATGTGGATGGTTCATTTCATTTCAGATTACGGGGAAGCTCTTTTATTAATAGCAAAACAGCAGTCAGCTTCAGAGTTCCTGAACCAACTGAATTCAGGAGATATTTTTGTAAATTTAAAACAAACAGCAATCACCTTGGAAGGAGCAAACAAAGATACACCTAGTAATATTAAGAACAGTGACAAAGGAAAGTTATTTTTTCAAAAAAGTTTTTATTAGAAGACAAGCAGAATATTTTAGTGATAAAAGTGCTGGAAACATTTTTTTACATCTGTTCAAATCAATAGATAAAACATTTTAAAATAGTCTAACCATAAGCAGATCCATTTTCCTCTCATGTCACCACCCCATTCAACCATCCACATTGTTTTTAATTTATTTAATGTTCTTACAGAGATAAATACTTAGTGTTTTCACCTAGGCAATGTTATACAGTTGAAGATGTTCCAAAATGAAATGAAACATGTACTGTGTATGATTAATTGATTTGCTTAATGCAAATATAAGTATCAAATAGGTGGAAATTTTTACTGTTATTGTTTCTTTGTAAGCTTCTTAATGTACATTCCCCTCCTACTTTGCTGCAATTGTATACTGTAGCACAAGTTCACACGACTTACTCCTATGCCATTATTTCCTGCTATATTTATGTACCACCATCTGTATTACCTCCCTTAGCCACCCCCTCCTCCTACGACGATATCACTACCCCTCCTACAGTTAGCAAACCTTCTATTATTTGTTACCGCTGTAAAGGTACTGGGCATATAGCTAAAAATTGTCCTTCTCCCCTTCTGAGAAATGCCTACAGTCCCCGTCCGTAGGCAGTGGATGAGCTCAAGGGACAAATCTGCCTAATCAAGTGCATTCTTTTCATCATAATCACTCTTCTACTCAGCTACCTTCTCGATGTTCCACTAGCACTCGTACTTCAACAAACCATTTTTTTTTTTTTTTTTTTCCATTACCTAGGATTTCTCATATTGTGGTATTGTTTCACAATATTCCTACTATTGCACTTTTAGATTCAGGTTCAACAACTTCTTTAATTAGTCGAGAACTTTTCCAATCTCTTAAACATTTTTTCTCATATTCAACTTTCTCCATTTTCAGTTTTTTGTACTTCTGCATCAAATAATGTACTTCAGATCCTTGGCCAAGTTATGCTTAAATTAAAAATTCAACATTTTTCTTGGCACTACTCTTTTAATGTTGTAGAAAATTTGTCATATCCACTAATTCTGGGATATGATTTTTTTCGCCACACTGGCTTGATACTTGATTCTTTCAATTCCTCCATTCGTTTCAATTTTTTGGATATTAGGATTCCATTAGTGAATTATCCAGATTTTCCTCTTTCACATCTTTTTCCTGTTTGCCAGTATTATGTTTATTGTAACCATTCTCATTTTGATCAACTTGATAATTTGTTAATTGAATTTTCCGATGTTGTAACCCCTAAACAAGGAGCTGTTACTAATTTCAATGCTCATATTGATCTCACCGACACCACTCCTATTCCTTCTTCCCCTTACCACTTGAGCCCGCCTAGAATGAAAATCCTTAATCATCTTATCAAAAAAATGCTTGCTGATAAAACTATTGTAGCCTCCACTTCTGATTATGCCTCTCCCGCGTTTATCGTCGATAAACCTGACCGGTCTTTTCGATTTATAGTTGACTATAGGAAAATTGATTCGAAGATTCTCTACGATGCTTACCCAATGCCTAAAATTCAGACTGCTTTTCAGAATTTTACCAATGCACGATATTTTTCCCTCTTAGATTTTAATTCCGCATGTAACCAAATACGCTTAGACGATAGCAGCTCCAAGTATACTTCTTTTATTACACCCACATGCCTGTATCAGTTTACAAAAGTACCTTTCGGATTGAAGCTTGGTTCATGAATTATGCAACGATTTGTTGACCGCTTTTTGGCCGATATAAAATATCAGTATCTATTTCTGTACGTGGATGGCCTTTTGATTTATAGTCCTGATTTTGATACTCATATTAAACATCTTGAAGTACTTTCTCGTCTACGTTCTGTTAATCTTACCATCAGTCCTTCCGAAATTGTTTTAGCTCAGACTTCTATTAAATTTTTGGGGCATATTCTTTCAGGTAACAGCATTTCTGTTGACCTAAAAATCTGAAACAATTACGAACATTCTTAGGATGGTTGATTTTTATAGTAAATTTATTTCCCACTTTTCACATATAACTGAGCCACTTAACTTCCTTAAACGAAAACATATTAAATTTCACTGGGGAGAGCAGCAGCAAACTGCATTTCTTTCTCTCAAATCAGCTTTAACCAAAGCCCCTATTCTTCAAATACCTGATTTTGATTTACCTTTTGAAGTTTCTACAGACGCCTCTGATGTTGCTATTGGAGGAGTCTTAAATCAAAACCGAGACGGTGAGCTCCCTCCCTTTGCTTAGTTTAGTCGCTTGCTTACGCCTACTGAACATACTGTAGATATTATATTTATGAAAGGTAAGTGTTAGCATTAATTCTTACTATCGAGCATTTTTCAGAATATCTTGATCATCGACAATTTCTTGTCCAAACTGACAATCAGGCACTATCCTGGTCACTGAATAATGCCCCTAAAGTAGGCAGAACTGGTCAATGGTTGCTTCGTCTCTCTCATTTTAATTTCTCCATTAAATTTGTCTCTGGCTATCAAAACTCGGTTGCTGATGCTCTTTCTCGTCTCTTGGACGAATCCTCATCTTTACACTTGGATCAACTTCCCCCTATGAAGTTAAGACCATTTCCTCTCACATTGATTTTCCATTATCTTTTGATTCGTGTTATCAACATCAATCTACTGAATCCTATTGTAAAGACATTAAGACTTCTCTTTCTACCCCTAACTATGATGGACCTTTTCGTATCCATAATGATTTACTGGTGGTTTTTATTTGTTTTGCGTCGCACTGACACAGATAGGTCTTCTGGAAGGGTCTAGGAGAGAGAAGGAAGCGGCCGTGGTCTGAATTAAGGTACAGCCCCAGCATTTGCCTGGTGTGAAAACGGGAAACACGGAGAACCATCTTCAGGGCTGCCGACAGTGGGGTTCGAACCCATGATCTCCCGAATACTGGATACTGGCCGCACTTAAGCGACTGCATCTATCGAGTTCGGTTACTGGTTTTTAAGCCTACTCCTAAATCTACTCCTAGAGTTGTCGTTCCTTCCCTTTTACGTTCCATGGTATTTCATTATTATCATGCGATATCCTACTGGGGGGCATTTTGGGCGCGCCATAACTTATTCTCGCCTAGCATCTCAGTCCTTTTGACCCAATATGTGCAGGGATATTTTTGATTGGGTCAAATCTTGTGCATTATGCCAGAAACATAAACCCCCAAACACATTATCTTTTGGTTCTCATTTTGCCACACCTTCTACTTATCCTGCGGAGAGATATTACATCGATGTTGTCGGCCCCATTACTAAGTCCTCCCAAGGCCTTACCCTTCTTGATGGTTTTTCTAAGTTTTTAATTTTGCACCCGTTGCATAAACTTTCTGCTCAAACTATCATCTGGCTTTTGAATGACCGAATTTTCCCTATTACTGATTTACCTAAGTACCTAATTTCTGATAACGCTATTGTTTTTACTTCACAATACTTTTATAACTTTTGCTTTGCCAATAGTATTAAAAAGGTCTTTACCTCACCCTACTACCCCCAAGCCAATCTCATTGAACAATACCATAGGAATTTGAAGGTCCTATTGTCCAACTTTTATTCTGAAGATCAGCGCCATTGGGATTCTGAATTACCTGCTTTTTCACTAGCACTTAATTCTACCGTAAACAGCTCAACCTCTTTTTCCCCGGCGAAATTATTTTTGGGTAGAGATTTGCAAACTCCTTTAGATTTAACATGGGATTTACCTTCTTTGCTCCTTTATTTGCCTGATCAAGTTTCTCAGGCCAGGTGGAAAAGGGCATTAACCAAATTTCATCAGGCACAGGAGGTTCACCGACGGGTCACAACCGTGGGCATCTACCAGCAAAATTTAAACTTTTAGGTAAAGTATTGTTAAGAAAACTATCCTCAAAGTTCTGCTATTGACCATACATCTGCTAAACTTTGTCCTCATTGGACAGGCCCTTTTTTGATCATTCAATTCTCGACCCTGTTAGTGTTTTATTGCAGGATGCGAATGATCCTTCCATTATTAAAAAGGCCCATGTCTCTCAGTTGAAGCAGTATTTTCAATTTTTTTTTGCTCTACCCAGTTTGACCCTCCAACCACCCCACCCGGCTCAACTGGACTCTTCTATCCAAGTTTAAAAAATGGAATGTTTCCCCTCTTTTTTTAAATATGTGAATGGGATATTTTTTTCTTTTTCCTAGACCATATTCACAGTTGTTTATTATGTTGTTAAAATTTCCTGACTTATCCAGACCCCCCCCCCCCCCCCCAATTTGTTTATCCATACTCTGTTTCTTGCCGAGTCTGCTTTTGTTCCAGCCCTTCTTCTCTGATGCTATATTTTTTGTCCCCATCTTCATCCGTCTCCATTCATCGGAAATGTACCGACTCTTTGCTCTAGCCATCGCGGGAATATGTAACGGCCACTCAATTACTTGACTCCGTACGGACGCTGTTCTCTCGTACACCGCTTGTCTAATTCAACTCGCAGCTACAGCACTTGTCTATTCGGCCTTGTACTGTCGCTGCTGCCTCGCATATTGCCTGACCTGCTGGACATCACACTACGTACTGAACTACCATTGGGTTACGTCACTCGCTCTGTCACCATGTGCTGTTTCTCGAAGCAATGTGTGCTTCACGAACTTTCTGCCACCCTATAAATTCTTCCCCCGATCCCTCGGTCTTCAGTCCAGCGCTGATACCGAGTGAGGTTGGAGGGTCGTTCAACGAGCTCCTGGTATTTTGCTGGGAAGCTTTTTTTTTTTTCCTCCAGATTGGGTGAGCAACAGAGTGTCTTATTATTATTATTATTATTATTATTATTATTATTATTATTATTATTATTATTATTATTATTATTATTATTATTATTATTTGCCCAGTGGATTTTGGCAATCAGGGCCTATTTTTAACTTTATCTGCATGGCCAGTTTGAGTTTACATCAGTGTTCTAACAAAATAATGGCAGCAAGATAATGCATTGACTGAAGAGGTTCGAATGATTGGATATGGACCTGGACTTAGCAAACACACTGTAAACTAACATTGCACTCCACATCTTTACGCACTTGGACAACTCCTCATGTTGTGATCCCGTCCTGTTCCCTCCCCGTTGCACTCCTTTTCCTATTCTTGGTTTTTAAAACTGTGTTCCTTTTATCTCGTAGGCTTGAGGCTCAGTTCACCACATCTTTTTGAATTTCCTCATCAAAAACAAAAAGATTTTGTAAATGGTCTAGGGCTTTCTTGTAAATACGTTATTTCTATTCAAACATTGTTTTTGTACTTTACGATATTGTGAAATATTGAGCTTTATTCTGGTTATCTTTCGAGTGGAAAGAATATATAGTCATGGTTAAACCTTACTATCTTTCTTCTAGTTCCCTCCACGGACCTCTCATCAGTCCCAACCTGTTTCTGATTGGACAGCTTTCCATTGTATCTTTAAATAATTAATATGTCATATGGATTACTCCTCCTCTGCGAACCATGTGACCTTGCCGCGGTGGGGAGGCTTGCGTGTCCCAATGATGCAGATAGCCGAGCCGCAGGTGCAACCATATCGGATGGGTATCTGTTGAGAGACCAGACTAACGAATGGTTCATCGAAAGAGGGGTAGCAGCCTTTCGGTAGTTGCAAGGGCGGCAGTCTGGATGATTGACTGATACGGCCTTGTAATAATACTGTGTTGATACTGCTACACGGCTGAAAGCAACGGGAAACTACAGCCGTAACTAACTCCCGAGGACATGCAGCTCTCTCTGTATGAATGATGTCCTGATGATGGCTTCCTCCCGGGTAAAATATTCCGGAGGTAAACTAGTCCCCCATTCGGATCTCCGGGTGGGGACTACACAAGAGGGGGCGATCATCAGGAAGATGGATACTGACATTCTGCGAGTCGGAGCGTGGAATGTTAGAAGTTTGAATCGTTGTGGTAGGTTAGAGAATCTGAAAAGGGAAATGGATAGGCTAAAGTTAGATGTAGTTGGTATAAGTGAAGTACGTTGGCAGGAAGAACAAGATTTTTGGTCAGGCGACTACCGAATTATCAACACAAAATCAAACAGGGGAAATGCAGGAGTTGGTTTAATAATGAATAAGAAAATAGGACAGCGGGTAAGCTACTACGACCAGCATAGTGAAAGAATTATTGTCGTCAAGATAGACACCAAACCAATGCCCACCACAATAGTGCAGGTCTATATGCCTACTGGTTCAGCAGATGATGAAGAAATCGAAAGAATATATGAGGAGATAGAAGATTTAATACAATATGTAAAAGGTGGCGAGAATCTAATTGTGATGGGAGACTGGAATGCAGTGGTAGGCCAAGGAAGAGAAGGTAGTACAGTAGGAGAATTTGGATTGGGACAAAGGAACGAAAGAGGAAGTCGGCTGGTTGAATTCTGCACTGATCATAATTTAGTCCTTGCCAATACTTGGTTCAAACACCACAAACGACGGCTGTATACGTGGACGAGACCTGGAGACACTGGAAGGTATCAAATAGACTTCATTATGATTAGGCAGAGATTCAGAAACCAGGTGTTGGATTGCAAAACTTTCCCAGGAGCAGACGTGGACTCTGACCACAACTTGTTGGTCATGAAATGCCATCTGAAGTTGAAGAAATTGAAGAAAGGAAAGAATGCAAAAAGATGGGATCTAGACAAGTTGAAAGAAAAGAGTGTGAGGGATTGTTTCAAGGAACATGTTGCACAAGGACTAAATGAAAAGGCTGAAGGAAACACTATAGAGGAAGAGTGGAGTCTCATGAAAAATGAAGTCAGTAGGGCTGCTGAAGAAATGTTAGGAAGGAAGAAAAGATCAACTAAGAATCAGTGGATAACTCAGGAGATACTAGACCTGATTGATGAACGACGAAAATACAAGAATGCTAAAAATGAAGAGGGCAGAAAAGAATACAGGCGATTAAAGAATGAAGTGGATAGAAAGTGCAAGGTAGCTAAGGAAGAATGGCTGAAGGAGAAGTGCAAGGATGTTGAAGGCTGTATGGTCCTGGGAAAGGTAGATGCTGCATACAGGAAAATCAAGGAAACCTTTGGAGAAAGGAAATCTAGGTGTATGAATATTAAGAGCTCAGATGGAAAGCCACTTCTAGGGAAAGAAGACAAAGCAGACAGATGGCAGGACCCTATCCAACAGTTGTATGAAGGTAAAGATATAGATAATTTGGTTCTGGAACATGAAGAGGCTGTTGATGCTGATGAAATGGGAGACCCAGTTTTGAGGTCAGAGTTTGACAGAGCTGTGAGTGACCTCAATAGGAACAAGGCACCTGGAATTGATGACATTCCCTCTGAATTACTGACTGCCTTAGGAGAAACCAGCATGGCAAGGTTATTTCATTTAGTGTGCAAGATGTATGAGACAGGAGAAGTCCCATCCGATTTTCGGAAGAATGTTGTTATACCTATTCCCAAGAAAGCCGGTGCTGACAGGTGTGAAAACTACCGCACCATTCGTTTAGTATCTCATGCCTGCAAAATTTTAACACGTATTATGTACAGAAGAATGGAAAAACAAGTTGAAGCTGAGTTGGGAGAAGATCAATTTGGCTTCAGAAGAAATGTAGGAACACGTGAAACAATCCTGACTTTACGTCTGATCTTAGAGGATCGAATCAAGAAGGACAAGCCCACGTACATGGCATTCGTAGATCTAGAAAAGGCATTCGATAATGTTGATTGGACCAAGCTATTTATGATTCTGAAGATGATAGGGATCAGATACCGAGAACGAAGAATTATCTACAATCTGTATAAAAATCAGTCTGCAGTGATAAGAATCGAGGGCTTTGAAAAAGAAGCAGCAATCCAGAAAGGAGTGAGGCAAGGCTGCAGTTTGTCCCCTCTCCTTTTCAATGTTTACATAGAACAGGCAGTAAAGGAAATCAAAGAGAAATTTGGAAAGGGAATCACAGTCCAAGGAGAGGAAATCAAAACCTTGAGATTTGCCGATGATATTGTTATTTTATCTGAGAGTGCAGAAGATCTCGAGAAGTTGCTGAATGGTATGGATGAAGTCTTAGGTAAGGAGTACAAGATGAAAATAAGTAAGTCCAAAACAAAAGTAATGGTGTGCAGTCGAACGAAGGCAGGTGATGCAGAAAATATTAGATTAGGAAATGAAGTCTTAAAGGAAGTAGATGAATATTGTTACTTGGGTAGTAAAATAACTAACGATGGCAGAAGTAAGGAGGACATAAAATGCAGACTAGCACAAGCAAGGAAGAGCTTTCTTAAGAAAAGAAATTTGCTCACTTCAAAGATTGATATCGGAATTAGAAAGATGTTTTTGAAGACTTTTGTGTGGAGCGTGGCATTGTATGGAAGTGAAACATGGACGATAACTAGCTCAGAAAGAAAGAGAATAGAAGCTTTTGAAATGTGGTGCTACAGAAGAATGCTGAAGGTGAGATGGATAGATCGAATCACGAATGAAGAGATACTGAATCGAATTGGTGAGAGGAGATCGATTTGGCTAAATTTGACGAGAAGAAGAAATAGAATGATAGGACACATCTTAAGACACCCAGGACTTGTTCAGTTGGTTTTTGAAGGAAGTGTAGGTGGTAAGAACGGTAGGGGTAGACCAAGGTATGAATATGACAAGCAGATTAGAGCAGATGTAGAATGCAATAGTTACGTAGAAATGAAAAGGTTAGCACAGGATAGGGTGGCATGGAGAGCTGCATCAAACCAGTCTATGGACTGATGACTCAAACAACAACAACAACATGGATTACTACCCTCTGCGAATTGCTGCATATAGATACATGTTTGGTTCCATTACTTTCTTTCTTCTGGTTCCCTCAATGGACCTCTCATCAGTCCCAAACTGTTTCTGATTGGACAACTTGCCATTGTATCTTTAAATAATTAATGTGTCATATAGATTACTACCCTCTGCGAATTGCTGCATATAGATACCCCCACATTCGTAACAAATATTAGGCCCTGCAAAATACAGAATAACTCGTACAATACGAAATTAGAACACTTGACACGCTTACTGATTTGAAGAAACTGCTGATCTTTTGTTGTCTTCCTTTGACATTAATTTTTTTAATAATTAACTTGCGCAGATGCCTCAAATGTTCGCAACATATAGATATGTTTTCATCATTGTTTTCTTCAATGTATATAATGACGGTGTTCAGACGGTCTTTAATTTCACTAATTTTTGGCTTAGGGTTATTAAGATCACCTACTTCATCCTGGTAATATCAGAGCTTTCTGCAGCGATCACACTTTCAACGATCTCCTCTTCTGTACATTTTACAACGTTGCACTCATAACTCAGCGTTATACTGTAATTTAATTTAGGTATTATTATTATTAAACAAGTTGCCTGGATTAAGCGAAGTCCGAATTAATGAGGTTCTACTGTATGTGTCAGTACTGTACTACTGTGCATCCTTATATCTGGCTCTATAATAAAGTTTCTCTCTGCAAGCTCTTGTTACTTTATTTGTTGGCATGTCTTTGTAATATATTCTTACCGGGCGAGTTGGCCGTGCGGTTAGGAGCACGCAGCTGTGAGCTCGCATCCGGGAGCTAGTGGGTTCGAGCCCCACTGTCGGCAGCCCTGAAAATAGTTTTCCATGGTTTTCCATTTTCACACCAGGCAAATGCTGGGTCTGTACCCTAATTAAGGCCACAGCCGCTTCCTTCCCATTCCTGGGCCTTTACTGTCCCATCGTTGCCATAAGACCTATCTGTGTCGGTGCGACGTAAAGCAACTAGAAAAAAAAATATATATATACACATATATTCTCTGTTAATGCCTAGGTAAGTACAGTAATCAGTAATATTTATTGTAATGAGTAGAATATATCGCACCCCTCCTCGTATCCTGAAGACTAACATAAGTAAAAAAATGTTTGATTTTGAGTTATTGCATTCGTGTCTGTCTGTTAGGTCATCAGCCCAGAGGCTGGTTTGATCCTCAAATAGCACCACCAAAGGCTATACAGTTTTAGAGAAACTGCAAAAACCAATGGCAGAGCCCAAATGAGGCGTACTAGGCAAGATGAGGAGTAAGGTAGTTTGCCCTTGCTTTCCTCACTGGACCAGAAGGTGCCACTGCAGCACGATTGATCCTATGAGCAACACCTTTCATAACACTCAGACACTAGTTGTGCCCCAAATGTCATTACTCAGCACAACCCATACCCCAGCAGCTTCCATATTGTCACAGCCATGGATGAGACTGGGACTTCGGTGGAAGCTACACTTTGCTCTGGCCTGTGCCAAGAGATGGATACAAAAATACTGCATCCATCAAGAAATGGCAACAGGCAGATTCATATAAACTGTTAAAGTTTAGTCTATGTCCTCAAAGAGTACCATAAATTGAATCGTATTTTTATCCTTGCTACGGCCTATGTTTGTTTTCTATTCACAGTAAAGTTACAACTCAAATACTAGAAGACTGCCACATATCAGTTATGGTAGTTTTCTTTTGTGTCGTACCTGTCTGATAATTATATTCAACATTTGAAGGTCTGTTTATTGTCCAATTGCTTGGCCAAATGGTAAGCGTACTGCTCTTTGGTTCAGAGAACCCCAGGTTTAAATCCTGGCCAGTCTGAGAATTTTAACTTAATATGGTTAATTCCTCTTATCTCTGGGATTGAGTGTTTGTGTTCGTCGTAATACATACAGTACACCACACTATCAATCATCACAAAATGGTGAATACATATATTGTTAGCTTCAGGAAGGGTATCTAGTTATAAAACTGGGCCAGATATACATTAACTGCTGACCCTAATAAATTTGGGTCTTAGCCAAGAAAAAAGAATTCAAAGGTATCTTTACTACATCTGTTAGTCGGTTCTTTATTCTCAAATAACTGAGTAGAATCAATGTTATTAAATTAATACTAGCATTGCAGCTGTGACTAAACCAGTAAAAGGTATTTGTAATCATTATTCCATGTACAAGAGTATGGTATAGAACTGTGGGAAAATTCGTTAAAATACAAATTCAGTTAAATTATTGATTAACACTTTGGCCGCAAGTGTTACTATTCCCACGAACACTTAATAAAAAATGGCCGTAAGTCAAATTTTCCTTATATGACTTAAAATTTATGAACTTCTATTATAATATGTTCATAAAGTGTTAAACTGTTGTAATGCTTAATGTCAGAGGAACATTGTATTCAAGTATCATTATTCTGAAATATTATTTAGTATTTTTCCCATTGATTCAAACCTTTGAGAGCTTCTCCTGAAAAACGATTGTTTTTGACTTGTGGCAATCTTCTTCCAGGGGTGCGATATATAGAGTAATACTAATGAAATTCTTGAGCTTGCAGTTTATGTATATCAGGCTGAACCATGCTTAGTACTAGCCTTAGACCTGCCTCCATATGCTGACTGGTACAGTCAATACAGTAATAATTATTAAATTAATGTTGTATGGTCCACCTTTTTCAATAATTGAATTACATTACTAACCTAGGGACTAGTTTCGGCCTTGGCTGGCCATCTTCAGCCTTAATGTAACACATCTAATAACTAAACAAATGTAAAGACATACAATTGACATGTAAACTAATGTACAATGTTTCAATTCAATACGGATCAAAACCATGAAGTTTATATCCTATGATGGTACAGTCATGTCACATATAGAGAGATAGGGACAAGAAATATGAGAATGTTTAGAAAACAATACAAAGGGCACTAGGAAAGTTTTGCAATACGCAAAAACGTTTGGCTGGACACCCCTGTTATGGTAAGGGATGAAAAGAGGGGTGAAAACCAGTCTAGAAGACAGCAAGGCACGGCCTTCACACCAGTTGTTACCAAGCCGTGGGATTGAAAGCAAGTTAAGATGTCAGTGTGGTCTAAAGGTGAATATCGCGCAATTATCCGCTACAATTTTACTCGTGGATTAACTGTTGACCAGTGCCTGGAGGAAATGACTCCTGTGCTGAGGAAAGACTGTCCACATCGGACATTAATTTTCTGCTGGTACAAAGAGTTCTAGAGGGGAAATTTTGGGGTTGAAGACAATCCACGTTCTGGGCGACCGTCTGAATCAGTGACTGAGGAAAACATTGAAGCTGTGAGGAAAATGTTGCAGCAAGAGAGGCGGTTGGCATATCGGCAGGTAGAAGAGACCCTCCACATCCCTGTACCAGCTGATCATTCAGTTCTACGTGACCATCTCCACGTTAGAAAGGTTTGTTCCCTTTGGGTGCCCCATTCACTTTCAGAGGAACAAAGGGCACATCTAGGGAAATGGTGCCGAAAAATGCTAAAACAGTTTGAAAATGGTACTTTGCGTAACGTCAATAGCATCGTTACAGGTGACGAAACTTGGCTTTATTATTACGATGTCCCAACAAAATCCCAGAACAAGGTGTGGCTGTTTGAAGATGAGGGTACTCCTGTGACTATGCGAATGTCAAGGTCAGTGAAGAAAACGATGATTGCAGTATTCTTCACTAATCGGGGCATGCTGATTCAGGTTGTGTTAGAAACACAAGGGACAGTTACTGCGAAGTGGTACAGTGAGACTTGTCTGCCTCGGGTCATCCAGACTCTCAAGCAGCTCCGTCCAAGGGCATGGCTCAACACTTGGCTCTGGCATCACGACAATGCTCCAGCACATCGTGCTAATGTAACAAGGGATTTTCTTGCCAGATCACCGGGCGAGTTGGCCATGCGGTTAGAGGCGCGTGGCTGTGAGCTTGCATCCGGGAGATAGTGGGTCCAAATCCCACTGTCGGCAGCCCTGAAGATGGTTTTTGGTGGTTTCCCATTTTCACACCAGGCAAATGCTGGGGCTGTACCTTAATTAAGGCCACGGCCGCTTCCTTCCAATTCCTGGGCCTTTCCTATCCTATCGTCACCATAAGACCTATCTGTGTCGGTGCGACGTAAAGCCATTAGCAAAAACAAAATTCTCGCCAGATCAGGGTTAACTGTGCTTGATCACCCTCCATACAGTCCTGATCTTGCTCCATGTGACTTCGCAGTCTTCCCAGAAGTGAAGATGAAGCTGAAAGGGCGGCGTTTTGCATCCGACGAGGAGCTTCTGGCAGCATGGGATCAAGAGTGTGAAAATGTAACCGAAGAAAAGTGGCAGAGTTGGTTCAGTGGCTGGTTTTGACATATGAAGAAGTGTATTGACTGTGGTGGAAATTATTTTAAAAAAGTCTAAAGCGTTCACTCACATTGCAAAACTTTCCTAGTGCCCTTTGTACATCCCAGAAGCATTAATTAAAATAATTCAGATGTATGATGGTTGTGAAAGTAGTGTGCAAGTAGGAGATGGAATATCCAGTGGTTTAAAACAAGTAGAGGTGTCCGACGAGGGAGTTCTCTTTCCCCATTGCTCTTCATTTCACTCATGGATACTATTATAAAGGAACTCAAAGAAATAGATAAGGAAGATCTTAACCCCTCAAGCGTGACATTGTAAAACTGCATGCTGCACCCACAGCGTGCTTTATTTCTAGCCTACTTCCAGTGCTAAGTGCGGTGTCTAACGAATTTCGCTATAATTTTCAAACAGGTGGACGAAAAGTTATCAAAGGAACACACGATAACAATAACATATTACACTATAATACAACCTGGTTATCCCTAGACAGCTGGACATCAATACTGACACTTTGTGTGATTAGCGGGCATCCAGTTCGACAGGTGGGATTTCATCAGTAATTGGAGGCGTAACCAATGTTGTTACAAGTATTTATCAGCATACGCATTGGTTTCACGAACGATTAGATCTATCAAAACATCGTCTACAAACATTTCGTGAAAGCCAAGTGGTGTTCCTTATCATATTCCAAATATTCAACATACAGAAGTTCTGAATCTATTGCACCTGCCATATTTTGAGCAAACACAGAATTTTACTGCTTGAATCCAGGCAGTTAATTTAACTGAGAGTTTTTTTCAGATTGTTAGTCTTAATGTTGATTAGATGCTAATTTGGTTAAGATCACTGTTAAATTATTTTAACAGGCAGTTAAATGTTAACTGAGGTAGAATGAAGCCTGTAGGTATATATGATTCAGTTATGTGCTATACATGCTCAAAAACAGTATTCTCTATATCTCAAAATTTCTTACCTAATTAACAAATTGGGTGAAGCTATAAGACTGTCTAGTAATTCACAGAGACTTGCAGTGTGAATGCTGAAAAATATAACACTCAGATGTTTTGTAATGTATATCACTACCATGTATACAGGGAGTATAAATTTAAGACTCCATAGCAAAGTACAGAAGCATAGGAGCACAGAGAAGCTGGGACAGCGAGCCCAGTGCCCGCCATAACAAGCGGACGTAAGCCTCTCAAAGAAGCCGCATCATTATGCCGATAGAAACTAAACGAAACTGAACTCACCAGCTGTATACATGAACTCGACACTGAATGGGTCTTGTAAGATCATAAATGTAATAATTTTGTTACATCACGTGCTGACGAATGTGAAATACCACTTTCCTTAGCGACTTACGTGGACTGACTTGCAGCCTTGCCTGTATATCTTCTAACCTCTCCTTTGTGAGAGCTATTTCTTTTTCTTATTAATTACAGAATCACTATGCCACTTGTGAACAAGTTAATGCATGAAACATTTCGATGGTACTGTCGAACCAGTATACTGTCTACAGAATTTTCAAATGTACCTTTTAACTGGTTTCTTCTTCTTTTGCAAATAAACTTGACCGAAAATATTCTCTGCGCTGTAGTGTACTTAACCATCATGATAATAACCTCACTACACACCTTAAAAGTCCAATTTGGGGCCGATGATCTAGATATTAGGTTCCTTTTAACAACAAGCATCATCATCATCATCATCAAAAGTCCAATAGTTGCTAGTGAACTGCTGCATCAGCTGTTAAGACTTCTTATCACGCCAAGCTTGACACAAACAATATGGTGCCCAGTTTGCAAAGTCTTAAATTATACTCCCTGTATAATCAGTTCTAGCACTAATCAGCTGCCATAAAGTTCCTCCATGTTCGGTGGGCCTTCCTTCAATGTATGTATTTATGATTGATTAACTGTGTATAATATAATTTCTACTTGTGAAATAGTTCACCGGTTTATTTTTTTCTAGATACTGCACCGAAAAATCAAGAAGCTTGAAGAGAAAGAAGTTTCTTGGGATGACGACAATGATTCAGCATACATACAGCTTCAAAGGTAATGACATTATTAACAAATATATTTTCTTATTAATGTTAATAGAAGTGTCATCTACTCTATTGAGTATGGCCCCAGGGGCTCTCAACTTGCGAGCGTGGGTTGGCGACCACGAGGCCTTCAGCTGAGTTCCGGCATTGCTTCCACTTACTTGTGCCAGACTCCTCACTTTCATATATCCTATCCAACCTCCCTTGGTCAACTTTTGTTCCTTTCCGACCTTGACAGTATTGGAGCACTCAAGGCCTAGGGAGTCTTTCATTTTCGCGCCCTTCATGCCCCTTGTCTTCCTTTGGTCGATCCCTTCATTTTTCGAAGTGTTGGATCCCTTCTGTTTTTTTTTCTCTCTGATTAGTGTTATATAGAGTATGGTTGCCTAGTTGTACTTCCTCTTCAAACAATAAATACCACCACCATCACTCTACTGAGTATGGTAAATTCTGCTCTTCTGATGTATATTTGTTTTTCCTAAATTCTCTTCTTCTAACTACAGTAAGGCAGTCGATTTTTTACTTCCAAAAAGTGAGATTTTATTGCCTTAGAGCTATTTTAGGAAGTACGTTGTCATAAAATAAATAAACTTATTATTGGGAAGTGCGAAGAAGTTGCTGGAGTTTCAACAGAGCATAGGTCTAGATGGACGTGACATCTGAATCATCGCAAATTTGTACCAGAATCAGAAAGCTGCAGTGAAAGTGGAAGGAACCCTATCAGAAGAAGTAGAAAGCTCTAGAGGTGTCAGACAAGGATGTATTCTGTCCTTGCTATTATTTAATATCTATTCCGAGATGATATTGTTAGCAGCAGTTGATCAGCATGCAGATATTGGAATCCATGTGAATAAAGTTATGCAGGCGACACAATAGCCCGCCTGGTGGTCATGATCATTAAGGCATTGAAGTCTAAACGATCTGACACCGTAGTTAGCCGGTTCGAGTCCCATTGGTCGAAAATTTTTCACCATCAGAATGTTGGTGGGAGAGGTGGTGGTATACAATTTCTAATCGCTAGATTGCATGCCAAAAGCCTGGATTAAATTCCAACCTCTCCGCAGTGCTAATATGTAGTGAGGCCATATGTCACTGTTGATGGTGATTCGTTCGTCGGATGATGGGGACGTTAAGTCTTGGGCAGGCCCCTTGGTGCTATTCGACAGGAGGAGGCTATGTACCAGCACTGGTACTATCATATATCACATCATATATCATTAACTCCTCTGATGATGTTGACGTAAGGAAGGGCATTGGCTCATAAAAACCCACCACGACAGATTCATCTCTCCGCATACCCGAGCCTGTAGAGAAACGGGACAAGGGTTGGGCAAACAAACATGCAGACAACACAGTGCTTTCAGCTGCAAATATAGATCTACAAGAACTATCGAATGAGATACATGTGGCTTGTACTAGGTGTGATCTAAAATTAAATAATTAAAAAGACTAAATTAATGGTAGTCAGCAAAGACCAATACACTGGAACCTTGAGTCTCCATTTTTGGAGGGACCACAGAGAAAAACATGTACAGATGGTGTCCCGACATAAACAATCAACACTGCCCCACTCCAGTACTGAAAAGAAGGGGTGAGAGTGAAGGGGTAGTGTTGAAGGCCAATCCAGTACAAAACAAGGGCGAAGGGAGTGAAGGGTTAGTGTTGAAGGCACAATGACTCACCTTCTCGCTTAACGCATTGCTGCATGGACTGCATGTAGACAGCCCGCTACAAGACTTTGTTGTGATCGAAATGGGCACAGTGGCGGATGTATTGAAGTATACAGCATTAGGTTACCTACTCGTCCGGCCCCGCGGTGTAGGGGGCAATGTGTCCGGCCGCCCCGGGTTCGATTCCCGGCTGGGTCAGGGGGTTTTCATTGTAAATGATTAATATCTCTGGCCTGGGGACCACGTGTTTGTGTAGTCCTTAACGTTCCTCACATTCAAAACGCAACACCCCAGCAGGTTCGTATATTGTGCAAGTAGGGGCATTTTAATATAAAAAATTATAAAAGTAACCTACTCTGATAATTACAGTATTAAGAGGTAAAGGAGGTTTTTAACCGAAAAGTATTTTATACTAGTTAGGAATATTTTATAGCTGCATTATATCAGGTTGTAATTTGAAAATATCTTTTACTGGTTCGTAACTTTGTTCTGGACTTTACTGAAGTTGTATCATCATAATTTACCACCTCGGATATAAAATTACGATAAATTCTATAAACAGAAAATTAATATGCTAAAATAAGATATTGATGTATAACTGTGTAAGCATTTCTTTATAAAAATAACTAAAGATATATTTTACTTCTTGAGCAATAAGAAAATACATCTGAAAATTATTTAATATAATTCAAATTCAATTTGCATAAAATACAAAGTCTTGTCATTACAACAAAAATGCTATTATAGCAACATCTCAACATAACTAATTATTATAAAATTAACACACTTTTACAGAAATATCTTATCAAAAATATGAACGTATCGCATCTTCCTCGAAAATATGTAAATAAAATGTACGGTAAAATAATAAACATAATGCACTGTCTGTACATACATAATTTCAAGAAAAGAAAAAATGGAAATTAACTCAGAACTAATTGTGAAATGGGTATTAAATAACCAATGAGTTGTGTCAAATACTGACTTTACAACAATTGTTAGTGACGGGTTCCTCCTCCCTCCCAAAAAGCCCCGTTCCTGTTTATCACTTGCTCTAGCCGCTTGGGAATGGAATCTATTAGATGTTGAGAAAAATCTGGTTCATTCCTTAGATTCGCCAAAACTCGATGACAGTCCATTAACAGAGCTGCTCTTGTCCTCTCCTGACCTGGAACCCACATGTTTACCATTCGTGCCCAAACACGTTCTATTATATTTAAGTCAGCCGACTTGGGAGGCCAGTCAAGCACGTGAACGTCAGAATGCTGTTTGAAGAAAGCTTCATTTACATGTGCAGTGTTAACAGAGCATTTATCTTGCACAAACCTGATAACAGAAACTTCTTCTATGGGGTAAATAGCTCGAACACTTGGAAAAACGGCACCCTCTAAAATGTCCACATATTCACAAGCAGTCATATGACCTGAAACCAGTAAATGAGGTTAAAGACCTCGGGATATTATTAGACCGAAAACTCACCTTCACTCCACATATACAGAAGGTAGTTGCTGAGTCTTACAGGACATTAGGATTTGTGATGAGGAATGTTAAACCCTTTAAACTCCTAAAAACCTGTATACACCTCTACAGCTCTCTCGTCAGGCCCAAAGTAGAATACGCAAACGTTATATGGAATCCAGCAAACAAAATATATATTGCACAGATCAAAAAAATCCTAAAGAGATATTTAAAATACTTACATTTCAAAAAAACCAGTAATTATCCACACGTACCATACAACGAACTTCTCCTAAATTTTGAAATAGAAAGCTTGGAACTGAGGAGACAAAAGGATAACATGAAGTTTCTGTACAAAACTGTAAACTCTATTATTGATAACCCTGACTTTTTATGCCTCTTGAGCTTCCACGTGCCCCGCTTTAATGCGAGGACAAATGTAACTTTTCATAATAAAAAGGTCAGAACAACCGCTCACAAAAATTCCCCACTCTACAGGCTATGCAATGTCTACAACAGTGCAGTTCGGAAAAATAATTCTTTAGACTTCTGTGTACCTCTAGACCTGTTTTTACAACAATTCACCATCTCCGTGAAAACTCTGTAATGCTGATTTGAACCAAAAAATATATTATAAACATTCTACATTAAGCCCTATCCCATAAATGTAATTATAAGTGTTACAACTAAAAAAAATAATAGTTTAGGTATGAAATTACGATTTTTTTAAATTTTTTAATTTCTTTCCTCTTTCATGTAAAGATTAAATTAGACTAGATGTGAAATACTGTTCCTTTCTCATTGTCAATATAATATTAGAATATTATCATTTAACTCATGAATAATATTAGAATAGTTTAGGTATTAGCATAGGGTGTCGAAGAGGAAGTGCGACATCTTCTCCGTTCGCTCGTAAGAGAGCTCAAGAGGTTGGTGGGACACCCGCTTGGTGGCAGCACAGGCAATTGTGATGTCAACAGAGACCCTTGGCCATTAGCCCGCGTTATATTTGCCTTCGGATGTAGTAATTTTTATTGCTCATTATTGTCGCTGTCAGAGATGTTTCGACAGTTTGCATTATTAGTGTATTCACGATTGAGTTGTGTGAGAAGTGTTATGTTTTAAATACCTCGGTCTTTGTCGCTATTGTGCTATAAGGCAACATATATCAGTGCGGGAGGAAACTATCACATCATGCCCTCGTGTTTTGTACCCGGCTGCAGATCTGGATATGACCGATCATCTTCAGGTAGGCATTTCTTTAAGCCCCCTAAAGAGAGTGGTGTTTTACTGAAATGGGAGAACGCTATCCATAGAAAAGACTGAAAATTAACTCATAACTGTTTCGTTTGTGACATTCATTTTTGCGATGACTTTCTAGTAAAAGTAGACTCATTTACGGTGAATGGTGAAAGAGTGGAGATATCAAGACAGCGCTGGAAATTAAAACCAGAAGCATTTCCTCACATATTTCCTAATCTACCCAAGTATATTTCTCAGGCAGTTAAGAAACGGAACTCCCCCACGAATAGGCAATCCACACGAAGAGATTTCTCTAATAAAAGCCCTGAGCAGATCGTAGATATCAGTGATAGTGATCAACCTGTATGCTCAGTAGTTGAAGATAGCTCTAATGTCGCAGATGCTAGGAAAACAATTGCGGTATTAAAGAGGAGATTGAAGAATCAGAAACGTAATTTCATTAGAACGCAAAATCAACTCAGTGTCGCTAAAGCTAAGATACATTTGCTTGAAAAAGACATTTCTGACATAAAATCAAAGAGAAATTTCACTGAGTCAAAACAATTTGGTTCTCTCAGCAAAAAACAGAAAATTATAGTCGATACAATGTTAAAGAAATGTCGAGCGAAAAGTAAAAAAGGAATGGGATATAGTGACGAATTTCTTCTTGATGCACTTCTTTTAAAAATAAAGTCTCCCACGGGTTATCGGCACTGTTTAAATCATGACTTGCTGCCTTTGCCTTCTGAATCCCACTTGAGAAATTTGGTGAAGGGCCTAAAACGTTCGTACAGCATAAATGAGCATGCTACCGCTGCCATAGCAGATCTTTTTAATGGAAAGGAGGAACATGAACGCTTAGGGATGTTGATATTTGACGAGGTGAAGTTACGAGAAGAAATTCCCTTTAACTCGGAATCGTTGCAAGTGAATGGTTTTGTTGATTTGGGGAAATTTACTGAAGATAAAAGCAAGGGTCAGTTGGCAAATCATGCTCTAGTTTTTATGTTTGTTCCTTTTCTGTATAACTGGATACAACCCATAGCAATATATGCTAGCCGGAACGCCACCCCTGGTGATATAATTGCAAACATTCTCATTCAAGTCATCGTACAATTAGAGCAAGTAGGTGTCCGAATCATTGGTTTCACATCGGATGGTAGCCAGTCGAATAAAAAGTTGTGGAAATGCTTAGGAATATCTGGTAACATAAAGAATCTGAAGTGTTATATTTCCAATCCAGCTGACTCGAACAGAAAATTATGGGCATTTTCAGACGCGCCACATATATTTAAATGTGTAAGAAATCATTTTCATGACAAAGGACAGGTTAATTATATTGGCAATATTGTTGATTATTCATTCTACAGAAAAGTTTACGAATGTGACTCGTCTCCTGAATTTTCTGGATTGAAAGTTTGCTACAAACTGACCTCTGCCCAATTGGATCCTAATTCGTTTCAGCGAATGAATGTAAGACTGGCATTTCAACTATTCAGTAGATCAGTCGCTGATGTTATAACATTCTATAGGGGTATTAAAACACAGGGTTTAGAAGACAGTAAACAAACGGAAATTTTCACAAGCGATTTAAACTGTCTGATTGACGCATTAAATTCGTCTATTCCCACTCAAGCACTGTATAAAGGATCACAGGCACATGAATAATTAAATGGCAGAATGTTCTCAGAGATACTCTAAATTCATTCGCTTCACAAAGGACACTGGAGTCCTTAAGAGTTACCGTGGAAAGTACCTTAGAAGTGTCTGAATATTTGTGGGAACACAATTATAGCTATGTTTTGACAGGAAAATTTAATCAAGATCCCCTAGAACGTCATTTTGGTATCTTGCGATCACTAAGTTGTGATGATCATCCGTCCACTATTGACTTTCTACATTTACACACGTTGCAGTCTATTTACGTACCGTCTAAACTTGCCTTATCGTCTAACAGAAACTGTGATTACAGAGCTGAATTCCCATTGACATCTCTTGTTAATCAAATGCGTATTCTTGCAAGAGAAATTGGAAGTAAAAATCGTGCAGTGAAGACACAAGCTGTAGATGAAATCAGGGAAAAAATTGTGAACATCGAAAATGACATTCAAATACCAGACTCGGAAAACAGTTTACCCGAGTTAAGTGAGCGGAATTGTAACAAAGAGTACTTAGTGTATCATTTAGCCGGATACATAGTGAGGAATATTTCAAAAGTGATTCAGTGTGATTTATGTCGTCCTTTCCTTTTCGGCAAACCGACTGATAGTGTGCCTGCTTCCCTAACACTAATTAAAGATTACGGCTCAATGCAAAGCGCCACATATCTCACGTATGCATCGGAAACTGTTTATAATGTGTTGTTGCGAGTGGAAAATGTTGTTGCGGAAAAGCTATCGTGTATGGATAGTTTATGGGGTGATACTTTCTTCGAGTGCTTGGATAAATTAGATGTTATTAAAGTGAAGTCATCGCAGTTGGGGTGCTGTGAAGATCATGTGCTGTGTTTGCTACCAAAACTCTTATTTCACTACTTGAAATATCAATTCTTCTTCCGCACGAAGGAGATAAGAAGGGAGCTGGTTACTTCGAAGGCAGCTAAATCATCCAGGAAATATTCCAAAGTGTCCAGCAGATGAAATCATTTTCAAACGTAAGTTGCATGCTTGAGTTTCTTAGTAGATTTTGAAGTAGTAGTCCCGATAATGCCTCTGTTATCCTCTCGCTCAGACATCACTGTGGATGGCAGTGCCATCTGTGCGGCGGTCCACGGTAACTCGTGAAGACGTCGCACTTCCTCTTCGATACACTATGGTATTAGGTTATTAGACTAGTTTAGATACGAAATTATGTTTTATCTACTTGTTTCTTGTAAGGATTAGATATGTAATATTATTTATTTCTCAATGTAAATATAATATTAGAATAGTTTAGATATTAAGATATTAGACTGATTGAAACATTCAAAAACATTTGCCACTGTAATTGGGATTAGAAATCCTGTAGTGTGCAGTAAATAAATAAATAAATAAATATGTGGAGTGACCTCTATCAACTCTCCTGGACCAGCACCACCTATCCATCCCAATACGCCACATGTGACACGACCCAACTGATTAGTTACCGGGACAAAGGGCTCTTCATAACGCTTTCCAACTGGACGCCAGCACTTCAGGTGTTTACCTGGATTGGAGCAAAATACCTTTTCATCCAACCAAATTGTAATTTCCCATGGAGTAACACTTTCATGTAGTGCAAAGCCTACGCGAAGTTCTCTGTGGATAGGAAGAAGTCGGCGACTTAGGGTAGTCCGGCTTACTGGCAATTCCAATGCAGCAATCGCATTATCGATAATTGCAAACAGAGAATTGTCCATAGTTTGAATGATTCCAGCATTGAAACATGCTAATGTAGCATGATTTCTTAGATGATGTTACCGATGTCTCAAAGAATAGGTATCTGACTGTTCCGTGTATCTATGTATTTCCACTTTCTGTCGATAGAGGGCATCCCCCTCTGTCGCGAGCATGAAGGATTATTTCTCGGCGAGACCTTTTAATATCTTCTCCTAGAAGTGAATATTTTTTCTGATTAAGCTCACTAATTAAGACATGGAGCCCTCACACACAGAAGCAGCATTTTTACGTTTCAAATGGATGTTTTATAGGTTTGAAACGATGTTAAACTACTGCATCATTTGAGTGAATCGATGATTGATATTGTACTGCATTATGTGCGTGCTTCGATTTTTGATATTGACGGTAATATAACATTTTGAATTTGTATCATTTGTGTATGATCATTCTTTCTTTTCTTTTTATTACGGCCGACCGAGACCCATC
Source organism: Anabrus simplex (assembly GCF_040414725.1). Taxonomy (NCBI): domain Eukaryota; kingdom Metazoa; phylum Arthropoda; class Insecta; order Orthoptera; family Tettigoniidae; genus Anabrus; species Anabrus simplex. The sequence goes on along the minus strand of NC_090267.1, from coordinate 505,853,439 downwards.
CTTGTACTCGGGGGCGAGAATTGTGTGTGTGTGTTTTTTTTTGCTGGAGTGATCGTAGTGCGTCATAATCTGGGTCTCTGTTTATTGTCATGAGCTTCTCGTTGTAACATTTTGCCATCATTTGGAGGTATGATCTGTGTGTCGGCCAGAAGATCTGTTCTGGCCGTACGCAGTGTAAGGGGGTGATGATTCTACGCGTGACCGTGGGGTCACAAACGTCCTGCTGTCGTTTGACCTGGTAAGCTATATATCTGCTATTGACGCAAGACCTTATCGCTGGAATGTTGTATTGCACTCTACGAGGTGCCCTGATTTATTTATTCGGACCGAGCTGCAGAGATTATTTGCCTTAGAGGGCAATTGATTGTATGGTTGAATGAATGGGTAGGTGGATGGGCTGAGTGTTAAGATGTCGTATCGGTCTGTTAAAATAATATTTATTTGTTCTTTATCGCCCCTCATGTTCTTTTGGGAGCGAATCCTTTTGTTTCCTTATTGTGCGTCCAGGTCATTTTGTTCCTGGACGTCGCCATGTTGATTTGTTTCTTCCTTGGCCGCGTGCCGGTCCATGTTACTCTTATTGATATGTTTTACATTCATTGCTCCGTAGTGCATTCTCTTTGCTCTTCGTGCTAATTTCCTTGGTCACGGCGTTTCTCTGATTTAAACACATTATTTGGTTTATCTGCTCCTTGGTGTGTGGGATTTGAAATGTGTGGGAGGTATTGTTAAAAAAAAGGATTTAGCAAAAGATAAGGGACTCCCACGCTTGTGATTTAGTATTTTATCCTCGGTGAAGGAATGACTGAATAAAATTCGAGCAAAGAATATTCACTTCGCAGATTTGAGTAGCGAAGTCACCGATTGTATTAGCGCCTACATCTCAAGAATAACTATCCCAGGTGCATGTATGGAATGATGAGGTCACGGTACCTTGGCACAATTGTCATTCGGACTAACGCCGAGTATGTATGTATTATCTTGTTATAAATCACTGATTTTTTTCTTTAAATTGATCCTTTGATTGACGTTACATTTCAATAAACCCTTATTTATCTTTTCTCAGATTTTTACTCCTAGTAGTGTTTGTTACTAACTTGTGTTGCTTGAGGTGAATAACTTTTCCCGTTCAGGGTAATGTCTTTCGCCCTTCCTGACCGGGGTCCATGCCTAGTTTTCTCTTTCGATACTCGTATTTAACTACGTGCGTACGTTTGTTAGAGGGTGGGTGTGGCTCAGCATCCTGTTCCGGAGTAGGTCTTCTAGGAGCCTTGTTATGTGTCCTGTGATCTACCAATCCTTCTTCACCTCATTCATGCCATATTTCTATCCATCTCCATACTGTCTGAAGACTGCATGGTCTGCAGTCGCTTAAGTGTGGCCAGTATCCAGTATTCGGGTTATAGTAGGTTCAAACCCCACTGTCGGCAGCCCTGAAAATTGTTTTCCATGGTTTCCCATTTTCACACCAGGCAAATGCTGGGGCTGTACCTTAATTAAGGCCACGGCCGCTTCCTTCCAACTCCTAGCCCTTCCTTGTCCCATCATCGCCATAAGACCTATGTGTGTCGGTGCGACGTAAAGCAACTAGCAAAAAAAAAAAAAAAAAGAAAAGAAAAGACTGCATGGTATGCTTGTGCTATTGCTTGGGAGACCATGTGAGCCTCCCACATGCCAATAATACGGCCTCGATTCACCTGTGATAGGATAGGAGCCGTGTTATTACAATGTTACAGTATAACACCGGAATACACACACTGTGTATTCAGCACTACCTGTTCACTCCCTTGCGCTTCTTTTCAGTACTGGAGTGGCCTTCAACACTATCCCTTTACTCTCTCCCCTCCTTTTCAGTACTGGAGTGGGGCAGTGTTGATTGTTTATGTCGGAACACCATTAATGTGCGAGCGTGTACAATACGGGAAAACAGAAAATCTGGGAACTTATTAAAACCATTTTAAAAATTTGGCTAAACACTGTGGTAATGAAATATGTATGTACTGTAATTATAATCTTACAGAAACTCCTACATAAATTATGTGTTAAAATCTCAACACTTCAAATTCAGTTTTACCACAGAAACTGTCACTTTCCTGTGAAAATTTCCTTCTGATCAGTAACTTTGTCAGCCAAATTTGTTGTAAGTATGCTACAAAATAATGCCAAGCTAAGCAACAATCAGTCGTCAGTAGTTTTCTAGTTCTCTAATCAAGAGAAGACGAACCAGTAAACCAATTGTTCCCATGGTCAGAAGTAGGCCAAAAGTGGAAAAAAGAACAACAAGAAAAAAGAAAATAAAGCACATCCAATACAAAAATGAACAACATGTTGGCGTTTTTATTTTTGATCCCTGACTGGCCACCCTACCGTACGTAAACTCTGACTTAGTTCCTTTCTCCACTGCACGCCACTCCCGCCAACATCTTGCAGAATACAGCAAGCGTAACACACCAGTAACTTAACTTGGACATTGTTCTTGTTGATGGTTGCTATAAGTTAGTAAATGCAGTATTTTGAAATGTTTCCCAAATTAAGCGAAATGACGGTGAGCACAAGAGGAAGAGAATTAAGGAGGCAAGAGTTCATGGGTTGCCATGTAATGACCATAGTGGGAAAGCAGTTCCTTGCCTTGCATTGACAGACACTGATAAATTTTTGAAATATCATTCACAGATTTCCAGAAAGAGGACACACCTTTCTCCCTTGTGACCTTGTGTTTGAAGTATTGTACCGGTTACGACCCGTACATGAGAGTTTTTTTAGTATAAATTACATTTAATTACCACGCGTAATGTTCTGAGCACGCCTGGTTTGTTTACCATCAGCGGGGCAAGCAAACGAGTGAAGGACAGCTGTGAGCTGTGACGTAGCCACAGGGGCTAGTTAGACCACCCGCCGGTCACACACGTGTTCCCAGCCTGGACTCGTATATTCTAGACTCCACGTCACATCTTCTGGATTGTTCGACGGGGAAATTTTGTAACTCCCGTAATAATTATGCTAGCGGCTTGAGCGATATGTCATCTTGTTTGGGATCACCTGAACGTCGCAATGCTCGAGTTTGAAGTAAATCCATCGAGGGATTCAGGAGATATTCAGTCAAGCCGTATTGTGACGTAGACGTCCCGGATCGAATAAAAGGAGGGCCCACTGTAGCCTGTTCACTCAGTTACAGCTGAGTAGTCAGCGTGGACACTCTCGCTGCTACTTTCTTCGTGTAGTGACAGTCCCGACGAGGAACTCTGTAATTTTCTAAGTATTCATAAAGTGAACTTGTATTTTTCTTCAAGTGTGGGAGAACGAATTCTTCCAAGTATTCTCAAGTGGACTTGCAATATTTCGAGTGTTAAAGAACATTTTCTAAGTCTTCATAATTGAACTTACAATATTTACGGGTGTTCGAGACTGGAATTTTTCCAATTATTCATGAAATGGACTTGTATTATTTACGTATGTTAAAGAACGAATTCTTCATAAATTGAACCTGCAATATTTGCGAGTGTTAAGAGACTCATTCCTCTAATAAACTTGTGTTTTTCATACATGTTCACTCAAAGACTTGTACATTCGCCAGTGTTGATTCAAAGACTTATAAATTTCGCCAGTGATAGACTGTAAATTTATTCATGTGGATGGACTTGTGTTTTTCGTCCCTGTTCACTCAAAGACTTGTACATTCGCCAGTATTGATTCAAAACTTTATAAATTTCGTCAGTGATGAACTTTAAATCTGTTCAGATTTTCATGTGGATGGACTTATGTTTTTCGTCCGTGTTCATTAAGAGACTTGTACCTTCGTCAGTGGTGAACTTTAAATTTGGTCATAGTTTCATGAGAAGGGACTTGTGTTTTTTTTTTTCAGTATTTATTCAGAGACGAAGACTTTTGCTAGTGGTGAACTCTAAAATTATTTTCCTCGTATACAGAGACATATCATTTTTACGAGTGTTAAATTTTGAAAGTCTTGATGAATAATAACCAGTGACTTCGCTAATAGGTTAATTACCCAAGGTTTTTATGAACTCAGATTTATCAGTACTGCGAGTGACCTCGGAGACATCAACCCTCTCAGTCACATTGGACTGAGGGCGTAAATGATTATCTGCAACATCACCAGGATCATCGGGGTTCAACCTGGGCCTCGAAAGTTCGAGGCATCTCTACCTTCTACCAACCCAGACAGTCCAGCTGCTTCTGTACGGAGTCCCTGGAATCTTCTGGAACGTGTTCCAACCTGCTCGGCTTGGTGAACTGGAGAATCCGAGCCATATTATAGGACTATGTGGAAGACAGCTTATATCTACCTGGAGGTGATGTGCAATTTCATGTCTTATATGAATAAACTCATGTTCAGTCAAAGTCAAAGTTTTCTTGTAGATAGGACCCTACCTCCTGTACCGAGCCCTAGCTACTAGTCACCCAGTTTTTGCCCTGAGAACTATATACTTGCTTACTTTAAAATATAATCTGAGAGTCGGGCTCTTGTACCGGTACAGAGAGAAGGGTAATATACGTGGCACCCTACACGTTGGGGCACGATAGCTAGGTTAACAGTGCTATCAATTAATAGACAATCACAACACCCTGGACGTGGTGTTCTTCTTTTTTTTGTGTTTACAAAGTGAAACTTATGCCCTGGACGTGGCAAATAATTTGTGTTTTATGTGTTCTTTTTCATATGGTTGATTTCTATGTATTGATATATGATGAACTGAGTGCTTTTGAACTTTTAAAGCCACTGATATTGCAATTTCCATTTGAAATTTTCTAAGTGTCACATTTTGAAATATTTACATTGCTCTAAATATGGAAAATATACTAGTAGCGTTACAAAAATGTTGCAATGTTTGGGTTGGGAAGAATTGAGAGAAAGAAGAAGAGCTGCTCGACTAAGTGGTATGTTCCGAGCTGTCAGCGGAGAGATGGCGTGGAATGACATTAGTAGACGAATAAGTTTGAATGGCGTCTATAAAAGTAGGAAAGATCACAATATGAAGATAAAGTTGGAATTCAAGAGGACAAACTGGGGCAAATATTCATTTATAGGAAGGGGAGTTAGGGATTGGAATAACTTACCAAGGGAGATGTTCAATAAATTTCCAATTTCTTTGAAATCATTTCGGAAAAGGCTAGGAAAGCAACAGATAGGGAATCTGCCACCTGGGCGACTGCCCTAAATGCAGATCAGTATTGATTGATTGATTGATTGACTAGCAGCAATTGAAGCCCTTAGGCTTAATATGAATGAGGTTAACGCCAATTTAGAGACTAGGCTTACTGCAACATGTGCTAGCTTAGAGAGACGTATTACCGAAACTAATACTAATCTTTCTAGCTTGGCTGAAGCTAATGTTCAAACTAATGCTAATCTTGCCAATGTAGACCAACGTTTAAATAATTTAGTAGAATCAAATGCCAACCTAGATAGGCGGTTAGCGGAAGCTGATGCCAGATTAGATAAGCGCTTACATGACGTGGTTCAATCCCAATTTACTGAAATGAACACGAAATTAGAATCGCGTTTCGACCAAGCAAATGTTAGGATAGAAGAAAGATTCTCTGAGTCCAATAAGAAAATTTATGACCGACTCACTGAAATCCATTCCCAATTTGTTCGTAATATTGAAGAAATGAAAAATACTATTAAAGATCAAGTCTTAGAAGTTGTTAAGGAAGATTTACAGAAGGTTGTTCCTTCCGTTCAACAGCTTTCACAGGATATTGAGGAATTCAAGGCCGAATTTCAAGAGTCACATGGTCAGCTTTCGCAAATGCAGGCTAAAATTGTTTCTGTCCAAGATACTCTTCGGGACACGGTTAAAAATGACATTTCCAGAGTTGGAAATGAAGTCACTTTATTAAAAGCTAAGCAGGGCGAGTTTGACAAAAAGTTCACTCAGCAAGCCGATAATACGACCACTCAAATTAGTCGTATTTGCAAAGATGTTGGTGAACTTAAAACTGAATTGAAGAACGATGTCAAACAAGTCGAAGGAATAGTCCAACTCCAGTTGGGAGATGTCAAAAATAATCTCGAACAACTAGCCACTAAGGTCATTAATCTTTAATCTCGAGATACTTCTAGACCTATTTCTAGTTCGATAGAAGGAGTCGAAGGAACGTCATACCAGACAACTATCGTTAAAATCCAAGAGGAAAAACCTCCTAAATTCTCCGGTAAAGAAGATTATACTGCTAAAGAATTTCTGATTAATGTAGCGGAATATTTTCAAGAACATAAGATTAGTGAAGATAGTAAGCTAAGAACAGTTGCCCGATTACTTGAAGGCAAAGCTCTTTCTTGGTATTCCGTATTCAAATCTAATTTCAAGGCATATTCCGATTTTGAGAAGGCTTTAATTGACCGTTTTTGGAACGCAGAAACTCAACACCTTATCAAACTTCAACTGTATTCAAGAAGGTATAACACCTCCATCAATACTTCTCGATATGCAGATTTTTTATTATCTCAGTTGAAGAAGATGCAGTATTTAGATCCTCCTCTGCCTGAGAAGGAACTTATTCAGGTTATTACATTACAATACCCTTCTCACGTTCAAGAAATCTTAGTAGCTGCGAACATTCAGAACTTGGATCAATTCGATGCTGTATTACGTCGTCTTGATACTGCTCATGCACAGGGTACTTTGAAACCGAGCAAGAGTAAGGACGTAGCTGCTCATCCAGTTCAGGTTAATGCTTCTGAACAACCATGACAAAGTCCAGAGCGAACGGATAGAAAGGAATCATCACCTACGCGGTATAGAGGGTTTAGGAAACGCCCATACCGTGGCCAGATGCCATACCAAACCAAACCTACTTGGTTAAAACAAGAAAAAAAACAAGAGAGTAGAGACTCAAATAATTCGGACTTGCACAAACGATGGAAGGAAACACAGGACTACCTCCATCAGATGAAACAAGAGGGTCAACAACCTGGAGCGACTTCTTTTGAATATCAAGAATATCATAGGAGAAACAACACCTTTGGTCAAAATCCAGAATCCACAGGTGCTGTTACAAAAAAAAAAAAAAAAACTTAAATTTTTCAAAAATAAGATTGCCTGAAAATGAGGAGGTCGGGTCATTTCACGTAGACATAATAAATTATATGCATATCGATGATGACTTAGTGTTTGAGGACGAGTTACCTATTCGCCAACATGTCCAACGAAGTTTACCCATAATTAGTATTACCATTGGGGGATTCCAAGTATCATCATTAGTGGACTCGGGAGCGCAAGTGTCACTAATTTCTGACAAACTGATAACATTGATTAAGGATAAATGTGATCTTCTGATTTTGCCAGTTGCACAAGTGAAGATCAAGGGCTTTATTCCTGACCGGAATATCAAATGCAAGCAGCAAGTATTCCTTGAGTTCACCATTAATGAGGAAGTGTGTGAACATGTCTTCCTGATAGTTTCGCCTATAAAATTCAACCTTATCTTGGGTTCAGACTTTTTGTCTAAATATAAGGCTACTATTGATTACTCTGCCAACACCATTCATCTATGTAGGATTGGATCTGTAGAGTTGCAGCTGGTGGATGGTGAAGATTTTAGGCTTCAAGGGATTGATTTACCCTGTACACAAGTCGATGGTGTGATTGGCGATGCCGCCCCAGTCGACCAGGTACTGAAAGAAGAGGGTGATCCCGAGGAAGAAAAGGGACCCGTGTCAGAAGAATGAGATCCCGATGAAGAGGGACCCATTGATGAAATTTTAAATGACAACGGGCCCGATTTTCTCACATACATCTCCAGTGTAACTGAAGCCCCAGATTACCACCCTGACATAGCAGCGGCGGAGGAAGAAATCTATCACGCTTATCTGGACGTCTTCGATGAGAAGCCCGGAGAAATTAAGAATTTTAAGCACCACTTCAACGCCAAGGATGCTTCGCCTTATAAACTCAAACCATATCCAGTGCCCGAGAAGTACATGGATGAAACCAGGACACTGATTCGTCAGATGGAGGCTGATGGAATTATCTCAAAATGCGTTACACCCTATATTAATCCACTTACCATAGTAAGGAAACCCAATGGTAATCTACGTTTGTGTTTGGACGCTCGTGCCTTGAATGACCGACTGGTCCTTGAATATGACCACCCTCCTCCGCTTAAAGATGTCATTAAGCGATTTTATAGAAAGAAATATTTTTCAGGTATGGACATGACATCATCGTACTTCCATATCGTACTAGATGAACATAGGTGGCTCTTCACTGGATTTATCTTCGACAATATTACCTATGTCTTCAACCGGCTGCCCTTTGGCATTAAGAACTCGAGAGCCATTTTAATAAGAGTGTTGGAAAGCCAGTTATCTGATAAAGTAAAGGCCATCACCACTATTTATGTTGACGATATCTTGATAGCATATGATACATGGGAGAAGCATTTGGAAGATGTACACACTGTACTTAAGGAATTGAGAGAAAAGAACTTTAAAATTAATTTGAAGAAAAGTCAATTTTTCAAGACGGAAGTTCTTTTTCTTGGGCATGTCATTAGCGGGGAGGGCATCCGCCCAAATCCTGCCAAAATTCAATGCATTGCGGATTTTCCTAGGCCTTGCAGGATTAAGCAAGTTCGGCAATTCCTGGGACTTTGCCAATTCTTTTTGCAACATTGCCCTCAGTACACAGAAACTGTAGCGCCTCTCCAGGAATTACTGAAGAAAAATAATCGCTGGAAGTGGACTACTGAATGTGAGCAATCCTTTATTGCTACTAAAAGGATGCTCAAAAATAATGTGCAGCTTTGCTATCCTAATTACGAATGGCCTTTCCATATTGAATGTGACGCCAGTAAGATAGGAATTGGAGCCGTTCTTTACCACGTCGACCCTAATAGGCCCGATGTCAAGTTGTTCATTTCATTTGTGAGTCGAAAGCTTAGGACACATGAAAAGTCATACACCATTACGGAGCTAGAAGCCCTAGCGATTGTATATTCGCTTTTGTATTGGAAAAAGGTTGTTTTTGGGTTTCCAATCACCATTTACACGGACCCACAAGGCACTTACCTTCATTCTGTCTTCCGACCTTACGAATGAACGAGTCACCAGATGGGCATTATTCATCCAACAATTCAATGTCTCTATTGTGCATCGATCTGGAAAGAACAACGTATTAGCCGATGCTCTCAGTCGGAATCCTTCCGATGCGGCCGTAGCTTGTCCAATTTCAGTCACTAATAGTGATGACGAAGAATTTCTGAGAAAACTTCGATATCTAGCCCAAGCCCAGCGGAGAGATCACAGGCTAAGAGAAATAATTCGCTTCTGTAAAGGATCGATTCCACAACATGATCCAGACTATGCACGGATTGAGCAGGCAGCCCAATCTTTTTCTTGGGACAACAACTTACTCTACAAGTACACTAATACAACCAAGACTGCTAAAAGGATTTATGCCCCGGCTAAACTTCGGGAAGCCATCATCTGGCATTGCCACTTCATCACAGGACATGCTGGAGTAGACAAAGTGGCTAGTGTAATTAAGGAAAGGTTCATCTGGGAATACCTCCGTAATGATATAAGAAAGACCATAAGAACCTGTGACTTGTGCCAACGGATTAAACCAAGCAATTACCTTATGAGGGAATATCCGAGGCCTATCATTCCGGAGAAGCCACGGGAGGTGATGGCGCTTGATCTGTACGGCCCACTTCCAAAGGCGGCCAGGTATAACAAGCACGTCTTAGTTATTGTTGATGTCTTTTCAAAATTCACCATGTTGTTACCTATCCAGAAGGCAAACACTGGAAATATTTTAAGGAGACTCCGCAGGAATGTCTCCCCTGAGATGGGGAAACCTACGTTTCTACTAACAGATCATGGAAGCCAGTTTACGTCTGCAGAATTCCAGACGGCAATAGAAGAGTTGGAGATTCATCATATGATGAATTCCATTCATCATCCCGAAGCCAACCCTGCTGAGCAATTGATGAGAGAAATTGCCAGATTCTGTTGGGTCTACTGCCAGCAGGAACACTGGAGATGGATTGAAGTACTTCCAGTGATGCAGAAAATAGTCAATTCCACTGTCCACGAATCTACAGGAGATATTCCGATGTTGGTGCATCATGGGCATATTCCTCATCGCCCTTGGGATGCTATTCTTCCTGCTCCGCCTGATGCAGCCATCGGTCAAGAAGCAAGAATCGCTAAGGCCCTGGAAAAATTGAGAAACGCTGCAGATATCAGACAGCGGAGAAATAGGAATCGAAAATTCAGACCACCCTTGCAAGTGGGAGACAAGGTGTTAATTCGCAAACCGGCGATGTCTCGTCCGGAATTTAGGATCTGTGCGAAATTTTGCCCCTTGTACATTGGACCTTTCAGGATTTCTAGATCTTTGGACAACGGTGCTTACGAGATCACAAGATTAGATGGCAACCTTGAATGCATCTACAATGCTTCCAATCTCAAAAAATACTTTGAATAAGGTTAACTAAAGAAAATCCTCATCGTATTTTCTTTTCCCTGAGAGGGAAGGATATGTACCGGTTATGACCCGTACATGAGTATTTTTGAGTATAAATTACATTTAATTACCACGCGTAATGTTCTGAGCACGCCTGGTTTGTTTACCGTCAGCGGGGCAAGCAAACGAGTGAAGGACAGCTGTGAGCTGTGACGTAGCCACAGGGGCTAGTTAGACCACCCGCCGGTCACACATGTTCCCAGCCTGGACCCGTATATTCTAGACTCCACGTCACATCTTCTGGATTGTTCGACGGGGAAAATTTTGTAACTCCCGTAATAATTAAGCTAGCGGCTTGAGCGATATGTCATCTTGTTTGGGATCACCTGAACGTCGCAATGCTCGAGTTTGAAGTAAATCCATCGAGGGATTCAGGAGATATTCAGTCAAGCCGTATTGTGACGTAGACATCCCGGATCGAATAAAAGGAGGGCCCACTGTAGCCTGTTCACTCAGTTACAGCTGAGTAGTCAGCGTGGACACTCTCGCTGCTACTTTCTTCGTGTAGTGACAGTCCCGACGAGGAACTCTGTAATTTTCTAAGTATTCATAAAGTGAACTTGTATTTTTCTTCAAGTGTGGGAGAACGAATTCTTCCAAGTATTCTCAAGTGGACTTGCAATATTTCGAGTGTTAAAGAACATTTTCTAAGTCTTCATAATTGAACTTACAATATTTACGGGTGTTCGAGACTGGAATTTTTCCAATTATTCATGAAATGGACTTGTATTATTTACGTGTGTTAAATTCATAATTGGACTTGTATTATTTACGTATGTTAAAGAACGAGTTCTTCATAAATTGAACCTGCAATATTTGCGGGTGTTAAGAAACTCATTCCTCTAATAAACTTGTGTTTTTCATACATGTTCACTCAAAAGACTTGTACATTCGCCAGTGTTGATTTAAAGACTTATAAATTTCGCCAGTGATAGACTGTAAATTTATTCATGTGGATGGACTTGTGTTTTTCGTCCCTGTTCACTCAAAGACTTGTACATTCGCCAGTGTTGATTCAAAACTTTATAAATTTCGTCAGTGATGAACTTTAAATCTGTTCAGATTTTCATGTGGATGGACTTATGTTTTTCGTCCGTGTTCATTAAGAGACTTGTACCTTCGTCAGTGGTGAACTTTAAATTTGGTCATAGTTTCATGAGAAGGGACTTGTGGTTTTTTTTTTTCAGTATTTATTCAGAGACGAAGACTTTTGCTAGTGGTGAACTCTAAAATTATTTTCCTCGTATACAGAGACATATCATTTTTACGAGTGTTAAATTTTGAAAGTCTTGATGAATAATAACCAGTGACTTCGCTAATAGGTTAATCACCCAAGGTTTTTATGAACTCAGATTTATCAGTACTGCGAGTGACCTTGGAGACATCAACCCTCTGTCACATTGGACTGAGGGCGTAAATGATTATCTGCAACATCACCAGGATCATCGGGGTTCAACCTGGGCCTCGAAAGTTCGAGGCATCTCTACCTTCTACCAACCCAGACAGTCCAGCTGCTTCTGTACGGAGTCCCTGGAATCTTCTGGAACGTGTTCCAACCTGCTCGGCTTGGTGAACTGGAGAATCCGAGCCATATTATAGGACTATGTGGAAGACAGCTTATATCTACCTGGAGGTGATGTGCAATTTCATGTCTTATATGAATAAACTAATGTTCAGTCAAAGTCAAAGTTTTCTTGTAGATAGGACCCTACCTCCTGTACCGAGCCCTAGCTACTAGTCACCCAGTTTTTGCCCTGAGAACTATATACTTGCTTACTTTAAAATATAATCTGAGAGTCGGGCTCTTTTACCGGTACAGTATTGAAGAGAAAAATGTGGAAAAGTGGCCAGTTTACACCTCCCAAGAGTATGTCAAAATCATAGCAAAAGTTATTTCAGAAGTTACAGTTAATATGGTGCAAAGTGAAGACATAATGGATGTTGACACATGGTGGCCTTGTCATTACAAAATAAAATGTACTACGTAGGGAAACGGCACGTCGAAAGCTGCCTCGCCAAGAAAAGCAAGTTTTTCTGTGTCATTGTTCAAAGAATTTCATTATGAATCTCCGAAACCTGGAGTAGTGTCCTATAAACAGCTTGTGCCAGTCACTCCTTGAATCTGGCAAAAATTAAATTTGCTTCATTTCGTATTGGTTTGGAAAGGCTGTACGGTGAAAGAAAAGTCAGAATAAATAAAAAAAGAAAAACACAGATATTCAGAAACTGGTTAAGTCCATCTACATATAAGATGTTGAGCTTTTTTTGGAAGAGATATTGAAGGCCACCCACAAGCGATGATTCATTGTGATATGAACTATTCAGAACGTCAAATTCCATGAATTTGCTATGGGCTTTACATCGCACCGACACAGATAGGTCTTATGGCGACGATGGGATAGGAAAGGCCTAGGAGTTGGAAGGGGCATGGCCTTAATTGAGGTACAGCCCCAGCATTTACCTGGTGTGAAAATGGGAAACCACAGAAAACCATCTTCAGGGCTGCCGATAGTGGTATTCGAACCTACTATCTCCCGGATGCAAGCTCACAGCCACGCGCCTCTACGCGCACGGCCAACTCGCCCGGTAATTCCGTGAATTAGTTATTTTTATGTTTAGTCTAAGATAATTTTCAATTAGTTAAGTAATAAATTTTACTCTTGTGCCAAAAATGTGTAATTTTGAATGGGTTATTCACATGAAAAGTGCTAATTCCCTTGTCGACTGGAGAAAGGATCTACAGTATGTTACAATTTTTTTTTCCTAAGGTATTTCCGAGAATATATGGAATTTATTCTATTTCCAATGTGAATAATTTAGCTCACAGCAAATCTGGAAAATTTTAATAAATCCTGTTGAATAGTTTAATAATAAGACTGACAGGTTTTTGTCTCTCCTGAAAACTAAGAGAAAGTGACTTAGTTCCTTTCTCCGCCGACCGGTTTGGCACGTGGTACAGTCAACATGTTGTTCGTCACATTGCGCCACACATTGCCAGTGTAAATGAAGGTACAGGTCTTTTATTTTTGGCAGTCAAGTTTCTATGAACATCTTTGAATGGTTTAAAGTTGAAAATTTCATTGTTCCGTATTGAAGAATATTACAGTTAAAATTGAAATAATTGATAAAGAGATTCAACCTATTAAGTACAAAAGAATAAGAAATGTAGTGAATTACATTCTTATTTAATAATAAGTAGAAGTGGTACCGGTTTCGATTATGATATGACTTTGTGCCTGACAGTGTTTAAAAACTAGCTCATTTAACCGTTCTCCGCTATTCATAAACATTATAAGACTTTGCCTAAGCGTGTGCCATACTGCCGCTCAGAAAATTACGCACTGTTTTCTTTTAAGTGTTCTAGGTAGCAGGTAGGGACCCTCTTCAGAGGTAGCCCTACCCAGGGAATGGCGCCCCTGCCTATGTGAGTCCCAGAGCACACTGGCCCGGTGTGTAACATCTGGTATGGGTCCCAGCTCAGGGTTCCGAGTGAAGACTTTAAAGGAGAAGATGGACTTCGGAACGGTGGAGATTGCGGAAGAGGCAGCCCTGTACTTGGGGATTAATACGAGTACAGCCTGCTGCCTTGCAGGTTGATAGGGGACTATCAAAGGCTAAGGGAGAAAACCCCGACAGAAATATCCTCTCTCGCCTTAATTGGTTCTTAAAGGGCACTCTTTTGTCCTTGAGTTGGGAAACTGGCTTTAAAGGCGGAGGAACCACAAAGGTGGTCAACGGCATAAGGATGTAGAACGCACTGGACAACGACTACATTAAAGGCCTGATGGCAAGCCCTAGTAATCATTATGGCTATGCTCATGACGAAATTATCATCATCCGGAGTAAGTTCCTCAGTCGGATCTCCGGGAGGAACAGTAGTGAGTACAAGCATGAAGAAAATCAAGTGGCAAGAAAAAATTAAAGTGGCAACCTGGAACGTGAAAACAATGAGCCAAGGAGGAAAAATACATCATACGATTAAAGAAATGGATAGGATGGAGTTAGATATACTTGGTGTTAGTGAGATGCGATGGCCGAATACAGGAGATGTTTTCATAAATAAACATAGTGTGCTATATTCGGGTAGAGCTGATGGAACGCATGAACATGGAGTCGGTGTAATACTTTCAGCGGAAGTAGCAAGGTGTCTCAAAAGTTTCACACCTGTATCAGCCAGAGTAATGATGTTACAGCTGAGTGCTAGGCCTATTGACATAAACATAATACAAGTGTATGCGCCTACAATGGACAAGGAAGATGAAGAGGTAGAAGAATTCTACGAAAGCATAAATAGGATTTTGAAAAACCTTAACAAACATGATCTGACAATTGTGATGGGAGATTTCAATGCGAAAGTGGGGGAAGGTAGGACATCAGACATTGTAGGACCGTTTGGACTAGGAGAGAGGAATTCCAGAGGGGATGATCTTGAAAGTTTTGCGATGTCAAGTGATTTAGTGATCATGAACACTTGGTTTAAACTCCCACCTAGAAGACTATATACATGGAAGTCTCCAGTGGACAAACCCGGGAAATATGTGAGAAACCAGATTGATTTCATATTGGTAAATAAACGTTTCAGGAACAGTTGCACCGCAGTGAAAACCTACCCTGGTGCAGACGTCAACTCAGATCACACACCACTCGTTGGAGTTTTCAAAGTCAAATTGAAGAAAGTGAAGAGGAAGAACAGGCAAAACTACAATTTGAGGAAAATCAAAGACCCAATAATGAAAGAGAACGTGCAAGTAGAACTTAACTTGAAGATTATCACAGAGGAAAACATCACCAGCAATAATGTCAAATTAGAATTAACTAAAGTACAAAACGCCGTTCAGCAAATAAAAGAGAAGTACATGAAACCAGAGGAGAAAAAGAGAAAGTCATGGATGATAGATGAAATACTGAACCTAATGGAGAAAAGAAGAGTCAATAAAGGAAAACCTGCAGAATACAGAAAGATCAGGGAGGCAAAAGAAAAAGAAAAAGTGGAGCAATGTGAGGAGATTGAGTTATATCAAAGTAGGTATGACAGCTTCAATGTACACAGGAAAGTAAGAGAAGTAACAGGGAAATACAGGAATGGCACTGGTGGAAAGTTAATAGATGAAGCCAGGAACTTGATGGTGGATTTAGAAGACAAGAAAAAGATCTGGAAAAAATATATAGAAGATTTATTTCGTGACACTAGATGTGCTTTTACACAAAATACAAATGAAATAAGCGGCACAGATATATTAGAAGAAGAAGTTCAAACAGCCATCAATCAGATGAAGGACGGAAAGGCAGTGGGACCAGATAAAGTAGAAGCAGAGTTCTTAAAACTGATGGATGAACATCATGTAAAATGGTTGACCAAAATTTTCAACCGAATTTATGTATGCGGGAATATTCCATCGGAATGGCTCAAATCAGAGTTCATCACCTTGCCAAAAAAGCAAAACGCAAACCAATGTGGAGATTACCGCACAATAAGCTTGATGAGTCATCTCTTGAAAGTGTTCTTGAGAGTGATACACAGAAGAATATACAGACTGTGTGAAGATCAGATAGCCCCTAATCAATTTGGGTTTATTAAAGCAGTAGGTACGAGAGAAGCCTTGTTCAGTGTGCAGGTCCTCTTTCAGAGATGTAGAGATGTAAATAAGAATGTATTTGCTTGTTTAATAGACTACCAGAAAGCCTTTGACTGTGTAAAACATGAAGAATTGATGGATATTTTGAGAATATTGGAATGGAGGAAAGAGATCAGCGAATCATCAAGACGCTGAACTGGAATCAAACCGGTGTTGCGTGTTGAAGGAGAACACACCGAAGCAGTCAAAATCCTGAGAGGAGTGAGGCAAGGATGTATCTTGTCACCTATACTATTTAATTTGTATTCAGAATACATCTTTAGAGAAGCCTTGGAAGATAAAGAAGAAGGAATTTTGATAAATGGAGTGAGATTAAACAACATCCAGTATGCTGATGATACAATTGTATTTGCTGATACTATCCAAGCGCTACAATCACTAATGGATAGAATTGTAAGAGTCAGCAGCCAATACGGGCTTGAAATAAACACCGCAAAGACAAAACTCATGGTTATAAGTAAGGAAAATATTTCCGGAATAAACTTGGTTATAAATCAAAAGAGTATAGAAAGGGTAAAACAATATACATACCTTGGAACCATAATAAATGAAGACTGGGATTGCTCACAAGAAGTCAAGGTGCGCATTGGAAAAGCAAGAAGTGTGTTCCAGAAAATGAGTAATGTGTTTAAAAGCCACAATCTAACTTTAGGGACTAAAATCAGACTTCTGCACTGTTATGTATTTTCTGTTCTTTTGTATGGTGTAGAGACATGGACCTTAAATAAAAACACAGAGAAGAAGCTGGAGGCCTTTGAACATGGCTTTATAGGCGGATCCTGAGAATATCTTTGACCCAGAGAATTACAAACGTGGAAGTAATGAGAAGGATGAACACAACACCTCAGTTGGTCAAGATAGTGAAATGCCGAAAGCTGCAGTATCTGGGACATATAATGCGCAACACAGATAGATACAACCTACTCCAAAAAATACTCCAGGGGAAAATCAACAGCAAAAGAGGTCCTGGAAGAAGAAGAATATCTTGGCTTGACAATCTTAGAGGCTGGTGCAATATGTCATCAGTTGAACTGTTCCGCGCTGCCACAAACAAGACGAAAATAACCATCATGATCGCCAACATCCGAAACGGATAGGCACCGAATGAAGAAGAAGACTTACATTTTACTTCTTCTGAATTTTACAGTGTCTACCCCCGTTCATTTTTATATCGCCTCTTCTACTGATCCGGAGTGTACTTGATCTTTTATCTCCTTTTCCTATGCATTGTTTTTCATGTTTTAATCGGCTGATGATGACCTGGACTATGGTCGAAACCAGTACCACTTCTACTTATTATTAAATCAGAATGTAATTCACTACATTTCTTATTCTTTTGTATTGAATAGGTTGAATCTCTTTATCAATTATTTCAATTTTAACTGTAATCTTTGAATGGTGTTATTTAGTTACAATCAGGTCTTCGGAAATAGTTTGTGAATATTATCATTTATATAGTAATTAATTAATACTTTATTAACGGTAATACCATTTTACATAACAGTAGAGAAGAATAAACAAAACAAAATACACTAAAAAGAAAGTTCAATGGAGTATAAGTAGAAAAATATGTACATATATATACACAGGTTATATTACAAGTAATCACAGGAAAGTAATAGTCAAATTTAGAGATTATGTAAGTGATTTGACAATGAGCAGTTAAATATATCAATATCCAGTTTGTTTAGAGATCTTTTCATTCGTTCATTTGGGCCATTGAATGCGTAGTTAGTTCTATGCCAATTTGTAGACAATGTATTCTTGAACCTTGTGCGTCTGTCTGGTAC
The DNA here is from genome assembly GCF_040414725.1 of Anabrus simplex. Taxonomy (NCBI): domain Eukaryota; kingdom Metazoa; phylum Arthropoda; class Insecta; order Orthoptera; family Tettigoniidae; genus Anabrus; species Anabrus simplex. The sequence continues at coordinate 505,835,517 of NC_090267.1, read as the reverse complement.
ATGTACGTTAATTTTTGCAAGGAGTTGTGGACAATTCACCAAGGAATGAAGCAATTTAAAAATGAAGTGTGTATCCAATAATTCACGGCGTTGTGACAGGCTATGCATATTTAAGGACTGTTGTAAGGATGTATAATCAACATTATCATATGAGAATCCTGCTCTAAATGAATATAAATGAAGAAATTCATGTTGTACGAATCTGATCTATGGATAGAGGTCTGATGAGAAGGGTTCCAAACAGGTGTACAGTATTCTAGTATAGGGCGTACCATAGACACATACAGCAATCAATAGGTAGCTAAGTTCGAAAATTCTCTAGAATATCTAGTAATGCAACCCAATCTTTGAAATGCTTTCTTACAAATATTTTCAATATGTTCATTAAACGATAGGTTATAACTGAATAAAACACCAAGGTCATTAACTTGTGAAACAGGAGTTAGAATGTTGTTATTACTAAATTTCTAATGAAATTATATTTTCTTCTTTTTAAAAAACGATATTATTTTACATTTCTCATGATTAAGTTTCAACCCATTTTGAATGCAATACTTTTCCAGATGATGTAAATCTTCTTGAAGTTTTAAACAATCAATCATCATCATTATCATCCTAAACCATCTCCAGTTTCCCGGGTGTGGTATATGAGCCTCCTCCATCTCATCCTGTCCTTGTACCATTCTTCCTCCACCAACTTGTACCAATCATGACCTCTCAGCAGTACATCGCTCTTAACTAAATCTATCCATTTTCTTCGTGGCCTTCCCACAGGTCGTCTTCCTTCTACCTTTCTGTCAAATTCCTTCCTTGCAGTTCTGTTTACTGGCATCCTCTTCATGTGACCAAACCACTTCAGTCTTGATATCTGAATCTTATTGAGGAGAGAATCATCTATTCCTACTTCTTCCCTAATTTTCTCATTCCTAATCTTGTCTTTCCTGGTTTTCTGGATCATAGTGCATAGGAATTTCATTTCAGCTGCCTGAAGTTTGGAATTATCTCTATTGGTCAGTGTTGTGGTTTCAAGACTGTGTGTAAGAATTGGTGTATAATAGGACTTGTACAATGTCATTTTTGTGATCATCGGTATTTGCTCATCCCACAGCAGGTGTCTTACCTGGTGGTAAAATTGTGTTGCCTTATTGATTCGATTGTTCACCTCATGTTTTGCTAGGTTGTCATTTGATATAACGCTACCCAAGTATTTGAAAACTGGAACACTGTCCAGTTGAGCTTCATTTAACATGACTATTGGTTCTGCTCCTTCCCCATACACTTTCATCACCACCGTCTTGGTCTTGCTGATGTTTAAACCATATTTCTTAAACTCCTCATTCCAGCTTTGTATTCTCTCTCCCAATTCCTCTTCTGAGTCACTCCAGATCGCAACATCATCTGCAAATGTGAAGGCTTTGATATCTCCATGTTCTTTCCTTTTAATAGATTTCATTACTACATCCATTACAATAATAAATAGAAGTGGTGACAATGAGCTGCCCTGCTGCACTCCTCTCTTTGTTTCAAACCAGTCCGACAAACCACATCCTACTTGAATACAGCTTCTGTTCCCACTATACAACATATTCACTTTGTCTATGAGGCTGCCTCGCACTTGAAGTTCTTTCATGCATTGCCAAATTCTTTCCCTTGGTACACTATCGTATGCTTTCTCAATGTCCAAAAATATTAGGAATAAAGGCTTGTTCTTCTCCCAATATTTTTCCATTAGCATCCTAATTGCAAATATAAGGTCTGTAGTTGACCTTCCTGGTCTGAAACCATACTGCTCTTCTTCCAAAATTGGTTCAACAATATCTCTGATTCTGGTCTCGTATTATTTTTTTTCCAATATTTTCAGGGCATGAGACAGTAGTGTGATACCATGGTAATTAGTACATTTTCGTCGGCTTCCTTTCTTGAACAGAGGTACAATGATGCCCATCTTCCAGTCCTCAGGAATAGTATTTTCCTCCCATATCTTGTTGAGCAGTCTGTAGAGCCATTGGATTCCTGGAATTCCCGCTGCTTTCAGCATATCTGCACTTAGTTCATCTATGCCCACTGCCTTTCCTTTCTTCATGCTCTAGAGCTCATTTTCAACCTCAAGCCATGTAATTGGTGGTTCAGTTGTGGTTCCTCGACTTGGCTCTCCTCTATCCGTTGTTGTTTTCTGTATCTCCATTCAGCAGCTTTTCGAAATAGATCTTGAGTTCTTGTTTAATTTCTCCCTCTTCTTGTGCCAGAGTTCCATCATCACGTTCTATTGCTTTTATGGTCTCTTGATCCCTTCACCTGTTTTTCACTACTCTGTATAGCAATTTCATATTTCCTCTACTGTCCTCTTCCAGTTTGTCTGCAAACTCATTCCATTTCTTCTCTTTTTCTTCCCTTACAATGTTCTTTACAGCAAGTTTCTTGTTCCTGTATACTCTTTGAAGTCTTTGTATTTCTTGTTCATTTCGTTCTTGTCCCTGTTTTTGTTTTTCCTTGTCCAGTGCCTTCTTTATTTGGTTTCTTTCTTTCACCGCTGTTTTCACTCTATCATTCCACAATGGTGTCTCCTTTTTTCTTTTGATAGAACTTCTCCACATAGGTTTTTGGCTTCTCCCACAAAGGTGTCTTTGAGGGCCTTCCATTCTTCATTAACGCTGGTTACTTCACACTTCGGCAAACTCTGTTGAATCCTTAGTTTGTATTCTTCCTTTATTTGGACTTCTTGCAACTTCCAAGTTTTAACCCTTGGTTATTTCGTAATAAGTTTCTGTGTTTCATTTGCCTTATGTTTGAAGTCTACTACCAACAATCTGTGGTCACTGTCCATGCTTTCACTAGGGATGACCTTTACATCTGTGATGTACCTGCCACCATCGTTATTTGTGATTACGTAGTCAATCAATGCTCTCTTTTTTTTCTTTTTTTTTTTTTTTGCTACGGGCTTTACGTCGCACCGACACAGATAGGTCTTATGGTGACGATGGGATAGGAAGGGCCTAGGAGTTGGAAGGAAGCGGCTGTGGCCTTAATTAAGGTACAGCCCCAGCATTTGCCTGGTGTGAAAATGGGAAACCACGGAAAACCATCTTCAGGGCTGCAGACAGTGGGATTCGAACCCACGATCTCCCGGATGCAAGCTCACAGCCGCACGCCTCTACGCGCACGGCCAAGTCACCCGGTAATCAATGTTCTATACTGGCCATCCCAACTGTACCTTGTTATTCTGTGACTGTCTCTTTTTTTTTTTGAAGAATGTATTTTTGATCTAATAGTTGTTCTCCTTCTGGGTTCCTTTGTCCAAATCTGTGTGGACCAATGATGTTCTCGTACCCAAGTCTGTCTACCCCAACTTGCTTTACAAAAGTGAAAAATGAGAGTATCCTCCTAATTCAATACAATAAATATTCTGTCATTAGACGGAGTAAACAAATTCGAACATGTTTCGGCTCGTTTGAGCCATCTTCAGTGAAAAATGAGGGGAGTTTGAAATAATTTACATAATATAAGTTGAAAAAATGCTTTAAAAAAATAATGAAGGAGCAAATGAAAAAACAAACAAAAGAGAGCCTAGACGGAAACAAAATTAGCACAAATATATAATATTTACATCAATATGCGGAGCAAAAAACAACTCATTGCGACAAAATTCAGTGAAAAGGTGTTAATTTAAAATAATAATTGAAACTAAAAACTGTGTTAATCTAAGAAAACAAAGGAATGAAAAAACAAATGATGCAGATGGAAATGAACAACAGTAGCACATGGTGAGGTTGTGGACCTCATAGTTTACAAAATATTGTTTAGTAACAATAACAAAACAGGTTGAAATCACTGTCGAAAATCATCCTTGTAGAAACCCATCACATTAAATTGGTCAGGAGGGGAGCAGGAGGAAACATTTTTGAGAAACCAAGCCTGATATAACATGCAGGCGAAAAGCCTGTGACAAGGAAAAAACACCAATGAAATTTAAAGCTTTAGAAACAGCAGCATTCTCAATATCTTCTCAATCTAGTGGTCCCTAACTTGATAATTGTTTCATAATGTTGGCTGGTGTCTTGCCTTATTATAAAGGGTCGGAAGGGCCGCGATATAAAATTGAGAAGCTATGTTAAGTAGAAGACAGATGCATAGTAAACTGCAAGTGATCTAGTGGAAACCGTCAATGAAGTTCTAATCTGTAATGGAAAAATGAGGTTGTGTGAGAAACGTGGGGTGATAAGTAAAAAGTGTAGAATGGGTGTGAAGAAAGCTTAAACTTACGGTGTTTAGCAGGTGGTTGTCTTCTCAAATGGCCTGGCCTTCTCAAAGTGACGGTCTCGTTCGCGTGATTGAGTCTGTTGTTGGTTCGACTGTGTTTGCTAGGATGGAAGGAGCGGAGGGGGAAGGGGTGGTGCAGGGCTGGTGTGAGGAGGGGGGAGTGGTGGTGAGTTGGAGAGATGGAGGTGGGGTTTGTTTGTGTTATGGAAATTCTGACAAATATATGGAATGAATGTTTCAAGTAGAATGTTCTTTTTCTCGCTGACTTCATTTAAATTGTGAGAGGGGTTCATAAACTGATCTAAATCGATGTGGATGCTCTCGAGAACGTTGAGCAAGGTGCCTTTTTGCTCATAATGCAAGATCTTGAGGTCTTTATCTATTGAAGTGTATTTATGGCTGGATGATTTATGATGTTCACTCATAGCTGAGAAACGATTATATTTGAGAGCGTTGCGATGTTCGGCGTATCTTATGACAAAATTGCGGCCTGTTTGTCCAATTTAGCTGGAATTACAGGATTGGCATTTTAATTTGTAAACTCCAGAGTTCAAATATTTGTTGTTAATGTTGTTATAGTTATTGTTGACAGTGTGTGGATTGAAAATGAGTTTGGAGTTGGTGTGGGAGGTTCTATAAGCTATTCTGATGTTGTGTTTCTTAAAAATATTAGAAATTCGGTAAATGTTACTATTATTGAAAGTGAATGTGGAAAACTTTTCTTTAGGAGCGGAATCTTTTTTCTAGGGTAGTCTTGGGTCTGCTTTTATATCTGTTTATGATTCTGCTGACGAAGGTTCTACTGAAACCATTGTGTTCTGCAATATTGTAAATGGTATTAATTTCTTTTTTGTAATTCTTGTGAGATAAAGGGACAGTTAATGCTCTGAGAACCATGCTATTGTAAGCTGCTTTTTTATGTACGTCTGGGTGCACAGAGGTCTGATGGATGGTGTTGATGGTATGGGTGGGTTTCTTGTATATATTGAGGGATAGTGTTGTTGCTGTTGCGCATAATGGTTAAGTCCAGGTAATTAAGGGCTTTATTGTTTTCCGACTCTATGGTGAATTTTATATGTGGGTCAATGGAGTTCAGAAATCCAAGTACACTGTTGCTCTTAGTAACGTGGGAGTCTAAAATAACAAACGTGTCATCTACAAAGCGTGTCCAATGTTGAATGCCATTGATCTTGCCAATGATGTGAGAATGCTCTAAATGATCAATGTAGATATCTGCAAGGATTCCTGAAGCTGGTGACCCCATGGGAAGACCTATCTGTTGGTAAATGACATTATTGAAAGTGAAGAAATTGTTGTTCAAATTACTACAGGTTGGTGAAAATCATTAGGCCTTGTGTTATTTGGGGTGTTATGTTTGCTAAGCTTTTTTTTTTTTTTTTTTTTTTTTAAGAGCATTCCATTTCTTGTCAAGAGTGTTTTGTTTCTTTAACAAAGTGAGGTTAAGTTTGTTAAAGACGTGTAGTTGAAAGGACGTCCATTCGAGGGGGCAAAGAAGACTGGAAACTTCTAAATGAGTTTCATATAGTTTGTGGTTCAGGAGAGATTTATTTTTATGGAGAAATTTGATTTCCTCTTTAATCCAGATTTTATCGGTTTTAAGCGGAGTCGCGCGAGTTTTTGCTGTGTTTCTATGAGTTTTCTTGGTAAATTTTAGAAAATTGGGGGTTACGTTATTAATCAAGCACTAATTTGGCGACCTTTATTTTGAGATTGCAATAAAGATTAGCTTTCTTGCTTGCCTGGATGGCATCTTGTAATACCCCAACTTGCGCATTTAGATCTCGAATAATAATAATAACATTTTCCTCATTAACTGTATCTTCCAGGTCTTGCCGAAATTTCTGTTTGTCTTCCTCACTGCAGCCTGTCTGTGGGGCATACACTTGTATGATGGTGTACTTAGTGTTCTCCAGTTTCATGAACATTTTAATGATTCTATCACTTTTGCAGATAACTTCAGCTGTAGCATCAGTCCTTTCGTTAATTAAGAATCCAACACCATTTTTCGCTACCTTCTCCTGTCCACTCCAGTATAATTTATAACCTCCACAAAGTGTCTTACTTCCAATCCCTTTCCATTTGGTCTCACTTAATCCCAATAATGATATTTTTCTTCTATCCATCACGTCTAGGAGTTCTAACTTTCCAGTTAATGATAGAATGTTCATAGTTCCAATTCGGTATTTGGGTCTCTTTTTTATTTGGGGTTTCCTTTCAGAACATTGTATATCATCAGCCTTACGGTCATCATACTTTACAATTGTCTGAGAGGACGTGTCAGTCCGGTCTATAATATTCTTTCCGAGGCTCTTTTTCTTATTGAAAGCAACTGTACTCAATACTCTCCTGCTGACTTGCTAGGCCTAACGCATAAGAGGATTTTCTTTCAGGGTTTAAACAATCAAGTGGACAATTAATTTGCATAAAAATTTTTGCATCATCAGCAAACAAAAGCAATTCAGAATTCTTAAGTATATTTTTAATGTCATTTATGTAGAGAGTAAAAAGTAAGGGCGCAAGGTGAGACATTTGAGGAACTCCACTGGTAACAATAATAGGTGCAGAAAAATGATTCCTTATTTTAACAATCTGCAGGCGATTTTTAAGATACAATTCAAACCATGAGAGGAGAGGCCCATTAATTTCGTAGCCTGTTAGTTTTTGCAGCAAGATATTGTGGTCGACAGTGTCAAAAGCTTTTGAGAAGTCTGTATAAATGCAGTCAACTTGGGAGTGGTTCTCTGTTGCATCCAAGAGGAACTATAGAATAAAAGAAGATTGCTACAGGTTGACCGTCCTGAAAAGAATCCATGTTGCTCATCAATGATGATGTTTCTAATCATGATCCTTATTTATGTATTTTCTTCATTCAAGGTACAAGGAGCGGTTTATTCAGGTCCATCGCAAGCTTCAAGAGTATGAGGGAGAACTGGGCACCAATGCGGATCGAAATGTCAAGAGAATTACCTTTTCTGGTATGTTTTGATTTCACTGTCTGATTTTAAGGTCTAGTTAGTAAGTTAATTGGTTGCCTTTACTTCCTAGCCTAGATATTTACCGTATATGCTTCATTGTAGGTTTGCATGGTACGGATAGTAGGTCAGGATTAGGTTCATTAATTTGTCTGAATGTAAAAATTTCTAATGTAAATCTTTGATTATTAATATTGAATGTGTCAGGGACAGTTTTGAAATACAGTACTAGTACAGTGAAACCTCGTTAGTGCGTTCCTCATTAACACATTTTCCTGCTTAACAAGTCGGAAATTCGAAGTCCTGATTCTCATAGTATTAAATCTATATAAAAATCTTATCGCATCACAAATTTTCGCTATTACCACTTTGTATGATCACATTTTTCCTAGACCTGAAAATGTTACTGTATTTGTCATCCCTTCTGAAAGAAACGCGATTTCCAACTCTGTGAAAATTTTGATTAGTCTTAAGAGGGGATGGTTCAAGGTAGGTAGAGTATATTAGGTAGGCCATTTCCGCTCATAGCGCTCTCATAGGTTGATCCCGCGTGATGTAGCCGGGAGGGCTAGAAGCGCTCGCCTGCATTGCCTGAATGCAGCATAAACCTCGATAATTAGGAAAAATTAAGTTCAATTTCTTATAAATAATTAAAAGGTTGGCCTTATGATAATAACGTGGTACTTTATATACCATCTGCAATCAGTGATATAATACCGTTGATAGAAAATAGAAGAAACTCTGCGAAATTACACCTTAAAAGCTGGCTGTAAAAACAATACATAGAAACACTGGAATATTTATTGATTTATTTGTATTTAAAACTCACGTTTTGATGACATAGGAAGTATTCCATCCTTAACAACTCCAACGTTTCATCTACGTGTTCATCTACGGGTACAGGTGTTAACGACCCCTCAAAAATATCTATACATAGTTCATTACTTACGAAGCTCTAGAATTCTTCCTCATTATCAGCATTAGGATGAAAAATACCCGTATCACTCGGTGATGAATTATTTTCAGCTTTCACTGACACTACAGGAGAGAGGGATTTCATTACTCCCTGTGAGTAATAGACGTCGAATTCTGTTACGAACTTCAAAAGGGGACGGATTGCTATTAAAAAACTCCTAGGCCACGGACACGTGAAAAAAATTCTCCAAGCAGTCTTGGTTTAATCTGGCAGTGAAAATATAAGACACATTTGCATGTTTCATGTCTTCAAAAAGTCCTAAGAGAGAGTTTATAGATATTATGAACCCCTTTTAAAATGGAAGTAAAGTTTTCCATTTACCAAATCTCACTTGTGAATTACCTTCAGAAAGCGCTTCAGAGTATTTTCCTGGCTCCTTAAGTTTAAGCTGTATCCGCTCCTAAGGGGAGTATTTTCATCTTTAGGTGCCCTGGAGTTCAACACGTCGAAGGTGTCATTGACTAGCTCGATGAAGTTGCTTTCAGTGTCCTAAGTATACCGCACTACCAGAGCTGTGCCTCTGGAAAATAACTGCGCCGCCATTCTCACATTCTGATGGGATCTGCCTGTTACACTCAGGCGAGCCTCCTTAATATGATGTGTAGTTGACAGGTCCCCTGTTTGAGTTTGTAACAGGTGTTCTATTGTCTTCTGAAATTCTGAACCATCAGCTAACATCAAACCTTCATCTAAAAAGTGGTTTCTCAATAATTCCAAGAGGTGGGTTACATCACAGAACACGCTCACCTTCCTTTTATCATCGACTGGATTGGCAAAAGAGCTCTTGTCCTTGTATACGTTTAGTTCCTTCCACACTTTGGCATTTTTGCCCCCCTCCCCATGTAACAAGTTACTGCGACAATATGAATGTCACAAGCCTCAAGTTTACTAATTATGTTTCTTAACAACTCTGACGTCATTGTCACGTCAAAATCATTAAAAAATGGGTTGCTTCCATGCAGCAAAGAGCCCTCGAACCATCGCTACCTGGACGTTACTGTGAGGCCCTAGTATGTGATCATCAGATGAATGGTATGAAATACCATATATATCTATATTCATTTCATCAAATGTCAGACTCCTTGTAATTTACTGTGCTGGCTTTCAACAGATATAGCACCTCTGTTAAAATTCCGGGCCTACATTTAAAGCACCGAATCCATTTTTGTATGGTTGAGCGACATGGTCAAATAATCATATTATGCTTTTCTGGAAAGCGATCTCCACTCGTTTATTGCCTCCCAAGAGACATCAAATCTGCCTTGGTGTAAAACATTTGGACAGAACCTTAACTATTACCCTGCAACTAACAAAAGAACCTGCACAAAGCTCACTTCTCCGCGCATTCTCTCAGAGTGGATGTCTGATATCATAGGGAGTAGGGGAGGGGGTCACATGCTGTCTGGCCACCGTACTGTGTACACTGTGAAGCACTGTTACACAAGAGTTTCGCTGTCACTTCTGTATCCATTTTAGCGCTCTTGTTGTTTTGTCAGTTTTATTCACATTTCTTTCTTTAGTTGTAATTTATAGTCCTATAATTCCTTCGCGTGTAGCGTGAACTGTATTGGTAAATGTTTTTATGTATATAGTGTTGAACAGTGTTACCTAGCGACCTTCAAGGGTCATTACTCATTACGGAGCACATTAACCAGGTGAATAAACTAAATTCTTGACTCTGTAAAAAACAGAATTAGAAATATCGGCAGTTGCGCAACTGGTATGCCAACACACACACACACATCTAAAGCCGCTCAGCAGCGAAATAATTGATGGCAGCCCAGTCTTTCAGCTATATAGTGTTGTGTACCATATTATTCTAGTGAGAGTGTCATTTGAATGTACAGTAGTTATGGCTGCTACTTTTGAAGTCTGGTAGCAAATCTGGATGGCCTGTAAGGGGACAAGCCAGAGAAATAGTATATAACGTAGCTGCTCACTTACGAGAACAGAAAGCAGTTCATAAACTGCATTATAATGTAGTGGCTTCAACAAGTGAAGCAACAGGGGTTTCAAAGTCACTGGTGAAACGTATTTTAGCGGAAGGGAAAACGTCTATGGCCAAGGATCGTTAGCATTTTTCTACACCTGATGGCAAGAAAACAGTCCACAAGAAAAGGATCGAAACAGACGACTTCACAAAAGAAGTGACACGTCGGAAAATGAGCTAATTTTACGTGATGAAAAAATACTGTACCTACACTGGACAAATCGAAGTGTGTGTTAAAATCGGAAAAGATACTTGACTGTAGCAGAGAGTATCTTCGACGGTTATTTTGTGTTGTTCATATTATGTCCTCTGTGTGTACGCTTATTGGAACAGATACTTTTATTTATTTTTTTTTAAAAAAATATGGTTTACAGCTTGGGTATTGTAAGTAGTTCCATTTAACTCAATGCTTAATACTTTTGGCCACTTTACATTTACTTTCGTTCTTTTAATTGCATTGTGTTTCCGGCTTTAATGAAAGAATAACCTCAATCGAAGAGCCTGACTGCAGCTACTTGCAGTATGTGTTAACGCCAGCTTGACAGCCGGCATGTCTGTCAGCCAGCTGCGCGTGTGCTTGTCCTTGATTCGTCGGGTAACATCGGGATAAACCGAAACAAGCTGCGCGAACCGAAGTGGCAGAGGGTTCTTTTGTTTGTTGTCGGTTAATACTTCCTCTCCGTCTACACTCTTCTTCACCTTTAGCTGAGACGGTTATACAGTGGAACCTCGATTCTCCATTTTTGGAGGGACCACCGGAAAAAAACTTACAACTCGGGAAAACGTAATATCCGGGAATGAATGAACCATGAACAATTTGGCTAAACATCACCAAAAAAAAAAAACTTAAAATCTTACAAACACCCCTAAACCAAACCAAACTACAGCCCCAATGGGCCTTCTGCCTACCAAGCGACCGCTACTCGGTCCGAACGCCTGCAGATTACGAGGTGGTGCATGGTCAGTGTGACAAACCCTCTCGGCTGTTATTCCTGGCTCCCTAGATTGGGGTCGCCATCTCACCATTAGATAGCTCCTCAATTAAAGGTAATGAGTGAGCCTGGAACCAGCCCTCATATCCAGGTAAAAATGCATGACCTGGCCGGGAATTGAACCTGGGTCCTCCGGGTGAGAGGCAGGCAAGTTCGACCGTGGGGCCGGCTTCAAACATAAATTACCGGTACGCGACTTAAAAGTTTCGAAACATTACATTCAGTTTTACCGGGGAAACTTCGTCGGTTTCCTCTGAAAACAACTTTCAGTTCAGCAACTTTGATCGGTCAAACTGTTCGGAAAACCTAATAACATCAAGCCAAACAATCGACCACAAGTATTTTTTAATTCTCTAATCTAATATAATAAAATACATTGGATACAAAACTGCCCAACATGATGGCGAAATCCCTTTTTCTTTAAATCTTCTATTGTAATTTGGTCACCGGTATACTGTTCGTAATCAGTTTGTGGAAATCTTGTACCGCGCAAATTAGGCCTACGACCTACATCGACTCTTAGAGGTTATGTTTAACTCGAGAATATTGTTTCAAATATAAATATCGATTTTCAAGTTTTCGAATGCATTATATTCAATTATGTCCATCACTAATCACGATTAAATTGGAAAGAGAAAAAATATCATCAAAACTTCCGAATTTACTGTTATTCGCGACCTTGAGCTCAGCTGGAAAATGCGCTCGCTGTCCAAGTCGGTACGAGTGTGAAATGATGCAAAGGTTTTTACATGTAATGTGCGCAAATAAACAACTGTGGTTTTAGCATTTTAACACAACATGAAATTCCTAGTCTTACAATAGGTCCAAAACAGTAATAGGCAATCCCAAAACCTCCCATGGCTTTATGTATGTAAGGTGCAACATCTGTTCTGGTCTCGATAATGTAAGCGTATACGATAATATTAAAATACAGAATCTGTGTTACTTAAGAAGGAACAGTTTAGATTCCTGCCTGAAAGCTCGGTGACTATACAGTGCCCTGAGGGAAGTGTCGAAAACCTGTTCGGAGATACCCTCGGGAGAAAAAAAAAGAAAGAAAAAGAGAGAAAGAAAGTAAACATCTAACCCTGGACATAATGTAGACGCTTTGCAAGTACGAACATTTGACGAAACTTGTTCCGTCTTCAAGCAGAGCTGTCGAAATGCGCTCTGTCTCCTTCCAATTGTTGTGGACACTCTCTGCTTTATGATTTCGATTCTCTAAACAGTAGGCCTACCACCCGAATGCGATGCTAAGATGGTCCCTTATGCAAGTTCACCGACGATCGCTGTTCCGCTTCCTCAAATTACCGCACTGACTGGACGTTAACACCAAGATCCGCAAGTATGCCGTCCTTTCGTGAGATACAGTTTCTTGAAAAATGCATGATCGAGGATTTAGCGTTGATGGGACTGAAATTTCTGAACGGTTGATACGGGAAATCGTTTCTTCAAGGAATGGATAATGCGGGATTTTTACAACGTGATTTAATTAGGATGCTCGTGGGACCACATCATTTGAACGGATAATACAGGAAAACGTAGTTTCCGGGAACGTATAATCGAGGTTCTACTGTAGTCGTCTTTTTGAGACTAGATATTCTAGATACCTAGGTCCCTTGAGCTTCTTTAGAGCAGCCTCGCTTTGTCTGAAAATCGTGTTTTCCTTTCCCAAAATCTCCACTCGCTTACGGAGTTTTAAGATCTCATTTTCAAGCGATTCAGTGTTAGTCGCCTGGTAAACTTTTCTTTTCTTTGGTGACAAAGTCTCTAATGTTGACGGCGCCCACTTCTTCACGCTCCTAACTTCATGACGCAAATCTCTGTCACTTGAAATCTGTAAAATGAAGATAAACCTTTATGAGCGATCATGTTTTAAACATATATAAAATCGAAACTACGATAGGTTAAGTAAAATAAGCCTAACTACTTCACGTTTGAAGTGTAAGTTAATATACTGTCGTAACTCTGTGCTCTCACATAAATCGTTGAATCGAATCCAAGCCTTCTGAACAAAAGTCAGCTACCCTAGCCAGTATACAGTACCATAGCAAGACAGAATCAGTTTATTCATACTTCCACGTAGCTGGTCAAATTTATTATGATTTATTAAATATTGTATTTATTGAATATTAAATATCATTAAATATTGTATGAAAAGTAGTAGACAGATAGGCCTACTTGCTCTGCTGTTTGGCTCGGAACGGTGCTAGTGTTTGAACACCACCATGACAATTTGCAATGGACAGAGACAGAACAGCATTTGCCTGCAAGATTTTTCTCTGCGGTAGTACCAGTAGTTCATTTCTCAAATCTCGTAAGGATTACTTTGTTTGCATTTCATAATCCTCTTGACGAAAATGTATGGAACATATTCTTGCATTATCAGGATTAAATTTGTCACTTTGCTTACAGTGCAACACCCACACTCGCTTAATCTCCTCACGTTTTGGAAATCTATGGTACACGACACCAGTTGTTTTCGATCCCCAATTAGTACATTGTGCCATAGCACAATTAACTTTATATTTAGAAACCTTACTCATCTTTAACACAACAATCAACACAATATGGAAAATGTTACAAAACTACGTACCGCAAAATAGACCTATACTGAAAGCGAGTTCCTTATCGTTCACCGCAACAGCTGCCGAAAGGAGACCTCCACGTGACGTCAGCATGAGGCGATGTTACGCTGGAAGCAAAGCGCGGGAGTCGGGAATGAGCTCCCCTGGGTATGGTTATCTACTTGTACCAATAAACACCACCATATTGAAGTCTCCACAGTTGCGTGATTATGAGAAAAGGTGTTTCTGAACCTAAGTTGCACTTCCGGAGAGCAAGCCATTAACCTCAGCAATGTTCAGTTTTGCTTGCCGAGTGAGCCTGTTTGTGCTTGTATTTCGCATTCCATTCAGAAGGTAGAAATGTGTTTTGTGTTGAGTAGATTAGGAACATACAGTAGTTAAGTGAAATTGACTAGCGTGGTGCATATTTGTCTTGTGATAACCTAGTTATGGATACGGAAAATGTAAAATTCCTTAGTAATCAAGATAAAATCTGTCAGAAAGTGGACTGGCTTAAGCGTGCAGAGGTCACAAATGTTGAAACTTGCTCCTTTGAGTTTCGACTCGATCACTCAAATTGATATAATGTCCAATAACGGACCAACTATATTGGTATTGCATAAGTTGGTCAGAGTTTTGTTCGATTCAAAATGGCGGCCAGAGTCATTCCTCATAGTTGCACGTGTCGAGTGTAATCTCCAGTTCATCGTCTAAGCGTGTGACCAGAAAATGTTTGGTTACCCACTGCTCCAAAATAAAAGGCTCCTAGAAAGTGTGATCTGCAATAATAATTTCAATATATTTGTTGGTCTCTGTGCACATGTTTTCTTATTTGTTGTCTGGTGTTTTTCACACCTTTCAGTGTACTGGCACTTGTTATTTCATAATCCCCAGCAGAAAAGGTTTTTATATTTGCTCTCTCGTGTTCTTCACACCTGTTAATACTTTCCTTTCGTCTTTAAAAATGGTAGATAGGTCTATAGTTTTCACTGCACCCGGGGATAAACGACGTAAAATGCCCTCGCGTCAGAAAAAATCTTATCTGGAGTTTCCATACCCCTGTTGGATAGTTTATATTCGTATATTCATTAGTACATTTTCTCGGTTAACAAGTTATTTTTCCTTGTCCCCTGTAAAAATGTCATAACAAGGTTTCACTTTATATGATTTTCACAGTCAGTTTGACAAATACTGGGGTGAAATGCTGATAATTTCACGATTGAAAAAGCGTAAAGAGCTTAATGTTTTTAACATTTGCAATTGATGAAGTTAAATTATGGTTTCCTTCTAGGAACCTTATTTTTTATATTTTCTAAAATTATTTATCCTGAATTAACCGAGCAAGATAGCCACACCATTAGGATTGCGTAGCTGTGAGCTTGAATTTGAGGGAAAATGGGTTTCAATCCCACCATCAGGAGCCCTAAAGGTGGTTTTTCCATGGTTTCCCATTCTCACACCAGGCCTTAAGGCCACGGCCACTTCCTTCTCACTCCTAGCCCTTTCCTATCCCATCATCGCCATAAGACATACAGTGTGTTAGTGTGACATTAAACCACAGTTACAGAAGTTTTAATAATGTTGAGAGGTTTGCAGTCAGTTAACCGTTGCTCTCGCTCGTCGTCTGTTGGCTCACCATGCTCTTTCATATTCCGAGAAGGAATTATGTCACTATATTTGTGAAAACACAATAGAAAAGGTGCCTGCCTGGTGGCCATGATCACTAAGATGTCAAGTCTATAGTGGTCTGACGCTGCAGTTAGCCATTTCGAGTTTTGCTGGTCGAAAAAATTTTCACCATCAGAATGTTGGCCGGCACTTGATCGTGTCAAAAGCCTGGCTTCAATTCCAAACCTCTCTGCAGTGTTCTTATGGAGTGAGGACGTATGATGCTATTGATGGTGATTCGTCCGTTGGATGGAGACTTAAAGTTTTGAGCAGACTCCTTGACGTTATTCGTCAGGAGTAGGCTACGTGATGACACCAGGTTTCTTTCTCTCTTTCCCTACCTCATTATCATCATCCCACATCCAGACGCACAGATCACCCAAGGCGTCAAATAGAATACTTGCCCCAGGTTGACCAAACGTGTACCAAAGGACTGAAGTAAAGGTGTAATAATACCTGTACTAGAGGACCCGTGCAGCATATAACTCGTCTTGATATGCCTGTCTAGTCACATTGTTTTTCCTGCCCTTTTCAGTGGCTTTATGAACATTTAATAAGAAGCGTGTTATAGTATGCTACAGTTCATATTCATCTTCTGATGTAACTTTGATTGACCGTGAGAGATCCAGGATCTAGTACAGTCGCCTATTTGTGTAGACTATCAGCCGTTCTGCATAAGCAGTCCGTTGCCCAGGGTACGCAATGAGGAGGTTATCTACACGTCGCACATCATGAAGAAACTAGCTGGTACAACATGGGGAGATGATGCATCCTCACTACGCACTCCTGCCCTCACCAAGGTTTATCCAGTGGCTGAATATAGTGCCCCGGTGTGGCAACGTAGCGCTCATACTAGGAAGTTAGACATCCATTTGAACAAATGTATGAGAACCCAATCCTGTGGCTACATACTATCAGTAACATACCACCGGGGCTGATGACCTTGATGTTAGGCCCCTCTAAACAACAAGCCTCTAACATACCCCCACCGGAACTGAGACGACAGGAAGCAACTATACGCGAGTGGAAAAAGTTACACCATCCTGATCATCTACAGAATCTCCCAGTCAATGTGGTCCTTACTGACCTACCTCCTTCTCGTCTCAAATCGAGGAACCCAATATGGCATGACATAACTGGCTTCAATGTCCAGGAAAAATGGCATCAAACCTGGAGCTCTGCATGTATGAAACACCACAACTGGACTCCCAGGATTTCACCTGAAGAGACACCAATGGTCTAAACTCAACCGTTTAAGAACAGGCCACGCTAGATGTAATGCCATGCTACATAAGTGGGGACTTCGGGAATCCCCTGCCTGTGACTGCAGAGCAGTCAGTGCAACACATTATTGAGGAGTGCCCTCTGAGGAAGTACGGTGGACCAGCCCAAGATGTCATCAGTGCTACACCCCCCTTCTTAGAATGGCTACAGCAACTGGACATTGATTTGTAAATGTGAACGCTACCAACATTCTTGTCCTTGTATATGGTGTAAATTTTACTTTTCTTTTGTATACTTGCCATACGATAAATAATAAATAAACAATTCGTATTCAGAATTCATCCATTCTGATGTCATCGTGCTGTCTGTTTAGTAAAAATCTTTCTCTTTTTAAAAATTGTTTGATTTATGTCGCACCGACACAGATAGGTCTTATGGCAACAATGCGATAGCCTAGGAGTGGGAAGGAACCCGCCGTGGCCTTAATTAAGGTACAGCCCCAGCATTTGCCTGGTGTGAACATGGGAAACCATGGATAACCCTCTTCAGTGCTGCCAACAGTGGGGTTAAAACCCACTATCTCCCGAATGCAAGCTCACAGCTGCATGCCCCTAACTGCACAGCCAACTTGCCCGGTGGTAATATCTATACATATATTCACTTTTTTATCCTGCAGTTCTTGGTGTAAAGCTTGGTATTGTATTGTAGAAGGCAATGGTGTTTTTAATCGCCTTTCTGCTATACAGAACGGTTGTCTTTTGAGCTCATAGATTAGTCTCGAAGGGGCATTTTTTGCCAGCCAGAGAACTTTTTCTAGCATGGCATTCAGTCTTTCTAGTGTAGCTAGGTTATCCTTCGATAGATGTTCCCATAGAATGTCTAAAGCGTAAATCATGATGGGTTCTGTTTGTACGTAGTAGCATCTAACTTAATTAGGAACGCTCTGCCATCTGTTGAATATATTTGGAAGCTGGGAAAAGTTAGAGAATCAAAGAGTATATAACAGGAATAATATTCTTCCACGATCGGAGGAAGTGTATACCTCTGGCTTGACAGGTAGTAATCAAACATGGCTGCATGCAGTGACATTACCTAGGATGAAAATCACATACAGTCTTATTAGAATATTAATGAAAGTGATAGCCACTTAGCAACTTGCTAAGTACCGAATGTATTGCAGGTTAGGGTAAGCCTTTGCCTGCAATTACTGGTACCGAGCTCGATAGCTGCAGTCGCTTAAGTGTGGCCAGTATCCAGTACTCGGAATATAGATGCAGGAAGTAGGAAGTCAAGAGAATTGTACAGGAAGAAAAGTTGAGAAGGATTTACAACTAAAGGGAATATGAAAATGATATATGGAATGGTAAAAAGTAAAAGCTCACAGATGCGTGCCCCTAACTACACGGCCAATTCGCCACAGCCACGGCTGCTTCCATCCCACTTCTAGCCCTTTCCTCTCCCATCGTCGCCATAAAACCTATCTGTGTTGGTGCGACGTAAAGCAGCTTGCAAAAAAAAAAGGGGGGGGGGGGGGGAAAGCAATTATTAGAGTGATCATTTAATGATTTGATTTTATGATTACTCAAAGTTGGGTGAACTTAGAGACCTATCAGTGTTTCATGATTCACTGACAGGTAATTTCGGGGAGAATAAAACAAAAATGAAGCGAATTGGTCCAATAGAACGGACGGACGGATTTGCCAAAGCTGTTTTTAGTAAACTCTTTTAGTATATAGATTTAAGAATGGGGACAAGATGATGTGTGGTAATTATCGAGAGGAAAGCACTAATATTCCAGGTAGTAGAAATATTTTAAAGGATTCTAGAAAAGGAAATGAGAGAAAGATGGAATGACAATTAGAAGAAAAGCAGTATGAATTTTGAAATGGAAGATCAACACTAGACCCCATCTTCATTATGAGGCCGTTAACTCATTGGGCCCGAGCCATGGAACTGTTCTGTGCTTCGTCTCGGTGGACCAAATGCTGGACCACGGAACTGTTCCGTTGTCTCATTTTACTACGTAATTCAACTTTTCCTCAAGAGATGGCAGAGTGAGTTGCATTTATGATTTGAGTAGGGACTCTTTCTTTGCAATGTTATATGCTCTTTGCTAACATATATCGATAGTGTGCTTGGTAATATTAGTTTGAAGTGGGCTATCTCTAGACTTTGAGATTCGCTTGTAAACAAGATGGCTGCCAGTATAGAACTGATATTTACCGATATATAACACCTTTTAGGAACTAATGATGATTAGGAATGTGATTTTTTTCAGTGAAATTAGTAGTAACATTAGTAATAGTGTGAGCAACGCTCCTGAAGAATAAATAGATGTGGAAATCAAAGAGGAAGTGTAAAGAGAAGACTGTGTTACAGCTCAGCAGGCGGACTGAGCATGGTCCCTTGATGTTAATAAAATAAAATGTTTTACTTTATTCCTTGTTTCGCAGTTTGTGGTATGAAAATCTTTTGTTTTCATGTATATTTAAATCTTTAATGGTCTTGTAAGTAAGAAATTTCTCATGATATGAAGCGACACTATATTTCCTCCAAAATAATCCCAGCGCCAATGCAGTTTCAATCCAACAAATATGCAGGGCTCAATGGGTTAATGCTAAAACGTTGAGAATACAGAAGAGATGCCGGGTGAGTTATATGTGGTTGGGGGCGCGCAGCTGTGAGCTTGCATCCCGGAGTAGTGGGTTCAAACCCCACTGTCGGCAGCCCTGAAGATGGTTTTCCATGGTTTCCTATTTTCAAACCAGGAAAATCCTGGGGCTGTACCCGAATCAAGGCCACGGCCGCTTCCTTCCCACTCCTAGGCCTTTCCTGTCCTGTCTGTGTTGATGCAACGTAAAGCAAATTGTAAAAAACAGAAGAGATATGGTGGTGTTATTCCTTGATTTAGAAAAGGCTTAAGATAATGTACCCAAAGCAGAGGTATGGAAAGTAGTGCAACTGTAAGGATTTGGGAAATAAATTATATAATACATGCAAGCAGTGTATGAAAATTGTTGCAGTAGTGTCGTGACACACATGGGGAGAACAGAATGGTTTCGGAACGTTACTGGACTACTGAAAGGAAGAGTACTGTCACCATTTTTATTCATAATGTTTATGGACAAAATTGTGAAGGAGACAAAGGAAAAACACAGGGACAGGAGCTGAAACTAGTGCTGTTTGCAGATGACGTCATTTGGAGTAAACGGTGAGGAAGTGCAGGGCAACTCAGCAGGATGAGTGAGAGACTTCTCATTGCAGACCTAAGAGTCACCAAACCTATTATTAAAATAAACAAGAAGAAAAAAACCACGAATTAAAGACTGAAAATTGAAAGATCTGGAAGTCAAGCAGCAGTTTCAAGAGGAAATCAGAGCTAGAATACCAATAACAGACACAAAGAAAGATAATGAAGAATGGAATGATTTTAAGGCAACTCTGGTTGGTAGTGCGGATAAAGTATGTGGAAGAACAAGCAGAAGAGTTAGAGATAAAAGAACATCTTGGTGGAATGATGAGTGAAAGAAGCCATCATGAAAAGGAATAAAGCCAAAAAAGCTCTTGATGTGGCTAAGTCTGACAGAAGAATCAACAGAGACCGACTAGACAGCAATAAATTGGAAGAGATGGCAAAAGAATAGAGATACAGGAAGTAGGAAGTCAAGAGAATAGTACAGGAAGAAAAAGAGAAAAGTTGAGAAGAATTTACAACTAAAGGGAATATGAAAATGATATATGGAATGGTAAAAAGTAAAAGATCAGATAAAGAAGCAATTACAGCTCTGGAGATGGCAGATGGGCATATAGTTCGCAATATGAAAGATATCAGGGATACAATGGGATAGTATTTTGAAAAGCTCGTAAATGGTCCTAAGGAGATCTCTGTTGAGGATGTAGGACAGAAAACAGCAGAGGAAGATATCCGAATTACATGGACAGAAGTAGAGCAAGCTCTTCATAAGATGAGAAGTGGTAAGTCAGCAGGAGCTGATGAAGTTATAGCTGACATGATTAACACTATGAGCCCGGACGTTTCAAGATGGTTTCCCTACCCTGTGCCGGCATAATTTAGACTCTCAGAAAAAAAAAATCACAGTTCTGTCAGTTTTCGCATTATAACTTAACAAATTTATATATTACGTATTGTACAAAGAGTGGGCTTTCCCACGAAATCAAATAAAAAATGCTTACCTTCAGCATTGGAAAGAAACTTAGGCTAGAGATCGGGCCAGCTAGGAAGACATCCGGTGAGGGGAAGTGTGCAAGTGAGAAAGCAGAGCCCTGGGAGCGAGAACGCTGACTTCCCCTCCTCGCTCAGTGTTGTGGCGACGTACAGTTGTCCCGAAATATTTGTTATAACTGACATGTAACATTTCGCAAATTTTCAGTTAGTGGAATTACCTTCTACCTGTAAAGTACAGACATACCTAGCCGAAATGAATTTATTTAGAAGTGTAACAGGTGATAGATAGATTTAAGGAGTTAGAACATAATTTAACTTCTTATTATAGTAGCTGTCAATATCGTTTCCGTGTATCAATTTGCGTAGTCCTTATTTTAAGTTATAATTTGATGTAAAATTAACTTTACGACGCTGTAGATGTACAGTGTAGAATATGGATTGCTATAACACCAGGCTTCATAACCTGACCCGTCATGTAAAATAACTTGATAATATTAATAATAATAATAATAATAATAATAATAATAATAATAAGATAATATGCATCAAGGATGAAACACACTACAAGGAAATTGAAAAACTCTCAGATACGATGCGAAGGAGGTTAATATTTTACGGTCATTCATGTCATCGTGGTAGTCACCACTCTTGCTGCCAGACTTCTAGATTAGTAGACAGTTCTCGATGAAACCCATTTCCCTGCCAGCATGTACAACTATATGTCTTTTTTTCCTTTTGACATGAGCGCTGATATACCGGATATTGAATTATCAGACCAGTCTTTGCTGGATACTGGGACGTATGCATAGTGGTTTCATCCGTGTACACTATAAGCCTATCCTCCGCCGATACTGGGCTTTTTCTTCAACAAATATTTTGTAATTTATGTCATGTTTTTCCATTAGGATGCGCTTGTTAGTGTAAGTTATTTTCCAATGACATCCTAATGATCGAAGGATTTGCTTGACGCTAGTATTGGATCGTTTGAACTTTAAGTCTTTATCTAACATTGCATGAATTTTTGAAACTGTAGATAAACATTTTTCATCCAAATAAAAATTGTTAACAATACGACGTAAGGCACCTTGTCAAAGTCGTCCAGTCCAGCAATAATATTTGTGCGCATTCTGTTTTTGTTTGGTGTTTCAAACAGACCACCCATAGGTTTTCCTAATTCTATCGCTTTCTGTTTTTCGCTCTTAATTCGTGCCGCAGAACTTTCTGACACTCCAACAGCTGCTGCTACTCTATCCTGCATTTTCTTACAATCTATCACGAACTTTTCTTCCATTGCCCCCCTTTCCATAAAGTTCAAGATTGCTGCACGAGTCTGACTCTTTAGCACCTTACGATGCAGGCTACTTTTAACGCCTTCCATACTGTCACAGATAGGTCTAACGTACATCGCCACTAACCACAATTACTACACAAAGAGAAATTAGAAAGCAGCGCGGGACAGCTGAGTGTAAACTTATGCACTTAACTGTCCTTGCAGCAGGAGCTCTGTTAGGAGGGGATGCGCTACGCGCGATAATGCAAAGTACGCATGCACTCCCAGACATCTTCCTAGCTGACCCGATCTCTACAATATTGGTCCATTCTGATATCCTTGTTCACGCACTTGAATTTCTAATTCACTAGAAAAGTTCGATAGTTTTTAGTCACTGAATTATTATTATTATTATTATTATTATTATTATTATTATTATTATTATTATTATTATTTATTTATTTTCCTTAAATTGTACGTGTACAATTTAGGGGTGGTAGATGGAGAAAGGGCAAGCCCCACATACACTGAAGTGCCTCCATCTCCACATCTGTACATAAACTCTACTGAATATTTACATATAAACTTATGTAGACAATTTTAAATTTACATATTTACACTACAAACACTGTACCCTTAAGAATAATAATAATCTTGATTCATCCTGAAAATATTAGAGTAAGAACACCTAGACATTTATACTCTCACTCAGACTCCTGTATACACACTCATTCACAACCACTCCCACACGCGCACGCATACACATTCGCCCATCCTTCTTGCAATTCTAATTTATACAAGTTATATACATCGCATATGGGCTTCTATTTACATATACATTTTCTTTACTTCGTGGAGGAAGTGAGGAAGAGGAAGCAGCTTTACCTCTGATGGTATAAGGTTCCAGGTACGAGCAGCCCTTGCATAAAACCCATTTAAATATGAGGTTGTTCTAGCGAAGGGAGGGACAAGAGTAACTCCTTGGCCTCTTTTAACAGAGCGGTAATTGAGCTGCAGGCGGTGGAAAGGGGAGAGGTGTGTGTTACCTGTCAGGGATTTCCTAAGGAAGGCTACATCTATTTGTGTACATAACGAGTTCACTGGTGGCAATGACCTGGCTGTGTTTAAGGGGATGTGTTTGTTAATTAAACATTCTGCTCGTCACTGGATACCCTCTAGTTTCCTCATATTTTCCGTTGTCGTTGGATGCCAGGAAGGAAGGCCATATAATAGTATGGGCCGCGCTAGGGAAATATAAGCCGTTCGTAGGGCTTTACTTCTTACTTATAATGTCCAATAACGGACCATTTATATTGGTATTTACTTCTTCCTCCCGATAGACTTCTACGGACGAAACCTAGCGCTCTGTATGCCTTACACCTCACTTCCTCCACGTGTTTATTCCATTTCAGATTGTCCGTAATGTGAATACCAAGCAGTCTGATGGAGTTAGAAGTCGGCAGTTGGATTCCACATAGAGTAGGTTGGTTCTGGAGTGGTTGCTTAGCTCTGCTTAGTCTTATATATTTACACTTCTTAATATTTATATACATTCTATTTACCTCACACCACAGAGCTATACTATCCAGATCCGATTAGAATTTTACAATATCATCACTGTTTTTCATGGCTATGTAAATGACTGTGTCATCGGCATACTGCGCCATGGTTGAATTTACACAATCCGGAAGTCATGTACAGGAGGGGCCCTATCACACTGCCCTGAATTACTCCAGAAGTAATTGTGGTTTGGTCTGATTTGGCTCCTCCGTACACAACACATTGCGTTCGACCCACCAGAAATGACCTCAACCATGACACCAGTTTACCCTGAATGCCATAGTTGCTAAGTTTTAACAGAAGTCTTTGATGTGACACCTGGTCAAAAGCTTTGCTCCAGTCCAGAGTCACACAGTCTATTTGTGAGACATCGGTCTGCTCCAAAGAGAACTGCCAGTCATCAATGACTTTTGTTAAAAGTGTTGTGCAGGATTTTTCCAGAATGAAGCCATGCTGGTTTGAGTTCAACAGGTTTCTCTCCTTGAGAAAATCCAACATACATTTAGCAACTAGTCGTTCCATACATTTACAGACCCCTGATGTTATAGAAACTGGGCGGTAAACATCTACGTTTTCCTTATCTCCATCTTTGAAAACTGGCACTACTTTGGGTTCTTTCCACTCCACAGGTACAGACCCGGTATTAATGGAATAGTTGAAGAGAGAGCAAAGAGAGGACGCCAAGGCGACTGCACAATTTTTGAGAATTCTTGCTGGCACTTGGTCCGGCCCGGTCGCGGCATGAGGTCTTGTTTTCAGAAGGCTCTCCTTTACTTCATTCGTTGAGAAATACAGGTTGGTAAGAGGGAAGAGAGGGGTAGATGTTGTCCTTGAATATAGCATGTTCTCTTCCTCAGTAGGGACAGAGAAGTTACTTTTAAATTTCCTGTTGAAGGTGTCTGCAATTTCTTGTGGTGTGGAGACTGCCGTACCGTTATGTTTAAATACAGGTGGAGCTCTGTTGCAACCTTTACGTCTGAGAAAAGCCCAGAATTCCTTGGAGTTGGTGTTGAGACTGTGGATGTAAGAATCGTAGGAATCTCTGATAGATTGTTTAGCCTTGTTCCTAGCCAGCCTGTATTTCTCCCACTCATAATCGGTTGGATTTCTTTTCCATTTCTGGTACAGGTGGTCCCTTCTTCGAATTTCTCGCACTGTCTCCTTGGTAATCCATGGAGATTTCCGTCTGCTGGTTATATTTACTGTTGTGTGGTTTCTGCTACGCATTGAAAGAAAATTTTCTTCCAGTCATTCCATATCTTGTTTATGTCAGTACTGCCAGTGAAATCTGAGGTGAGGATGGGGAGGCGGTTGGATAGTAAAGTGGATAGATCGTTCCAGTTTGTTCGGGAAAAATTATAAACTGTTCTGGTATGGAGTTTGGGGGATGGTTTTATATGGGTCAGTGTTGCGAGAATTGCCTGATGGTCACAGAATCCAGGAATAGTATTAAGAGATTGGACGGACTGTGGTATGTTACTTAGGAAAAGATCAAGGGTTGAGCGTGTTGTTTGCGTAATACACGTGGCTTCAAACATTAATTGATGAAGGAGTAAATCATAGAAAGCGGAAAGGAATTTATTGGCGAGGGGGTTATTTGGAACAGGTGCAGGATTTCTGGACCACGTAATTTCTAGGTTGAAATCACCGACAATATAAATGGCATCGTAATTTTGTTGTACATGTTGCACATGCTCGAGAGAGAGGATTAGTTCATCGTTCATTTCCGGCGACGACTTAGGGGCGCGATAAATTGATCCAATAAGGAATTTGTGTTTGTTGCAGAATTACACATTGTTATTCCCAATACTTAGCTTTGGTATGGTAACACTCAAAACATTCTCCTATGCAAAGACCTACGTCACATGACAATATATGGTTGTCATTTTCTTCACAGCACGACCGGTGTTATGTTTGGACATGTCATAACAAACCTTGCACATGCGCTGCGCGTGTCCTTTCTTCTTCGCGCCTACTGCAGGTATTCTGTCTGGAAAATGATCTCTACCTACTAGCCTTCCCGCAGTTGATGCTCGTGATTCTTCAGTAATTTCGGCCCCAACACTATTCACCAAATCATCCGCTAAATGTTCACAAAATTTCAAAAGGGAAAGTTTTTGTGAAGAAGCCTTACGGTACAGTATATAGCCATTCACTATGGCAAGATCAAACAGATGGAAGAAAAATTTTTTCCACCACTTGGTCTATTTCCTTGTGAATGCATAATATGCCAACAATTCGTCAGACTTATCAACACCAATATTGAATTTGTTATAGTCTACTACTGCTGATGGTTTGGATTTCTCGTGGCTCCCTCTTGCTGCAGGTACTTCAATCATGTCATCATGTGCAGTGCTCAGCATATACACGTCTCGAACATCTCGCCACTTTATTGCTAGAAGGTGTTCTTTCTGCAATGACATTTTTTCACCCTTTTCCAGTTTTTTCGCGAACTCTGATTTTGGCATTCCTTTCCAGTCTGACACTCCCACAGATGGTCATAATTATACAGTATAAATTGACTACTTGAGAGATGATTGCAGACTGTTGCCTCACTACACTTTCATTCTAAATCTGTGATGTCATATAATCTATCATTAGAACACACACACATAAATTTGAGCTTATCTAACCGGAGCGCGTGAGGAGTACGTATGTCAGCAATTACGTAAGATCTAACTGAGCGCACGTGGCTACGAAACATCGTCCCTAAGTTGCACCACCAATCACAATATTGATCGACAACACCACCTAACAATAGTAAAGGAAATCGACAACACGTCAAAGCAAAAACTAATTCGATAACGTGAATAGCTTTCAAGTGGCTGAATTTCAAAGATCGTGGTAGTAGTATTACTAACAGTGGCACTCAGGCACACGCCATGTAGTAGTAATATTACTACCGAGGGGCGCAAAGTGTAAAAGATGCTCTCCCACCAGGAATACATTGGCTGTATAGAGTTGTCAGAACAGTATGGAAGGATAACGAAATACCTGAAGATTGGACAAAAGGGATGATAGTTCCTACCTTTAAGAAAGGGAGTCAAAGGAAAAGTAAAAATTACAGAGGCATTATCCTCCTATCACATGGCCTTAAAATTATGGAGAAGATCATTGAAGCCAGAGTAAGGGATATACTAGAGCCTATCTTAGAAGAGGAACAACATGGCTTTAGGGCTGGAAGAAGCACAACAGATCTTATATTTGCTTTGAGGTTGTTGGCAGAGAAACACTGGGAAAGAGGAAAAGACCTAATTATTGTGTTCATGGACCTTGAAAACGCATATGATAATGTTCCTACATCAACTATTTGGAAAAGTCTTAGAAAACTTGGTGTACCAGAGTACCTTATTAGTAAGATCCAAAAGCTATATACTAATTGCAAAAGCTGTGTCAGTATTGGAGATGGTCACTCTGAATGGTTCAATATAACCAAAGGAGTACAACAGGGAAGTGCCTATCACCTCTTCCATTCATAGCAGTTATGGATACCATTTTAAAGGAACTGAAAGAAAAAGGTAATAAAGATCTTCAGGATCTGGTGTTTGCAGATGATGTGGCAATATGGGATGAAACAGAGGAGGGAATGCAAAATAATCTGAATGCATGGTGTAAGAATTTTGATGATTATGGAATGAAATTGAACCTATCAAAAACAGTAGCATTGAAAATCAGCAGACATAATATGGAACATACATACATACATTATCATTATAGCCTTTCAGCGTTCAGTCTGCAAGCCTCTGAGAATTTACTAAACGTCGCCACAATCCTCGATTTGCAACTAGTGTTGTGGCCTCATTTAGTTCTATACCTCTTATCTTTAAATCATTAGAAACAGAGTCTAACCATCGTCGTCTTGGTCTCCCTCTACTTCTCTTACCCTCCATAACAGAGTCCATTATTCTCCTAGGTAACCTATCCTCCTCCATTCGCCTCACATGACCCCACCACCGAAGCCGGTTTATGCGTACAGCTTCATCCATCGAGTTAATTCCTAAATTAGCCTTTATCTCCTCATTCCGAGTTCCCTCCTGCTATTGTTCCCACCTGTTTGTACCAGCAATCATTCTTGCTACTTTCATGTCTGTTACTTCTAACTTATGAATAAGATATCCTGAGTCCACCCAGCTTTCGCTCCCATAAAGCAAAGTTGGTCTGAAAACAGACCGATGTAAAGATAGTTTTGTCTGGGAGCTGACTTCCTTCTTACAGAATACTGCTGATCGCAACTGCGAGCTCACTGCATTAGCTTTACTACACCTTGATTCAATCTCACTTACTATATTACCATCCTGGGAAAACACACAACCTAAATACTTGAAATTATCGACCTGTTCTAGCTTTGTATCACCAATCTGACATTCAATTCTGTTGGATTTCTTACCTACTGACATCAATTTAGTCTTCGAGAGGCTAATTTTCATACCATACTCATTGCACCTATTTTCAAGTTCCAAGATGTTAGACTGCAGGCTTTCGGCACAGTCTGCCATTAAGACCAAGTCGTCAGCATAGGCCAGGCTGCTTACTACATTTCC
The DNA here is from genome assembly GCF_040414725.1 of Anabrus simplex. Classification (NCBI taxonomy): domain Eukaryota; kingdom Metazoa; phylum Arthropoda; class Insecta; order Orthoptera; family Tettigoniidae; genus Anabrus; species Anabrus simplex. Next base: position 505,807,293 of record NC_090267.1, on the reverse strand, counting down.
ACCTAACTGAATCCCTCCCTGCCATTTTATACCTTTCAGCATATGATCCATGTAAACTACAAACAGCAAAGGTGAAAGATTACAGCCTTGTCTAACTCCTGTAAGTACCCTGAACCAAGAACTCATTCTACCATCAATTCTCACTGAAGCCCAATTGTCAACATAAATGCCTTTGATTGATTTTAATAATCTACCTTTAATTCCATAGTCCCCCAGTATAGCGAACATCTTTTCCTTCGGTACCCTGTCATATGCTTTCTCTAGATCTACGAAACATAAACACAACTGCCTATTCCTCTCGTAGCATTTTTCAATTACCTGGCGCATACTGAAAATCTGATCCTGACAGCCTCTCTGTGGTCTGAAACCACACTGGTTTTCATCCAACTTCCTCTCAACGACAAATCGCACCCTCCCTTCCAAGATGCCTGTGAATACTTTGCCTGGTATACTAATCAATGAGATACCTCGATAGTTGTTGCAATCCTTCCTGTTCCCTTGCTTATAGATAGGTGCAATTACTGCTTTTGTCCAATCTGAAGGTACCTTACCAACACTCAACGCTAATTTGACTACTCTATGAAGCCATTTCATCCCTGCCTTCCCACTATACTTCACCATTTCAGGTCTAATTTCATCTATTCCTGCTGCCTTATGACAATGGAGTTTATTTACTATCATTTCCACTTCCTCAAGCATAATTTCACCAACATCATTTTCCTCCTCCCCATGAGCTTGACTGTTTGCAACACCACCATGAAATGCAACATAAAAATACAGCACCACCCAGTTGAAGTAATTCACCAATTCAGATATTTAAGAAGCATAATAGCTAATAATAATAGAGCTGATATAAAAATAACAGAGAAACCAAAGGCTCTAACTTTTACAGTATCGTTAGACACCTACTATGGGATGATAAGGTCCTACAAAGAACAAAATGCCGTACAAGTCATATTTCATTTCCATCCTTATATTTCATTTCCATCCTTACATATTCTCTGGAAACCTGCACACTAACATCAAAGGATTGTAGTAGGATTCAAGCCTGCAGAATCAAATTTCTTAGAATTGCCCTGTAAAAGACACGACTTGATCATGTGAAAAATGATTAGATCCAATCTAACCTAGGTCTAAATGAATCGATGGAGGAAAGATTTAGGTCATCTAGCCTTAAGTGGTTTGGGCATGTTAAACAAATGAGTAGAACAAGGTTACCATGTTCTTATTTAGAAAAGAGAATAACAGGCAGAAGACCACTGGAAGACCAAGAAGATGACGTGGAGAGAAGAGGATGGAATCGGGAATGTCATGGACAACAAAATCTTTTTGAATAGGCAACTTTGAAAGACGCTCCTTTTCAAACAATCTACCCTGCTCACTGGAAGGGCAAACCGATGATGATGATGATGATGATGATGATGATGATGATGATGATGATGACTCAGAATTAAATTTTCACTAGCGGCTTCATTGTTCAGTAGAGACGAAAGAAATATTTTAAATTATTTAAAAAACTAGGTAAAATGCTGTTACAATAAAATAAGTCTGAAGTGGGCTGAACAGCAAAAAAATTTTTGCAGATGACCGTGAATTTAAGATGAGAATAAGACCGGTGCACAGATTTTTCATTACGCACCAAAATATTCTAATAATTTTCTTTTAGCAGCATTGTCCGAACTAATACGTCCCGAAAATATCATCAAGCACCGTAGAAATCACAATACATTTTAAGTTAATGGACCACAAGCACCTTTCATGGTTCGAACATATCTTGAAGTTTATTATTATTATTATTCTTTCCAATGAGGCCTGCTAAGGACCATGTGCCAATTTCAGTTCAGTTCTTCATACTTTGTTGTTTTCTCTTTCGTTCCTTCCAATATTCTTTCATCCTTTCACTATGCTGTTTCTGTCCTCGGACCACTTTGCACCAGGTTTCTTGTTCGATCTTCCTTGGAATCCTTCCATACTTGCTACCTTCTTTTTAAAAATCTCTCTGTCTATAGATTCTTCTTCTTATATTATTTCTTTCTAAATCTTTCTTTACTTCTTGAATCCAGCTAGTTGTTGCTTTTTTGTCCCCAGGGCACTTGAATATGCTTTTTGTTAATCTGGAATCATCCATTCTGTTAATATGTCCAAAAAATTGCAATCGCCGTTTTCTTATGGTTTCTGTTACGTTCCTGTATATTTCATCATTGGATTTTAATTTCCATACTTCTGTTGTTTTTACAGGGCCTAAGATTTTTCTCATGATTCTCCTTTCTAGTACCTCAAGTTTATCTAATCTCTAGTTTAGTACCGGGCATTCACTTGCATGTAGGCATTCCGGTTTCACCACTGTAGTGTAGTGCCTTATTTTAAGATTTTTATATAGACACTTTTTGTTATAAAAATTCTTTGTGATGCCATATGCTCTTTCCATCTTGTGTACCCTTTTTTCTACTGCAGATTTATCTAAACCATTTTCTTGAATTATTTCTCCCAGATATTTGAATTTCATTACTCTTTCCACTGGACCAATATCTGTTGCCAGAAATTTTGGAGCATTCTTGACATTTGTAATAAATTTTGTTTTTTCTACAGAGGTTCTCAAACTTGTCTGGTTGGCTATTTCTTTCAAGAGATGGATTTGTGTTGTTGCACTTGCTAGGTTTTCTGACAATATAGCAAAATCGTCTGCAAATGCTAGGCAATTTATTTCAGTGCCTTTGTTTCTTCTCCCCAAAGTGACTGGCAAAATGTGTTCTTTAAGCTTTACATTCCAAATTCTTACAATTTTCTCTAGAACACAGTTGAATAGAAGTGGTGACAAACCGTCACCTTGCCGTACCCCTGTATTTATCTTAATAGGTTTTGATATATCACCCATAAATTTCAACTTTGAAATTATCAGTAAGTGTTTCACGTATTAGGTTTGCCAATTTAGTTTTTACTCCAAATTCACATCTTGTTTTATCTATGGTTTCTCTATGAACCGAGTCAAAGGCCTTTTTAAAAAATAGAAGTTAATTGTTGTTATTAATTTGAAATGAAATTCAATATTTTGGAAGGAGGTAGAATAACTCAGTATACTCGTAGGATTTAATTTCACCAACATGCTTGCAACAGGAACAGTATCTTAATTATGGAAGTAGTTGAAATGTCAGACATTAAACAGTATAATTTCAGACATATTGCAGTTGGACACGTTGACAATGCAGCGGTCAGACAGCAATTCTGAATACAAACTTACCAGAGTAGATGACCAGATTAAATTTAAAATGCTTGCCTAGAGCGCACCAAATTCATAATTTATGAAGAAGCACCAGATAAAATGTTGAAGGAGATTGCACATGAGAACACTGCAGGCAACTACATGAACACAAATTACACACCACCCTGTTTTAAAGAAATATTAACACCACACAAAAAAATTACTCAAGCTCGAAGCCCTTATTCACTCCATTTTATGGTAGTCTGAAGACATCCTTCCCAACCATAAAGGCTAGGAGGGAGAAACACATCAGCCCATCCACCGTGCAAGACAGATACCAGACGAAAACAAGTTTGCAAGTTAGCCCGCTCGAGAGCGCTGCAGTACAGTTGAAGTCTAGGAACGGTAACCAATCACAACAAATCTGTAAATAGGAATACCTTAAAATGTAGTGACAAGATAATAGTTCACTGAATTTATAAATGGCATCCGGTAGCTGGTTAATGGTCAGTAATGCGTTGTTAACTTGTTCCTTTTAAATTTTGGAGGGGAATATCACTTATGGCTACAACGAGAATAATAACTGTCCTCGTACAATTGTGCTGCTATAGCTTGTGAGGGACATCCTAGACTTTGTCTCGCTAACTCTTAAAATACTGGATATGACATTGTTTTACAGCCAGCTGCCCTTCCTACTGCCAACTTGCCACCCTTGACAGCTACCTCTAACCTAGAGAACAAATGCTACCTGATGGATTTTTTAAGTGTCATTTCATCTGTTGACATCCAACCATAGCCATTGACTCCTTTAAGGTGTCAGGTTAAGTTTCTGCTACCCACCACTTGGCGGTCTTCAGTCCCTGGGTGTACAGTCTTCTCCATCCCATAGCAGAAAAATCCTGGCCAGACATAATGATCCACTATACACAACAAATACTAATTTTTCAGACCAAAATCCATCAATTACTTCTGTACTTCAGAGCAACTTTTCCAGACACTAATGACCCTACATAAAAAATAGTTTATTAGAGTAACTACCAACCCCATTACAACCAGGGATGCAGTGGTGCCGGACCACACCAGATCTGAGTTTGAAACCAGTCTGGAAAGGCAGAATGCAGACTGAAACCTATTCCCCTTTAAATTGACTTAAGTTTTCTTTGTTTTATAATATTTTAATGTTTTAAATCTTCCACAGTATTTCAAAAGCCAGCAGTGAAGAACTTCCAAATCAAATCACAACTGAAAACTGTATTTGTGCTTACACTCCTTCATCAATCTCTAGAATTTGTGATATTAAATATTACTTCAAATTTCTAAATGTGGCAGAACTTTTACTTTTTAAATTAAAAGAAAAAATTACTAGCCTTTTTCAGTAGTTTCATTTCCGTGTAGTTTCTTTTTTCTTTCTTTCTTTCTTTCTTTCTTTCTTTCTTTCTTTCTTTCTTTCTTTCTTTCTTTTATTCCTGGATCATGCTTCAGTCAGTTTATGCTTTGCAGGTTATAAACTTAATTTTCCTTGTCCGTATTGAAGATCTACTTGTGATACAATTCCTTTAGTTTTGCCAATTGCCACCTTTTCAATACAATAAAAATATATTACAAACTTACATATTTATTATGGTGTTTACCTGGTACATGTTTCGCTCCTTTTCGTGAGCATCATCAGCCAAACTATCATTAATCTAAGATTGTGTAAGGTCATAAAACAATTCTTTTGGTTCAAGATTACTCCTATAAAACTAATTGACAATCTTATAACATTTTAAAAATCACACAACAATAATTATGTCTTAAGTAAACACTTTTTGTCTAAAATCTTCTTCAGTCCAAACATTTTATCGCCGAAACTCATCCGGTGAACATCTTTTAAAATTGTTTAAAAATAAGAATAATATAAAAAACTTTGAAATTTGGCTAGTTGTGTTGATTCCCGTTGCTTAACCTGTATAATTGTCATTAAAACTTCATAACAGTATTGAATATTTTCTGCAGTTGATAATTGTCATTATGGTCGATAGACTTGTTCTTGTTGCTGGAGTAACATTTATAAAATGTATTGGTATTAATTTATATTGTCAGTGGAGTAAAATTGTTCGTGAACAGACTTGTTGATGAAACACTTTTTGATGTGATATTGGATTTAAAATGTTCTCGAACGTTCCATAATGGCTCGTTGGTGTATTTTCCTTTCTGCTGCGAAATTGTTTGATGTTACTCCTAGCCTCTTGAGAACTACTTGTTATCCTGTTTGCATTTCTTGTGTTGTATGAGTGAGTGTGGAGTGTGGTGAAGATGAGAGATGGATGATTTTATGAAATTGTGAAGAAGGCTTTCTGCCTTACTTCATCCTAGTTGTTCTGGACTGGAAGTAGGCATTTCCTCCATACCTTGCAAACATTATGATTTTCCCGCCAATACTTGGGTAGCTGATTGCAGTGGTTTCCCACTGGGTGATGCGGTCACCACATGCCTACGCCTAAATCTTAGTTGTTGTTTGAGCCATCAGTCCTTAATGTGGTTTGATGCAGCTCTTCATGCCACCCTATCCTGTGCTAACCTTTTCATTTCTTCGTAACTACTACATCCTACATCTCTTCTAATCTGCCAGTCATATTCATACCTTGCTCTACCCCTACCGTTCTTACCGCCTACACTTCCCTCAAAAACCAACTGCATAAGTCCTGGGTGTCTTCGTTAATTACTTAATAAATGTTTACTTTCTGCACAAAAAGAAAAGACCTTGATCTTTTTTTGTAGTTTGCAAAATTTCCATTACATTCTTTTAGTTTCTATGGGGGAATATTGTAAAAAACATAAGAAAATGACCTTACCAACTGTGGTTAGAGGTGATGGTTTTTACTTATATTTTATTTATGTTGAACAGGCACACAGTTTCCTGCTGTTAACAGAGCCATTGAGAAGTATGTGAACAAGAAGGGCGAATTTCCTGATTTCTTGGACATATTGAAACTTCTCAAGGCATCATACGAAGCTGAAAAAATCACAGTTACCCCTGAACAGCTCCGTATTCAAGGTAAGTTGTGTTAGTTCATTTGTGCATTTAAAGAAACATTATGATTAGTGTGGGTGGGGGGTGCAGACGAAAATATACCCACAGTATTCCCTGCCTGTCGTAAGAGGCGACTAAAAAAGGGCAACCTAGGGATGATTAAGGACCATGAGACTACTTGTAATTAGTACCTTCATGCGAGGAACACCATCGGACCCTTTACGTGTGAGTAGTACCACTATGTCAGGTACACAATAGGTTTGTGATTAGTAGCAACAGAGGTTGAATCAGTATGGGTTTTACAGTACCCGTGATTAGTACCACTATATGAATGATACCGTGGGTCTGCATTGCTTGTAATTAGTACCAAATACAGTAGAGGCAATACACGACACTTACGGATTTCGCCTTGCTAAAATGGGAGACAATTCGACAGTGGCGCTCCTAGTGACTTGACCTGAACAAATCGCTCTAAATTCAAATATCAATGGAAATGTATATACGGAAATGGATAAATAAATTACGTCTAGAAAGAAAGTGGTATTGAGATATTAACTTCGAAGTTGCTAAAGCAATTCTGGATAAATGAATGAAGAATTATTTAAAAGGTTATTATTCAAAGACTGAAATTAGACATATAAACAAGGTGTGAAATGGACTGCTGTGAAATGGCTTGATTTTTCATTTATGCATTACTTTTTTAGCTTTAGCATACCTGCCTGAAATCTTACGGTTGGATTTGTCTTTTTTCCTCATTTAAAAACATTGTATCATCACATTAAGACATTTGTCAATAAAAATATCGGCACATTCCTTACACATATGATGCAATGAATTAACATTTAATAGCTGCACAATTTTCCTCTTAACATGAAGCCTACTAACAGAAAGAAAATCTAAAATCCCGGCTTTAATCTGAGAAGAGGGATAAAAGAAAGAAAAGTTTGAAAATGTTGTCGATAGTGATGCTTTGAGGAATATTTACGTACAATTAGAGTAAAAATGTAACATACCCTTGGCTGTATAGTCGAGGATTTTTAAAGTCGCTGACCTGGAAATGATCTGAACAGATCTTATAATTCTTATACAAGCGTAACGTCCCTTCTTTCTTATACACTTTATCCAAATCGCTTCTGTGACATTTCAAAACCCACAGATCACACCTACAACAACACATTGGTATTGAAGGTTAACTGCTGCACTATACAATAAAATATGCGTATTATATTTTAAGCCCGTTAAAACATGGGTCGAGCAGGTCAGAAGGTTATGAAGTACTATATAAATCTCTGTCACTGGAAGAATATATATGCAAACACAATATTACTTACATGTTCTTGTCACGAGGGAACCTGAAGAACGACCACGCATTTTTCTCTACTTCGTAATTACTGCAGCCAAACACAGCACATACCTTTCCCCTCATGTTGAGAGGAGATATCAAGGAATGACACACGTTACTATTTAATTATGTCAACTCACTGAAAACGCATAAATAACACCAAAAACTTCACACAAAAATACACGTGCTCTTATGAGAGTATCAGTACCGTTCAGGTCTATCCGCTGGAGTGAGCTCCAATAGCTGACCCTCGATATCTCGCTCAGTGTCGCGTATTGTCTCTACTGTATTTGTTAGTACCCACAATGTGTGGAACACTGTAAGTCTGCGTTACTTATGATTAGTATCACTACATGAGAAATACCATGGTTCTTACTTTCCTAGCGATAAGTACCATTATGAGGGGCCGTTCATCTGGATCTTGGACCCTTTTAGACAAGAAGCATCATCGATTCAGGATTGTATTTTGGAAGCAGCCTCTTAGTCAGTATATACTATTGTTTTGGGATAGTTTCTGGAAAGGTGGGGCATTTACAGTCTTGCTTTAGTTATCCACTCAAGTCAATACATAAAATATTTATTGTCTCTAAAGGGACATTACAATACAAACGTTAATTGGTACATGTTTCATTCCCTGTATCGAGCATCTTCAGCCATCTTTTATATGACTTTCTCAAGGTTGAGTCATACATAAAACCTTATTTATAATAATTTTGTTCATTGAAAATGTTTTGCACAATAAATTTTCATCACTACTTAAAAAGTAAACAAGTAAAATTGACAATTAAATTGTATCATTAATGGACTACACGTTAATTACGTTATATTGATAAAATGTCATCACTACATAAAAAGTAAACAAAAAAATTCTTTTTGACAATTGTATTATTAATGGACTAGATGTTAATGACATAATATTGATGTCCAAATCATATTAAATATGCCAATTAAATTGAACGATTTGGCTAATTCTCGTTTGTTTCTTGATTCTTCAAATTCTGTTAGTGTATTTATCGGAGTTTCAAATGAAATTAGTGAAAGTTAAAGGATTAAACTTACAATATTTTTTTCCGTTGTGAGAACTACATCATTATTAAGGGGTGGACCATTTGAAGTTTATACTCTGTTGTGTGCATTATACTTGTAGTCTTCATAATCTTCAACTGATTTAAGTCGGCCTATATTTACTGGTCAGATTGTTGATTGGCGTAGTTTAAAGGGACACCAATAATTGTTACATAGAATTGTTGTATACTGCAACGCTATGGATGATTGTGTCCCTTTGTTTCACGCTTTTTTGTTTAGCTGTGTTGATACTGCTACACGGCTGAAAGCAACGGGAAACTACAGCCGTAACAAACTCCCGACGACATGCAGCTTTCTCTGTGTGAATGATTTACTGATGATGGCTTCCTCCCGGGTAAAATATTCCGGAGATAAACTAGTCCCCCCTTTGTATCTCCGGGTGGGGACTACACGAGAAGGGGCGATCATCAGAAAGATGGATACTGACATTCTGCGAGTCAGAGTGTGGAATGTTAGAAGTTTGAATCGTTCTGGTAGGTTAGAGAATCTGAAAAGGGAGATGGATAGACTAAAGTTAGATGTAGTTGGTGTAAGTGAAGTACGTCGGCAGGAAGAACAGGATTTTTGGTCATTCGACTACCGAATTATCAACACAAAATCAAACAGGGGAAATGCAGGAGTTGGTTTAATAATGAATAAGAAAATAGTTCAGCGGGTAAGCTACTACGACCAGCATAGTGAAAGAATTATTGTCGTCAAGATAGACACCAAACCAATGCCCACCACAATAGTGCAGGTCTATATGCCTACTAGTTCAGCGGATGATGAGAAAATCGAAAGAATATCTGAAGAGATAGAAGATTTAATACAATATGTAAAAGGTGATGAGAATCTAATAGTGATGGGAGACTGGAATCCAGTGGTAGGCCTAGGAAGAGAAGGTAATACAGTAGGAGAATTCGGTTGGGACAAAGGAACGAAAAAGGAAGTCGGCTGGTTGAATTCTGCACTGATCATAATTTAGTCATTGCCAATACTTGGTTCAAACACCACAAACGACGGCTGTATACATGGACGAGACCTGGAGACACTGGAAGGTATCAAATAGACTTCATTATGATTAGGCAGAGATTCAGAAACCAGGTGTTGGATTGCAAAACTTTTCCAGGAGCAGACGTAGACTCTGACCACAACTTGCTGGTCATGAAATGTCATCTGAAGTTGAAGAAATTGAAGAAAGGAAGGAATGCAAGGAGTTGGGATCTAGACAGGTTGAAAGAAAAGAGTGTGAGGGATTGTTTCAAGGAACATGTTGCACAAGGACTAAATGAAAAGGATGAAGGAAACACAATAGAGGAAGAGTGGATTGTCATGAAAAATGAAGTCAGTTGGGTGCTGAGGAAATGTTAGGAAGGAAGAAAAGATCAACTAAGAATCAGTGGATAACTCAGGACATCCTAGACCTGATTGATGAACGACGAAAATACAAGAATGCTAGAAATGAAAAGGGCAGAAAAGAATACAGGCGATTAAAGAATGAAATGGATAGAAAGTGCAAAGTAACTAAGGAAGAATGGCTGAACGGGAAGTGCAAGGATGTCGAAGGTTGTATGGTCCTAGAAGAGGTAGATGCTGCATACAGGTAAATCGAGGAAACCTTTGGAGAAAGGAAATCTAGATGTATGAATATCAAGAGCTCAGATGGAAAGCCACATTAGGGAAAGAAGACAAAGCAGAAAGATGGCAGGAACATATCCAACAGTTGTATCAAGGTAAAGAAATAGATGACGGGATTCTGGAACAAGAAGAGGCTGTTGTTATTGTTGAAATGGGAGACCTAATTTTGAGGTCAGAGTTTGACACAGCTGTGAGAGACCTAAAAAGGAACATGGCACCTGGAATTGATGACATTTCCTCTGAATTACTGACTGCTTTAGGAGAAACCAGCATGGCAAGGTTATTCCATTTAGTGTGTAAGATGTATGAGACAGGGGAAGTGCCATCCGATTTTCGGCAGAATGTAGTTATACCTATTCCGAAGAAAGCCGGAGCTGTCAAGTGTGAAAACTACCGCATCATTAGTTTAGTATCTCGTGCCTGCAAAATTTTAACATGTATTATTTACAGAAGAATGGAAAGACAAGTTGAAGCTGAGTTGGGAGATGACCAGTTTGGCTTTAGAAGAAATGTAGGAACACGTGAAGTAATCTTGACGTAACGTCTTATTTTAGAGGATCGAATTAAGGAGGACAAGCCCACGTACATGGTGTCCGTAGATCTAGAAAAGGCATTGAATAATGTTGATTGGACCAAGCTATTTAAGATTCTGAAGGTGATTGGGATCAGATACCGAGAACGAAGAGTTATCTACAATTTGTATAAAAATCAGTCTGCAGTGATAAGAATCGAGGGCTTTTTTAAAGAAGCAACAATCCAGAAAGGAGTGAGGCAAGGCTGCAGTTTGTCCCCCCTCCTCTTCATTGTTTACATAGAACAGGCAGTAAAGGAAATCAAAGAGAAATTTGGAAAGGGAAACACAATCCAAGGGGAGGAAATCAAAACCTTGAGATTTGCCGATGATACTGTTATTTTATCTGAGACTGCAGAAGATCTCGAAGCTGCTGAATGGTATGGACGAAGCTTGGGTGAGTACAAGATGAAAATAAATAAGTCCAAAACGAAAGTAATGGAGTGCAGTCAAGTGATGGCTGGTGGTGCAGGAAATATTAGATTAGGAAATGAAGTCTTAAAGGAAGTAGATGAATATTGTTACTTCGGTAGTAAAATAACTAATGATGGCAGAAGTAAGGAGGACATAAAATGCAGTCTAGAACAAGCAAGGAAGAGCTTTCTTAAGAAAAGAAATTTGCTCACTTCAAACATTGATATAGGAATTAGATGTTTCTGAAAACTTTCATCTGGAGCATGGCGTTGTATGGAAGTGAAACATGGACGATGATTAGCTCAGAAAGGAAGAGAATAGAAGCTTTTGAAATTTGGTGTTACAGAAGAATGCTGAAGGTGAGATGGATAGATTAAGGCTCTATAAGATTGGTATGCTTAGCCGCCATTTTGGTTCATACATGCGCAATGGGCCATGTGATCAAACTCTAGTTTCTCCTACGAGCGCTCGCTTCGTCACGTTGAACATATTGCTTTAATCAACGCGTGCAGGGACAGAACAGTGCTATATTTGTGTGGATATTTACTACATAATGGTGGGTTGTTCTGCACCTAATTGTAGTAATGTCTCTACTGCGGTATACAGGTTCCATAGATTCTCTTCTGGTCTGCATTATGCCTCCACTGCCTCTTCTACACCTTCTACTTCAACTGCTGACTTAAACCTGCTTCCAGCTCCCGCTGACGTTACTACATCCCTTAAATCAGACACATTGATCATTCAATAGTCAGTTCTGCCCCTAAAGTGCGGCAAGAGGAGTTCAACATCCAAACACCACAGTTACAATATTTGTCAAAACTAACTTCATATGGAAGAAATAATTTGTTTAACTTGGTGGTAATACAATAAATGGATTTTTGTAAACCAAGATCTGTGGTAGACCTATATGCAGACAGGTTTTAAACTATAAGCTTTCTGACTCAAGCTCTGAAATATTCGTATTTTTTAACATTGGGGTGAAAGAAACCAAATTGTGAATTTATGAAATTAATTTGTAACTGTGAGGTCTACCATAGGGACTATAAGCATTATATAATGCAAAATGGTGCAAATCTTGTAACGGAGAAAAATTTGAATGATAAATTTAGCAGTACATATTCTCCAACATGCTTTAATTTAAAAGAAAAAATGCTAGACACTTCTTCAAAATTCTATCCTATATTGTTGTGGACTTTAAAAAAAAAATTATGGAAACGAGGTAAAATGTATGGAACTGCTTCGGAAAAGAAGAGAAAAATGTAAGCAAGGAATGGAATGTTATTGTTTTGTAAATACTGTAATAAAAAGAAGACAGTAAATTTGTAAAATATTACTCAAATATTTTTTTTTTATGTACTGTCTGAGCAAGTTAACCAACGTTGCAACCCTTTCTTCCTTTCTTTCTTTCTTTCTTTCTTTCTTTCTTTCTTTCTTTCCTAATCTGCTTACCCTCCAGGGTTGGTTTTTCCCTCGGACTCAGCGAGGGATCCCACCTCTACCGTCTCAAGGGCAGTGTCCTGGAGCGTGAGACATTGGGTCGGGGGATACTACTGGGGAGGATGAGCAGTACCTCGCAAGGCGGCCTTACCTGCTGTGCTGAACAGGGGCCTCGGTGAGGGATGGGAAGATTGGAAGGGATAGACAAGGAAGAGGGAAGGAAGCGGCCGTGGTCTTAAGTTAGGTACCATCCCAGCATTTGCTTGGAGAAGTGGGAAACCACGGATGGCTGAGGTAGGAATCGAACCCACCTCTACCGAGGCTGAGTGGACCCCGTTCCAGCCCTCGTACCACTTTTCAAATTTCATGGCAGAGCCGGGAATCGAACCCGGGCCTCCGGGGGTGGCAGCAAATCACACTAATCGCTGCACCACAGAGGCGGACTGTTGCAACCCTTTGAAATTTAATAAGGTGAGTCGTGTTGAGAAATCATACTACTCAAAGCAGAGGAATCTCTGTAAAAAAGAAGTACTGTTAACTTTGCCAAAGTCAAACATTATCAATATTCTCTACAGGTCGTGGGTCACTCCCCTTACAAATCACTGGTAACTGATTATCAGTGCAATACTTCAGGTTGGGGGAGAAGATTCAGCTATAGAAGTAGTTATCTATTCCTATTTTCTTCCCGAATGTAATTATTTGTTTCATGAATGTTCGGTTAAACAAACTAAAATCCTCTGTTCGTTACAACTGCATAAGCTGATGAGATTAATAACACTCACCAAAACCGAGCTCGATAGTTGCAGTCGCTTAAGTGCGGCCAGTATCCGGTATTCTGGAGATAGTGAGTTCGAACCCCGCTATCGGCAGCCCTGAAATTATTCTTCCGTGGTTTCCCATTTTCACACCAGGCAAATGTTGGGGCTGTACTTTAATTAAGGCCACGGCTGCTTCCTTCCCACTCCTAGCCCTTCCCTGTCCCGTCGTCACCATAAGACCTATCTGTGTCGGTGCGACGTAAAGCAACTTGTAAAAAAAAAACACCAAAAATAAAGTTTATTTTGCACAGAATGTTCTTTAAATACTGGTAAATAAGAGAAGGGACTGAATTTTAGAAGAAAGAAATAAACTTAAAGAATCCCAGGTACTTGGGTGTGTTCGTCTTCATATATCACATTTCAGCATTGTTTTTGTTCGAAGAATATTTTTCTTATTATTTCGACAACATTGAAAATAACGCTGAATCAATTTTACGCAAGTATGAAATACCAACCGAGATCATGTGGTACCAAATCTTCTATCACAATTTATATATCTTTAACACTGACGGATTACCACGTTAAATTCCACGATTTAAGAATGACATTAGCCTATATCAATATCACGATGTCCCTCATTTGATTAGACCGTACCGCGGCGCATAGCTTACGAACAACCTATCTACTTATCAATAATATAATTGTAAAAAAACGATTTATTGTTAAGCTATTTTTTTCTAATATTTCTCCGGTGAGAGTACATCCCTAGTTTGTTTGTTTATTAAAAGGAAAATTATCAACGGCGTTGCTTTTACAATCACCGTCTCGAGTAAAATTACACTTAAGGTACGAAATATACTAATATTTATGTTGAGTAATCGTTTGAGTCATACTGAGAATGAGTATTTTTACAGTATATTAGTTTAGCATTATTTTCTAGCGTCGAGAACAGTAAAAAAAGAGGGATATATAAGGCTGGGGCGGCCAACTGCCTTACCAACGTAGTGCAGGAATGAACCATAATGGCGGGCGAGCATACCTAGTCTTTAGAGAGCCCTAGGATAGATCGAATCGCAAATAAAGAGATACTGAATCGATTTGGTGAGAGGAGATAGATTTGGCTAAATTTGACGAGAAGAACAGATAGAATGATCGGGCACATCTTAAGACACCCAGGACTTGTTCATTTGGATTTTGAAGGAAGTGTAGGTGGAAAGAACAGTAGGGGTAGACCAAGTATGAATATGGCAAGCAGATTACAGCAGATGTAGGATACAGTAGTTACGTAGAAATGAAAAGGTTAGTAGAGGATAGGGTGGCATGGAGAGCTGCATCAAACCAGTCTAGGGACTGATGACTCAAACACACACTGCAACAAGCACAACTAAACAAAAAAGCGTGAAACAAAGGGACACAATCATCCATAGTGTTGAAGTATACAACAAATCACATCTATGTAACAATTATTGGTGTCCCTTTATTATTATTATTATTATTATTATTATTATTATTATTATTATTATTACTACTACTACTACTACTGCTGCTATTATTACTTTATTATTAACGCATCTTTATTGTGGCAAACTTTAAACTACGCTTATCAACAATCTGACCAGTAAATTTAGGCTGACTTAAATCAGTTGAAGAATGTGAAGACTACAAGTATAATGCACACAACAGAGTATAAACCTCCAGTGGTCCATCCCTTAATAATGATGTAGTTCTCAAAACACTACGGAAAAAATACTGCATTTTTATTGTCCGATTCGTTGGCTGAATGGTCAACGTACTGGCCTTCGGTTCAGAGGGTCCCGGGTTCGATTCCTGGCCGGGTTGGGGAATTTAACCTTAATTGGTTAATTCCAGTGGCTCGGGGGCTGGGTGTTTGTGCTGTCCCCAACATCCCTGCAACTCACACACCACACATAACACTATCCTCCACCACAATAACACGCAGTTACCTACAAATGGCAGATGCCGCCCACCCTCATCGGAGGGTCTGCCTTACAAGGGCTGCACTCGGCTAGAAATAGCCACATGAAATTATTATACTCATTTTTATTTGAAACTCCTATAAATACACTAACAGTATTTGAAGAATCAAGAAACAAATAAGAATTAGCCAAATCTTTCAATTTAATTGGGGTGGTTTTTTTTGCTTTACGTCGCACTGACACAGATAGGTCTTATAGCGACGATGGGACAGGAAAGGGCTGGGAGTGGGAAGGAAGCAGCCGTGGCCTTAATTAAAGTACAGCCCCAGCATTTACCTGGTGTGAAAATGGGAAACCACGGAAAACCATTTTCAGGGCTGCCGACAGTGGGGTTCGAACCTACTATCTCCCGAATACTTGATACTGACTAAATTATACACTATTGAGATTCTTCCACTGTTTTGATACTTTATTTTGCCTTTTGGCAAATTTATTATTTATATGTCAACAGTACATGTTTCGTTCCTTATTTAGGAACATCCTCAGCTGTTATAGTGGCTTAGGTGAATGGTTAAGATTTTAAACACATAGATTTACAAATACATTGATTCACTTAAAAACTAAATACGAATTAAGATAGATGATATTAAAGACAATGTGGGGTTAGTGTGTTACTGGTATGAGAGCAGATGATTACATGGTTGATTGACTTAAAACTATGTCTATTCATTAGAATAGTTGTTCAAAAAATTTTTCACTTTGTTACATAAAAAGTCTGCATGCAATTAAAAAATTTTAAAAAATGTTTAACTTCATAAGATTGTTCAAATTGTTGAAAGTTTTTCTTCTTTTCCTTCCAGGTAAGTTGTTGTATGTTGTGTGCTTGCTTATAGTGCCTTTGATTGAGTTTAATGTGGAAACTTTGGAGCTGATTGCTGATCTATTAATGTGAAGGGAGCCTCGTTTCAAATTTCTGAAATGAAATAAAATACGGTAGTGGGAATTTGTTCGAAAGCATGTGTCTTTTTGCGTAATAATAGAATAAGAAGATGTACACTATTATAGGGAAGGATCCACCTTTCAATACTCCGTAGTAAGTTGAACTAAAAAGTAGTTACAACCTGTTTATTGGGACCAGTATCAACACATTTCAAGTGTCATCATCAGCCAATTAGCGAAGATCTTAAAACAGCTAGTACATTGAATACAGGCAAAAAATTAACATTGTATCATATCGTAGCAATTCAGGGCTGGGTAGAGGGGATGTACAAAATGGCGGAAGGATAAGCAAGACAGGGCCTCCTAAAGTTGATGCCGTGACTGTAACCGACACGCCCCCTCCCATCTCCGCAGCCCCACCTCCCCGCAGGAAGGAGCATACAACGGAATACACACACCATTACTTCACCAGACGCAAAGCAGCATCAAAAATCCCTCCAGGGTCACAGTAGAATCGGAATTCAGCTATAGCAAGGTAAAGGAACTTTTTTTATACATTCTATTATTATGCAAAAAGACACATGCTTTCGATCAAATTCCCACTACCGTATTTTATTTCATTTCAGAAATTTGAAACGAGGCTCCCTTCACATTAATAGATCAGCAATCAGCTCCAAAGTTTCCACATTAAACTCAATCAAAAGCACTATAAGCAAGCACACAACATACAACAACTTACCTGGAAGGAAAGGAAGAAAAACTTTCAACAATTCGAACAATCTTATGAAGTTAAACATTTTTAAAAAATTTTTAATTGCATACAGACTTTTTTGTAACAAAGTGAAAAATTTTTTTGAACAACTATTCTAATGAATAGACATAGTTTTAAGTCAATCAACCATGTAATCATCTGCTCTCATACCATAACACACTAACCCCACATTGTCTTTAATATCACCTATCTTAATTCGTATTTAGTTTTTAAGTGAATCAATGTATTTGTAAATCTATGTGTTTAAAATCTTAACCATTCACCTAAGCCACTATAACAGCTGAGGATGTTCCTAAATAAGGAACGAAACATGTACTGTTGACATATAAATAATAAATTTGCCAAAAGGCAATATAAAGTATCAAAACGGTGGAAGAATCTCAATAGTGTAAAATTTAGTGATTAAATTTTGATACGGAAAATGAAGCTGATTACTTGCAATACTGGATACTGACCGCACTTAAGCGACTGCAGCTATCGAGCTCGGTAATTGGCATATTTAATATGACTTGGACATCAATATTATGTCATTAGCATCTAGTCCATTAATGATAGATTTTAATTGTCAAAAAAAATCTTATTTACTTTTTAAGTAGTGATGACATTTTATCAATATAACATAATTAACGTCTAGTCCATTAATGATACAATTTAATTGTCAATTTTACTTGTTTACTTTTTAAGTAGTGATGAAAATTTATTGTGTAAAACATTTTCAATTAACAAAATTATTATAAATAAGTTTGACTCAACCTTGAGAAAATTGTATAAAAGATGGCTGAAGGTGCTCGATACAGCGAGCGAAACATTTGCCAGTTAACGTTTGTATTGTAATGTCCCTTTAAAGACAATAAACATTTTTATGTATTGAATTGAGTGGACAATAAAAACAAGAATTGTAAATACTAGTAGTAAGTTCAATACGAGTAAAAATATGAAATTGAATATTTATGCAAGGTGGGCCATTGCGGGTCGAATTCATTGATTGTTTTAAGTTTGCAGTCATTGTTCATTTTTTTTTTTAATTCTAGTCAGAGGATTAATTTTGGAATTATTTTTAACTTCAGTATTGCCTGTTGGACCTGATTATTATTATTATTATTATTATTATTATTATTATTATTATTATTATTATTATTATTATTTTAAATTCATAATTGTCCATTCTTTCTTTCTTCATCATGATGTTTTTAATTCTGCTCGGTGGACTTTTGGACTTTTAGATTATCATTACATTTCATCTCATTTCGTACCATTAGGGGCCGTTGACCTAGATGTGTTAGGCCCCTTTAAACAACAAGTGCGGATTTTTGGAAGGAGGCTGACATAGAATGGAATGTTAATTTAACTGCAATGCCTGCATTAAGTTTCTGGCTGGTTTAAAACTTGTAAATCATTGGTAGCCTTTACATACTAAAGTTCATATCGCAAGGCAGTTGATTCTTAATTTCAGGGGGTGGTAGCATTATACACAAATCTCTTGTGTTAACTCTGTTCTGTAGGATTTTCTCTTTATTGAAAGTGAAATTTCTGTCCTCTCTTAGCAAAAGCTGTATTTCAAGATGTTGGTGGTCAGCTGCAGAAGAAGCGGCAATTAGATTATTGGGATTGTCACTGCACGTACTTGGGCAGTGAGAGAGATCCGGCTGAAGACAGTCCTGAACTAAGAGCAAAACTACAGGAAAATAAAGTGAAATATGGCAAACGCATTGATGAGGTACTGTATATAGGTCATATCAAGTTGGAGAAGGGGGCGTGAGGAGGAATAAGAAAGGAACACATACAATAGGAGTGAACATAATGCCGTTGGCGTTTATATGGAATGCCAAACTACTCTCACTGGGTCGTTCACGTATATAACTTCAAAACAAATGCCATTGACATTGTGTTCATCCTATTATATGTGCTCCATTTCTGTCCCCAAAAGAGCACACCAGGGTAATGTTGTGGATATATTTGTGAAAATAAGGTTATACAGTTATTGGTGGCGAAGCATGACAGTTTGCACACATCGTAAAAGAGTGATATGAAGTGCTTCCAGACAAATACACATGAAGATGGAAGCCAGCTCCCTGGCTCTCAGATGAGATTAGAGCACTAATGGCTGAACGCGATGCTGCTTATAGACGAGTTAAGAAACATTGCACTCCTGACAATCTACTGAACTATAAGAGACTGAGAAACGCTACGACCCAACAGATAAGAAATGCGAAACTACGATACGCTCACAGTTTGATTCAACCAAATGTTTCAACAGCTGTGTTGTGGAAATCCATAAAGAGCTTTGTAATTACCAAACGACGAGACGATGACGAAATAAATATACCCTTGGAAAAAATGAACGATCATTTTTCATCTAACTGCAAATTAAATGCAGCGCTGAAACTGGAAGTTCTAGACGGGAATTATGCAAAGACGCGAACAGATAGAGAAAACTTCTACTTCCGTCCAGCAACCCACTCACAAGTCAGGTTTGCTATAAATCGGATAACATCCACGGCAAAAGGAAATGACAGTATAGGAATAGAGATGATAAAAATTATTCTGGATGTGATATTACCTGCACTAATTAACATATTTAACTCTTCCCTTGTAGACAGCACATATCCTGAAATATGGAAAGCGGGCATTATACGTCCTCTAAAAAAAGTAGCTTCCCCTTCTGATCCATCTGACTACTACGCACTGCAAATACCATACTTTCTGCTTTATCCATAGCTCTAGAGTTCATCGCTCATAGACAAATAACAGACTACATGACGACTTACAACTTATTTGACCCACTACAATCTGGTTTTCGTGAAGCACACAGTACTACAACGGCACTACTGAAGGTCACAGAAGACATCCGAGAAGCTATGGACAGCAAGGAAGTGACAGTTTTAATACTCCTAGATTTGAGCAAAGCTTTTGACTCTGTTGACATTGACATTTTGCTCTCGAAATTGTATTCCCTCCATTTCTCGGACAGCGCCCTCCTTTGGTTGCATTCCTACCTGCATGGCCGTCGGCAGTGTGTTACAGATAGAATAAACAAATCAACTTGGCGGTCTGTGCAGTGTGGTGTGCCCCAAGGGTCAGTGTTAGGACCCCTTCTTTTTTCTATTTACATTAATGATGTCTCCCAAAACCTAACGCACTGCAAATACCATATTTATGCTGATGATGTACAAATGTACCTCCATACATCTCCAAATCTAATACTTTCGGCCATAGACAAAATCAATCAGGATCTAACATCGTTTTCTTCTTGGTCTTTGAGATGTGGGCTTAGGTTAAACCCAGCAAAAACGCAAGCCATCATCCTTGGATACCCAAAACTACTCACGAAGGTCAATCGACCAGAGATTCCATCTATAAGGTTGTGTAATACTAACACCATTCATGTCATCAGTAAAAGTCCTAGGCATTACTTTCGATGATGACATGTCATGGAAAACGCATATCACGAACATCACCCAGAAAATATTCTCTGCATTGCACATGATGCGCGAGTATAAATACTCATTTCCTGAAAAACTATTTCGACTATTGTGACGCGATTTATAGAGACGGTCGAGGCAAGTTATTGAGCAGATTACAACATGGTCAAAATGCTTGTGTGAGATATGTCTGTAACCTACGGTATTATGACCACGTAACTCCATATAACCATCTATCTTGGCCCCGACTAGAAATCCATCGCACTGTGCATTCCCTATGCCATCTCCATAAAATCCTGCATTCTTCACAACCATTTTACCTTACTTCATATTTCAAATACTTATCCTCTTATCACAGTCTTAACACCAGATCCACTAATAATTCCATCCTTGCTTTACCTACCCATAGAACTGCCATGTATGATAAATCATTCACAGTAATTGCCTGCCGTGAGTGGAACCTCCTTCCCGAAAATTTTTTAGCTAGGGGCTTTACGTCGCACCAACACAGATAGGTCTTATGGCGACGATGGGATAGGAAAGGCCTAGGAGTTGGAAGGAAGCGGCCGTGGCCTTAATTAAGGTACAGCCCCAGCATTTGCCTGGTGTGAAAATGGGAAACCACGGAAAACCATCTTCAGGGCTGCCGATAGTGGGATTCGAACCTACTATCTCCCGGATCTTCCCGAAAATATCAGGGGGTTAAGCGCTATTCGCACTTTCAAGGAAGCACTTTGGAGACATTTTATGCACCAGTAAGGATCGTCTGTAAACTTGATGCTGCTACTTACAACCATTCTATTGTTATGGATGTCCTGGTAGAGTCTAAAATTCTTATCCGATTTGTCTTTAAAATCAAATTTTATGTACTGCCTTTTTTACATGTAGGATATTAGTTTTAATATTTAATCTTAATTTATTAATTTAATCTTAATTCATTTCATCTTAATGTAATCTCACCATTCTTGTATTATTATTATTAATTTAATTTGTATTAGATCTAGTTATTGTAAGTAATACAATGCAATATATGTATATTTCAGTTCCTGGTTAGATGGAAGAGAAGGCCTGAAGGCCTTAATCTTGCCAGGTAAAATAAAACATTACTATGTTTGACAGAACAGTTTTACTGCATTATGATGAAATGGCAATGGCACACCGGTCCATATTGCAGCATAGCCCTTAAATGAGGTTGACGTAAACACTGGCAATAAGCAATTGTCACTCAGCATAGTAGTAGTAGTAGTAGTAGTAGTAGTAGTACAGTAGAACCTCGATAATTCGAAATCGGTTAATTCAAAATCTCGCCGAATTCAAAGCAGCTCTCGTTCCCAAAAACATGAGGTACGGTTTTGCATGTTATTTAAATCATTTAATTCGAAATACGGATAATCCGTAATTCGAAGAACGATGTCGGTCCCGTCACCGATATTCAGACTTTTAATTTGAAACTGACTTTACATTTTGAAAAAAAAATTAGTATTTTACAGAGTAATTTAAATTCAAAATTTCTCCGCGTCATGACAGAATGCGTCTACCGGAACGTGAAGGGGTAACTTTGTGCACTTTCACCTACTTCGGCGTGTCTACAGTGTGCTTCATATCTGCTATGTTCGAGGGAATCGTAACTATTTTGTATTTGGCATTTTGAGGAACGACACGATTTCATGTAGCAGGCAGTGTGCGGAGAGGTAGAATCCGCGAACACTGGCGATACCGACAGTTGGCGAAAAAGTATGGCTTATAGCCTATAATCAATTAGTACGCACCAAACAATATTGTCAATGTCAATGAAAAGGCATTGTTTGTTTGTTTTATTTTTTTAAATGCTGAGGCCAAACGGACTTATGGTGTTAAATGAGAGAATTGCCGGCTGGGAAATGTACTGTGTTGCTATGCAGTGCACACGGAAGTGAGAGACTTCCTTCCCCTGTCATAGGAAAGTTTGAAAAGCCACGATGTTTTAGGGGCGTCGGGCACTTTCCATGCCAGTACAAGGCATCTAAAAATGCAAACAGTGCAGTAATCCAAAAGATAAAGCATTTGCACAGGGGAGCCAGCATAATTGTTCCTCGTCTTTGAATCATGTTTTTCTTCCTTTTGTTGCGTGAGTTTATGTTTTTCATTGTTTTATACAAGTGCATTATTTTAATAATGTAAATGCACCTTGTTGAATAAATTTCTGAAATAGTTTTTCCATGGCATTTGAAAAGCTTAAACTGAGAATCAGTGTGGTTGCATGCATTAATGGGTCTTAGAAGTGCCATGGCGGAAAATCGTACAAGTATAGTTACTGTACTGTTGTAATGTGGACAGAAGCGAGAGACTTTCTCCCCTCATCATAGGAAAGTTCGATAAGCCACGATGTGTTAAGGGCATCGGGTACTTTCCATGCAAGCACAAGGCATCTAAAATGCATACAGTACAGTAATTCAGTGAATAAAGCACTTGCACAGGGGAGCAAGTATAGATTTCTCCTCATCTTTGAATCATGTTTTCTTTCTCTTGATTTCATTGCGTGAGGTTATGTTTGCCGGCGAGTTATCCAAGTGCATTATTTGAATACCGTTACTGTAAATGCACCTTGTTGGATACATTTTGGAAATAGTTTTTTCCATGTCTTTTGAGAACTTTAAACTGTGAATCAAGGTTAATTACATGCAGTAGCGGGTTTTAGAATATATTGTGACGCCGCAAGGGTTCGCATTTCCGAAGTACGTGTTGGCGGTTAATTCAAAATCACGTAATTCGAAGTCCGATTTTTGCGTCCCAATGACCTCAAATTAACGAGGTTTTACTGTAGTAGTAGTAGTGCTGCTGCAACAATTAATGTAGAACAGGAGTACGGTGTCGAAACACGTGGAAGTTGCAATTGATAGATATCACCCAGTACATCTGCGTGCCAAATGGATACTGTACAAGAACGCCATTACACCACTGTAGTGTTAACCAAGTTTGAGAAGTTTTTTTATACATTCATAAATACGATGATCTTAGATACAATGTTGCCATTGATGCTTTCACGGTCTGTACTTAGACATGATATATGCTTTTGGGCTTATGCCGTGTCAAGAAAATCAGGTGAAATTATTTTCTATCTTAGATACAAATTATCATAATATTACAAGAAGTAAGCATGACATAGCTTTTGTCTTGTTGATACATAATATTACTACAGCTGAGCAATAAATTAATTGCAGATTACAGTTGTTTTAAATTGAGGTTAAAAGGATTTACAATTACATTACATAATTTCAACTTGGCTAGGCAGCCCTCTTTTAATTCGCTTTTTAGTGATAGGGTCACTAACAAGCAAGGAAACAGAAGTGAGAAATTACAACACGGTGCACAGACCGTTAAAATGATGAAAAATTTATTTACCTTCTTACTAAAAGGATAAGTCTTGATAAAGATTTGATCATCTACAGATAATCCAGAGGGCTTATGGCCCTTATTATATTGGTTCTGTACATTCTCATATGATCAGCTAATCTAGCTTTGGCATGGTCCCATACTTTACACATATCGTGAATGTAACCCCCCCCCTTAACAAGAGAGCACATAATACAAGATACATATAAAACACGTAATTATTTGATAATGCAAAATAACAAACCTTACAGAACGACATCAGCTGATGATAAACCAGGAAAACATCTTAATTTTTACCAACACATGGCTTCGCAGGATAACCAACATGACAACTAGAGTAAGGAAGTATGGGAAGCAGGCCGGGAAATCCTACAGAGGACGAGATCTTACGTGACGTAGGGAAAGAAACGTGAGAACATTAACCCTTTGTCTAATTTATTCAACATGGAGAATTGAATCAAGGTATGAAGTGCACAAGGTTAAATAACATCATTAATTTAAAAAAATCTAATCGAACCACGAGGTTCCTATCAGCGTTTCTTCAGGAAAGTGAATATTTACACAAAATTACAATAACATTTAAATAAGTGAGCATGATTTCGATGTTGAAATTTACAATGAAAATTTAAAGGGGACAATGACCTAATTACACACATCATATAAGGCAAGTTGGAAAATGTTACAAGGGAAGGAAACAACAGAAATTAAATTTAGCGAAGGGGCCCATAGAGAAGCAGTCCTCTCCTAATACACATCAGTGAGGGACGCAAAGCTCAACAGGTGTGCACTAAATTGATACGGAATTACTAGAGGCAACTTGAAAGAAAGAAAAAAATAAAGTTTACATATTCACAAAAGGTTAATAAAAGGAATTGCCTCCAAAATAAAGGATATGCCTAGCTGACGAACTACGCCATTACAAAATCAAAAGCGGTGAAAACCAGGGTCTGAGGCAAACTCCGAATGAATGAATTTACATTTTAATTTAACACTTGAGAACAGAAAACATGCTTACCCCGGGATGGCTGGAGCCAGTGAGCGGACCACCTTACAAGGTGCGTCCGATCGTTACAACGTACGAAAACCAAAGACGCTGAACAGAGCCTTGCTCTTGCTAAGGAGCCAAAAGACCGGAAATTGGGAAATACTCAAACAGCCAATCAGGGAAGCTACCTATATTTCGATCCGAAGTTTCACCAATACAAATTAGTGTTATTTTCACCAATAGAATTACAGCACCATATATGGTAATGTGGGAAATTCATTCTAGAGGTTTCAATTGCGAAACTCAGCGATTTCGTGATCGAAGCCTCCACGTGGCACTATAGGGTGATACAAAAATGGGTTACAAACAAACATATTACTGGAGATCTCCAATATCAATGTCAATGATTAAGTAAATAATTGTCTCTTCAGTGAGTTCTGAAAATACTTTAAAATACAACTTCATCAGAAATAAAACACACAAATATTACATAATTTTTACAACAAAAATTTTAGTCGAATTCTTCAAAAAATGTCAGTTCCTTAGTTTCTTTTGTCAAGTCAAAATGATTCCGCCGACTATCAACTCACCACCGGTGACAGTGAACACACATACTTTCAGGAAGAATCTCGTGAAGTTTCAAAGCATTGGATAAGGGTGATATGGCACAAAGCTCATCATCATAGTAATAGGAGACTGCATATGAGATTCATGCACAGCTGTGTTAAATGCATATTGCAACCATTGAAGACTAGCATCGCACTTAGATTGGTCAGTGTGATGATTTGCAGGAAGAGCGGATTTTAAATTATGATTGATTCTGTCCGCTAGGGAGGGGTAGGGATAATAAGCAGTAGTCTTGACATCAGAAATTGATAGGTCAAAACAGAATTTCCTGAATGAACTACACATTGAGGCTCTTAGCATTATCTGAAACAGTGAATGTACAAGGTCCAAAATAAGAAAAGATTGAAGTTAATTTAGATATAATGGTCTGAGCATTAGCAAGTCTGGTTGGGAAGATCCAGCAAAAACGGGTTAATCCATGTACGCACATGAGCAAACTGGTGACCCTATTTTGATCTTGGAAACGGACCCACATAATCTATTTATAACTTCTCCATAGGTTGCATAGCAGGTGAAGAAAACAATAAACCAACATAGCACATATTTTACAGGCTTTGACCATTCATGAGTTTTGAACACACAGACGGACGACTCATGGTAATATTTAGTGATCACACCAGGCAGATGCTGGGGCTGTACCTTAATGAAGGCCATGGCCGCTTTCTTCCCACGCCTAAGTCTTTCCTATCCCATGATCGCCTTAAGATCTATCTGTGTCAGTGCAATGTAAAGCAAATTGTAAAAAATATATATATATTTAGTGATAGCAGGTATAAGGTCAGACGGGACAACAATTTTGAATCTCTTGTCACTATGAGCAGAAGAGGGAACTGGATGACAGTGAGAGAAGAGAAGTGGTGGATGGACGTAAAACGATGGAGAGGCTTATGTTCCAAGCAGACCCAACCCGTGGTTGGAAATCGCTCCAGATGGTGATGATGATGATGATGATGATGTCACTGTGAGCAGCCTTGCAACACAACACACAATTAATGATAGAATATGGTTTGATAACTGTTCCAGCAGAAATTTTATCAATAATACTCTGAATTTCAGGAGCACTAACTTGACATTTGCTGATGTCTTGATACAATACCAGAAAATCTCTGAGGATGGCATTTACTTGACTAGCCACACCAAAGCAACGTTGGGAAAAATTTTGATGATTTGAAATTTTGTCACTATTATCATAAGCATGAAACATTCGGGTTAAGCCATCGGCATTGACATTTTCAGAACCTCTAATATGTCAGATATTGAATCTGAAGGCAGAGATCCTAATTGCCCAAGGAGTTAACGTACCGGATCTTTGAGGTCGATTGAGAACCAATGAAAGTGCTTGATTTTCAGTCTCAAGCTCAAAGTGGACATGTTCTACATACATGCAAAATTTATTGAGAGTGCAGAGCGCCGCTAACCCTTCTAACTCATAGATAGAGTAGTTGCTTTCTAATGTCGACAAGGATCGAGAAGCATATGTAATGACTTGGTCACCATGATCAGAGTCTTGTAACAGAACAGCCGCACGTTCGACAAAGGCATCGGTTTGGATTATGAAGGTCGCCTGGGATAGCCAAAATTGGGGTGTTAGACAAGGCAAATGTTAATTTATTGAAAGCGCCTTGCTGTGGTTTTTCCCAAATTATTATTTTTTTTTTTTTTTTCTTATGAAGCAAATTTAGAGGTGTAGCAATATCTGCAGAGTTAGGTATAAGTCTCCTGAAGAATCCAGCCATACCAATTAATCTAGCCACACCTTTGTGATCCTTGGGAGGTTTGAAATCTTGGATAGCCATAGTTCTGGAATTATTGATGGAGACACTGTTGGTAGATATACCTTATTTACTCGCATTTTAGACCGCTTTTTTTCCCCCATTTATACATTGCAAGTTGTAAATCTCAAAAAAAAGTAAAGTGGGATCCAATATGCGATAACACCGAGCTCGATAGCTGCAGTCGCTTAAGTGCGGCCAGTATCCAGTATTCGGGAGACAGCAGGTTCGAACCGCACTGTCGGCAGCCCTGAAGATGGTTTTCCGTGGTTTCCCATTTTCACACCAGGCAAATGCTGGGGCTGTACCTTAATTAAGGCCACGGCCGCTTCCTTCCCACTCCTAGCCCTTTCCTGTCCCATCGTCGCCATAAGACCTATCAGTGTCAGTGCGACGTAAAGCAACTAGCAAAAAAAAAAAAAAAAAAAAAAATGCGATAACCTCAAATTTTGTGCAGTGAACACATGACTTTTGGGCTATAAAGAGCAACAACTTGTACATGTAAACATTCTGCACTGTTCTTTAACAAACTTATGAATGTATTTGAGTTATAGTGGCTATTTTCATTGGAATGCAGTATTTCTAAATGGAAAAAGTCAAATAAATGGTGAACACGACTTTTGGGCCCTCATATAAAGTAAACATGTTTTAGTTGTTCATATCACGTCATTCGTTTCATCTAATTAATTCCTCTGATGAGGTCGACGAAGGAAGGGCATACGGTCGTAAAAACTCGCCGAAGATTCGTCTCACTTCATACTCGACCCCGTAGAGAAAAGGGATAAGGATAATGTATTATCTTATTATGCAGTATTGATACAAAGTAACTCAAACGGCCATTCATTTGTCTCTGTCAGTTGAGTAGTAGGCCTACCACACAGTAAACCTAATCACTGCTTTCATTTTAATTGTCTTGCACCACTAACTTCCCTGCTTACACATGTTACACATGTCACACCTAAGGCTTAGTTGAACTCCCCATTCTGTCTTCATAGAAGATATACAAGTTTACATAATATAATTACGGCTGAATTTATTATCTTGTCATGTCTTCGAGATTGCATAAATATTTTCAGCTGCTACTGTTAGTCAAGTGTCATTTGACTGGTACAACATGGTTGTGTTGACACCCGATTTATTATTCCACGATAAGGCATTTAAACAATTATAAGTTTAATTTATCCACGCTTCATACGCTTATGTATTTTATAACATTATACCATTGTAAAACATTGGTGCTCTTTATGACTGGTTTCTCAACCATAGAATCACTTCTTTGTAATTTATGACGCTGAAAGCTAGAATTAAAAAAAAAAAAAATTACCTGCTACACGTATTGTAACATTTTTAAAATACCTTTGTGTTTTATTTTATATCTTTGTAACCTTAGATATGAAAAGACTGTCTTAGGTTCATTTCTACTCTGGGCCCTGACCTAATATTTGAGAATTAATGGCTATGTCGAGCGAAACATGTCCCATAATTAATATGGTGTAATGATTATACCCTAATTGTAAAGAGCATATTGTATTGAATACCAAACCCCATGGCACTTAACACCCTTGAAGGGCCCTTGGCCTGCCCAGCGACCGCTGCTCAGCCCGAAGGCCTGCAGATTATGAGGGGTCATGTGGTCAGCACGCATTCTCTCGGCCATTATTCTGGGCTTTCAAGACCGGGGCCGCCATCTCACCGCCAGATAGCTCCTCATTCTAATCACGTAGGCTGAGTGGACCTCGAACCAGGCCTCAGGTCGAGAGAAAAATCCCTGACCTGGCTGGGAATCGAACCCAGGGCCTCCGGGCGAGAGGCAAGCATGCTACCCCTAAATCACGGGGCCGGCTATTGTATTGAATAGGTGTTTACAATAATAAAATTGTATAAACTTCCCTGCTACCGGTGTGTCGTCATTCCAAGTGACGTCATCTTCACTGCCATCTCATCAGCCATGCACTGCAATCGAGACCGAGAGCATTTGATGTCCCATCTTTTTGAACCTTTTAAAAATAGTTTCGTTCCCAACTATAGAGTCCAAACTGTGTGAAACTATTCCCAAATGGTTTCTGGAGATGGTCTCTGATATTCCTAGCTGGTGTATGTGTAGCAGAAGCCACTCCTTCTGAATAAAGCTGTGTTGTTGAAAGCATGCCAAACCACGAGCTCATAACTAGTGTATGTTACGAGTTGTATTTACGAATGTAATACATAGTGACTGGAAGCATTCTTTTGATAACTGTGGCTGTTGAAAGCCAGACCCTTATTTTTAAGTACAGTAGAAGTCCGTTATAGCAAGAATTCACAACAGCGGAAAATTTACTCGCTATAGCGGATTATCGTTATATCCGGTTTTTGTATAAACGTCAGAAAACCACCCATACACATTAAAATTGGTATGAAACGGCAATCAGTTTGTTCAAAACTTGCGTTTCCGCAGATGATATCCACACTTACTTGTTTGTTATTTTTCGCAATCCGATACTACGTGAAAGTGTATGTTTAATTTCATTCTGAAAAAATTACAGTTTTGTATTTCTTCGAATCCAAGACGAACCCCACTTTTTCCTTCAAAATTTTAAATCAGGCTCAAAAAGTTCTTTGTAAAATCATGTGAATGCTTTTGTTGTACAGTACGCATTTTTATACTATTTTTAGACGCCGAACATTGGCTTTCGTTATGCCGCAGTTTTTTGCGGCTGCACAATTATTCTTTATTTTCGCGGGTTTAATGACAATTAACTTTAAATTGGCATCATAATACCGTAGAGAACCCGTTGAATATTTGCCGCTAATACCAGGCAGCTACACTAAAGCTCATGGGTGAGGGACGTGCGTAAGACCGGCTCCTCAGTTTAAGTGAATTAGAAGGTGTTATTCTAAAGGGAGCTATATAATAAGTGGTTCACGAGGGTGTGATACAGTGTTGAGTCAAACCAGCGAGTCATTGTAACAATCAGTTCACCAATATTAAGTAGTGATTCCTCAGGCAATATGGGCCACAGCAAGTGCAACACCAGTGACCCGAGCAGTAGTGCCAACCGCAGCAGTGCCAACCCTGTTGAAGAGGCAGTCACCAGGATACTAAACGAAACCATCAGCTCTGGTAAGTTCCTTGAAAAGATAGTAGCCGCCATATCGGAGCGTGTAGCAGAACTTGTCATAAAGAAATTAGAAAAATCTCTCCAGTTCAATTCTGAAATTGTGGCAGAATTGAACGCAAAACTCGAGAGCAGGAATAAAGACATCCGCGAGATGAGGGAAGACTTTGCTGCAAGATGCGACTCACTGGAACAGTACAGTAGAAGAGCTAACGTTAGAATTTTTGGGGTGCAGTAAATGTTTTTAGGGAGATAGGTGTGAATGTGCATTTGCAAGACATTGATAGGAGTCACCGAGTCGGACCTAAATCTCCAGGGAAACCTCGGCCAATCATTGTCAAATTCACATCATATCGAACAAGGCAGGAAGTGTTTCACAATAAGCGTAAATTGAAAGGTACCCCAGTAACTATTCGCGAGGATCTAACCTCCACCAGATTGTCAATTCTTAAGGCTGCTATTCTCTGCTTTAATCAGAGCAATTGTTGGACCTCGAGTGGAGACATCATTATTAAGAAACCAGATGGCAGTAAGATTAGAATTAACCGGCTGAGTGACATTCCTAAGGACAGTGACAGCAGCTAAATGTAACAATTCACCGAACTGAGTGTTTATATTCCTAGATTAGTCCATATTTATTTCTCTCAAGATCGCTAAATTTTATCTTAGAATAGTTTAGTGAATTATCATTTATTTTCATTTAGCTTAGTTAAAATTTCTTTTTGAAACTACAGTATTTATATATTTTACTAAATAATTGAATTTGCTTTCTTATTTCTTTATGATTAATTATTCATTTAACAACTTTCATTTTTAAATACTTTTTATTTTTATTTTGTTAATTTAGACACAACACCCTTAATTTAGTCGCACTTGAAAATAATAGATAATTCTAGGCACAGTTGATTATATTCCTGCACCTTACTACTTCAATTAATGTTAAATTCCTCCTAGCCCTTTGTGTTTATCTGTACATTTTGTTAACTCTCGTCGTTCCAAGTTGGCAAGAGTTACAAGTAACAAAACAAATTCCTCTGACATCACTAGTCGATTTCAACAGCTACCTCATGTCGCCTCAGACCAGCTACCCTCTCCCGTCCTTCCGCTGTCCCACTCCCCTCACCCTCTAGCGCAAACCTTCACCAAAGTACCGCTAAAATCCTCAAGAATTTCGTCTCGCAACATCCCAGAGCCCTACACATCTGTCATATAAATGCACAAAGTATATTAGCAGCCAACCGAATGGACGAGATTGTAGAAATATTCACTCCACCTGTTTTCCATGCTCTGCTAGTGTCTGAGTCATGGTTAACAGATAATAGCCAGTCTTCTTTGTGTCATCGTGAAGACTACTCGCTTCTGAGAAATGACCGCACTCACAAACGGGGTGGAGGGGTATGTGGCTGTTTCCTAACTAGCCTCAAACATAAGTTGTTAGGTCATTCACCAGGCAGGTATGAGAGGAAACCAGAATACATGTTTGTAGAAATAACAACGAACGGAATTAAAGCCCTTGTAGGAGTAGTTAACAAACCTCCGAATACAGGTCACTTAGAAGATTTCGAAGCTGACTTAACTAAGCTACTGCCAGACTACCCGAACACAATAATTATGGGAGACTTCAATACCGACTTAACTGACGCAACTTCTTCTGAATCCACACGACTCAGAACATTGTTTCAAGCCTGTAATATGAAAATCTTACCTCTCTCTCCGACTCACCATACATCTCATTCGCACACACTATTAGATCTTATAGTTACTAGCAAATCAGACAGAGTTCTCAATGTTGGTCAAACCTTTGTACCTGGTATATCTGCACAAGACGCAATATACATCTCGTATAACCTCCGGCTACCGAAACCCTCCCAGAAATTTATCACCTATCGACCACTGAAAAGAGGACGCAGGCAAAATACCCTGGCATGACATAACGAACTATAACAATCTAGACGACAAAGTTGACTTCTTTAACAGAACTATTTGACGGAACTATTTGACAAGCATGCCCCAAAGCGGCGAGCGAGAATATCGAAAGCACCCTCCCCGTGGTTAAATGACGAAATTAGACAACTAATGAAACAGAGACTGCGCTCACAGACTAAAAAAAATGACCCTACCGTACAAAACTTTGACGAATATAGGAAGTTACGAAATAAGACAACACAACAAATACGAAATGCTAAACTGTGACACGCTTACAGTTTAATCAAGCCTGACGGTAGAACATCGACGGCATTTTGGAAATCTATTAATAAGCTTGGACTTACGAAGAACAAGAACAGAGAAGAAATTACAGTACCTCTCGAGACTCTTAACGAGTACTTTACTGCTAATTGCTCCGCAGTACGACCTGACGACAAACAGAGACTTATGAATTATTACGGTACACACCCTACCCCTGACAGAGAGAGATTCTATTTCAGTCACGTGACGCCCCTCCAAGTCAGGAAAGCAGTCCTCAGAATAAACACGAAATCAAAAGGAATTGAAGACATTGGGACTGACATGGTCAAACTAATCCTTGATTGTATATTACCAACCTTAACAGCTGCCTCTGTGGATCCGTGGTAGAGTGTCGGCCTTCGGATCCCAAGATAGCGGGTTCAAACCCGGCAGAGGTAGTCGGATTTTTGAAGGGCTGAAAAAAGTCCATTCGACACTCCATGTCATACGATGTCGGCATGTAAAAGATCCCTGGTGATACATTTGGTATTTACGTGACAAAATTCGTTAAATCTCAGCCATAGTCGCCCGAGAGAGATCTGGTTTACTCTGTCTGCCATCTAGTGGGCCTTGAGTAAAACGGAACGTCGAAATTGACAAGCAGACAGCCAGATGGCGTCAAATCACACGGTAGCTGAGGCCTTACAATTATTATTATTATTATTATTATTATTATTATTATTATTATTATTTTATTTATTTATTTATTATCGTTCCGGCCATCTATGGACCACGTTTTACAGTCTTTACGTTATTTTTCACCAGTCCTGACTTCACATTCTGCCAGTACTTCTTCATCCTTGCACTGACTTCTTTCTTCTGTTCTTCTGTGTAGGTTCTCTTCTTCTTCACAAGTTCTTCCCCAGTCTCCTGGTAACCCTTGAACTCCTTCACTTTTTGTCTAAATTTGTTTCTGTCCAGTACGTCCTCTTTTTCTACTCCTATCCTGGCCAGGTCGGTCCTTACTTCCCGAAACCATTTTGGTTCCGTCTTCCTTAGGCTGAAGAAGCTGAAAATCCTTTTTGTCAGTCGGTTGGTGGCCATTCTCTGTAGATGTCCATAAAATTGAAGCCTTCGCTTTTTCATCAGTACGACAACTTCCTCTGTCTTCTGGTATAGTTCTTTGTTGGGTCTAAGTCTCCTCTCCCCACCTTTCATTTTCGGGCCCAAGATCTTCCGGAGCATTTTCCTCTCTTTCTTTTTGATGTTCTCTAGATCTCCCTTTCCAATCATGTCCAGTGTTTCTGCTGCGTATAAGCATTCAGGTCTGATGACTGTGTCCAGATGTCTTAATTTGGCTCCATATGATAAAGCTTTCTTGTTGTAGGTGTCTCTAGTGAGCTGATACGCTGTTTCCATTTTTCTCGCTCGTTCTATCAGAGCTAGCTTCTCTGATCCATTCTCTTGAACTATTTCTCCAAGATACTTGAAGCTCTTTACTCTTTTGACTTTCCCCTCTTTCAACTTTAACATTTGGGGAGCCTCTTTGATGTTGGTTATAAATTCAGTCTTACTGTATGATATTTGCAGTCCAGTCATTTCTGCTATGCTATGGAGTTGTTCCACTCTTTTCTTTGCTATTTCTATGTCATTGGCAAAGACTGCGATATCATCAGCATATGCCAGGCAGTCTATCCATATAGCACTTGCCCCTCTTCCAATACGGAATGCTTCTTTGTCTGGGATTCCTTCTTTCCACTTCCTTATCACCTTTTCCAAGACACAGTTAAAGAGAATTGGTGAGAGTCCATCCCCTTGTCTCACACCAGTCTTGACTTCAAAGGACTCCGATATTTCACCCATGAACTTGACCTTTGACTTGGTGTTGGTAAGTGTCTGTTTGATGATATTCCTTGTTTTACTGTCCACACCAAATTCGTCCAGTATTCCGAATAACGTCTCTCTATCTACCGAATCGTAGGCTTCTTAAAATCCACGAAGACCACAACATATTTGCTTCGTCCCAGCATCTTGTATTTTATGATGTTCTTGAGATTAAAAATCTGCTCAGCGCATGATCTGCCTTTCCGGAATCCAGCTTGGTACTCGCCCAGTTCTTCATCGAGTCTTTCTTCAACCCTGCTTTGAAGGGCTTTAGACAGCATTTTATATGGGACCGAAAGCAGCGAAATTCCTCTATAATTATTGACATCCTTCTTGTTCCCTTTTTTGTGTAATGGATGTATTAAAGCAGTTAGCCAGTCTTCTGGAATTCTTTCCGTTTCCCAAATAATTTTAAATAAATGGGTCAATGATGAGATTAATTCTGCATTTCCCATTTTGAGCAGTTCTGCCACAATACCGTCTTCACCTGCTGCCTTGTTATTTTTTAGCTCCTGGATGATTTTGGATACCTCACGTTCGTCAGGTGGCTTTGAAACTGGCATTGTTACCTGTGGTCGTTTAATTGCCAGTCTTTCTTGTGGACCGTCACAATTCAGTAATCTTTTGAAATATCTGGCGAGAATTTCACAGTTTTCCTTATTGTTCATTCCTAGTTTACCCTCTTCATCCTCAAAACATAGACCAGGTGATTGAAATCGTTTTAACCGTGACTTAAAGGTCTGATAGAAATTTCTGGTGTTATTTTTCTGGAAATCTTCTGAGGTCTTCTTCAGCTGATCTGTTTCATATTGTCTTTTCGCTTGCCTGAAAGTTTGTGCTGTCAATTTTCTTTGATCTCTGAAGGCAATCAAGTCACAGTTCCTTCTGGTGGAACTCCATTTCTTCCATGCCTCCAATCTGCGCAAGAGTGCATCTTCACATGTTTCATTCCACCATTCACGTTTCTTTCATTTCGCCAAGAGAATGGTTTTACTTGCAGCATGTTTAATATTGTCTCGAATGTCATCCCAGATTACTGAATTAATGTTTTCCAGCTCTTTTTGGTATTGATGCTTTATTTTCTCACTAAGTTTTAATCTTCCCACATCGTATCTTGGTACTCTTTTCCCCTTTCGTCTTTTCCTGACTGGGAGAAGTCTCATCTTTATTTTGGTTAAATAATGATCAGAATCAACTTGGGCACCTCGTAATACTTTTACGTTCATGATTTCTTTTTGCGCTTGTTTAGAGATCGCCACATGGTCAATTTGGAATTCACCCAGAATCGGATTGGGAGATCTCCACGTTTTTTGTTTTCTTGGCAAGTGTCTGAATTTAGTTGACATGAGTTGTAGATTAAAGGCTCGGCACAACTCAATAAGCCTCTCTCCATTCCTGTTTGTCCGCCTGTGTGCCGGATATTCCCCTACTATTTTTCTGAACTTTTTCTCTCTTCCTGTTTGAGCATTGAAGTCCCCCATTAATACCTTCACATTTCTTTCGGGAATCCGAGAGATCTGATCTTCCAATTCCTCCCAAAATCTATCAACTTTGTCTGCTTTTTTGCGGTTGTCTTCATTGGTCGGGGCGTGGGCATTGATTAATGTGTACGTTTTGTTTCCACATCCTAAATGCAGAAATGATAGGCGTTCAGAGAAACTCTCGAAACCTACAACGGAGTCTGTTAAACACTTGTCTACAATGAATGCTGTTCCGAATAGTGGGAGAGATTTAGTGTGGTCCACTATGATGGCTGGTTTTCCTTTAAATATCCTAAACTTTCCAGTATCGAGTAAGTCATCGTCTCTGTATCTTGTTTCTTGAACAGCCAAAACTCTTATTTCTCTTTCTTCCATTGTCTTTGTTAGTTCTTTCAATTTTCCGACCTTAAGTAGTGAGTTTACCTTCAGAGTTCCTAGCCAGAACTTGCGTTTCATCTTGAGTCTGTGGTTCCCAGGGGACTCCGACTTCCCCTCGCGTTGTGGTGCAGGCTCTCCAGAACCCTTTGGCCTGCTTGCGCCACTTATCGTGGCGGTGGATTTCCCTTTTGGGCTGCCACCTGGAGTAGTTTCATCAATGCACTGGTAGTCCATAACGCGTTAACTGTCTAATCATTAGACGTGGCGAAGCAAGAATTGCTTCGCAGATATAGAACTGAGATTGTAAGTCCCAGAGCTTTCATTAACAGCCACCCCTAACATGGGATAACAGACGCTGACCAGCAAGCCGCCCGATGCGGGAACAGACACCATAGCTGGATTTGTGGTTCATTGCCCCTTCCGCCTCACTTGCCATACCGAAGAACTTCTTCTCTGCCAAGTCAACCGTTGAGGTCTTCACCATAACCCCGGCAAGGGCCCTCCATACTTATTACCCCTGGAGAGAGGGTGTCCCAGTATTATAAAGCCCCCAGGAACTGGGCTGCCTGTTGGTCCGAGGGTTCCTTTCCGTGGTTTTAGAACCAGCCCACATTTCTGTGAGCCCCTTATCCGCCACCTTGTTGATGTTAGCTGGTGGGCGTGAGCCCGGGACGGATGAATCATTCATTTTGATTCACCCTCACCGTAAGGGTTGTTAGTCCAAACGGGTAGCTGATGTTCTGCAATGATATTATTATTATTATTGTACCGGGCGGTACACCTCCACGCCGCTAGTTTAAAAATGTGCGCCACTTGAAACTCCTCTGCTGGAGGAAGTCTGAACTTTATCTACGGTATTAATTTTCTACTTTATCAGAAGATGTCACTACCTGGAAATTTTGGAGTTTTTGAACTGTGTCATTTTCGACGTATTTTTGTTTTGCTTGTAGTAAGAAGTGTGAACTTTCTCTTCTAGAGGACACTACTGAAAAACTACAATGGTGCACCCTAGTGTGACGTGAAAGAACTATTTTTTTTGGAGAAATTTTTATTTCAAAAGTTTGTTTCTTGTTAAATTTCTTTCTGTTATTGTTTAAGTTGGCTGTATACCCCTCTCTTTCCCCTTGTTTTGTATGTAGCCAATCCCGAATTTCTTTTATTAATTTCTGACCAATCGGATGTATCTTCCCCCGACTTGAATATGTTGCTGTATCCTACCCAATAAAGAGTTTGTGGGAGGGTGTTCTCATTCCCCTAACGCCTCGAACTTTCCGCGAGAGTATATAAACTGCTGATTTTAGGGTCTCCGGGCCACTTCTGTTCCATCTTTTCGTGTGCAAAGTACATAGCAGGGGGCGGGAAGCGCCTCTTTCTTCGGCGGCAGTCAACAACCAGGTAATGGCCGATTAATTACTTCTTTTCTTGCTTGCTCAGCAGTTTAACTCTCGGGGCGGGTCCGAAGTTTTTCCATTATGTAACCTTCCTTAAATGTAAAGGAACTTGTATCTATTCTATCTTTTAAACTACATATTGGGATAGAGAGTGCTTAACCCTCTCGAGCTCCCACTCATATTGTTTTGAGGTGAACTTGTTTTCTCAACCTATTCTTCCTTAACATTATGTAAATTTGTCAATTTCTAAAGTCACCTCTTTAGTATGGGATTAGCCCTTGCATCAGTGGCCTAGAGCCAAATTAGGTTTTGAAACAAATACATTAGGAGTGCAAATCGCCTCCTCTCAAATTGTTGATTTAGAGGTCATGTAATTAACCTTCTTGTCATTTAACAGACCTCAGTAGGTTGGGTATTTTACCCCTGTGTATATGTCCTGAGAGAACAGCTTGAAAGTAGAATTAGGTGTGGCCTTTGACAGGCCTGAATTTTGAGAGCAAGTTGCTCTTTTCTCGAAAATTTTGTTTTCTGCGCGCCTCAAGGTGGCCTTACTGTGTATTTTGGAGCAAGTGCTCCTAGGTATGAATGGGGTTCTCCCCTCTCTGTTGACACTTGTGTTTGGGGTAAAGCTGAGCTGATTGCTCAAGGATTGTGATCGCGGGGCTTGAGGTCCAAATCCTGTAAATACTGTAATTGTACTTTTGTTGCCTTGCTACTCTGTACCTGCCATATTTGTTATTTCTTGATTTTGAAAAGAAAATATAACCTTGTTAAATTTTAAATTCACTTTAATTTCGTAGCCTGAGACCTATTCACCACCCCGCACCTTCTTTCACCTCTAACTACCACGGAAAACTCCGTAACAATTATTATTATTATTATATATAATTCGCTGGGGCCATCAAGGACCACGTTAAGTCTTGTTGCATTTGACACTGATCTTGGCCTTCTTTAGAGCCCAAATTTCCCTCATTCTTTGTGAGTGGGCCTGTTTACGCTCCTCTGTCCAAGGGGCACCGTGTCTTCTCTTCGGTTGCTCGTCTCGGTTTAGCCCGTTCGTCAATATTTTCTTGCGGAAGAGATCTCTGTTAAGGGCGTCTTCAGCTGAGATATGTAGCATTTGCAGGTCTTCGTCGGTATTTCTAAACCAGGGAATTGTTGTTTTGGGCTTTGAATCAAAAAAGTGAAAGATTTCTTTAGTTAACTTTCTTCCGTCCATTCTTTTCAGATGACCGTAAAATCGTGCCCGTCTTTTTCTGATTGTGTCGATAATTTTCTCTATTTTGCTGTAGACTTCCTTGTTGGATCTCTTTTGATGGATTCCATTTTTGTACTTTGATCCCAAGATTCCTCTCACAATTTTGCGTTCTCTTTTCTCCAGTTCTTCAAGGAGTCCTTTCTTGGCATTTAGAGACAGGGTTTTGGCTGCATATAGAACTACTGGCTTCAGAACTGTTTCATAGTGACGTATCTTGGTGTTTTGGGAAAGGCA
Source organism: Anabrus simplex (assembly GCF_040414725.1). Lineage (NCBI taxonomy): Eukaryota > Metazoa > Arthropoda > Insecta > Orthoptera > Tettigoniidae > Anabrus > Anabrus simplex. The sequence goes on along the minus strand of NC_090267.1, from coordinate 505,768,143 downwards.
TTTTTTGTTGTAGATTGTGCGGGATGTTTGGTAGGCTATTTCCAGTTTGTGTACTCGCTCCTGAAGTGCTTCCTTGTCCAGTCCATTTTTCATGATGATCTCACCCAGGTATTTGAATTTGTCTACTCGGGTGATGTCCCCGTATTTTGTATGGAGTTTTGGTGGAGCCTCTTTGATGTTAGTCATTACTTCTGTTTTCTCAAACGATATCTGCAAACCAGTTTGTTCGGCAATTTCCTTTAAAATTTCAACTTGAGCTCTAGCGGTTTCTATGTCGTTTGAGAGAACAGCAATATCATCGGCAAATGCTAAGCAGTCTGTTGCGATCCCCTTGGATTTGGTTCCTATTCTCAATGGACTGTAGTTGGTTTCCTGTAATCTCACCCGCCAGGTTCTGATGATCTTTGATGGTTATGAATTTCATGTTTTTGGTCCGTATTGAACAATATATAAGTAATAATAATAATAACTTAAATGTTTCCACCTTTTCAATACAATATATTCACAAGATTACAAAATTATACGGTACTAGTTTCGACCCATCTAGGGGTCATCATCAGCCGTATTGGAGCAAAGATCATTTGTGGCGAAATCCTAAGACAATATTATTTTAAAGAATAACAAGTGAAATGAGATGTTATGGTAATAGTTAATAATACAAGGAATATACATAATAAGAGGTTTTTAACAAAGAATAAAGTATAAATGGGGTGTTGTAAAAATTATAATCATGGAAATCAGTAAGTTCTTGTATTGAAATGAAATATGGCTTAGGAAGAGGGCTTAAGGTGGGGCTGAAGGGTGCGGGAGAAAGTGTAATTGTCTTGGAAAAGTACCTTTGATTAAATTTAGGATTGAGTTTAGGTTGGCTGCATTATTGTTTCTGAGGAAAGTGATAAATAGATCGAAGAGTATGTTGGGTTTCTCTGAGATTTCATTGAGATTGTGACTGGCATTAAAGTATTGGTCTAGGTGTATGTAGTAATTTTCCATTATGTTCAGTAAAGGGCCCTTGTTTGCTAATACGAGGATGTCCATGTCTTGTTCAATATTGGTGAAATTATGGTTATAATCTTGCATGTGTTGGCCGATGGCTGAAAACTTGTTGTATTTTATTGCGTTAGTGTGCTCGTGGTATCTGATAATGAAGTTTCTCCCGGTTTGCCCGATGTAGGTTTTTTTACAGGTGGTACATTTGATCCTATAAACTCCTGATTTTAAAAAACTGCTGGTCTTGTTGATGTGTGAAGTATTGTATAAAACATTCATGTTCTTATTGTTGGTTTTGAAGGCTATTTTAACGCCTTGTTTCTTAAAGATGTTGGTTAACTTGTAGATATCATTGTTGAACGTGAAGGTGGAAAATGTTAGAGGTTTGGTTATTTCTTTTTTGAGGGTAGTTTTTGGGCGATGTTTGTGTTTATTGATTATCCTTTCTATAAAATGATTGCTGAAGCCGTTGAATTTTGCGATTCCGCGGATTGTGTTGAGTTCGTTTTTTAGATCTTTATTGGACATAGGTATGCTGAAGGCTCGGTGAACTAGGCTGTTGTATGTGGCTCGTTTGTGGGACTGGGGGTGCACTGAATCTTGGCGAATGGTGGAGGCTGTTTGAGTGGGTTTTCTGAAAATTTTATAACTGAAAGAATCTGAGTTTCTAGTGATGGTTAAATCTAGAAAGTTGATTTTTTGATTTGATTCGGATTCTAGTGTGAATTTGATATGAGGATCAATATTGTTGAGTCTTAAGAGGGTGGTGGGTGCGTTAATTGATTTCTCATTCATAATTACAAAGACATCGTCGACATATCTGGCCCAAAAGAGAATGTTTTCGAATTCGTTGTCAATTTTGGTGTATTCGAGGAAGTCCAGGTATATTTCTGCTAAGATACCTGAGGCCGGTGACCCCATTGCCAAACCATTTTGTTGATATATGACATTGTCAAAAGTGAAGAAGTTATTGTCGATGATAAGTTTTAATATTGTGATAAAGTCTTGTATCTCTAGTTTGCTTAAGTGGCTGTTTTTGTTTAAATTGTTTATAATTATCGGAATTAATTTTGATACTTGTATGCTTGGGTACATGTTTACAATATCGAAAGAGTGGATGGAGTGATCCGGTTGCAAATTGAACTTGTTTAGTTTTTCTACTAGCTCAGATGTGTTTTTAATAGACTTTTTGGATAAGAATTGATAATTTTTTCTTAAGAAACATTGGATGAATTGTGATATTCTGTATAAGGGGCTCGGTCTATAGTTGATAATTGGCCGGATGGGAATTCCGGTTTTGTGAATTTTGGGAAGAGCTTTAGCAGTGGGGAGTCCTGGGTTCATATGTATGAGTTTGGATTTTTCCTGTTCGGTAAATAAAAATGAAGTGTTTTTAAGAGTTTGTTTAAGTAGTTTTTGAATTTTTTGGGTGGGGTCTTTTTTGATTATGGAAAATGAGCTGTCTGTGAAAAAGTTTTTTGTTTTTTCAATATATACTTTTTTATCCATGATAACTGTTGCATTGCCTTTGTCAGCTTTGGTTATGATGAGTTCGTTGTCTTTAATTTTCTTCTTGAGGGCGTATATGCGCTTTTGTTCAGCAATTTTTTCTTTATTATTGAGGTTATTTGCGGGGTTGGTTAAATTGTGGAGGATATCAGTCAGTTTCCTTTTAACATCGGTTCTAACCTCATTTTGCGTGTCTTCCGGTATTTTGCTGATGGCTAGTTCTGATTCTGTGATCATAGTAGCGGCTATGTTGAGGCTGTTCAAGTTTGGCCAGTTGTGTTTCGGTCCTTTGGATAAAGTTAAGTGTTCACTTTCACTTAAGGGCGTGTTAGATAGATTTACAACAGCTGGATGAAACTGCGTACGAACGAACGTGTTACTATTGGAGTTTCTAGTTTGTTGGTTATGTAGTTGGCAGTTTTTTAGCCTGTTGAGTTTATTCTCCAAATTTGACTGTTTTTTGGCTAGTTCGTAGAATAATTTGTTCTCTACTTCTTGATAGAATAGTGTCCATTGTGCGTTTGAAAGTAGTTTAGTCGCTGCGAGGTGAGTGTCGTATAATTTCTGATTCAAAAAATATTTCTTCCTGTACAAGAATTTTATTTCGTCTCTTAACCATATTTTGTTTGTTTTGTTTTGAGTTTTGATGGTTTGAGGTGAAGTCCGATGTTTCTTTTTATTGCTTCTTAGAAAATTAGGTGTCAAGTTAAGTGATATACATTGCTTTAGGAAATCGATGTCTTTGCGTAATTTGGCTATCTTTAATTTTAGGCCTAGATATTGAAAGGCTTTCTGTTTTGCCTGGTAAGCTACATCATTGATGGTTATGAATTTCATGTTTTTGGTCCGTATTGAACAATATATAAGTAATAATAATAATAACTTAAATGTTTCCACCTTTTCAATACAATATATTCACAAGATTACAAAATTATACGGTACTAGTTTCGACCCATCTAGGGGTCATCATCAGCCGTATTGGAGCAAAGATCATTTGTGGCGAAATCCTAAGACAATATTATTTTAAAGAATAACAAGTGAAATGAGATGTTATGGTAATAGTTAATAATACAAGGAATATACATAATAAGAGGTTTTTAACAAAGAATAAAGTATAAATGGGGTGTTGTAAAAATTATAATCATGGAAATCAGTAAGTTCTTGTATTGAAATGAAATATGGCTTAGGAAGAGGGCTTAAGGTGGGGCTGAAGGGTGCGGGAGAAAGTGTAATTGTCTTGGAAAAGTACCTTTGATTAAATTTAGGATTGAGTTTAGGTTGGCTGCATTATTGTTTCTGAGCAAAGTGATAAATAGATCGAAGAGTATGTTGGGTTTCTCTGAGATTTCATTGAGATTGTGACTGGCATTAAAGTATTGGTCTAGGTGTATGTAGTAATTTTCCATTATGTTCAGTAAAGGGCCCTTGTTTGCTAATACGAGGATGTCCATGTCTTGTTCAATATTGGTGAAATTATGGTTATAATCTTGCATGTGTTGGCCGATGGCTGAAAACTTGTTGTATTTTATTGCGTTAGTGTGCTCGTGGTATCTGATAATGAAGTTTCTCCCGGTTTGCCCGATGTAGGTTTTTTTACAGGTGGTACATTTGATCCTATAAACTCCTGATTTTAAAAAACTGCTGGTCTTGTTGATGTGTGAAGTATTGTATAAAACATTCATGTTCTTATTGTTGGTTTTGAAGGCTATTTTAACGCCTTGTTTCTTAAAGATGTTGGTTAACTTGTAGATATCATTGTTGAACGTGAAGGTGGAAAATGTTAGAGGTTTGGTTATTTCTTTTTTGAGGGTAGTTTTTGGGCGATGTTTGTGTTTATTGATTATCCTTTCTATAAAATGATTGCTGAAGCCGTTGAATTTTGCGATTCCGCGGATTGTGTTGAGTTCGTTTTTTAGATCTTTATTGGACATAGGTATGCTGAAGGCTCGGTGAACTAGGCTGTTGTATGTGGCTCGTTTGTGGGACTGGGGGTGCACTGAATCTTGGCGAATGGTGGAGGCTGTTTGAGTGGGTTTTCTGAAAATTTTATAACTGAAAAAATCTGAGTTTCTAGTGATGGTTAAATCTAGAAAGTTGATTTTTTGATTTGATTCGGATTCTAGTGTGAATTTGATATGAGGATCAATATTGTTGAGTCTTAAGAGGGTGGTGGGTGCGTTAATTGATTTCTCATTCATAATTACAAAGACATCGTCGACATATCTGGCCCAAAAGAGAATGTTTTCGAATTCGTTGTCAATTTTGGTGTATTCGAGGACTTCTCAGATTCTCAGATTCTTTCAGATTCTTTCAGTTATAAAATTTTCAGAAAACCCACTCAAACAGCCTCCACCATTCGCCAAGATTCAGTGCACCCCCAGTCCCACAAACGAGCCACATACAACAGCCTAGTTCACAGAGCCTTCAGCATACCTATGTCCAATAAAGATCTAAAAGACGAACTCAACACAATCCGCGGAATCGCAAAATTCAACGGCTTCAGCAATCATTTTATAGAAAGGATAATCAATAAACACAAACATCGCCCAAAAACTACCCTCAAAAAAGAAATAACCAAACCTCTAACATTTTCCACCTTCACGTTCAACAATGATATCTACAAGTTAACCAACATCTTTAAGAAACAAGGCATTAAAATAGCCTTCAAAACCAACAATAAGAACATGAATGTTTTATACAATACTTCACACATCAACAAGACCAGGAGTTTTTTAAAATCAGGAGTTTATAGGATCAAATGTACCACCTGTAAAAAAAACCTACATCGGGCAAACCGGGAGAAACTTCATTATCAGATACCACGAGCACACTAACGCAATAAAATACAACAAGTTTTCAGCCATCGGCCAACACATGCAAGATTATAACCATAATTTCACCAATATTGAACAAGACATGGACATCCTCGTATTAGCAAACAAGGGCCCTTTACTGAACATAATGGAAAATTACTACATACACCTAGACCAATACTTTAATGCCAGTCACAATCTCAATGAAATCTCAGAGAAACCCAACATATCTTCGATCTATTTATCACTTTCCTCAGAAACAATAATGCAGCCAACCTAAACTCAATCCTAAATTTAATCAAAGGTACTTTTCCAAGACAATTACACTTTCTCCCGCACCCTTCAGCCCCACCTTAAGCCCTCTTCCTAAGCCATATTTCATTTCAATACAAGAACTTACTGATTTCCATGATTATAATTTTTACAACACCCCATTTATACTTTATTCTTTGTTAAAAACCTCTTATTATGTATATTCCTTGTATTATTAACTATTACCATAACATCTCATTTCACTTGTTATTCTTTAAAATAATATTGTCTTAGGATTTCGCCACAAATGATATTTGCTCCAATACGGCTGATGATGACCCCTAGATGGGTCGAAACTAGTACCGTATAATTTTGTAATCTTGTGAATATATTGTATTGAAAAGGTGGAAACATTTAAGTTATTATTATTATTACTTCTGATGATCTTTTCAAGAACACAGTTGAAGAGTATCGGGGATAGCCCATCACCTTGTCGGACTCCTGTTTTGATGTCAAAGGAATACGAGAGACATCCGTGGAACTTCACCTTGGATTTTGTATCGGTCAGGGTGGCTCTAATTAATGCCAGCAGTTTCAAATCAGCTCCAAATTCAGTTAAGATGTTTAGCAGGACTTCCCGGTCAATGGAGTCGTACGCTTTCTTAAAGTCCACAAAGACAGATACATACTGCTTGGACCTTAGTGTACAATATCTGATGATCGTTTTGAGATTTTGGATCTGTTCAGCTGTTGAGCGACCTTTCCTGAACCCTCCTTGGTATTCACCTATTTGATGTTCGACTTGTGCTTCCAAACGCTCCAGGATGGCAAGTGATAGAATTTTGTAAGTCACGGGTAGCAAAGATATTCCTCTGTAGTTGTTAATGTTCTTAATGCTGCCTTTTTTGTGTAGTGGATGGATCAAAGCTATTTTCCAATCTTTGGGTAGGGTCTCCTTGTTCCAAATTTCTTCTATTTGCTTTTGCAAGATATCAAGTGATTCCTCTGGGGCATATTTCCATAGTCCTGCTACTACTGAGTCTTCACCCGGCACTTTGTTATTTTTGAGACGGACAATCTGGCGCTTGATTTCATCTCTGTCGGGTGGTCTGGAATCTGGGTACCTGAGTAAGGGTTCCTTGGTCTCAATGGCGCTTTGCGGTTTAGAGCAGTTAAGTAAATTCTTGAAGTAATCTGCCAGAATGCTGCAATTTTCTTCATTTGACGTCGCCAGTGTGCCGTCCTTTCGCTCAAAGCATAGAGATGGTGGTTTATAGCCAGTGAGTTTGCGTTTGAAGGCTCTGTAGTACTCTCTGCTTTCATTCTTCTTCTTCTTCTTTTATGACCACATAGGATCACTTTAGTCAGTCCGTCGTTCAGGTCTCTTTGAAGGGATTGTTCGGGCTTTGCGGTCCTCCCAGTACTTCTTCGGACGCTCCGATCTTCGTGCCCTTTCCTCAGTTGAAAATGTGCGTGTTGTTGGTTTGTTTTGTGTAAGGGTAAAGCGGAGGTTTGTATTCTTGAGTTTTGTATTCAATTTTATCTTATTTGTGCTGTCTTCTGTTGTAAGGCCTATTTCCTTCAGATCCTCTCTTACTTCTCTGATCCATTTACATCCTGTTGTGGTATTTTTTGAGACGAGATTGTGTTGTACTAGTTGTTTCAGAAGTCTCGAGTCCTGCATCCTCATGATATGTCCAAACAATCCCAGTCTCCTCTTACGCATAGTATCTGTAATGGGTTCTAGCTCTTTGTACACGACTTTCATTCTTCCTAAAGTTTTGTTCTATCTTTTCAATGAGAGATTTTTCGTATTTACGTTTCTCAGTTCTGAACACCCTAGCTGCTTGGGCACGTTGGGTTTTGTAGGTTTCCCAATCATTTTCTGATTTTGTAGAGTAGTACTGTTTCCATGCATTGAGTCTTTCTTGGAGGACTGATTCGCAGGTACCATTCCACCAGGCATGCTTTTTGCTTCTTTTGATTTCTGCAACGTCTTTGGCAGCCTCAACAATGAGACTTTTGGCGTTGTTAAAGTCACAGTCATTTGGTCTAGCCTTCTCCTGGAACTCCTCGATCCTTTGCCAAAGTTTATCGTTGTCGAAGAGTGTGATCTGTTTGGTTGTCTTCCTTGTGTTTGCGGGAATTGGTTTGAATTTGATAAGAGACATATAATGATCTGAGGCCATATTGATGCCTTTCTTTACCTTGACATTCATAATCTCAGGGCTGTTTCTCCTGGAGATTGCAACGTGATCAATTTGGAACTCTCCGAGAGTTTGGACGGGAGAACGCCAAGTCATTTGCTTTCTGGGTAGATGGCGAAAGTGGGTCGACATGACCTGCAGGTTGTGATTTTCGCAAATGGACACCAGTCTTTTGCCGTTGGGATTGGTTCTTTTGTGAGCAGGGTAATTTCCAATAACTTTCTTGTACTTCTGTTCACGACCTAGTTGGGCATTGAAGTCACCCAAAAGAAGCTTGACATGGTGTTTGGGGATTTTGTTTAATTTTTCATCCAGTAGGTCCCAGAAATTATCAACTTCGTCTGGACCAGACTTGTTCTTATCGCTTGTAGGAGCATGTGCGTTAACTAGGGCGTAGGTTTTGTTCGCGCATTTAATTGTGAGTATAGACAATCTGTCATTCACAGGTTCGAAATTTGCAACCGATTTCAGGATCTTGGTTCTAACAGCAAACACGGTTCCAAGCATCACAGCTCCATTGAGAATTCCTCTTTGCGCTTTGCTCTTGAAAAATCGGTAGCCTTCGGATTCAAAAATCTCTTCATCTGGGTACCTTGTTTGCTGTAGGGCCATTATGGATATCTGATTTTCGTGAAGAGCTTTGGTGAGGGTTTTCAGCTTGCCAGTTTGTGTAAGTGAATTTATGTTGAAAGTTGCTAGAAAGGTTTTAGATTTTGGCCTGCGTTTTTGACTCTTCGGGGTACACCGAGACGCTCCGACTCGTCTCTTGCATGATGTCGAGTCTCCCCCAGAATCCGAACGAGGCTCGTGCGCCGTGACATTCACGACGAGGGATTTATCCGAAGATTTACCCCCTGGGGTATGTTTCTTTAAATGTTGTGCCATCATGCTTTTTGACTTGACTTTGCTTTGGACGGGTACCCATCCTTTTACAACTAGTGTTGTTAGCCCTAGAGGTTGCCTCAAGATGTTTTCTGGCTTCTGGTCATTTACCAGTCTTCGCCGTAACCCTGGCATGGGACCAGTTTTTTTTTTTTCACGGTGGTATTTTATTTCCCTACTACCCTCCGACTCTGCTGGCGGCAGAGCCAGCGAGCTTCCCCAATTCCAATGGGACGCGCCCGATGGAGGTAACCGGTAAATCCCCACACGGGTATTATTATTATTATTATTATTATTATTATTATTATTATTATTATTATTATTATTACCAACCTTAACTCATATAATCAATTTCTCTCTTCTATACTCCACATATCCAACTCTTTGGAAGAAGGCTATTGTGCTACCTCTTCCGAAAAGTAAAACACCTTCGAACGAGGGAGACTATCGTCCAATCTGTATTTTATCAGTTTTGTCTAAAATCTTAGAATATGTAGTCCATACACAAATGTCTGAGTACCTTCGAATGCACAGTCATGTAAATTTATAGCGAGAAGGTTATCATTTCTCTAGTGACACTTGAAGTATGTTTTCGTCATATGTATAGTACGGTTAAGTTAGACTCTGTTTGAATAAGGAAACCGAAACGTTTGCCACAAAATGCGATCGATCATCTTTGGTGCGGAATAGTTTTCTCACTATGTGCATTTGCGAGCTCTCTTGTCGACATTCGAAGGCGATGTTGGAGTCGATTAGTAATACGGTACCCAATGACTGCTATTCTCTAAAGAAAATTTGAATGGAAGAGAATAACAAGTTTTCGTAATAAATGCGTAAATAACGTGGTCGATAGCAGTTGTTAACTCGTTAAAAATAACGGCTGAAGTAAAGGATCCCTTAATTTTAATGTTATATACTGAAATTACGTAAGAATGTGATACACCTCAAGATATGGCAGAGTACATCACTGATTTCAGAGGATAGTTCATATTTTCTCATGTCTAGTTAAATTTCGGAAAAGCTATTCGCATGTATGGTAAATTTTTAGCGAGGATAACTCATGCCTCTACATGCGGTTCAAATATGTTTTCATGACATATATACGAGTAGGTTAGGTGATGCCATTTGAAGAAGAAAACTCTGGAGTGATACCATATTTCTCCGAATCCAAGACGACGTTTTTTTTCTCAGAATTTCGTGCGAAAAATCACGGGTCATTTTGCATTCGCGGCCTAACTGTAATGAATACCACTGGCACCTCTCGTGGTAACCACCCTGCTTCTTTTCACCACCGCACGCACACACAAAATTCGTTGACAATAAACGACCGCCTCTTTATTATACATCACTAGCCGTTACAACCGGATGTACAGTGCCTGTGTGTAACGTCACTGGAACTCGGAAAATAGTGAAGAGAGAATGACATTCTATTAGCCTCTACAAAAACATTTCTCAAATCTGCATATTGGCATCAAAACAGGCGAGCCTTCGAATTCTTAGAAAGGCCACGACTACTCGGTGGCAGAGTTATAACACGTTTACTGTACCTGACTCTTAGTAAAATTAAGTTTTATAGACAGCAAGAATATTTTCGTGATGGATAGTCGTAAAGATACGTGGAACAGGTACTGCCGGCAAATTTTCAACGGGTTCTCGTCGATATCATGCCAATTTTAAGTTAATGGGTATTAAACACTCGGAAATGTAGAATAATTGCGCAGATGTAAGAAAATATGGCGTAGGCCTAACTAAAGCCAATATTTGGTGTCAGCGCGAAGACAAAGGTACAAAAAATGCATTCAGTGGTCCTCAACGAGGACGCTTTAAAGAAGTCGAAAATGAAATTGTGAGGTACGTGCACAAAAAACGCATGGGCGGAAAGGCCGTACTGTGGCACAGTAAACTCGTTTGTTGACCTTCAACATCCGCGATCAGGTCGATACATCGCTAGCCGCTGAAGTTGGCCGAACCTGGCCAGCGAGACGTGCGTGTAGCGGTAGCCGGTTGTATCTGACGCTGATTAGAAGTACCATAACAGTTTTTATAGACAGCAAGAATATTTTCGTAATGGATCACCGTATTGTAGAGACGCATGGAATAGATAGATAGGTCTTTATTGGCGTAGTTAAGGCCATTGGGCCTTCTCTTACACTAAACCAATTAGTATACATTAAAGTCATAAGTAATACTACCGTAATTAATACTAGAAGACACAATTTAAACACAATCAAAATATAACAAATAAAATTCCACCACAGTGTGACGTACATACAACAGCAATAATAATAATAATAATAATAATAATAATAATAATAATAATAATAATAGCTAGTAGGGTCCTAGTAGTCAACCTAGGAAGGGACTTCGCGGCCTGGCAAACGGGAGTGAAATGCGTCGTTGCGACCATCTGCAACAATAAACTATTGGATTCAGCAAGAGAATCCAACTAGCCTCTTTCACTCCAACTCCATCATGTAACCTACAAGAGGTGCCCCTGTTAAGCCGAGCAGCCCAGCGGAAGGTTGGGTAACCAATCCCAGCGGGAAACTGGGTCGGTGAACCGATCAGTGCTGGGGGCTCCAAGGCTCACAACCTTGGCAGTACCTTGGTCGGTGCGAAATATCACCGACCCCATTCTACAGTTTTTCAACTGTGAAAAAAGCATGGAGGAAATTTCAGCTAAAGCTACTACCCCAGGTGGTAACCAATCCATCGTCGTCTTGTATGACGTTAGCAGGCCTTCGGATTCTGGGGAGCCTGCACCGACATGCTTGGAGTTTTTTTTTTTTTTTTTTTTTTTTTTTACAAAAACAATATAAATATTAGTCACCACCTTATCAATACAAAATTTATTCACATTCAGCTAGTAAATATGGTCAAGACTAGTTTCGACCCCTAGGGGGTCATCTTCAGTTGACTACAAAAACATCACATGTAATGATTAAAACTTAAATTAAATCGAACTGATCATAAATGTTGGTATGTATGTCTTGGTACATTTGGACTATTGCATGTGTCAATTCTAAGTTTTCCAGTATACAGTGTCAGGGTAATTAGTTAGCTAATATACATCATCCATGAAATTACATGCTATTTTTCATGTTATCACTATCCAATTTGGGTTGTACAATGTGGAATGAGATATACATATATTTGTGTAAATTAATAGTAGTAAGTTCAGTAATATACATTAAAAGTTGGTTCTTAAATTACATTAATTGGTTATTGATCAGTCATATGAAAATGTAGAATTATTGGTTTGGACACTTGTGATTAAAATATTAGTATGCAATACCTTGTTGGCATATATCTTAAATGCTAAAGTGTCAGTTTATAAAAACTATTTGTTTTGCTTAGTATAGGCATTAGATAGTCTTGTTAAATTGGACACATAACTAAAACAGTGGTATATATATGTCTGGTTAAAAATACATTGCATTAATATCTCAACAGGCAGCTACAAAGAATGCACGGTTCCAACACCTAACATACTTTGTTTCCACAACATATATGCTTCTACGATAAATCAACGTGCACCCTACCAGGACGCATAACATTCAACGCGTTCTTACAAATGTCACCAACTCAACACATTACGGCACACGAAAAGAAGAACATGCTCCATTAATATATTCAAGACTCTTAATAGCTTTAACAACAGTAGCTGCCTAAAATATCTCCAGACATACAACCAAATATTACCGGAATTGCAAGCGGATTATACAAATACTTACCTAACCGCATTTTTTATATATAAATATATTTTTACGGACCCATTTTATCGGAACATTATAACCAATCTAATACTGTTGTGAAAACTTCGTTAACCCCATTTTATCCCAAACAATGTATATATAGCACCACATATCAATAATATTAATGCAATGTATTTTTAACCAGACATATATATACCACTGTTTTAGTTATGTGTCCAATTTAACAAGACTATCTAATGCCTATACTAAGCAAAACAAATAGTTTTTAAAAAAAAGTTTAACCCTATTCCAAGACATAAAATAAGAATAATAGGTTTTATAAACTGACACTTTAGCATTTAAGATATATGCCAACAAGGTATTGCATACTAATATTTTAATCACAAGTGTCCAAACCAATAATTCTACATTTTCATATGACTGATCAATAACCAATTAATGTAATTTAAGAACCAACTTTTAATGTATATTACTGAACTTACTACTATTAATTTACACAAGTGTATGTATATCTCATTCCACATTGTACAACCCAAATTGGATAGTGATAACATGAAAAATAGCATGTAATTTCATGGATGATGTATATTAGCTAACTAATTACCCTGACACTGTATACTGGAAAACTTAGAATTGACACATGCAATAGTCCAAATGTACCAAGACATACATACCAACATTTATGATCAGTTCGATTTAATTTAAGTTTTAATCATTACATGTGATGTTTTTGTAAAATATATCTTTTATGCATGTCAACTGAAGATGACCCCCTAGGGGTCGAAACTAGTCTTGACCATATTTACTAGCTGAATGTGAATAAATTTTGTATTGATAAGGTGGTGACTTATATTTATATTGTTTTTGTAAAGTAATATCTATCAATACGGAAATGAAACTTATAAACAACAGTATGCTTGGAGGTATCGGAGACTCCACGAAAGATCAAACATAGAGCCAAGAATTTCTTTGCTACCTTTAATGCCAATTCTCTCCAGAAGGTAGGAAAACTGAAACAGCTTACAGATATCCTATCGCAACAGCAAATTTTGATTGCAGCAATTCAGGAAACGAGATTTACAGATGAGCAGGCTTTTGAATCTGAAGGTTACAGGATCTTCAAGGGTAAACCTGGTAAACGTGTCATACAAACTGTCCCCCACCTTGGCACAGCATTTGTAGTCAACAAAATGATTCTGGATCAATAACAAATTTCACCTCTGTGAACAGCAGAGTCTCGACTCTGTCCTTTCGAAGCACAAACAAAATGTATACTATTGTGAATGTTCATGTGCCAATCAACCAAGCGAACAAGAGAGACCCAGAGGGAACTGATAGATTCTGGGAAGAACTTGAGGAGATTTTATCCAAGATTCCAGACAAACATACCATAATCATGCTTGGAGATTTCAATGCCCAGGTAGGCAAAGAGAGAAAGTTCCGAAACATCGTTGGAAACTATCCTGCTCACCAGAGAACAAACCGTAATGGAGAAAGGCTAATAGAGCTGTGTAAGGCATTTAACCTCGTAATGAAGTCTACTGCTTTTAAACACCTGCCCAAGAAACAGAAGACCTGGAAATCCCCAAATCACCACGTTGGTGAATTCCAGATTGATCATGTCGCGATCGCGCGGAAGGCTCAAAGAGAAATTCAGAATGTTAAAGTTCTAAGACAAGCAAACCTGGACTCGGATCACTATCTATCCAAGATAAAAATCAAACTGCTCCCGAGAAACACAAGGAGAGTTCGAGCCAAAAGGATTGAAAGATTTGATAGAGAAAAACTAGGATCTAACCATGAATTCACTCAGAAACTACAAACGGTGGATGCAGAGAACTGGGAACAACTGCGCGAGGCCCTGGTCAAAACAGCTAAAGAGACGGTTCAGCTTACTAAGCCCAGGAAGCATGCTTGGTGGAACAGTGAATGCGATGCAGTGATAAGGTAAAGACAGTTCGCCTGGCAGAAATGGAACTCGCTAAACAACCAAGTCAACTGGACAAACTTTGTGAATGAGAGAATGTGTGCAGCCAGAACCATCCGCAGCGTTAAACGTGCTTTTGATAAACACCAGCTGGCTCAAACTGAGCAGGATTTCAAGAAGAAAAATACACGCGACTTTTATAAAACATTTAAAAGCAACTTGAGGAAATACGACCCACCGAGCCTACAGTTCAGAGATTCCAATGGAAACCTAGCCCATAACGACAAGGAAAACTGCCGGATCCTTGCAAAATACTTTGAATCCCTTCTTAACTGTGAGGCCCCAATGTCCAGATTCACATTTGAAGATAAAACAACAGTTCACCGAGATTCAGCTCCACCTACGAAAGAGGAAGTCGGACAGATTATCCAATCATTGAAGAATAATAAAGCGCCGGGTGAAGATTCGATAATAGCTGAATTGTGGAAGTTTGCTAGAGACAATGCAGTGGAAAAATTAACGTACATCATACATGAAATCTGGAACACTGAAAGACTTCCAAGTGACTGGACATCTGCCCTAATCCACCCACTTCATAAGAAAGGCGACAAGTCGGATGTTAACAACTATCGCAGCATCTTCCTCCTACTTATAACCTACAAAATTCTCTCGAAAGCTCTTCAAATAAGGGCAGAAGAACAGCTAGATCCAGAGCTGGGTGATTACCAAGGAGGTTTCAGGAAAGGACGGTCATGTGTGGAGCAGATTATGAATCTGAAATCTGTCCTTTCATATCTTAAACTAAGGAGCAAGCCTTTTGTAGTAACGTTCATCGACTTTAAGAAGGCCCATGATTCAATTGATAGAACTACCCTACTTCAGATCTTAAAGGAATTTGGCTTGGACAGTAAAACAAGAGTGATCATCCAACAGACTCTCACCAACACCATTTCAAAAGTGAAGTTTAGAGGAGAGATTTCAGAGGCCTTTGAAATACGGACAGGAGTTAGGCAAGGAGATGGTCTCTCGCCTCTGTTGTTCAACTGAGTTCTTGAGAAAGTGATCCGTGAATGGCGCAGAGAAATGAGTTATGAAGGAGTCGAAAGCGGAGTCAGACTAGGCCACAAGAACAAGAACCTTTCAATTGACTGTCTAGCATTTGCAGATGATCTCGCGGTTTTCGCTGATTCCTTGGATGTGGCCACGAAGCAGATCAACCAGTTTCAAACACAAGCTGCAAAGGCGGGTCTCCAAATCTCCTTTGAGAAAACGAAATTCATTACAAACATCAAACTGGCGCCAAGTGAGCTAGAAGAGACTCACGGAAAAGTCAAGCGAGTTGAAAAATTTAAGTATCTTGGTGAATGGATAGAACCTAATTTGTCCGAAAAAGAAGCCTTTTCTTCACGCATGAATAAAATGGAAATGGCTTACCATCTGACTAAAAATGTCTATAGATAGTAGGTTCGAACCCCACTGTCGGCAGCCCTGAAAATGGTTTTCCGTGGTTTCCCATTTTCACACCAGGCAAATGTTGGGGCTGTACCTTAATTAAGGCCACGGCCGCTTCCTTTCCACTCCTGGCCTTCCCTGTCCCATCGTCGCCATAAGACCTATCTGAGTCGGTGCGACGTAAAGCAACTAGCAAAAAAA
This sequence comes from Anabrus simplex, assembly GCF_040414725.1. Classification (NCBI taxonomy): domain Eukaryota; kingdom Metazoa; phylum Arthropoda; class Insecta; order Orthoptera; family Tettigoniidae; genus Anabrus; species Anabrus simplex. The sequence goes on along the minus strand of NC_090267.1, from coordinate 505,752,194 downwards.
AAAAATGTCTATAACAAAAGATCTATATCTCTGAATGCAAAAATCAAACACTATTGCACTGTTATCCGGCCAGAGGCTCTATGTGCTGCGGAATGTCTCGCCATGAACAAAAAAGGCATGATGGAGAAATTGGAGGCCAAGGAAAGAAAGATTTTGAGAAAAATCTTATGTCCAGTCAAAGGCAACGGCGAGTTTAGGAGACGGCACAACCAGGAGTTGTACTCGCATGTGGAGAAAATAACTGATGTGATGCGAAAAAGGAGGATTATTTTTTATGGACACATGGCCCGAATGAATTCAACACGGTTAACCAACCGCATTTTCACTTTCCTCCAAGAGAAAAGGGCAAAGGGGGCATGGTTCAGTGAGGTACAGAAAGATCTGCAGGAGATTGGGATCTCATTTGAAGATATCCAGGAGCGTGTCCCACTTAAGAAAAAACTCCAAGAACATCAGAGTTTCCTACCAAAGCCGAAGATGAAAAATGGAAAGGCATGGACGGAAGAACGAAAGGAGCAACACTGTATACAAATGAAGGAGTACTGGACCAACATTAAAGCTCAAGGGAAACAATTGAAATGACGTGGTCCATAGTTGGCCGAAACGAAACAAGAAGAAGAAGAAGAAGAATAGCTAGTAATGATATTGTAGTAGCACGATCACTGAAGGGCCAGAAATGCATAGGTCACACGCATCTTGCTGTACCTCTTAACGCTCTTTTAAATGACACTGTAATTGTTATTCCTCTGACGTCGTCCAGTAAACGATTCTATTCTCGTGCAGCAAACACTGAGAATGAGTTGTTATATGCGGCAGTTCGATGGTGAGGGATGATGAACAGGTTGGATGTTTGAGCCCTTGTATGTCTGTCATGAACATTTGAGAAGTAATGGAAATGTGAAAAAAGGTAAGAGGGGAAGATGTAGTAAGAACTCGATGGAGGAGAGACAAAGTATGATGGTTACGACGAACATGGAGTCACGACCACTCTAATTTTAGGAAATATGGTGACACGTCATATTTTCTTAAATTGCATATATATCTCACACGTGCATTTTGAGCGCGCTGTAGCCTTAGGGAAAATTGTGGCCTCATGTCATTGAAAACATCACAATAGTCAAAATGTGGCATTACAAGAGCCTCAATTAATTTCTTTTTAAGCTTTATTGGAAATATATGTTTATATTTATATAAAGAATGTAATGCCGAGTAAACTTTTTGACAGATATGTAAGACATGTGGAGACCAAGTCATGCGTTCGTCCATGATAACACCGAGATTCTTAACTTGTGATACAAAAGGAATTGGAACATCCCGAAGGATTACTCTTGGCAATGGACGTTTAGTTATACTCGTTATTTGACTTTGATGGCCAAGAAGGATTACTTGCGACTTTGTAGGGTTCAATTTCAAGCCGTGCGCAGCAGACCAATCACTAACAGCCTGTAAGTCAATGTTTAGTAAGTCGATATTTTCCTGGAGGTCTCGTGCTGTAGAGTCTGTGTAGAGTTGAAGATCGTCAGCGTACATATGGTAGTTGCAGTGTTTTAAATTCGATGATATGTCATTCAAAAAGAGTGCGAAAAGAAGAGGACCAAGTATAGAGCCTTGAGGGACTCCTCTGTTCACGTGGCACAACGAGGAAATGATTCCATTATTACCTTTCACACATTGTTGACGTCCGTGAAGATAAGAATGCATCCAAGCAATCGTACTCTGAGAAAAATGTAAAGCCTTCAGTTTTGCAAGTAAAATAGCCCTACAACTTATTCCTCCTCAGTTGAAGCTATAGGTGACAGCAAGGAAGTTCTTGACACACCTATATCCCCCGCTCCTCCACCTCCTCAGGTGCAAGAGCAAGGAAGAACGCATCATCAATATTACATCCGGCGCAAAACTGTGAAAGAATGACAGGAGTTACTGTTCCAAAGGAAAGCAGGCTTAATAAGATTTGACAACTAGGAATGATTACATAAAATCAGCTTCATGGTCCGTATCGCACTTCAATAGATTCACAATGAAGTATTTATTTATTTTCCACCTAGTCGATACAATGATTGCCTAAGGCAATTTTTATTGGTCAAAAGTGGTACATGTTTCGTATATTATCAACATCTTCAGCCACATAACACAGTTTAGATGAAAAATATAAAATTGACAAAGTAATGCTTTAGAGGAAGTGTTAATTTCAAGGACACTTCCTCTAAAGCATTACTTTGTCAATTTTATATTTTTCATCTAAACTGTGTTATGTGGCTGAAGATGTTGATAATATACGAAACATGTACCACTTTTGACCAATAAAAATTGCCTTAGGCAATCATTGTATCGACTAGGTGGAAAATAAATAAATACTTCATTGTGAAACTAGGAATGAGTTATATCTTCATCTACATTAATAATAAGAGCCGCACTGTGATATCAAGATTTCTTCATTTCGATAATTACTTGTAAATTGTATAATTTTTAATTTATAAATTGATCTTTTTTCATGAATTATTAAGAAAAGAATATTTATTAGGACAATTTCTCTATGGAATATTGTACAAGTGTTTCCTTGACGACTGCTTTCTATTGTAGAAATAATTTATATATTTTCTCTTGAGTTATTTGTTTGTTTTAATCTTGTCAATCTTATGTTAATTTTAAGGACACTTCCTCTAAAGCATTACTTTGTCAATTTTATACATTTTTCATCTAAACAGTGTTATGTGGCTGAAGATGTTGATAATATACGAAACATGTACCACTTTTGACCATTAAAAATTGCCTTAAGCAATCATTGTATCGACTAGGTGGAAAATAAATACTTAATTGTGAATGTCTACGCTGTCGAAAACTTTACTGTAATCTAGTAGTACCAGAACTGTGAATTGTCCTCTGTCTATTGCTTGTCTAACATCCTCAGTCAATTTAAGTAAGGCTGTAGTTGTACTATGTCCTTGTCGGAAACCAGACCGTAATTTAACCAGACGTGAGAAAATATAAACTAACCTGTGAAATCAATTATGCACTCTGCCATATCTCGAGGTGTATCTCATTTTTACTTAATTGCAGTATTTAGCATTAAAATTAAGCGATCGTTTAGTCAGAGTTTATTTTTAATAAGTTAAGAACCATTATCGGACATGTTATTTACACATTTATTACGAAAATATGTTCTCTTTCATTTTGAATTTTCTTTACGGAACAGCAGTCGACGGGTATTAGTAATAGACTCCGACGTCACCTAGGAATGTCGATGAGAGAACTCGCTAGTGGACACAGCGCTGAATCGCTCGTAATAACAGATGCGTCAGTGATTGGTCTGTCGCTGTAACCGAAGGATACTACACAGTTTAATATAGGAATTTTGAATGGACATCAAAACCTTTTAACATCCTACATCAAAATATTGTCGGTATAACGGGGTTCTCGTTATAAGCCGTACTCGCTATAGTGGACTTCTAGTGTATATTTCATGCTTGTTCTCTACATTTATCACATCAGGATTTACCTAAACAGTTGTAAATGAGGTAAAAGAGACCGCATTGTTTAGGTTAGATATGGTATCGCCCGAATAGTGCCAAAAGTTTCACGGCGGAAAGAATAAAAATAAATAACAGGAAAGTTTGCCATACTTATGGATAAAATGCATATGCTAGTATGTTTTGTTTGGCGTCTCCAAAAATTGTTGAAAGTAAGTGGAAACATAAAAAATCATTATTATTATTATTATTATTATTATGTGTTAGGTACGTTGGCGAGTAAAACAATTGTGATTGGATTGTTTTTATCATGTTAAACCTATTTCTTTCCAAAAAAAAACCCTATATTGGCCTGAGTTACGAGATATTAAATGATCACTTTGTTAATGATGACAGACCCCCAGTAGAAGGGAGTTACATGTACCATTTTTACCTCGAATCAACCTTCCTACCATTTGTAAATCTCTGGCAATCAACAAATTAATCTAAAAAGCCACCTAATCGATACTTTATTTCTTTTGCCTTTGGCAAACTTAAAAATACATTAACAAACACAATACATGTTTCGTCCACTTAGTGGTCGTCTTCAGCTGTATATAAAAAAATCTTAGATGATAACATTTAAAAGCAAGCACATTGGATCTTAAAACTATATCCCATGGGAATCCAAAAACTATTGTTCTAGATGCTTTAAATGAATTTGAAGATGGGGGGGGGGGTAAGGAGATTTATGTGAATGATACTTAAATTACAGTATCGTTTACAATTGTGTTTAAAAAACTTAAATGCTGAAAAACATATTTAAAATATTTAAAAGCGTCTATGGTAAAATTCTTTTTGATAAAATTAGGTGGCGTGAATAAAAAGTTCGTGTTTGTAATAATCTTCAGGCATTTGTGAGAAAATAATAACTTAATTAAAATTCGCATCTGTGGTGCTGTTAAACACTTTGTTTTTAATAAATATACTTTAAAATATTCTAAAGTGTCTATGGTAAGGCACTTATTCAAAAACACTTGTGCTTGAATGAAAGTTTATGTCAGATGCACCAGTCTTCAGGTATTTATTGTTTATATTTAATAACTTCCTTCAGTGATATTCTTGTGGTTAAAAGGCCGTGTTGACTGTTTAACTTCCGAGAATTGCATTAAGTTATTATTTTCTCACAAATGCCTGAAGATTATTACAAACACGAACGTTTTATTCACGCCACCTAATTTTATCAAAAAGAATTTTACCATAGACGCTTTTAAATATTTTAAATATGTTTTTCAGCATTTAAGTTTTTTAAACACAATTGTAAACGATACTGTAATTTAAGTATCATTCACATAAATCTCCTTACCCCCAACCCCCCCCATCTTCCAATTCATTTAAAGCATCTAGAACAATAGTTTTTGGATTCCCATGGGATATAGTTTTAAGATCCAATGTGCTTGCTTTTAAATGTTATCATCTAAGATTTTTTTATATACAGCTGAAGATGACCACTAAGTGGTCGAAACATGTACTGTGTTTGTTAATGTATTTTTAAGTTTGCCAAAGGCAAAAGAAATAAAGTATCCATTAGGTGGCTTTTTAGATTAATTTGTTGATTAAACTCATCGATACGGCCATGAAGTGTACAGCTTGCAAAATCTCTGGCAATGCGGTGCTGATAATCGAACTCAGCCTCCCAAGAACGGCAGATGATTGTGCTAACCATTACGCTGGATTATATTTGACTACAAAGCGCAAACATATATACATGACTGATATGTGCTTTCGGATACGAAACTATTCACGTATTTGTGTGACGTTATCAGAGCTGCAATAGGTTTTTGCTACAGTGGCGGACATTTCTTAACTACGGAACACAGATGGTACCGCATGACTTTGACGCGTGTTTTCATTGTGTGGGTCGTACGGACAAAGCTATTCACAAATTTGTGTGATACTATCAGAGCTGCTTAAGGCTTGTAGCGGAATCGTTGTTGTTCTCTGAAGAATTACGTTGATGGTCTTGTATGAGAGATTTATTTTTTGCATTTTCTTTGTCTCGAAAAGCCGGAGGGGGGGTCTAATACACGAGTAAATGCGGTCATATGGCCCAGAAGGGAGATCTGACTTCTGCCAAAATTGACCTTAGAAAGTTTGACAGTCAACCCAGCTTTTCTAAATCTTCCATAATGTACATGGGCTGATCATCAAAGGTCTCACTGTACACGATAACATTGTCCAAATAATGGTACACAAAATTTAATTTTATATTCCCTAGAATAGCATCCAGGAGCATAGTGAGGACAGACAGCCCAAACGGCAAATGATTAAATTCATAAAGGTTCCAAGCTTTGCAGAAGGCGGTAAAATGTTTACTCTCTTTGCAAGCAACAATTCTTATGATTGGTCCGTATTAAAGCTGGACTATAAGCAAATCATCACAAAAATAATGTATTCCTTTATCACCACTTATTCAACACAAGCCACATGCTATGTGGGTGAAATCTACATAATAATACTATATACACTTCTCAGGGACATGTTTCGCCCCTTGTTAAGGGCATCATCAGTCTGTAGGTAACCCTAAGGTCAGATGTCTGAAACATTATCTATTCGTACAAGGATTACACTGAAAAATACATTACACCTTAAAATCATCTTAAGTTAACATGTTACAATTATAATATAAAAAATGCCACATAACACACTAAGAGTATTGAGATTTGATATTGTCAATACTCGTGAAAATTAAAATAAAAACTTTAAAAAATTAATGAAAATTAAGAATGTGCAGATCATTTGGATACTAACAGTCTCGAGTGAAGATTGTAATCTTCTCTGGGTACATCAATCCCAGATTCTGTACAGAATCTGAACTTGATAGAAAACAATGTCCATTTGTTATAAACAACAGCTGGATATTTAAGAATAAATTGGATAAGTTGAGTGTTGTGATTAAAATGTTGTAAATTTAAAAATTGATCGCATGTTTTCTGTCGCGTAAAGCGGTGTCACAATTCCAAGTTTAGGCTGCTGCTTAATTGTTGAATGGTGTCCTTGACGTTACGAACAGTCGTGTGTGAATATTCTTACTTGAAGATGTGATTATTAGCCTTTGAGAGGGATACTGTCTGCAATTAATTAAAAGAGAAGTTAAAATTAGTATTTTGAGAAGTAACTTACTTGTCAAGGTAGTGCTAAGTAGATCTGACTGTTCCGGCAGCTCCTGCCTGACTTACATTTCTATTCCTGGTGTTATACTTGTGCGGTAAAGGAGGGGTGGGGTGTAGAGGGGGGTAGGGTTTACGTTGATCTTTAAGCACCTGTGTCATTACTGGAGGGGCGTTGATAGTGGTAGTGTGGGTAGACCTGACGTTTGGTTTGGTGGATGAAAAATTTGGATGAGAGGATTTAAAAAGATTCGGGATTTTATTCTGGTGTGAATTCACGATGTATATTAATTTGGGTGTTAATTCGATAAAGGATTTTTATTTTCTGTGACCTCATTTAAATTATGATTTGTTATTATAGGTTTGGTCCAAAAAGATGTGTAAATTTTCTATTTTGTTCATTAACTGTCCTTTACTGATACATTTAATAATACAGTAGAACCTCGATTATACGTTCCCGGAAACTACGTTCTCCCATATTATCCGTTCAAATTACGTGGTCCCGCAAGCATCCTAATTAAATCACGTTGTAAAAATCCCGCATTATCCGTTCCTCGAAGCGATTTCCCGTATCGGCCGTTCAGAAATTTCAGTCCCATCAACACTAAATCCTCGATCACACGTTTTTCAAGAAACTGTGTCTCACGAAAGGACGGCTATGGCATACTTGCGGATCTTGGTGTTAACGTCCAGTCATTGCGATAATTTGAGGAAGCGGAAAAGCGATCGATGGTGAACTTGCATAAGAGACCATCTTAACATCGCATTCGGGTTGTATTATTTAGAGAATCGAAATCATAAAGCAGAGAGTGTCCACAACATTTGGAAGGAGACAGCGCATTTCGACAGCTCTGCTTGAAGACGGAACAAGTTTCGTCAAATGCTCGTACTTGCAAAGCGTCTACATTATGTCCAGGGTTAGATGTTTACTTTTTACTTTTTTTTTTTTAGTGTATCGCCGAACAGGTTTTCGGCACTTCCCCTCAGGGCACTGTATAGTCACCGAGCTAGCTTTCAGGCAGGAATCTAAACTGCTCCTTCTTAAGTAACACAAATTTAGTATTTTAATATTATCGTATACGATTACGTTATCGAGACCAGAACAGATGTTGCACCTTACATACATAAAGCCATGGGAGGTTTTGGGATTGCCTATTACTTTGGTCCTAATGTAAGACTAGGAATTTCACGTTATTGTGTTCAAATGTTAAAACCGCAGTCGTGTTATTTGCACACGTTACATGTAAAAATCTTAGCATCATTTCACACTCTTACCAACTTGAACAGCGAGCGCGTTTTCCTGCTGAGCTCAAGGTCGCGAATAACAGTAAATTCGGAAGTTTTGATGATATTTTTTCTCTTTCCAATTTAATCGTGATTAGTTACGGACATAATTGAATATAATGCATTTAAAAACTTGAGAACCGTTACTTACTTTCGAAACAATTTTCTCGAGTTCAACATAACCTTTAAGAGTCGATGTAGGCCGTAGGCCTAATTTGCGTGGTACAAGATTTCCACAAACTGACTACAAACAGTATACCGGTGACCAAATTACAATTAAAAATTTAAAGAAAAAGGGATTTCGCCATAATGTTGGGCGCTTTTGTGTCTAATGTGCTTTATCTTATTAGATTAGAGAATTAAAAAATACTTGTGGTCGATTGTTTGGCGTGATGTAATTAGGTTTTTCAAATAGTTTGACCGATCAAAGTTGCTGAACTGAATGAAGTTTTCAGAGGAAACTGACGAAGTTTCCCTGGTAAAACTGAATGTAAAGTTTTGAGACTTTTAAGTCGCTTACCGGTAATTAATGTTTGAAGCCAGCCCCGCGTTCGAACTTCCCTGCCTCTCACCCGGTGGACCCAGGTTCGATTCCCGGCCAGGTCAGGCATTTTTACCTGAGGGCTGGTTTCAGGTTCACTCATTCTACGATTACCTTTAATTGAGGCACTATTTAATGGTGAGATGGCGACCCCGGTCTAGAGAGCCAGGAATAACGGCCGAGAGGATTCGTCACACTGACCATGCGTCACCTTGTAATCTGCAGGCGTTGGGACTGTGCAGTGGTCGCTTGGTATACGGAAGGGCCATTGGGGCTATAGTTTGGTTTGGTTTAGGAGTGTTTGTAAGATTTTAAGTATACATATTTCTTTTTTCTTTTTTTTCTTTTTTTTTGTGATGTTTAGCCAAATTGTTCATGGTTCATTCATTCCCGGATTTTCCGTTTTCCCGTGTTGTACATTTGTTTTTCGGTGGTTCCTCCAAAAACGGAGAATCGAGGTTCCACTGTATTAAGATCCTTCTCTATAGTTGTAAAGTGGTGTCCTGTCTCAGTCATGTGCTGGCTCATGGCCGAGTACTTGTTGTGTTTAAAGGCGCTGTAGTGTTCCATGTATCTCGCGGAAAAGTTTCTCCCAGTCTGTCCAACATATGAAAATCCACACTGTGTACACGTTAATCTTAAATGTTGCTATTGTAATTGACCGTGTTGTGGTTAAGAAATATATTTTGATTGGTGTTGACCGTCTTGAAAGCTATATTAATATTGTGCTTCTTTAGGGTATTAGTGACCTGGTGGATGCAGAGTTATTAAAAGTAAATGTAGCAAATTTGATTTATTTTTTTTTATTTTTTTTTTAGGCTTGTCTGGGATGAGGTTTGTGGATTTAGATTTTACTTTGTTGATTAGACGATTGACCATGTCAATTTTGAAATTGTTAATTTTGGCAAGATTTTTTATATAATTCAATTCAGCCTTTAAGTTGTTAGAAGAAAGAGGAATTTCCATAGATCGATAAATCAAGCTATAGAATGAGGCTTGTTTTTGGGCCTTGAATAAGTTTATTCTAAGACCCAATCATGTATTATGTTCTTACGATGTCGTAAACATGTACTCAAATATTCCAACCGATGAAACAGTAAGAATCATCAACAATAACATCAATAAACATAGTAACCTTAGTAAACAGGAAATCAAAGAATTTATAAAGATCTTAAGATTTGTTTTAAATAATAATTATTTCTCTTTTAATGGTACGGTTTACCAACAAAAAGGTATAATTTTATTGACTGCAAAGTTCCACATTTTAGGAGTGGTACTGGTATGGGCAACCCTCTATCTGGCATCCTAGCAGACATTTATATGGATTCTATAGATTATTCAAAGATTTTATCACAAATAAAAGGCATATGTTTGTGGCTCAGATTCGTGGATGATAAGTTCGTAATTATTGACAAGAATATCACCAGTAGTGATCAGATTTTAGATCATTTAAATAAAATTGACCTCACCGTTAAATTTACTAAAGAAGACGAGATGAATATTTCCTTAAACGTCTTAGACGTAACGGTCACACGTTTTCATAATGCATTCATTTTTCGTATCTTTAGAAAACCTACACACTCTCCCACTACAATAATTAAAAATACCTCCCTACACCCTAAGGCCCATAAACAAGCCTAGCACGTGGCTTGTATTGAATAGGTGGTGATAATAGAATAAATTATTTTTGTGATGATTTGCTTTTACTCTCTTTGGTAAGGAAGATCTAATGATAAGCTTGATTAAGATCAAGGGCTATGAAGTACTTCGCACCATGAAACCATGCAAAGCATGAGCGTAAATTTAGAAGTGGTACTGAGTCGAAGGAGTACCTTCTTGTTCGACTCAAAATAATCAACAACTGGTCAGAATCCGCCAGAAGGTTTGGGGACTAAAAATGTTGGTGAAGTTGAGGAACTTATGTCATCACAGAACATATCATCAAGATTTTCATCTTCGGAGGGGCTAATCGGTACAGAGTAGACCTAACTGGCATGTTGTCAAAAACATCAATTATGTAGGTTAGACGATTTGTGGAACCCAAGTGATTAGTGAATTCATAATTTTATTGACTGCAAAGTTCCACATTTTGTCAGCTTGGTTAACGTTTAGATGACTCAAATCAAGATCCATCTCCTTGACGTCATCTTTGATGATTAATGACATTACGTTCCAGAATTTAGATTCAGTGATGCGCAGGGGAATTGTGACAGATGGGCAAATTTTAAAACTCATGTAGTTATCTTGCAAATTCAACAGCATTCCCACATGGGATATGAAGGCAGCACCAAGAATAAATGGAGATGGTATATTTTTAACGTCAAAACACCCATACCGGCAGCGAGAGAAGCGAGCGAGTATGCGTCCATCATGTTGGTTCAGTAGTTCAGCCGCAACTCGCCAGGCTAACACAGTCTAGCAGCAGAGCCCACCACACAGAGACAGTCAAAAGTGTTACAGTGAATACCCAATCATTGTATTGCAGTAAATAATGTACACTCAAATAGTCCAATGACCTGGTAACAACACACGATGATAGTCACTTTTAACCAATCGCTGATCCACAGTCAATGGTAAATTATTGTATGGCACATTTGAACACGAGACTGGCTCAAATCGACTTTCGTAATATTGCCTAAGAGAGCCAATGCAAAATTCTGCAATGAATATAGAACAATTAGTTTGATGAGCCACGTTCTGAAAGTATTCCTAAAAGTCTTGCATGCGAGAATTTATCATAAATGTGAGGAGAATATCGGAACCTCGCAGTTTGGCTTCAGGCATGGTTTTGGTACTAGAGAGGCATTATTCAGTCTGCAGGTATTAGTCCAACGGTGCCGAGATGTCAATGTCGATGTTTTTGCTTGTTTCATCGATTACGAAAAGGCTTTCGATACAGTCCGCCATGATGAACTTATGAACATTCTTTGGGAATTAGGACTTGATGGACAGGACATTCGTATTATTGGTAATCTCTACTGGAACCAGTGTGCTGGCATAAGAGTTGATGGTCGTGTCTCGGATGAAGTCTCAATTATGAAAGGAGTTCGCCAAGGCTGTATTCTTTCCCCCATGCTTTTCAACATCTATTCAGAAAAGATTTTTCGAGATGCTCTTTACGGAAAGACTCAAGGAATTGTGGTTAATGGTTTCATCATAAATAACATCAGGTACGCCGATGACACTGTGCTACTTGCAACCAATCTCCAGGATCTACAGGAACTACTTAATGCTGTCACTGAAGCCAGCAGCGCAATGGGCTTGAAGCTTAATGTAAAGAAGACCAAGTGGATGGTTATAAGTAGGAATGAAGATGGCATTCGAGGTAATCTCACAACAGCGAAGGAACAGATCGCGAAAGTGGCAACATTTAAATACCTGGGATGTCACATCAATGATGACTGGGACCTTACTCACGAGATCCGATGCAGAATTGAGCAGGCCAGAACTTCTTTTCAGAGACTTAGGAAACTTTTGACAAGCCGTGACCTTTCCATTTCACTACGGACACGACTACTCCGGTGCTACGTTTTCAGCATTCTGTTGTGCGGCGTTGAGGCATGGACACTAACTGAGACCATGTGCAAGAGATTCCAAGCATTTGAAATGTGGACGTACCAAAGGATGCTTAAGATACCTTGGACAGCTAAAATGACCAATATAGACGTTTTGCACCGTATGAACAAAGAACCAGAAATTATCACTACCATCAAGAGAAGGAAACTAGAATACTTTGGTCATATGATGCGGAACTCTAAATACCACCTTTCTGCAAGTAATACTCCAAGGGAAAATTAATGGAAAACGTGGTCCGGGGAGAAGTAGGACATCATGGCTCGGCAACTTGAGCCAGTGGTTTGGGGTGACAAAGCTTACTCTGTTCAGAACAGCTATGAACAAACAACAGATCATGCTACTGATCGCCAACGTTCTGCGAGGACATGGCACATGAAGAAGAAGAAGAAGAGACAGAACATTTATGACCACGTCTTCTTCTTGTTTCCAAATTTGGCCGCCTATTGACCGCATTGAACTTAAGGCTTTCTCTTCTTCTTCTTCTTCTCCTTCCAGAACCTCTTCATTCTTTCTGAAAATGGTTTTCCGTGGTTTCCCATTTTCGCACCAGGCAAATGCTGGGGCTGTGCCTTATTTAAGGCCACGGCCGCTTCCTTCCAACTCCTAGGCCTTTCCTATCCCATCGTCGCCATAAGACCTATCTGTGTCAGTGCGACGTGAAGCCCCTAGCAAAAAAAAATCTTCATTCTTTCACTTCTGATCTTCCTTTCTTTCTCAGATATGACCTGTTTGGGTCTACATTTTGGTAGTTTCTCCTGGAATGTTTTGATGCTGTCCACTCGACTTCTAAATTCTTTTCTGTTGTGAACCATATCCACTGTAAGTCCACTTTCTATTGCATCTCTTTTTACCTCTTCCACCCACTTCGTCGAAGCTTTTAGTCCAGTGATGTACTTGAATATTTTCTTAGCCGTTTCTCATCCATTCTTTCTAGATGCCCATAGAATTTTAGCCTTCGCTTTCGCATGGTGACAGTGATTTTTTCGGTGTATTTATAGAGGTCATCATTTTTCCTATTCCTCCACTCCCCATCAGCATTTTTTTGTGGTCCTAAAATTTTCCTTAAGATTCTCCTCTCCTTTTTTTCGAGATCAAATCAAAATCAAAATCTCTTTATTTGCAAATGAGGTGTCTATCTCGGTGGCAAATGGTACACTAAAATACATTATTGTCAAGCACTAAATATTAAATTAACAAGAGAAGGAAATGTTCCTATAATACAATATTATACAATTTACGCTAACAATGTTTTCTATTAAACACACAACTCATCCTTAATAAATTTATATTGTTTACAAAATGCTACTTATAATATCTCCTATACTTACATAGTCAACTCATTTACAGTATGTGGAATTACTTCAAATAATACTACGCAACTGGTATAAGATTAAAATTTACATTGCATTTATTTACTTTTTTTTTTACCCGTTTTGGAACCTAAGTAAAATAACGACCTGCTGCGTCTTAACCACAGCCCCTTTTGCCACCACTTTTCAGAGTTCCTGAAGGGCCTTCACAGCTACCGTAGCGGTCCCAGGGCCCTCGAAGTCCCCACTGTACTTCACCCCTACAGGCAGTCCCCTACTTTGGCTGTCCAAACTCCTTAGACCAGGGGATGGAATTATTTATTCACACACATTTTTTTATTTACAATAACCTGCACTGGTCAAATGCCCTCTAACACTTCATTTATTTTCTCTGTTGCTGTTTATTCTCTTCTTGAATATCTGTACAGATTTTGGAAAATGATCAAACACTACCCCTGGTAAACTGTTCCACTTCTTTACACCCTTCCCAATGAATGAAAATTTACCCCAATCGCTTCTGCTAATATTCCTTCTAATTTTATATTTGTGGTCAGTCCTGCCAATATAATTATTTTCCAACTGAAGCCTCTCACAGGTATCTCCCCAGGCTTCTTCTCTTGTATAGGCTCTGTATAATCCTATATGTCTAGTTTTCTCCCTTCTCTTACTTAAAGTTTCCCACCCAAGTTCCTTTAACATTTCTGATACACTACTCTTTCTCCTGAAATCCCCTGTTACAAATCTTGCTGCTTTCCTATGCACACTATCCAATTTTTTTATTAGGTATTCTTGGTGAGGATCCCAAACACTGTTTGCATATTCTAATAATGGATGAACCATACTCAAGTAACTTTTTTCTTTTAATTCTTTGTTACATCCTTTAGGTAGCCTCATTATGACATGTAACAATCTGTATGCTTTCCCAACAATGTCATCAACATGACCCTTCCAGTGCTAATTACTTTCAAATCTCACACCTAAGTATTTGCACTTGCCATCTTTCGGGATAACTACCTCATCCAAAGTATATTCAAATTCAGTTTTAAAGCTCCTGTTTGTAAAAGTTGTAACAGTTGATTTGCCTCCATTATGCTTTCCCAACAATGTCATCAACATGACCCTTCCAGTGCTAATTACTTTCAAATCTCACACCTAAGTATTTGCACTTGCCATCTTTCGGGATAACTACCTCATCCAAAGTATATTCAAATTCAGTTTTAAAGCTCCTGTTTGTAAAAGTTGTAACAGTTGATTTGCCTCCATTAACCTTCATATTATTTTCTTCAACCCATTGTTGGATACTTTCAAGGTCCCTTTGTAATTCTGAACAATCCTCAATGTTGTTTATTTCCCTATAAACAATTGTCATCTGCATACAATCTTATTTTTGATGTTATATTGTTCCCTAAATCATTTGCGTATATTAAGAAAAGTAACGGACCGATTATACTACCCTGTGCAATTCCCTTCCAAACTTTCTCTTCCTGGGATAGGGTCAACTGGGGCAAATGTGGGACAGCAAAATGTTGGGGTAAAAGAGGGACATCATCATATCTCCTTACAAGTAAATTATCTGTAAGCTTTATTAGTGGCAATACATTATTTTGAGTTTATTGAATGGCAGGCAATAACTAAATTACAAAAAATTACCATGTGATGAGCAGGAAAAATAATGAAAAATTTACACTCATTTTCAGCATTAAAAAATTTGGTTTCTGGTAAGAAATATTTATAATTTTTGAAAAAACTAATGTTGATACAATTAATTATTTTTAACCCACATCTAAAGAAAGCATTGCAGAAACTGTCTCTACAGCTAAGTATTTGTAAGATCAATATTAAGAAAGAAATTCTTATTTTCATTTTCGGGGCAATTATGGGACATGTTTTGGGGCAATTCTGGGACATTCATGGGGTAAAGTTGGGACAGTTATTGGACCTTCTTTTAGGTTACTTTAGTTTTAAAACAGAAGAATTTTTGGACATAATAAATGAGACACCATGTAGTAAACAAATTGACTAAACCAGGAAAAGAGAAGGCTAGACCAAAACCTAAAACTTTAAGGAGAAGGAAAGAAATCAGCAGTGATAGTGAGGAAGACATAGAAGAATTGGAAAGCAGCAAAAGCAGTGATGAGTTGGTAATATCAAGTGATTCTGAAGACAGCTGTAACTTAATCAGTGAAAAGGAGACATCAGGTGTAAAATTAGGTGTTTTAGATTTACACCAGTCAGATTTTGTTTTGGTGAAATTTGAAGTAGCCAGAAAGCAAAAATCGGTGAATACAGGTATGTGTGTGTTATACAAAATGTAATTGATGATAATGATGCTGAAGTGATGTGTGTAAAAGTGTGTAGACAAACAAAATATGGTATTCAGGCAAGATGATGTGACTTTATTCATGTGAATATTATAAAGAAACTGCCACAACCTAAATTTGTTTGTATTGGGGATTGGATCCGTTATAAATTTTCCGAGTCCATAGATGTAATGGAGAAAAAATATAGAGCCTAGGTCATTGGATTAGGCTACTTTGACATATTGTAAACTGTAATAGTAGCCTATTCTTTCTTCCAAACATATATTTTATTAGGTACCCTGTGGCGTTTAACACTGATAATGTGTATGGAGTGATGTTTTTGCTTATTTCAGAAATATTTGATAAAAATTTTTGCCAAAATTTTAATTGGGTAATATGTATGGACAGTGGTCATTTTTTATCCTAAGTGTTATGTATTTTGGTGGGAAATAAAAGTGATTATTCTGGCTTTAAGTATCAAGTAATTTTTACCAGTTAAGAAACCTGTTTTTTAACTAACGAAAAACAGCATAATATTGGGCTAATTATTCTTTTTTTTTTTAATCAGTCACATAATATGAATACACTCTATCCCACTATTGCCTCAGTATCTGTCAAACAAGCTTTCTCATTGAATTATCACTGTGTCCCTTTTTTGCCCCATGGTTGTCCCAACATTGCCCCGAACCATGGGGTAATTTTGGGACACAGTTTTTGTTGAATTGCTAAACAGTTCTAAGATTTTAATAAAATTTCTTCTTGGAAATGAACTGTGGGTACCAAATTACATTAATTTAATATCATGCCAACTTTCTACTTTGAGATTTAGTGCCCTAGAATTTAAAAGTTTTCATTTTTGTCCCAGAATTACCCCGGTTGACCCTACATTATTTCCTACTTTGACTTTCTGAACCCTTGAATTTAGAAATGTTTTTATCCAACGTGTAACCCCTACGTCCAATCCTATTCCCTTCAATTTCTTTAATAATATTCCATGTTCCACTCTATCAAAGGCTTTGGAAAGATCTATGGCTATGCAATCTAACTGACCTCCTGAATCCAATTGATCTGATATGTCCTGCTGAAATCCCACCAGTTGTGCCTCACAAGAAAATTTCTTTCTAAATCCATACTGGCTCCTCATGAACCAATTTTTATCATCACATTTCCCTCTGATGTATTTTGATATTAAACTCTTCAGTATTTTACAAGCTATACTGGTCAGGCTGCTTGGTCTGTAGTTCTCTGGTTTCCTTTTATCACCCTTTCCTTTATAAATTGGTATTATTATAGATTCCTTCCATTCCTTTGGTATTACACTGTTATTTATGACACAGTCAAAGAGAAATTTTAAATAAGGCACTGTGTACCACCCCATTGTCTTTAATATCTCCCCAGTAATTTGATCATTTGTGAATCTTCTTGTTTCCCTCTGTGTCTCTGCCTCTTTAACTTCTGTTTTGGTTTCCAACTCCTGACAATCATCTACTGAATCTCTGAATTCCCTACTTAAATAGGTTTGCTTTCTCAGTATCTGTTAAATAGTGTTCACCCCCTTCTCCCACCATTGTAGGAATTTGGATTCCTTTTCCTTTTTGATTCCTGATATATGAATACAGCTTTTTCCATTTCCCTTTGTGGTCATTACCCTCTTGAAGTATGCCATTCGTATAATTCTCTTTTGCTTCCTTTTTCACTCTATTCAGTTCCCTCATTAGCTGTTTTCTAGTTTCTCTACTCTCCCTACCCTCTTTGATTTTCCTGTTTACTATTCTACATTTTCTTTTTAATTTTCTTATTTCCCTTATGTAATAAACAGGGTCTGAGGTCATTTTACCCTTCTTAACAGGTACAAATCTCTTCTCTCCTCCCCAAATGATTCCTTTAAATTTAGCCCAAAGTGTATCCACATTACTCCCTTCACTTATCCAACAACTGAATTGTGATTTAAGGTAAGTCCCAAATTCATCAACTTTAGTTTTTCTGTACAATTTCTTGTCTTGTGTAACCCTCTTATTAAGCCTTTTTGGTAAGAGTCCTACATCCATTATTACAGCCTTATGGTCTCCTATTCTTTCAATTAGCTCAGTTTTATCAACAATTTCCCATGGTTTAACCAAGAATACATCTAGTAAGTTATTGAGAAGAGTCGGTTCTTGTACTACTTGTGTAAATCCTCCCTCCCAAATTAACTTATTTGCCAGTTTCTGTTCATGGGCTTCACTTGCAGCTCCATTCCATTCAACTTCAGGCAAGTTTAGATCTCCCCCAATTATTACAATATCATTATTATTGTTTTTATGAGTATAATCTATTATTTTCTCAAATATTTCCATGTCTCTTTCCTCTCTTCCAGGCCTGAACGTTCCTATAATTCCACCTCCTTCATATCACAAACTAATTTTACCCCTAATATTTCATCCCTTTCATCGGTAAACCATTCATGTGAACAGTAAGTTTCCTTCACCAGAATAAACACCCCCCCCCCTCCCTTTTTATCTCCTCGGTCTCTGCGATAGACTGTGTACCCTTCTGGAAATACTTCTCTATTACCCACCCCTTCTTTCAACCACGATTCCACTCCTATCACCACATCAGTCTCATAAGAATCCATCAATGTACCGAATTTTAATTCTTTATTTACTACACTTTGACAGTTTACCAAGAGCAATCTCAGACTCCCTTCCTCCCTAAAACTTGACTGTTGCAATTGGGTAACTTGAAATTCCTTACTATCCTGAGTTTCTTTTTCTAGTTGACTGAGCCAGCTTGAAGTACAGCTGGGTCTTTCTACTAGTTTTCCTGGTCAGTATTATAACTCAAGGGAGTTGCCTGTTTTACAGTACATATCTTAAGATTAATAAAATCTAGAACAATATTTGCTATCTTTTGTTTACCTGAATTGTTTAGATGGAGACCCTGTTTTGTATAACAGTATCTCTCAAAACTGCTGCATTCAATAACCTGAGTATTCCGAAAATGTTTACAAATTTTAACAATATCTGTATTGACCTTGTCCACTTCAATGTTCACACATTAGTCTCTACTCAAATCATGCCTGTGGGGCATGTTCACTACAAAGACGTTAGTGTGGATCAGCTTCCCTAGTGTATGTTTAAGTTGTGATCTCACATTCTTGGCGTCGTCGTGAGCTACGTCGTTCGTCCCACCGATGATAAGCACTGCATCGCCGCTCCCGAAGTTCCTAGTTGCTGCTTCTACGTTTTCCAGGACACTGCTGATAGAAGCTCCTGGATATATTTCTCCGGTTGCTGCTATATTCTCGTCGTTAATCACTCCCGCAATTCCCCTTCCTTGGCTATCACCAAACACAGGTAACTTCGCTGATTTAGGCCTAACTGGGACTTGAATTTGAATTCTAGGCCTAAATTTTAAACTCGGCACGGCAACGGCAGCGGATCGCAATGATTTGGTTTCACACGCGCGATCACTTTCTTCCAGAATTAAATTATTTAGGGCAGAAAACCTATTTCTGATGTTTATTTCCGGAAATTCAGTTGTAGATTTCTTCTTAGCCGGCCATCCACGAACTACTTGACACCACGTGCTCGAGTTTGTTACTGGTACCGGTATATTACTCGAAGAATGGTCAGTCCCAAATTCTAACGATCGCAGTCTTTCTTTTAATTCTTGATTTTCAACTTTAAGAGTCTCATTGTCCTTTTGTAGAATGTTTATAATTACTAATGCACTTTTATATTCCTCATCGATTGTTTTCGGTGCTTCATCATCAACGCCGTCACCAACAACAGCATTCCGAACACACTGCTCACAAATCCAGTGAACATTTTCATTAGTTTTTACGTCTCTAGGGCAGTTTCCGCAGTTATAATGCCACCATCGATCACATGAATCACACATTCCATTTTTCACTAATCTTTGACATTTTTCTGCACTTTTCGTCACATTTTACGGTTAATTTACTCGGAGGATAAAACACTGCGTCGTCATTACCGGGCGCCATTTTGAAGAGAAAAAAAAAGCTCACCGTTTTTATTCATTGTCAGGCTCTCTGAAGCGTAGAGACCCTCTGCCTTTACCACTGAGCTGTAGTGTCTAAGTTTCGCCTTGTAAGATATTGCTCTTTTGTTGTATCTGTTCTGGGTTAACCTGTAAGCCAATTCTAGTTTTCTAATTCTTGCCCTAATCGCCTCTTTATCCAATCCATTAGGTTCTATCCATTCCCGTAGATAATAATAATAATAATGATAATTCTTGTAAATCATTATACAACCACACCAGTAGAACACTGAAGCGCATTCATCAACATGCATAGAACATAAAATTTAAGGTAAACAAACTGAGCGAACCATGAATCCACCAAACACACATCACGCCCATAAGATGGAAAGGAAATTAAAAGTTTAAAAAAGTCGCACCAAGTCCCAGAAAACATAATTTTACAAAATTGGATAACTTAACAGAGACCACGAATAAATTAACATAAAACACAGTCCGTCAAAATACAACCACAATCATCGAACAATAGGATGTCCCCAATTAACCGCTTCCATCGCCTCGGAAGATCCGCAAACAGTTGACAGTAACGGATGACATAATCACATCTTATCAGTACTTATCGCAAATAAGTGATAACGACAGTGGATATCAAGAACAAAATGATGCATTAATAGGAAACGGACCAAGAATTAAACTACATGACTGGCAAGAGCAGTAAATAAAAGGGGAAATGCA
Organism: Anabrus simplex; assembly: GCF_040414725.1. Taxonomy (NCBI): domain Eukaryota; kingdom Metazoa; phylum Arthropoda; class Insecta; order Orthoptera; family Tettigoniidae; genus Anabrus; species Anabrus simplex. Next base: position 505,731,851 of record NC_090267.1, on the reverse strand, counting down.
CACCGTACGGCAAACTTCACTGAACTATCTTTTATTTGTTATATCATTATGTTTTATGGGATTTTTAATGTTAGGATAAGAAGACTCTCTGGAGCTGGCATAGTATACTTCACTGTATCAGTTTCCTTAAATAAGAAGAAGGGTTCTGCATGCCAAGCAAACTATAGGAATTTCTTATATGCTTTTGAATAAATTTGAATGCATCGATCAATACTTTTAGAATGACACATTCAATACAGCTCAAGAATTGGAATGTTATATTCAGTAAACTGCACTCTGTTTTCACAATGTTATAAGATTTTAATATTTTTCCTCGAGAGAATAGACCTATGAGATATGTTTTAGACAGTGACATGAAACAGAATTGTTGTTGATTTTAATGTGTGTTTTTTTTATATTGGATATTTTATGGTAAGGATCTCAAGGACAACATCAGCTGTGAGTCCAGTCAATGATTGTTGTATGTCCTGATTTGCATGCTTGTGTGATCTCTTTTTTCCCCTTCCCAATTGTGCTCTTGTTAATTTGATAGGCTGTGCTGTAATTTTAAGCATCTCCTTGGAGATTTTAACTGTTTTATCTGTTATCGCTGAAGAAGAGAAATTATCATTTTCTCGAAACATTGACTGGTGGACCTGTATTAGAACCGTTTTCTCATAGCTTGTTAAATCATTAGTAGTCAACCGAAAATACAGAGCGAAAGTTTTTTTTTTTTTTAAGGTATAATATGTTAATAAATGTCTTTTTTTTTTCAGTTATTTTCTAAATTTGTTATGCTGAACTAGTTTTGACAGATACCTTTTTAAAATCTTTACCTATGTGATAAGTTGAAGGAACCTCTAAACCATGTGATTCTTTGTCTTTGTAGGTGATAGATGCTTTTGTGGAAAAAGCTATTAATCAAAACTTGCAACCTGAAGAAGTAACTGAAGAAGATGCAAATAACTCAGAAGAAAATAGTACAAAAGAAGATAAGAATGAGAATGAAGGGGAAGAAGAGGAAGAAGATGATGAGGAGGAGGGTAATGATGAGGACTATGTAGAAAAAATAATAAAAGGAGAAGATGGTTATGATGAGGATCTCAAGGACATCATCAGCTGTGAGTCCAGTCAATGATTGTTGTATGTTCAGATTTGCATGCTTGTGTGGTCTCTTTTCCCCTTCCCAATTGTGCTCTTGTTGGTTTGATAGGCTGTGCTATAGGTTTCTGGAACTGACCTACTGAAACTTGGGGAGATGAAGAAAGGTGATATCGGGAAAGCATAGTTGATTTGAATGTTGAGTGTTTTGACAGTGCTTTAGAATTATGGAAGGGAATGTATGACTTCTTCTTATTTAACATATTGAAGACTGGCCCCAGATATCCCCATATTACTGAGGCTGGCGGTTGTGGACAGGCCCCGGAAATCTCAATTTTTACGTACTGGCTTGTTGCGCTGTCTCTTAGCTAGAGTTTGAACTATTTGCCATCATGTTATGGAGTATCTAAATTAAAATTTCAGATTATTCAATACTGTATAATGTAATCTTATAGATTATATCTTTAAATATATACATCTTTTGGTTCTTTGAGCAATCATCAGCATAGGAAAGGACATACATGAATGTACATTATTAATCTATAAAGTCTTTTAGAGATAATTTAACATAAAATCTAATGCAGTTAAATAATGATGACAACAGTAGAATCTTATGAATAAACATTGGCTCCATCCACTGAAGTTCTTATTTCATAAGTAATAAACTTGATGTAATATTGTCATCTTGTATGTAGTCGGTATGCACATTGAAATGCTGTTTGAATAATAATTCTTCATAACTGTCAGATGTAGCAGAGGTCCACATGATTTTTGTATAAATGGTCCTAAGAATGAAGAAAATAAGTAATGTGTGGAAAAGAAAAGAATCATAACGCGGTGGTACCGGAATGTGTCTTGAATGTCTATTCACCTCATGGGCCGATGGAGTGTCATATAGATAAAATGTGCATGTGTCGTTACCCAGCATAACCTGTTCTAAAGTGGAACAAATGAGGCTGGCTGAGCTTGGCGGGAGGGGGAGGCACAGTAGCACGAGTCAGGGGTTGTGGAGGGAAGGGAGACGGTGAACAGGTTGAGGGTGAAGGAAGTTATGGTTGAAGGTTTCTTCGAGAAGAATATTCGTTCTTTCAGATATTTCATGAAGGTTAAAGTTGGGGTTATTTTTCTGATCTATTTAAATATAGATATTTTTGGAAATATTTAATAATTTATTTTTGTTAGCAAAGTGTAAAATTTCCATATCTTGGTCAGTTGATGTGAATGAATGTTCTCATTCAGTCATATTTTGACTCATTGCTGAAAAATGTATTGTATTTTTGGGCATTATGTTCTTGATATCTAATTGAACTATTTGCCATCATGTCATGGAGTTTCCCAGACCCATTCAGTCCATAACATACCCCCTACAGATTTCATTGCAAGAATAAGATTTTGCAAATTGGCAGAAACCTTTATCTGTGAATTTCAAGTTCTGTTGTGGCTTGTGTATATACAATAATATCTCAAATGTATCCAGTCACAAAGTACAAATAATTTCACCCCAAAATCTACTTCTTTTTGAGGGAATGTTATGCTTGAATGCTAAGCGTCCTTTGAACAGAACTGGACTTTCGTTGAAGTTAAAATCTCTAAAAGGCTAAAATATGGCAGGGAAAGTTTGTTTCAGGTGCTCAATTTTCTATAGTCTGTCATTGAAATGAAGGAACTGTACAATTGCTTTATTATTACAAGTAATCATGTTCATATTGGTCTATATTGACTATATAACTTGCGACAAAATATAGATCAAGCACCTAATCAGTACACAATATTATCATCTAAAAAGATCATTTATCAAACTAAAGTGGACATGTTTCAGCTCTTACAGCCATCATCACACACAAACACATAAGATTAATAGCACATAAACACATTTGAAACAGAAAGATCATGAATATAGTATTAATTATTGATAAAGAAAGATCATGAATGCTTGTAATAAGAGCCAAAGTTCAATATCAGTAGCCAAACATCCCTCTCCTGCAACTGAAAAGGCTGCAGATGATGTAATGTCAAAACAAAGGACTGTAAAATATTCACCTGAGATCACTGCAAGTCACAGAATGGAAGACGACGATGTCAGTTTCCTTCAGAAACCTCCCTCCAAGAGAATAGCCCCTTCAAAATCTATAAATAAGCCTAGTGAATCTGAATAAGACCATAATGATATAGAGGAGCCCAGTCTTTTTCAACTGATGTGTGCTTGTAGTCTTACAATACAGACAATGTTCCAGGTTTGGTGGAGAGCTACAAAGAAAACCATTGTAAGGCACTTGTAGTACTTCTGCAATTTGTACTGGATGCTGCTCATTGTAAAGGCAATATTACATCAATCATGCTGCAGCCAATGGATAGTAAACAGATCGTTAAAGTAATAAGCTCTAAACTTGACAAGGATACAGTTGAGAAGATTGGACAACAGTTCATAAGATCTGATCGTAAATGGAAGACATTCAGCCTCAATCTGGAATTATTTATTCAGTAATCTGTAAAACTATGCCAGAACTCCATCAGATATGACCAATTTATGTTGGACAACCTAACAAATCTCCTCCTAGCCATGACAACTTCATTAGTGAGAGTGTTTTGTTACATAGGTTCTTTTGTAGGTAGTAGTTAGGGACCCTTCTTCGGAGGCAGCCCTGCCTATGTGAATCCCAAAGCACACTGACCCAATGTGTAGCATTTGGTAAGGGTCGCAGTCAGGGTTATGAGCAAGACCTCAACGGAATCTCAAAGACTAGAAGAGTACATTAGCAGTCTTCATAGACTTTAAAGGAGCCTACGATACCGTTTGGAGATCAGAACTCATCAGCAAGTTAAAAAACTGTGGAGTAAGAAAGAACATGCTGAATTTGTTTGAAAGATTCCTAAATCAGAGGTGGATACAGACAAGATGGGAAAACACAGAATCATGTTACAAACAGTCTAAAATAGGTTTACTACAAGGAGCAACATCTAGCACCACACTTTTCAACATTTATATCAATGACCTACCAAACAAGTTAAAAGGAAGTCAACGGTATTAAGGTCAGCATGTTCGCTAATGACGTTATCTGGATGTCGGCCAGAAACAAAAGCAACAAACAGGAAGAAAGGCTATAACAAACCATGAATGCAGCCTTGGAGGAACTTATCTCATGGATGACTGAGAACACTATGATTGTCAGCAAGCCAAAAACTGTATGCCAGTTCTTCACACTTAAACATGAAAATACCGAGTTCAAACTCAAAGTGGAAGACCCTCTAGAAAAGAGCAACAGCATTAAATATCTAGGTGTGACACTTGATAACAAATTAAATTTGAAAAACCAAATAAGGAAAACATCTGAAAAAGCTAATAAACGAATTAACCTAATGAAGAGGCTAGCAGGCACTACATCGGGGTGTACACAAGACACGCTTGACATCACCTATAACACATATGTGAAACCTATAATTGAATATGGAAGTGAGGTAATAGTCACAGGAAATAAAACATGTCCAGAACAGCTGAAAAGAATACAATCAAATGCCTTAACATAAATATCAGGAGCAATTAAAACTACACCAATCACAGCATTACTGCTATATACAAATAACCCACCAATACAAAGAGAAATACAAAAACAAGTTGTAATAAACTTCGTTAAAATGGAAGCATCACAGAAATCAAACCGGATACCCAGAATAAGACACAATGAACGACGAAGAACCCAAGAAACACCTATAACCCTTTCAGACCTGAAAAACACCTGGCAGTGTAAATTTTTGTTTGTACATCAAAAACGGACTAAAATGCTCTTAAATACATAGTTTATTCTACAAAATAAAAATTAACATATGGAAAAAGCACCCACACAATTGTGCGTGTCAGGACTTAATTCACTACTTACAAAAAAAGAGGGAAAAAAAGAAAGACCGAGCTCGATAGCTGCAGTCGCTTAAGTGTGGCCAGTATCCAGTATTCGGGAGATAGTAGGTTCGAATCCCACTGTCGGCAGCCCTGAAAATGATTTTCCGTGTTTCCCATTTTCACACCAGGCTGGGGCTGTATCTTAATTAAGGCCACGGCCGCCTCCTTCCCACTCCTAGCCCTTTCCTGTCCCATTGTCGCCATAAGACCTATCTGTGTCGGTGCGATGTAAAGCAACTAGCAAAAAAAAAAAAAAAAAAGAAAGAAAGAAAGAAAAGTTGGCCGTGCGCATAGAGGCGCGCGGCTGTGAGCTTGCATCCAGGAGATCTTGTTCGAGCCCCACTGTTGGCAGCCCTGAAGATGGTTTTCCGTGGTTTCCCATTTTCACACCAGGCAAATGTTGGGGCTGTACCTTAATTAAGGCCACGGCCGCTTCCTTCCAACTCCTAGGCCTTTCCTATCCCATCGTCGCCATAAGACCTATCTGTGTCGGTGCGACGTAAAGCAACTAGCAAAAAAAGAAAAAAGAAAAATTACCTCAATGCATGTGAATATACATACAGTATTACCCCTCTTTTACACTTTTTAAGGGGCCAAGAAATATTGGTGTAAAAGGGGGGGGGGGAGTGTAAATCGTGGGGAACAACTTGTACAGGTATATATAAAAATGCTCTGGAAAAGGAGGTAAATGTTACACAAATGCGTATTATTAATTTATAAAGTATTTCAATCTCAATTGATTTACTGTACTAACCTCAAATAAAGGTCCATGTAAGTTAATTACTGTACTTGTTTACTACACTGCCTTTGTAATTCTGTTCATCCTTTGCCCAGGAAAAGGTTACCGGTAGGTGGTTAAAAATTTGTGTAATATATTCTTTTATTACAGTAGTTACTTTCTTAGAACGGCTTAGAATTATCTAAGATGCAATATTTTCTCTGAATGAAACAATTGCTACTATTGTACCTGTATTTACAACATTAACACAAATTTATTCCAGATGGAAAACTACACAATCACTGCTTCCTACCAAAATAGTCCAGAATCGATCTCTGTTTACACTTCTTATTTCTTATGACATCTATTTGTTTTTCAAGCTCATAAAGGTTATGAAAATTATTTCCACTCCCCTCTACAGATGACAGATACCTGCGTAAAACATCCACTGGTGCACTTGTATCAGAACTGGTAGACATCATTTCACTGTCTTCCTCTGCTTCATCACTGTCACTGGTGGGAGACTCGGCTGCTGTTTGCTCAGCAACCAACTCCTCCACACTTCTTTCCTCTGTAGTGATCACAGAATCATCTACCCGAAGAAAATCTTCAGTAGTGCAGTCTGACTGCAACATTCTCCATATATCAGGTAGCAGGTCTTCTTATTATTATTCTTCTGGCAGCTGAGATTCGGCATGATTCTTGAAAAATCATGCTTTCAAGAAACAATTTGAGATGGTAGTCTGCTTCACGGCTTTCCAAGACTTTGCAATGAAATGAAGTGCATCCAAGATTGAAACTTTAAATGATGATGGATCCTTTCCAGCATCCATAAGGAATAAAATTCGCTGTACCAGGTTCTTCCTATAAAGTGACTTAAAGGAATGAATTACCCCTAAATCCATAGGTTGTAGCTTGCTTGTGCAGTTAGCAGGCAGAAATTCTAACTGCACATTCCTCAAATTAACATCCACGGGATGTGCAGGACAACGTTTGATGAAAAGAAGGATCTTCCTATTTTGCGCACCCATTTTTGAATCCAGAGCAATTAACTGCTGTCGGAAAAGATCTGAGGTCATCCAAGCTTTATGGTTTGCATCATAGACAGTAGGTAGTGATCGCAAATTCTTGAAGCAACGAGGCTTTTTAGATTTCCGTATCACATAGGGGTGGAGCTTCTCAGAGCCATCAGCATTGGCTCCCAACATTACTGTGAGCCTCATCTTGCTGTGTTTCCCACCATGGCACTTATCTCCTTTGAATGCCAAAGTCTTGCTGGGCAACGCACTGAAAAACAGTCCAGTTTCATCTAGGTTAAAAATGTTCCTGGATCAGCTCCTGCAATCTTCTGTCAATCCATTCTTCCACAGTTTCATCACTAACTGCATTAGATTCCCCACAAACAGTTTTATAGGTTAGGGTATACCTTTTCCTAAATCGGTCGATCCAGCCATTGGACGCGCTGAAATTTTCAATGCCATGAATTTTTGCCACTTTAAGCGCCTTTTCTCTTAAGAGTACACCATCAATTGGAATGCCTGCAGCTCTTGAAGTTTCAAACCAACTTTTTACAATTTTTTCCATTTTCTCGTATTTGCAATATGACGCATACTTCCTTTTCTTGGAGTATGGTCTGCATTCTGAAGCACTTGATGTAATGCTTCCTCTGTTTTTCACAATTGTATTCAGCATGGATGCAGGAAGCTGCAATTCACGTCCCAATGAAACACGTGTTCTGCGGTACGAATCAACCTTTTCTAATATTCAAACTTTCTCATCAATAGTGAAGGTTTCTCTTTCCTTCTTTTTTTCCATTATTAGCAGGAAAATAATAAAGCGATAACAAAGAAGGATTAACAAATACACACGACGGGAAAGGAAGATCGCGGCAATTCACTCTGATCACTCGACTCACATAACAAGAACAAAAACATAACAAAAAAAAAGTAGAGTAAATGTGACGAATCAGCGACAATAACTTTAACAACTCCAACAGCAAACGCAAATGTAAAACAATAACCGTGAAATAACAAACTCGGGCAAGACAAACACTGAATCACTTGATAACGTCGTCTCCTTGTGGCTTATACTGTACTTAGCAATAGAGCAAACATCTGATATCTCCTCCTCCTTCTTCTTCTTCTTTGCGGTTTTGTTAATTCAACTCGTCGGATTTCTTCTTCTTCTTGAAAGATTAATGGGCACTTTATCGTCGGATTTGAAAATAAGGTTTAGGACATTATGAAAAACTCGTGATATCAAAGAATGTGCTGCGTTGGTTACGCGGAAGTTCAATACTGAGAGTTCTAAGAGTTATAGACCAGGGATGGCGAACCTATGCCACGCGTGTCACTAGGTGACACGCGAACACGATTTCGGTGGCACACCACATGCATACATTAACGTTTTTATGTACGTCTTGTACTATATACTATACATATTCATGCATGGTATAGTTACAGTATTTCAGGTTTAAGAAATATATACCGAAAATCTAAATTCTAGTTCCATTCGGACGTGCATTATGGCAACACTTCAACACTGATAGGTCCGGAAGTCAAGTGAGATAAATGCCAGATGCGTCCGACGAACCATTCGCTCACCCACTTGGCTTGTGTGTGGTTGCCAGGATCGCGTAATTATTTGTAGTGCGTAACTGTTTATTGTTTCGAATTTTGTAAGACAAATAGTTGCCAAGAGATTATCTCAACTTCGAGATTTGAAGAAACTATCGCACTTTATTTCAAAACCTCATATTGCATAAATGAGTACTATTAATGCCAATTTTTTTTTGAGTGGTTAGATATTGACAGTTTAGAAACAGAGTTGACTGAATTTCAAGAAAGCAGTACATGAGTGAACAAATCCCTACAACTTGGTGAAGAATTGGTGAAAATCGTGTGTGCTGTTGATGATGAATATTCTTTCCAGAAGACAAAGAACTTAATACTTGAACAGAGGAACAGCCTCCCGCAGATGTTTTCGGCCATGAAGAATCTTGCTATAGGGTTAGTTACTTTGTTTGGTTCATCATACGCCTGCGAACAGCTATTTTATGCAATGAACGTGTGAAGTCAACTGTTAGAAACCGTCCTAGTTCAGACCAAAGTGCTTCTTGTGTGTTATCGAAGACAACAAGTTACGACCCTAACATAAATTAATGACATGGCTACTAAGATTCAGCAACAAGTTTCACACTAAAGTCGAGAACGACATTTCACTTAAAAGTCCTTCGGCATATTAGTATTTTTTATTTCTATATGCAATAATACTCAATGACGAAGTGTGTTACAATGGGCGATTTTTATATTTAAACAAAAATAATGTTAGGTATTCTTAAAACTTACTTGTTAAAAAATGTATTTTTGCGGTATTGGCAAAATACGACCACTGAACATGCAATGAATGTATTATGTAATGTATGTAATGTATGTGTAATAACATATAATGAAACATAATTTGGAATTACGGCTGGAAGTCGGTGATAGGTTGGGGGGGGGGGGGGCGGGGTTAGCCATTCCAAAGGAAATTAACAAGTGGCACAGTATACAGTTGAGAAAAATAAACCAGACATAAAATGGCACACTAGTTGGAAAAGGTTCGCCATCCCTGTTATAGACCATGGTTGTTTGATTTGGTCTCCATGCTATGGTTACTTAAAGCGTTTTAGGTTAGTTGCGACGCCATTTTACCTCAAATTATTTCCTCTTGAATGGCCTGTTGTGGCATAAATGGCGGGAAGCATAAAATGTCGCAAACGTAAGTTTGAGGATTTTAATACATTGTGAGCATAGGAAATCTCATGGGACCAACAAAAAATGTTGTAAAAGACGGGAAAACATAAAAGCCGGGAACGTAAATGCAGGGTAATACTGTATGTACATGATCAAATGTTCTATTTTACAGTGTGGAATAATTTAAAACAATTAAAATCTTCGTTCAAACACAAGTAAACATTACATTTTCTACACTGAGCACGAGTTTTGCTTTTACAGCCCTTTTGGAGGCAGCACGTTGTTGTCAGACCTGAAAGAGAATTTTTGTTTTTACGTCAAAAGTTACCAAAATGCTCTCAAATGCATGTTTTTACAGTTTATTTTACAAAATAAGAACTATCGTCTGAAAACCAGAACCAATAGAATTGTGCGTGTCAACACTTAATTCACTACTTACAAAAAATAAATAAATATTTAGCTCAGTACATGTGAATATTCACATGTACATGATCAATTGTTCTATTTTACAGTGTGGAAAGATTTTAAACAATTAAAATCTTATCCATTACATTTCTCATGTAGAGTACGAGTTCTGCTTTCACAGTGCTTTTGGTGGCAGCACCCAGCATTGCCTGTAGGGAAACTTAGCCCGCACAATTGTGCGTATCAACATTCAAGATCTCATAGTATTACATATAATGTTGTTTGTTTTTCCAACCCTTGTCCCGTTTCCCTACGGGGTCGGGTATGAGGTGAGATAAATCTGTCGTGGCGGGTTTTTATGACCGGATGCCCTTCCTGACGTCAACCTCATCAGAGGAGTTAATGAGATGAAATGAATGACATGATATATGATAGCAGGGAGAAGGCAAAACCCAGTGCCGGCACATAGCCTACTCCTGTCGAATAGCACCAAGGGGTCTGCTCAAGGCTTAACATCCACATCCGATGGACGAATTACCATCAACTATGCCCTCACTCCATACGAGCACTGCGGAGAGGTTTGGAATTTAATCCAGGCTTTTGGCACGCAATCTAATGATTCTCCTTCTTCAAGTGCCATATCCGGTTGCCCAGACGTCGGCGATTACTCTGGAGAAAGTTTTTCTGTCTTCTGCTAGTCGGAAGAGTCTCTCAGTTGTCTCAATACCAGTCCACTACTAGATGTTGTGTAACCATGTTATCTCTGGTCTGCCAACTCGCCGTTTGCCCTCTGTTTTACCTTGGAGAATGAGTTTTATGAGGCCATATTTGTTTCCTCTTAATATGTGGCCTAGATAAGCTGTTTTGCGAACTTTTATAGTTGTTATTAGTTCTTGCTTTGTCCTAGCTCTCCTTAGGACTTCATCGTTTGTTATCATATCTGTCCAGGGTATTCTAAGCATTCTTCTGTGCAACCACATTTCAAAGGCGGCAAGTTGTTTGATAAATCTAATGATTAGAAATTGTATAACACCACCTCCCCTACCCTGCCGGCCAACATTCTGATGGTGAAAATTTTTCTACCAACGGGACTCGAACCGGCTAACCTCGGTGTCAGACCATGTAGACTTCAGCGCCTTAACGATCATGGCTACCAGGCGGGCTCTTACTTACGTTAAGTTCACAATTTACATTCGTTAAACAATTTACATACTTCATTGATTATATTTGAATATTCATTGAAGCTTCTAGATAAATATGAATGCAATAAATAAATAAATAAATAAATAAATACTTACTTTAGGCATTACTCCTTCCCGCCATCTTGCTGATGAACTGTATTTTAAGCTCTTCTTCCTGCCCCCTGGTGGTCAAGCACTAAATAAAAACTACTGGAGTACATGCTACATGTCCTGCGCAAGCACTGCAGTCCGGTCTAGCACCAAGAAAACGTCAAATAAGCTCAGACATAAATAAAATATGAATTGTGCATACACGGTCTGAAAGGGATATCTGCTAGTAGAAATATTTTAAAAGCACTAAGTACACCATCCAAAATTGAAACCACCCCTGAACCAATAAGCCCATTGGACTACACCTCAGTACAAACTAACCTATCTCTCCAAGATAAACTCAAAAAAAAAACAAAAAAAAAAAGAAAACAATGCTGAGCAGCTCAGCACTTACTATGCTAAATGAAGAATATCCTGAAGATCAGTGTTTAAGAATCTTCACAGGCGACTCATAAATAGATGACAGAGGAGCAGGCGCTGGAGTTTTCTGCCAATTATTCTCGCAATATGCTCCAGTAGGCAGATATTGTAACAACTTTGATGGAGAAATAGAAACCATCTATCTTGCCTTGCCAAACCCCATTCTTCAAGAATTTATGACATTACACATCTACTAACAAAATAAAAAATTGCCGAGCTCAATACCTGCAGTCGCTTAAGTGCGGCCAGTGTCCAGTATTCGGGAGATAGTGAGTTCGAAGCCCACTGTCGGCAGCCCTGAAGATGGTTTTCCATGGTTTCCCGTTTTCACACCAGGCAAATGCTGGGGCTGTAGCCTACTTTAATTAAGGCCATGGCCACTTCCTTCCCACTCCTAGCCCCTTCCTGTCCCATCGTCGCCATAAGACTTATCTGTGTCGGTGCAACGTAAAGTAACTTGCAAAAAAAAAAATTAAAAACTTGAAAGAGAAACATCACTTTACACTGGATTCCCGCATATGTAGAAGTAGAGGGCAACGAACTGGCAGATAAACTAGCAAAAATAAAGGCACTAGTAACTTCATGAAAACCAAATCTCTGGCAGTTAACTCAATCGATAATCACAAATAAAACCCTTGTAAAATGGAAGAAAGAAACTACCCAACTTACTACAGTGAAGAAATGGAAAGAAAAAAAAAGACCTGTGGGACCAAGATAAAAGCAAACCGAGGAAAGAAGCAATGGTGATCTTCAGATTGGAAACAGGACATGACTGCTTAGCTGCACATCCAGCCAACTGAAAGGTGTACCATCTGCAAAATTACTGGATCACCCCCTGTGGGTGGGGGACGCAGATGAAGAATACACCCACGGTATCCCCTGCCTATCATAAGAGGTGACTAAAAGGGGCCACGGGCTCTCAACTTGGGAGCGTGGGTTGGTGACCACGGGGCCCTTAGCTGAGTCCTCACATTGCTTCCACTTATGCCAGGCTCCTCACTTTCATCTATCCTGTCCTACCTCCCTTGGTCAACTCTAGTTCTTTTCCGACCCCAATGGTATTAAAGCATTCGAGGCCTAGGGAGTCTCATTTTCACACCCTTCGTGGCCCTTGCCTTTCTTCGTCCATTCCTTCATTTTTTGAAGTGACAGATCCCTTCTTTTTTCTTCTTTTTCTCTCTCTGTCTACCCCCTGTGGGTGGGGGATGCAGACAAAGAATACACCCACGGTATCCCCTGCCTGTCGTGAGAGGCGACTAAAAGGGGTGACCAAGGGACGATTGTATTAGAACCATGAAACTACTTTTGATTAGTACCATCACGCGGGGAACACCATGGGTTGCCTTTACTTGCAGGTAGTACCACTATATTAGGTACACAATAGGTTTGTGATTAGTAGCAGCAGAGAGTGGTTCACTGTGGGTTTCCAGTACCCATGATTAGTACCATTCTGAGAAACACCAAGGGTCTGGGCATTGCCTGTGATTAGTACCACTATATGAGTGACACCGTGGGTCTGCGTTGCCTGTGATTAGTACCCACTCTATGAGGAACACCACGGGAATACCGGCACCTGTGATTAGTACACCTAGGTGAGGTACACCATCGGTTTGCGTTGCCTGTGAGTGGCACCATTATGTGAGAAACACCATAGGTCTGCGTTACCTGTGCGACATACAATACTTGTGAGTAGTACCATCATGTGTGAAACACCATGTGTCTACGCTACTTTTGGTTAGTACCCCAACATGACAAATACTCTGGTTCTACTTTACTAGCGATAAGTACCATTATGAGGGGCCATCGACCTGGATTTTGGACTCCTTTAGACAACAAGCATCCTTGATTCAGGATTGTACTTTAGAAGTGGTCCGTTGGTCAGTAGTACTATTTTTATGATAGTTTCTGGGTCGAATCCACTGATTGTTTTAAATTCATATCCCTCCATTCATTCTTCATGACATTTTTAAGATGGATGATTTTGAACTTTTAATTTGTCATTTCATTTCGTACCATTAGAGGCCAATGACCTCGATGTTAGGCCCCTTTAAACAACAAGCATCATCATCATCAAATTACTGGATCAGTGAAGGACTCGAAACAGCTATTTCAGCGCACAGGACTTAACCCAAACCAACAAAAACAAGGCATTTTACCAGCCCTATACTGGACAGCCAGGAATAAGATGAAACAAGACTCTGCTCCCTAATACATCTGTACTTCATTAATGTTATTTGTATATTACTGTTGTCTTCTTCTTCTCTTCTTCCTGATATGTTTCTGCTTATGCAGGTCGTTCATTACTGTTGTCTAGAGATTTGAGTAGCAATGTGAGTAGCACCGTTACTCGCTACTGAATGCATTGCTCACCAAACATACATTGCCACGCCTAATAATGGATTGAGATTCTTGGTTTTCAAAGATAATGGATATGACCGACACATCCTCTTCCTAACAGTCTGTTTGAAAGGTATAGTTAGTTTCAGAAGTAGACACCTTGTAAAATTCCAACAGAAAGCAGTATACTATGGAAGTGAGCACCTCGCTCACCATGCAAGTAACCACAGGTTAATGGTTGTGCTTTTATGAAATTTGTAATGTTTATTTAAAAGTGTGTGAGTGTAGTGTGATAGTTCGTATGTCTGCCTATTTTTGAAGTTAATGATTGGTCTAACTGGTATATTGTTCTTATGAGTTTTGGCTGCTGCTCTGGCTGTTGGTAGTCTAGGATTCATATTGACCATCTGTGAAAGTTCTTGTTCATTTAATAAAAGAACTGAATTTTTCAAGAGGTATTTCAGAATAGATTGAAATGTTATCATTTAATTTAGATATTACAGTCAATACGGACCTTGAAATGTGAATTTAATTTCTTGTAATGCCATGGAGTAGCAGGATCATTGATGTTAGTGCCGATATTCCTTTCCACTTTTACGATCATTGTAACAATGCAAAACAACCTATCTAGCCTACATGGGTGATCTTTCTTACGCACCTGGCCACAATTGTCAGTGGCAATGTGCCTTATGTGACGACAAAATATTTCACCATGTATACGCAGATTCGTTATATGATATGCCATGTGGGTGACAAGCCCTGAGATTTCTCGTCGTTTCTCATGTGACAGCCGACATAGGAAGCGGGCTATGAGAATTCCCGCTTTTATGCGCCTCGTATTTCCTTGACCAGATTATGAGTTCCAAACAGTGTACCTGTGGAATATAAACTATCGCTGTCGCCGCATCTTTCTTTCTTTAAGCCTTCCTGTAGTAAACAAAATAATATCGGATATCTGGAGCTATTCCCTGAAGCTCCAGTGCGGAGGTCAGCGTGGTGCGGCGCATTCGGTTTCTAATGGATACCAATATTTGTGATTAGTTATGTGCTGACTGGTTGTTATAGGTACCAAATGACAGTGAATTGGATATTTCTTGTGGCTAACACTACACGGGGAGTAGTAGTAAAGAGAAATCCTTGCATACAGTAAGTACGGGAAGGCACAAACAGGGCATTCCTTCTACTCTGTGCTTAGAAAGACTATTAAATGGAACCAAAAACAGTACTGCTTTGAAAGATATCACACCGTACGGACTACTAAACAACCTTGTGAATACATGTTCCAATACTTTAAGTTACAGTAGTTTGAGCGCAGCAGTGTAATTTCTTTCCTGGAGGTGTGATCTATCCGGTCTATATTGGGTAGCACCTCCATTCGGGGCCCGTCATCGATGTGTTAAGACTCTTCCAATGAAATCTCGAGAACCATATCTGTGTTTTCGTTTTTCTTAACTTATATGTTCATATATACGTAAAATTTTCGGTCCGCGACACAAATCTCCCATTGGATTCTCTGTATGTGTTGTAGAACACTGTTGGTAAGTCACTCTTTTGCTCTAATGCTACTAGCTTGATTCATGTCATTATCCAGGTTTTTTTTCTTTTCTTTTTCCCTCCTCCAGCTTCTGCTGAGTTGGAATCTTTATGGCACCTTTCCACTTTCCTCTTTCCAACCACCATTGTTCCTCCTTATCTGTGTTCCAATCTAAGTTTCTTCCAATTATACTACTCTCCATCATTTTCAACCACCTTAGTTGGGTCTCTTTCTTGCCTTTCTTCCTTGTATCTGGATTTCCATCATCCGCTTCAGTATCCTTCCTTTTTCTATCCTCGTAACCTGTACACACCGTCAGTTTCTCTGGTACGGCTTTTCCTCACCAATTTCCTTCCTGATATCCTCATTTTTTACTGTCCTTTCTTGCCTTTCCTTTCATATTAAAAATTTAATTTCCCTGGCCTGGATCTTATTCTTCTGTCTTTTTTACAGTGTCTAGGTGTCCGCTACATATGTCAGTGTTGGGCAATAGTACATCTTATACATCAACTCTTTTACACTTTATCAGTTCTTCCTCCAAACCAGGTTTCCCATACTCTGATAGAATGAATTTCCCTTTCAGTAATTTCACTCAACATGCTGAGTTGCCTTTGTACTTCCGTCTGCTCCCCACACCACATTATCATCTGCAAACAGCATTACCTTCAGCTCCCTGCCCAATATTGGCATAAATATGTCTTATGTCCGGGGGTCATCTGAAATTAGCAACTGTTGATGGATGGCCATGACCGAGAGACATACTTAACGTCATTTGATTTTCACAAAAGGAAAAGTGGTTTCTTTTTCTCCTTTGTCTCCTTCACAATGTTGTCCATAATCATTATGAATAACAGTGGTGACATAACCGTTCCTTGTTGTAGTCCAGTTTCATTCCAAAACCATTCTGTCCTCCTCACATGTGTCTGGACACTGCTGCAACATTTTTTGTACATTGCTTACACATATTCTATAATTTGTTTTCCAAATCCTTTCCATTGCATTACTCTCCATACATTTGCTCTGAGGACACTATCGTAAGCCTTGTCCAAATCAAAGAATGTCTTCACCATATCTCTTTCATATTCCCAATATTTTTACATTAATTGCCTTCTTGAACATGTCTCATTCCACTTCCTCATTCTCCACTTCAGCTCTGGGTAAGTCTTATTTTATTTATTTATTTGCTTGCTTGCTTGCTTGCTTGCTTGTTGTATGATATAAACAAAAGAATGCGAGATAAATATATCTTAATATTTACAAATTTGAATCTTATTCCTGCCACATGGTGCCCCTGTACAGGTACTTTTTTGTTGTTATTATTGTTAACAAACACATCGCAATTGGTAAATATCCTGGTGGCAATGGTCACTTACAGTAGTATGATAATAAGGTAAAGTTAAAACATAATTACCCAACAACAGCAACAACAACAACAACAAAAGTACAACAAGCAATCCATGGAAAGAAAATATTACAAGAAATATTACTAGTTTAACATTCCAAATACAGCATAATCATATACAAATTCACACACAACTGAAATACTTCCAGTGCTTAACCCTACGGTTTACAATACTATAGGGTGAGCTTACTACTAGCTTAACATTACAAGTGATAATAAAGTTAAAAACACGGGCAATTATCCAGCAACAACAACAACAACAACAACGTGAGTACAATAAGCAGTTCCCTGTAAAGAGAATACTATAAGAAATACTACTAGTTTAACATTCCAAATCAAGCAGAAAATCACAAATTCAGTGCCCGTAATTTACAACTTTTACTTTTCACTTTACACTAGCACTAGCGATCTTCTTAAATGACTTCATACCAGAAGGGAATCTGTCAAAGACTGCTGCAGGTAATTAATTCCAATCCTTTATGATCCTATTTATGAAGGAAAACTTTCCCACATCCATATGCTGGCTTGTGCCCCTAATTTTATGCTTGTGATCATTTCTCGATTTCTGGACTCGATTTTCCAGTACTGAACTGATCATCTGCATTTCACTTTCTTCTGTATCTCTCCTGGCAAAATAGAATACAGCATGCAACATCATTCAAACTCTAATGGCTCTTTGCAGAGCCCCATGACAACAAAGCTTGCACATAGATTAAAAATTTGTCAACTAAACATCGAAGACATTAGTCAGTCAGAATTTGTTTCAATTTATATCTTTTATTCCTTATTGCTATAGTCTCCTCTCTTATTTCTTTCGTTTTCATTATTTTTCCTACTTTCATTTTTGTCACCACTCCTCTATGCTCTCCATCAAAGGCTACTTTTGGCAACACTGTTACGTCTAACAACTGGCTGTGATTTGTTTTTTTCCATCAAGTAGCAATGAATTACTCTCTTTGTTCTACCATTTCCCCAGCCATATCTATAATCTTTGTACTATTCTCTTTTCTGAACCATATATTGTCCATACTTAAGCCATTTCTCGCACAAAAATCCACCGGTTTCTCTCCCTCTTTGTTCCTTTTTCCATATCCACAAGGGCCGATTACTTCTTCCATTCTTTTTCTGTCGGATCCGACTATCTCATTGAAGTTTCCCACGACAGTCCCTTCTGCATCCTTTATTTCTTTCTTCGGTGTCTCCAGGAATTTGTCCACATCATCTTCTCTGCATCCAGTCTGGGATGCATACTCCTGGATGAAATCCTTTACTGTGTTCTCCTCCCTTAACTGTGCCTTTATTCTAACACTTGCGTAGACCTTCTTATGACTGAGCAGACTGGTCGCGCATTTTAACGCAGGGTCTGCATTTGGGAGATGCACGAGTTTGGATCTCACCGTCCGCTGTCCGGAGAATGGTTTTCTGTGATTTCCCATTTTCACTTCTTGACGACTGCTGTTCAGCCCAAAGGCCTGCAGATTACGAAGTGTTGTGTCGTCAGCACAACAAATCCTCTTGGCCATTATTCTTGGCTTTTTAGACCAGGACCGCTATCTCACCGTCAGATAGCACCTCAGTTGTAATCACATAGACTGAGTGGATCTGGAACGAGTCCTCAGATCCAGGTAAAAATCCCTAACCTGTCCGGTAATCAAACTCGGGGCCTCCAGGTGAGAGGCAGGCACGCTACCCTTACACCACCAGGTCAGCTTTGCTTCTTCAAAGGTCATAGAGATTTGGCTTGCTTCCTTGCATCCTCTGCTCATTTGGGTGATAGAAAAGCAAGCTTTTTGAACTTTGCATCTCTTGGAAATGAAGATACCTCACCTTTCCACTGAGTTCACAGTTGTCAAATACTGCTTCTTACACTGTTGTGACAGGGGCTGATGATGTTTAACGTACGTGTACTTCTGCACTGACTTATTTCTTTATTTTGCTCACTTGCGGACAAGATCAATTATTTTGGAGGAAGTCGCGTTCTGCTCCGCCAACAGAACAGTGCCATTGTGATCTGTTGCGGAGTGGTGATCTCAAGCACTTCTGCCAATATTGGACACTCCTCTGTTAAATTAAGAAATCTTTGAATACAATAGTCGTTATTCAACACATCATTAAATCTGTATTTCAGAGCAGCGTTTAATGCATTAACTGTTAGTGTCCACACGACTCGTTATTTTACTAAATTCATATGGGCCCATAAGCATTCATCTTTAATTTCCAGACACTTACAGTTCCAGGTACATTTCTTTTAGAAACAATTGAATACTTTATAATGTTTGTTGTGGGTACTCAATTATATTTTGATAGTACAGTAAATAAAATTGTCTGATAAAAAAAAATATTAAATGCAAGGATGCGTTCATTCTTTTTCTGAGCATCTATACATTTTGTGTTAACGGATATTGCATGGAATATAATAATTTCGTGGGGCTATTTCTAGCCGAGTTCAGCCGTTGTAGGCAGACCCTCCGATGAGGGTGGGCGGCATCTGCCATGTGTAGGTAACTGCGTGTTATTGTGGTAGAGGATAGTGTAATGTGTGGTGTGTGAGTTGCAGGGATGTTGGGTGCTACCTCAGACTACAGCGGTAACACCAAACAAGGCACAGAGTTAAAAGGGGAAGGTAAGAGCAAACTACACAATATAAGAAATCACTACACACTCGGAACAGTAGCTGGCATTACGCGGATCTCCAACAAAACAAGTATGTAAACATCAAGAGGGCCAACTAGTGAACAACAAACCGGGAAGATGAAAAGGGCTGGGAACCTACAAAGGCATGGACATGGCTTAGTTAGCGGATTCCAAAATAAATGGCCGTGATCCTTAGATTTGAAGAATATTATTTACCACATAATTTTACAAATACATTTCACATACAATTCCGAGTTGCGAGCTATAAGTTCAGTGATGTACATAGCTTGTTTCGTAGCAGTGTAAATTCAAATCTCAAATCAACTATACATCTATTTACCATTGTAGTTGTACAATGCAATATATAGTAATGTGTAGAAGGTTATCCAAAACTTAGCGTACCTAAAGTTATACAGGACTACCAGAGGCAAACCCCAAGGGAAATAATATTAAACTACATATACATATTTTAGTGAAACAAGAAATGGGAATGCCTCGGAAACGAACAGGTAAGTCCAGCTGAAAAACTAAGGCGTCATAAGTAACTAATTTGGTGAATCTAGGCGAGCTTAGGGCAGACTCCTGTATGAAGAACAAATCGGAACATTACCGAAATTTTAGCAGGAACGGAATTCAAGAGTGCTTACCCGAGGAGAGTGCCATCCCGGAAGCCGGGGGACGTCAACCAGATAGGCTTCTGGCAGACCGATAAACAGAGACCGACAGAATTCAGGATACAGAATTAATTCGAACACTGCCTCGCTCACTATATATAGGAAATTCCGGCCTTGGAGGCAGCCAATCAGCATGCACGAGTTCCCTATCGCCACCTGGACTCACCAATCACAACCTTACTTTCGATCGCGAACTTTGACTAACATTCTAGAATACGCATGATCGCGAAAGTTGTATTTTTCCAGAATAGACAGAACACATTTTCTAGAACTCATACCAACAAAGTAACACACCTTGTACAAAGTTATGTAACTTTCTGGATCTTTCCAGGAACTATAGAACAGAATTCTACTATTTACAAATGCCTATGTTACAATATTATACAGTACAGGTTAGGTCATTAAATTATCTTATGCTCTACAAATAACAGTACAGGTTAGGTCATAATAAATAAAACATTATATAGTACTTCGCCAATAAAGTCTTCAAAAAAAAATTACATTCCACTCACGCTACATAGTTCACTTGTAACATTGGGGACAGCACAAACACCCAGCCCCCGGGCCATTGGAATTAACCAATGAAGGTTAAAATCCCCGACCCGGCCGGGAATCAAGCCCGGGACCCTCTGAACCAAAGACCAGTACGCTGACCATTCAGCCAACGAGTCGGACATTGCATGGAATGTCAATGATATAGATCAGTTTGTAAGTTATGTGCATTCATGCACGTAAGTTTGAAGTTACAGTCCAATACGTCCATACAGTTAGAAGTAATGCCATGAACAGGAAGTGGTCCTCCGGTTAACCTCCGTGTTGATCTCCAGTTTATTCACATTTGCCCACTTTTGTAGTGCATTAATCTCTTTTTGCAGTTCTATTCTCCTTCGAGCTCCAATGACCCTATCATCTTCATATATGTATACTGTCACATCTGTTACCTGTTGTATCTTCTGTGGTGATGTTAAAGAACAAAGGGCTTGATGTAGATATACTGTCTGATTAGCTACTAGTTTATAGGAAGAGGAATTCATGATCGGAATAATTTACCAAGGGAGATGATTGATACATTTTTCAACTTCTTTGATATCATTTAAGAAAAAACTAGGCAAATAAACGTTAGAGAATCTGCCACGGGGGTCGCCCTGGCCAATAGATTTTTTGTTAAATTTCTGAGAACATAAACACTTAGAAAATCGTCAAGCATCCAGTAAATAATTTATACACAACAGGAAGAAAAGTCCCGGGTTAGACCCCTGAGACACACAAGAATTAACATTAAACATTAAAAAGAGATGACTTTGCTTGAGAGTAAGTTACGCATTGTTTTGTGCAAGAAAAGTAAGAAGTGATCAGTTTTAAAAATTCACTAAAAAAATAAACTGGCTATTTGTAAAGATCATCATCATAATCTAACCTATCAAAAGCTTTAGAAAAATCCAAATGTGTAGTGTCAGCATGGCTTAACAAATGTAACTGTGTTACCAGCTCAGTTCTGATTATTGTAAACATTGATGCTTTCACAGCCTGTACTTGTAGACATGACATGGGCTTATGCCCTGTCAAGAAAACGTATCACAGAGAACTTTACTCCGCGTCTTCAGAAGAAAATATCGACTGTTCACAATGAAGACTTCTGTAATGTTAGGGGGTTTGAATTTAAGAATGCTTTACCATTGGTTGCTATAGTGGTATGCTAATTCATCACCAGATGGCTCGCTGTATGCTGGCACAGCACTAGCATTCCAAGCGGGAGCCGACGACAACATCAAGCTCGAGTAAGATATTCCTCTCACACCGTGTGTGCATGGGAAGTAACAGAGAGGTCATCAGACGAATCAGGAACGAATAGTGCAACGAAGGACACCGAGTATAGAACATTACAGAGCTATCGCTAATCATAATTTTCAGTATTTGTATTCAGTGAGTAGTCTCACTTCAAGTGATATTACAGTATGAGAGAGTGTATGTTGTTTTTTACAATTTTGTAAGACAGAATAGAGGCATTTAGTTGAAGTTGTTATATGTGAAATCTTATTAATTGATTTTTTTTTCTATATGAGCCAGTTTATTTTGTCACTAATATTGTTACAGCTGTGTATTAATGTAAATGTATATTGCATGTGATATTGTCATGTACGTTTGTGACAAATGTCAGTATGTTTTTCTTCATGATGTGTCATTATACATCTATATGATGCAATGGACTCACAAATATAATATGTTACCAAGTCATTTAATTGATTGTATAAATGAATTGAATGAGATTCCTATTAACACATTGGTGACCGGGTCCGATCGAAGGCTGCTACCCCCTGTTGACCGGATAGTTCAAACCTGCAAAAACTAATTTACACTGCTGCTTTCAAACTCATGTAATGCAAAAACTATCAAATCAAATCAAAATCTCTTTATTTGCAAATGAGGTGTCTACCTCGGTGGCAAATGGTACACTAAAATACATTATTGTCAAGCACTAAATATTAAATTAACAAGAGAAGAAAATTTTCCCTATAATACAATATTATACAATTTACGCTAACAATGTTTTCTATTAAACACACAGCTCATCCTTAATAAATTTATATTGTTTACAAAATTCTAATTATAATATCTCCTGTACTACTTACAAATATAGTCAACTGATATACAGTATGTGGAATTGCTTCAAATGATACTATAAAACTGGTATAACATTAATATTTACATTGCATTTATTTATTTACTATTTTTTTTTTTTTTTTACCCGTTCTGGATCCTAAGTAGCATAACGACCTGCTGCATCTTAACCAGAGCCCCTTTTGCCACCACTTTTCAGAGTTCCTGAAGGGCCTTCACAGCTACTGTAGCGGTCTCAGGGCCCTCGAAGTCCCCACTGTACTTCACCCCTACAGGCAGTCCCCTACTTTGGCTGTCCAAACTCCTTAGACCAGGGGATGGAATTAATTTATTCACACACATTTTTTTATTTACAATAACCTGCACCGGTCGAATGCCCTCTAACACTTCATTTATTTTCTCTGTTGCTGTTTATTCTCTTTTTGAATATCTGTACAGATTTTGGAAAAGGATCAAACACTACCCCTGGTAAACTGTTCCACTCCTTCACACCCTTCCCAATGAATGAAAATTTACCCCAATCGCTTCTGCTAAAATTCCTTCTAATTTTATATTTGTGGTCAGTCCTGCCGATATAATTATTTTCCAACTGAAGCCTCTCACGGATATCTCCCCATGCTTCTTCTCCTGTAATAGGCTCTATATAATCCTGTAAGTCTACTTTTCTCCCTTCTCTTACTTAAAGTTTCCCACCCAAGTTCCTTTAACATTTCTGATACACTACTCTTTCTCCTGAAATCCCCTGTTACAAATCTTGCTGCTTTCCTCTGCACACTATCTATTTCTTTTATTAGGTATTCTTGGTGAGGATCCCAAACACTGTTTGCATATTCCAATAATGGACGAACCATACTCAAGTAACTTTTTTCTTTTAATTCTTTGTTGCATCCTTTAAGTAGCCTCATTATGACATGTAATGATCTGTATGCTTTCCCAACAATATCATCAATATGACCCTTCCAGTGCAAATTACTTTCAAATCTCACACCTAAGTATTTGCACTTGCCATCTTTTGGGATAACTACCTCATCCAAAGTATATTCAAATTCAGTTTTAAAGCTCCTGTTTGTAAAAGTTGTAACAGTTGATTTGCCTCCATTAACCTTCATATTATTTTCTTCAACCCATTGTTGGATACTTTCAAGGTCCCTTTGTAATTCTGAACAATCCTCAACGTTGTTTATTTCTCTATAAACAATTATGTCATCTGCATACAATCTTATTTTTGATGTTATATTGTTCCCTAAATCATTTGCATATATTAAGAAAAGTAACTGACCGATTATACTACCCTGTGCAATTCCCTTACAAACTTTCTCTTCCTGCGATACATTATTTCCTACTTTGACTTTCTGAACCCTTGAATTTAGAAATGCTTTTATCCAACGTGTAACCCTTACGTCCAATCCTATTCCCTCCAATTTCTTTAATAATATTCCATGTTCCACTCTATCAAAGGCTTTGGAAAGATCTATGGCTATGCAATCTAACTGACCTCCTGAATCCAACTGATCTGATATGTCCTGCTGAAATCCTGCCTCACAAGAAAATTTCTTTCTAAATCCATACTGGCTCCTCATGAACCAATTTTTATCATCACATATCCCTCTGATGTACTTCGATATTAAACTCTCCAGAATTTTACAAACTATACTGGTCAGGCTGATTGGTCTGTAGTTCTCTGGTTTCCTTTTATCACCCTTTCCTTTATAAATTGGTATTATTATAGATTCCTTCCATTCCTTTGGTATTACACTATTATTTATGACATAGTCAAAGAGAAATTTTAAATAAGGCACTATGTACCACCCCATTGTCTTTAATACCTCCCCAGTAATTTGATCACTTCCTGCAGCTTTTCCTTGCTGAAGCAGTTGGATTTCTCTGAAAATATCTTCGTTCGTGAATGAGAAGCTTCTTGTTTCCCTCTGTCTCTCTCCCTCTCTATCTTCTGTTTCGGTTTCCAACTCTTGACAATCATCTACTGAATCTCTAAATTCCCTACTAAATAGGTTTGCTTTCTCAGTATCTATTAAATAGTGTTCACCCCCTTCTCCCACCATTGTAGGAATTTGGACTCCTTTTCCTTTTTGATTCCTGATATATGAATACAGCTTTTTCCATTTCCCTTTGTGGTCATTACCCT
This sequence comes from Anabrus simplex, assembly GCF_040414725.1. Lineage (NCBI taxonomy): Eukaryota > Metazoa > Arthropoda > Insecta > Orthoptera > Tettigoniidae > Anabrus > Anabrus simplex. Next base: position 505,706,961 of record NC_090267.1, on the reverse strand, counting down.
CTTGAAGTATGCCATTCATATAATTCTCTTTTGCTTCCTTTTTCACTCTATTCAGTTCCCTCATTAGCTGTTTTCTAGTTTCTCTACTCTCCCTACCCTCTTTGATTTTCCTGTTTACTATTCTACATTTTCTTTTTAATTTTCTTATTTCCCTTGTATAATAAACAGGGTCTGAGGTCATTTTACCCTTCTTAACAGGTACAAATCTCTTCTCTCCTTCCCAAATAATTCCTTTAAATTTAGCCCAAAGTGTATCCACGTTACTCCCTTCACTTATCCAACAACTGAATTGTGATTTAAGGTAAGTCCCAAATTCATCAACTTTAGTTTTTCTGTACAATTTCTTGTCTTGTGTAACCCTCTTATTAAGCCTTTTTGGTACGAGTCCTACATCCATTATTACAGCCTTATGGTCTCCTATTCCTTCAATTACCTCAGTTTTATCAACAATTCCCCATGGTTTAACCAAGAATACATCTAGTAAGTTATTGAGACGAGTCGGTTCTTGTACTACTTGTGTAAATCCTCCCTCCCAAATTAACTTATTTGCCAGTTTCTGTTCATGGGCTTCACTTGCAGCTCCTTTCCATTCAAATTCAGGCAAATTTAGATCTCCCCCAATTATTACCATATCATTATTATTGTTTTTATGAGTATAATCTATTATTTTTTCAAAGATTTCCATGTCTCTTTCCTCTCTTCCAGGCCTGTATGTTCCTACAATTCCCACCTCCTTCATATTATCACAAACTAATTTTATCCCTAATATTTCATCCCTTTCATCGGTAAACCATTCATGTGAACAGTAAGTTTCCTTCACCAGAATAAACACCCCCCCCACCCTTTTTATCTCCTCGGTTTCTACGATAGACTGTGTACCCTTCTGGAAATACTTCTCTATTACCCACCCCTTCTTTCAACCACGATTCCACTCCTATCACCACATCAGTCTCATAAGATTCCATCAATGTACCGAATTTTAATTGTTTATTTACTACACTTTGACAGTTGACCAAGAGCAATCTCAGACCCCCTTCCTCTCTAAAACTTGATGTTGCAATTGGGTAACTTGAAATTCCTTACTATCCTGAGTTTCTTTTTCTAGTTGACTGAGCCAGCTTGAAGTACAGCTGGGTCTTTCTACTAGTTTTCCTGGTCAGTATTATAACTCAAGGGAGTTGCCTGTTTTACAGTACATATCTTAAGATTAATAAAATCTAGAACAATATTTGCTATCTTTCGTTTACCTGAATTGTTTAGATGGAGGCCATGTTTTGTATAACAGTATCTCTCAAAACTGCTGCATTCAATAACCTGAGTATTCCGAAAATGTTTACAAATTTTAACAATATCTGTATTGACCTTGTCCACTTCAATGTTCACACACGAGTCTCTACTCAAATCATGCCTGTGGGGCACGTTCACTACAAAAACGTTAGTGTGGGTCAGCTTCCCTAGTGTATGTTTAAGTTGTGATCTTACATTCTTGGCGTCGTCGCGAGCTACGTCGTTCGTCCCACCGATGATAAGCACTGCATCGCCGCTCCCGAAGTTCCTAGTTGCTGCTTCTACGTTTTCCTATTCCACATATCGACCTCAAACTTTTAAATTACAAACTGGATTAACCTTTGATAAGCCTACTACATACTACAAGTGCTATCTATACTAGACTTGTGTGCATCTGAGTCTCTGCTGTATTCAAACACACAAGATTGTTGCCCATGATTTGACATAGAAGGACCAAAAGCACTGTCAGAATAACTCACATAATTAGAAATATCTAATTTACTGTACTGTCTCTACTGAGATCTGATAACCGTAGGTATATCTGATAACCAGTCTGCACATAATTCATCACAAATATCCATATTTGTTAGCAACTGCATGCGCCGTGCCACGTTGACAGCTGCACTCAAGCTCCAAGGAATAGCTCGACATTTCCAATATTAGTTTGTTATGAAGGTTTAAAGAAAAGAACATGATGGACTACACAATTTAAAACTTATAATTTTGCCACCAGATTGTAGCAGTGATCAAGGAAACAGGAGGTCCATAAAAACAAGAATTCTCGCAGCCCATCACGTATGGTCGGACGAGAAACTATGAGAATTCTCGGGGCCCATCACCCGCGTGTTAAATGGAAACCTTGGTAGATGTTTATATCTTGTAGATCGTGAGAGGGTTATCACTCACAATCAAAAGTATTTATAGGCATGTTATTTTTTGGGTTTATCCTGTGTGAAAGAGAACAGGCATAGTCTGAGGGTGCAAAAGAAAAAGATTGTTTCACAGTATAAACCCTGTATGTATGATTGAGTTTTAAAGGGAAGCCGTCTTGAAAATGTGTAGTCTGTTATTGAGGAGAGGTTTTTTTCTCTCCTAGAATTATGAGTAAACATGAGCTCTTTAATAGAAGTCATCAGATAGTGTTGTGATCTTATTGTTCAATTAGTTGCACACTGCTATGAGGATATGTTCAAAAATCGATTAGAATGAATTTTGCATGCATAATTTTAAATGAATTTGTTTTGGTTTCATTTCACTCATTCAGGGAAAAACCACATATCATTCTTTTGGATTTTTTAATTTTTGCAGAATCTGCTAAGGTCAGTATTCTCAATCCTTTGACACCAACAAGATAGGTAATTTTGTCATAATCATGAAGAAATAGCCAAATTTGACTTCGAGAATATTCAAAAATACAAAATTGTCCCCGGTAAGAACCAGATAAGTTGAGTTATCCTGTTAATAAAAGTGGCTCCAACCAAATAAGTAATTGTTATCTTAAGTGTAATATATTTTCTGTTGTAATTGTGGACGTGAACATTATTAATTTGTAAATCAATTATTGGCAGTGAATTTACACAACTGCCTTTGTTTAAGAGACCTATTTAATCTTACTAGCTAACATTACACAAATGTGACTTACACGCTTTGGTTTTTACTGGTCTATGTAAAAAAAATGCCTGGTCAAAATAGGACAAGTCAGTTTCATTCATGACCCAAAGCAGATACATCATTCGTTTTTTTGAATTAAACAAAATCCAATGAAAATGATTATTTAAAAAGGTGTTTCACATAACACAGAATGGTTTGACAACATTTGGTAAATCAGTGATTTTGTGTTGTTTAAAAACAAAAAAAGTGCTTCCTCTGAAAAATTTTAATATTTTGACTTATCTTGTTATTTCCTGGGATGAGAGATTTATAACTGAATCACCCGGTTTAATTATTGGAAAGGAACAGGCAAGTGTCAAATCAAGTCATCGCTTATAGATGGATCTCTCCAAGCTTATCTGGGCTAAGAATATAAATATTGTGGAAGAAATGAGATAGATGTGGGCAGAGCCTGTCTTAATGAAGATTGATTGAATCCGCATTTCTCACATCTGCTGCTTCTTCCCACACTGATTTTCCTTTGTATTTACCCTTTTCTTATTCTTTTTCATATTTGGTTTGATATAGGGAACTAACAGATGCGGGAGAGGAGGAAAGAATAGTGAGACTCGGTGTTTAGCGATTTCAAGTGAAATAGAGGATTGTCAAGGCACTTGATTTGCTCACAGCTGCTTACAGATTGAATGCCAGAAGGAAACAGTGTTTTACATGTGATGTATATTTTGCAGCAAACATTGAAAAATATACATAGATTTTAGATTACCAGTCAAGTTAGCTACTGAAATATTGTGAGTAGATTTGTCTCTAAATATACATATTGATTCTAAATATGTCTGAGGCCTTTGTATGTGACACTGTATGGTGATAACCTTCCGAAGTAACTAGTCATTTGCTTCACACTTTCAAAACGATTAATTATTGCTGAGCAGCAAGTGTGTCAAGTATGTGCAGTGTATCAACATTTGCTTTTGCTCAAAATGGAGGAATTTGTTTACAGAGAGAGACAGTCGTGTGGAAAATATATTCCCTAGACCAAACTAGACTAAAGAAAGTGTGGGAAGGTCAAGTTGAACATGATAGTGTTGTTGATGATCTCTCTCTCTCTCTCTCTCTCTCTTTTTTACATCAATGGTGTTGTGCACCATGAATTCCTACCTGAGGGTCAAACTGTGAACCGCTAGTATTATCTCAGTCTTGAGACGTTTTGAGAGAAAATGTCGAAACAGAAGAAAGGATTTATTTGTCCATTTGTGAATGTTTGACAAAAGTGAAGGCAGATGTGCTTCCCAATCCACCGTATTTATCTTACCTGGCCTCAACGACCTCAGACAGAAACCGCAGGTGGAACTAGGTACAATCCCCCTATATTGCCTCCCAGGACTGCTTCCATAAGAAGAAACAGCATTGCATCGGTTGTATTACCAGAGGAGAGCAGTACAAAGCTGTCTAGACTACTAAAGATCTATTTTTTTAACTACAACCAGAGGAGATGGATAGGGAAAGGAAAATCATCAGTGAACCAATTGGGGGGATCTCATAATGATGTATAAATTACAAAATAACAGTAAAATTAATATTGGCACATGGGCTACAAATCCAATTCTGTTTTTAAAAAATTGTGTCCTTTGTATCTCCTATTCATATTCTACAGAATCACTTGAAGATGGCAGTGTATGAAGATGAGATTGTCCTTATCCATTTATGTTTTCATGTTTCTCATTGTCACCTTCCGTATTTTCCTCTTCCTACTCTGACTTGTCATGTTTATCCTGTGTTCTTTTTAATGTTCCTGTCTTTGTATATATGACTTGCTTTGTCACTTGTTTGTTCCTTTGTATTAAGATAATTTGTATATATAGTTTCTAAAGCACATTTGAGTTTGTTTATTCTTGTATACTGTAATTTGTGCACTGTATTGTTTCTATAAATTTATGCTTGTTTCATATACTTTGTCCTTCTGATTGAAAGCTCTCTTGAGATTAATAAATAGATATATAAAAACTTAACTGTGTAGCATATACATGTATCAAAAATAGGTTTGAAGTTCCTTTCAGATTAATTGGATAACTGGGAAGTAGATATAAATTCAGAACATAGGTGTCACTTGAAAAGAAGACCAAAACCATATGGACAGGTTATGTTATAAGAATATCAATGTCCCAAAGGTTTACTTCCCAATTTCCTCAGCTTTATCATTTAGACAATATTTAGTTGTGATATAATCACAGATCTGTACTTGTCATGGATAGGATCAGTCAGATAGCACACTGTTGCTTTGAGTAAATGCTTGGAATGAGAACAACCAAACCGGCATCCCACAGGCTCTCAACTTTGGAGTGTGGGTTGGTATCCACGTGACCCTGAGTTTCCCATTTTCGCACCAGGCAAATGCTGGAGTTGTACCTTAATTAAGGCCACAGCCGCATCCTTCCCACTCCTAATCCTTTCCTATCCCATTGCCGCCACAAGACCTATTTGTGTTGGTGCAACGTAAAGCCAATGGAAAAAAATACCACCAACATCATTCTTCGAAGGATTGGACTTTTTCATTTTCCTCTCTGATTAGTGTAAATATACAATGGTAGCCCAGTTGTACTTCCTGTTAAAACAATAATCACCACTATCTAGGGGTGGGGTCCGACGGCACGTGTAAGGTTTCTCAAAATCTTGCCGACAAGATACATCTTACGAGGCTTTCGGGAAGACTAATCACACTTCTTATAAATACAGTGCGATGTCTTGGTCAATTCCTGATTATAATAATAAATAAAAGTGTGATCTGATAGAATGTGATGACTAGTGCTCGGAAGATGAGGATTTTTTCTTCTAGTGTCTGATGATGAAGCCCCAACATATGATGTTCATTTTGGACCATTGTAGGCCAGTAAATGCCGGGTTTTATTTGTCTCTATCGGCGGTTTTTGATTTATAGGTACCTTTCTTAGCCTTCTTTTAGGTCTTAACAGCTTTTTTTTTTTTTTTTTTTTTTCAACTTAACCTCCTTTTGACTACATTTGTACTGCCCATTCTCAGTTTGAATCACCATTTTTCATCCATTTTTCTGTAATAAGAGAGAAAATGAGACTAATGCTTGAAAAAGCATGAAATTATGTTGATGTGCAGAAAGTTTCTCTGTTTTGCAACGTGCTGTCTGAAACCCGACGATCCTTTACACCTAAGAACCTGGAGATGTCTATTATGACATACAGCAAAGCCAATTGAAGTAAGGTTTCCAAATTCCAATTTCTTTATGTCCTTTGCGGGTTTGCTGAATTCATTCTAGGTGGATAAAAACATTTCATTCTAAATTATGCAAGTACTTTTTTAAACAGACATGGAATTCCTTTTGTAAATTGTGTTAATCTGAAAATATAATGTCTGCAAGAAGTATTTCACTCATTTTTGCACTGTATGTTGCATGCCATCAGAATTTTGTATTTTAAAATATTATATTCTTTCATTAAATATATAATTAAAACTAAAATTATGAATGCATTTGGGTCGCATTATAATGTCCTTTTTGCCAGTTGTTAGGTCCTTTTTTGGATATCTTTAGGTCTTTTTTAGGCAATTTATAGGTCTTTTCCGAGCCCGAGTCTTGACGTTTTTCCAAGAATGAAACCTGTCATTCTGTTATTAATTGTGTTTTATTTTTCAGCTATTTTCTGATTTTTTAAATCTTGCATTAGTTTTGACAGACTCAAAAACTTCAGTTATATATTTAACCCCTTAACTGGGGAATAGTTTCATAACGTCAACCAGCCAGACAGTGTGCAACATGCACTTTTGGAATGGGTACAATAGCGTGCGACAGATGTAAATACTCGACAGAAAAATATATTTTACTTGATTTATTTAAATTATTAGTGATATAGTAGAAATTCAATAGCATTATATTATTACCATTTTTCTTGTAAACCCGTTAATATATACATATATATGGACAATGTGTTCATACAAAAGTGAATATAAAAAGTGTTCCTTTCATTATTATGACATTTTTCAAGTTTTCAGATATGCATCAATAGGTTATACATATTTTCTGGTTCATAGGTTATTCAGAAATTGTGCACAGGCAAGCATAAAGTGCCACGTCACTTTCCTCACCAGCAGGAGACAGTTTCCCGTTGCCTCTGGTTTGACAGGCACACAACACAACGTTTTCTTGAGTGATTCCTACTTCCGGTCGGCGGGTTCTCAGATATGAAGTGACGTGCGGTTAGTCGTTGAACTGGATCTTCAGAAGTTCTCCCTGGGCGTTTTTGTTTCACTGTCGAATCACAATAGTTCGTCAGTAAAAAAGAATTCAAAAATGTTTAGTGGATCACATTCCAGTACTATGTGTATACCAGCATCTCCAATGAAAGGAAATCTAGACCTAGGCTTACTTGGAATGTCAGTCCATACAGTGTCACTTTCCACCACTTCTTCTTCACTATCATGGTTTTCTGTGTCATCAGTGGACGCATCAATGTCAGTATCTTTTAATAAATGTTCCACTATTTCATCGTCACGGATATAATTCAACGTCTTTCCTAACAGTTTACCACCATACATAGACCAATGGACAATGGAGTTCACAGAACAACTGTATCATAACAACAACAACAACAACTCGCAAATTTAGTAATTTCAATGTACATATACACACATAAATTCTGTACGAAGAATTTGGCATGGACCGCACGAGGCAACACGAGACAGCTGTCGGACTGCCGCCTAGGCGCGAACTACCCGACTGGTGTGAGACCGGATGAAAAAGAATAGGACAGCAACAATCACATCTAATAGGAATGCGATTAGTTTTAAATTACGATAGTAGATGGCAGAAGTGATTAAGAATAGCCAGACACCTATAGGCAGCTAACCCAACGTAAAAACACATTTAGAATTACGAGAACACCTAAAGGCATCGAACCCAATACTCGTGCGACAGCTGTTGATGCCTTTAGGCGTCAAACCTAGTTAAGGGGTTAACTATAAGTCGAAGCTGAGAAAAGATAGCTTCCATTCTAACAAGATCCAATATGAGGCACTCGGAAGGCAAGGAATTCTAAAAGGATATTGTGCAACAGACTAATTGAAAACAGCTCAAGTCGTGCACTTCGATAGACAAATGTTCACAGCATGTTGTGTGCAGTAAGCGCAGGGGAGCAGTTAATGAGATTGTTGAGATTTTGGTTGCCGGCCTGGGAATGTTGAGCAGGAATTCCCATCCCTAGTAGATACTGTTTACTACAATTCAGTACTGTTGATTCATTGTTTTATTACTAAGAAATAAAATATTAAACTTTGTTCCACTGTTTTCCTTTCAAGTCCTGTCAGTTTTTACTGCTCTTCTTCATGTGCCGTGTCTTCCCTTGAATTTAAGCTCTAACATATGGTATTTGTTTCATCGCAGAATGTAATGAGTATATCGAACGTTTTATCCATTTTAATAACTCTCTTAATGCACATTTTCCTATTGTCTCACTGCATGTATATTATTATTAATTTCCATTCCACTGACTTTTTTCTTATGATTTAAATTTCTCGTTGCAGTTGATGGTGATGACACAGTAAGTGACTTTGTCATCCACTTCGGTGCTCCTGTGTCACCTCCACAGGCTGAAATGACCAGTAGTGATGATAATGACATCAGCGAAGAGAAAGGTCACATTACTTCATTAGATCAAGATGTGGACAGTAGATTGTTTGGTGATAAAATGAATATCTCTGAATCTTTTTCCATATCAGATCAAAAAGAAGCATCATCATTGGGATCAAATTACAAAGATTTGGATATCTCAAAGAATACTAGAGAATCTAGGGAAGCAAATATTAATGACAGTATTGGGAAACAAAGCTTTGGAGATATTCCTATCAAATCAGAAAGTAATGACAGTTATGTGAAACAAAGCGAAGGAGGGCGTATTACACCAAAAATACTTGAATCCCTTGGTATTACGTCACATGCAAACATACATGTGAAAACACGATACAAGGAATCCTGTTCTGTTAAGAAAGATGGTGAGCATGTGAAATCACCGTCCAGAGAGGCCTGTTCTGTCGGAAAAGATGATAAGCATGTGAAATCACTGCCCAGAGAGACCTTTTCCATCGGGAAAGATGATAAGCATGCGAAATCACCGTCCAGAGACCCCTGTTCTGTCGGGGAAAATGATGAGCCTGTGAAATTGGCTTCCAAAGAGACCTGTTCTGTTGGGAAAGATGATAAGCATGTGAAATCACTGTCCAGAGAGATCTTTTTTGTCGGGAAAGATGATAAGCATGTGAAATCACCATCCAGAGAGACCTGTTCTGTCAGGAAAAATGATGAACCTGTGAAATTGGCTTCCAAAGAGACATGTTCTGTCGGGAAAGATGATAAGCATGTGAAATTACTGTCCAGAGAGACCTTTTCCGTCGGGAAATATAAGCATGCGAAATCACCATCCAGAGAGACCTGTTCTGTCAGGAAAGATGATGAGACTGTGAAATTGGTTTCCAGGGAGACCTGTTCTGTCGGGAAAGATGATAAACATGTGAAATCACCATCCAGAGAAACCTGTTCTGTCAGGAAAGTTGATAAGCCTGTGAAATTGCTCTCCAAGACCTATTCTGATGATGAACCAGAAATTATAATGTTGGATTAAAACACGTGTGTTTTTGGCTTGATTAAGTTCTATCTAAGGTGTACACGTAAAGTGCATTTTTCTATTACATATAAAAAATGCTCAGAAGTGTAGTTGTTTGGTCATGGTGCATTCTGTTGGGATATGGACTGTAGGATCGTCTAGTGGGAGCTTTCAGCTATACTTTCTTCCAGGATGAGAGGTAAACACATCTATTGTACAGGGGCAAAACAAATGAATGGCAGGGTAAATAAGACAGAACCTGGTAGCATACTATTTCTAAAATTTATTAGCTAAGTCACACACACAATTGCCGAGCTTACAACTTACCCAAGTACACAGGACAAACACTTATACAGTTTGCACTCTTTCTCTCTCTCTCTCTCTCTCTCTCTCTCTCTCTCTCTTAGTTTCTCATGTTTTATCTACGACACACACACAGAGTCTTCGATCACTAACATTATGCTCACTCAGCCGCTCAGTCACACTCAGCGCTGTCACAGTCTGCAGTCTGCATAGCAGTATCGTAGCTCAGGATAGTATCCGCTGTCCACTCAGCCCGTCGAACTCCACTCACAGCACCATGTCAGCACCCAGTGTTGTCCTCCACACTGCACAGGACAGGTCACGTCCTCTTCCAGCAGCTGGTTCCAGACACTCGCACGGCGACAGACACACGGAAACAAGTCCTAGGCTCCAACGGACAGATACTTCAACAGACTGACACCTTAGCCTAGGCTGTCACTAACACACCAACTGCACTCTTCACTACCTTACTGCGTCCACACATTGGACTCACTACACCAGCTGAGCTACTCCAACTAACTCACTCCATAGGTCGTGCCTGACTTAAATACCTGGGTCCATGCCATCTCGATGCTTCCAGAAGGGAAACGCCTCCCATAGTCCTGGAGGCGAATACTCTCCGCACACCGTCCAGATACTTCCATAATGCTGGACGCCTCCAATGAGCGAGCAGGACAATGCAGATAGCAGTGGCAGGGGCGCTGACCAATCCGCAAGCAGCTCTCCTCCGCTTGGTGACGAGAGTAGGGAGAGGGCGGGCCTTCCTTGGTGTTGAGCGTGCAGTTTGACTTGGCTAGCTCGTGCTACTTCCTGTGTTGATAAACTTAACCATAATAGGTATTTTATTTGATCCTGTATTGATTTGTCTAAATCTATTAAAGAAACTATTTAAAATAGTTTGTTGGGTCCACCTTGTCAATACACTTTTAATGACTGAATATTATTTATTCTCTCATACATGTTTCAGGAACAATATGCATTCCCTTCATCAGTAAAGATTATCACTGTTTCAGACATGTTTCAGGGACATGTATGATAGAATAGATAATTTTCAATCATTAAAAGTGCATTGACAAGCTAGACCCAACATAAACTATTTTAAATAGCTACTTCCCATGGTTGTACATTGGCATGTTGGATGCGGCAGCTCACCATACCACAATATATTTTTTTCAGGTTCTTGTACAATATAATTATGAAATTAATGCCGTAATGGTCCACCTTTCAATACTTAATAATTATATTGTGATTACAATTCAATATGGAATAAAAATTTATGAAGCTAATAAGTTCTAAAATAGGAAAAGAATATTCTGATGCAGCTATGGATGCCAGTTAGGTTTATAATTTAAAATTTTAAAAATATTGAGGACACATCTACTAAAACATACTACAGTAACACATTGGTCAATTGGCATGGTATTCTCATTTACAACCAGTAATTTGTTTATTAAATTGCCGGAAGCATCAGAATCACCATGCTCACGTGGTGTGTACTGTAATTGTTATCATCGTCCTCACTTTCAGAAATAGAGTCTTCTATAAGAACATCCAGAATAGATTAGTCTAAATTTCATACACTTGAATTAGACATGCTAAATATTCACAAGAATGACACAAACAAACTTACCTCTTGAATACGTACTCTCCCTGACCGCATGCACCTACATTTCCGCTCATTTCACACCTGAGAATGAGCGGTGACACAGCTTCAGGTTATGTAGGTATGTGGCTATGTTATCAAAGCCTTGAAAGAAGAGCTTTCGACTACATTTGGTGCTTATAGAAGCATCCAACTGTGTTTTGGTGAAATCACAGCTTGCTGAAATTATGGCTAGAACCTGCTATTTTTAGCTACAGTGAAAACATACAGCCGTAGATTCTCTGAGCTCCGTCAGCAGCAATGTGTTAAAGCCTTTGTGACAGTACTGCCAATGGATGGAACCATGACGCAACCTTTCAAATTTTCGTTACACTTCTAAGGTTTTCATTTAACTTGCCTTTGTATACTACAATACTCAGAAAAGACCAAGCTGAGTGTGTTTGCCAAAAATATTTTGAGAAGCTGAAATTTTATGCCTTTCTAGAGTCTGAGTGGGACTACCCATTATGGAAAGCAATTTGTTAACATGAGCAGCTATCTCATGGATCACAGTTGCTCAGTCTGTGCCCAAAAGGGTTATGTGCTGGATGCAGTTTCTCTCAAAATGGAGCCTTTATTCTATAAAGCATAACATAATCTGCAAGAAATTATGGTAGTCAATCATTGTCTTGAAATTCAATTGAATCCTTCTCGAAGCACATCCTGTGCCTTTGCCTTGTAATGATATGGATCAGAACATAGCATTACGCTGTGTAGGATGTCTTTAGTGAGGTACTTCCCTGTACATTTGATCAGGCTGATTATTTTGTTCAGAAGGAAGCCATACTTCCCAGTGTCGACTTAGTCATTTATATTATTATAGAAATCTTATCAAGTAAAATATTAAGTGAAATATGTAGAAACATCTAGTGTTTATATTATGTAAAGTTTGCATATTGATTGACTATATTATTAAGCTGATCAGCACAATCTCTGTAATCTTGCTCTCTTGGGACTGGAGGGTGCTGGATTATTGGAATTAATTGACTATAACTTCCGGTTATATAAAAACACTATACACAAGAACCTTGTTTATCCCGCCCTCATTAATGCGGATCTCCGGTTTATCCGGATCAAAAATAATAAAAATTTATTTTTACTTGTACAGTATTTCTTTTATGGTGTAGACTCTTCTTGAATGTCTTTTCCGCCAAGGATAGTTAAGGACAGGAATTGGAAGTAATTCGGCCATGGTCTATGAAAGGTACCGTCCCGGCGTTCGCCTGGAATTGGAAATGGAAAACAGTGGAAAACCATTCCCAGAATGCCGAGGTGGGATTCGAACCCACGCTCTTCTGAATGCAATGCCCTATTAATTCACTGATAGTGAATTTGAAAATGAAACAAGCGCACCATCAGAAAAAATAATGACTCATGGAGGGGCAACAATGCAGCTGGACAAACTGATGGCCTATTTAGAATCCTTGACTGAAACCACATCGGAAGAACTGTTGTTAGTAAAACATCTTCGTGATCGTGCTGCGCACAAATGCTATGCAAATGTAAAACAGAAAAAACTTGCACGTTATTTTAGTGCATAAAAGAGTCATAAATGTAAGAAACGTGTTTATATATTTTTTGTACAACTGAAAAAAGGTATCATTGTACAAGTTATGTTATTAGATTATATAACATGTACTGTATTTGTTTTTTAGTTTTTCTGGATTATCCAGATTTTTTATAATCCGGATCAGTTCCGGTCCCAACTAATCTGGATAAACGAGGTTCTTGTGTACTGTACATTTTCCTTTCTTGGATTATTCCCTGTCTTCGTAGTATGTTTCACATGCAGCTGTTTTTACAAATATCTCAATTTTTATACATTTCTTTTTATTATCACAAATTGTTGTACATCTGGCTCTACAGTATATTGGTTCGCTAAATTATCCAGTTCCTTAACGATACCACACTTTTCACTTAACAGTAATATTTTTTGGATGGGTTTCTCAGAGTTTGGTATTGTTCAGACCACAGTTGCACAAGGAACACAGAACCATAGCATAGAGTACGTGTCATAGACTGGCAATGAAGAGGATAGTGAATGGTTTTAAAGGCTGCACTACAATGAGTTGCAGTGTAAATCCAGATCATTCAACATAATACGCCGGTTGGAAAAAGAGGCCAGGTTACTGAACTGCTGAATTATGGAGATTGTACTATACATGACTTTGGATGAAAAATGCTAGTCTACTTACCTCATCTTTATCATCAAACAGTGGAAAATACAAAATATGAAATGAACCTTTCCTTGATTAAAACATTGATCTGAAAATTACCTCAGAACAGTTCTCTTTCTTCACCATAATAAAACAGCAAGCATAGAATGAACACACCATGCCATATCATAATGATAACCAGTATGGAAAATTAAATCTTGACACAAAAATGAGCAATATCTCATATGAACCAACACTAATGCCCCTTTTTTAAGAAAAAAACAAAACTTCATTAAGAACTGATCACAAATGAACTTACCATGACACACTGATCAACTTCCTGAGAAAACACAACAGCAAACAACACGATACAATGCAACGGGGGGAAATAACACCCGATTTCAGAATCGTGACATTCACTTTTCATTTTGAATAGGACTTTGAGCCACGTTACTGCCAAAACGCATCTTCAGGCATTCATAGCGCCCCATGAACGGCAGCAGTTTCAAAATATATTCTAAGTTCTGTAGTCTATGACTTATAACCGAAAGAAACAATTAACTGATTAGAAGGTGGGGAAACAATGCAAAAAATCAGGAGTCTCCTGCCTAAATTGGGAGAGTTGGCAGATATGGACCATATGTAATGTTTCTCACCTCTATTGCTTGAAAAATGCTTGGACAGTTAATTCATTTAACCTTTTCTCAGAAATGATTCTTAAATAAATCTTTCAGCTTGGGGAAACCGTTAAATGGACACGGATACAAGAAGCTGCTGCGATGCTTTGAGTAAGGCTCCATGGTCTCTGAATGATTTAGTGCATTTATTCTGGATGTACCAGTAACACTACCAGCAAGATCATAAGACAAGTCATTACTGCACACACTAGCAGTCGGGCTAATTGGCTCAAGCCGGATCAGTCCGCTGGTATTTGAAGGTCCTCAAATACGTCAGCCTTGTGTTGGTAGATTTATTGGCACTCCTTTGGGACTAAATTCTGGCACCTCAGCGTCTCCGGAAACCGTAAAAGTAGTTAGTGGGACGTAAAGCCAATAACATTATTATTACATACTAGCACCTTTAATGCAAACTCTGCCCAGCTTTTGCAACGCCCCTAACAATTTAACTAAATGACGTGCGTCATAGAGACATGTGCACACAAGACAAAATGAACAGGGAGCAAATGAAGCAAAAACAGTAAATAACACCTCAAAATGTAAATAAGGAAGCAAGGAAACAAGGAAGAGTGCAAGACCTTACCCATAAAATGAGGTTAGAAGTGGGGATCACAAGGAATTGCAAAGGAATACACCCAAATGACATCCACATTTAAAATTTTAAAATAAATATATACTTAAAAGAAAAATCATTTTTACATGTTATCAAATAAAAGAAATCTTTAGACCCCGATAAATAAAATGAACTTGAAGGGATGAAAATCTAAATGGCATACATAAGAGTTTGGAAAATAAATAATTTAGATATAAATAAAATTCATATACTTAAAAAATAATATCATTTCTTCTTTTTAAAAGAAAATTCTGGTGCACTGTGGATTGCTTAAAACCTAACCAGTTACTAGTAAATATCCTTAAACAAAATTAGAATTTTAATAAGAATAATAACAAATTACTTAATAGAGGGCTTCCGACACACCCTAGTGGAAGGATCATTCCCCGTAAAACCCACATAACGTAGATCAACTACGCATCACAATAAATAGAAACTCCCCACAACAACAGGTCAATATGTCAAACACCATACCGCAAGGAAGTTAAAATAATATCAACGCAAATAAATTATGAATTAAATCACCCAACATAGTAGACGTGGTAATTAACAAAAACACAACCCGGAATAAATAATATAATGAGGCAGGACACATAACCACAAGAAAAAAAACCACACGATCTCGCCTCAATACCACAAACAATCCATAATTATATTCACAGCGGCACACACCAGCGGACGCAAATCCCGACGAGACAACAATGCCCAATTTCAGTTGCGTAACTGCCACACGACGATAAGATAAGATAAGCAAATAACAATCAGAAGAGTAGATAAGGCCAAAGCTACAATCACTCCACACTAGGGGTGCCCAAAACCTCAATTAAACCCCAAACTTTACATTATTAAGGAATTACATCTTTGAAATTAATGTAAATATCCCCATCTCATAAAGCAATAATGAAATAAAACCACCCGCAGTAATGCAGAAATATACAATCCCAAATCCCTAACTATACGTATCAAGCAAATAATAAAATCTACGAAATATAATACCAATAATAATAATAATTTTTTTTAATGGGTGGTGTTTAGTGCAAACGTAGTACTTAGGTTGGAACACAGGTAACAGGAGGCCGAAACACACGAAACGATGCACAAAAACAATATGAGAATCACAACATCAAAGAAAAAACGATAATGTGTACCACATAAACGCAGCAATAACAGCAATGAATATGAAATTTACAAATAGAAACAGCACGCGTATCAAAAAACTCGGGGAAAACACACGTAGATACACCAGAAATAAGAATAAACAAGGGAAACACAAAATTTAGAACAAACAACAAAGAATTTAGACAGTTACCTAGAGCAAACAATGCACTTCCCCGATATACACAGCACACACTTCAAGTATGAACGCCATCACCAAACAGTGGCATAATTTCAAGTACAATAAATACACTCATAGGGTACAGTAACACACCAAGAAGGTTATATACACAGTAATAAAACATAAAAGCGTATATTCATGGTGACCAATTATGCCCAGGTAACCTCCTCGTGTTTTACCTAATTACTCCGGCACTCACAAGTAAGAATTAAAAAACCTTACATAACAAACTCTAATGTGCTTAAGATACCGTACAACACATTTTTGTCCTCCTCGCTTGGCGAGGTATACCCTCCTTAGTTAACCAATACCGATCGCTTCATTCATAATTATTTTAGTAGCAGCACAGCCGTTAAACATGTCCATCAGCGTCTACTTCTCGCGCAGTTTCAACCAGCCGAATGAAACGTTCTACACTTCGCCACATGGTGCGACACAGTCTAACACCGCTACACGCTCTGGCGGAGACCGCCAAAACATACCTTGCGGTAGCAAAGCACGCACATAGATAGCGCAAGAGTACATGTTGCTGTCCACAGTACGATCAAACACACTAGATATAACTTGCAGGAATGTTACGCGCTGTCATGTCCCAATAGCCATACATACAATGAGTAGTATTATCATCCATTTAGTCACATACTGTTGAATTCCAGTTTCAAATGGCAATATTACCGCTCATCACATTGGCACATTGTCAATAAAGCAGAGTCCAACAGTAAAATGCCTAATTCACAAAATGTTACTTGTGCAGATAGTGCACACAATTTAACAAGTGTCACGTAGACAGTTAATAGTCCAAATTATATTACATAATTAATGTTTCGTTTGCGTAATAACGCCTCACTTTCTACATTGACTAAACTAGTGGTGTCATTACACAGGCACACTGATAGTTCAATTTCAGATTGTAGGCCAATATGCTGTATATTTTACTGCAATTGATGTAATTAATGTAATATAAATGTTACTCTACCAGAATCTTACATAAGTAAATCATCCCCCTCCTCTGTCCCCTTATTCGGCCCCTTCCAGGTCGGGGCATTTATGGCAGTTCTCCAGCTTCCTCTCTTCTTACACTCCTCTTTGTCGAATCAATCCACCTTGTCCTACGTCTCCCTCCTGCTCTCTTTCCCTTGAACTTCATCTCATCATCTGTTTTGGTATTATTTCCTCCTTTAACATGTCCAAACCATCGTAGTTTACTCCTATCAATTCTCTCATTCCATTCCAACCTCCTTTCTCACATCTTCGTTTCTCTGTCTTTCCTATCATACTTCTTAGGTATTTCATGTAACTCCCTCCCTACTTGTCATTTTCCAGGACTCAGCCACATAAGTCAATGTGGGTGCATAATACATTTTGTACATTATCTCTTTACACTTCCTTATTCCAGACAAGGTTTCTTGTACTCTGGTAAACTGCATTGCCCAGTTGCACCCTCTTGCTAATCTCCATGTCCAGCCTTGTATTCTGCATTAATTCACTTCCTAGGTATTTGAAACTGTCAACAATTTCAAGGCTTTGACCACCAATTTTAACAGTGCCTTTCCCTTGTCTTTTTCCTCTTGATATCACCATGGTCTTGCTTTTCTTATCTTAGATAACTAAATATGGTACAATAATTTTAGGTTGTTGCATAAATTCATAGAATTTTTTCACTATGTGGCAAAAATCTTCATGTTCACACATTTGAGGTACATAAAGAAGATCACTAATCAGCATCATATTCTTCCGTGAACAGACTAAATTATTTGAACTTATTTAAGGATTTTTAGAACTAAAAGGATATACAATAGACACTAGTGCCAAAACCTCATGACTACCGTGAATATTTCCTGATTCAGATGTGCAGTTGATATAACTTTTAAGTTATTTTCTTCCAGTCTTTTGAAAATACACATGTATGTATATATATGGCATATTTTGTTCTACAAGAACATCCTCAGATTCTATCAAATGCCTTTTAACCATACGTATATATGTGCGGCACAATATTTTTTATGTTGTGTCAACTTGTCTATTGTACCTGCAACATGATAATGCACGCCTACAGATATCCAGGAGCTTGGTTCAGAGGTTTGCTCTTTGAACGAGGCTTGACGACTTCTTTTACTCCAAATCGGGAGATTTCTTCAGGCCCAGAATTGAGAAATTACCCCATCATTGGCAGAAAGTCGTTATAATGTAATGAATATGATGTTGATTAGTTTATATCTTCCTTGTATCTCAAAAATAAAGATTATGCTACACAGTAACAAAAAAAAAAGAAAAGAAAGCACTACAAATTTATGCATCAACCTATTATATTTGTTCCACATTTAGTTATATAAGATTCTAATACAGTAACATTTATATTATATCAGTTTCATTAAAATATATATATATTGCTATAATAGCAAAGCAAAGTCATCTCCGTACAGGCCATGAAGGCCCTTGGAGGGGTGGAAGGTAAAGGCTTCCACTATTCGTAACCTTGGCACTTGATGGGGTAGAGTGGTTAGTTCTACGCCTGTGCCCCCAGGAATTAACCTGGTACTCTTTTTTGGTGGTGGCTGAGTGAACCTCAAGGCCATACATACATATTGCTATAATCCCACATCAAAATATTGTTCTCTCGATTGGCATCCCGTTGTGATCTTGTGATGGTCCACACCTGTTTGACACCCTTTGTTTGGTCAGTGTAGAAAGCTGGACAGAGTCTGCATTAAAACTGGGTAGTGTTACTAGCAGCAGGTCTTGCAGCGATTGTGTCCATGGGGAAAATAGGCGAGATGTGTTTCCTAGTAATTGAGAATGGTTTTTGTGAGCAAAGGAGTGTAACTATGAGGCTTTTGAGAAGATGATCTCACGTGTGGATTGAGCACAAGCTTTTTTTTTTTAGGCCAGAAGGTTTGTGTTTGTTTGCTTGGGGAGCCTGGGGCCAAAATTCATAGCCTGGGCAATTTGGCACTGCTCTTTATCTGTTTCCTATGCATATTCTTTTTTCAGGTGGTGACAGTGCACAGAGAGGAAAATTTAGTTTTAAGAGTACATCATCTTAATCATCTTTAACTTTACATGTTGATATTTTTTCTCTATTTGTTTTACGTCCCACTGACACAGACAGGTCTTGTGACAACAGCAGGATAGGAAAGGGCTAAGACTGGGAAGGAAGTGATCACAGAAAACCATCCTCAGGACTGCTGACACGAGGGTTCGAACCCATTACCTTCCGAATGCAAGCTGACAGTTACGTGACCCAAACCATACTGCCACTTGCTCGGTATGTTGAGGAACAAACACTTTTTAAGTCATTCTCTGTGAGTCATAGTTCACAGTAAATGACCTAGATGGTAGGCCCCTTTAAACAACAAGCATCATCACCACGAACATTTCACAGTAACACCAGACAGAATTAGAGATGGGAGACCAGAGTGCATTACTCAATGTCTCGAGAATACTAAGCATCAATTTAAGATTATCAAAATTTTATTAGTCAACCTATTCAATACAAATATATTTGCAAAGTTAGGACTTACATCCTATTAAACTAAGGTCTAAAGGGACATGTTTCGCCCTTTAAAAGGGCATCATCAGCCTTTTTACACCCATGCTAAAGGTAAAAATCAGGATCCTGATTGTCGATATAAGAAAAAGTATATCAAATGAGAATAAAAATTAGAATGAATATTATACAATATGTGCAATCATGAGTTCTTAAATGACAATTGACAATTAAAAATCATTTAAAATGTTTGCGAAGAAATAAGAGTTGGTATGGTAATTACATCAGCAATCTTAAAATGATCTTATAAAACTGTACAAACTAGGCCTTGACCAAATAAATAATAAGAAAGTCTATGGCTAAAGTTGCCGTATCAAGGTTCGTGAAATTCGGCTGGAAGCAACCTGATTTTAAATGGAGAGCAAATTAGAATCCAATGGCCACTCAAGACAACATAAAACCTCTCTTGTTGAAAAGTCGTAATGAAACTGTAGTATGGCGCATGTAGATTATAAAGTTGTGTCCAATCAATCCATTAATTTCATATTTTACAAAGTGGGATCGCGGTCTCAGTATTTTTGTTGAAGGAGTTGTGAGAAGTTAACTAATAAGTGCCGCTGTACAGATTTTGTCAGCTCGTATACCGATGGTTAAATGGGAACATTCTTACGTGTTGGCTGTAGTTTTGAATGTGGGTTGACTATTGAAGAAATATGGTGCAGAATCTGTAATGAAAAGGAGAATAAAAAGGTAAGAAGTTTAGAGGAAAAACGGTTAAATTAAGGGAATTGATATAAATTCAATTACTTACGTTCTCGGTTTTTGCGGTATGAACTTGTTGCTTGTATGGTCTCGGAACGAGTGAGGTTTGAATGGCGTGTGTTGTATCTGTGTGGAACTGTGGGAGGGGGGGTGATGGATGAACGGAAATAGGCGGAGCGTTGAGCTTGCACGCTATTGGCTGTTGAAGATGGGGAGTTAAGGAAGAGGAGTGTAATGGAGAAGAGGAGGTGGACGGAGGGGTAACCTACATGCCATATGCTGTGGAACATTAGCAGGGGCGGGGACGGAGGGAGTTACTTTTAAGGGGAAGTTGGAATCTTTATTGGAAGTTAGTTTGAGGTTTTTAAGGATTTTATTTAAATTTGGATTCAAAGATTGTAATAAATTGGGTAAAGTCTCGTATAGGGGATTTTTTATTTCAACGGGATCATTGAGATTTAAGTCTTTGTTGTAATGTTGATCCAGATATATGTAAATGTTTTCTAATTTGTTCATTAATTTTCCTTTATCTACTATTTTAATGATTGTTAGGTCCTGTTCGATAGTTGTGAAATGATGACCTGTATCTTTCATATGTGAACTCATGGCTGAAAATTTATTATGTCTATTGGCATTATAGTGTTCCTGGTATCTAGTAAGGAAAAGACATAACCACATCCAGTTTAACCAAAACTCAAAATAGAACTAATGAAATTTGGCTCAAGCACGAAATCAAAACATCCTACAAAAAGAAAATGCTTTTAAATTTACAGTTATACAAAACACATTTGGCAATATCTCAATACGTATCCCCAATAAAATGGAGCTCATTCCAGCTACATGTAGATTATAAATTAAATGATATCCTAAGCAGAAAACAAAAAACTTTGGACAAAAAGCTTGCAGGAGACCCAATTAAAATCATCCAATAGGAATGTAGAAATAATAAAAAACAATTTACTGTTCAACAACTCACCAGTCATAGTTAACACGACAAAGACAAACTTTTCAGAACATTAAATCGACCTACTAAGCAAAGGTCTAAAACGTAATTGGCCAAGCATACAAAAAGAAAATGACATAATCAACACTAGCAGAGTTCAAGTCTAACATTACCAATCTCCCTCCAGATTTGCAAAACGACACCAGATACGAAATAAAAAAGAAACTACCAACAGTCACCAAAGAATTAATTAAAACTTCTGACTTCAATCATACAAACGTAATAAAAAGTTTAAAAACGAAGATCAACGACAACAATATCATAGTAACTAAAGCGGACAAAGGAGGGACTACCGTATTATTAGATAAGAATGAACACATTACAAAAACAGAAAACTTTTTTGCAGATGGGACTTTTTCAATAGTTAATAAAGATCCTACGACCAGAATCCAGCGAAATTTAAAAACATTGATAAAGAATTCAACTTTTTTACTTAATGAACAAGAACAACAAAAACTATTCACCATGAATCCTAATATTCCCACAGCCAGAGCATTACCCAAACTACACAAAAAAGATACACCTATACGTCCCATAATTAATTGCAGAAAAAGCCCAACTTACAAGATCTCAAAATACATCCACCATTTCCTTAAAAGACACTACACTTTCAACAACAAATCCCCTCTGAAGAACTCTGTTGATTTTTGCGATCTTTTAAGAAAATTCAACCTACTCCCTAACCGCATCATGTGCTCCTACGATATCACGAACATGTATTCTAACGTGCCAACAAAACAAACTGTAAATATTATCAAGGACAACCTATCCAAACACAGCAATCTCAGCATCCCCGAAATAGACGAATTCATCAATATTTTAAACTTCGTACTAAAAAACAACTATTTCACTTTCAATGGCAAAATCTACAACCAAGACGGCCTGGCAATGTGAGATCCCTTATCAGGCATCTTGGCAGACATATACATGGACTCGTTGGAACATCATAAAATAACTTCAAAAATAAAAGGACTCAGCCTGTGGCTCAGATACGTTGACGACACATTTGCAATAATGACAGTAATCTCAACAATAGCAACGATATTTTGGATTTTTTAAACACCCTTGATCAAAATATCAAGTTCACTAAGGAGGAGGAGGTGAGCAGATCCATTAACTATAACACTATAACTATAAAACTATAACTTAACTATAACACGCGACAATAACACATTTGACTTCCAAATTTACAGAAAACCCACCCACACTCCAATAACAATCAAAAATTCATCTATACACCCCAACTCCCACAAACAAGCTACTTTCTATACTTTAATTTACAGAGCTTTAAAAATCCCATTATCACCCAAGAATCTAAAAACAGAAATTCATTATATTAAAAACTTAGCAAAATTCAATGGCTTCAAAATAGAAATAATCAACCGAATAATTAATAAAATTAAATATAAACTAGCAACAAACCTCGTCCCTGAAAAACCTAAAAAATCTAAATTCGCCACCTTTACATACAATAATCCAGGCATTTACCAAACAACAAACCCTCTGAAAAAACAAAACATTAACATTGCCTTCAAGACGACAAACACCAATCACAGCCTATTTTTCAACCACAATACACTCAACATGAACAATAGTATTTACTCAAACTCAGGCATATACAGGCTCAAATGCACACAATGTGAAAAATCATACATAGGGCAAACAGGCCGGAGCTTCCTTACTAGATACCAGGAACACTATAATGCCAATAGACATAATAAATTTTCAGCCATGAGTTCACATATGAAAGATACAGGTCATCATTTCACAACTATCGAACAGGATCTAACAATCATTAAAATAGTAGATAAAGGAAAATTAATGAACAAATTAGAAAACATTTACATATATCTGGATCAACATTACAACAAAGACCTAAATCTCAATGATCCCGTTGAAATAAAAAATCCCCTATACGAGACTTTACCCAATTTATTACAATCTTTAAATCCAAATTTAAATAAAATCCTTAAAAACCTCAAACTAACTTCCAATAAAGATTCCAACTTCCCCTTAAAAGTAACTCCCTCCGTCCCCGCCCCTGCTAATGTTCCACAGCCAACGGCATGTAGGTTAAACCCTCCGTCCACCTCCTCTTCTCCATTACACTCCTCTTCCTTAACTCCCCATCTTCAACAGCCAATAGCGCGCAAGCTCAACGCTCCGCCTATTTCCGTTCATCCATCACACCCCCCTCCCCCAGTTCCACACAGATACAACACACGCCATTCAAACCTCACTCGTTCCGAGACCATACAAGCAACAAGTTCATACCGCAAAAACCGAGAACGTAAGTAATTGAATTTATATCAATTCCCTTAATTTAACTGTTTTTCCTGTAAACTTCTTACCTTTTTATTCTCCTTTTCATTACAGATTCTGCACCATATTTCTTCAATAGTCAACCCACATTCAAAACTACAGCCAACACGTAAGAATGTTCCCATTTAACCATCGGTATACGAGCTGACAAAATCTGTACAGCGGCACTTATTAGTTAACTTCTCACAACTCCTTCAACAAAAATACTGAGACCGCGATCCCACTTCGTAAAATATGAAATTAATGGATTGATTGGACACAACTTTATAATCTACATGCGCCATACTACAGTTTCATTACGACTTTTCAACAAGAGAGGTTTTATGTTGTCTTGAGTGGCCATTGGATTCTAATTTGCTCTCCATTTAAAATGAGGTTGCTTCCAGCCGAATTTCACGAACCTTGATACGGCAACTTTAGCCATAGACCTTCTTATTATTTATTTGGTCAAGGCCTAGTTTGTACAGTTTTATAAGATCATTTTAAGATTGCTGATGTAATTACCATACCAACTCTTATTTCTTCGCAAACATTTTAAATGATTTTTAATTGTCAATTGTCATTTAAGAACTCATGATTGCACATATTGTATAATATTCATTCTAATTTTTATTCTCATTTGATATACTTTTTCTTATATCGACAATCAGGATCCTGATTTTTACCTTTAGCATGAGTGTAAAAAGGCTGATGATGCCCTTTTAAAGGGCAAAACATGTCCCTTTAGACCTTAGATTAATAGGATGTAAGTCCTAACTTTGCAAATATATTTGTATTGAATAGGTTGACTAATAAAATTTTGATAATCTTAAATTGATGTACATTTTCAATACGGAACAAATATGTAGTTTGTAACATGTAATACTAAGCATACTTTACACTGAGAGCTAAAAACATGCTTCAGCGTCTCTGTCAAACAGGTTTGTTTATCCACTGACCTGTGCAAGCAGGAAGAAAGATGGTAGGGGAGGTCTGATGCACCTCAGTCACCCCTGAGACAGATAATGGAATGAGTTATTTCACTTGAGTCAGACCCTTTGATTCAGTTTTTAATTTAATTGTAAATAATATTTAGTCTGTTTTCAAAGAGTTGTTGAAATGGGTTTATTTCTATCTTATTTCTTTTTTCAGATTTAGCAGTGTATTAATTTAAACAAAGAAGATCCAATTTATTAAAGCTTTTATTGCCTGTGGCAAAGTTAGTGGTCCTGGCCCCCACTTAACCACATTACATATCAGTACTAAAAAATTGATTAAAACTTAAAGTACTAAGAACTACAAAATAACAGTCTTCTGTAGGCAAGAAATTCTAAAAAGATGTTGCACATGTATCATGACAGATTAACCAAAAATGCAATCCTTTGAAAGAACTCTAGTCCTGTGCTTAGAGAGAAATGTGCACAGAGAACACTGCACTGTTGAGTTTGACTCCAGAGATCTTTATGAGATTCTCGAGTTTGGCTTCCAACAAGAATAATTCCCACCCCTAGCCTATATGAAATGTATGCTATTGAAGTCTTAAAACTGTGATATTTACCTGATAATCACTTACATTAAGATAAAATAAATTTGCTAATTTTGATTATTGTAGAATGTCAGTTAAAAACGTTGCTCCCTTAACAATACATCATGTGCGATATGTCAATGTAAAGAGGGACAATTGTTACCAGCAGTAAAGAGTCTGTCAGTTAAGTGATGTTTTGCACTGTGATATTTTTAAGTATTAAAATTGCCGTGCGGGCATGATTCTGACATCGTAGCATGTCGTGTGAGGTGTCGTTTAAATCGTTTTGAGTTTGAATGGTTCATGGAAAAAACAAGTACAATAGAGAACATATGTGCTGGGAAGAAGGGTGAAAAATGTCTTTCTTTTTGCAAAATGTTGTAATGTATCGCTTCAGGATCATCGCAAACACACACACACTAAAGAATAGATCAGCTTGTCAAAATTCCAGAAAGATCCAAAATTACAGATGCTGGATATCAAAATGCTTAATTGATAGCTCTCAAGATGGCTGAGAGTTGTGAGACGAATTCTGTGCTACTGGAGCCCTAGTGGTGGAAAATGTAGATACTGTTTCATTCTCGTGAAGATGATGAGGTTCCAGCATCAGTATCTTTCCATATGTTTGTTTCTTCTCATACCAAGGGGCCCATTTTACATTGAGTTTTGACCAAGCGAGTTCGGCAGCTCTGAAGATAGTTTTCTGTGGTTCATACGAGGCAAATAGTGGGACTGTACCTTAATTAAGGCCACGGCCGCTTCCTTCCCACTCCTAGCCCTTTCCTATCCCATCGTCGCCATAAGATCTATCTGTGTCGGCGCAAAACAAATTTGAAGAGAAACCATTGACCTTGTTTTGAAGATGTGCAGTTTTGTTTAGAATTAAGAAATAAAATGCCCATACTTGCAGCCATGACCCCAAAGCAGCTACATTTGAATGTTTGTTTTTATTTTCTCATACTGGTTTACTTGTATCATATCACATTTTAAGACCTTCCAAAGCTTGTTTTGAAAATCAATTTTACATTTTTAGGTAAGTCTAAAAACGTAATAAATCTAGTCATTGATTACGCATAAAGTCAAAACTGGGTCATCAGGTTGAAAATATGTTTTACAATACTATTTATAATATTCAAGTATTTTGAAGAATAATTGGAAAAGGGAGTGTGAAATTGTACACAGAACCCACCGTTTCTTTCCCAGTTATAATCATGTCAATGCCTGTAGTACAGTATATTGAACTCATTTCAATTCCCTCTCCTTTTCTCCTCTCGCTTCTAAGAACCTAACGTCCAGTTTCATCACTTACTTTCTACAGGGTGGCTCACCTCATATATCTTCTGACTAGCTGAAGTGGCGGTAAGTAAGTAAGTAAGTAAGTAAGTAAGAAAGAAAGAAAGAGCACATGGAAGTACATGCAGTATGTGTCCCGTGCTTTAAAAAGCATTGAGATGGCAATATCTTTTTTTATGGAACTGTTCCTATTTCTGTCACATACATAGTTGATTGTAGGCAGGCAGGTTCAACAAGTTACAGATATGTGGCACAGACGGAACTGTGTGTTGACGTTGAAGACATGCTGGGATCATGTGTCAGAGGTGGCAAATCTGAAAATGTGCACACTTGAGTATTCCTTTCCACCAGTACTCTCATGAACAATTGTATTTGAGATTGTTGCCGTAGTAGGCTCAGCCCGGAGAATGTAATAGGAGGGCATGGTACATAACCGTGAAGATATCAGACATCTTATGGGCTCCAAAGTAATATTTGACTGCAGGATGGGAGCCAGATGTTTGGGCCGCTCCTCTCTGAAGTCCTGCAAGCAGTGGACTTGCCTAGGGTCACTATATCAAGAGTATACCTCGAGTGCGTGGATTCGGGCAAAACCACCGCCACGAGGGTAAGGTGTCATGGTGTACCATGTGCTGATGATGGGGTTTTCCTTAGCTAGCTGGGATTTGAGACCGGATAGACGGGCCACAGTGCAGCAGATCACCCGTCAATTCAGTGCTGGGCGACGTGTGAGCAGCCATACCGTCCATAACCATCTCCTGGCCATGGCGTCCCACGAGGGTACCTCTGCTCACCACCTGTCACAAGGCATGACGACTCGCATGGGTAAAGGAACACCACCATTGGATGTTTGAAGCACAGAAAAAAAGAAAAGTAATCTGGAATGTTGAAGGAAGGTCATCAGTTTGCACATGCTGAATGCCGGGTGGGAGAGCGTCTTCAGCCTCGTGAGGCTGTACCCTCTTACCAGCAGGGTACAGTTCAGGCCGGTGATGGTCTACTTGTGTGAGGACAAGTGCAATGAAATGGGATCTCTGATACATCTGACAAACGTCCCTTGCTGACTAGCATTACAAGAACATGCTGGCAGATCTTGTACATCCCATCATTTGCCTCCAGCGCCCTGCAGGTGACCTGTACAAATAGCCCATTACTTCTGAATTGTAGCTGACTGGTTCAATGACCACTCTACGGATGTGAAGATGCTTTCGTGGTCCCTGAGGAGCCCTGATTACAATTCCCTTGAGCACAGTATGGCACCCAGACTCTTCCAGTGTCTTGTGGAGTCGATGTGTGCCGCATCACTGTCGTCGTCAAGCTACTAGCCATGTATCTCTAATTCACTTGCTCGTGAGTCACCGAATGTGGCTGCTATGATCAGCTATGTATACGAAAGAAATGGATATACAGTAAAGCCTCTGTTAACCAAAATAGAAAATTTTGGATAATTAATATATTTACATTTTTAGAATTGTGTGAGCCATAAAACCATGGCTTCATTCACTTCTTCATTCTGAGGTGGTTTCATAGCTCTCTTATGGGTACCTTGAAAGTAGTTTATCTTTCAGATTAACTCACTCACAAACCACAGAAATGGGCCGATGACCTTAGATGTTAGGCCCCATTAAACAACAAGCATCATCATTAAACCAAAGAAATCCTTAAATTTAAATATAACGCTACAGTTAGCAAAATTCCTTCATTTTTTCACTGTCTTTACTGCCGTAAGTTCTCATCCAATTGTTATCACAACCATTTTTTGATTTGCTGGCATATTGTACCCTCAACAAAATCGCACACAGCATAACTAACCGTGCCACAATAAGACCGACTACTGTCTTAAAGCAGGCTGAGAATCAAGGGTTGGGTTTTGCAAGCTCACATCACTAATAGAAAGTGTTCTTCACCTCGTATGCATTCCACTGACCTACTTAAGTGACAAGAACAACTTTTCTTTAGAAATGCTTCAACCTTCCCCTTACATTTTGTACATTAGTGTTGAAACTAACGATATGTTAGGACTCATTTATAGCTGATCAAAAAAACTAAAAATGATCTCATGATATTGTTTGTTCGTTACATTTAATATTTTATCGATCTTAATCTTCATCATCAAAATATAATTTACTTACCATGAAGATTCAAATGCTGCGGATACCAGTATTACCAGATCTAAAAATAATTTTTCAGATGATTTTTCTGCTCTTTCTCCATGCCCTCGTAGATGTAGTTCTTTGTCTCTTAACCCTAAGCAGGGAAGAGTTTTATGTCCATACGCAGGCTGAAAATATATGCAAATTAAAACTCTCCAGAATTATCAAACGCTAGCTACAAACATGCATATGTACATAATATTAATGACTTATGTTGAATATTGAATGTACTCCGTCACAGAAGTGCATAATATATTATCAACTTTTTTGCAGCAGCGTGTTAGCACTTAAAAGGTATAAGAATCATTCTACAAATTAGTAATTAGTCCCTTATATCAAAGGACCAACCTTTGATTCTACATATTCTAGTTCGAGGCTCTGTAGGCTGGGTGTTAGTTACGTCAGCTGTTTCGTTCATGCTCTGAAAAGACTTGCTACTTGAATTTCCCAAATGAAAAATTACTTTAAATTTCTATTTTATAATCACAGTACATAGCATAACTTAAACGTTATAGTTAAACAAAAGTTTTAGTGAAGTTTCATAAAATAAAATAAAAAGACTTGGCATTGCTTCTTAACACATATTGCATAGTTTCTCATGTCTCATGTGCCCCATACAGCTGTTCACCTCCTGTATGTTAAAACTGCTCACTATCTTAAACTAGTCACAAGATGGTCAAGGTAGGCCACCTGGTATACTCTCCATTTTAGTTTGTAATAGTCACTGCTTTCATCGACATAAATGGCAAGGAAATCTCACTTCATATTTCTAACTTCATATTGTAAATTTGTGACCAAGCATAGAAAATGCAGTATTGTAATAAAAATGTGCTGTCATTCTTACCTACAAAAACATTATTTCTGCCCTACCTAAGTTATGATTCAAGTGTAATATAGTAAAAATGAGATGAAAGCTTACAGAATATCAACAGTAATATTGTTCTTGTTTTAATTTTCAAACCATTAATTGTTCCAGTGAAAAAAAATCAAGTGTAGTATACGAAGGAGTGAGGACACGTTCCTGGCTCTATAATCAACGTCTAATATTGCATTAATTTAAATGTGTACCAAAACATCCAGTTGTAATTTTTATACACATCTGATTAAATATTTAAAGTGTATGTATATTCTGAATTTTTTATATGGTATATAAACAATGTTGTAAATTTTTAAATGCATTAAATTATATTTATATATACTGGTGTCCCACTGAATTATTCTCATCTTTCTTTTTGTTTACCTTTTAATTTTACCTCCACTTGGAGGCTGCCTGAGACAAAGTTAGACTAAAACCATAAATAGTCCATGATCTCAGTCTAGCAAATAAAAGTGATTTCTGACTATGAGAAGAGAACCTGTGAGTGCTTTCAGTACCCAGTCGGTGAACTCATGTCCTCATACCGAGGTGGTGCAGCTCTTTTCAGACACACCCCCAATGGAAGTGAGCTGCATGTACCATTTCAACCACATACCAGCCCGCCTGCCATTCTATATTTCTGGCAGTACCGGGAATCGAACCCCCCTGAGAACAGCAGCTAATAACACTAATATTTATGCTGTGGAAGCAGACAACTCCTTTGTACTGATGTTGAAGGTCATCAGCCCTATAGCCTTCCTAAGGACCGTTCTTGCACCGGTCAGGAGAACCCTCACTTCATCAACCAGCTCGTGTTTATTCTCATAATACGGCACTGTAGGCAAGTAGATGAACTTATTTTCTCTGTCTGGTTTGTAAGAGTGCATTTCAAATCTTACTGTGGTGATTAAAGGCAGGGTGTGATTGAGAAATCCCTTAAACTCGTGGTGGAAGATGGTATTCTAAGCAAATATCTTCAGGAATTTTACTCCTATCTTAATAAGTGTAAGAGAAATTAAATCACAAAACTTTGGTCAATATTTTTTAGAAGTCAATAGTCAGGATTCCCCTAATCAACACAGCTGATTTCCCTATGCAGTCTTCTCCTCCAAAGGGCTTTGTTACATAGTCCAGTGTCTGAAGATCACTACTCTCTTCTCCTCGCTGAGTCAGGTTGTGTGTTTATGATTCAATCAGCCTTGTGGTATATTAATTAAATGAACAGCTATGGCCAAACTTTTGTGCAGAGACCACACATGTATTGTATTAAAAAATAACATTAGATTTATAAGACACAAACTGCTTTTGTTTTTCAGGGATGTTGAGATGCCAAAATTTCGTGACACAATTTCTTTTACAAGTCGCTAAATCCATCGACATAAGGCTGGTGCGTAATTTATCCTCCTATTCATTACATACATATCTCCATCCTTAGATGGAGTAATATTAATCATACATGTTTCAAATTGTTTGAGCCATCTTCAGTGAAAAAAGGTTTTAAATGTTTACATAATTGAGGAGTGGAAATGGAAAACGACCTAAGTGCCAGAAGGTACCTAGTGGAGAAATACAGACAAAACTATTGCTGTCAAGAATATGGCACTTGCGTTGTTCTCCATTTCCCTCTGCTGGCACATGTGACGTTTTCCAGATCGTTATGCAACACAATAATGAATAACCTATCATTCTGTTTTGGAACGTACTTGGTGCATTTAGGAACATTTTATTAAGTGGTACATATATATGTATTCATCACATTTTATCCCTCGTACATTGTGATGTAAGCCTACATACTATCTAACATGAAAAGAGTAAACAAATGACACACTTCCAGTTAAGTTTTACGATTGTGCACGTTTCGTAACTGACCGACACACCAAGTACCTTTCCTATACAGCATAGATCATGTTAAAGAGTACCTTTCCTATACAGCATAGATCATGTTAAAGAACACTGTAATCATTATGAAACGAAACATACAATATGTGCAGGACGTGTTATGAAGTGGATAATATCCGAATATGAATGTTACACTGTACTGTACATGGTTATAAACACACGGTTTCTTCTCGACACAGTTGACGATAATTTCTATACTTTACATCTAAATAGTCACAGAGCGCCAGCAGATTCTTCTTCTTTTCTGCACTGATATGATGATGCTTAGCTGTGATGGTGTTTTCTTAAATATCTTGTAGGACACCCAATCACTATCGAATGATGTTCTGACATGTATTACTTTTGGGTGTCAGTTACTCACTCTAATGTGTGAGGCTTTAATGAGCTGCAGCTTGGTAGTATTGATGTACTCGTTGGAGAGAGCTCCAAAGTCAAACCAATCGTCCCTACCCATTTTAACTATCTTGAATGGTTTTTTTTGGTCTTGCGGACTTAATAATGGCCTCTAGCTCATCTGTGATCATGGCTTTCATTA
The DNA here is from genome assembly GCF_040414725.1 of Anabrus simplex. NCBI lineage: Eukaryota > Metazoa > Arthropoda > Insecta > Orthoptera > Tettigoniidae > Anabrus > Anabrus simplex. The sequence continues at coordinate 505,674,905 of NC_090267.1, read as the reverse complement.
CTCATTTCCTTTTCTCAATGAGACTGAAGTCCCTGTACCATTTCATGAAACTATGTCCGGACACTAAGAATTTTAAATCAATACTATCAAAATGGAGCCTCCATGGCTCAGGCGGCAGCGCGCCAGCCTCTCACCGCTGGGTTCCGTTGTTCAAATCCCGGTCATTCCATGTGAGATTTGTGCTGGACAAAGCGGAGGCAGGACAGGTTATTCTCCGGGTACTCCTGTTTTTCCCTGTCATCTTTCATTACAGCAACACTCTCCATTACCATTTAATTTCATCTGTCCCAGAGGAGTGCGACAGGTTTTGGCAGCCGGCACAGTTCCTATTCTCACCGCTGTATGGGGGCTTCATTCATTCCCAGTTGAATGAGTGGAAACAGGCCGTGGATTTTCAGTATCAAAATGGTCTTTAGCAACTAAATAAATGAGTGTCATTCATCATCCTCTTTTTGTTTTGTGATGCACAGTTGTCACACCATATAACGTTTCGTTTGTTTGTGTATCCGAATGTCATCACTTTGAATAAACAAGATGGTATTTCATTACCCCTTCGACCTCCACTCCCTCCATCCCACAAGCACATGAACTGTCATTGGTGCCTGAATCATATATACATCGACTATAGCAAGCTAGTTGTCATGAGTAAAACATACTGGAATGCGTGAGGGTCGGAACAAACAGAACCTGTTGCATATCCATACTCACTGTGCAGGTACTATTGGCGGGTAACTGAGAATCACAGATATCACTTTTCATTAGTGTTTGTGTTCCGCTCACTCAACATGTAGCTGTAGTTTACTGTTGGCCTTATGTCGTTCCGACTCTGAAGACGTGGCTTTCACAGCGGCCTGCAGCTTGTCACAACGCTGACAAGTGTCTGTTCTGGGTTTAGCAATGGACAGTGTCTTAAAATTTGTCTTCAAGACACTGCAATAGTATTTGTATGTCACTCTATTGTCTGGATACTTTTCTTTGAACGCAGTAAACATCCGGTGGTAACTCAAAACCAGACTGAGATATTCTTTCTGAGATTTCTTCCTACCGTGATGACTGCATTCTCAGGGAAAGGAATTTATATATGGTTTTTCACCAGATCCGTGTCATTTGTGGTAAACTTAACCTTATGCCTGTTTGAACCTTCAGTTTTCTCCCTTCCGTCTTCATAAACCATAACACCTTTCTTTTTCTTTTTTGAAGTGTCCGAAGTCACCGATTTGTCACAGCAAAAGTGTCCTTGAACGTCTTACTGCACACTTGCACATGCTCACCTCTTCCGTTAGGGACACTGTAGCACACTGTTACTTGTCTCTTACTTTCTGACGGATGGTTGTATGTTCCATGTCGTCTTCTGTTTACGTTCACAAGTTCCAGTCTATTTAAAAGGTGTGTACCTTGCTCATTTTCGCCCCAAGTGTAGAACTGGGTAAACAGACTCTCCCTGTACTCACGTAGTTACGTCTTACAAGCATATTTACAATTACATGTAAGTTGTTCTGATGGCGCTTTCTTGCCAGGAATCTCACGACCTGTAGATGTTGTGTAAGGTTTACCAACGGTACGTTTCTCCTTACGCTCTTTGTTTATTTGTAAACCTTTCGAGACATATGAGGTTCCATATCAGTTCATTTGCATTACACTCGCACACAATGTAATAACGTGTCACACAACCACTATAACAGCACTGGCCAGTGCAGTGTAAAAACGTAAAAACTAATGAAAATGTTGACTGGATTTGTGAGCAGTGTGTTCGGAATGTTGTTGTTGGGGACGGTGTTGACGAAGCACCGAAAACAGTCGATGAGGAATATAAAAGTGCATTAGAAATTATAAACATTCTAAAAAAGGACAATGAGACTCTTAAAGTTGAAAATCAAGAATTAAAAGAAAGACTGCGATCGCTAGAATTTGGGACTGACCATTCTTCGAGTGTAATACCGGTACAAGTAACAAACTCGAGCACGTGGTGTCAAGTAGTTCGTGGATGGCCGGCTAAGAAGAAATCTACAACTGAATTTCCGGAAATAAACATTAGAAATAGGTTTTCTGCCCTAAATAATCTAATTCTGGAAGAAAGTGATCGCGCGCGTGAAACCAAATCATCGCGATCCGTTGCCGTGCCGAGTTTAAAATTTAGGCCTAGAATTCAGATTCAAGACCCAGTTAGGCCTAAATCAGCGAAGGTAGCTGTGTTTGGTGATAGCCAAGGAAGGGGAATTGCGGGAGTTATTAACGACGAGAATATAGCAGCAACCGGAGAAATATATCCAGGAGCTTCTATCAGCAGTGTTGTGGAAAACGTAGAAGCAGCAACTAGGAACTTCGGGAGCGGCGATGCAGTGCTTATCATCGGTGGGACGAACGACGTAGCTCGCGACGACGCCAAGAATGTAAGATCACAACTTAAACATACACTAGGGAAGCTGACCCACACTAACGTTTTTGTAGTGAACGTGCCCCACAGGCATGATTTGAGTAGAGACTCGTGTGTGAACATTGAAGTGGACAAGGTCAATACAGATATTGTTAAAATTTGTAAACATTTTCGGAATACTCAGGTTATTGAATGCAGCAGTTTTGAGAGATACTGTTATACAAAACATGGCCTCCATCTAAACAATTCAGGTAAACGAAAGATAGCAAATATTGTTCTAGATTTTATTAATCTTAAGATATGTACTGTAAAACAGGCAACTCCCTTGAGTTATAATACTGACCAGGAAAACTAGTAGAAAGAGCCAGCTGTACTTCAAGCTGGCTCAGTCAACTAGAAAAAGAAACTCAGGATAGTAAGGAATTTCAAGTTACCCAATTGCAACAGTCAAGTTTTAGGGAGGAAGGGGGTCTGAGATTGCTCTTGGTAAACTGTCAAAGTGTAGTAAATAAACAATTAAAATTCGGTACATTGATGGAATCTTATGAGACTGATGTGGTGATAGGAGTGGAATCGTGGTTGAAAGAAGGGGTGGGTAATAGAGAAGTATTTCCAGAAGGGTACACAGTCTATCGTAGAGACCGAGGAGATAAAAAGGGAGGGGGGGTGTTTATTCTGGTGAAGGAAACTTACTGTTCACATGAATGGTTTACCGATGAAAGGGATGAAATATTAGGGATAAAATTAGTTTGTGATAATATGAAGGAGGTGGGAATTATAGGAACATACAGGCCTGGAAGAGAGGAAAGAGACATGGAAATCTTTGAAAAAATAATAGATTATACTCATGAAAACAATAATAATGATATGGTAATAATTGGGGGAGATCTAAATTTGCCTGAAGTTGAATGGAAAGGACCTGCAAGTGAAGCCCATGAACAGAAACTGGCAAATAAGTTAATTTGGGAGGGAGGATTTACGCAAGTAGTACAAGAACCGACTCGTCTCAATAACTTACTAGATGTATTCTTGGTTAAACCATGGGAAATTGTTGATAAAACTGAGGTAATTGAAGGAATAGGAGACCATAAGGCTGTAATAATGGATGTAGGACTCGTACCAAAAAGGCTTAATAAGAGGGTTACACAAGACAAGAAATTGTACAGAAAAACTAAAGTTGATGAATTTGGGACTTAACCTTAAATCACAATTCAGTTGTTGGATAAGTGAAGGGAGTAACGTGGATACACTTTGGGCTAAATTTAAAGGAATTATTTGGGAAGGAGAGAAGAGATTTGTACCCGTTAAGAAGGGTAAAATGACCTCAGACCCTGTTTATTATACAAGGGAAATAAGAAAATTAAAAAGAAAATGTAGAATAGTAAACAGGAAAATCAAAGAGGGTAGGGAGAGTAGAGAAACTAGAAAACAGCTAATGAGGGAACTGAATAGAGTGAAAAAGGAAGCAAAAGAGAATTATATGAATGGCATACTTCAAGAGGGTAATGACCACAAAGGGAAATGGAGAAAGCTGTATTCATATATCAGGAATCAAAAAGGAAAAGGAGTCCAAATTCCTACAATGGTGGGAGAAGGGGGTGAACACTATTTAACAGATACTGAGAAAGCAAACCTATTTAGTAGGGAATTTAGAGATTCAGTAGATGATTGTCAAGAGTTGGAAACCGAAACAGAAGATAGAGAGGGAGAGAGACAGAGGGAAACAAGAAGCTTCTCATTCACAAACGAAGATATTTTCAGAGAAATCCAACTGCTTCAGCAAGGAAAAGCTGCAGGAAGTGATCAAATTACTGGGGAGGTATTAAAGACAATGGGGTGGTACATAGTGCCTTATTTAAAATTTCTCTTTGACTATGTCATAAATAATAGTGTAATACCAAAGGAATGGAAGGAATCTATAATAATACCAATTTATAAAGGAAAGGGTGATAAAAAAAACCAGAGAACTACAGACCAATCAGCCTGACCAGTATAGTTTGTAAAATTCTGGAGAGTTTAATATCGAAGTACATCAGAGGGATATGTGATGATAAAAATTGGTTCATGAGGAGCCAGTATGGATTTAGAAAGAAATTTTCTTGTGAGGCAGGATTTCAGCAGGACATATCAGATCAGTTGGATTCAGGAGGTCAGTTAGATTGCATAGCCATAGATCTTTCCAAAGCCTTTGATAGAGTGGAACATGGAATATTATTAAAGAAATTGGAGGGAATAGGATTGGACGTAAGGGTTACACGTTGGATAAAAGCATTTCTAAATTCAAGGGTTTAGAAAGTCAAAGTAGGAAATAATGTATCGCAGGAAGAGAAAGTTTGGAAGGGAATTGCACAGGGTAGTATAATCGGTCCGTTACTTTTCTTAATATACGCAAATGATTTAGGGAACAATATAACATCAAAAATAAGATTGTATGCAGATGACATAATTGTTTATAGAGAAATAAATAACATTGAGGATTGTTCAGAATTACAAAGGGACCTTGAAAGTATCCAACAATGGGTTGAAGAAAATAATATGAAGGTTAATGGAGGCAAATCAACTGTTACAACTTTTACAAACAGGAGCTTTAAAACTGAATTTGAATATACTTTGGATGAGGTAGTTATCCCAAAAGATGGCAAGTGCAAATACTTAGGTGTGAGATTTGAAAGTAATTTGCACTGGAAGGGACATATTGATGACATTGTTGGGAAAGCATACAGATCATTACATGTCATAATGAGGCTACTTAAAGGATGCAACAAAGAATTAAAAGAAAAAAGTTACTTGAGTATGGTTCGTCCATTATTGGAATATGCAAACAGTGTTTGGGATCCTCACCAAGAATACCTAATAAAAGAAATAGATAGTGTGCAGAGGAAAGCAGCAAGATTTGTAACAGGGGATTTCAGGAGAAAGAGTAGTGTATCAGAAATGTTAAAGGAACTTGGGTGGGAAACTTTAAGTAAGAGAAGGGAGAAAACTAGACTTACAGGATTATATAGAGCCTATACAGGAGAAGAAGCATGGGGAGATATCCGTGAGAGGCTTCAGTTGGAAAATAATTATATCGGCAGGACTGACCACAAATATAAAATTAGAAGGAATTTTAGCAGAAGCGATTGGGGTAAATTTTCATTCATTGGGAAGGGTGTGAAGGAGTGGAACAGTTTACCAGGGGTAGTGTTTGATCCTTTTCCAAAATCTGTACAGATATTCAAGAAGAGAATAAACAGCAACAGAGAAAATAAATGAAGTGTTAGAGGGCATTCGACCGGTGCAGGTTATTGTAAATAAAAAAAAAAAAATGTGTGTGAATAAATTAATTCCATCCCCTGGTCTAAGGAGTTTGGACAGCCAAAGTAGGGGACTGCCTGTAGGGGTGAAGTACAGTGGGGACTTCGAGGGCCCTGGGACCGCTACGGTAGCTGTGAAGGCCCTTCAGGAACTTTGAAAAGTGGTGGCAAAAGGGGCTCTGGTTAAGACGCAGCAGGCCGTTATGCTACTTAGGATCCAGAACGGGTAAAAAAAAAAATAGTAAATAAATAAATGCAATGTAAATATTAATGTTATACCAGTTTTATAGTATCATTTGAAGCAATTCCACATACTGTATATCAGTTGACTATATTTGTAAGTAGTACAGGAGATATTATAATTAGAATTTTGTAAACAATATAAATTTATTAAGGATGAGCTGTGTGTTTAATAGAAAACATTGTTAGCGTAAATTGTATAATATTGTATTATAGGAAAAATTTTCTTCTCTTGTTAATTTAATATTTAGTGCTTGACAATAATGTATTTTAGTGTACCATTTGCCACCGAGGTAGACACCTCATTTGCAAATAAAGAGATTTTGATTTGATTTTGATTTTGATTTAATGTGGTGCGAGCTGCAGCACTACACAAATTGACGACCGGACCTCCGTAGGCACTTGTGTCAGTCTCCAGGCCACGGTCACTGGCACTAGTGTCTGCTTGAAATGCTAACGCTATCTTCGTACCGTGCTTGGAACGAATATAAATGTTATTGGTACATGAATCATTTCCAGAGGGATCACCACAACACACAGTCTCATGTCGTAACAAAAACTTCAAAATGGCATTTGCGGCACTTACGTCGTTTTCCATTTCCACTCCTCAATTGATGCTAAAAGAATATGTTAAAACACAATGAAGAATAGTGTAAAAACACAGCTGAGCCAGCAACAGACATGATCAGTGAAAGTGTGACCACTAAATTGAGAAGGTCAGGCCGTTCGAGAGGGCAACTATTTAATAAATTTGAACTTCATTGATGGTTTCCACTATGAGTCGCATACATTTTACTTGGCATTTGTTTTCTTCTCAAATATAGTTTCTCCGTTTTCCGTCGCCCTCTTGACTATTTGTGATTGTGACTCAATGAAGACAGACTGTAATTTTAAATTTTAGCACAGTGAATTCGTCCTCGTTTTTTAATTGTAACACACTGCACGTCTAGACTAAGAGGTCCATAACCTTGCCATAATCACTTATTAATTTCATCATGTCTCATTTGTTTCACTCTCTTCTTCATTGTGTTTTAACATATTTTTTTAGCATCAATTTTGTAAAAAAATTAACTTTTTGACACTGAAGATGGCTCAAACAAGTTGAAACATCTATGATTAATAATACTCCATCTAAAGATGGAGATATGTATGTATTGAATAGGAGGACAAATTAAATTTCCTTTGTAAAGTGAAAACCGTCAATATGGAATGATTTTAATATCTTGTAATAAGCCTGGTGTATTTAAGCCTCTTCATTTACCACATGACTCAGCCGGGATCAAATCCTTGAGATGGATAGCTACACAGCCCGGCTATTATTATTATTATTATTTACATGTGGTGCTAGTATTCTTACAACTTAAAATTACTGGCAGATATACAAATTAAAGAAATCCTGCCTTCCAATGAAGGTAAACAGAAAGAAAGAAAAAAAAAGCAAAGTCATCTCACTATGGGCCATGAAGGCCCTGGGAGGGACGGAATGTAAAGGTTCCCACTATCCGTAACCTCGGCACTTGCCCAGGAATTAACCGGTCCTCAATTTTTGTCTAAGCTGGGTGAACCTCAGACCCACGTACACCTCCAGAAGTGGAAATCACATTTCTTAAATTTTACGACTTCCTTACGGGGAATCAAAATCACGTCCTTCCAGGCGAAATGAGCACGTCTTTACCACCTCAGCCAGGCAGCCCCTAGGTAACCAGTACACTCGTATGTATTTTACACTAATCTTTATTAAACTGAAGTGTACAATTTATAGCTATGCTCCAGTTAAATTAGCTTGAAGTGATGATTAGGCCATAACATTTTTATTAAATGCATGTAGATTTTTGAAAACTTTCTGCTGGTGATAGAAAACCCATCGAAGTCCACAAGGTATTAAGAGCATTTCTACAAATGTAGCTGTAAACTTTGCATTTTTGTGTCATCGGCAGCCTAAAGATGTGTTTTCCAAGGTTTCCCCATTTTCACAGCGGCAAATGCTTGGGTACCTTAGTAAGGCAACGGGTGCTTTCTTCCCAATCCTGGTCCTTTCCTTCATCATTGCCACCAAAGACATTATTTTCTAAATAAACCTACTTTACGAGAGAATATTAGGGTTAAATCTGCCCAGATTTTACTGTTTATGTCTCCTGGTACAGATTCAATCAAGTTTGTTACTTTTATTGTCCTATTGATCTAAACAACAACTGTTACATCCAAAGTAAGTGGAATGAGTAAGTTCCAAAACCACTTACTTCCTTAACATTTGCCTATGCAACTACTTTAGGTCAGATATGAACACAGTGAACATTTTAAATAGAGCAGGCTTCTCAAACCGAGATGTACGAATTATATTAATTCATAGTGAAGGAAGATGTAACAGAAAGGCTTGGAATGAAAACCTCAAACCTATTTTCCAGTCATTGTCCGGGTTAGGGATGGAATGAACGAAGCCCACATCTAGCGGCGAGGATAGGAATTGTGCCGGCTGCCAAAGCCTGTCGCACTCCTCTGAGGCACTGATAAATTAATGACAAATGAAATGATACTGGAGTGTGTTGCTGGAATGAATTATGACAGAAAAAAGCAGAGTACCCGGAGAAAAACCTGTCCCACCTTCGCTTTGTCCGGCACAAATCTCACATGGAGTGACTGGGATTTGAACCACGGAACCCAGCGGTGAGAGGCTGATGCGCTGCCGCCTGGGCCATGGATGCTTCTTAGTAAGGTTTTACTGAGAATAATTTCCAAATTTAAGGCATCCATGTGACCGAACTTTTGTTACTTCCAATTTTGAGGGACGGGACTGTTGTATGATGGTGGCGAAGAACCACCTGGTATACTTCTTAAACAGGTACAAGAGAATGTAGGAAAACTAGCAGTGTGCAACATCTCCCAGGCAATTATGAAGAAAATATTACGAATTTCTACAGATTTGTTATCAGTTTGCACCAGAGATATTTGTATTTACTTTCACAAATTACCGATGTAAACCAGACACCAGTATGTTCTGTAATTCCTCTGAGCTATAATAATTGGGAGTGTCTTATCGAGGTTTTACTACAGAGAGGTCCAGAAAAATTTAGACACTCTTTGATAGTTAATATCTTTGGAAAAAATATGACATATTGTTGCAATTCTTGCGCAGTAGCGTAGTCCATTGTTTTCTCAACAAATGATGGTCATGTGAATGGTGCGACAATCTTGGTGCGCATTTTCCAGCAGATGACAGTGCAGCAATGAATGAAGTAAGATTGTCGTTTCAGCAACGCAAGGCCGTGTTGAAGTGGTACTGGAGGTACAGAAACATGTTGGAGGTACCTACAACTGCAATGGTATAATGTGTATGGTACTCAGCCACCAACACGTACAACAATTTATCGTATTAGGGATAAATATGAAGCCGACTACTGTTCAGGATCTGCATAAGGAAAGGTCTGGCCGACCAAAAACATCAACAAGTCCAGCTTCCAGCACTACTGTGTTGCAGCATTTTTCTAGGTCACCTCAAAAATCTGTGAATCAGGGTGCACGTGAAAGCAGGGTAAGCCGATCAACCATACGACTAATTCTGAAGGCTGCGAAGTGGAAAGTGTACGTTCCAAGATCTCTGCACGCGATGAACGAGGGCGACCCGGATCAAAGGATGGAGTACTGCGAGAGGTTTAAAGGTATGCTTCGCGTGGATGACCGGTTTGGACGGATGGTTATCTGGTCTGACAAGGCGCAACTCAAACTGAACGGTAGTGTAAACCGCCACAAATGTGTATACTGGGCTCCTGAAAATCGTCACATTCACGTGGACAAGCATTTTAATCTACCCGGTGTTAATGTGTGGTGTGGTCGATCATCGCACAGTTTGATAGGCCCTTTCAATCAATCAATAAATCAATCAATACTGATCTGCATTTAGGGCAGTCGTCCAGGTGGCAGATTCCCTATCTGTTGCTTTCCTAGCCTTTTCCGAAATGATTTCAAAGAAATTGGAAATTTATTGAACATCTCCCTTGGTAAGTTATTCCAGTCCCTAACTCCCCTTCCTATAAATGAATATTTGCCCCAGTTTGTCCTCCTGAATTCCAACTTTATCTTCATATTGTGATCTTTCCTACTTTTATAAACGCCATTCAAACTTATTCGTCTACTAATGTCATTCCACGCCATCTCTCCGCTGACAGCTCGGAACATACCACTTAGTCAAGCAGCTCTTCTTCTTCTTTCTCTCAACTCTTCCCAACCCAAACATTGCAACATTTTTGTAACGCTACTCTTTTGTCGGAAATCACTCAGAACAAATCGAGCTGCTTTTCTTTGGATTTTTTCCAGTTCTTGAATCAGGTAATCCTGGTGAGGGTCCCATACACTGGAACCATACTCTAGTTGGGGTCTTACCAGAGACTTATATGCCCTCTCCTTTACATCCTTACTACAACCCCTAAACACCCTCATAACCATGTGCAGAGATCGGTACCCTTTATTTACAATCCCATTTATGTGATTACCCCAATGAAGATCTTTCCTTATATTAACACCTAGATACTTACAATGATCCCCAAAAGGAACTTTCACCCCATCAACGCAGTAATTAAAACTGAGAGGACTTTTCCTATTTGTGAAACTCACAACCTGACTTTTAACCCCGTTTATCAACATACCATTGCCTGCTGTCCATCTCACTACAATTTCGAGGTCACGTTGCAGTTGCTCGCAATCTTGTAACTTATTTATCACTCTATAGAGAATAACATCATCTGCAAAAAGCCTTACCTCCGATTCCACTCCTTTACTCATATCATTTATATATATATATAAGAAAACATAAAGGTCCGATAACACTGCCCTGAGGAACTCCCCTCTCAACTATTACAGGGTCAGACAAAACTTCACCTACTCTAACTCTCTGAGATCTATTTTCTAGAAATATAGCAACCCATTCAGTCACTCTTTTGTCTAGTCCAATTGCACTCATTTTTGCCAGTAGTCTCCCATGATCCACCCTATCAAATGCTTTAGACAGGTCAATCGCGATACAGTCCATTTGACCTCCAGAATCCAAGATATCTGCTATATCTTGCTGGAATCCTACAAGTTGAGCTTCAGTGGAATAATCTTTCCTAAAACCGAATTGCCTTCTATCGAACCAGTTATTAATTTCACAAACATGTCTAATATAATCAGAAAGAATGCCTTCCCAAAGCTTACATACAATGCATGTCAAACTTACTGGCCTGTAATTTTCAGCTTCATGTCTATCACCCTTTCCTTTATACACAGGGGCTACTATAGCAACTCTCCATTCATCTGGTATAGCTCCTCCGACCAAACAATAATCAAATAAGTACTTCAGGTATGGTACTATATCCCAACCCATTGTCTTTAGTATATCCCCAGAAATCTGATCAGTTCCAGCCGCTTTTCTAGTTTTCAACTTTTACCGAGCTCGATAGCTGCAGTCGCTTAAGTGCGGCCAGTGTCCAGTAATCGGGAGATAGTGGGTTCGAACCCCACTGTCGGCAGCCCTGAAGATGGTTTTCCGTGGTTTCCCATTTTCACACCAGGGAAATGCCGGGGCTGTACCTCAATTAAGGCCACGGCCGCTTCCTTCCACTTCCTCTGCCTTTCCTATCCCATCGTCGCCATAAGACATATCTGTGTCGGAGCGTCGTAAAGCAAATAGCAAAAAAAGAAAAGTTTTCAACTTTTGTATCTTATTGTAAATGTCATTGTTATCATATGTAAATTTTATTACTTCTTTGGCCTTAGTCTCCTCCTCTATCTCGACATTATCCTTGAAACCAACAATCTTTACATACTGCTGACTGAATACTTCTGCCTTTTGAAGATCTTCACATACACACTCCCCTTGTTCATTAATTATTCCTGGAATGTCCTTCTTGGAACCTGTTTCTGCCTTAAAATACCTATACATACCCTTCCATTTTTCACTAAAATTTGTATGACTGCCAATTATGCTTGCCATCATGTTATCCTTAGCTGCCTTCTTTGCTAGATTCAATTTTCTAGAAAGTTCCTTCAATTTCTCCTTACTTCCACAGCCATTTCTAACTCTCTTTCTTTCCAGTCTGCACCTCCTTCTTAGTCTCTTTATTTCTCTATTATAATAAGGTGGGTCTTTACCATTCCTTACCACCCTTAAAGGTACAAACCTGTTTTCGCATTCCTCAACAATTTCTTTAAACCCATCCCAGAGTCTGTTTACATTTTTATTTACCGTTTTCCACCGATCATAGTTACTTTTTAGAAACTGCCTCATACCTGCTTTATCAGCCATATGGTACTGCCTAACAGTCCTACTTTTAAGACCTTCCTTTATATCACATTTATTTTTAACTACCATAAAAACAGCTTCATGATCACTAATACCATCTATTACTTCAGTTTCCCTATAGAGCTCATCTGGTTTTATCAGCACCACATCCAGGATATTTTTCCCTCTGGTTGGTTCCATCACTTTCTGAATCAGCTGTCCTTCCCATATTAACTTATTTGCCATTTGTTGGTCATGCTTCCTGTCGTTCGCATTTCCTTCCCAATTTACAACTGGCAAATTCAGATCTCCCGCTACAATCACATTTCTTTCCATGTCGTTTCCCACATAGCTGACTATCCTATCAAATAATTCCGAATCCGCGTCAGTGCTACCCTTTCCCGATCTGTACACTCCAAATATATCAAGTTGGCTATTATCTTTAGAAATGAGCCTTACACCTAGAATTTCATGTGTCTCATCTTTAACTTTTTCGTAGCTTACAAATTCTTCTTTCACCAGAATGAACACTCCCCCTCCCACCATTCCTATCCTATCTCTACGATACACACTCCAGTGCCGTGAGAAAATTTCTGCATCCATTATATCATTTCTCAGCCATGATTCAACTCCTATTACAATATCTGGTAAATATATATCTATTAAATTACTTAATTCTATTCCTTTCTTTACAATACTTCTACAGTTCAACACTAACAATTTTATGTCATCCCTACTTGATTTCCAGTTCCCTGTTCCCTTATCACCGCTCCCTAGGCCATCCCGTTTCCCTGAATGTACCTCCCTATTACCCTTCCAAACAAATTTCCTAACTTATATGTACCACTGCGGTTTAAATGAAGGTCATCTGAGCGCAGATCCCTATCTCCTACCCACCCATTAGGATCTAGAAATTTCACTCCCAGTTTCCCACATACCCACTCCATAGTCTCATTTAAATCCCCAATCACCCTCCAGTCAGTATTCCTCCTACACAGTATTCCACTAATAACAATCTCCGCTTTCTTAAACTTCACCTGTGCTGCATTTACCAGATCCCACACATCTCCAACTGTGTTGGTACTTATATCAGCTTGCCTTACGTTGTTAGTACCAACGTGAAACACTATCACCTTCTCCTTCCCCTCCTCCCTCTCTTCTACTTTCCTCAATATCTGCCTCAACCTAATTCCTGGATAACATTCTACCCTGGTTCCTTTTCCTCCACACACTTTCCCCACGTGTCTAACGATGGAATCCCCCATGACCAGAGCCTCAAACCTCCCCACCTCATATGATTCCCTCCCCTCCTGGTCAGCCCTATCTTCTCTCACTGCTGCAGAAGCTACTTCCTCCTCCCTTTTCTCCTTCCCATGACCCTGTTCCACCTGTCTTTTCCTATCCTCTACTCTACATTTCCCTTTCCTACCTTTTCCCTTCCTCCTACTTCCACGCATCTCAGCAACAGTTCCCTGTCCCTCATCTTCCCTCTGTTGTTCTACCTGGAGTGACTCGTACCGATTTCGCACAGACACCTGTCCTGAATTCTGATCCTGAATAGAGCCCTTAGCCTGCAGTCTCCCTCCCCTTAGAACATTAGACCACCTGTCTTCTACAACTCCTCCCTTTCCTTCCCCTCCCTCTTGTACACCTACTGTAACCTGTACATTGTTTGAGGGAGTCCTGTCTTCCTTCCTGTCTTCTGTGAGAATCCTAATTATCTCCCTCAAACTTTCCAACTCCTCCCTCATACCCCTCAATGCCTCACCACACCCACAATAAGTACACTCGCACTCCTTAGCCATTCTTTACGGGGGGGAAAAAATTAAATTAAAAAATAAAATAACTTATTTGCAAAAAATAAATGAACAAAGGGATATATTGTCTGGGATAGTACACAACAATAAGGTAATTAATATACGACTACACTACAATACTACTTAGTCATGCTCTATTTTTTTTTATTCTACAACCCCTAACAGGATAAAAACTGCTGTTAATTACTGAAGATCGAAAGTAATACACAAGAACTACACAATTCCAAACTGCAATTAAGCCTATCCTAATTACAACAACAGTATTTTAGTAAGAGTTCCTACGGATACCTCTACTACACCAGTACTACACAAATATTTTACAATAATAAAATAAGCACACTCAATTCTAATAGGATATTACTCATATACTACTGTACAGTACACTAATTTTTATCCTAATTACGATACCGGTACCGTACCGTATGTCACTACTAAGCACAACAGAAATGAAATTTGCAAGAACTACTGTACTCAAAGATTACCAACGAAGCTAAATGCTTAGACAAATTATTATTAGTATTACGGTCTAATAGATACACACGAATATAGCAGGCAAGATACGGCATTATACGGCACTTTCTTCTTTGAAGGTATCCTAACTGGTGAGGTGTAACTTCATATGCTGCAAACATTGATTTTACCTGCCATCCGAGAGGTGTTTGGAAATGAAAGATTTTACCTACAACAAGACGGCGCTCCACCTCACTACCACACAGATGTCAGAGCGTACTTGGATGAAAACCTACCTGGACGATGTATAGAGGAGCTGTTGAGTACAGACCTTACATCTCTTGACTCCTACCTATGGGAGACCTTGAAAAATGAAGTTTATTGACTGAATGAGCTACGAGAAACCCCTGACGTCCTGTGCCATACCGGCAAACCTGACAGCCGTAGTTCCTTCAACAGTATCGACATTGTTTGGCCGCTAATGGGCGTAATTTTGAACACTCAAAATAACCTTTCCCTTCTGCAAGAATTGTAACGGTATGTCATTGTGTTCCATTAATACTGACTATCAAAGAGTGTCTACATTTTTCTGGACCCCTCTGTATATTCTAATAAAGCTCCCGTCCTAAACCTTGCACCCCAATTTGTAAGCTACTGGCCGAGTTGACTGTGCAGTTAGGGGCGCACAGCTGTGTGCTTGCATATGGGAAATAGTCGGTTCGAGCTCCACTGTCGGCAGTCCTGAAGGTTTTTATTCATGTTCCAGTCTTTCTACATAAACTTGATTTTTGCTTGTTAGTTTCTTTCCATTATCCATATACAACTGTACATACTCCCACGTTTGTCTGAGATAACACTTTTTTTTTCCCCTACTTGTTTAACATTGCACCAATGCAAGGAAGGGTTTCTGGTGATGCAAGAATAGGGTTTACACTGACCATCTCTCACATGCAAGCTCACAGCAGCGAGACCCAAACGACGCAGAATCACATTATAACAAAATTTGTTCCTTCTCAATCTATTCAGCACTTCACGTACGAGTTTAGTGTAGAGTTTACCAACTGATGAATCCATTTATATTGGTATTATAAGATTACTCATTCGGGACAAATATTTCAGGTTCCCTATGGGAATCAACATCTATATCATCTGATGGCCAGGCGGGCATCAATTTTTTGTAATGAGACAAAGTCTCTCATAGTGTATTGGCACTGCCGGTGGCTCCAAATATCCTACGCAGTGGCCTCCATGGTATGCACTAGCCATGCATCTTGATGGGTGTGCTATTTACCAACTGATGAGCCCGACTTAGCATGCTGGGATGAAACGCGGGCAACCAGGAATGAGTTAGCTGGAAATTTTATGAAGTCCAATTACGGACTATTTTTATTTGTATTAGGACCACTAATAACAAACATCTGAGAATTAAATTTTAGGCTTTCCCCTAAACTACCATTTCACTCAGCGTCAATAACAAGTATGCAAGAGAACTTACCAACGAAAAGTCCTTTTCAGGACCAACCATGCACAGAACACTCACCAGTCCCTATTGGTAACAGCTTACAAATATGTCACTTGAACAATGAATCAATTTCCTCTGCTAAGAGTCAATACCTTTCTCGTGTGATGCTGCAGAATGAAGTAGATGTTATAGCATTACAGGAGACTCGCACGAAGAATGATGCAGATCTTTACAGAAGAGGAAGAATTTACGGATACGTTCTGGTTGGGTCCATAAATGATGAACAGTATGGCATTGCAACATATTTATTTTTTATTTATTGTCTTGCTTTATTATGGCGAGACTCAGGCTATGAAGTCTGCTATTCTATCCGACCATACATACACCTACATGAACATATACACTAAATAAGTTATCTACGATTTAATAACTTAAGGTATAACTTAAATATTTTAATTAACCTAATACCTTGACAATGATCTAATCCTACGTAAGTTATGAATAATTATTATTTATTAACCAGGTTTAACAGAGTTTCTTAAGGCGGAGGTGGTTTGACATGCTCCTAATTTCAGCAAGTAGGGAATTCCAAATTCGACTGGCGGAGACTACAAATGATCTACTGTAACCAGTTGAGCGGTGAATGGGAATGCTTAGTACAGAGGTGGATGATGATCTGGTAGGAATACTAGGTGATGGAATTGTGTGGCAAGGTATTCAGGAGTGTTGAGGTTCAGTGTACAATGTAACAGAGAAACTGTGTGTAGATTTCGGCGCTGTCTTAAGCAAAGCCATGAAAGTCTATCAAATGCGGGAGAAATATGGTTAAACCTTGGTATGTCTGAAATAAATCAAACACATGCGTTATGTGCCTTTTGGAGCTTGATGGAAAGCGAGGCATTCAGGTTACTGTATACTACATCCCAGTAGTCGAATATTGGCATTACCATACTTTAGATAAGCAGTTTTCTTATATTTGGGGGGAGTAAATCTCTGAGTTTCTTAAGGGAATGTAAGGAATAAAACACTTGCTGACATATACCTATTACATGATCGTTCCAACTAAGGTTTTTGTCCATTATCATCCCTAAGTTTTTAACTGTCTTTGAATTGCAGCCGAGCGCCTCTTAATGTTACTGGGTGAGTATGAACATCTGAGGCATTCATGGGTTTTTTGAGTTGCTAGAAGAATACACTGCGATTTATGGGCATTGATTTTTAGTGCATGGTCATCGGTCCACTTACATATTCTTTCTAGGTCATATTTCATATCAGTTATTGCAGTCGGTAAGTCACGAGGGTGTGCATGTGTATATATATTTGATTGATTGATTGATTGATTGATTGATTGATACTTGTTGTTTAAAGAGGCCTAACGTCTAGGTCATCGGCCCCTAATGAGACGAAATGAAATTACAAATTTAAAACCCAAAATCCTCCACTGACCACAATTCAAAACGTGAAGACGAAGAGAGAGTGGATGGACGGACGGACATGAATTTAAAACGATCAGTGGTACCGACCCACAGTGCCTCACATGCACAGAAGCTGGCATAAAACAATAGTATTACTGACCAAGGGACTGCTTCTATAGCACAATACTGAATCGATGATGCTTGTAGTCAAAAGGAGTCCAAAATCCAAGTCACCGGCCCCTCATAATGGTACTTACCGCTAGGAAAGTAGAACCATGGTATTTGTCATGTTGCAATACTAATCAAGAGTAGTGTAGACTCGCAGTATTCCACACATTATGGTACTACTCGCAGGTAATGAAATTCGCACATGTATTACAGACCTACTGTGTTTCGCACATTGCGGCGCCATTGAAAGGCAACGCTGGTGTTCATCACCTAAGTGTACTAACCACAGGGACTCGTACTCTCCGTGGTGTTCCTCATATACTGGGTACTAACCATAGGCAAGCCAGAACCATGGGTCCTGTCATCCCATGGTGTCGCTCATACTGTATAGTGCTGCTAATCGCAGGTACTGTAAAAGCTGTCGCGCGCTTATTTGCTACTAATCACAAACCTATTTGGTACCTAACATAATGGTACTACGCGCAAGGAAAAGCGACCCATGGTGTTTCCCGTATGGTGGTACTAATCACAAGGAGTTTCATGGTTCTAACATAAACATCCCTCGGTCGCACCTTGTAGTCGCCTCTTATGACAGGCAGGGGATACCGTGGGTGTATTCTTCGTCTGCGTCCCCCACCCACAGGGGGTGTATATATTTGTAAGTCATCTGCGTTCACATGATACTGACAATGTTTAATTACTTGTGTTGGTCCTGAAATGAAGATCGAAAATAGGAGTGTCGGTAGCACTGACCCCTGTTGTATTCCAGTCTCTATAGGTTGCCATGAAGAGAAATTTTCGCCTGCTGATACACACTGCCGGCGATCAGAGAGATAGGAATACATCCAGGATAGTGTGCTTTGTGAGAAGTTAAGAGCACGTAATTTTGCAATCAGTATGTCCGTGTCAATGCAGGTCTAGAAGAGTTAGAACAGTAACTTCTCCCTTATCCATAGCTACTCCTATGTCATTTGTAACTTTAAGTAGTGCAGTAGTTGTGCTATGATTGCTTCTAAAACCAGACTGATATTTGTCAAGAAGTAAATTGTTATTTAAATATGAGGTTTATATAGTTCTCTCTCAGCAGTGATAGCGTGCAGTCACGTTGATAATCATTGTGACGAGGTGCAGTGGACGTTTTTGACATGTGATAGTACGAGTGTACGAAGTAGGCTATGGCAGCGAACAGTGGGGGTGAGGAGGCTCCTGACCCCTCGAAGTTAGTAGTAGAACGTGAAGAAACAGTTCGTATGGAGCAAGATGCAGAAGATAGCTCGAGTGAAAATAGTGATAAAGTGAATAATGCTGAGAAGCAAGATAAGAGTGCGGACAAAGACCTTGGTGATCAGGTTCCGAAGGCTGTGACACAAGAATTCTATCCCAGTGAGAAAAACATCCTCGGGATTAAATCGGTGGCACGAAAGGGCAGAAACAGACTACAACTTGAATTTGTGTATGCGGTACAAGAGAACTCATTTCTTAAATATCCTATTTTAGCTGAACTTAAACTCAGGGCACATATACCCAGTTCCAATGTGTTGCGTGTGGGTATTATAAGGGGAGTTGAAAAAACCCTAACTGATGCTACCATCTTAAAACATTAAAAATCTACAGCAACTATAAAATCAGTACAACGTCTGAATCATAAGATTGTTAGCCAAGATGGTAACCAGTATGTCCCTACGGGATCTATTAAAGTTGTCTTTAGGACACAGAAACTCTCTCGGTATGTTTCACTTTATCAGGTACATTTAAAAGTTGAACCATACATCTTTGCCCCTATTATTTGCAAAAAAATGCCAAAGATATGGACACATGGATAAGCATTGTAGGGCGACAAGTCCAAGGTGTGGACATTGTGCTCTACACCACATCACTACAGACTGTAGAGAAACATTTCTTCAATGCGTTCATTGCCAGGGAACCCATTTGACCGGAGCACCAGAATGTCCGGCGCACCAGCAGCAAGTACGCATTAAAAAGATCATGAGTACTGATAATGTTCCGTTCAAGGAAGCTCTGAACAAAGTCCAGCCTGCCGAATACAATTCTGCTGTCAATTCCCAACATTTCCCCCCATTAACTCGGGAGATGCCGCCTCCTACACCGGAGAATCCACGAAAAAGAAAATTTACTCAAGTCATATTGCAATCACCTCGGCCTGTGCCCTCCCTGGGATTTGATCGGGATGGGTACTACAACTTGATTCGAGCTTCACATAGCACGGGGACGAATTCTTCATGAGTATCAACTTCTGCTAATATTCCTAGCCAGATGGCCAAGGCTGCAATAGACGTACCTGCCACCTCTAGTAGCGCCCCGATGACGCAACCGATATCTTCTATTCAACGACAAAGAGACCACCTTCAAAGTGAAATCTACTTATCTATTTATCAGTTAAGGGACAAGGTTAACCATTTTGTACAGTTCTATGATCAGAATCACACAGTGGAACTCTAGGAGTATCATGAATAAATGACACGAGCTATATACACTGATTCAGGAAACGGTGCCTCATTTTATAGCACTACAAGAAACCTGGTTTGACCTTTCGCAGCGCATTGTGTATCCTAATTATACTGTTGTTCGTAATGACGTACCAGGATATGGAGGAGTTGCCTTTTTGGTTCACTCTTCCATGACATATAGAACTAATTCGACTCTTCAGACAATACCCTCTACGTATGTTATAGGAATTTATTATAAACACATCCAGCTTGTGAATATTTACTGTCCACGAGATGTTTTCATCACCGAAAGGCAATGGGATCAATTTTTTCAGCAATTTGCCACAGAACCATATCTTTTTATTTTTGGTGACTATAATATTCACCATACGCGTGGGGAGGAAGTATGGATACACCTAAAGGTAATTATTTCCTCAATGCTGTTAACAAGCTTTCTCTTGAAATATTGAACGACGGTTCCCCAACACATCTTACTGCACCCTCTGCCCCTCCCAGCACAGTGGATCTAACTCTATGTAAGAGGAGTATGGTGTCTATTACCACCTGGCACACCTTAGCTGACACTTACTCAAGAGACCATTTTCCCATTGTTATTTCATATGGTTTAGGCCGACCTAGTTGCTAACCTTCACAATCACTTGCCGATAACACGGTGCATTCGTTGCGGCGATTTAATCCGCAGTTATATATCGCATATCTTGAAGATAGCTTATGACAAATACCTGTTAACTTATCAATCACTACTTCAAATTTTACAAAATTAAATGGTGGGACGAAGAATGACATTTAATGATACAAGCTCGCAAACATTTGTTCTACCAATATAAGGCAACACTCCACACTTCAAAATTATTTCCGGCTTAAACATCATGGTTCATGTTTGTGGGTTACTGTAGCCACGTCCAAGTTCTTGAACCATGGGCAACGGCTGAGTGGCGTAGTAAGCGGTCCTGAGAGTCGGGATACCAGTTGCTATGGAATGGGAGTGGGCACCTCGGACATACTGTGAGTCCTGACCCTCCTTGTGCTCATGCGGCTAGGACTATACAATTCACCGGTGGTCCATAACCCGTTAGAGGAGAGATCCTCACTTGGACTATGTGCAAGTAGGGTAGCATCCTGCTTCATGAATGTACCGAGCTCAGAACACTTTAAGCAAGCCTCGGACTTATGGGAGTAATGGAGTCCCACTCCTATTTGACAGGCGAAGGACTCCTTGGAAACAACTTGGCGAACGAAATGGAATTCGATGGGGAGCTAACAATATTAATGGGGCTTATGGAAGAAAGAAGGTAGAACTGGCTGAGTCAGCAAAGAGGATGCATCTGGATGTGCTAGGAGTAAGTGATATTCGGGTAAGGGGAGATAATGAGGAAGAGATAGGAGATTATAAAGTGTACCTGACGGGTGTTAGAAAGGGAAGGGCAGAGTCTGGGGTAGGGCTCTTTATCAGGAATACCATTGCACGCAACATAGTTTCTGTTAGGCATGTAAATGAGTGAATGATGTCGGTAGAGTTGTCAGTTGGAAGAATTAGGATAAGAATTGTGTCCGTGTATTCACCATGTGAGGGTGCAGATGAGGATGAAGTTGACAAGTTTTATGAAGCTTTGGGTGACATCGTTGTCAGGGTCAACAGCAAGGCTAGAATAGTGCTAATGGGCGATTTCAATGCGAGAGTTGGGAATAGAACTGAAGGATACGAAAGGGTGATTGGTAAATGTGGGGAAGATATGGAAGCTAATGGGAATGGGAAGTGTTTGCTGGACTTATGTGCTAGTATGGGTTTAGCTGTTTTGAAGCATAAGGCTATTCACCGCTACACATGGGAGGCTAGGGGTACCAGATCCATAATAGACTATATCTTAACAGACTTTGAATTCAGGAAATCTGTTAGGAATGTACGAGTTTTTCGCAGATTTTTCGATGATACAGACCACTATCTGATCTGTAGTGAACTAAGTATCTCTAGGCCTAGGGTAGAGAAAGTGAAATCTGTCTGCAAACGAATAAGGGTAGAAAATCTCCAGGACGAGGAAGTTAGACAGAAGTTCATGGATATGATTAGTGAGAAGTTTCGAACAGTAGACAGTAAGCAGGTTCAGGATATAGAAAGTGAATGGGTGGCATACAGGGATGCTGTAGTAGAAACAGCAAGGGAATGCCTAGGAACAACTGTCTGTAAAGATGGGAAATAGGTGAACACCTTGGTGGAATGATGAAGTGAGAGCAGCGTGTAAACGTAAAAAGAAGGCTTATCAGAAGTGGCTCCAAACAAGGGCCGAGGCAGACAGGGATTTGTACGTAGATGAAAGAAACGGAACGAAACAAATAGTTGTTGAATCCAAAAAGAAGTCATGGGAAGATTTTGGTAATAACCTGGAAAGGCTGGGTCAAGCAGCAGGGAAACCTTTCTGGACAGTAATAAAGAATCTTAGGAAGGGAAGGAAAAAGGAAATGAACAGTGTTTTGAGTAATTCAGGTGAACTCGTAATAGATCCCAGGGAATCACTGGAGAGGTGGAGGGAATAATTTGAACATCATCTCAATGTAAAAGGAAATCATCCTGGTGGTGTTGCAAACAGCCAAGCTCATGGGGAGGAGGAAAATTATGTTGGTGAAATTATACTTGTGGAAGCGGAAAGGATGGTAAATAAACTCCATTGTCATAAGGCAGCAGGAATAGATGAAATTAGACCTGAAATGGTGAAGTATAGTGGGAAGGCAGGGATGAAATGGCTTCATAGAGTAGTAAAATTAGCATGGAGTGTTGGTAAGGTACCTTCACATTGGACAAAAGCAGTAATTACACCTATCTATAAACAAGGGAACAGGAAGGATTGCAACAACTATCGAGGTATCTCATTGATTAGTATACCAGGAAAAGTATTCACTGGCATCTTGGAAGGGAGGATGCGATCAGTCGTGGAGAGGAAGTTGGATGAAAACCAGTGTGGTTTCAGACCACAGAGGGACTGTCACGATCAGATTTTCAGTATGCACCAGGTAATTGAAAAATGCTACGAGAAGAATAGGCAGTTGGATCATTTGCTGAAAGGTATAAAATGGCAGTTAGGTGAAATGTAGTAAGCAGTTTGGCCTATGCTGACGACTTGGTCTTAATGACAGACTATGCCAAAAGCCTGCAGTCTAATATCTTGGAACTTGAAAATAGGTGCAATGAGTATGGTATGAATATTTAGCCTCTCGAAGACTAAATTGATGTCAGTAGGTAAGAAATTCAACAGAATTGAATGGCAGATTGGTGATACAAAGCTAGAACAGGTCAATAATTTCAAGTATTTAGGTTGTGTGTTCTCGCAGGATGGTAATATAGTAAGTGAGATTGAATCAAGGTGTAGTAAAGCTAATGCAGTGAGCTCACAATTGCGATCAGCAGTATTCTGTAAGAAGGAAGTCAGCTCCCAGACGAAACTATCTTTACATCGGTCTGTTTTCAGACCAACTTTGCTTTACGGGAGCAAAAGCTGGGTGGACTCAGGATATCTTATTCATAAGTTAGAAGTAACAGACATGAAAGTAGCAAGAATGATTGCTGGTACAAACGGGTGGGAACAATTACAGGAGGGTACTCAGAATGAGGAGATAAAGGCTAATTTAGGAATGAACTCGATGGATGAAGCTGTACGCATAAACCAGCTTCGGTGGTGGGGTCATGTGAGGCGAATGGAGGAGGATAGGTTACCTAGGAGAATAATGGACTCTGCTATGGAGGGTAAGAGAAGTAGAGGAAGACCAAGACGACGATGGTTAGACTCGGTTTCTAACAATTTAAAGATAAGAGGTATAGAACTAAATGAGGCCACAACACTAGTTGCAAATCGAGGAGTGTGGCGACGTTTAGTAAATTCTCAGAGGCTTGCAGACTGAATGCTGAAAGGCATAACAGTCTGTAATGATAATGTATGTATGTATGTATGTATGTATGTATGTATAATGTAAACGTCATTAGCTTGGCGAGAATTCTTCTCTTCACTTACTCGTCAAGTTTCTATCACAACGTTTTGGAATGCTATACGGGCGTTAACAAGAGTTATGCAACATGCCCCTTCAATGACAATTCCACGACAGGTGTTATCTGATTTTTTTGTCCGTGAGACTCCAGATTATGTCGTATCTAAATATGTCCCTTTACAAGAAACGATGATACACAGTTTTCAGTGTTACTACAGCCGTGTGACCACCAGGACTTAGAAGCGGTCTTTCAGTCTTGTTCGAATTCATCTCCAGGACCTGATTATGCTTAAACTATTACCGATTCGAGCCAAGAAAGCATTATTAGAGATGTATAATTATATCTTTCAAACTTTTATTACGCCTCCTACGTGGAATGATTTTTTTCTTATACCTGTTCTTAAAAATAGGCAACAATTACCACGGTATAGTTTTGGGATCTTGTATTCGTAAAGTATTTTTAAAGATTTTACTTCAGAGGCTTATATCAGTATTAGAGTATTATAGCCTAACGCCGCAATATCAGTATGTTTTTTTCAAGGGACGAAGTTCATATGATGCGTTTAATGTGTTTGTCATTGACTTGTTACTAGCCTGTCATAGGAAGCACAGTACGATTGTAGTTTTTCTCGATATCCAACGGGCCTACGACTCAGTTCCTCTGAATATCCTATGGGATAAACTTGCATCTCTTAAAATACCTGTGGGGATAATAACCATTCTTAGACACCTACTTATATATCAAACATTGTCCTTCAAACCGTCGCAATATACAATACCGCCTCGTCAGGTGAGTACAGGCCTGCCTCAGGGAGTTATCCTAAGAGGTATTCTTTTTGCACTATTTATGAAGGATTTTGAAACAGTTATTCTCCGCTATGCTCGTATACAGGCGTTTGCAGATGATTTTTTGATTTACAGGTTTGTAGACAGCATATCATATACACGCTTCGAGAGGCTATAGCATGGTTGTATTCTCAGCGACTTCATCTTTCTAGATATAAATATAGAGAGAGCAGGAAATAAATTTGATTTCCAGATTTATAGAAAACCAACGTTTACTCCAATAACGATTAAAAACGAGTCACTCCACCCCAATTCTCACAAACAGGCGGCATTTTTGAGTTTGGTTTATAGAGCCCTAAAAATTCCACTAACAAGTAAGAGTTTAGAGAAAGAACTTAATTTTATAAAGGACCTGGCACTCAATAACGGTTATAAAATAGAGATGGTTAACAAGATCATTAATAAGGTGAAAATAAAATTGGCCACAAGTCTCACACCAAATAAAAATAAAAAAATCCAAATTTGCAACTTTTACACTTACTAACCCAGCTATATACCAAGTCACTAATACCATCAAAAAACGAGATATTAACATTGCCTTCAAAACCCAAAACACGGACTGAAATATTTTCTACAACCACAATAAAGTTAATATAAATAGTAATCAATATCAAGGATCTGGAATATATAGGTTTGCGTGTGCAGAATGCAATTTTTCGTATGTTGGCCAAACTGGCCGAAGCTTTATGATAAGATATCTGGAACATGTAGATGCAGCCAAACACATGAAACATTCTGCAATGGGAGCACACATGCTAGAAACTGGACACAGTTTTACAACTATTGAAAGGGATTTAAGAATTTTAAGAAGAGTAGAAAAAGGAAAAGAAATTACGGAATTGGAAAACATATACATTCATTGAGATCAGCTATACAACAAAGATAAAAACCTAAATGACGAAATTGAAATAAAGAACCCCATTTTAGTACAATTACCGGAACTAATACAAATGCTTATACCTGATATGAATAAATTCGATAAACATTTTAATCCGACAAACGTTAATGGCTTATTGACGCAAACAAACTCAACTCGTCCCCTTACTTCTCCTAGGCAGGCCCCTCCACAATCTATTGCAGCTATCAATGCACCGCCTACCTTCACTTCCCCTTCTCACTCCCCGCCAAAACGTAAACTCATCCACACTCACTCATATAATACAAGGAGTGCAAACACAACAACAGGTAGTTCTCAAGAGGCTAGGAGTAACACTAGACAATTACCCAGCAGAAAAAAAAAGTAAGTGACAGTTCTTTCGATAAGAAGTTTCAAGATGGCGACTACTGTGTGTGACGTGACGTTACTCGCAGCCCCTGCTCCTCTACCCACGAGCAATGTAAGTTCTGTGATGTAGTCCTATATACCCGCTCTTTATCTTCTATGGTGGCTTCAGAGTTCGTGATTGGTGGAATCGAATCAAGACGACTTGGGCGGAGTCCGACCACGGGGAGGAGCCAAAATTCGCAGTAGTGGACCGTAGTCGACAGGTAGTGGGAGCAAAATTCAAATTTTCCGAAGCGAAGCGCATTAAACCATAAAGAAGAAGAAACTTTGTCCACTGTAACGCTTCTGCATTTGGATCAAGTGCTTTATGAACGAAGGCCTAATTTTTATTTTATTTGTGGTAAAATTCTGTGAATGTGTGTTTGTAAGTAAGCATTTCCTTACACCTCGTGTTCTGACCATCCCTGTTTTCATTTTTGTATTTTTGGGTAGAGTTCGTACTAACGAGTGCTTTTATTTTGCGGCAGTAGCGTTTCACTGCACTCCACATGTTCTGAGCGGGGCTATTTTAAATCCGCCTCGTGTTTACTGCCATTATTTAATTTAACGTATAGTGATGCTTTCTTCTGTTGCAGGTTATGACTTTCGAATATCGCTGTTTTCCGTGTTTAATTCGTAGTTAGTGGGAGCAGACTTCATATTTTTTGCCAAGGAACGGTTCGTGTATTTTAAGTGCTCTACTATAAGCCCTATTTTTATTTTTGGTAAGATTAAGTGAATGTGTAGTTTTGAGTATAGTTTTACACCACGTGTTCTGATCATCCCTGTTTTTAGATGGTGGAAGTAGCGTTTCGCACCTTTCCACGTGTTCTGAGCGTGGTTGTTTTAACCTTTTTGCGGTAAAATCCAGAGATTGTAATGCCTCGTATTAGGTGCCAGTTATGTAATTTAACGTATAGTGATGCTTTCTTCTATTGCAGGTACTCAATGTGTTCTGACCTTTGAACATAGTTTTTTTTTCTCCTCTTTTGTAGGAAAATGCAGTGAAAGTATTTTTATTTCGTGTTTTGTACGCTGCGTGTGTTTATTGTGTTCTGTATTTTGACACTGGGTTGGTAAGTAGCGTTTCTTACAGCACTCCATTGTGTCTGCATGGCTATTTTTATTTTTGTATTGAGGTAAAATTCCGTGAACGAAATGCCACCTCCCGTCAGCTGCCGAATTTGTGACAAAACTTTTCCCAGAATGTACAATCTGAAACGACACATTTCTATAATTCATCCTGGAATGGAATATAATCCACAAGAAACTAGGCCTGTAATGAACCCGCCAGTTAATCTGTTTAGCTGTCAATTTTGTGAGAAATCTTTCCCCAGAGCGTTCAATTTAAAAAGACACATTTCTAATATTCAGCCCGGAGGTGAATATAATCCAGTAGAAACTGTATCATGCCTGTTTAAGTGTGCAATTTGCCAGCAAGATTGTTATGACCTTGACATTTACAAGGAGCATGTGTGTGAGGCCCATGATATTACAATCAAGACAGAAAGTCACGAATTTCTATCGGAATCAGAATTTTCTAAGTGGAAGCAGACGGTTGAGCATAAGGACAATGCATCATTTGTGATACACAGACAGGGCAAGACTCTATGTGATAATTCTTTTGCTGTAACATTTTATTGCCATAGATCGGGGAAGTATAGGACAAATGTTTTGCCAGAAAGTAGACAAAGAGAATCAAAAATACAAGGAACTTCAAAAACAGGTGGTTATTGTCCTGCTAAAATTAATGCAGTTTTTAAAAATGGGCACGTAGCAGTAGAATTTTGCAGTACTCATATAGGCCACCAAAATGAACTGGCAAAACTTTCTTTAGGCCCAGCTGAACGCAGTGATTTAGCAACAAAAATTGCAATGAAAGTGTCTCACGGTGATATTTTAGATCAAGTAAGATCGTCCGTAAGTAAAGATAATCTCAAACGAGAGCACTTAATCACAAAACAAGACCTTTACAATATCGAAAGGGCTTTCTCCCTAAATAGTGATGCTGTTAGACATCCTAATGATGCAGTAAGTGTGGATGCATGGGTAGAAACAGAGAAACAGCTGGGATCTAATAGCGTTCTGTTTTACAAGCCTCAAAACGTGGTCCTACCTGAATACCCATTTTTGTCGAGAAATGATTTCTTTCTAGCCATATTCACGGAGGCACAGCAGGAGATGCTGCAGAAATTTGGCTCGGACTGTATCTGTGTGGACAGCACTCATGGTTTGAATGCATATGGGTTCGAGATGGTTACGGTACTTGTTTTAGATGATCTTAGGCAAGGGCTGCCGTGTGCCTTTTTTATATCTAGCAAAATAGATTCTGCAACGCTCAGAGTATTTTTTAGTTGCATCAAAGAGAGAGCTGGAGTGATCAGTTGTAACGTATTCATGTCGGACATGGCAGAATCGTTCTATAATGCATGGCAAGAAGTTATGGGCGAATCCAATATGCGTTTGTTTTGCACATGGCATGTCATTCGGGCATGGAAAAGAAATCTGACAAAAATTAAGGACACAGAAAAGCAAAAACTAACTTTCGAGAGATTGAGATCTCTTTTGCACGAGACAGATGAAGCCACATTTAACCTTGGGATAGATGAAATTACACGTCAGTTATTGGAGGATGAGGAGACAAAGGATTTTGGCTTGTATTTCCAGCAGCGGTATGCAAGATGCTGTAAGGCGTGGGCATATTGTCACAGATTGAATTCCGGCATTAACACTAACATGCATTTAGAGGCAATGCATAGAACTCTGAAACACGTGTTATTGAAAGGACAACCAGTAAAACGACTAGACAAAGCAATTCATGCTATAATGCAATTGGTTAAAGCTAAATTGTTTGACCGTCTGGTTGTTATAGAGAAAGGAAAAGTGACTGCAAAATTAAGGGATCTCAGGGATCGTCATAAGAAATCGTTACAATTGAGGTCCAATTTGGTATCGGAAAATGGAGACGGTGGTTGGGCTATTGCCTCGTCAAATGTTCCACAGTTATATTATACTGTGAGGCTTGTGCAACCAGACTGCAGTTGTTCCATAACATGTACACACTGCAAGGCTTGCATACACAAATTTAGTTGCACTTGCATTGATGCAAGCATTAAGTGGAACATGTGCAAGCATATACACTTGTTATGTCGTACATTAGCACCTTCTGAATGTACCATTCAGTCTTCAGGAAGTGCTAATATGGGCGAAGAACATATTGTTGCTGCCGAAAGAAATGCCATTTTAAATGAAGTTGGCAATGGTGAATTAATAAGTAGGCCTGCAGTAGTCGATATTGCCAGATTAAGAGCAGACTTGACTCGGCAATTTAATAATGTTCTCCTTAAAGTTAATAATGTAGAGCAATACAACATCTGCAGTCAGAGTCTGAAACGGTTAGTTCCTCTTCTGAATGCTTCTGAACAGCATATTGCAACTTTACCACAGACCAAGAGCAATGTTAGTAAGAAAATTGAACTTCAGAGGCGCTTTAAATGCACAAGGCAGAAATTTAAAGGTAAAAAAACTTCCAGGGCACAGACTATGCCAGAAGCAATTAACACTGCAGCGAGTACAATAGTCTCTCAAGGAAATGACTAAGACAATGGCCTAGATGTTAGGCCCCTTTAAACAAGCAGCAAGCATCCTCATTAATAAAGGAGAGAGATGATTACTTCATTCTTCTTGTAAAATTTAGCTTTTAATGAATCCTACTGGAGGTAATCTCTGACTTAAAGGTCTGGAATGTGGGTTAGGTTATACTTATACCTACCAAATTCTTTGAATTTGGGCACCGGCACCCGGTATTAACGCCGGGCAGGACCGTTATGTAGGGTATGATTCTATCATTAAACATAAAGTTCTACAAAGTACAGTAATCATTTTTAATTCGTTGCCGCACATGAACTTATTCCGGAATTGTTCTCGGTGTATTCATTTTCTACTACACATGAAGACAGTCTATAACTACACATCGCCTCTCCCTCTCGGTTAAACAGTGCCACACACACCTTTCCCCTAGCTTCCCTCTACCAACATGTTCTACTCTTTGGGAAGCTGCGAGGGAGGCAATGGCATATCACCGATTCGTAATCACTGGCAATTTGACGTAACATAAAAATATTGCACATATATAAGTTAAAAAGTGATTTGAAACCTACGGTAATTATGTTATTAATGTTGGGTACTTAAGTTTTTTCTTAATCTTGTATTAGTTTTAGACATATAGGAAACCACCTGATGTAAATAGTGTGTACTGAATTGTATGGAATTTCCTAGTTTTTCTTGATCTTGTATAAACTTGACAGTTGTGTATGAAGAGATGAGACCTGTAAGTAGTGTTTACTTTATTCTCTAAGCTGTAATGACAGAAAATAGGTTGTAAGGTATTTCCTAGCTTTTCTTAATCTTGTATTAGTTAGGAACCAGATTACCAAGAAAATTTATAGAGAAACTGGAATCTCAATTAACAAGTAGGATGGATTAAGGAAATTAGGGAGCATATGGAAGAACTACAAATAACTCTGGATGACTTGTAAAACAAAACTGAAAATGTAAAGAAACTGAAAAACATAGAAATAAGATTTAAACCAAAAAGAGACAAGTGACATGCAATGAAATGGGTACTTACAGATGTGGAACGACAGAAAAGACCAGAACAAATGAAAAGCTACTGGGCAATTTGGAAACAAAACCCATTAAAGATGATGACCAGAGAATGATGGATTGAAGTGGTCCAATGAGGCCGTAAAAGAAGAGAGGCGACCTCCAAGTAGTGTGTACACCGAACGAGTTGGGCCGTGCAGTGGCTGTGAGCTTGCGTTCCAGCCCCACTGTCAGCAGCCCTGAAGATGGTTTTCCGTGGTTTCCCATTTTCACACCAGATGAATGCTGGGGCTGTACCTTAATTAAGGCCACGGCTGCGTCCTTCCTTCCCACTCCTAGTCCTTTTCCCCATAAGACCTATCTGTGTCGGTGCAATGCAAAGCGAATTGTAAAAAAAAAAAAAAGTGTGCTTAAGTCATCTTCCTGCTCAATGTTAAATGTGAACCCTTTGTAACTATTCATCGTGTTGTACCAATTATCCTTGAAATCCAACTCCATAAAGAAATCAATAATCATAATTGTTATCTTCTTTCAGCTTTATTGTTTTCCCTGGTAGTGACCGATAAATTATTATGAACCCTATTTGAAAATTTAAACCTAATTAAAGAAGATGGCAAGTTTGTAATCCTTACGTGATAATTGTCAGAAAGATCTTAAATTTCCAGTGGGAACTCCCACCTGTCATGATCCTTTCTTGATGGGTTTTAACCCCTTCATTCCTCAGTTTCTTCTCCTTATTGATCTTTCATTGCACCTAAGGATTGTATCAACTCTTTATACATTAAGGATTTCATTTTGGACTTTACATATGATTAGTATTGCCAGAGTATGGGAAATAACTTTACCCTATTAATGTACATTTTCTTTCAGGTGTCGGTGACTTGCCAGTCGTCGCCCTCGACAAGTGATCTGCTTCCGGGTGAAGATGTTTTGGTGTTTTTCAACTAGGTTTATCTGTATATTATGTAACATTTGTAACTTTCCGGTGTAAACATTCGCCTAACAGGAAATGTAAACTTTACTTTTGAATAAATGTGTTGGTTATTTAAAAATATAAACTGTGTACTTTGTTTTGTATTTAACTTTTTACCGTTCCATTGCCATTAGTGTCATGGGGCGAGGGTGAACCAGAAAATTTGGTAATGTAAATGGGTATCTTTGGTAATTATAGTTAAACTGACCAGGCATCACAGACTAAACACAACAATCCTGTGGTTGGATGTTTTGTCCATTCGGTGAAGATAAAGGTTTGCTTCACAATTGCTGACGTATCATTTTCAAACATCACAGCTCTAGCGATGGCTGTCACATAAGTTATTTCTTGTTCTTGAGTAGTTCGATCACATATTCTGTTCTACTGCATGCAGTCAATCTGGGGTAGGCAGTAATTTGCCAGGCGAGTTAGCCGTGCGATTAGGGTGGCGCAGCTGAGAGCTTGCATTCGGGAGATAATGGGTTCGAACCACATGTTGACAGCCTTGAGGCCGAATTCTCATTTTCACACCAGGCAAAGGTTGGGGCTGACCCATAACTAAGACTACGGCCATTTCCTATCCCATCGTCGCCGTAAGACTTGTCAGTGCTATGTAAAGCAAATTGAAAAAAAAATTATTGTAGGTAATAATCTGTTTATCGGTTGAATGGATTTTCTCCCACATGAACAAAGTGGGTATTATACTTAAATTTGTGCTAAAATTTAACTTTCCGAGTATAGAAACTAGATCTTGGCATTTTCGTTTTCAAGCAATTTGTACAGTACAAAGATTGAACTTTTACTTTTTTTATAATTTGCTTTAGGTGCACTGACACGGATTAGGTCTTGTGGCGATGATAGGAAAGGACTTGGGGCAGGAAGCAAGTGACCATGGCCTGGTGTGAAAAAGGGATACCACGAAAAACTAACTGCAGGGCTGCCGACAGTGGGGTTCAAACCCACTATCTTCCGAATGCAAGCTGACTGCTGCATGGCGCAAACCACACAGCCACTTGCTCGGTTAAGTTTGAATCAAAGTGAATCTTTGAAATTTAGAATTAAAAATGGATAACAATAACATGTATCGTATGTGATCTGTGCTGATATTCAACCTCTGAATTGTTAAAACTTCCAAAATCCCACTGTCTCAGTTTGCCCCTCCAAACATTGTCAATTTACAGCAATTGTCCTACTCTGAGATTTCCAAAATACTCAGTTCTGTTTTTACATGAATATTATTGCAACGTTCATTAATCGAAGATTGCATTACTTAATCTGTAGGTGGAAAATTCACGTAAAATGGTACTGTTGAAGGAATGATGAAGACTCCTGTAAAGGAAGCATGATTAATGTATGAATAACTGAAATAATGTTATCTGACAATGCCCTTCCTATCCATTATTTTCCTCGAGAGTGGTCATGCGCCTCAGCCTCGTGGTTGTGTAGTCGTCGTAACAAATTTTTTTCTGTTCATTTCTCTATGCTTACCAATATGCAGAGCACAAGTACGTTGTGCAAACGTGCATTCATACAATAAGGTTCATGATGGTTATTTGCATCTCCTGGATACTTTCATAGTCACATGCTTGTACAGGGGAATGGGAGCAATCGATCGGAGGCTTACAAGTTCTTCCAGGTAGGTGTCGAACGAGAGAATGAGGTAAGTATTCGGCAAGTACAGGTAAAAACACAGGACAGTCATTTTCTATAGAGATTAAGTAGTGCTTTTTGTTTGTGTGTCTGTGGTTCATGCTGTGCGCTACTGTAGTCAAGTTGTAGTTCGTTAACTTTGGGTAATGGCTGAGTGGCCGAGTAAGTGGTGCTGAGAGTCGGGATACCAGTTGCTATGGAATGGGAGTGGGCATCTCAGACATATTCTGAGTCAAGGCCCTAACCCATTAGAGGAGAGATCCTCACTTGGACAATGTGTAAGTAGGGTAGCATCCTGCTTCATGAATTTACCGAGCTCAGAACATTTTAAGCAAGCCTCGGACCTATAGGAGTAATGGAGTATGGCTTATGGAAAAAAGCAGAACTGGCTGAGTCAGCAAACAGGATGCATCTGGATGTGCTAGGAGTAAGTGATATTTGGGTAAGGGGAGATGACGAAGAAGAAGAGATAGGAGATTATAAAGTGTACTTGACAGGTGTTAAAAAGGGAAGGGCTGTTCATCAGGAACACTATTGCATGTAAATGAGCTGAAGCATTGAGCGACATTGTAGTCGGGTTCAACAGCAAGGATAGGATAGTGCTAATGGGCGATTTCAATACGAGAGCTGGAAATAGAACTGAAGGATACGAAAGGGTGTTTGGCAAATGTGGGGAAAATATGGAAGGTAATGGGAATGGGGAACGTTTACTGGGCTTCCGTGGTAGTATGGGCTTAGCAGTTATGAATACATACTTCAAGCATAAGGCTATTTACCACTACACATGGGAGGTTTGCAGTACCAGGTCCATAATAGACTGTATCTTTACCGACTTCGAATTCAGGAAGTCTGTTGGAAATGTACAGGTTTTTCAGGTATTTTTCGATGATACAGACCACTATCTGATCTGTAGTGAACTAAGTATCTCTTAGGCCTAGTGTAGAGAAAGTGAAATCTGTCTGCAAACGAATAAGTGTAAACAATCTGCAGGATGAGGAAGTTGGACAGAAGTACATGGATATGATTAGTGAGAAGTATCGAACAGTGGACAGTAAGCAAGTTCAGGATATAGAAAGAAAATGGGTGGCATACAGATATGCTGTAGTAGAAACATTCTAGGAACAACTGTGTGTAAAGATGGGGAAAAAACTAACATTCTGGTGGAATGATTTAGTGAGAGCAGCTTGTAAACGTAAAAAGGAGGCTTGTCAGAAATGGCTCCAAACAGGGAATGGTACGTAGATGAAAGAAACAGAGCGAAACAAATAGTTGTTGAATCCAAAAAGAAGTCGTGGGAACATTTTGATAATAACCTGGAAAGGCTAGGTCAAGCAGCAGGGAAACCCTTCTGGGCAGTAGTAAAGATTCTTAGGAAGGGAGGGAAAAAGGAAATGAACAGTGTTTTGGGTGATTCAGGTGAACTCATAATAGATCCCAGAGAATCACTGGACAGGTGAAGGAAATATTTTGAAAATCTGCTCAATGTAACAGGAAATCTTCCTGGTGGTGTCACGAACAACCAAGCTCATGGGGAGGAGGAGGATGTTGGTGAAATTACGCTTGAGGAAGTGGAAAGGATGGTAAATATACTCCATTGTCCTAAAGCAGCAGGAATAGATGAAATTAGACCTGAAATGGTGAAGTATAGTGGGAAGGCAGGGATGAAATGGCTTCATAGAGTTGTAAGATTGACATGGAGTGTTGGTAAGATACTTTCAGATTGGACAAAAGCAGTAATTGCACCTATCTCTAAGCAAGAGAGCAGGAAGGATTTGCAACAACTATCGAGGTATCTCATTGATTAGTATACCAGGCAAAGTATCCTCTGGCATCTTGGAAGGGAGGGTGCAATCAGTAGTTGAGAGGAAGTTGGATGAAAACCTTTATGGTTTCGGACCACAGAGGGAATGTCAAGATCAGATTTTCAGTATGCGCCAGGTAATTGAAAAATGTTACGAGATGAATAGGCAATAGGTCTAGAGAAAGCATATGACAGGGTACCAAGGGAAAAGATGTTCGCCATACTGGGGGGCTATGGAATTAAGGGTAGATTATTAAAATCAATTAGAGGCGTTTATAGACATGATACTCTATAGGCTTTTGGGCTTATGCTGTGTCAAAAAAATAAGGTGAAATTCTTAATGTTTCGCAGGGAACTGTTCCCTGCGTCCTCAGAAGAAATCTCGACTGTCCACGAGAAAGGCTTCTTAAACAATGACACTTTAAATTTGGAACGTTATAATAGAACTGGAAAATGGTACGTTCATTCACCACCGGGTGGCCCCCAGGGCATGACAACGCTAGCGTTCGAAGCGGTAGCTGACCGAACCATCACAATCAGTCTAAGCGGTTTGCGTAACACATGACATTGGCAGGTGTATGGCATAGACATAAGCCTTGAATGAAACATCTGGTGATGAGGAATGTACGAATTTTGAAAACACCAAGATAAAATAACAATAGTGAAGGGACCGGGAAGGGAACTACCTATGTAAATTCTTAATGGCTGGCAACCAGGTATTACTGAATTGATAGCCGGTGCCCCTGTTGAAATTGTTAGGATTTCTACGTATTTCCACAGCTTCCCGTATAATCCTGGAACTGTAGTGTCTGGTGTGGGTAAGAGCTCGAGCATCTTCAAACATGACATCATGACCCGACGATAGAGCGTGCTCAGCTATGGCCGATTTGTCTGGTTGGTTGAGACGAATATTACGTTCATGTTCTTTGATACGGGTACCAATGGACCGGCATGTTTGGCCGATGTATACCTTACCGCAAGTACAGGGAATTTCATATACCCCAGGATGTAAAAGTGGGGACAGTTTGTCCGTGGTTTTACTCAGACTGTGAGCAATTTTAGTGGCGGTGCCAAACACGGTTTTTATATTGTGTTTGCGGAGGACCTTGGCAATTCGATCTGTCTTGATTGCAATAACCTCCTCCTCAAAACGCTATTGCTTCGGCGCCCGTCAAGCCTATGATGTGGTGGAGGTATGTTGATGATGCATTTGTGGTCTGGACTGAAGGTCCTGAGAAACTTCAACTTTTCCTAAACCACCTAAATCAGCAATATCCGTCAATAAAATTCACTATGGAGATGGAGTCGGACGGATGCCTTCCTTTCTTGGATGTTCTAGTAAGAAAGAAACCGGACAGCTCCCTCGGACACACCGTCTATCGTAAGCCTACCCACACAAATCGCTATCTTCATGCAGATTCTCACCACCATCCAGTACAAAAACAAGGCATTCTCACGACACTCGCTAAGAGGGCGAGACAAATCTGTGAGCCATCACATATCCAGGTGGAGATGGACACGCTCAAAGTCGCGTTTGCAGATTCATAGAGCCCTACATCCCAGAGAAACGACAAAGCAAAGCTCACAGAAGGAAGAAGTGACAGGAACTGCCTACTTGCCTTACATTCACAACACGACAGATCGAATTGCCAAGGTCCTCCGCAAACACAATATAAAAACCGTGTTTGGCACCGCCACTAAAATTGCTCACAGTCTGAGTAAAACCACGGACAAACTGTCCCCATCTTTTACATCCTGGGGTATACGAAATTCCCTGTACTTGCAGTAAGGTATACATCGGCCAAACATGCCGGTCCATTGGTACCCGTATCAAAGAACATGAATGTAATATTTGTCTCAACCAACCAGACAAATCGGCCATAGCTGAGCACGCTCTATCGTCGGGTCATGATGTCATGTTCGAAGATGGTCGAGCTCTTACCCACACCAGACACTACAGTTCCAGGATTATTTAAATCTAAGAATTTCATTTTTGTCCGTATTGAACTGAGAATGGAAGATAGGAAACTTAAAAGGGTCCACCTTTTCAATACAAAAAGGAAAAGGTGGACCCTTTTAAGTTTCCTATCTTCCGTTCCAGGATTATACGGGAAGCTGTGGAAATATGTAGAAATTCTAACAATTTCAACAGGGACACCGGCTATCAATTAAGTAATACCTGGTTGCCAGCCATTAAGAATTTACATAGGTAGTTCCCTTCCCAGTCCCTTCACTATTGTTATTTTGTCTTGGTGTTTTCAAAATTCGTACATTCCTCATCACCAGATGTTTCATTCAAGGCTTGTGTCTATGCCATACACCTGCCAATGTCATGTGTTATGCAAACACGTTATGTAAACCGCTTAGACTGATTGTGATGGTTCGGTCAGCTTCCGCTTCGAATGCTAGCATTGCCACGCCCTGGGGGCCACCCAGTGGTGAATGAACGTACCATTTTCCAGTTCTGTTATAACGTTCCAAATTTAAAGTGTCATTGTTCAAGAAGCCTTTCTCGTGGACAGTCAAGATTTCTTCTGAGGACACAGGGCACAGTTCCCTGCGAAACATTAAGAATTTCACCTTATTTTCATGACACAGCATAAGCCCAAAAGCCTATACAGTATCATGTCTTTAAGTATGAGCCATGAAAGCATTAATGACAACATTAGAGGCATTTATGTTGAAAATTGGGCTGCAGGGAGAATTCTTGGTTCAGGGTACCTACAGGGATTAGACAAGGCTGTAATCTTTCACCTTTGTTGTTCGTAGTTTGCATGGATCATCTGCTGATAGGTATAAAGTGGCAGTGAGGGATTGAGTTAGGTGAAAATGTAGTTAGCAGTCTGGCCTATGGTGATGACTTGGTCTTAATGGTAGATTGTGCTGAAAGCCTGCAGTCTTATATCTTGGAACTTGAAAATAGGTGCAATGAGTATGGTATGAAAATTAGCCTTTCAAAGACCAAATTGGTGTAGTAGGTAAGAAATTCAACAGAACGAATGTCATATTGGTGATAGAAAGCTGGAACAGGTAGATAATTTCAAGTATTTAGAATGTGTGTTCTCCCAGGATAGTAATATATATAGTAAGTGAGACTGAATCAAGGTGCAGTGAGCTTGCAGTTGCGATCAACAGTATTCTGTATGAAGGAATTCAGTAACTTTCAGTGAAAATGAAAATCCACAGCCTGTTTCCAGTCATTCAACCGGGTCAGGTATGGAATTAATGAAGCCCCCATCTAGCGGCGAGGATAGGAAATGTGCCGGCTGCCGAAGCTTGTCGCACTCCTCTGGGGCAATGATAAATGGCTGACAGATGAAATGAAGTGTTAATGGAGAGTGTTGCTGGAATGATAGATTACAGGGCAAACCAGAGTACCCAGAGAAAAACCTGTCCCGCCTCCGCTTTGTCCAACACAAATCTGACATGGAGTTACCGGGATTTGAAATACAGTATCCAGCAGTGAGAGGTCGGAATGCTACCGCCTGAGCCACGGAGGCTCAGTAACTTTCAGTAACACCTCCAATATTTCTGAAATTTTCCAACTGTTTAATTATGAAAAACAAGTGCAGAATTATTTTGGGCATGATAACTTTAATCAATCACTACTGATCTGCATTTAGGGCAGTCGCCCAGGTGCCAGATTCCCTATCTGTTGTTTTCCTAGCCTTTTCTTAAATGATTGCCAATCAATCAACTTAATTATGCATCAGTATCATCTTTTTATTTGTATTTAGTTGGGACATTTTCTTTAAATAATAACATATACTAAAAGAAAGAACAAAAAGTTTTCAATGTAACACTTCACTTCTTGCTACTTCATATCACTTCAAAAACTCAAACCAAGCACTATTAGTACTACAATCGAGTGATCAACAGTATCTCTCTCATTTTTACTCCAGTAACTTAACCAGTGGTAAGTATTTGCAATGAAATCAGATTATTGTGACTGGCTACACAAATAAATGACAAAAATGACTTAAAATTCTTTGACCAGCCTGCCTGGTGGCCATGATCGTTAGCCATTTTGAGTCTCATGTTCACTGTCATAATGTTGGCCGGCAGGGAAAGGAGGAGCGGTGCAGGTATACAATT
This sequence comes from Anabrus simplex, assembly GCF_040414725.1. Lineage (NCBI taxonomy): Eukaryota > Metazoa > Arthropoda > Insecta > Orthoptera > Tettigoniidae > Anabrus > Anabrus simplex. The sequence goes on along the minus strand of NC_090267.1, from coordinate 505,635,753 downwards.
TCTAATCACTACATTGCGTGCCAAAAACCAAGGTTAGATTTTGAACCTTTCTGCAGTGCTCATGTGGAGTGAGGACATATGACGCTGTTGATGTTGAACATCAGTACGATTTAGACGTAGAGTTTTGACCAGACTCCTTTGTGCTACTGGACATGAGTAGGTTATGTGTTGGCACCAGAAACTGCTACGAAGATTCATCTCACTTCATACCCAACCCCACAGACAAATGGGACAAGGAGACAAGTGGAATCGGACCCCACCATCAGCTGTCCTGAGAATGGTTTCCTGTGGTTTCCCATTTTCACTTCTAGGCAAATGCCAAGACAGTTCCTATTCATAAGCCACCTTCCACCTCCTTACCCTCATCCTATTTCATTCACCATCATTCATTTCATATTCATTAGCTCCTCAACTGAGATTGGCATCCGGAGGGTGTCCGGCTGTAAAAAAAATAAATAAATAAAAAATCCATATACGAGGGCCATCCAAAAAGGAATACCCGTTAGCGCCGCATGAAGCGCTGACGACTCGGGTAGCCGCTGGGTAAGGTCAGACGGCGTCAGTGGCTTGTCTGCCTGCTCTGTGCGAGGTTGCATGATGCTAGCATTGCCAGTGTTGTGTCCGTGATCGTTTAAAATGTTTAAACAAATTGAGAACCCTGCCAGTAGTGAAGTGAGGGCCGTGATTAAATTTCTTAATGCACGAAACGTTTGACCTTGTGATATTCCCCGCCAATTAAGGGAAGTGTATGGAGACAATGTGATGGACGAGTCGTCTGTTCGGCGCTAAAAAAAATCCATATACGAGGGCCATCCAAAAAGGAATACCCGTTAGCGCCGCATGAAGCGCTGACGACTCGGGTAGCCGCTGGGTAAGATCAGACGGCGTCAGTGGCTTGTCTGCCTGCTCTGTGCGAGGTTGCATGATGCTAGCATTGCCTGTGTTGTGTCCGTGATCGTTTAAAATGTTTAAACAAATTGAGAACCCTGCCAGTAGTGAAGTGAGGGCCGTGATTAAATTTCTTAATGCACGAAACGTTTGACCTTGTGATATTCACCGCCAATTAAGGGAAGTGTATGGAGACAATGTGATGGACGAGTCGTCTGTTCGGCGCTGGTGTTGCAACTTCAACCTGGGGAGGGGGAATACACACGACGAGGAGCGTTCAGGGAGACCATCTGTCATTACAGACCAACTGCTGAGCGCAGTAGACGAATGCATGAGGAACGATCGGCGCGTCACAATTGATGAACTCTGTGAACATTTTCCTAATGTGTCTCGAACAATTGTTCATGAAATTGTCAAAGACCATCTGCATTATTCAAAAATTTGTGCAAGGTGAGTCCCTCGCATGCTTACAGAGGAGCACAAAACCAAGTATATGGCTGCAGCACTGACGTTTCTGGGATGTTATTCCGATGAAGGAGACTCTTTCCTGACTCGCATCACTACTGGGGATGAAACATGGGTTTGTTTTGCATCATCTGAGAGTAAGCGACAGTCAATGGAGTGGCATCATGCTCATTCACCAACCAAACCAAAAAAATTCAAGACCGTTCTGTCCACCAGGAAACTCATGGCAACCGTTTTCTGGGATCACCGAGGTGTACTGCTCATTGATTTTATGGCCCGTGGAGACACGATTAATGCTAATGCGTATTGTGAAACATTAAAGAAATTATGACGGGCAATACAAAATCGACGGCGAGATCTATTGTCTACAGGCGTCATTCTACTTCATGACAATGCCAGACCTCCTGCAGCTGCGATAACACAACAACTTTTGCAGCAGTTCAAGTGGGAAACCTTTGACCATCCCCCGTATAGCCCGGACTTGGCCACCTCAGATTTTCATCTCTTTACAAAGCTTAAAGACTTTCTGGCGGGAAAAAGATTTGACAGCGATGAAGAACTTAAACGAGCCGTGACTACATATCTCAATATGCTGGTGGTGGAGGACTATGACTCTGGAATACAAAAACTCGTTCCACGTTATGACAAATGCCTAAATTTGCTTGGAGATTATGTGGAGAAGTAGGGCTCTTACCAATAAAAATGTGTATATTTGTTAATATTTACTCCTGTGTCTTTATTGCACAAACCGGTACCACTTTCTTGATGGCCTTCGTAATTTCATCTCAACTCATCCCTGACCCCACATCAGGAAACCAGGACTAATGGGTAGGCATATGTACACTTTACAATCTATTTTCCAGAATTTTCAAGTAAGTGGAGTCTAAAAGTTCTCATGCCACTACTTTAACATGAATGCAAAAATAAGAGAAGATCATTTCAATGGTGGTGTGGCATGAAATAAAAAAAACAGGAACATTATAGATTTAACACCCTAGTGCTAGAAATAAAATATGGAGGTTGATACCCATGCATTTTTATCGAATGGCAGTCCTTTAAAATAACTTTAAAAATCAACAATGAAATCAACAAATAACAATGTTATCTCTCTCTCTCCTCAACCTGATGGTTGGTGGGTAGCATGACTGTCCTCGTCCAACGACCTTCTATCCTGAGCCAGCTGCTTGATTAATTGATATGGATGTCACCCTTTAATGCCATCGAGGAACCCTGTTCTTGGTCATCCTCTTCTAGTCTTTCCTTCCAGTTTCCCTTCAAGCAGTGTGATGCTCCATGATGAATGCCAGAGTAAATGACTTATCCAACTACATCTTCTTTTCGTGATCATTTTCTCTAGATCGATGGTTTCTTCAGCTCTCTTGAGAACTTCATTTGTTAGCCTGTGTGTCCAGAGTATTTGTAACATTCAATGCCAGCACCACATTTCAAATGCATCTATTCTTTTCTTATAAGCCTTTAATAGAGTCCAGGTTTCAGAGCCATAGGTCGCAATGCTCCAAATGAAGCTCTTAATGAAATGCTTTCTTACCCTTGGAGGTCAACAGGCTTTTTTCTTTCTTTTTTTTTTTTTTTTTTTGAAAGCTTCTTTAGCCTGGGCTATTCGAGAACGGACGTCCTTTCCACACCTCCCATCAGATGGAATGATGCTTCCCAAATAACTGAACCGATTTACTTGAGCCAATTTTTCTCCTTCAAACCAAACATTAACATCCTGTTTACCATCCGAAGTACATATCATTATCTTGGTGTTTGTTTTGTTAACACTCATGTTACATTTTAGTACTACCGGGCAAGTTGGTCGTGCAGTTAGGAGCGCGCAGGTGTGAGATTGCATCCGGGAGATAGTGGGTTTGAACCCCACTGTCGGCAGCCCTAAAGATGGTTTTCCATGGTTTCCCATTTTCACATCAGTCAAATGCTGGGGCTGTACCTTAATCAAGGCCACGACCGCTTCCTTTCCTATCCCATCGTCGCCAGAAGACCTATCAGTGTTGGTGCGACGTAAAGCAAATAGCAACCAAAGAAAACCATGTAATATTAGTAGATCATTCAATTTCTTTAGTGAGGTCTCTATCTCTTTCTTAGTTTCAGCTATGAGGGCAACATCATCCACGAAACGTACTGTTTGGTATAGTTGGCCATTTTTTTTTTCCATGGGTGGAGGTGGCTGAAAACTCTTTCATTGCTTCCTCTAAATGCACATTGAATAATAGAGGTGACAGACCACATCCTTGCCTTACTCCTTTTCTTATTTTCACATTGATTTGCTCCTTTCCTATAAGCTCTGTCTAGTTCTTGTACAGCTGATAGATGATTTTCTGATCTCTGTAGGCCACTTTCAGACGTCTAAGGGCTTTAAACAGAAAATTCCATTTAACATTATCAAACACTTTCTCTATATCAAAGAAAGCAATTAGGATGTTCTTATTGATTCTTAGGGCTTGTTCAATAATTGTTATAAGCCTCAGAATTGCTTCTCTTGTTCCTCTGTTTCTTTTAAACCCGAATTGATTCTCTGAGAGATTTTCTTCTATTCTATTCTCCATGTGATGGTAAACAATTCTTGTAATAATTTTGACGGCGTGTGTTACCAGGCTTAACATTCCATAATCTTGACATCTCTTTGCACGATTACGTTTTGGGATAGGTGTCAATACAGTTTTCTCGAAATCTTCCGGTATTTCTCCGCTAGTATAAATATCATTTACTAGTTGATATAAAGAAGTTTTTGCCTTATCCCCTAGAGCTTGTAGTATTTCACCTGGAATTGAGTCTACTCCAAGAGCTTTCCTGTGTTTTAGCTCATTCAAAGCTTTATGAAATTCCTCTCTAAGTATACCTGGTCCCAGCTCATCTTGTTCTATCTCACTTTCATTTTGTATTATATCGTCATCTATTTTCTTTCATACAGGCCTTCTACATATTCTTCCCATATTATAGCTGTCTTATCCAGCTCTATTATCACATCTCTCTTGCTTCCTTTTATTGTACTCAAGGGCTTTATTTTTCTTTGGAACTGCCTCCGGACTTCTGAAAAAGCTTTTTCGGTATTACCTTTGGTTATATTTTCATCTGTCTGTTTACATTGTGCTTCGATCCACTCTTCCTTTGCTTTTTTAGTTTCTCAATGGATTTTATTTCTTATTTTCTTGTATTTTTATGATTTCCTTATGATTTCCTTTCCTTTTGGCCATCTGGCGCGCGTTCATTAGTTCCAAAATGTGGGGAGTAACCCATGGCTTATAGATTTTCCTCTCTTCTTTTCCAAAACAATCTTCTGCTGCATCAGTTATTTATTTCTTGATTTCTTCCCATTTTTCTTGAGCACTACTTCCAGCCAGTACTTCAGTATTAATTTTGTTATTAGTTTCTTCTTTGAACATTTTGATAGCCTCGCTGCCTTTCTTTAATTTACTCAAATTCTATTTTGGGGTGCATCATTCTATTCTTCTTTTCCTAAGTTTCAGTTGGCCTGTCATTTCCACGGGGTTATGATCGGAGTCAATATCAGCCCCAGGATAGCTTTTACTTGATTTTGATACGTTAAATTACATAACTGGCACCTAATACGAGGCATTACAATCTCTGGATTTTACCGCAAAAAGGTTAAAACAACCACGTTAAATTAAATAATGGCAGTAAACACGAGGCGGATTTAAAATAGCCCCGCTCAGAACATGTGGAGTGCAGTGAAACGCTACTGCCGCAAAATAAAAGCACTCGTTAGTACGAACTCTACCCAAAAATACAAAAATGAAAACAGGGATGGTCAGAACACGAGGTGTAAGGAAATGCTTACTTACAAACACACATTCACAGAATTTTACCACAAATAAAATAAAAATTAGGCCTTCGTTCATAAAGCACTTGATCCAAATGCAGAAGCGTTACAGTGGACAAAGTTTCTTCTTCTTTATGGTTTAATGCGCTTCGCTTCGGAAAATTTGAATTTTGCTCCCACTACCTGTCGACTACGGTCCACTACTGCGAATGTTGGCTCCTCCCCGTGGTCGGACTCCGCCCAAGTCGTCTTGATTCACTTCCACCAATCACGAACTCTGAAGCCACCATAGAAGATAAAGAGCGGGTATATAGGACTACATCACAGAACTTACATTGCTCGTGGGTAGAGGAGCAGGGGCTGTGAGTAACGTCTGTGTGTGAGTCTGCGATATCCGTGGTGGATAATGGTGTAAGATGCAGTGAAAAATGTGGCAAATGCAGAAGAGTAGTTAAAAATGGGATTCTGTGTCGTAAGTGTGATGAATTTTCGTTTTGTGAATATTGTAAATAGGTCTGATATTGAAGAAAGTGTGTGGCTGTGTCCCGAGTGTAAACAAACTGATAGTGAGGTAGAACAACAAGAAAAAGAGACTTACGAATCTATGCTTAAGATTTTAGGAGTGCTACAAGAAGACGTATGTGCTCTGAAACTTGAAAATGAAAGCTTAAAGGACAGAATAAAGAAACTGGGAGATAAAGAAGACAGTGGAGAAGAAAGATCGCCGTGGACGGAAGTGACGCGTAGCCATTTTAGGCCTAATGTTAAACATATGGGAGAAACTACGTACAACTTAAAACCGGGAAAAAACTCTTTGCAGTGCCAAAATAGATTTCAGTCATTGCAACAAGTTCCAGAAGAAGACACATCAAGTTTTCCGAATAATTTTACAACCAGTGGAGGTAACCTACAGAAGAAGAAAACCGATCGGAAGTCAAGATCGCCAAAAATTCATCTCTACGTAGACAGTCAAGGGCGGGGTATGGCAGAAGGCATCAAGGATGAGCTGCATAATCCAGAAACTGAGGTTTTAGGACAAATAACACCAGGTGCCAAAACTGGAGACGTCCTTTCAAGTTGTGATCCTGTGTTAGAGAAGGACAACTACGTAGTGATTGTGAGTGGTACAAATGACATTGCTGGAAATGCAGGTGAGGACCTAATTACGACCCTCAGAGGTAAGATTTCGAAACTACCTGACTCAAAAGTAATTGTAGTTAATGTGCCACCCACGTATGACCTTATAGAAGACTCGTGTGTGAACAAAGCTGTACATGATGTAAATATAAAAATCAAGAGATTAAGTAAGAGTTTTAGAAGTGTCTATGTAGTAGATATTTTAGGTCTTGGCAGGCAAATGTTCACTAGGCATGGGTTACATCTGAATGGTAATGGAAAAGCAACTCTCTGTAGACAATTTGCTACAGTTATCAACAGAGATTTGCAAACTAATATGCACTTAAGAAAACCCATACCACTAAATTGGCATATACAGGGAAACTTGCCAGAAAACCTAGATCCTTAAATCAAGATCTATGAACAAAAATCTGGGTTCCAGGGACGTTCTCAACTCATGAGTCAAATGTTACCCAATTACAACAGTCAAGTTTTAGGGAGGAAGGGGGTCTGAGATTGCTCTTGGTAAACTGTCAGAGTGTAGTAAATAAACAAATAAAATTCAGTACATTGATGGAATCTTATGAGACTGATGTGGTGATAGGAGTAGAATCATGGTTGAGAGAAGGGGTGGGTAATAGAGAAGTATTTCCAGAAGGGTATACAGTCTATCGTAGAGACTGAAGAGATAAAAAGGGTGGGGGGTTGTTTATTCTGGTGAAGGAAACTTATTGTTCACATGAATGGTTTACCGATGAAAGGGATGAAATATTAGGGAAAAATTAGTTTGTGATAATATGAAGGAGGTGGGAATTATAGGAACATACAGGCCTGGAAGAGAGGAAAGAGACATGGAAATATTTGAGAAAATAATAGATTATACTCTTAAAAACAATAATAATGATATGGTAATAATTGGGGGAGATCTAAACTTGCCTGAAGTTGAATGGAATGGAGCTGCAAGTGAAGCCCATGAACAGAAACTGGCAAATAAGTTAATTTGGGAGGGAGGATTTACACAAGAAGTACAAGAACCGACTCGTCTCAACAACTTGCTAGATGTATTCTTGGTTAAACCCTGGGAAATTGTTGATAAAACTGAGGTAATTGAAGGAATAGGTGACCACAAGGCTGTAATAATGGATGTAGGACTTGTACCAAAAATGCTTAATAAGAGGGTCACACAAGACAAGAAATTATGCAGATAAAATAAAGTTGATGATTTTGGGACTTACCTTAAATCACAATTCAGTTGTTGGATAAGTGAAGGGAGTAATGTGGATACAAATTGGGTTAAATTTAAAGGAATCATTTGGGAAGGAGAGAAGAGATTTGTACCTGTTAAGAAGGGTAAAATGACCTCAGACCCTGTTTATTATACAAGGGAAATAAGGAAATTAAAAAGAAATGTAGAATAGTAAACAGGAAAATCAAAGAGGGTAGGGAGAATAGAGACACTAGAAAACAGCTAATGAGGGAACTGAATAGAGTGAAAAAGGAAGCAAAAGAGAAATATATGAATGGCATGCTTCAAGAGGGTAATGACCACAAAGGGAAATGGAAAAAGCTGTATTCATATATTAGGAAACAAAAAGGAAAAGGAATCCAAATTCCTGCAATGGTGGGAGAAGGGGGTGAATACTATTCAACAGATACTGAGAAAGCAAACCTATTTAGTAGGGAATTCAGAGATTCAGTAGAAGATTGTCAGGAGTTGGAAACAGTAACAGAGGATAGAGAGGGAGAGACACATAGGGAAACAAGAAGCTTCTCATTCACAAATGAAGATATTTTCTGAGAAATCCAACTGCTTCAGCAAGGAAAAGCAGCAGGAAGTGATCAAATTACTGGGGAGGTATTAAAGACAATGGGGTGGTACATAGTGCCTTATTTAAAATTTCTCTTTGACTATGTCATAAATAATAGTGTAATACCAAAAGAATGGAAGGAATCTATAAAAATACCAATTTATAAAGGAAAGGGTGATAAAAGGAAACCAGAGAACTACAGACCAATCAGCCTGACCAGTATAGTTTGTAAAATACTGGAGAGTTGAATAGCAAAGTACATCAGAGGAATAAGTGATGATAAAAATTGGTTCATGAGGAGCCAGTATGGATTTAGAAAGAAATTTTCTTGTGGGGCACAACTGGTGAGATTTCAGCAGGACATATCAGATCAGTTGGATTCAGGAGGCCAGTTAGATTTCATAGCCATAGATCTTTCCAAAGCCTTTGATAGAGTGGAACATGGAATATTATTAAAGAAATTGTAGGGAATAGGATTGGACGTAAGGGTTATATGTTGGATAAAAACATTTCTAAATTCAAGGGTTCAGTAAGTCAAAGTAGGAAATAATATATTACAGGAAGAGAAAGTTTGGAAGGGAATCGCACAGTGTAGTATAATCGGTCCGTTACATTTCTTAATATACACAAATGATTTAGGGAACAATATAACATCAAAAATAGGATTGTATGCAGATGATATAATTGTTTATAGGGAAATAAATAACACTGAGGATTGTTCAGAATTACAAAGGGACCTTGAAAGTATCCAACAGTGGGTTGAAGAAAATAATATGAAGGTTAATGGAGGCAAATCAACTGTTACAACTTTTACAAACAGGAGCTTTAAAACTGAATTTGAATATACTTTGGATGAGGTAGTTATCCCAAAAGATGGCAAGTGCAAATACTTAGGTATGAGATTTGAAAGTAATTTGCACTGGAAGGGTCATGTTGATGACATTGTTGGGAAAGCATACAGATCGTTACATGTCATAATGAGGCTACTTAAAGGATGCAACAAAGAATTAAAAGAAAAAAGTTACTTAAGTATGGTTCGTCCATTATTGGAATATGCAAACAGTGTTTGGGATCCTCACCAAGAATACCTAATAAAAGAAATAGATAGTGTGTAGAGGAAAGCAGCAAGATTTGTAACAGGGGATTTCAGGAGAAACAGTAGTATAGCAGAAATGTTAGAGGAACTTGAGTAAGAGAAGGGAGAAAACTAGACATATAGGATTATATAGAGCTTATACAGGGGAAGAAGTATGGGGAGAAATCCATGAGAGGCTTCAGTTGGAAAATAATTATATTGGCAGAACTGACCACAAGTATAAAATTAGAAGGAATTTTAGCAGAAGCGACTGGGGTAAATTTTCATTCATTGGGAAGGGCGTGAAAGAGTGGAACAGTTTACCAGGGGTAATGTTTTATCCTTTTCCAAAATCTGTGCAGGTATTCAAGAAGAGAATAAACAGCAACAGGGAAAATAAATGAAATGTTAGAGGGCATTCGACCAGTGCAGGCTATTGTAAATAAAAAATATGTGTTAAAAAAATTTAATTCCATCCCCTGGTCCATGGAGTTTGGACAGCCAAAGTAGGGGACTGCCTGTAGGGGTGAAGTACAGTGGGGATTTCGAGGGCCCTGGGACCGCTACGGTAGCTGTGAAGGCCCTTCAGGAACTCTGAAAAGTGGTGGCAAAAGGGGCTGTGGTTAAGACGCAGCAGGTCGTTATTTTACTTAGGTTCCAAAACGGGTAAAAAAAAAGTAAATAAATGCAATGTAAATTTTAATCATATACCAGTTGCGTAGTATTATTTGAAGTAATTCCACATACTGTAAATGAGTTGACTATGTAAGTATAGGAGATATTATAAATAGCATTTTGTAAACAATATAAATTTATTAAGAATGATCTGTTTGTTTAATAGAAAAAATTGTTAGCATATATTGTATATTATTGTATTCTAGAAATTTTTTTCTCTTGTTAATTTCAAATTTAGTGCTTGACAATAATGTATTTTAGTGTACCATTTGCCACCATTTGCAAATAAAGAGATTTTGATTTGATTTGATTTGAAGTTTATACAGAATTATAATCAAAACCATAAACATATATCTTTTCTCTTTCATTACAGATATACCAACAAGCCCAATTTGGAACATACGAGAACAATTCAAATTCTACATCACATTAGAAAGTGTTTATTCACCAACAAGTTTGTTCATGAACAATTCCCGTATTGACAACATAAAATTAATGCCAATACATTTTGTGCAAATGTTACTCCAGCAACATCGAAAACAAGTAAAATTTTCATAACATAGGCAATTATCAACTGTATAAAATTGTTAATATAGTTAACGAAGTTTCAACGACAATCATACAAGTCATGCAACATTGAATCATTACAAATTAACCAGATCTCAAAAGGTTTTTAAAAAATAATTTTAAAGGATGTTCACCAGATGAGTTTCGTCAATAAAATCTGAGACAAATATGTTTTAACTTAAAGACATAATTTTATTTTTATATTGTTATATGACTTGTAAAATATTATAAGATTTGTCAATCAGGTTTACAAGCTTAATCCAATAGAATAGATTCATGACCAACCTTAAGTAAATAATAATTGGCTGAGGATGCTCATGAAAAAGGAGCAAAACATGTACCATATCAACAATTTAGCAAATATGTAAGTTTTTATTACGTTTTTATTGTATTGAATTATAAGAATTTGTATCACTTCATCTTTCTATCCCCAAATGTCGAGCGATGATCTTCACAAACCATCGTACTTATGATCGCTCGCCGATTTCTTTTGATGTGTATGAAATCCCCATCGTTAATCAACATAAATATCTAGGATTATTAATAGATCATAAGCTCACATGGAAGCAGCATTTTCTCTACTTACGCACGTAAAGTGATAATTATATACATAAAATCTGTCACCCGTAGACACTGAGGAGCTGACCCGTGCGTGGCGCTATCACCGTACAGGTCCACTATAAGATCGCTCCTGGACTATGGAGCTCATATCTTTGACATGGCAGCGAGTACGAATTTGAATACTCTTAATATACACTGACTGACAGTGACAATGCAACACCAAGGAGGAGTGGTTCGAAAGGGATGAAAGTTGGGGAAAAAACAGAGACGGCACGGATGAATAATTGATGTTTATTTCAAACCGATATGCAGGTTACACAATGCGCACGGCATCGACTCAGTAGGATGTAGGACCACCGCGAGCGGCGATGCACGCAGAAACACGTCGAGGTACAGAGTCAATAAGAGTGCGGATGGTGTCCTGAGGGATGGTTCTCCATTCTCTGTCAACCATTTGACACAGTTGGTCGTCCGTACGAGGCTGGGGCAGAGTTTGCAAACGGCGTCCAATGAGATCCCACACGTGTTCGATTGGTGAGAGATCCGGAGAGTACGCTGGCCACGGAAGCATCTGTACACCTCGTAGAGCCTGTTTGGAGATGCGAGCAGTGTGTGGGCGGGCATTATCCTGCTGAAACAGAGCATTGGGCAGCCCGTGAAGGTACGGGAGTGCCACCGGCCGTAGCACATGCTGCACGTAGCGGTGGACATTTAACGTGCCTTGAATACGCACTAGAGGTGACGTGGAATCAAACGCAATAGCGTCCCAAACCATGATGCCGCGTTGTCTAGCGGTAGGGCGCTCCACAGTTACTGCCGGATTTGACCTTTCTCCACGCCGACGCCACACTCGTCTGCGGTGACTATCACTGACAGAACAGAAGCGTGACTCATCGGAGAACACGACGTTCCGCCATTCCCTCATCCAAGTCGCTCTAGCCCAGCACCATACCAGGCGTGCACGTCTATGCTGTGGAGTCAATGGTAGTCTTCTGAGCGGGCGCCGGGAGTGCAGGCCTCCTTCAACCAATCGACGGGAAATTGTTCTGGTCGATATGGGAACAGCCAGGGTGTCTTGCACATGCTGAAGAATGGCGGTTGACGTGGCGTGCGGGGCTGCCACCGCTTGGCGGCGGATGCGCCGATCCTCGCGTGCTGACGTCACTCGGGCTGCGCCTGGACCCCTCGCACGTGCCACATGTCTCTACGCCAACCATCTTCGCCACAGGCGCTGCACCGTGGACACATCCCTATGGGTATCGGCTGCGATTTGACGAAGCGACCAACCTGCCCTTCTCAGCCCGATCACCATACCCCTCGTAAAGTCGTCTGTCTGCTGGAAATGCCTCCGTTGACGGCGGCCTGGCATTCTTAGCTATACACGTGTCCTGTGGCACACGACAACACGTTCTACAATGACTGTCGGCTGAGAAATCACGGTACGAAGTGGGCCATTCGCCAAGGCCGTGTCCCAGCACAGCGGCGCATTTCACATCATGAGCATACCTCAGTGACGTCAGTCTACCCTGCAATTGGCATACAGTTCTGACCACTCCTCCTTGGTGTTGCATTTGCTGTGTCAGTCAGTGTATGTCCGAAGTACTGCGCACATATATAGGAGCTCTGAACTGAACACCTAGTAATGCACTTTTGGTGGAATCCTGCGAACCTCCCTTACATGTTCGTAGAAAAATGTTTGCTATGCAATATTTACTTTTAAAAATTTCTCTTACCAGGCACCCTTTAATCCCGAAACTGCAACTCCTCTATGCGTATTTTTCCAACCGGCGTCAAGGTTTGCGAAGACTGCGTGCTTTATATCATGCCTTCGATGCTTTAAAGTCGTTGCAAGATACCTACAGTACTGCAAAGCGTAACCTTAATACCCTACTTTTTACCGTATTCTGTTCTTCATTATCGGCCACAGAAAATTTGGCCTCGCCGCAGTAGATATTCTGCTGTCATACGTGCTCAGGAACCGGATCATTTGCCCGCTCAAAAGTTGAAACTTTCCTGTATCTCTCCAAGCATAGATATACAGGGTTATTCACCTAACATATTACACGAAAATAACTTCTAAACCATTAAAGATATCGCCATTCTATTTTCATATTCGTAAGTGGTACCCAGGGTCTTGTAAAATAACGTGATACTTAGTCTCATGAGGTGATTAATAACCGAGATATTGATACTAACTTCATATTTTTAAATGGAACGGCACAAATTCATGCAGCTGGCATAGAAGTACAACTGCGTACAAGTTCAAATATGTAATTATTTTCAAAATCGGACAATTAAGTTTTGAGATATAAATAAGAACAGCATGCGCGGTTTTGCTTGTTGCATCAGACGGCGTGAAGTTGGGCAAGGATATATTGACGCGGAAGCAGTTTCCTGCGAGTGAGTTCAGCCACAGAATGGATACAAGGCATCTAAGCACCTCGTACACGTGTGATGGGTGTGCAAAGTGTGTATGGCAGGCGAACTCATGACAGGACAGGGAGGGTTGATGTGTTTAAAAGGAATAAAATAAGTACTTTGGCTTGAAAGGACCATAACGAAAGCTATCATTTTCACTGGTTTTAGTGTACAGTTCATACTACTCTATGAGTTGAGAAATAAAAATTACACAAAACACCGGAAGAGCTCCTTCTAGAAAAGCAAATTAATAATGTCCGAAGTACATGATTAAGACACTTGAAGGAGCACAGAGATTAGTGATTGTTATTTCATTTCCGGGGCTTGAACATCGTGGTCGTCTAGCCCCATGTGCTTGGGGGTGTGTGTGTGTGTGTGCGCGCGTAAGTAAGGAATCGTCTCGACTTTTGCCAGGATAGCTGAGATGGGTAACGAACCCATATTATCTTCTCCGTTTTGCCCCACGAGGCTGAGTGTACCCCGTTCCAGCCCTCTAACCAGAATTAAATTGCTTATCAGAGCCGGGAATTGAACCCGGACCACCGCGGTGACAGCTACGAATGCTAGCCGCTATACGTGATTAAGAAACTCAACATGCTGCGGAGAAGAGTGGCTGTGTGTTATTTCATTTCCGGGGATGTGACAGCGTGGTCATGTAGCGACGTTTGCACACCTCGTTTTGTGCTGGGTTATTTCAGGCGAAGGAACAGTGTTGCCAATGCTGGATTATTTGGGTTGGGATGGGTTAGACATTAGGAGACAAACAGCTCGACTCCGCGGAGCTCAAGCGTGCATTCGGAAGAGCGCAGGTTCGAGTCCTGCCTCGCCCAACCTGAGTGATTTTCATAACGTCCCATGTTCAACACCAGGCAAATGCCGGATAGGTACCTTTGGGATAGGCCACGACCGACGTCCTTTCCAAATCCTTCCCATTCCCATCCGTGGAAAACGACTCTAAAATGAGCGCAACCTATTAAACATGGATTTCAAAAGAAAACAACTTTTATCTCCCTTCCCCGTTGTGTGTTTGCCAGTCATACAATAACGCTGCACACCCAGGGTATGTTACGGTGCATCACATTACGTTTACAGTACATTCCTGGTATCCGTTCTGTGGCTGGAATCAATGCCAGGAAGCTTTGCGTGCCAATACGTCCTTGGCCGACTGCACGCCGTCTGATGTGGCACGCAAAAGCCTAAATGCGGTTTTTATTGATATCTCAAAAAGTAACTGTCCGATTTTGAAAATACTTACATATTTGAACTTGTACTCAGTTAAACGTTCAGGCCAGCTGTATGAATTTGTGCCATTCTATTTAACAATATGGAGTTAGTATCAATATCTCTGTTATTAATCACCCCATGACACAAAGTAGCACGTTATTTTACATGACCATGGGTACCATTTACGACTATGAAAACAGAATGCCGATATCTTCAATGGTTTAGAAGTTATTTCCGTGTAACATGTTAGGTGAATAACCCTGTATATACAGACGGTGCCAAGAATTCCACTGGAGTTGGAGCCGCATTCTGTATACCATCTATAAATATCAAGAAACAATATGGTTTACCTAGTGATTGTTCGATCTTTACCGCGGAATTATTCGCTATCCAACAAGCTTTTACTTTCTATTCAGCAGCATGACTATAAACGAGTTACCATATATACGGATGCGCTGAGCTTGTTGCAGTCCCTAACCTCTTATGCTCTATCTCATAACTGGTATGTATTGAAACAGGAACGCCCGTACTTCAGTTTTGCGGAGAGCATGGATAACGCCAAGGCGTGTACGGTTCATGCTTTAGAGAGTACGAGAGAAGGGTAGTGAAATGAGTTCATATTTAAAGTGGAACTTAAAGTTTATTTTTAAAAATGCATTAAAATGTTATCACCTTTTACAAATGAATAGTTTGAATGTCCTCGAAGTTGTGGAGAAGGCGTCGTTCTGCGGCGTCGGCGCCGTCTCCCGTCGTCGGCGTCGTCCCACGTTGTCGGTGTCGACCCACGGCCGTTGTCAGCCCTTGATGTTGAAGGAGACTCGAACCTGGGGCGGTCGTCTGATGATAGTGCAGCGTGGAATAGTTTTTGAGTTTTATATTCCACTAAGTCCCATGAAAGGAGCAGAGAAATGTAAAATTTTCGCACTGAATGTCAATGGAATCTGATACGACACTTCTCTACCGCACTGCACTGCAAATTAAGGCGAGACACCGTTTACTGGCCGAATAGGTTCCACTATAAATGGTGTTGGACGCACATTTGAGAAGAAAGAGATGAATTCAAAGTCACAGTTCTGTGAGAATAATTAATATTGTTCGTGCAATAGTCAATATCGAACGTGAAGTGATAAGCAATGAAAATAATCTGGAACTTTTTGAGATACGATGGTTTTCCACTTCACTCAATCTCAGTGCAAAAGAAAATAAATTAAGTACTTCGGACACAGTCTCTGCACTGTTTGTAATGAGTACATGCAATGTCCTAGCACACACACTCGTAGAAATAAATTAAAGTTTCTGCGAAGACAGAAGGAAACAGTTTATGACAGAGTCTTGTAAAAGAGAACCAAGTTCTGTTACGACTAGAGTATTCGATCCCGGGGTCCCGATCGCTTTTCTATCCCGTAGTTTTCGGGATTAAGTTTTTCGGATGCAGGGATTTTCGGGTTTTCAAAATAGACTGCGTAAAGCGAAACTCTCAGTGCGTTATTTATGCATCTTTTCGGTGTATAAATGCCTGTTCTCGTTTAGCGCATGACTGTATTTTTCAACCCCTATGTGCGTGAAAGTCTGACCACAATGCGTGCATTAGTACTTTTCCTCTCCCGTGTGAGTGAGATGAGTGAATGCCTTACCGCACTTGATGCATAAGGCAGGGGTTTCTCCTCTATGTGCAACATCAAGGATGTTATAAAAAAAAAAAAGTTCGCAAAGTGGTTCTTGTTATCAAAAAAATATCCTTGAAGAATGATGCCATTCTTAAAAAATATGTGAAGATAGAGCGTGGCAAGAAGGTAAGTTTACTGCTTCATTACAAAACCAGATGGAACAGCCTGTACTGTAACGTAGTTTGTGCAATATCTTGAGAGCTTTCTCCACAACAAATCTTTCCATCACGGTTGTAAGAAATAAAAAAAGAAAAAATGCCAAAACGATACCTATGCATAGGCAACAGTGCGAAGTCGGTCACGCCAAAACAAGAAAAAGCAGAGTGGCTGGAAGCAGTACCTTGGCGAAAGGGGGGGGGGGGGATAATAGGAGAGGTTTACCGTGGTAGGTACCAACATCCAAATAATAATAATAATAATAATAATAATAATAATAATAACAACAACACCTTTTCAAAGAAATTCTTAGAGTGACCAAGTGTATTGGAACAGCAACTATTACGAGAATACAGTACGCACTGACATACTTGGAGAATACAGATCCTCAAAAAGCACAAGAGAGATAATTAAGCTAACCCTTTTTTGCAAAATTGAATTGGCCAATACACAAAGAGTTTAAAAAGGAACTGCCATGCACGACCTATCTTTTTTTTTTCTTCCAATAGTTATACAGATAAATATATCAGATAATACATTTCTTGACTAGAATTTTCTAAACTCTTTAAAAGAACGACTCCCTTTTTTGTGAATAGAATTGGGGTAAAAGTTTTATCACAATACACACCTTGCTAAACAAGGAGAATAAGCCCGAGCAAAACCCCGGACCATCACAAAGGCAAATAGCTCGGATCGCCGTTAGGAGGAAAAGTATTGGAAAAAGGAGTAACCCAACAAAAGTTTGACAAAATATTTTTACAAAATAGTTACTTTGAACACTATCTCAGATAACTCCGATCAACTTTGGAAGGAACAAGTATACTTTTACTATGAAGATCAAAAAATTATTTGGCCACATTAAAAAACAAACGAAGACGCCTCCAGGGCGCTCTAATATAAAAACCATATACACCGAAATAAAGGAAAAAAGGGTAGGGTAAAAAGAAGGATCAGCACAATAAGGATAAGTGAGGATGAAAAGAATGGAAACTCCGACTGCGTAATGGTTGAGAAAGTTCAGTCTGCCAATTTATGTTTTTCCGGAATCATCTAAGCTTGAGAAAGTTCTGTTTGATGATGTTCAGGCTCAGTCCACATCACCAATATTACAGCACTTAAAAAGCAAATAATCTCAATAAGTTTGAAGGTGGCAAGAAGCCAGGCTCGAAACAAGGCCTTGAAAATTTTCACAGCATGCCAACACGGGAATGCCAAAACAGGCCAAGTTAGGATTTTTAAACAAGTTTACTTAAAGAAATCCATCAGCTGGAAGGGAAGAAAATGGCCACACACATCAAGCCGTGCGAAGTCCGTAGCCTCCTCCACACACACACACTCTCTCTCTCTATATATATATATATTTACAGAAGATGATGCCAGTCTGCCCAAGACGGACCAAGGACCAAGGGGGATGTTGTCATTCCCCTTCCCGAAGGGAAGGGGCGGGCCACCTAGAAGGTAACGCCTTCTCTATGGCCAGGAGATTCGGCGGGTTTGGGGGATTGCTGGAGTTGGAAAAGAGGGACGGAGCTTTGTAATTGGTGAAGGAGTTGGGAGGAGGTCTCGACCTCTCGGCTAAGTATTTATTGATCTTTCAGTGTATATACAGTATTTTACAATATTTTACAATTTGGAGTATTTACATTTGATTTTTACTTTGGTTTATACAATGGTGTTTGTTCTTGTTCTTGTCTTCTTCTTCTTCCCTGTCTGATAGTATGTTTGTGTTCTGAAGGATATCCTTAACCCCCGGGTTTTTTTTATTGGGGGGTTATAAGGATATTTACAATGTGTGTTCCTAACTTGTGTGTGATCTGATTACATTCTGAATGCATTCTGTACAAGGATTTTATAATATATGGTTATTTACAATTATTTACATGTTCTGGTTACATTATCTACACAGGATTATTGAGGTTTTACAATTATTTACCTGCTCTGGATACATTATCTACACAGAATTATTGAAGTTCTTGCAGTATAATGTTATTTACATTATTACAACTGATTATTGTAGTTTTTTACAGTATATACTTCTTTACATTAAGTACAACTGATTACTGTGGGTTTTATAATGTGTATAATTTCCAATTGTTTGGTGACATATATTTGTTGGGTTATTCCTCTCGTCCTTACGATCAATGGGGTCTCGTGTTGCTGATATACCCTGCTTCTGTAACAAAATTGACACAAGTTAGTAACATTGCTTGGGTGTTTGTTGATTAGGGGGGGGGGGGGAAGAGCTCGGTGGGGCTCGTGGGTTTTGCTTGATGTCGATAATTGGGTGGGGGTTCGGGTTTTTGGGGGGTTATGGTGATTTGGCTGCTGGATTAGGCATCATAGCCTGTTCCTCTATGCATCGCCCCCATCAGGTGGGGGGAGGGATCGGTAGAGGTGGTATGGAGTTTGAATGAAGTGGGGATTGGGGGGAGGGTCTCCGCGGAGTAATAGGTTGAGGGATGGGTTATCCCGTTCGAGGGCTCGGCGGTAGGATCGGTGGAATTGGGTGAGGACGTAGGTGTCAAGTGGTGGGAAGGGGAATATTTGAAGGAGGTCGGCCGTGGGGTATCGGAAGGGGAGTCGGAGTGCATGGCGGACAGTGCGGCGTTCTATGGAGAGTAGGGGTTGGTACAGGTTCGGGTGGGATTTGGCAACGGCTGCCCAGGTGATGAGGCCATAAGTGATTTGGGGTCGGACAAAGTATTTATAGGTATGCAGGAGCAGTGAGGTTTTTAGGCCCCACCGGGTCCCTGCCAGGCGGCGCACTAACCGAGCTCGGGTGGCGGTTTTGGATTTTAGGTATTGGAAATGGGGGCGGAATGTGAGATGTTGGTCAAAGAGGATGCCGAGGAATTTGAGGGTGGGTTGGGTTTGGATGGGGGATCTCCGGATCTGGAGTTGAAGGTTGTCTGGGTTACGGGATATACTGGTTTTTCCCCGTCTTCGTCGGAATAGGATGGATTCGGTCTTTTCAGGGTTGAGTTTTAGGTGCCACTGGTCGCACCATGTGAGGAAGGAGTTGAGGTAAGGTTGGACTGTGCGGCTTATAGCTTGGACGGAGTGTAGGGGGGCTAGGATGGCGGTGTCATCTGCGAACTGTAGGAGTTGGATGGGGGGGGGGAGGTTGAGGGATGTCAGCCACAAACAGGATAAATAGTAGTGGGGAAAGGGGTGAGCCTTGCGGGACGCCTAATGTGAGGGGAAACGTGGGTGAGAGTTGGTTCCTGATGGAGATTTGGGTTGAGCGGTTTGTGAGGTAGGAGGAGATGAATCGGACATAGGAGGTGGGGATGGCGAAGTATCTGAGTTTGAATAGGAGGGCGGGGTGCCAGACGGAGTCGAATGCGAGCTGGAAGTCGAAAGTGATTAATAGGGTGGGGCGTGCTCGGTTGAAGTTGTTGGCAGTTGTTTGGACAAGTCTGAGGAGTTGGTCTTCGGTGGATAGTTTTGGGCGGAATCCGAATTGGGATGTGGGTAGGAGGTGGTGGGATTGTAGATGAGGGTGAAGGCGGCGGACTAGGATTTTGTCTAGGATTTTTGCTAAAACTGTGATAAGGATAATGGGGCGGTAGGAGCCTAGTTCGGAGGGTGGTTTGCCTGGTTTGGGAAAAAGGAGCATTGTGGTGTGTTTCCAGGGTGTGGAGTAGAACCCAGTGCAGAGGATATAGGTGTATAGGTCAGCCAGTAGGGATAGTAGGTTATGGGGTGCGTGACGGATGTGAAGGTACCGGGTTTTGTCAGGTCCTGGAGCGGTGTTCCGGGATTTGGAGAGGACCGACTGTATTTCTGCCGGGGAGATAGGTACGTCTAGGGCGTGGTTCGAGAGGGTATGGTTGTTGGAAGGTGTGAGTTGTGGGGAGGAGGCGTGGTTTAGGTATAGATCAGTGTTGGTTCTATCGAAGTGGGGGTCTCCGTGGGTGTTGAAGCGTTGGTGGAAGTATTGAGCAAAGGCTTCCAGTTTTTCCTCGGTGTTTGCTGGAGCTATGCCTCTGTGGATGATGGGGTATCTGGGTGTGGGTTTGGTACCGAGGAGGTTGTTAAGTTTGGCCCAGAATTTAGCGGGTTGGGTTTTTAGGGAGTCTAATTTGGAGCAGGTTTGTGCCCAGGAGCGGCGGGTGTGGGCTGTTAGGTAATTGCGGATAGTTCGAAGGATTTGGCGATGGAGGCGTAGGAAGTAGGGGTCTCGGGACCGCATGAATTCTCGGTGGTAGGAGTGGGATAGTTTTTGGAGGTGTACGAAACGGGGGGGGGGGGAGTCGGGGTTGGGAGGGGGAGTGGAGAGTTAAGGGGATACTGGATTCGGATGCTGTGGTTATGGCGGAGAGGATAAATGTGTTCATGTTATCAACGGATAGTTGGTCGGTCTGAAATGGAGGGGGGTTCTCGAGTGCTTGGTTGAGTGAGGCTTGGTAGGCGGGCCAAGCAGTCCAATATATACACGCTCGGAAGCGAAGACCAGTTCATTCGAGAAAGATCATGTGACGTGGCAGGTGACATAGTAGGTGCGAGGCAGACAGAAAGACAGCAGTCAGTAGGGATGGGCTGCGAACGGAGTCGCGAAGAGTCGAGACTGCTACCTCTGGAACCGACACTCTCGACTCCAGTGTCGACTCCACTGATGCACTAACGCCATCTAACAAGTATTATCGGAACTGCTTGGAATTATAGTTCCACGTTCGTCCCTTGGTAACTCGTGATACGATGAATACAAGATGATTATTTAGCCAGCAAACATTAAATATTGTTTCGAGATTTTATCATCGTTATTGTTAATGTTGTAGATCTATTTTGACGACGATGATGATAATGATGACGATAATAGTAGTGGTAATAATAATCCGACAGTATACGTTTACATATTCGCCAATATCAACTTCAATCAGTCCAACCCCGCGGTGTAGGGGGCAAAGCGTCCGCCTGTCACCCGGCGGCTTCCGGTTCGATTCTCGGTCAGGTTAGGTTTTTTAATTGTAAATGATTAATATCCCTGACCTGAGGCATAAAACAGACAAAAAGAAGCGAGTGTTTAGAGTATAATTTTACAACAAATATTTTACCAAACATTACCACCGCAGTCTAGGGAGGCCCCGGGATCGATTCCGGTCTGGTCAGGGATTTTTACTTGTATCTCAGGTTTCTTGATGATGGTGCGGTAGAGACCGGGTCTAGAAAGCCAAGAATAACGGTCGAGAGGATTCGTCGTGCTGAACACACGTCACCTCGTAATCTACTGGCCTTCGAGCTGGGCAGGGGTCACTTGGTAGGCCAAGGCCTACCAGGGCTGTCGCGAAAAGGGGCTTTTGTGTATAATAATAATAATAATAATAATAATAATAATAATAATGCAACAAGACTTCACGTGGTCCTTGAATTATAATGAAAACCTACAACCTGTTTTACAGTCAGTGACCGGGTCAGGAATGGAATGAATGAAGCCGCCATCCTGCGGCGAGGATAGAAATTGTACCGGCTGCCGAGGCCTGCTGCACTCCTCTGGGGCAATGAATGACTGACTGACAGATGAAATGAAATGAAGTTGGAGAGTGTTGCTAGAATGAAAGATGACAGGGAAAACCGTAGTACCCGGAGAAAAACAGATTTCACGTGGAGTGACCGGGATTTGAACCACGGAATCCAGCGGTGAGAGGCCAACACGCTGCCGCTTGAGCCACGGCGGCTTTTGGTGGTTTGGTGTATTATTATTATTTAATCTCCAAAGTGCTGTGAACCCTATTTTACCATAAGGTATGTTAGGGTTGTAGTTTGTACAAAATATACAATTTCTCTGATAAAATTCAAAATACATAAACAGCAAAATAGACATGAACTGTTCGAATTATGTTAGTGGCTTTACTCATATTAGATTTGTTTTCATCGTTCATGTGCAATTCATAATGATTTACCATCGATATCTGTTTATCAATTTCCTGATCACGACAAGTAAAGACGTGAAATTAAATGTCCGTGGTCTACTATGCCGATACTTTCTGACTTGACGCGTTTAATTTTATTTCAACTACACCATTACGCTCGTCGTCTTCGTTAACGATACCGTACTTCACTCTACAATACTCTTAAAAAACCCAATGGGCAAATGAGCAGCAACATGTATGACATTTCATGCTATTTTCCGCGCCTCGACACGCAAGCGGCCCCGCAATGAGAGTCAATTTCGCTTGGAGTCGTGAGGCTTCATGCGAAGCGACCGTGCGGCCCCGCAGTGCGCATCAGTTAACTTGGAGTCGAGAGGCTTCATGCGAACCGAGACCGGTGTTCGGAGTTGATGGAGTCGACGCTCTCGATTCCGGGCTTCAGTCGTGCCCATCCCTAGCAGTCAGTGTGTCGAGAAATGTCGGAGGGTAACGACAGGTGAGCAAAAAGTAAGGTAATTCTGATGATACGAAGAAGTATTGATAACCAGAGCAGATAATAATAATAGCGTATAGTCCTGTAGAAACATAAAATTGTAGAGTATGTGGAGATGTACATGCGACGAAGTTTGCAGAAACTCATAGAACGTCGAACGAGAGGTTATGGCAGTAGCACGTTACAGTACATTATGTTCGAGCGTTTTGCCTTCTTGAAATTTAGCGTCTAAAGGCCGGTCTCCACTGATTAACATTTAACAACAACATGTTAAATGTTGAATACTATTTCATTTAACATTGTGTCCACACTTAATAAACATGTTAAACTTGACTTTCTTTGTTTATATATAGGTAGTTCATCATATCAATTTGCGGTAATACATTTGGGTGGTGTCTAGTATTTTCAAACAAAGAAAATTGACTCAGATGAAGAGGATTTGGCCTTTGTTATTACCACTGTTGCTTCTTGTTATGATTTAGAAATGCAGTTATTAGATACATTTTCTCCCCTCATCCTGCTCATTGCATCAAAAGCGAACCTCTTTGAAGTATAAACTTCGTCCGCTCCCGACCTCCGACTTTTTCTGATATATATATATATATTTTTTGGCAATACTCCACTGTACTGGGAGCGGAGGGACGCTAGTTTTTTTATGCACTCGCAGGAATAATTATAGATAATTTAGAGTTCCTGGAAACTGTTCGCTTTATCTCTGTATTCCTTTGATGAGACATTCCACAAACAAGGCCTTTCTATTATGTCATTAAGTCCAAAATAATCTTGCTCCACTCCATTTCTGACTATAAATTTTACTATAGTGCAGAGAGAACGACACACGTGCGCGTACCGGTACTGTATTTGTAGCTTATAACAAAGAGAATGAGTGTTGCGGAGTGTTGTAACTATAATCCTCCTTCACGAGAAACACGTCGTTTGCGTCGTCTGGCTATATGTTTACATGGAAACGGCAAGGAAGTTGCCGAAGCTGTGCCAACATCTCACGAACAACGAATTGACTTGACATGTTTTCCACTTGGAGCGGAAAACACGCCAACATGTTAAAAGTGTTAACCTCAACATTCTGAGTTAACATGCAAAGTCAATTGGAAGACACAATCACAATATACATGTCAATTGTAACATGTTAAATTTAACATGTTGGTGTTAAATGTTAATCAGTGGAGACCGGCCTTAAGAGGTGCTTATAGATTTGAATAATCCAGTGCAGTGGAAAGAGTCCGATTTCGAGCTCATCGATGAAATAATTAAAGTCTTGGCTCCAGTCAAATTAATAGAAGCACTCTGTCCCAGTGATGCGTATTTATGCACAGCTGATGCTGCCCTTAAGTTCCTTTTTAAGCAGTTAAATGACAATAGCTCAGAGTTGCTTCTAAATTCAAGATACGAGTACATTTACAAAAGCGCATGAAAGATCGCCGAAGAAATGAGTTGAGTGGCGTATTATGCTACCTACAAAATCCTCATAGTGACAATCTGGTGTTGGCGTTCGATTATGAAATAAAGCATTCCTTTTCAGTCCGAGCAAAGTCCTGATAAAAAACCAGATTGTTTTTTTAATTGAGAGATTAAATGGTTAAAAAATGACAAAGAGGAAGAAAAAAATATGCAAGTCGAGCCTACAAATACAGAAAAAAGTTATTTGACTCTCAAAGAAAAGCTTCAGCTCGAAATAGAAAACAGCATTAAATGAAAATGAATTTTCCTGAATTGTTAAGAAGGAAATGAACCTATACGAGTCTTCAAATTCTACTCTGAGCTATAACCTAGAGCAGGTTTATAAGTAAGTATTTACAAACGATTCCTCCAAATTCCATCGAACCTGAACGCGCTTTCTCAGCAGCTGCATATATGTGCAACAAATTGAGAAGCAGGCGTGATGATGAGACACTGGACGCGTTGTTATTTCTCAGATCATATTTTCGCAATTCACATTAGAATGTTCCTATTAAGTTTTCTTTATATTTACGAGAAATGTGACTGATAAATCTTATTTTAAATACTTTTTGCTAAGAAAATGTCTACCTACTTATTATGTTGTTACATGAAAGTCGTCTATTTAGTCTATTTCCGAGAGATCGTTGTTAATTTCCAAAGTTTATTTGCATAGTTTGTTACATAAGGATTTTTTAATTTATGTAAGTTTAAAGAGATCTCGCTGATTCTTGGAAAATAATAATTTTAACATAGAGACTGAATCATTTTAAATCTGGTTAGTCTGACTCTAAGTCTGATTAGTTAGAGTGATTAGATTAGCTAGGTGTATACCGCAAAATATGTTGACCTTGTCTCAGTTTCTATTTGCTGATTCAACAGCTGATTTCTGTAAGATTTCCTTATTTTTTATTTGTAACCTTCAATCCCGGGATCCCGGGACTGACCAAGTGTAACCCCGAAATCCCGGGATTAGAAATAAGGGCCGGGATCGAATTCCCTAGTTACGACTCAGTCTCAACAAAAATCACGTGATTTCTCAGAGGTAAAATTTGCACTGAGGCACAATATTACACGCAAATTTAGACACAGTCTTGATGAGGGCAATTAACATAGTCCCTTGAAAGAAATAAAGGTACCGTATTCCAAGAATCAGCACTGTCCTTGAAAGGGAATATCGGCACAGTTTTATGAAAGTAAATGTTACCACAGTTCTGTGAAATGGATTGACAGTCTTTTAAAAATGAAGGTTGGCACAGTTTTATGAAAAGAAAAATGTCGACACTGTCTTTCTCACGGACTGATTGACACAGTCTTTGAAAGAAAAGTAGGCACTGTCCTTTACGGAACAAAGTGACACTGTCCATAAAAGAATTGTTCTTTCACTAGGGCACAATTTTTACGAAATAGCCTAACACAGTCTCTTGTAGAGGAAACAACTAAAGCACAATCTTTATGCCCTAAGTCCTTTAAGCACAGCTTCAAAATATCAAGTGATTACTATACAATCTCTTCAATTACACAATTAACAAAACGAAATGATGTTACTCAGCTCGACGGAGCGATATTATCCTTGAATAAGGTTTCTCTTACACGCGAACTTAGAGTCCACAGAGAAGGCTTTCAACACCAGTATTACGTACTTTCGAACCACGGTCCTAAGCCGGACAGAGTAACAAACCGTATCACATAGCGAGGCGACTGGTTCACGACGATGTGCTCGCTCGCACACACAGACACACTCAAGACTGGCGACCTCCTTTTATTGCAGTAGATAAAGTAACGGGTTCAGGCGCCACCACCGCCACCGGCTCTCTGCAGAGGCCTCCACCGTCACACGCTCTCGGGAGAGGCCTCCTCCTCACGCTGGCTAAGAGCGCGAACCTAACCTCACATCCGCCATCTTGGAGGGGCTCAACCTAACGTTTTATGCGTAAGAGAGCTAGCCTAACCTTATGGAAGGGCCTAGCCGGATGCCCTTCCTGACGCCTAAGAGCGCTACCCTAACCTCACATGCACTATCTTGGAGGGGCTTAACCTAACTTTTTGCGTAAGAGAGCTAACGTAACCTCATGGAGGGGCTTAACCTCAGTTTTACGGCCGGCTGCCCTTCCTGACGCCAAAGAGTGAGCTTAACCTTACACCTGCTATCTTGGAGGGGCTTAACCTAACTTTTGACGCACAAGACAACAAGCCTAACCTCATGGAAGGACCTAACCTCAGTTTTACGGATGGATGCCCTTCCTGACGTCAATTGCACAAGATGGCGGCTATACATGGCTCCTTATGAGACACCGCCTAACCTCACATCCGCTATCATAGAGGGGCTTAACTTAACTTTTAACACACAAGACAGCAAGCCTAACCTCATGGAGGATCTTAACCTCAGTTTTAGGGCCAGATGCACTTCTCGACGTCCATTGCACAAGATGGCGGCTATAGATGACTCCTTATGAGACGCATTAAGGGTGCTTGGCAAGAACTTTTGACATGCAATGCAGCAAGCCTAACCTTATAGAAGGACCTAACCTCAGTTTTACGACCGGATGCCCTTCTCAACGCCAATTGCACAAGATGGTGGCTATACACGACTCCTTATGAGACGCCTTAAGGGTGCTTGCGCAAGATGATGGCTGATATACATAGGCTCTTATGAGGCCCTTGGGATGCTTGCGCAAGATGGCGGCTATACATAGCTCCTTATGCGGCACCTTACGGGCGCTTGCGCAAGATGGCGGCTGGTCTTATGAGACGGCTTAAGGCTGCTTGCACAAGATGGCTTGAGACCCCCTAAGGATGCTTGCGCAAGATGGCGGACACACGATGGCGGCTATACACGGCTCCTTATGAGACACCTTAAGGGTGCTTGCGCAAGATGACTGGTGCTCTTATCAAGAAAGCTAGCTTAGAGGCTGACGTACCGTGCTGGTTCGATTCATTAAATTTGGGGCTTAAATGCAAAATGTTAAATATCTCGAAAACGGTGCATCGTAGAGCAAAACGGATAAAAATTTTCTGCCCAATGCGTACGTTCGCAGCATAAGGAACGTGATAGCATAAGAAAAAAGTAGTCTAATGATGAGATCAACGGTTCGGTTCCTACCTAAGCCCTTTGGCATTTAGTCAGTTTTAGCTTGTATTGAAGCAAGTTTTCGTAACTTGATTAGGTCTTGCTATGGCAGAGATTATAACATGCTGTGCTGGTTCGATTCATTAAATTTGGGGCTTATATGCAAAATGATAAATATCTCGAAAACGGTGCGTCGTAGAGCAAAACGGACAACATTTTTCTGCCAAATACAGTACTTCGGTTCGCAGTATCAGGAACATGATGGCATAAGAAAAATGTAGTCTAATGATGAGATCAACGGTTCGGTTCCTACTTAGACCCTTTGGCATTGACTGCTATCTAATTCTACAAGATGACGGCTATACATAGCTTCTTATGAGACTGCTTAAGGGTACTTGTACAAGATGGCTGCTGCTTATATGAGACGCCCTAAGGGTGCTTGCGCAAGATGGCGGACACAAAATGGCGGCTATACATAGCTTCTTATGAGACTGTTTAAGGGTGCTTGCACAAGATGGCTGCTGCTCTTATGAGACGCCCTAGGGATGCTTGCGCAAGATGGCGGGTATACACAGCTCCTTATGAGATGGCCTAGGGGTGCTTGCACAAGATGGCGGGGGTTCTTATGAAGAAAGCTAGCTTAGAGGCTACTGCGCAAGATGGCGGCTGCTGTTATGCATGCGGTAGAGGGCAATTTGAAACTCCACGTGCTCTTCAAATCTACATTCTTTTTAACAAGCTGTCATCTTTAATCAACAAAGCACCGTGCTGCTATCTTTATCGTAGTAGTGGACAATTTCTACGTGACAGCTTAGGGCGTCTCATATAAGCAGCAGCCATCTTGCATCGCTAACCTTAGTGCTACCCTCTTTAGCTACTTACCTTTGAAATGTGGTGGCGCACAATTTGAAAAATTCCACATGCTTTTTGACAGCAACCATCTTTAATCAACAGAGCACCGTGCTGCTATCTTTAGCTACTACTTTTGAAATGTGGTGGCGGCAATTTCTACGTGCTCTTGTTTGGAAACAAACGCACGTACTTTTTGACAAGCTGACAGCAGCCTTCTTTAATCAACAGAGCATCATGCTGCCATCTTTATCGTAGTAACGGGCAATTTGAAAAATTCTAAACAGCTGTCATCCGCCATCTTTAATTAACAGAGCACCGTGCTGCCATCTTTAGCTACTACCTTTGAAATGTGATGGCGGCAATTTGAAATTGTATCCAGCTGCCATCGTTAATCAACAGGGCACCGTGCTGCTATCTTTAGCTATATACCTTTGATAGTGATGGGCAGTCTGAGACGAGGTCTCGAGATTTCTCGAGACTAGCGCAAGCATTATTTCTCGCGAGAAATTTCGAGAAATCTCGAGAGCGTTGTCCCCACAATGTCCGGCGAGCAGCGTGTCGCAGGCCTGCAGGTAGTCGGAGCTGAATGTTGTTTGTTCCGAATATGCGAATAGCCAACCACGGGCCTTATCATTTTCGTAAATACGTGTCAACAAGCGACTAGGGCGTTCGTTTATACCGAGGTCTATTTTGACGAAGTATAACATAATTATAAAGCATACGCATTCGGGCATTGTATGCACTGGTAGGTACACGAATGAGTGGTTTAAGTACAGAACCTGACGGCTACTGTAGGTACACGTAACTGGATACTAGAGGCGTGCATTATTCGAACTCGAGACGAGGCAAGACGCGCCTTGCTGCATATGCAACCACCATTATGCATGAGTGGAATGTGCAATCTAAATTGCTATCGAGTATTCGCGTCATAATTAGGTAGGTACTTCGATATATGACGGTGCAATGTGAACTGTGTCTAATTGTACGCGACAACTTGAAGACGATGTCCGAAACGCAACGTAAGTCGTGGATGTCGGTTATTTTTAAGAGATGTCACATAGCAAGCCCACTGTGTTGCTTATTCAAAAGAAGTAAATTACATCGGCAGAAATACTTCTGGGATGATCCGGCACTTACAAACGCATAATATCAATGAAGACCGGGCGAGTTGGCCGTGCGCGTAGAGGCGTGCAGCTGTGAGCTTGCATCAGGGAGATAGTAGGTTCGAATCCCACTATCGGCAGCCCTGAAGATGGTTTTCCGTGGTTTTCCATTTTCATACCAGGCAAATGCTGGGAACTTTACCTTAATTAAGGCCACGGCCGCTTCCTTCCAACTCCTAGGTCTTTCCTATCCCATCGTCGCCATAAGACCTATCTGTGTCATTGCGACGTAAAGCCCTTAGCAAAAAAAAACGAAATCAATGAAGGGGATTCGTCACAGAACACCTCCGGCGCGGTCTGAATCACAAGAAACTACCCTGCCGACAACGATTGTGAGGCATCCAGGTAGGATTACATCCTAATAACAATCATTAACAAATTATAGGGGTTATTCAGCTAAGACGTCCACCTGACAACTCGTGAACTGTTGAAGATACTGGCATTCTTTATTCACTTTCGTTAATGGTAAGGAGCTCATAGTTCAACATGCAGTGCTTTCATAGGATTTTAACAAAATTTATCGTCACACATGTTTTCATGTGAGAACTGCTGATAACTATCAAGCTTACGCTCGTAGTTACTGGGACGTCGCACAGCTCGCAGCACACGAGAATCGGTCTCGAGAGCGTTGCCCATCACCCCTGTTACACGTTCCACTCATGTGTAATGGGGGTTACATATGTAGCAAAGCACATCTTCCCCGTCTCAGGTTCGAATAATGCACGCCTCTAGTATCCAAGTAGGTGTACATCCTATGTACAGTTATTAACAAAGTATGCATTGTTATTCACCTAAGATGTCCACCCCAAATAAGTCATGAACAGTTTAAGATACTGACATTCTGTTTCCACTTTAGTTAATGGTATTAAGGGGTTCATAGTTGAACATGCAGTACTTTTCCAGGCGTTTGACAAAATGTATTGGCTCACACGTTTTCATAAGAGAACGTTATTTCACGCAATAACTGCCAATGATATACTGTCAAGTTTACAGTCGTACTTACTAGTACGTCGCACAGTTTGCGCTACAGGAGGATCGGTCTCGGGATTCTCGCGAGTCTCGAGATCTGCGACGTCTGTCTCGAGAGTCTCGAGCGAGAGCGTTGCCCATCATCAACCTTTGAAAAGTGGTGGCGGGTAATTTGAAAAAAAATCCGTTCGCTATCATCAACTTTAGTGCATACGTGAACCTAACCTCTCATCTACCATCTTGAAAGAGACTATCCTTAGTTTACGACAAGATACCCTTCCCGACGCTAATTAGCACTTAGAGGTTACTACACAAGATGGTGGCTGCTGTTCTGACCTTCTCATCTGTTAAGGTACAAGTTTGAACATGCATTGCGAAGGCTAAAGTGAGCACGTGCTGCGGTGATGACGTTATCGTACATGTTTAGACTTGATCGTTTTCTCAAGAGTAAGGAGGCAAAGGAATGCAATAAGTATGCATCATGAAAGCAAGAGTGTGCATGTGCTGCAGCGATGACGTCATCATAGTTGTGCACGTTTAGATTTGCTGATTACAAAAGAAGTGAATGAAGCATAACAAAACTAGAATCGAACACTGTACTCGATGTCGTTAACTTCAACATGCGTTTAGAACATTGTTTGATGTGTCCAGATCATTAAATAAGTAATAACAAGACTAGAATCGAACACTGCACTCGACACAGCATGTGTTTAGAAAATGTCAGGGATACCTTTATTCTAAGAACATCAGATTGCCGCACATTCCTTGTGGGGCTAAAGGGCTAGGGTGCCTCTCCTCTCTTTATCCGGGCTTGAGACCGGCTCTACATCTAGAGGCGGAGTTAACACCCTAAGGAAGGGAGAATGTTGAAAAATAATCTATACGAATATAGCTACTCGATCGACTATATACTATAGAAGGTTGACTTAGGTGAGGGTAAGCGCTGGGATTGTAGGAAGGTGTTTAAGCTGTTGCACTGTCGAGAGAGAGCTATTACTTAATAATACCTACATGACGTATTTCAAAAATATCTGCTTTGTAGTGTGTCTAACCAGCATCATGATAGGATCTTAGCAGTTGCAAACGTTTTACGAGTACGTTGGGTCTTTACCGTATCTTATGTCTAGATAGGGTACCGGTAACAGAGGCTTGTTTTGAACTTTGAGTCTATATGCAGACAGTTGATGTGTAGGGACTTGTTTTGATGTAATACGTGCTTCAGCAGTAGCGTTTCTAGGAACAAACTTAACTTGTCTAAGCATTTAGCTTCGTTGGTAATCTTTGAGTACAGTAGTTCTTGCAAATTTCATTTCTGTTGTGCTTAGTAGTGACATACGGTACGGTACTGGTATCGTAATTAGGATACGTCTGAAAGTAGTTTAAAAATTACTGTAGTGTACTGTACAGTAGTATACGAGTAATATCCTATTAGAATTTAGTGTGCTTATTTTATTATTGTAAAATATTTGTGTAGTACTGGTGTAGTAGAGGTATCCGTAGAAACTCTTACTAAAATATTGTTGAAATTAGGATAGGCTTAATTGCAGTTTGGAATTGTGTGGTTCATGTGTATTACTTTCGATATTCAGTAATTAACAGCAGTTTTTATCCTGTTAGGGGTTGTAGGATTAAAAAAATAGAGCACGACTAAGTAGTATTGTAGTGTAGTCGTATATTAATTACCTTATTGTTGTGTACTATCCCAGACAATATATCCCTCCGTAAAGAATGGCTAAGGAGCGCGAGTGTACTTATTGTGGGTGTGGTGAGGCATTGAGGGGTATGAGGGAGGAGTTGGAAAGTTTGAGGGAGATAATTAGGATTCTCACAGAAGATAGGACTCCCTCAAACAATGTACAGGTTACAGTAGGTGTACAAGAGGGAGGTTAAGGAAAGGGAGGAGTTGTAGAAGACAGGTGGTCTAATGTTCTAAGGCGAAGGAGATTGCAGGCCAAGGGCTCTATTCAGGATCAGAATTCAGGACAGGTGTCTGTGCGAAATCGGTACGAGTCACTCCAGGTAGAACAACAGAGGGAAGATGAGGGACAGGGAACTGTTGCTGAGATGCATGGAAGTAGGAGGAAGGGAAAAGGTAGGAAAGGGAAATGTAGAGTAGAGGATAGGAAAAGACACGTGGTACAGGGTCATGGGAAGGAGAAAAGGGAGGAGGAAGTAGCTTCTGCAGATATCAGCAAAGATAGGGCTGACCAGGAGGGGAGGGGATCATATGAGGTGGGTAGGGTTGAGGCTCTGGTCATGGGGGATTCCATCGTTAGACACGTGGGGAAAGTGTGTGGAGGAAAGGGAACCAGGGTAGAATGTTATTCAGGAATTAGGTTGAGGCAGATGTTGAGGAAAGTAGAAGAGAGGGAGGAGGGGAAGGAGAAGGTGGTAGTGTTTCACGTTGGTACCAACAACGTAAGGCAAGCTGATATAAGTACCAACATAGTTGGAGATGTGTGGGATCTGGTAAATGCAGCACGGGTGAAGTTTAAGAAAGCAGAGATTGTTATTAGTGGAATACTGTGTAGGAGGGATACTGACTGGAGGGTGATTGGGGATTTAAATGAGACTATGGAGTGGGTATGTGGGAAACTGGGAGTGAAATTTCTAGATCCTAATGGGTGGGTAGGAGATAGGGATCTGCGCTCGGATGGCCTTCATTTAAACCGCAGTGGTACGTATAAGTTAGGAAATTTGTTTGGAAGGGTAATAGGGAGGTACATTCAGGGAAACGGGATGGCCTAGGGAGCGGTGATAAGGGGACAGGGAACTGGAAATCAAGTAGGGATGACATAAAATTGTTAGTGTTGAACTGTAGAAGTATTGTAAAGAAAGGAATAGAATTAAGTAATTTAATAGATATATATTTACCAGATATTGTAATAGGAGTTGAATCATGGCTTAGAAATGATATAATGGATGCAGAAATTTTCTCACGGCACTGGAGTGTGTATCGTAGAGATAGGATAGGAAAGGTGGGAGGGGGAGTTTTCATTCTGGTGAAAGAAGAATGTGTAAGCTACGAAAAAGTTAAAGATGAGACACATGAAATTCTTGGTGTAAGGCTCATTTCTAAAGATAATAGGCAACTTGATATATTTGGAGTGTACAGATCGGGAAAGGGTAGCACTGATGCGGATTCGGAATTATTTGATAGGATAGTCAGCTATGTGGGAAACGACATGGAAAGAAATGTGATTGTAGCGGGAGATCTGAATTTGCCAGATGTAAATTGGGAAGGAAATGCGAACGACAGGAAGCATGACCAACAAATGGCAAATAAGTTAATATGGGAAGGACAGCTGATTCAGAAAGTGATGGAACCAACCAGAGGGAAAAATATCCTGGATGTGGTGCTGATAAAACCAGGTGAGCTCTATAGGGAAACTGAAGTAATAGATGGTATTAGTGATCATGAAGCTGTTTTTTGTGGTAGTTAAAAATAAAGGGCGATAGAAAGGAAGGTCTTAAAAGTAGGACTGTTAGGCAGTACCATATGGCTGATAAAGCAGGTATGAGGCAGTTTCTAAAAAGTAACTATGATCGGTGGAAAACGGTAAATAAAAATGTAAACAGACTCTGGGATGGGTTTAAAGAAATTGTTGAGGAATGCGAAAACAGGTTTGTACCTTTAAGGGAGGTAAGGAATGGTAAAGACCCACCTTATTATAATAGAGAAATAAAGAGACTAAGACGGAGGTGCAGACTGGAAAGAAATAGAGTTAGAAATGGCTGTGGAAGTAAGGAGAAATTGAAGGAACTTACTAGAAAATTGAACCTAGCAAAGAAGGCAGCTAAGGATAACATGATGGCAAGCATAATTGGCAGTCATACAAATTTTAGTGAAAAATGGAAGGGTATGTATAGGTATTTTAAGGCAGAAACAGGTTCCAAGAAGGACATTCCAGGAATAATTAATGAACAAGGGGAGTGTGTATGTGAGGATCTTCAAAATGCAGAAGTATTCAGTCAGCAGTATGTAAAGATTGTTGGTTACAAGGATAATGTCGAGATAGAGGAAGAGACTAAGGCCAAAGAAGTAATAAAATTTATATATGATAACAATGACATTTACAATAGGATACAAAAGTTGAAAACTAGAAAAGCGGCTGGAATTGATCAGATTTCTGGGGACATACTAAAGACAATGGGTTGGAATATAGTACCATATCTGAAGTACTTATTTGATTATTGTTTGGTCGAAGGAGCTATACCAGATGAATGGAGAGTTGCTATAGTTGCCCCTGTGTATAAAGGAAAGGGTGATAGACATAAAGCTGAAAATTACAGGCCAGTAAGTTTGACATGCATTGTATGTAAGCTTTGGGAAGGCATTCTTTCTGATTATATTAGACATGTTCGTGAAATTAATAACTGGTTCGATAGAAGGCAATTCGGTTTTAGGAAAGATTATTCCACTGAAGCTCAACTTGTAGGATTCCAGCAAGATATAGCAGATATCTTGGATTCTGGAGGTCAAATGGACTGTATCGCGATTGACCTGTCTAAAGCATTTGATAGGGTGGATCATGGGAGACTACTGGCAAAAATGAGTGCAATTGGACTAGACAAAAGAGTGACTGAATGGGTTGCTATATTTCTAGAAAATAGATCTCAGAGTTAGAGAAGTTGAAGCTTTGTCTGACCCTGTAATAGTTGAGAGGGGAGTTCCTCAGGGCAGTGTTATCGGACCTTTATGTTTTCTTATATATATATAAATGATATGAGTAAAGGATTGGAATCGGAGGTAAGGCTTTTTGCGGATGATGTTATTCTCTATAGAGTGATAAATAAGTTACAAGATTGTGAGCAACTGCAACGTGACCTCGAAAATGTTGTGAGATGGACAGCAGGCAATGGTATGATGATAAACGGGGTTAAAAGTCAGGTTGTGAGTTTCACAAATAGGAAAAGTCCTCTAAGTTTTAATTACTGCGTTGATGGGGTGAAAGTTCCTTTTGGGGATCATTGTAAGTATCTAGGTGTTAGATAGATAGATAGATAAGAAATGGGTGAGCCCTGTTTTCGCAGAGCTCCACACGTAGGTCTATGAAGACCCTTTGTGCCCCTTGAACGGGTTTGCCTAGTCCAGACCTAGTGCTCCTATAAAGGATACCAGTGTCCGGATTTTGGCGTTCCTGATGTCCTCCAGGCTCACAAAATGTGAGCCCAGGTATCGATGTCTAGTGCCTGCAAAAGCCTCGCACTGACATAACACATGCGCGGAGGTCTCCTCCTCCTTACCGCATCTTCTACACATCGGATCCTGGGTGATTTTCATGATGTGTAGGTGTCTCTGTAAGGTATTGTGGCCTGTTAACAGTCCAACTACCATTCTCATTCTGGTCCTATTCAAATTCATTAGGACCTTTTTATAGCTTTGGCTAGGCCCTTTGATAAGTTCACGTGCCTGTCTTGCTATGGTTAACCTCTTCCAAATATCTAGGTGAGACTGGTTTATCCATTGGGATATTGCCAGTCTCACACTTCGGAGTGACACTCCCAGGAAGGGCTCTGGTCCTGTGAAGGAACCCATTGAGCCCTGTTTCGCTAGTTTGTCAGCTTCTTCATTTCCACTGATTCCTGTGTGCCCAGGAACCCATAATAAGGTAACTGAGCTAAGCTCACACAGCTGATCTAACATCCTTTGGCATTCCCAAACCAGTTTTGATGTTGTTTTAACTGCACATAGTGCTTTTAACGCTGCCTGGCTATCACTACATATAGTGATGTGTCTTCTGTGTCCAGGCATTTTCCGTATATTTAAAGCACAGGCTAGTATTGCGTATACTTCAGCCTGGAAAACAGTAGCATATTTACCCATAGGAAGGGAGAGCCTTGTCCTAGGCCCCCAGACCCCGGCGCCTGTGCCCGCCTCCGTCCGCGAGCCATCTGTGTACCATGTACAGCCCCCAGACTTAAGACGGGCCCCAGCGTCCGCGGCCCACTCCTCCCTTGTGGGTATCACCACTGTGAATTTATAATTCAAATTAAAGCTAGGCTTCATCAGATCCCCGATCATCATTGTCATAGGGCAAGTCTGGTGAAGCCTTGTAAGAATAGAGGCATGACCTCTATTCGGGTTTTTGAAGGACCATCCTCCGAGTGACCAAAGGCGATAGGCACTCATTCCCGCTATTACCTTAACATATAAATGTAAGGGGGGAAAACCTAGGATGGCCTCCATTGCACATAATGGTGTAGTATCCAGTGCCCCTGTTATTCCTAGACACGCAAGTCTTTGGACACTGTTTAACTTGGTGCTCACAGTTTTACTCTCTGAGCCTGGCCACCAGACTATAGATGCATAGGTGATCGTGGGCCGTACAATGGAGATATAGAGCCACTGGACCACCCTAGGTCTTAGGCCCCAAGTCTTCCCGACGGCCCTGCGACAGGCCCACATAATCTTGCGAGCCTTATCCACCTTATGATCTATATGTTTCTTCCAACTCAGTCTTGCCTCAAGGATTACCCCTAGGTACTTAACCGAGGTTGTCTTAACTAATTTTTTTCCGAATAGGAAAGGCTCTGACAGTCCGTCTAGCCTCCTCCTCCTGGTAAATACCACGAGCTCCGTCTTATCGGGATTAACCGACAAGTCTGTCTCGTGACACCATCTTTCCACCCTACGTAGAGAGCTCTGTACGAGTTCGGAAACCGTACTGGGGAAATTTCCTACCGCCATCAGGCTTATGTCGTCTGCATAGCCTTGGGCGTATATTCCTCCAACATTTAACCTGGTAAGTAGTTCATCCACTACCAGACACCATAATGTTGGTGATAATACTCCTCCCTGTGGACACCCCCTGTCTATATTAGCTCTCAACATTACAGCGTTGAGAGTAAACAGAACTTGACGGCCCTGCAGTGAGGCCATAATCCATTTTATGAGCATACTGCTCACTCCTCTTCTCTCTAGACTACGTTCTATGGAGCCCAAAGATGTATAGTTAAAGGCCCCTTCTATATCTAGGAATAAAACCATAGTAAGTTGTTGCTGATCCAAGGCACTCTCCAGCCTAGAAACCAGCTGGTGTAGTGCCGTCTCAACCGACTTCCCTGGTTGATATGCATGTTGATGAGAATGCAGGGGAAAGTCTCTTAATACTTTCTCCCTGATATGTCTATCCACCAGTCTTTCCAAGGTCTTAAGTAGAAAAGACGTTAGACTAATGGGTCTATAATCCTTAGGTCTAGTATATGAAGACCTTCCGGGTTTAGGTATAAATACCACCTTCGCCTGACGCCACAAGGAGTACACGTACCCCATAGTGAGACAGGCTCTAAAGATTCTGACCAGGTATGGTATAAGGACCCCCCCCGCCTCCTGCAGAAGCGCCGGGAAGATCCCATCCACACCTGGGCTTTTGTAAGGGGCAAAGGATTCTAATGCCCACTTAACCCTTCTTGGGGTAACAATCTCTGCGGCTTCCCTCCAGCCACTTTTATCGGGTCTGAAGGATCCGCTCGATTCTACCTCACTATTCGTGATTACCGAACCTGGAAAGTGGGCATCAAGCAGTAAGCTCAGGGTCTCCCCCTCTGTGGATGTGTATCCACCAGAAGGAGTCTCCAATGAGCCCAGCCTTGCCCTTCTATCCAAGGTTAAAATTTTATGAAGCCTTGCCGCTTCATGTTGACTTTCAATGGAGTCACAAAATTGTCTCCAAGATTTCCTAGAAGCCTTCTTGACTTCTGACTTGTACCTTCTTTGAGATTCTTTGTAAGAATCTAGGCTTTCTTGATCCTGAAGTTCCCTGTATTTATTCCAGAGCCTTCGTGTATTTCTCCTCAGGTGTTCAAGATAACTATTCCACTTGAAGCTTCCTGTTACTCTTTTTGCCTTAACAATAGGGCAGTTTAATTCATAAGAGGTAACCAGTGTCCGTGTGAGGAAACTCACACTGAGCTCCAGCTCCTCTTTGTTTTTAATTATATTTGAGGGTCCTCCCTCCAGTCCCCTCCTCACGTCCTCCCTAAAAGATATCCAATCGGTTCGTCTAGGGTTTCTGCAAGACGGGATCTCGATGGAGCCCTCTATATAAAACACAATGTGTCTATGATCTGACAAGGAAGGCTCCAGAGAGACCTTCCAGTCTTTAAATTCCTGCATGATTCCCATGGAACCCAGGGTAAGATCTATGATCCCTTCGCTCCTATTATTAATGAAGGTAGGGGTATCACCAATATTCATGATCTCAAGATCAGTTGTACATAGAAATTCTATGAGGTGCTCTCCCCTTCGGTTTGTATTTTTACTTCCCCAAATGCTATGATGAGCATTGGCATCACATCCTACTACGAGGTTTAATCCTTGTTTCCTACAGTATATCACCAGTCTCTTGAACTCCTCCGGCGGGGGTGGAGATTCAGAGTCTCCTGGGAAATATGCAGAACAGACAACCAAGTCTCTTGGCTGTCCGCCCTCTTCATATCTCATTAGGACTGCTACTAGGTCTCTAGTAATGAAACCCGGTATAGCCCAAGCGTTATGATCCTTAACTAGTATACATGCTCTAGGCTTCTCCTCTGCTATTCCACTGAATAGAGTGAAACCTGCACAATTTAGTCCCATGATATGTCCCTGTCTAAGCCAGGGTTCTTGTATCAGGGCGACCGAAAACCCGCCTTTCTGGATACTTCTATTAAGTACCCTAGAGGCCGCTATACAATGTTGTATATTTGCTTGTATGAAAGTAATCATTCTTTACTTTCATAGAATACTTTACCTTATGCGGTCTCCGGAACTTGCAGCTCCGTCTCCCGCGATGGATCCTGGGGTTTGGCTGGCCCCGGTTCCTGTCCGGGCTCCAGCTCTTCGCCCCTGCTGGTCTCGGTTTTATCTGTGGTGGGGTTGGTCCTCTGCTTGTCACGCTTGCCCTCCACTAATGTGAAGGTAGCCACATGCACCCCGCAGAAGATCTTCTTCCCCACCACTTTCTCCACATCCCTGGAGTCCATGCTGACCACAAGGCGGACGCCTCTCTTCTCCTCCTTGCGGTCGTAGACCCTCCAGCTGGCGGGATTTAAGCCATGGTTCTGGCGTGCCATTCTTCCCAAAAGGACGTTATTGTCCTTTGGTTGTCCTGGTATCCAGACCATGACTCTCTTGTAGGAAAGGAGTTTGTCCATGCCCACAATTGTGAGCCTGGCTCCTTCCCACGGTTGTATATCTGTAACAAGGCTAGAAAGCCATGCTACAGTTTCATTGTTCTCCGCTATGATGACGGCCGCACCCCTTGACAGATAGCAGTCCAGGAACTGAGGCTTAATGGGCCCCTGCTCCGGAAGCTCGTCTATCAGATTGGTGATAGCCTCTCCCACAGCTTCCACCTGTTTCTCGGATAGCTGCTGGTCAGGATATCCCACAGGTACTATGGCCATCCTGATCCCAGCTTTAGCTATCCTGGCGTACTCCACTTTGGGTCTCTTGCGGGTCTGCCGATCTTCTTCTGGGGTTGCCCCCGACAGAAGTCGTTTCCCCGCTGGCATCTTAATGGGTGGGGTCCTCTGTGCCCTAGAAGCAGAGCCCTTTTCAGGGTCCCGCCTCTTGTGCCCATTGGATCCCTCCACTGTTGTCGCTGTTGTGGTAGTAGAAGTCCCCTCAGCCCCAGGAGTTAGGCCTTCTTTGGCCTGCTCCCGGGCCCTTAAGGCCTTCTTGTACCTCCTCTTTTCAGCGCCAGAGCGCTGTTTCTTCTTCTTCTTCACCTGCAGATTGCCCACCTCTTGAGTGAGCCCTCTAACTGTTGAAGTCGTACTGTCCGAGGGTATCTCCGAAGAGTCCCCTTCGGTTGTTGTTGTGCTGGTATTTCTCTCGGAGGCCCCAGAAGAGCTCTCCGGTTTATGGGTGGCTACGGAACTCATGTAGGTCCCACGAGTAGCTAGGGAAATATATGTCCGCCCAGGCAGAGCCCCGCATACCTGGGTAAGGCTACTTACTTCGAGAGGTCGCCAAGTATCTCGAAGGCTCCGTTCAAGACACATCTCCCATGTGCCATGCACCCCATCGGCACGGGTCGCGTTACACCTTAGGGTTGGGCGGTGCTTTAGCTTCCTCCTCCTTGTATGCCGAATGGTTACCCAATAGGGCTCCATTCGGCATCGCAAGAAAGGAGCTACTAGTCCCCCTCACCGCGAAGAGGATCTTCAATTGAAGAGGGTAACCAAGGTTAGCCCCCTACAATTGTAGAAGCACACACGAGGGGGTATCTAGGTGTTAATATAAGGAAAGATCTTCACTGGGGTAATCACATAAATGAGATTGTAAATAAAGGGTACCGATCTCTGCACATGGTTATGAGGGTGTTTAAGGGTTGTAGTAAGGATGTAAAGGAGAATGCATATAAGTCTCTGGTAAGACCCCAACTAGAGTATGGTTCCAGTGTATGGGACCCTCACCAGGATTACCTGATTCAAGAACTGGAAAAAATCCAAAGAAAAGCAGCTCGATTTGTTCTGGGTGATTTCCGACAAAAGAGTAGCGTTACAAAAATGTTGCAATGTTTGGGTTGGGAAGAATTGAGAGAAAGAAGAAGAGCTGCTCGACTAAGTGGTATGTTCCGAGCTGTCAGCGGAGAGATGGCGTGGAATGACATTAGTAGACGAATAGGTTTGAATGGCATTTATAAAAGTAGGAAAGATCACAATATGAAGATAAAGTTGGAATTCAAGAGGACAAACTGGGGCAAATATTCATTTATAGGAAGGGGAGTTAGGGATTGGAATAACTTACCAAGGGAGATGTTCAATAAACTTCCAATTTCTTTGAAATCATTTCGGAAAAGGCTAGGAAAGCAACAGATAGGGAATCTGCCACCTGGGCGACTGTCCTAAATGCAGATCAGTATTGATTGATTTGATTGTTTCGATAGCAATGAAGCGTTGATATTTTCTTTTTCTTTATCTTGCACCTCTTCTTGCGACGTGTGCACTACGACAGAACGTCTACTAGGCTTAGGAAATGAAGTAAAATCATCAAGCTGTAATGGCAATGAAACATTGAGATCTTCGTCTCCTTCTACTTTCCCTTTACTACTGTTTTGATCAACATCATTATCCTTATTATCATAATCATGATCTTGCCTCTCTTTATTTTGAAGTTTGTGCTTAGTAACAAAACTTGTAGCAGGCCTAGACAACAAGGGAGATTTAAAAATCCCTCGCAGAGGTATACTTTTTTAAAATAAATCGGTGTTCGCTTGAATACGGTTCAGCTCTTTGTATTTTGTTCTCGATGAAGCTACATTACACGCGGCTTCACGACGTTGAGCGTTGTACGCGTTCTTGAACTCTCTTCTACAATGTTTGCATTGAAAAATTGTCCTACATTATATCACATGACGTGTCTTGTGATAGCTTCGGGAAAATGCTTTTCTACACTCTTTGCAAATATACCTAGAAACAGGGTTTTCTATGACGGACTTTTATCTTCTGCTAACAGATTCTTCTTTAAATCTGTTAGACACTTATTACTCGCTACTTCGATGATGCGAACAGCTTAGCGATTAACAGTAAACTAACACAAAAGCGTATAACCAAGGTAGCAACAGTGAGGTTTAACCCCGTCAGGAAGGCAGCAATGAAATTAGCGATGTTCTGTTGTTGGATTTTAAATTCCGCGCTACAATATGCATAAGATGTCAGCCTTAAGGTTTAGCGCCGTAAAGATGGCCGCAGTGAGGTTAGCGATGCGTTGTTGTCGGATGACAGCTGTCAAAAAAGCACGTGGCTTTGTTTAACAACATGTGCACGTGGTCGTGACGTCACGGTCACGTAGTATGCTACGTCAGCATGCGAAGTTCAAAGTCCACACCTACGTGGTTAGAACTTTGCTATGTCCACAAGATTTTTACACATAGTTATTCTTTATGCTTTACGTTCGTGCACATACCATCTTGTGTAGTAACCTCTAAGTACTAATTCGCGTCGGGAAGGGTATCATGTCGTAAACTAAGGATAGTTTCCTTCAAGATGGTAGATGAGAGGTTAGGTTCACGTATGCACTAAAGTTGATGATAGCGAACGGATTTTTTTTTCAAATTACCCGCCACCACATTTAAAGGTAACTAAAGCAAATACAGTAGGGACAATACACGACACTTAGGGATTTCGCCTTGCTAAAATGGGAGACAATTCGACGGTGGCGCTCCTAGTGACTTGACCTGAACAAATCGCGCTAAATTCAAATATCAATGGAAATGTATATACGGAAATGGATAAATAAATTACGTCTAGAAAGAAAGTGGTATTGAGATATTAACTTCGAAGTTGCTAAAGCAATTCTGGATAAATGAATGAAGAATTATTTAAAAGGTTATTATTCAAACCTTAGACATATATTAGACATATAAACAAGGTGTGAAATGGACTGCTGTGAAATGGCTTGATCTTTCATTTATGCATTAGTTTTTTAGCTTTAGCATACCTGCCTGAAATCTTACGGTTGTATTTGTCTTTCTTCCTCATGTAAAAACAATGTATCATCACATTAAGACATTTGTCAATAAAAATATCGGCACATTCCTTACACATATGATGCAATGACTTAACATTTAATAGCTGGACAATTTTCCTCTTAACATGAAGCCTACTAACAGAAAGAAAATCTATAAAATCCCGGCTTTAATCTGAGAAGAGGGATAAAAGAAAGAAAAGTTTGAAAATGTTGTCGATAGTGATGCTTTGAGGAATATTTACGTACAATTAGAGTAAAAATGTAACATACCCTTGGCTGTATAGTCGAGGATTTTTAAAGTCGCTGGCCTGGAAATGATCTGAACAGATCTTATAATTCTTATACAAGCGTAACGTCCCTTCTTTCTTGTACACTTTATCCAAATCGCTTCTGTGACATATCAAAACCCACAGATCACACCTACAACACATCGGTATTGAAGGTTAACTGCTGCACTATACAATAAAATATGCGTATTATATTTTAAGCCCGTTAAAACATGGGTCGAGCAGGTCAGAAGATTATGAAGTACTATAAAAATCTCTGTCACTGGAAGAATATATATGCAAACACAATATTACTTACAAGTTCTTGTCACGAGGGAACCTGAAGAACGAGCACGCATTTTTCTCTACTTCGTATTTACTGCAGCCAAACACAGCACATACCTTTCCCCTCATGTTGAGAGGAGATATCAAGGAATGACACACGCTACTATTCAATTATGTCAACTCCCTGAAAACGCATAAATAACACCAAAAACTTCACACAAAAATACACGTGCTCTTATGACAGAATCAGTACCGTTCAGGTCTATCCGCTAGAGTGAGCTCCAATAGCTGCCCCTCGATATCTCGCTCAGTGTTGTGTATTGTCTCTACTGTATTTGACTAAAGGTAGCAGCACGGTGCCCTGCTGATTAACGATGGCAGCTGGATACAATTTCAAATTACTGCCACATTTCAAAGGTAGTAGCAAAAGATAGCAGCACGGTGCTCTGTTAATTAAAGATAGCGGATGACAGCTGTTTAGAATTTTTTAAATTGCCCGTTACTACGATAAAGACAGTAGCATGATGCTTTGTTGATTAAAGAAGGCTGCTGTCAGCTTGTCAAAAAGCACGTGGATTTGTTTCCAAACAAGAGCACGTAGAAATTGCCGCCACCACATTTCAAAAGAAGTAGCTAAAGATAGCAGCACGGTGCTCTGTTGATTAAAGATGACACCTTGTCAAAAAGAACGTAGCTTTGAAGAGCACGTGGAGTTTCAAATTGCCCCCTACCGCATGCATAACAGCAGCCGCCATCTTGCGCAGTAGCATCAAAGCTAGCTTTCTTCATAAGAACCGCCGCCATCTTGTGCGAGCACCCCTAGGCCATCTCTTAAGGAGCTGTGTATAGCCGCCATCTTGCGCAAGCATCCCTAGGGCGTCTCATAAGAGCAGCAATCATCTTCTGCTAGCAACCTTAAGCAGTCTCACAAGAAGCTATGTATAGCCGCCATTTTGTGTCCGCCATCTTGCGCAAGCATCCTTAGGGCGTCTCATATAAGCAGCAGCCATCTTGTACATGCACCCTTAAGCAGTCTCATAAGAAGCTATGTATAGCCGTCATCTTGTAGAATTAGATAGCTGTCAATGCCAAAGGGCCTAAGTAGGAACCGAACCGTTG
Organism: Anabrus simplex; assembly: GCF_040414725.1. Taxonomy (NCBI): domain Eukaryota; kingdom Metazoa; phylum Arthropoda; class Insecta; order Orthoptera; family Tettigoniidae; genus Anabrus; species Anabrus simplex. The sequence goes on along the minus strand of NC_090267.1, from coordinate 505,591,326 downwards.
ATCTCATCATTAGACTACATTTTTCTTATACCATCATGTTCCTGATACTGCGAACTGACGTACTGTATTTGGCAGAAAAAAATTGTTCGTTTTGCTCTACAACACACCGTTTTCGAGATATTTTTTTTACATTTTGCACATAAGCCCCAAATTTAATGAATCGAACCAGCACAGCATATTATAATCTCTACCATAGCAAGACCTAATCAAGTTACGAAAACTTGCTTCAATACAAGCTAAAAATGACTAAATGCCAAAGGGCTTAAGTAGGAACCGAACCGTTGATCTCATCATTAGACTACTTTTTTCTTATGCTATCATGTTCCTCATGTTCCTCTGCGAATATTGTGACCTTGCCGCGGTGGGGAGGCTTGCGTGTCCCAATGATGCAGATAGCCGAGCCGCAGGTGCAACCATATCGGATGGGTATCTGCTGAGAGACCAGACTAACGAATGGTTCATCGAAAGGGGGGTAGCAGCCTTTCGGTAGTTGCAAGGGCGGCAGTCTAGATGATTGACTGATACGGCCTTGTAATAATACTCAACATGGCTTAGCTGTGTTGATAGTGCTACACGGCTGAAAGCAACGGGAAACTACAGCCTAACTACCTCCCGAGGACATGCAGCTCTCTCTCTGTATGAATGATGTACTGATGATAGCTTCCTCCCGGGTAAAATATTCCGGAGGTAAACTAGTCCCCCATTCAGATCTCTGGGTGGGGACTACACGAGAGGGGGCGATCATCAGGAAGATGGATACTGACATTCTGCGATTCGGAGCGTGGAATGTTAGAAGTTTGAATCGTTGTGGTAGGTTAGAGAATCTGAAAACGGAGATGGATAGGCTAAAGTTAGATGTAGTTGGTATAAGTGAAGTACGTTGGCATGAAGAACAGGATTTTTGGTTAGGCGACTACTGAATTATCAACACAAAATCAAACATTGGATATGCAGGAGTTGGTTTAATAATGAATAAGAAAATAGGGCAGCCGGTAAGCTACTACGACCAGCATAGTGAAAGAATAAACGATGATTGTACACGTGGACGAGACCTGGAGACACTGGAAGGTCTCAAATAGACTTCATTATGATTAGGCAGAGATTCAGAAAACAGGTGTTGGATTGCAAAACTTTCCCAGGAGCAGACGTGGACACTGACCACAACTTGTTGGTCATGAAATGCCATCTGAAGTTGAAGAAATTGAAGAAATAAAAGAATGCAAAAAGATGGGATCTAGACAAGTTGAAAGAAAAGAGTGTGAGGGATTGTTTCAAGGAACATGTTGCACAAGGACTAAATGAAAAGGATGAAGGAAACACTATAGAGGAAGAAACGGACAGTCATGTAAAATGAAGTCAGTAGGGCTGCTGAAGAAATGTGTTAGGAAGGAAGAAAAGATCAACTAAGAATCAGTGGATAACTCAGGAGATACTAGACCTGACTGAGGAACGACAAAAATACAAGAATGCTAGAAATGAAGAGGGCAGAAAAGAATACAGGCGATTAAAGAATCAAGTGGATAGAAAGTGCAAGGTAGCTAAGGAAGAATGGCTGAAGGAGAAGTGCAAGGATGTCGAAGGCTGTATGGTCCTGGGAAAGGTAGATGCTGCATACAGGAAAATCAAGGAAACCTTTGGAGAAAGGAAATCTAGGTGTATGAATATTAAGAGCTCAGATGGAAAGCCTCTTCTAGGGAAAGAAGACAAAGCAGAAAGATGGCAGGAGCATATCCAACAGTTGTATAAAGGTAAAGATGTAGATAATTTTGTTCTGGAACATGAAGAGGCTGTTGATGCTGATGAAATGGGAGTCCCAATTTTGAGGTCAGAGTTTGACAGAGCTTTGAGTGACCTAAATAGGAACAAGGCACCTGGAATTGATGACATTTCCTCTGAATTGCTGACTGCCTTAGGAGAAACCAGCATGGCAAGGTTATTTCATTTAGTGTGCAAGATGTATGAGACAGGAGAAGTCTCATCTGATTCTCGGCAGAATGCGGTTATACCTATTCCCAAGAAAGCCGGTGCTGACAGATGTGAAAACTACCGCACCATTAGTTTAGTATCTCATGCCTGCAAAATTTTAACACGTATTATTTACAGAAGAATGGAAAAACAAGTTGAAGCTGAGTTGGGAGAAGATCAATTTGGCTTCAGAAGAAATGTAGGAACACGTGAAGCAATCCTGACTTTATGTCTGATCTTAGAGGATCGAATCAAGAAGGACAAGCCCACATACATGGCATTCGTAGATCTAGAAAAGGCATTCGATAATGTTGATTGGACCAAGCTATTTAAGATTCTGAAGGTGATTGGGATCAGATACCGAGAACAAAGAATTATATACAATCTGTATAACAATCAGTATGCAGTGATAAGAATCGAGGGCTTTGAAAAAGAAGCAGCAATCCAGACAGGAGTGAGGCAAGGCTGCAGTTTGTCCCCCTCCTTTTCAATGTTTACATAGAACAGGCAGTAAAGGAAATCAAGGAGAAATTTGGAAAGGGAATCACAGTCCAAGGAGAGGAAATCAAAACCTTGAGATTTGCCGATGATATTGTTATTTTATCTGAGACTGCAGAAGATCTCGAGAAGTTGCTGTATGGTATGGATGAAGTCTTGGGTAAGGAGTACAAGATGAAAATAAGTAAGTCCAATACAAAAGTAATGGAGTGCAGTCGAACGAAGGCAGGTGATGCAGGAGATATTAGATTAGGAAATGAAGTCATAAAGGAAGTAGACGAATATTGTTACTTGAGTAGTAAAATAACTAACGATGGCAGAAGTAGGCAGGACATAAAATGCAGACTAGCACAAGCAAGGGAGAGCTTTCTTAAGAAAAGAAATTTGTTCACTTCAAATATTGATATTGTAATTAGAAAGATATTTTTGAAGACTTTCGTGTGGAGCGTGGCATTGTATGGAAATGAAACATGGACGATAACTTTTTTTTTTGCTATGGGCTTTACGTCGCACCGACACGGATAGGTCTTATGGCGACGAAGGACGATAACTAGCTCAGAAAGAAAGGGAATAGAGCTTTTGAAATGTGGTGTTACAGAAGAATGGTGAAGGTGAGATGGATAGATCGAACACGAATGAAGAGATACTGAATCGAATTGGTGAGAGGAGATCGATTGGCTAAATTTGACGAGAAGAAGAGATAGAATGATAGGACACATCTTAAGACACCCAGGACTTGTTCAGTTGGTTTTTGAAGGAAGTGTAGGTGGTAAGAACGGTAGGGGTAGACCAAAGTATGAATATGACAAGCAGATTAGAGCAGATGTAGGATGCAACAGTTACGTACAAATGAAAAGGTTAGCACAGGATAGAGTGGCATAGAGAGCTGCATCAAACCAGTCTATGGACTGATGACTCCAACAACACAACATCATGTTCCTTATACTGCAAACCCACGTATTAGGCAGAAAAATTGTGTCCGTCTTGCTCTATGACGCACCGTTTTCGAGATATTTAACATTTTGCATTTAAGCCTCAAATTCAATGAATTGAACCATGCCCCACCAGTTAGGTTACCCGGTGCCAACTAAACTGATTGGCAGTCAAAGACACAACACGGGACAAAGATCCTGTTGAAAGGAACAAAACGGAAGCGTGATAAACACTACACACCCAGAAAACACCAAAAGGAACATAGTAAAGGTTAACTTACTTCCAGGTGGTAGAAAAAAAACAGGTGGATCAAACTACCAACGGACAGTGCGTCAAATAAATGTTGCGTGGAAATAAAGACAAACTTCCTTTTTTTAAAAAGAATATATATAATTCATGAAACTCAGATTAACAAATAAAATTAAATGACATCCTCGTAGCTAGTATTATTAGGAAAAAACTAGGTACCAGAAACTAAATAAAATCAGATGACATAGGATAAAAATAAGGAGGCCTTTAAAATTCAAAGAGATTAATTTAAATTAGATAAAATAAGGGAAGCAGACCTCACTAAACAGCAGGAAATCCACAATAAATTCAAGAAACACCCAAAGATAAATTAATGAAAAATCATTTGAAACCGCCGGTCGATAAGAAAATCATGAAAGTAAATTAAATGGTACCTTGAGTTTGAAACAGACTAAAATAAAGAAACTGAAACACAAAACGCCAGTCGGCAAGAAAGATATAGGCTGCAGGAAGGATTACAAACACCTCAACCTGTTTACTTAGCAACAACCACCAAATCATTTATCAGAGGATTCCATTTGGAAAGGATACTTTGTTAAAAATTGAAAATACAACCTTCTTGGTTCACCGTTATTCCTTGAGAGGTTCCTACTCTCTATCCGTTTCACATCAGCAAACAGGGAACCATTAATACAGTGGGAGTTCCAGTCATGGGATGCTAAGTGCTTTTCATAAAAAGTTACCAAGGGAAAGAAACCCACCACGACAAACATAGAAGGAAAAGGGAAAGAGAGCAACTGGGGTGCCCAAGAAACAGTAAATACACAACGGGGTGTCAAAAAACTGAATCAACATCAGACAGGGTAGTCTCCCAACATTAAAATCATCACCAGCATCATTCCATCTCAAAATCAACATCCATTACCCAGGCAACAAAGCAATTGTTAAACCATGGGAGAACTAATCCCGATGGAAGGACCAACAATGGCACCAAAACAATGGAGGCCGGAAGGGCAAAAATCATACGCAAAACACGTTTAAAGCCCCAAAAAAATAAAGGATATTAAATTAAAATAAACCAGCACAGCACAAGTAATCCCTACTGGATCTCCCATGTATTATCCTACCTTTAAAAACCAAAATAATTTCAGAGCAGCAGTAACATCATTACGGTGTGATGATAATAATAATAATAATAAAAATTTTACACCACTGTTTTTCTTTGGAAATCACCCCAAGTAACACTTAAATTCCATTACGAGAAATGTTATACACTAGGTACTCTGAATTAACAAGGTCTTTTCAACCCGATACTTTGTTTTGAAAGGGCACTATAATTTTACCCAACAATGAAAAGGTCCACATCATTATAATCGAATGCACGACTTTGATAATTAAAAGGTTTCCTCCGAAGAAATCACACGAACAGTTCACCGCCGATGAAAATACCAAAATAACAAAGGTTGACTTACAGGTTGGTTGCTTGCTCAATCAGTAGTATGATTTATACATGGCTAGGCCATGAGCGCCTTACCAGTTGGAGATCTTCCTTCGCACCATATTAAAAATCACTCACTACGAGGTTACAAATTGAAAATATAAAGAAAATATGATGAGGGTGTGGAGCACATCCCCACATCCTTATAATTCACTATCCACCGTCCATGATGGTATCCCAAGGCATTGCCTTGAGCTCAGAACACCAACGACTTTTAACCATGATTGCAAAGCAGCAACTGCTCGCTTCGCTTCCCTCTCTCTCGCGCCAGAGAGAGAGTCTTCATCAAGATGGCTGACACCAAGCGCTGATTGGCCGGAGCAGCTTCAAGGAGAAAGGGGGTAAATAGTTCACATTATAGCAGTAGATAGCAGTAACAATCAGAGCTCACATGCGCTCCCAGAGTTAAACATGAGAAATTGTGAGAACACCGTTTCAAAGCAGAAGAAAATTACAATACAGTTTTCTACACCGCAATAGGCAATCCCAAAACGTTGGTGGAAAGGAGACAAAAACGAAACCTCGGTTTCAACCAGCACGGTACGTTAGCCTCTAAACTAGCTTTCTTGATAAGAGCAGCAGTCATCTTGCGCAAGCACCCTTAAGGTGTCTCATAAGGAGCCGTGTATAGCCGCCATCTTGTGCAAGCATTCTTAGGGCATCTCAAGCCATCTTGTGCAACACCCTTAAGCCGTCTCATAAGAGCAGCCGCCATCTTGCGCAAGCGCCCTTAAGGCGTCTCATAAGGAGCCATGTATAGCCGCCATCTTGTGCAATTGGAGACGGGAAGGGCATCCAGCCGTAAAACTGAGGTTAGGTCTTTCCATGAGGTTAGGCTTGCTGTCTTGTGCATCAATAGTTAGGTTAAGCCCCTCCAAGATAGCAGATGTAAGGTTAAGTTCACTCTCTTAGGCGTCAGGAAGGGCAGCTGGCCGTAAAACTGAGGTTAAGCCCCTCCATGAGGTTAGGCTAGCTCTCTTACGCATAAAAAGTTAGGTTAAGCCCCTCCAAGATAGTGCATGTGAGGTTAGGGTCGCGCTCTTAGGCGTCAGGAAGGGCATCCGGCTGTATCACTGAGGTTAGGTCCTTCCATAAGGTTAGGCTAGCTCTCTTACGCATAAAACGTTAGGTTAAGCTCCTCCAAGATGGCGGATGTGGGGTTAGGGTCGCGCTCTTAGCGAGCGTGAGGAGGTGGCCTCTCCCGAGAGCGTTTGGCAGTGGTGGCCTCTGTAGAGAGCCGGTGGCGGTGGTGGCGCCAGAACCCATGACTTTATCTACTTATTGCCCAAGTTCGGACGGTGAAATTGAAAATGTGAGGATCTTAAAAAATTCATATTTCGGCCATCCTTCCGCCGATTTTAATGAAAGTTTTGGTAGTAGCACTTGTTGTCCAGGCCTACGAGGTGTCGTTCTCGAAATTACGACTTAACCGTCCGTTCGTGATGAAATGCCAAAGAATCGAACAGAACTTTCGGTGTGACGTCACTTGGCCTTGGCTGGCACTCTGTAGCAGCGCTTGCTTGCATGCTGTTCCCCACAATGCCTGCGCGCTCGGCTCTTGTTTTGAATCCATACAGCCGGGTGTTAGCGAGTTCTCCTCAAGAAATACATGAACGGGAATGCTCGCAGGGCATTCCCATTTCAGTATATAACGTCAAAAGCCTTCTTTATATGCTTGATAATTCTGGTATTTATATAACATTAGTCTGGTTGCCCGGACATACGGGTATTTTAGGTAATGAACAAGCAGATTTCCTAGCAAAACAAACTTCTCGCCTCCCTGTCCCGCTATCCGCTATCTTCTTCGTCAGATTATTTAGCTGTGATTAAACACTCTGCCCGTAATGAATGGCAAGACGAATGGCACCAGACTGCACAAGTCAAAGGTACCTTTTATCATCAACTACAAACAACTATCCCGGTGTAGCCATGGTATATGAGAGGACCATATTCCAGAAGACATATTACAAACATCATAAGGTTAAATTTTAATCATGCCCTTACGCCCCAATATAAATTTTAGTACCATTTGACGCAGGAGCCAAACTGTTTGTGTGGTTCTAGTGATGTAGATGCGAATCACCTATTTATACATGCCTCCCCATGGAAAGCTTATTAGTAGTCTAATGCGACTTAAGCATGTTTTTCCAACCAGTGTTTCTTGTTTGCTACATAATCCTTCTGATATAATCAAAGTCATAAATATGTTTTTGGATGAAGCAAATATTGTGTTATAAAATTCTATCTGGTGTCTGTTGAATCGTATTCATATACTTCTGATTCCATTGGAGTGGTTCATCATATATTTGGTGTATTCGGTGATAGTGACATAGTGGGATATAGAGGTATGAGTCCCTTCAAAACGAAGACTTTTCATGGATTGAAGTTTTCAATTGTACCAGTGTTATTCAGCAAGAAAGGGATTGTAGACTGGGTGAAATTACTGCAATAAAAAGCCCAAAAATCATTACCAACAACAAAAACGACAAATATGAGGTTATTTGTCTGTGAACTACTTTCTCCAAAATTTTGGACTGAAATGGTAAAATGCAAATGGATCAAAAGTCTTTGGGTTCGGTGGGATTGTTGGTCTTTGGGAATAGGTGAACAATTGCACATTTCCAAAGGGAAGGGAATATGCCGGTTATCGGTGAGGTATTAATGATGTGGGTTAGGATTACGTGTAGTTTTTAACAGTAACTGTGGGACAATCTCAGCTCATCCTGTCGCAGTTGTCTTTATTGATCGTGCAAATTGTCAGTGGCGGCTCGTGAAAAAATCGTCCTACGTGCTACAAAAAACAAGCTAAATACGCTGTTTTAAATCTGCATATTGCCATGATGAACAACGCATACTTCAAACTTGGTAATAATAATAATAATAATAATAATAATAATAATAATAATAATAATAATAATAATAATAATAATACGACTTTTCTCACAATTTATAACTCAGAACAAACAAAAACAACATTAATTTGGAAGCAGATGAATTATTCGACAACTGTCTACGAGATAAATAATTCATTCGAGAAATATTGTTTCTACTAACCTAATGGCGCAATTTACATCAGTGCAAATAGAATCGTGGGAATATAGATCCCCACTAAGAAAACTAATTTAATTTCACTTTATATACACTGCAGTGGATAAATAATTTGATAAATCTCCGTATAAACTTTAGCACTAACACAATGACAAAAAACATGCACCAGTAATATAACCGCGAGATTAAAAACCGCACAAAGCATCTGAAAGAGCTGCCAACTGATTCATTGAGACCTCCCCTATTACCAGAGTAAATGTCCGGCTCCAGGACTAAATGGTTAGCGCGCTGGCCTTTGGTCACGGGGATTCCGGGTTCGATTCCCGGCAGGGTCTGGAATTTTAACCATCATTGGGTGTATGTGTTGTCTTCATCATCATTTCATCCTCATCAAGACTCGCAGGTCGCCTACGGGAGTCAAATCAAAATACCTGCATCTGGCGAGTCGAACATGTCCTCGGATACTTCCGGCACTAAAAGCCATACGCTATTTCATTTCACCAGAGTAAAATACATTGTAATGCGGGATAACATTTAGGGTCAGTCAAAGATTCTTTGACTCACCTACGAATTCCTTATTTTTGACACAAAAGGAAGATGGATATTTTAATAAGCATGTGTGAGATAGATTGCCTCCGCTTACGCTTTACTTTCGAGCCCAGACGATGCTACTCTCTAGTGGCAGACTCGCTTACCACGTTCAACATAAGCACGGCCGACTGGATCCCTCGCTGTGCTCCAAGGAGCTAGCTAGAGCGACGCATCAAGTCGGCCGTGAACATAAGGGTAGCAGGAGACATCGAGTACTTCTATCCCCTTGCGGGAGAGGAAGTAACTATAGACGGGATCAGTGAAAGTTGATCCCGGTTTATGGTATACTCCGCCGGCTAGGGGGAGTGTTGCAAGCTTGGCTGCGCCTGCGTATTGCTTCTTTCAGGTTACAGGCAAGGGCTCACTTCACATGAGCACGAGCCTTGTTCCCCGGGAGAACGGCGCTAGGTGTTCGACAGATCTCGTCCTGATTTTCACAAAACACAAATTCATATCGTACTCAAAACAACGAAAAGGCACCAGGATAATTGTACTGTACATAAATAATATTCCTTTCAGTTCCAAGCTACGTGCTGGAGCCCGGTAGCACGTACTGACCGGCCGCCACTGCAAATTGTCTCAATTTCTGCGGGAGTTACGACTGAAAAATATAACTGGTCTCCTCCATTGTTAGTATTGTCACTGTGTAGAATTTTGTTAATTGTCTGTTATTTTGTTGTCTCGTCAATGTTAACGGGTCTTGTAGTAAAGAATTGGTTTAAATCATCCAGTGGTAGTTTAATGTCAGCAGTATGTATATTTTTTCCACCTATGCCCATTTTTTAAACGGTTTTCCAGATTGTTGTAATCTATAATCTTCATTTCCGTATTGACAATTGCACAATTAAAAATAGGAGAGGATTTCCACCAATCAATACTTATTTATTGAATATATTAAACTACAGGACCGGTTTCGACCTCATATTCAAGGTCATCTTCAGCTGAACCATACATACATATTGATTTAATGAAGCTTTGATTAAGATTGTGGTGTTAAAGGAATGCCATATGATGATGTACATTTAGTCACATACAAATGGGGCACGTCTTAGCGTGAACTGGCGTATATGTCATTCTGTACAATATTGCAACTGTATGTCTAAAATGTTGAAGGTCTTAAAACTAGTTTATAAAACACGTCTTTACCTAAACTAACTTATATATATGTACAAGATAAAAACAATATATAAAAACACTTCATGCATATGAACATTCGTTCTTGCTTGGTGGTCAATACATCGACTAACTTCCGTATTTAAGTCTTATTCACAGTTGTACACTTCAGCTGCTATTCTTGGAGTTTGTAAAATTGCATGGATAAAAGTTTTGTCTTCCTGTGCGTATGTGAGATAAAACACTTTCAATTTTTAAAAAAAGGTGCCAAATGTATGGATGAAATTCAAGTAAAATATGTTCAGCTCTGCTGTGTGTGTTGCCCTTTTTATTAGAACCAATTCATGTTGTCTTTTGGCGTCCGTAAATTTGGATGACATTGGTTTCAAAGTAGTGGCTCCTTTCCCATTTGTAGCTGTGCAATGATGTTATGTTTATCTGTGAAAGATAAGATTGAGTTATAAGTGATATTGTGTTGGAGGAATGTCTAAGGGTTATGTGTGTGAATTGGAATATGTACTTACTGTTGTTGGTGTAGCTGAGTTGTATTTGACATGCGAGCTTGTAATGTACTACTTCGTGTTCTTCTTGGGCTTATACTAGCTGCTGTGAGGGGAAGGGAAGGAGGGGTAGGGAGAGTTGTTGTTGTGGGGGTAGGGATGGAGCTGGGTGTGTTGTTTGGTGTTTTTCTGTTGCGTGTTGCGTTGTTTATCGATTAACTTAAGGTAAGGGTTTTTTAGGGCGGGGATAACTGTATTGAAGATGATGTTAGTTTTTTCTGTGATTTCATTTATATTGTAATTTGGATTGGTGTACTGATCTAGAGTGATGTAAAATTCTTCTGTTATGTTGAGCAGGGGGCCTTTGGGGTTTATGTTTAGGATTTGCATATCGTTATCGATGTTTATAAAACTGTGTTTATAGTCTGCGACATGTTGTCCTATTGAGGAAAAATGATTGTGTTTCACTGCGTTTACGTGTTCGTTATATCGGGTTAGGAAGTTTCTGCCGGTACGTCCGATATAGCTGGTCTCGCAGTTATTACATTTGATACGGTATACCCCTGAGTGGTTGTATTTGTTGTTGATTGTCCTGACATTGTGTATGATGTTGGTACTATTGTGTGTAGTTCTGAATGCTATTCTTAGGTTATGTTTTTTAAAAATGTTAGTTATGGGGTATATGTGTACATTATTGAAAGTGAATAGTGCATAATCTTTCTTGGGTTCGTTTACTTTTGTTAGTTTGGTTTTGGGTTGGGATTTTATTTTGTGAATGATTTTGTTAACCATTTCTTTCTTGAATCCATTGTTTTTAGCTATGTCATGAATTAATTGTAATTCTTTGTTTAGATCATCTTTTGTTAACGGTATATTGAATGCTCTGTGTATCATGCTATAGTAGGCTGTAGTTTAATATATACACTAAATAAGTATTGATTGGTGGAAATCCTCTCCTATTTTTAATTTTTTCCAGATTGTTGTCGTGTTCCGGGTAAGCAAAATGTTGTGTATGGCTTATTTTTGCATTCCTTACGGCCTGATGGGTCCTGTTACGAAGGGTCTTGTACAGATCAAAATCGTTTGGTACTTGGCTAGTTTTAGATTTTCTGAAAGCTTTGTCTCTCTCTGTCATTAAGTCTCGTATTTCCCGAGTCATCCATGGAGCCGCAGGGCGTTTTTATCTGTATTATCTAAAATATGGATATTATGCCAAGGTACGCTTGCAGCGTCTTCTAATAGGGCTTCGTCATTTATATTTTTTTAGGTCTCGGAATGTAATTAATTTAGGTCTGTACTTGGGGAATTTAAATGAATAAGCTAAATAAAGTCGTGATTGGATAGTCCGCAAGCAGACATCTGCCCGTGAGTACCCTGTCAGGGTTATTCATCACAATCAAGTCCAGTAATGTATGTGACATGGCTGTGTGATGTGTTGCGTTAAGTGGCAAAATCATCATGTTACAAGATGTAAATATATTGATTAGTTGCTTAGTCTCAATCATTTTGTCATTAAGAATGTCAGTATTGAGGTTACCTAGTCATAAAACATGCTCATACCTGGGTAAGCAGTCTAGTAGGATGTCTTCAAGGTAGGTGATGTATCCAATCTTTGGTGGGCGATACACTACACTCGGTAAGTACTTTTCACCTAGAGCCTCAATTTCTATGAACATGAACTCAGGCCTTGCGCAGTATTCTCTATTGTTTTGTAAATTACTTTATATTTTAGATTGTTCCTAATATACTTAGCTACTCCACTGCCGGCTTTACCTGTGCGATTGTTTCGGATCAAAGTATAATTTTTGAGGTGGACGAGAGAATCTGACAACCAAAGTTTCATCCAAGTTTGCCCGTTCATCACGATGTGAGGGTTGACATCAGCAATTACGTTACGGAGTTCGTGGAAGTGAGGAATTAGACTTTGGATGTTAGCATGTACTACCTGTAAGGAATTTGGGAAGTTGTTAAAAGCACTTGTAAGAGGATTAGTATTAGGGGGCTGGGTAGGTATGGGAGTGGAGATTCCGCTCAGCTGACCTCCAGTAACCTTGCAGAAAATAGAAACGTGTGCAACACTGTTACTTTGAGTTGCCAACCTGTACGCTATCTTTCCTAGTTATTATATGTAAATCTAATGAAGATGATATCTAAAAGTAATAGTTGGAATAGTAATTACAGTAATATTCTAAAGTTAGTTTAAACTGTAAATTGTGTAATGCTATGTTAGTTTCGGTCTATCTGTTTATTTAATCCTGTCCAATTCCACTCTTCTTGACACATGATATTTCACACCATTGTGTGTCACAATAATTGTACAGTCTATTGTCCAACAATTGGACACAAAAAATCTAGTGATTGCTTCTTGCAACAGTTTCATCCTGATTGATGTGAGGTCTTCCCTGATTGTTTTGCAGGTCCCATCTTACTGACTACAAAGTAACTTACCAAGATAGAACAGCAGATATTTTTGTTTTGGGTGTAGAAGTTGCCGGCACCACGGTTGCAAATATTTACAAACCATCGCAAGTTAACTGTCCAAATCCACCTGTAAGATTCTTCAGTCATCCAGTTATGTATGTTGGTGATTTCAACAGTCATAGTCATGTCTGGGGATACCAGAAAGAAGACCAAAATGGAGCTATCCTAAATGAATGGATGGACATGCTCAATCTTCAGCTTGTGTATAATGCTAAAGATCCTGGAATGTTCCAATCTGGCAGATGGTTAAGGGATTATTCTCCTGATTTGCATCACATCTAGATCTGGAAATAATGAAACGACACAACGAAAAGTCATCAAGTCTTTCCCACACAGCCAGCATAGACCAGTCATTATTTTGGTACTGAAATTCCATTAGTGACCTCCGTACCTCAATCTCGGTGGAATTTTCAACTTGCAAGCTGAGAACTATTTCAGAAAGGTCTAAATAATACTATTCAATCGAATCCTCCAGTCCCATCCAATTATGAACGATTTGTGGGTGCAATTAAAGCAAATGCCAGGAAATGTATCCCACAGAAGATGATATAAAGATGTTGTTTCCCATAAGGAACCTGAAATATTTGTCCCAAATGAGTAAATTTATAATACCAATATAAATGGTCCGTTATTGGACATCATAAATTTTCCAGCTAACTCATTCCTTGTTTCCAGCATTTCGCCCCCCCGTCTGCTAAGTTGGGCTCATCAGTTGGTACTTACCATACCTACCAAGAAGCATGGCTAGTGCATACCGTGGAGGAATGAGTCAGCTGGAAAATTTATAATGTCCAATAACGGACCATTTATATTGGTATTATAAATTTACTCATTCGGGACAAATATTTCAGGTTCCCTATGGGAACTGATGGCCAAGCAGGCATCAATTTTTGGTAATGAGACAAAGTCTCTCATAGTGCATTGGCACTGCCGGTGGCTCCAAGTAGCCTACGCAGTGGCCTCCACAGTATGCACTAGCCATGCGTCTTGGTGGGTGTGTTAAGTACCAACTGATGAGCCCAACTTAGCACACGGGGGCGAAACGGTGGCAACCAGGAATTAGCTGAAAAATTTATAATGTCCAATAATGGATCATTTATATTGGTATTAAACACAGAAGAGTCAAAATAAGTAATGAAGTCTACATGGCAAGAAACACTTGCCTGTCATTTTGCAGTACAGGAATAAATTGCCACATATTATTTCAAAATTTGGCAGTGAGAAATTGGGATGCAGGTATTATCAAGTGAGGTACAGAGCTGCTGTCATTCAGAAATCTGGAAGTTGGTTTTTTCTGCCCACTTTTTTGGCAATTCTGTTCCTGCTAAAAATTAAGAAGCGCGCACGTCATTTGCACGGTGTCATTTTAAGTAGTAACGCGTGTTTAGAACGGCTGGTGAGAGTTCTCTACATCCTGGAAACGCAGAGCAAATTGACCATCGTGCTGCAGGAAGAAACTTCAATGTGGATAAGAGTTGCATACATCATTGGAGGAAAAATAAAACTTGTATTGGACAGGAAACAGCAACCGCTAAAAAAAGAGCAACCTTCCAGAAATCAAAAACAGGATGTGCAAATATATGACTAGAAAGAACCGGTTCGTATGTGCAGTAATGAGTGAGAAATATGTCGGTTAAAAGCAATAATAAGGAAGTTAAAAATTACGGGTTGTAAGGCTAGGCATGGATGGCTCACACTTTAGTTTTCGTAGGAAACTAGCACTGTGCAACTCAGCTTGCACCAGAGAAATTTGTATTTACAAGTGCAAATGTAAACCAGACACCAGTATATTTTGAAATTCCATTGGACTATACTAATGAAGATTATAATGTGACATCTTGCTTCATTTTATAATTTATTTTTTTTAGAGAATTTACAGTTTTCTATAGAAATTTAAATATGCAACAATTACAAACAAAAGGATTATTTTCAAAATTTTGAAATTATTTAATGTTGTGATTATGTGCATATACAATTATATGCTATGAGTATGTTCATACAAAAAGTATTTTAAAAGGCTATTTAAATATGCCATCCCCCTTGCCACACTCCCCCAGCTGGCATTACATTTCCAAACAAAATAAAGTAAAAGTCATATTTAAGTACATTTTTCTGAGGAACCATAGCTAGAGCAATCAAACTCAAAGCACTTCTTTACTTACCTAAAAGCTACAAGGAAGACTTGCAAAAGATATATTTTTCCTTTACATGTAGTAGTGAAGTAGTATGGCACCAACCCTCTCAAAATCTTTGAGAGAAAAAACATTTTCTGCTGACAGATGTTGCATCTTACATACATAAAGCCATAGGAGGTCTTGCGATTGCCTATTACTGTTTTGGTCCTAATATAAGACTGGGAATTTTATGTTTTTGTGTTAAAATGTCATAAAAACTGCAGTCGTTTTATTTGCATACGTTTCATTTAAATAGATTTTATCATTTCTCACTCGTACTGACTTGTGCAGTGAGCACGCTTTACAGCTGAGCTTAAGGTCACAAATAACTGTAATTTCTGAAGTTCTGATATTTTTTCTCTTTCCTATTTAATTGTGATTAGTGACGAACAGAACTGAATATAACACATTCGCAAACTTTTGAGAATCAATACTTATGTTCAAAACCATATTCTCAAGTTCAACATAATCTGTAAATGTCGATGTAGGCCTAATTTACACGGTACGGTACAAGATTTCCAGAAAATTACTACGAACCAAAGAGGATAGAACAGCACACTGGTGAGCGGTGACCAAATTACAATAGAAGATTTAAAAAAAGAAGGGATTTTGCTATCATGTTAGGCACTTGTACTTTATTTTATTAGTTTAGAGAATTAAAAACTACTTGTGGTAGACTGTCGATTGGCTTGGTGTTGTTAGATTTGTCTAAGAGTTTGGCTGACAAAGTTGCTGAACTGAAAGAAATTTTGGAAAACTGAGAAGTTTCACCAGTAAAACTGAATATAAAGTATTGAGATGTTCAACTCACGTACTGGTAAATAATGTTTGAAGCCGGTACATGGTCTAACTTGCCCGCTTCTCACCCGCAGGGCGAAATAGCAACCCTAGTCTAGAGAGGCAGGATTACCGGCCAAGAGGATTCATCTCACTGACCATGCGTCACCTCGTAATCTGCAGGCCTTCGGGCTGAGCAGCGGTCACTTGGCAGGAAAAAGCCCATTTGGGCTGTAGTTTAGTTTGGTTTAGGAGTGTTGGTTGGTTGTTGCTTTATGTCGCACCGACACAGATAGGTCTTATGGCGACGATGGGACAGGGAAGGGTTAGGAGTGGTAAGGAAGCGGCCGTGGCCTTAATTAAGGTACAGCCCCAGCATTTGCCTGGTGTGAAAATGGGAAACCACGGAAAACCATTTTCAGGGCTGCCGAAGTGGGGTTCGAACCTACTATCTCCCGAATACTGGATACTGGCCGCACTTAAGCGACTACAGCTATCGAGCTCGGTGGTTTAGGAGTGTTAGTAAGATTATAATTATACATATTTCATTTTCGTAATGTTTAGCAAAATTGTCTATTGTCTTCATTCCCGGATTTTCTGTTTTCCCGTGTTTTTCTTTCCCCCCCTCGGGTCTCTCCAAAACTGAGAATCGAGGTTCCACTCGAATGGAATTTTGGAACTTGTCTCACTTTACTGGTTGTTGCGTGCAATATTTTATTTCATCCAGTGGTGATTTTACGTATTTTAAATGAAATATTTAATTATAAATAATTTTGACACGTCACACAAATAATCCACTAATGTTATTTGAAGTAGTGAACAATCCACTATGGAACCAGAGTTGTGAACATGGTCCTCTGGTCCTGGATTAATGAAGGCAATATGAATTTTAAAATATACAACATTTATGGTGTAGTTGGACTCAGAACCACAGTGCTGTTATTAGGTGGAGAAAAGTTTGATGCCTACAAATTCATCCGTGTTTACATAGGTGTGAAGCAGAGTTCAACCAATTGGAGGGATTTCTAATAAAATTGTCCAGAAAGTAGCTAGATTACTGTAAAGAAGTCAATTTCATCATGGTATGAAAATACTTTTTGGATACACTTTTAAATCCTCATAGGAGATCCTAGTGTTAAAAATGTTCACAAAAAGAATTGTACCTAAAATTGTGACAGAAATTTGAAGAACTAAGAAGCATCGAGAGGATATGTTGTTGCATTATCCCGCCTGCTCAATGTGCTGTGCTTTGCAGAAAATTTCAATGTGATATCACTTGCATCAGACCAAAATATCTTTACTTACCAAAAACATCGGCAATAGAACCGTCTTCTCATTTGACACAGACTTTAGTTGATGATATGCATTTATTCTGTCTTAGTACATGTTAAAAGCTCAGCAAAATTTGGTTGACTTGGAAGAAGTGTTTGTAACATATGAGCCTACAAATTGGGCCTTAAGTTTTCATGTTCAAGCAACCACAAGAAATATATGTTTTTGTAATCTCAGTGCCATGGTCAGGCTTTATGTAATAAGTTAGCAATGACGACGACACACCAGTCTTCAAAATCCAGGGCCTGGTAATAACTATGACAGCGACGACGGCACATCATCTACTAACATGGAAGGCAGTTGACACACCTCATTACATGCCTGTACCTATTTCAAGCAATGAAAAATAGTGACATTAAAAATCAGTTTTATTTAGAAGTACATGGTATTCAAAGGCAATAACCCTTTCAGTCCCAATGTTGCTTTAGGTTAACAAGATATTCAGTACATACATGCACTAAGGTTATTACTTTCCCCAGAGTCCCAATGACGCTGCGAATTAACTACAGATGTAAGCTTCCATAATCAGTCAACAGATGGCGGAAAAGTCTCATATAATTTCTCTTAGATAAAATAGTTGACAGTGGTGTACTGCATGGTCATGGAGGATTATATTTATTTTGTTTGGTGTAAAAAGTTAAAAACTTCATAATTGGTCCGTATTGAAAAAAGATTTACAATTAAGAGATGAAAGTATATGATTTTCCACCTGTTCAATACAAATTCAAATGTGATATACAATGAAATGTCACATTTTATTCATAAATATTAGGGACCAGTTTCGGCATGTCTATGCCATCATCAGCCTAAAGTTAGATACACAAGGACACAAGTAAATTACACATGTCAATACACAAATAAACTTTCTAACATATTGGCAATTCATAATAGCGTTGATACATACACAATTTTGAATGTATTAAAACTCTCAATTATACCTCTTATAAAATTTACAATAAAGGTAAAAGGATCTATTTACAATTCTGTGATATCTATTACCTAGCGATGTTTTGTGTTACAATTGTGTGTTAAATAACAAAAGATGTCTTTTAAAACATTTCTGTTGAACAGCTTATATACCTAATAAAAATTTTGGGGTAATGACATTCCTATAGTATTAAAATTTAAGACGTTCTATCACGTAAAAATACTCATGTAAATAAAATTAGTAACAGTGTCCAGTATTGTTACATTGTAAAAGAGAATAGCTGTTCGTTATTTAATGTTTGTTAAAATAGTTCCTCATTACAATATAGGCAGTAAGCCAAGTTAAATTGAGCAGCTTTAAAAATCAAATCTTGCTTGAAATAGTGGTAGCTTAGTTGTCAGGTTGCCAGATGGTTTTAAGTTTCTAAATCTCAGAAGTACAAAGAACATTTGAGTGGCTAAGGCCGTAGTTGACGAGTATGAGTTCACAAAGCACTATGTCATCAGGTGGTGAAATGCAATTCTAGAGATCTTGTTTCAAAACAGACCTAAAAAAGATCGAAAACTGTATCAATATAATGTAAAAAAACGCGAAAGAAAATAAATAATTTTGAAATATAAACTCACCTCATGCACCACATACCAGCAAGAAGGCTAAAGAGGAATTAATGCGGGATACTAGCGAGCGATGTGTCAGGCAGCAAGCTGCAAGTACTGGCGGGGAATTGGGGCGTGTCATGTAGGTGGAGGGGAAGAGGTTGCAGGCAGAGGCGAGTAGGGGTCGGGAGGGCGTGGATTTCGGTAGGGGTAATACGCTAACATGTTGCGAACTGTTTTATATAATGGCTGATCTTTAGGCATTTTGAGCTTATTAACTCTTACAGTGCCAAGATGCCGATGCATCGGCACTTACATTCTGTACGAAAAATGCCAGGATGCCGATTCCATCGGCACCCTCTTATAAGGGGTGTAGTTATGTAGTAAGGTGCTAGATTGTGCCACAAATCAAGTAGAAAGAAGGTAGAATGTTTGTAATTCCTTCTTATGTCCTTAGATGGCACTGACATAGATTCATTTTGCTAGTTTACTCGTCGATTGTGAGTGTATGATCTGTGAGCGCTTCACATCTATGATCCAATATGGCAGCCTCCTTGTTTGTTTATGTCCGATTGTTGTGACTTGTTTTCAATAATTTTACGTTCTAATTGACGCATTTGAGTTATTTATCGTAATATATTAAGTTTATTATTAATTCTACTGCAGTTATCATTACCTAGCAATTTATTTAGGTCGTAGTAAAGTTGTAAATAGTACATTAATCACAACAATTCATGTCATCATGTAGGCCTGATTCGGGAGAAGAAATTGAGGAACTTTTGGGTTGTTTTGAAGATGTAAGCGACTCTACTTTTATCGAAAGTGATGATTATGATGTTTTTGAGGTCTTCAGATAGCGCACCAGAGAATGATGGAGCCGTGTCATTGGCTAATGGGCTTACAACATTTCGTGCAATGTTATAGTGGCAGTGCTAATGAAAATGACAGTGACAGTGAATTAGATGATTCTTGGACTGAATGCATATTCCCTGAAAGTAATGTTGTCCATCCCCATCATTTTTATCAAATCCCAGGACCTAAACACGTAGACCTACCTCAACCTGATGCTCCGCCCATAGAATATTTCAATCTGTTCTTTACACTTTCATTCCTGACACTATTAGTTGATTTTGTATGTTGTTCTGATCTTCTGAACTATTCTGCAGTAACAAATACTGCTACTAGACAGTTCTCTCAAAAGATTACTATTACTCTCCCAAAATTCATAAAATATCCAATCGTTGACAGGTTACACTGTTGATGTCTTTCTCGCCACATGTTCAATGTTTTTGGAAATTAGTTTATAAATTGGAAATTAGATCTACATTAACAATATAAATTGGTATATATGATCCCAGATAAGAGTTAATATTAAATATCTTCACTTTGGGTTTAGTGTAAAATGTGCTAATTAATTTCAAATTATGTTTTTCCTTTTTTTAAATAAAAATAATAACATTTTTGTGCACATTATACCATGAAATTTTGTTTTTTGAAATGCAAGTCACATGTTTATATTCCTTGGAGTATATCAAGCTTACATACGAAATTTTACCTCCATATCTTTTAAACTGAGACGTAAATAAAATATTTTATACAGTGATGCAAAACCCATTGAAACATGCTTGGCATTCTATGCATATGATGACCGATTATGGGTCGGCATCCAAAAGGTTAATAATTGAAATAAGGACGTCGAATAAGATGGTCGGTTTTTCAGATATCTCATTGAGATTAAAATTAGGATTGTAATATTGGTCTAAATGAATAAAGCACTGCTCTGTGAGGTCTAAAAGAAGCCCTTTATTCATAACTTCGATGATATCTAAATCGTTGTCAATCCCATAGAAGCTGTGTTTGTAATCGTGCGTATGCTGTCCTATGGCTGAGAATCTTTTGTATTTGATGGCATTAATATGTTCGTTGTACCTAATTTTGAAGGATCTCCCGGTTTGTCCGAAATAACTGCTGGAACAGTCGTTGCAATGATATCTGTATACGCCTGATCTGTCGAAAGGGTTAAGAAAGTTGACACGGCTGGAGTTGTGGAATATATCAAGATTCCTGTTATTGGTTTTAAAGGCGATGTATACGTCCTTCTTTTTTAATAGATTAGTTACACGGTAAATATCCGGGTTAAATGTAAAAGTTGCATATGTTATTGGTTTAGTTTTTTCTTTCTGTAGGCAAGTTTTGGGTCGGTGTTTAAATTTACGCATTATGCGTTCTATGAAACCATGATTAAAACCATTGTGCAGTGCCATATTCTAATGAGGAACTATTTTAACAAACATTAAATAACGAACAGCTATTCTCTTTTACAATGTAACAATACTGGACACTGTTACTAATTTTATTTACATGAGTATTTTTACGTGATAGAACGTCTTAAATTTTAATACTATAGGAATGTCAATACCCCAAAATTTTTATTAGGTATATAAGCTGTTCAACAGAAATGTTTTAAAAGACATGTTTTGTTATTTAACACACAATTGTAACACAAAACATCACTAGATAATAGATATCACAGAATTGTAAATAGATCCTTTTACCTTTATTGTAAATTTTATAAGAGGTATAATTGAGAGTTTTAATACATTCAAAATTGTGTATGTATCAACGCTATTATGAATTGCCAATATGTTAGAAAGTTTATTTGTGTATTGACATGTGTAATTTACTTGTGTCCTTGTGTATCTAACTTTAGGCTGATGATGGCATAGACATGCCGAAACCGGTCCCTAATATTTATGAATAAAATGTGACATTTCATTGTATATCACATTTGAATTTGTATTGAACAGGTGGAAAATCATATACTTTCATCTCTTAATTGGTGTAAAAAGCTTTAAATATACTGTGTGCACCAGATAAACTTAAATTTAGAAATAACATTTTGTTATAAATAGGTTTGATGTTGTTGTTATTCTAAAGCAACATTGGGACTCAGGGTAAACTACTGTGCTACTATACCCTAACCTCAAAAGAATAATGAGCAAGATAAAGCATTTTGGTAGGGAACTGAAAGACAGAAATGGAGGATATTCTTGAGGAGCTTGTTGATGTTACATTGCCTGACTTTGAAGACAGTGATACGGTGGTTCGATAGGAAGGCAATCAACTTTATTTCTACATATGTAGGTGTAGGTTCAGAAGATAAATGCCAACGATGGAGCTAGTTGGAAAAGAAAACTGTGGAAATAGTCTGTCCCCAAGTGGTGAAAGAATATAATCAGTTCATGGGGGGAGTAGATCTAGCACATATATAGCTTTAGCTATACAGAACAGACTAATGTCTGGTAAAGTGGTACACAAGAACCTCGTTTATCCGGATTAAGTGGGACCAGAACTGATCCGGATTATCGAAAATATGGATAATCTGGAAAAACTAAAAAACAAATACAGTGCATGTAATGTAATCTATTAACATAAGTTGTACAGTAATACCCTTGTAGGTCTTCAACGAGTTACCCTACATGTAACTTAATAACCAAAACACATTTAACTTTTGACTTTGATTTTAGCTAGAAATTTATCATCAATTGAATACAAGCACTATCACTCACTTGTTCATTCAAAACCATCACAGCCTTCTTATTTAATCATAGCAGAAGGTTTCTCGGAAACTATATCAAGAGTCAAAGAATAGTATGTGGTTCCCTACACCACTCCCCCCTCAGTGTACAACATCTACGAATCTAGCTGAAAAAAGAACCGTTCTTCAGCTGCGAGTCTGAGTTTCTCTCCGTGGCTGCTGTTGCTGTGAAGTTCGATCAGCCATGTCAGAATCATTAAAACCAGAAGGGTGATCTTGATGATCTGGACGAAGTCTTGGGTGATCAGCCTTTTGATCAACATCAGCCAGATTCTCTGCCATGGGATCCCATATGAAAGAGTCTAACAACAAATTCACCAATATCAGACAGGACCTTCAAATTATCTCTATGATAAATAAAGGAAATCTAATGAACAACCTTGAAAACATCCACATCGTTCTTGATAAATTAGAAAACGGTGAAGAGAATCTTAACGAAAACAACAAGCAAAAAAACATCTTATACGGGAACATTAGTAAATACTTGGAATGGGTAGACATAAAACAGACAAGACGGACAAGAGATATAATCAAACACGACATCGCAAAAGCACAGCTCAATCTCCCTCCTCCCTCACATGATATTTTAGATGACGACAAAACTCTACTTCCCTTCTCTCCAGAGCTCTGCATGAATTGTCAGACTGTGTTACATCGTTACTTCACCAGGTCGCGCTCAAAGACAAACCCTCTAGACAGAGCAGAATAAACATCTTTTCCAAACAAGCACGAGAGGCAAGATGTCCTGTTCTGATGACCTCCATTTTTTAACAAAGGAGTCTCCAAAGAAGTTTTATTATTTGTGCTTATTGTCCTCATGTTTTTTCTTCTCAATTCTTTCTTTATACAGCTGAAGAGGACCACTAAGTGGTCGAAACATGCCCTGTAAGTGCTAATTTATATTAAATTTTGCCTGAGGCAATAATAAAGTATCGATTAGGTGGTTATTTTACTAACTTCTTGAGGTTTAAGTCGGTCGATTGAAATATTCACCTCTTTTCCCTTGATGCTCAAAGTAAAATACTTCTCAGTCTGGATAATAACTCAATACGGACCATCATACGGCCTTTCGAAGGATGACTTAACTCGATCAACTCTAACAAAGACGTGAGAGGTTTCGTGGAAATCCTTGTGGATTTATACCGTTGTCTTATTCTTTTGAAGCTGTTTCACCGATTTTAAATTGTTCATTCTGTGGCAAAGTTGGTTAACAACAGTTGGCAGGTCCACGCGTGGCTTAGAATATGGTTCAATAAAGAAATCACCAGAGATTCTGAGAGGTGTGCCATACACTATTTCAGCTACAGAGGAGTTGGTGTCTTCTCGAACTGTACATCGGAGTCCTAAGAGAATGGTTGGTAATACTTCGGTCCATTTGTCAGTTGAGTGCGCTCTTATTGCTATTTTAAGGGTGCGGTGAAATCTCTCGATTTTGCCATTGCTCTGCGGATGATAACTGGTGGTTCTTGACAGTTTGCATCCACATACTTTTGGCTAGTGCACAGAAGAGTTCTGATGGAAACTTTCTTCCTTGATCTGTAATTATTTGATTAGGTGATCCAAACTGGGTTATCCAGTTCTTGTAGAAAGCTTGTGTCACTGTCTCCGCTGTAATGTTTTGGAGAGGAATAGCTTCGACCCAGTTTGAGAATCTTTCCACACATGTTAGGCAGTAACTGAAGCTATCGGATGGTGGTAGTGGTCCTACAAGATCTATGTGCACTACACTGAATCGTTGATCGACTATTGGAAATTCTGAAATGGGAGATATTGTGTGCCTCAATATCTTGCTTTTCTGACAGGACAGGCAACATCTTGTCTGCAATGCTACATCTTTCTTCATGTTTTTCCAGATGAATCTGGAAGAAATCAGTTTCACAGTTGCTTTGATGCCTGGATGAGACATATTATGGTAATGTTGAAACACAGCTAAAAGAAACTTTTCTGGAACATATGGACGGATATTGTCTGTAGATACATCACACCATAGTATGTTTTCAGCTGGGGTAGGCTGTGGTTTAAACTGCAGCAAAGTCTGAGGAGTTGAACGCAAGAAGTTAAGCTCATCATCCTTCATTTGTGCTTTAGAGATATCATCATAGTTGATGGAAAGCAGTTCTGTTCTGGAAAGATGATCTGCAACTGTATGTTCTTTTCCTGATACATACAAGTCAGTTGTGAATTGCAAAATGTACTGGAGATGTTGAAGTTGTCCTGGAGAAGCTTTCTCATTGTTTTGCTTGAAGCCAAAAATCAAGGGCTTATGATCTGTGTAGATTGAAAAAACTCTACCCTCTAGAAGGTACTTGAAGTACTTGACTGCTAGATATACTGAGCAGTTCATGGTCATTTGTCGAATATTTTCTTACGGCACCAGAGAACTTCTTAGAATAAAATCCAATGGGTTTCCATTCTTCACCTTCTTTTCTTTGTTGGATGGCAGCACCAGTCGCAAAATCGGAAGCATCCACAAACAGTGTGAGTTCCGCATTGCATAGATCTTCTTTGCACTTCTCGAATTGTGCATTTGTCTCTTCAGTCCACTCTATTTGATGATTGTCTTTCTTCTTAGAGTTTCTGAAGTAGTCATTCAGAAGGCCTTGATTTTCAGAAATTGATTAAACCAAGGAATGCTCTAAGTTCTTTGACAGTCTCAGGTCGCTTATGATTCTTCATGTCATAGAAATGTCATAGAAAGAAAGGGATCCACCTTATCAATACTAAATTTATTAATGTTTTTAAAACAGGACCGGTTTCGACTCTTCACAAGTCATCCTCAGCTGTTATATACATACACATTAGAATCCTTGTTTTAACAGTTGTATCTTACAAATAAATATGTCATATTTGATAGACATTAGGTAGTATGCCTAGAAGTGAAATTCTGCTTCTTACGTCTAAGTTTAGAGGATCAAGAATATATTAAAAATATATCTATCTTTAACAGATTAAAAGAATTACAACACATGATAAAATTTGTTGTTTACACCTGACCTTGAATATAGCATTAACGTTCAAGTTTTACCAGTAAAAGTTCTTTAAAAAGACTTTCATATTGCGTTGTTTTTAGTCGACTAAATATGCTTAAATGTAGCTCCATGTGCTTATACAGTATACTTTTATTAGGCTTAAACTTTGTCAAAATGAGTAATGTGAATCTGAATTTGAAATTACGATAACAAAGAGAAATGCGTTTGAAATAACAGTAAGCTAGGTAATTGAAACCTGTGTTGAATGACTCCTTCAATTATATGCTATTTAGATACATTACATGAAAGAAGACATTAGCACACTTCAATATATAAAAGTTGAAAGATATAAGACAATCATATAAGTTTTGTGAAATTCATATGAAGTATTGTTCTTTCTTCATGCGCATGTGTCAAGTTCAAATGGGGTAGTATACTTTATATAAACTTTGTCAAAATAAATAATGTGAATCTGAATTTGAGATTGCGTTGACAAATGAAATGCCAGGTGATTAAAACCTGTATTGAATGACCTCTTCAAATATATACTGTGTAAAATACATTATATGCAACATAAGACAATGGTACATTTCAATATGCAAGTTAAAAGGTAAGAGGCAGTCCTGCAAATTTTGTAAAGCTTCATATGAAGTACTGTTCTTCACGTGTACATGCCAAGTTCAAATGGGGCACTATTGGCCACTGTAAGATATTTGCTAAAGTCCAATCACTATAAACTTATATTATCTTGTTAAATATACAGATTGAAGATGAATGTGCTGCTGGGGTTATGAAAGCTGTTGTTGTAGGTGGTTCTTTTTCGGTCTAGGATACTTGCTAACTATTGTCGTGAGATGATAGGGAAGTGTATCATATCAAGATATGATTCTTCATAGCAGTTACTCTTTCGGGGTCTGGTTGTGTTCCTTCTTCATTGATTAGGTAACCAAGAAACGCTATCTCTTTTGCTCCAAATATGGACCGGCTGGCATTAAGGCGCAGTCCAAATTGGTTTAGTCTCTCAAAAATTAAGCTAAGATGTTCAGCATGCTCTTCTGCGGATTTAGAAGCTACAAGAATGTCGTCGAGGTAGTCGAAGCAGAAGTCCAGTCCTCGAACCACTTCGTTGATGAATCTTTGGAAAGTACTCGGGACATTCCATAACCGGAATGGCATGAAATTGAATTCATAAAATCCAAATGGTGTAATAACAGCAGTCTTTTCTTTGTTTTCTTCAGCTACGGGTATTTGATAATACGCCTGTAGATCTAGCTTGAAAAATATGCATTTGTTATTTAAGATCTGGCTAACATCATCGATCCTTGGAATGGGATAGCGATCTGGAATGGTGCGATCGTTAAGTCAACGATAATCACCACACACTCTCCATTGTCCGTTCTTCTTGGAAACAAGGTGCAGGGGACTAACCCATTGAGACTTCGATGGTCGGATTATGTTATTATTCAACATAAATTGGAATTCTTGTTTTGCCAGGCTAAGCTTCTGAGGATCCAGTCTACGAGGCTTGCAGAATACTGGTGGGTCACTAGATGTCATAACGAAGTGTCGAACGTCATGCTTGATTTCTCCAGGTGTGATGGCAGGTTTTGTTATATCAGTTAATTTCATTAGGAGCTCAGAAAATTGGCAGTTAGCTTTCAGTGTACTAACTGAATCAGCCTCCGATACAGTTGCTAGGTCAGCTGAAACAGTCAACTTCGTGTTTCTATCAATCAATTGTTTTTTTAAAATCAATTAATAAACCGAATTGATGAATAAAATCAGCTCCTAAAATACCCTTGGATGTTTGAGCAATAATAAAGGCCCATTCGAGCTTTCTCTTTAGTCCTAAATCAATGTTCATTAATTTTGAACCAAAAGTTTGTATCTGAGTTCCATTGACTGCAAAAAGCTTGAAATCTGATGGTTCACTTCCTGTCAATTTTGTTACTGGTATAATGGAAACATCAGCTCCACTATCGACCAGAAAATGTTGTCCTGAATGAAAATCTTTGACGAACAGGCGGTAGTTACGTGAGCGGCCTTTCAATGAATCATTAGCAGCACACGCAACCACTACAGTGGCTGCTGCCTTGTGTTTCCCTGATCATTCCACTGGCATGGTGATACACATTTTTCAGGCTTGCACTTGGAACCAAACCTGAAATGGTAGTAACAGTATTTTCCTTCAGGTCTGTATCTGGGCCTGCTGTGGCTATGGCTTCGCGACCTGGGACGAGAATTAGCACGACGCTTAAGTTGCCGTTCTAACTCACATATTTTCTCCATGATTTCTTGAAGAGAGAAACCAGAAGTGGGGTTAGAGGTCGAGGTTACTGACCTAACTTCATCAACACTACAAGGGAACTTAATTTCTCGTATCTTATCACCAATATCTGCAAGTTTATTAACATCACCGTCACTAATACACTGCGAATTTCCTGAGGTAATTTGGCAAGCCACAATGTTTTCAAGTCACCAAGTTCAATAAACTAACTTTTTGATTTGTCTTTCTTCACTTTCACGGTAAATTGCCAAACGTTGTTCCTTACCGATCATGTATTTATTCTACTCGTTTGATGATACCAATGTTTTCAACAATTTTAAGATCAAGTTGAGCCATAAGAGAGTTTAATCTAGTGTTTTCATTTGTGATTCCGATAAGGTTAATTGCGCTTCTACTTGCGAAAACCATATTTCTGGTTTTTCAACCCAGAAAGGAGGTAATTTTACACTCACCTTTTCAATTGACTGTTTGGCATCGTCACTATTTTCACTTGCCAGTTTGGTGCAGATAACAAGCAATGTACGGTTCACACATTATCGTATCACGTCGCGGGTCACCACTTGTAGGTCTTCAACGAGTTAGCCTACATGTAACTTAATAACCAAAATACATTTAACTACAAATGTAGCATCAATTGAATACAAGCACTATCACTTACTTGTTCATTCAAAACCATCACAGCCTTCTTGGTTAATCATAGCGGAAGGTTTCTCGGAAACTACATCAAAAGTCAAAGAATAGTATGTGGTTCCCTACACCCTTTTTCAACTGTAAAAAAAATATATAAGAACACTTTTCGTACATTTACGACTCTGCTTGATGCACTAAAATAATGTGTGAATTTTTTCTGTTTTACATTTGTATAGCATTTACGCACAGCACAATCACTAAGACGTTTTACAAATAACAGTTCTGCCTGTGTGGTTTCAGTCAAGGATTCTAAATAGGCCATCAGTTTGTCCAGCTGCATTGTTACCTTTCCATGAGTCATTGTTTCTTCTGATGGAACACCGGTTTCATTTTCGAATTCATCATCAGTGAATTAACGGTGCGTTGCATTCGGAAGAGCATGGGTTCGAATACTTCCTCGGCCGTCCTGGGAATGTTTTTTCATGGTTTCCCATTCTCAATTCTAGGCGAACGCCGGAACGGTACCTTTGATAGACCGTGGCCGAATTACTTCCAATTCCTGTCCGTTAACTATCCTTGGCGGAAAAGGCATTCAAGAAGAGTCGATGCCGTGAAAGAAATACTGTAGGCCTACAAGTAAAAATAAAGTTTTATAACTTTCGATCCGGATAAACTGGAGATCCGGATTAATGAGGGCCAAATAAACAAGGTTCTTGTGTATACGGGAATTATGTTTTTGTGTATTAGTGTTGGAGTAGTCAATGGTAACGTAAACATAAAAAGCAGCGAGGAGAAAAATGTATGTATCCCCCTGTACAATTTCAATTAGAAATATCTCCAGCATTGACTAAGGCAGAGAAGGTTCTGACTCAAAAGCATGGGCTCCAAGTGACAGTCCAATTCCAGAACCCAGACAAAAAAATGTTTGCTCCAAAACCAGTCGATGTCAGGTAAGATGCATATGCTCACTGGCCTCAGTATAAAACGAAGAAGGGCCAATGTAAATTTTGTCCTAGTGAATCACCGAGCTGACCTGGCTCTAAATGCAGAGGTAACTTGTGCTTGGCAGGAGATAAGAACTGCTTCTTCCAATTTCATAACAAACAATTGAGGAAATATTAAATTTTGATTCATGATTTACTGCTCTATTCATTTTTGTAGAATTATATAATGAGACAATGTTAGCCCGCCTGGTGGCCATGATCGTTAAGGCGCTGAAGTCTAAAACGGTCTAACACCGAGGTTAGCCAGTTCGAGTCCCGTTGGTCGAAAAAATTTCACCATCAGAATGTTGGCCGGCAGGGTAGGGGAGGTGGTGGTATACAATTTCTAATCACTAGATTGCGTGCCAAAAGCCTGGATTAAATTCCAAACCTCTCCGCAGTGCTCATATGGAGTGAGGGCATATGACGCTGTTGATGGTGATTAGTCCGTCGGATGGGGACGTTAAGCCTTGAGCAGACCCCTTGGTGCTATTCGACAGGAGTAGGCTATGTGCCGGCACCGGGTTTCACCCTCTCCCTACTATCATATATCACGTCATTCATTTCATCTCTCATTAACTCCTCTGATGAGGTTGACGTCAGGAAGGGCATCCGGTCATAAAAACTGCCATGACAAATTCATCTCACCTCATACCCGACCCCATAGGGAAACGGGACAAGGGTTGGACAAACATATAATGAGACAATGTTACATATAGCTTATTTTGTTTGCTAGATGTAATTTTGTATAGAGAAGAACACCATGTAAATTGCTCTGTGAAATATGTATGTTGGGGGCCGGTGACCTTCGATGTTAGGCCCCTTTAAACAACAAGCATCATCATCACCATCAAATATGTATGTCTCATTGGAAGGTTCCCAATATTAACCAACAGCAACATACTGGGTTTTCTAAATTTATGTGGGAAATTTTGAAAATTGTGAATAAACATGATCACTGTGTTCTAAAACAACTGTTCTAAAATAGAAAAAAAATTCTCTCAAAAATAATAATTTGGGACTGAAAGGGATAACATGATCCCTATTCTATAGTAATTTCACAAGGAGGAGGAGGTGGGATTTCAATTACATCATCATCGAAGGCATCAAGTGATGTTTCCATGATCTCCTCTGTATCATCCAACATGGCTTGCAACTGGTGGATTGATGTCACCAAAACATGGAACTGCTTTCTTCTCATGTCTAATTTCCTCTCCAGTTGTTCCCTTGTTTCCTAAAACGAAACATTTCAAGATTAAAGAATCTAGAATATGGTACCTGGAAAAGAACATGTACAGTAGAACCTCGATAATTCGAAATCGATTAATTCAAAATGCCACCTAATTCAAAGAATCTCTCGTTCCCGGAAACATGAGGTATGGTTTTGCACGTTATTTAAAATGTTTAATTCGAAATACGGATAATTCGTCATTCAAAGAACAACGTCGATCCCAGTATTGAAACTCAGACTTGTAATTCGAAATTGTCCTTCATTTTGTTAAAAATAATATTTTACGCCGTAATTTGAATTTAAAACTGTCCGCGTCACAATAGAATGCATCTTCCGGACTGTGCAAGCATATCTTTCCGCACTTTCACTTTGATGTGTCTACATCGTGCTTTAGAGTTGCCAAGTTCTAGTGAAATCATAGTTCTTTTGTATTCTTGTAGTTGCTCATTTTACTTAAAGTTTTAGTGTGCAGTTATAAACTTCAAAGTTGTTATATTTTATTAATACTGTGCTTTAGTTTATTGTTACGGTATATTAGTTTAGGGCACGTGTGTGTTTTTTTTTTCCGAGATGGCTAAGCGTCAGTATTCTTTCAAGACACTCAGCGAGAAAGTAAAAATTATAAGGGAGGTCGACAAACGACAAAAAATGAAAATTGAAATAGCTAAAGACTTTGGAATTCCTGTGTCCAAGCTTTCTACATTTAAAAAAAATCGTGACAGCATAGAAGCTCAGGAAATGCAGGGTGTAAATAAATCAAAGCAAATGCGCGTTCAAGGAGCTAAACACTCCTGATTTGGAAGTACAATTGATTGAGTGGTTTCGGCATGTTCAGGCGAACAATATCCTTGTTGATGGTAACATTATGAAGGGGAAGGCGATGAACTGGCGCTAAAGATGGGGCTTGAGTTTCAGTGTTCAAGCGGGTGGATTCAACATTTTAAGGAACAGCACAATATCATGTGGTAGGCAGTGTGTG
The DNA here is from genome assembly GCF_040414725.1 of Anabrus simplex. Taxonomy (NCBI): domain Eukaryota; kingdom Metazoa; phylum Arthropoda; class Insecta; order Orthoptera; family Tettigoniidae; genus Anabrus; species Anabrus simplex. The sequence goes on along the minus strand of NC_090267.1, from coordinate 505,559,966 downwards.
GAGAAGCACAATCAGTGAACACTAGTGATGCAGACAGTTGGCGAGAAAGTGTAGCTCACATAATCAATTTGTATGCACCGAACAATATCTTCAGAGCCGATGAGACTGCATTGTTTTTTAATGCCGATCCCAAACGGACTTATGGTTTTAAGGGAGAGAAGTGCCATGGCGGAAAATCTTACAAGGATAGGGTCACAGTCCTTCAGTGTTGCAATGCGGAGGGAAGCGAGAGACTTCCTCCCCTCGTCATAGGCAAGTCTAAGAAGCCACGGTGTTTTAAGGGCATCAGGCACTTTCCGTGCTAATAGAAGTCGTCTAAAAATTCCTGGATGACAGGTAAAAATTTTGAGGAGTGGCTGGTATGCCTTGAGCACAAAATGGCATGCCAGGACAGAAAAATACTTCTGTTGTATCAGTGCACTGCACACAAACATAATTTAATTTTAAAACATGTGCATCTTCTTTTTCTGCAGGCCAACACTACGAGCTACTTGCAGCCCCTAGATCAAGGTATAATTCCATCTGTGAAACGCGCCTACAGAAAGTGACTGATGCATTACTTTCTCCGTGAAGTTGTTAGAAATATTCCGGCGGGAGAAATACGCAAGTGGAACATGATTGATGCAATGCAGAGTGTGACAGTTGCCTGGGACGCTATATTCCTTCATCGACAATCAAGAACTGTTTCATCAAGTGTGGTTTTGGTTCATTAAATGAAGTAGAAGACGACAATGAAGATGAATGGGAAATACATCGCCACAGACCATGCAGAGACTACTTCAGAAGAGCGGCATCCCACCATGATCAGCTGTGATCACGTGACACCAGAGGGAGATGCAGCTACAGCTGATGTTGAACACGACGAAGATATGGCGCAGGTGGCAACTACTCCGTCAAAAAATTATGTAATTGCCGCTCTGACAGTATTGATTTCTGTAATAAGTGCGAGTGATACATTCTTTCTTTAAAAGCCCATAAGCCTAATGTGTGACAAAAAAAAAAAAAAAAAAAAAAAAAAAAAAAAAAAAAAAAAAAAAAAAAGCCCTACTGGACCATTAAACATTTGCAAACTATTAAGGTTCTCTACAAAGTCATTTATTATTCTTGATATCTGTGTTAAATATATGTCTGGGGTTTTTAAAGTCTGTTTTGTTGTTATGTGTTTCCAATTTGGACAGTGTTGTTGGCTCCCCTGTCCAAGTGCTTTATACTGCACTTAAATCAAGTAGATTTGCTTAAATTGCATATACAGTAGATTACCGTATCCTTTGTCTTTGAATTGTGTTTTATTTTTCCTGAGTGTGAGGCTACATTCGACAGTGTATGACAGTGTATTATCATATAAGAAATAGAAAGGAACGAGAGCATTATTTCAATAAATGCACCTTGTTGGATACATTTAGGATTTTTTCCCCATAGCATTTCAAAGGTTTAACTGTGAATCAAGATGATTGCATGCTATAAAAGAATATTTGGTGATGCAGCAGGGGTTGGCATTTCTGAATTTCGAGTTAGCGGTGGTTAATTCAAAATCACGTAATTCGAAGTCCGATTTTAACGTCCCAACGACTGAATTAACGAGGTTTTACTGTAAAAAGGTGAATTAGCTGTGCCAGGATCAAACACAGAATCAGCTACAAAACCTATGCAGTATATACCAAGAAAAATAAGACATAAGATTTAATTTGCCCAAGAATGTTTCTTCACATATTAGGACTGAGATACAATATATTACCATATAAGGAATAGAAAGGAACAATGACAAATCAAGTAATATATTGAAAGATAGGGACATGACTGGACTATAGAATAAGCACAAAGACAAGTCTGTGTGGGAAGGAGCAAATCCAATACAAACCTACAGCTATAACATACGTAGTAAGAGCTCGACAGTCATCTCAACTTTTGGTTCATAACATAACAAGTTACCCTCACCGTCGTCAAATGGTAAGTGTACACGATTTCCACCTAAAATTTATTACGATTTTTTTCATAAAATTAACACTCCGCTTCTGGTTCTGTTTTACAGATTCTACTTTTGATCCGACATTCAACATGTTAGCTACATTCAACTGTCACATTGCCTTTTCGACCAGCATGTCAACAAACCTACATGTCTTAACAACGTAAAAGCATCATATCAAATGAGATGGTCCAAAGAGGTCCAATATCAACACTGTATATTGACCTTCAACTACAACCTCGTACTTCTTCATCAAAGTGAACCATAACATCACCATATGCTATTTACTTTTGACTTTTATCTTACGTAAACAAATAAGTCTCTTGCCATGACAAACAGTTTTCCTTTGAGAATGTCTCGAATATCGCAGACCTGTTTATAACCAGGACTTTTGGAAATTACACAGTTCACTTCCTCTTTCACTTTTTGTCCTATACCACCAGAGACAGAACTTAGATTGCTTACTAAGTGATTAATTTTAGGGAGATCCCACAGCTTCCAGTGAGGTTATGAAAAATTGGCAGACATAAATAAATAATAATAATCGTATGGCCTCAGCTACCGTGTGCAGACATTTCGATTTGACGCCATCTGGCTGTCTGCTCGTCAATTTCGACGTTCCGTTTTATTCTAGGTCCGCTAGATGGCAGACAGAGTAAACCGGATCTCTCTTGGGCGTCTATGGCTGAGATTTAATTAATTTTGTCGGGTAAATACCAAATGTATCACCAGAGATCTTTTACATGCCGACATCGTACGACATGGAGTGTCAAATGGACTTTTTTCCGCCCTTCAAAAATCCGACTACCTCTGCCGGGTTTGAACCCGCTATCTTGGGATTCGGAGGCCGACACTCTACCACGGATCCACAGAGGCAGCTATGGGCAGACATGAAAACAAGATTATCTTCCAACACTATTCCTGATAGAATATTTTGAAGGCTTTCTACTGATGCAGCATTATTCAAGTCCAAAGACTAATTCTATGAGCATAACACAATGCTGCATCCAACACTATTCTCGAACGAGTTAACACTGGCACTGGAGGAAGTGGATGCTGATAATCTAAACAACTTCACTCTCGAAAGAGTCTTAATAGTGTGTATATTTTACACGTATATTATAGTGTAATTCCCAGCTTACTACATGGATCTGAATCCTGGACATGCTACAGACGGCGTATTAAAAAGTTGAAACAAAATCACCAGCGATGTTCAAGGAGAATTCTGCATATAACCTGGCATGATAGACGCACAAATGTCAGCGTACTTGAAGAGGCACAGACCATCAGTATAGAAGCCACGGTTTTAAGACGTGAGCTATGATGGACAGGGCATGTAATACATATGTCCGATAATCGCATTCCCAAGCAAGTGTTTTACTCTGAGTTAACAGTATGTAAATGTTGTTTGGGAGGTCAGAGGAAGCAATTTAAGAATCTAAGACTAATATGAAGATGTTCCACATTGATGTTAACTGGGAGATCTTGGCTCTCAATCATTTATACTTGAGAAAACCGTAGGCGGATAGCAAACGATAAGAGGCAACATAGGAAAAAAAAAAAGAGCGAAATAGGTGAACAATGGCTGTTCCACCTGGAACTATCTGCCTCCCGTATTGGGCTGTGCACTCACCTACTAGTTTTTGAGTGTTTACTATTGTACTGTATAGTGTTATGTGTACGTTTTACAGACCGAAAAGCTTTTAAGTTAAATCTTGAATGAGAATTTTCTTTGAAGACACAAATCGATCTGCCAATGGGAAAGAATTGCGTATTGTCTCAGCAATGTGATGAAGAGTATGTGCTAAGCAAGTTAAATGAATTAAGTATATTGGGAAAAATCCCTTTGAGCGTTTGACCTGATTTTAGCAAGTACCTGCATCTCTAACAAATAAAAGTACCAGGTTGTATTTGATACCAGATGGCCATAATAATTTCAAGGAGTCCATCACACACTGGGCCACGGTTGCATTGTTCGTGGCCGGCAATTCACACACATTAAGAAGATAAGGTATCGTCTTTTGTTCCTTATTTAAGGCACCGACAATTATATTAGCAATAGAATAGCCCTCAAATCAGTGGTTTCATCAACAGGCAACCACATGAATTGCTCTGCTAGTTCATTCTGTAAATTTGAGATTACGTTATTGTAACGATGTCCTACGCAATGTACTTTCTTCAGGCACATGTTGCCAAGTGTATTAAGTAAGAAAACATTGAAATGTCGCATTATTAATTTTTCAGAAGGGAATATCAGTGGCTAAAAATGCTTGGCATAAGTCATAAGAAAATTCTGTAACCCTACTTTCTAAACACTCTACTAGTTACTTTTGAACAGGCTCTTTATTTGCAAGTTTCCTGATTAAATTCTCCTTATGTTACGTTGTGTTTATGTACTGAACTACTTGAAATGTTTTTCTCACTCCCTACATATTTTTCATATCCTCCACAGAACAGTACCCTATCATCTGTAGATATTATTTCACTTGAAAACTCTTTCTGTAAATTAGTTAATCTACCACTTGAAGTTGGTTTTACTTTTGGTATTTAAAGGACTTTTAACACACTTGATACAGGCAACTTAATATAATTTTTCTGGCATGCAACCAGTTCATATCAACGTTATAAATTACAGCACTACTGCCAGTGGCCAGCCAAGGCAGCAACATGTGATGAGTTGCTCTTTTGTGTACAACGTTACTGCCAATATGATCCAGATTTAAAAAATTATAAAATAAAAAGACTTAACTTGTTCAAATATGCCATATAGGCAGTAAAATACTGAAATATGATTCCAGAAAGGAGTGAGGCAAGGTTGCAGTTCGTCCCCCCTCCTTTCAATGTTTATATAGCACAGTTGGTAAAAGAAATCAAAAAGGAATTTGGGGAGGGAATCACAATCCAAGGAGAGGAAATCAAAGCTTGAGTATTGCTGATGATAATGTTATTTCATCTGATACTGCAGAAGATCAGGAGAAATTACTGAATAGTATGGACAGAGTCTTGAGTAAGGAGTACAAGATGAAAATTTGTAAGTCCAAAACAAAAGTAATGGAGTGCAGTCAAACAATAGGTGATGCAGGAAATATTAGATTAGGAAATTAAGTCTTAAAGGAAGTAGATGAATATTGTTAGATGGGTAGTAGAATAACTGTCCGACTCGTTGGCTGAATGGTCAGCGTACTGGCCTTCGGTTCGGAGGGTCCCGGGTTCGATTCCCGGCCGGGTCGGGGATTTTAACCTTCATTGGTTAATTCCAATGGCCCAGAGGCTGGGTGGTTGTGCTGTCCCCAACATCCCTGCAACTCACACACCACACACAACACTATCCTCCACCACAATAACACGCAGTTACCTACACATGGCAGATGCTGCCCACCCTCATCGGAGGGTCTGCCTTACAAGGGCTGCACTCGGCTAGAAATAGCCACATGAAATTAATTAAATTAAGTAGAATAACTGATGATGGCAGAAATAAGGACGACATCAAATGTAGTCTGGTACAAGCAAGGAAAGCCTTTCTTAGGAAAAGAAATTTGCTCACTTCGTAAATTGATATAGGGATTACAAAGATGTTTTTGAAGACTTTCACCTGGAGTGTGGCATGGACGATAACTAGCTCAAAAAGAAAGAATAGAAGCTTTTGAAATGTGGTGTTACAGAACTATGCTGAAGGTGAGATGGATAGATCGAATCACAAATGAAGAGATGCTGAATCGAATTCGTGAGAGGAGATCAATTTGGTTAAATTTAACCAGAAGGAGAAATAGAATAATAGGACACATCTTAAGACACCCAGGACTTGTTCAGTTGGTTTTTGAGTGAAGTGTAGGTGGTAAGAACAACAGAGGTAGACCAAGGTATGAATATGACAAGCAGATTAGAGCAGATGTAGGATGCAACAATTATGTAGAAATGAAAAGATTACCACAGGATAGGCTTGCGCGGAGAGCTGCATCAAACCAGTCTATGGACTGATGACTCAAACAATAAAAAGCATTTATTAAAATCACTATAATATGCAGTTATATGCACCATAAAATCATGTTCAAATAATTGAAAATTCCATAATTTGTACAAAATGTCATATTTTTAACACCTAAGAAAAAAATGCAAATGCATGAACTTCTGGGAAGACAAAAAAGTGATCCTGAAAGTACTGCTGTGGTAAGAAGATGATATTGCAAACACCTGTTCAAAGCTGGACAGCTACAGAGAGAAGAAAGCCAAACAATCCCAGATCAGTTTGGGAGAGAATAGTGTGGAGAAAGCAGTAAAATAGCTCCAAAACAGCAAAGCACCTGGCTCAGATGGAATCACAGCATAATCCCTGAAAGCAATGGGTGACGAAAGAGTTGATATGTTGATGGAACTGTGTAGTCAAGTGTGGGAGATAGGGGAAATGGCCAGATGAGTGGTGCAAGTAAATTTTCATCATCGGTGTGGGCTGCAACTCGTTTCCAAGTAAACATATTCTTCAGTTTACATTTTCACACTAGCAATGCTTTATGAATATGTTTCATATGACTTAGTAGCCCAATTTTTTTTTTTCTCCACCCTTTATGTCACACCGACACAGATATGTCTTATGGCGACGATGGAATAGGAAAGGCCTAGGAGTGGGAAGCTAGCGGCCATGGCCTCAAGTAACATACTACCCCAGCATTTACCTAATGTGAAATTGGGAAACCACAGAAAACCATCTTCAGAGCTGACGACAGTGGTAGCCCGACCTTGGCATGAAACATACGTCCACAAAAAAATCACATGGAATGGCTGGGGGGAGGGCGGGGCTGAGCTTGACGGAGCTTGCGTGCTTGTTGTTGTTCCTGTTCAAACACCGTAATTGATGTAGAAACTGTGTGGCGCCAAAGTGAACGACTCTCAGCAAGCGTATCCAAGGACATATTCCAGCTCTTTTCACATTATGCTTTAGCTGATCCTTGAAATGTCTCAAAGGGGCTCCATGAAGTCTTGTGCCAGAGCAGAGTTCACCATACAGAAGTGATGAGGAAGCCTGATTTCACTCATGCGATGGATGTGCCCTAGCTTTTTTTTTCCCCCCCTGCAAGCTGCTTAACGTCGCACCGACACAGATAGGTCTTATGGCAACGATGGGATAGGAAAGGGCTAGGAGTGAGAAGGAAACGTCCGTGGCCTTAATGAAGGTACTGCCCTAGCATTTGCCTGGTGTGAAAGTGGGAAACCACGGAAAACCCTTTACAAGGCTGCCGACAGTGGGGTTCGAACCCACTATCTCCCGAATACTGGATACTGGCCGCAATTTAGCAACTGCAGCTATCGAGCTTGGTCGCTCTAGCTTTTGGATATCCTGACGGTAGAGGGTCCAAGTTTCACAACCATAAAGCAGTGTTGATATGACAACGGCATGGTAAACAACGATCTTGGTATGCATTCTAAGGTCCTTAATTCATGAAGACACGACTGGATAAACATCCAAATGCTGAGCGGGCAGCACCAATTCTCCTGTCCACATCTTGTGAACAGTTAGCATTTGTTGAGATATAAAAAGTGGTCGACCTGCTCCAGTGGAGTATCCGCAATGGAGATATTAAAAGCTGGGAGATTCGACTCAGATGCGGGCCTAGCGAGTACTTTGGTTTTCTGAACATTAATGGAGGGACCAAAACAATCGCAAGTACTCTTGAAACAAATGACGGATTGTTGTAGCTCATCAGGTGTGAGGGCAGATGCGGCAGCGTCATCTGCATACTGCAATTCCGTAAAGCAGTACATCTTAGTAAGCTTTTGGGAGTGAAGTTTAGCCAGATTGAACAGTCCTCCATCAAAGCAATATCTGACCTTTACACCTTGGTTGTCTGTAGATGTTCCATAGAGCACGGCTGATAGATAAAGAGCGAAGAGTGTGGAGCAAGCACACATGCCTGTTTCAATCCATGAGAAATTGAAATGGATCAGAGATGAATGATTTACGAATGGTAGTCATAATGGAATGGTTGACAGTTACAAATAAGTATAGTCTAGAGATCAACAGGTCCAAAACAAAGATGATGCTTGTAGACAGAGCAAATATCACCTGCAACAAGAGAAAGTGAGCAAATTAATCTACTGGGGAACACCGATTTCAAATTATGGTAGCTGCTTCAAGATAGCTAAAATATGAAAGGACAGGATGATAACACCTACTCAACACCCTGATATTTCCTATTGCCACATATGTGTGCGTGACACACACATGCACACACGCGTGCGCGCACACACACACGCACACACAGACACAGAGAAAAAGAAAGAGAGAGTTGCTTTCTAATTCATAAAAAGAAAATATTTTGTTCCGAAGATATCACAGCTCAAGGACTGGTACGACGACTTTGATATGCAGGGTGAACCCAAACTTCACCGACAAACTTTTGGAGGTTATTCAGGGATACCTTCTGAGTACATTGGTATAAGGGACCCGTGGTCTTCAGTGTGTATTTTTCTTCTTCTTTTTCTACTGCTTTTCCCAGAACTGTGGGGTCGCGTGTACGAACTGTGTCGCACATGTGGATTTGGCCCTGCTTTACGGCCTGATGCCCTTCCTGACGCCAACCCTATATGGAGGGATGTAATCACTATTGTGCGTTTCTGTGGTGGTTGGTAGTGTAGTGTGTTGTGTTGTGTGAATATGAAGAGGAAAGTGTTGGGACAAACACAAACACCCAGTCCCCGGGCCAGAAGAATTAATCAGAAGTAATTAAAATCCCCGACCCAGCCAGGAATCGAACCCGGGACCCTCTGAACCAAACGCCTCAACACTGACCATTCAGCCAATGAGGCGGACGTGGTCTTCAGTGTCTCGTTACAGAGAAATTGCATTTTGTTTGGTTTGTTGCACCAGTTAGCTTTGTATCTGTATTGTACTGAAAATAATAATAATATTTGTTTTACATCTGTCCCAAATGTTAGTTCTTGACAGACACCGGGGTGTTGAATATTTGCCCCGCAGGAGTTTCTTTATTGTGCCGCAAGCCGACACGGAGTTGTTCCCTTTAAAACACCCTTTACTGAACAGTTCTCTGACAGAACAGATTGAGCATATTGTGATAAAAGGTGGTCGTGATTATTGTTTTAAAAGGAAGTACAATTAGGCAAATATCCTGTATATGACACTAATCAGAGAGAATAACAGAAGAGACCCGACACTTCGAAAAATGAAGGTATCGGACAAAGGAAGGCAAGAGTCGCGAAGGGCGTGAAAATTAAAAACTCCTTAGGCTTCGAGAACTCTAATAATGTTGGAGCCGGAAAAGAACAAGAGTTAACCAAGGGAGGTCAGATAGGATAAATGAAAGTGAGGAGCCTGGCAAAAGTGGAAGCAATGCCAAGACTCAGCTAAGGGCCCCATGGTCGCCAACCCACGCTCTGAAGTTGAGAACCCCTGGGGCCCATTCTGATAACATTGTGATGGACATACGCTAAATAATGTACAAAGCTATCCTTATTAGTAAAATTAAAATAATTTGCACTTCTAAGTAAGCTATGGGACACACTATCACAATAATAAAAATTACCTATGTAAAATGTCTAACTTACCTCAAGCGACCCAAGTTCCTTACGAAGCTGAGTTAACTTCTCATCAGTTTCTTTCCGATCTGGCTGCTCGCTAATAACTTTCGCCAACACATCATACTCAATACGATTCTTTCGCACTGTCTTTGCATCTTGAAACTCTAATTTTGTTCTTTCTATATCATACTTTGCCTGTTCTATTCCAGCTTCTATCTGTTGCGATAAATTCTCATAATTCTGCAGTTCCGCTGCACTCATGGTAGCCGATAAACGAGACTTAGTCACAGCAAACTCGCACTGAGCAAGTTGTGCTAACATTCGATCATGGGCTACTTGGCTGTAAAAGAAAACAAATTCTTTTTAAGACAAAATTCTTTGGTAGACTAGATACATAAGCTTGAAAATGGATCTTTTATATGCTTGGTCAATACTAAAATAAGAGAGTTAAAAAGTGAATTCCTGAATGAATTTTACATTTTAATGAACATAAAACCACCCCTTGGATTCCACCGAGATGATGTACAGGGTGTCCGAGAAGTCCCCGTACCCCTAGTTTCATACTGTCATATTATTATTTTGTTACATTATGGCATGGACAATTGAGTTTGTATAATTAGGGAATTCAATAGTTGTTTTATTGGTAGTGGTATCCCTGCTGCTAGTGTTGTTTTCAGTCTCATTTCAGTTGTTAAGTCATGGCGGACGTGAGTAGACACAGCTACACTGTTGAGGAGCGATTAGTGGCGTGTGTGTGGGTGCACGAACAAGCACAAACGGGGAAAACAATGACAGTGATGAGTGCATTTAGAGATCGCTTTGGCAAACCCCCCACCTCGTAAAGCTACTCTGCTTGATTGGGAGAAACGGGCATTTGCTTCAGGCAGTGTCAAAGACAGGCCGTGTAGTGGATGTAAGAAGTGCCACCACCGCTCATTCAATTGAGTAGTCTCCATTGAAATCCATTTGCAAAAGAGCAGCTGAACTTCAAGTACCGCGGTCAACAATGCATGACCACATTAAAAGAGATTTGAAAATGAAAAGATTTAGGAATCATGAGTCGTGTGGATACAGCAGGATGGGGCTCCAGCACATTTTGCTATTCAGGTGCACGAGTTCCTTGATGAACAATTTCAAGGCCGCTGGATTGGCCGTGGCTCACCAACATCTCCAGCCCCGTTGAAATGGCCACCATGAAGCCCGGACCTTACCATGCCAGACAACTCATTATGGGGAACAATCAAGTCCCATGTGGCTCAAAGTCAGTACACTACTAATGAAGAATTGCGCCAAAGTGTGGAGGAAGCCTTTCGTCCCATAACTCTTGAGATGCTCCGCAAGATGTCAAGGAGGACTTGGAGACAGATAAAACTCTGTGTAAGGCATAATGGTGCACATACAGATTCCCTGGATTCATAGTTTTTATATGTAAGTACTCCACTATAATATGAAACTAGGGGTACGGGGACTTCTCGGACACCCTGTACACTGATAAGCCAGAAAATTCTGACCACCTACCTACTATCGATATAAACCCATTCAGTACAATTTACGAACTTCATTGTGTAGATCTGTATTGATACAGTTAAAACTTAGAAACAATGTTTCTAAGTTATAAACCCATTCAGGCGATAGCAGCGTCACCTGACAAGTCAGATACAAGCACGGAGCATCAGTGAATGTGCTGTCCGTGTGTAAAATGGGGAAGGGGCGCGATCTATCAGAGTTTGATCGAGGCCAGATTGTGATGGCCCGGAGGCTCGGCACGAGCATTTCGGAAACTGCATGACTTTATTATTTATAAATTTCATTTTCCGTATTGATTCAATGTATAGACAAGAAATGTGTTTTTCCACCAATCAATACTTAATTTATTGTAAATAGATTACACTAGTACCGGTTTCAGCCCCTTTACGGCCATCATCAGCTAGTACATGATTAATTTCCAGCCATTACACAAAATCACAAGTTGTTATTATGTTAGACATCCGGATGTCTAAGGGGGGATGGAAATACAATATACAGTAGCGTGAAGTTAAAATATCTGTGGTCAAAGGTGAAGGTTACAATAAGGTAGGACATGAGTATACTGAACACATTAAAACATATGGGCCACAACATAAAACACTTAAAAAGTTTTAACACATTAAAATTTGGTATGTATAAGTTAGACACTTATTAAAATTTAAGTTCGTAATGCTTAAATTCCATCTATCTTCTGTGTGGTTTGTTTGCTTCTATGTCATGTTGATTAGCTGTATGAGGTAATCTTCGAAATTGCTCTGAGGCTGATATGTGTCATACTGGTATGGACCTTTGTCATGCAAATTTTTTTTTGTATTATGTAGTCCAACTGATGTACTTCAGTAAATTTTTATATAATAAACTGCAGGTCTTGAGTTTGAATTTAGGAGCTGTTGGTGGCAATACCTCTCTCGTCTATGTTCGTTATGTGGTTGTAGTCTGTAAAGATAAGCTAATATAAGTATAGAGTGTGTATGAAGGAATGCCTCGTGTGTATATGGAAAGAGTACTTACTATTGTTGTTGTGGAGGTCTTGTACCAATATGTCTGAAGGCTTGCTGTGTTCTACTAGGAGTGCGCCTGGGGCTCATATTAGCTGTGGAGGGGGATGTAGGTGGAGGGGAAGAAGGAGTGACTATTGGGGAAGTAGGGGCAGGGTCGGGCTTGTGATTCGTCGGTTTGTTAGATCATGTGTTTACTATTTTGAGGTAATCATTCTTTAATGCCGGAATGGCTTTATCAAAGATGATGCTGGTTTTCTCTGTAATATTGTTAATGTTATGATTGGGATTAGCGTATTGGTCCAAAGAAATATAGAAATCTTCGGTTATGTTGAACAGGGGGCCCTTAGAGTTTTTGTTTAGTATCGTCATATCATTGTTGATGTCTGTGAAACTATGCTTAGATTCTTCTACATGCTGGCCTATTGATGAGAAATGGTTATGTTTTACTGCATTTATATGTTCATTTTGATGGTGAAGTTTCTGCCTGTACATCCAATATAACTTGTGTCACAGTTGTGACATTTGATATGGTAGATACCCGATTGGTTGTATTTGTTATTATTGCTGACCACCTTTGACCACAGATATTTTAACTTCACGCTACTGTATATTGTATTTCCATCCCCCATTAGACATCCGGATGTCTAACATAAGAACAACGTGTGATTTTGTCTAATGGCTGGAAATTAATCATGTACTAGCTGATGATGGCCGTAAAGGGGCCGAAACCGGTACTAGTGTAATCTGTTTACAATAAATTAAGTATTGATTGGTGGAAAAACACATTTCTTGTCTATACAACTGCATGACTTGTCAGGTGTTTGAGGAGTGCTGTGGTGATTGTCTTCAACAAGTGGTGAAACCAAATGTCAAGGGGTTGGGCAGCCACCCCTCATTACAGATGTCGGACATCTCGTAAAACAGGGCAGGCGGCGAACTGTGGCAGAACTAACATCAGATTTTAATGCTGGGCAGAGTACAAGTGTGTCTGAACACTAACACTCCTAAGGATGAACCTCCGCAACCCATGCATGTGCCAATGTTAACACCACGACTTCGGCAACTACGACAAATGAGCACGTGACCATCGTCACTGGACGCTAGCGCAGTGGCAGAGCGTTGCATGGTCTAATGAATCCTGATACCTTCATCATGCCGATGGGAGGGTGTGAATCTGTCGTCTTCCAGGGGAACAGCTCCTTGACACCTGTACTGTGGGACGGAGACAAGTTGGCGGCGGCTCAATTATGCTCTGGGGAACATTCACGTGGGCATCCATGGGTCCAGTGGAATTCTTACAAGATACCATGATGGCCGAGAAGTATCATGTACTGGTTGTAGACCATGTACACCCCTTCATGATGATTGTGTTCCCTAACGGCAGTGGTATTTTTTAACAAGATGATGCGCCACGTCACAAGGCCAGGAATGTGATGGAGTGGTTCGAGGAACACAGTGGCAAGTTGCAACTGATGTGCTGGCCCCCAACTCACCAGATCTGAACCCAATCAAACACATCTGGGATGTGATTGAATGTGGTGTCAGAGATCATCACCCCCCCCCCCCCGGCTGGAATTTAGGGGAATTACGTGACTTGGGTATGAAGATGTGGTGCCAACTTCCTCCAGCTACCTACCAAGACCTCATTCTTCCATGCCAAGACACGTCGCCACTGCTATCCGTGCCAAAGGTGGACATACTGCCTATTAGGTAGGTGGTCATAATGTTCTGGCTGATCAGTGTACATTTTAATGAACATAAAACCACCCCTTGGATTCCACTGAGATATGTATACAAAGGAAGACCAATATAGAGACAGGAACAAGACAAGGAAAACGGAGAACTGAGATTGATAAGGAGAGGGCCTGTTTATTTGAAGATGTGGAGATTGCCCTTGTTCTTTTGTTTTCATGTATATCCTTGTCCCATTTTCAAACAATGACCTGCCATTGTATCCATCCTAGTAAGTGTTCCTATCTCTCTCTCTTTTTTTTTTTTTTTTTTTTTTTTGCTAGGGGCTTTACGTCGCACCGACACAGGAAGGTCTTATGGCGACGATGGGATAGGAAAGGCCTAGGAGTTGGAAGGAAGCGGCCATGGCCTTAATTAAGGTACAGCCCCAGCATTTGCCTGGTGTGAAAATGGGAAACCACGGAAAACCATTTTCAGGGCTGCCGATAGTGGGATTCGAACCTACTATCTCCCGGATGCAAGCTCACAGCCGCGCGCATCTACGCGCACGGCCAACTCGCCCGGTCCTATCTCTCATTATTGGAGATGATTTGATGTTGTGACAGACAGGAGTTGAGCTGGTAGGAATATGTCAGATTGGTTGGAAGGTTGGTTGGAGCGTTCCCGAGCGGTAGGAATGTATAAGTAGGGAAGTTTCAACTAAGGTGCAGAGAAAGAGGAAGCTGATGAAGTGGATTCCCACGAAGATAATGTATTCTGATACGTAGAGTTAATTACAGTATGTAAACTATGTAGATTAATTGCAAGACTTAATGTTAGCAAGTCTTGAGCGAGAAGTTGTCTACTAGTCTTCTGTTCTAAGTCAGGTATGAGAAGACACTATTATTATTATTATTATTATTATTATTATTATTATTATTATTGGTTGCGTAATCGTCCTGCCGACTGGCAGATATTCTGCTAGCAACTTGTTCGCGAGATGAATGATAGAAGTCCCAATCCATGGCTTCTTAGACATTTTATAGCCTCCGGGACCATACCCCATGTTCTGGAAGCTTGTGGAAACCGGTGTATGTGACTACCGATCTTTCCGTAGTTCTAGCCAATCAGAGTCTGTATCCAAGAGACCTTCTAGTACCTTCTTACTGTGTTCATGGAGTTGAGCTATGCTCCGGTCAACATGACAAACTTCTCTGTTGCTCAAGATTTCTCAACGTGCACGAAATATGACTTCTATTAAATTTTCATTTTCATGAATATAATTATTTTACAACCCTTCTTATTACCAGGTATGCCTATAGGTATGCCTACACCTGTCTTCTGGCCTCTATTATTGACTGATCCTAATATATCAGGTACAGCAATTCCTCCTACGTTCCCTGGGATTCGATCCTCGGAGGGAATAGCAGTCCTGAGTTAAAGTCCCTGGGAGGACACGACACCTCCCTCCCCTGGGGAGAAATGAATGCAAACATCCCTTGCATTCATTTTGTTACTTACAAGTTATAATAGTCACAAATTATAACCTCTTGGAGCTTACACTCCTATTAGTAGGACTACGCTGTGGCAATGTCTCGTTCAGTAACACCCGTGACTCAGGTGTTTCTATTAATTCTAACTCTGATTGCAAGCCCGGCTCACTGGGGGCCCTTCCAATGGCCCGGGGTTGCCAAAATTGGACTGTAATGTCTTCGTCCGACATCTTTGGCTTTCTGTTGGCAGTAATTACATTCTGATATATACAGAGATTGGGACAGTGTTCCTTGTAGTCATCAATGCACTTGGATTTATACTTACAGCTATTACAACAGCCACAACAACAACACAATATTACTATCATTAGTACTAAAACACTCCAAGTTATGATTGGATACACACTTAAGTACCTTAATGCCATGTTATGTTCGAGTTCAGTCTCTTGCTGTTGCACTAAACGTTCGACTTCACTGACCTTTTGACTGGTCCATTTTAAGCCATCTACATGATTTAAAAAAAAAAAAATTACCTAGAGTTACTCTGTTTAATTCAGGAATTTCACTGAGTTTTATACTACTGAAACTCTATTCACAACAATCATATTCAAGTGCAATTTCAGCAATAATGTCCTTCTTCATGGTGGAGTTTATAATCCCTGAACTTGGTATTTTACTACTCTGTATTTTACTATCTATGGAGTATACAGTACACAAATCCATGAAACTTGTTATACCTAGGCCATACAATTTTACATCACTAGTAGATTCTTTACAAACACATGTCACTTGGGTTTCATTTGGGGATATATAAATGTTTTTATTATCATTCACAGGGATCCAAGTGAGCTCAAAGATTGGCAATACCCTTTTTTCACTGTCTTCGGGGAGGTAATTCACACCTGTTAACAAACTGATTATACAAGGTCTCTTGGTAATTACATTTCTTAGTGGAAAATTATATTTATATAGCCTTTGATTGTCATCTATTAACTTGCACTGTTGCACTTGTCCTTCACCTAATTGTGCATACGTTTGTTTCTCCTTGTCTAGGATTACATATACTCTCAGAAAACGTATTCCTTAATACCAATTTTATATTCTTGTCGAGCTGAATACCGGATCTGTGAAGATTACAAGATTATTTTGTGCATCTACAGAATAGTGGTGTTAATGAAGCTATGTAATATAGAGAGAGACTTTCAAAGGTGGTTAAATGAAGAAGTTATATCATTTTCAAAATCATGCTTTCACGTCTCTGCACAGTATTAAATTACAATTTACCGTTAGTCTTTATAGCTATTGTTGAGAGTGAAGGAGAATTTCCTGTTGTGTATGTTATCAGGAACTCAACGAAGACTTCATTAGTTATTCAGAACATAGAAAAATGATGAACTCTTCTCAGAAGAACTCTTAAGATTTCACCTTACTTTTTCCTGCCTGCTGGCTCTTCAGAAGTGTGTGCGCGTGCGTTTTGTATTCAGGAATCATTCAAGGCAAATATTTTCGCACTGCAAGATGTGTGTTTAAGGTTATTTCTAATATGTATAACTTTTGCTTTCTCAACGATTCATTTGTTTCGTCCCTGTTTTTATCTCTTCGTAAGATGTGTACCGTTTAATGTAACACCTTGTGTAAAAAATTGGGTTAAATGAAGAAGTTACATCATGTTCAAGATCATGAACACGTCTCTGCACAATATTTAAAATGCAATTTACCGTTGGTCTTTATAGCTATTGTTGAGAGTGAAGGAGAATTTCCTGTGTGTATGTTTATCAGGAACTCAAGGGAGACTTCATTAGTTAGTCAGAACATAGAAAAAATGATGAACTCTTCTCAGAAGAACTCTTAATGTTTCACTTTACTTTTTCCTGCCTGCTGGCTCTTCAGAAATGTGTGCGCGTGCGTTATGTATTTCAGGAATCATTCAAGGCGAATATTTTCGCACTGCAAGATGTGTGGTTAAGGTTATTTTTAATATGTATAACTTTTGCTTTCCCAACGATTCATTTGTTTCTATATTCGTCCCTGTTTTTATCTCCTCGTAAGATCTGTATTGTTTAATGTAACGCCTTGTATAATATAAATGTCTACATGCTAGCCTATTTCCCACATTTTGGCTGAAGATGACGCCAAACAGCGTCGAAACTAGTTCCAAGTGTAAATATATGTTGTAAATAATCTATAACATTTTTGTATTGAAAAGGTGGACCCTTTTAAGTTTCCTATCTTCCATTCTCAGTTCAATACGGACAAAAATGAAATTCTTAGATTTAAATTTAAACTTTTTCTTCCTGTCGGTATACAAAGTGGTTGGGATTGTTCTTTATTTTAGTAGGGAAAGGAACACATTTGTATAGGGAATACTTAATTCCATTTGTCAGTGAAAGCCTTAAAATATATACCAAAGAGTCTTTTGTTAGGTAAACGGTCACTGATGAAATTTGATATGTGAGGTACCCATAACTCTCTCTTATCTCTACTGGCAGATCATAACCCTTGGGAAATTCCCCTTGTACCTTCTTATAAGCTTTTCAGGATATCATCATGACTAAGAATTCTTACTTGTACTAGTCCTAATCGAGCATTTACTATACTATCTAAAATTATTTGATAGTGCTGATGCAGCTGAACTAACACACCTTGTAATTCTATTACGTGTTTATTTAACATTATCTGAAATTCAGAATGTCGGAAGGCCTATGAAATTTGTAAGGTTTCATTCTGCACGTACGTCTTTAGTTGCTCAAAATTTTCACTTAATTTCAATTCGTTAGTTGTGACATCATATAGAGTGTTGTTAACCGACTGAAGAGTGGATCTTACTACTACTAATTGTTCCTTTGTTGATTTTCTAAGGGATAATTATTCCTGCTGCAGCTCATTAATTTTACCTTGGTAAAACCTCGTGTCCTCTTCATCGAGGGTTCCGAACAATGTCTTAGATATGATTCCCACTACATTAATTAGTCCCCTTTTACTTTGTTTACTGTCCAATTCTAATACCTTTCCCTTTTCAATTTTCTTTATTATATCTTTTAATTCCTGTATACGTGCCAATTGTAGTTCTACTAGCCTTATGTCGTGTTGGCATGATAAGTGCATTTCTTTTTCAATATTAATACAAAGAGTCTGGGTCCTTTGTAAATTCTTACAGGCTAAATTGTACATCTGGGACAACTTATTTAACTGGACGTACGTAATTAATGTCCACTCTGTGATATACAGTCTTACTTCTCCCATATCTTCAAAGTACATGCCTGGCAGCATGTTATCGTAGGGAGTTATCTGTAGGTCTGACGGCTCGCCGGCAGCTACCAGCGTTATCAGCAATAGCAGGGTCGCCGTCCTGGACATCATGCCTGTAATTTGAATACGGTCTCTCTTATCCTTGGCAAGCTGACTTCCTATTGTCTTACGTCTAGCTTGTCTTATATTTGAGTTAGATAATCACAACGCTTAGGTGTTAACACAACAGGCTATCACTATTCATCCCTGAATGACCTTCGAGTTTTCCTCGCTGTATTACTGCCTTTACTGACCGCACGGTGGTTGCGGTGCCGTGGGTCTCGGGTTTGGTTCTATTCTATGAATGTGGTATTAAATTCATTTTTCCTTATTAGTCTCACGGCAACCTTCGGTAACATGAGTCCTGAGTTCATAAGAGCCCTTTCCAATACAATCTTGGATGCAGAGTATGGCTCTTCTTTACCTGGCTCTCCATAAGCACTCAGGTAACTACCCGCCTTACGGGGTCTTCTCAAGGGGTGACTCCCAGCCAAGGGTGGCTCACCTTCTGCCTTCAATCCTCTGATAGGAGACATAGCGTTTCCGGTCTAAGGTAACAGCTATGTAATTTGAAGGTCAGAATTTTACCTTGAGGGTAATGTCTTGTGGGGCATATGTTCCCCAGTTATTCATTCTGCGCAGAGTGGCACAGAGTTGCGTGGTGGAGGGTTCTGTTCTTGTCAGAGATCGCACAGTTCCTACTACATCATGATAATGCTTTTTGGGAAAATTCTAGTATTTTCTAATACCTTGTTCTATGTGAACGTAGTTGCTCATCCTATAAGTTCATAATAACAACAAAGACATGGTTGTAGTTTACAATCCCCCTTTTTAGGTGGATTCCACGCACTGCAGAAATCGCACCTCCTTGGGTAGCCACCGGCCCGGTGGTGGCATACCCCCACGTGGAATCCGTCCCACGGGAATTCACACCTCCCATAAGGCGCCCGCATTCGTGCTATAAGGACTAAATGCAAGGCCGCTCACTATGAGAATCCATTTGTCGCCTCCTACGATAGGCTGGATCGAGTCGTGGTACTATTCTGGTGTAGGGTTGCTCGTGTTAATCCCCGGTACCACACTGGGTTTTTCCGTGTACCTTACTAACAGCACTCATTCCATTCTCTCCCTTGTGAGAGAATTACTGTATAGCTTAATTCCTTGGCATTGATCAGTGACTCTGTGACTATCTATTCACAATTTCTTACCTTTTCATATTGGTAATTTAAATGAAGTTTCCTTTCTATCATGTTGTTCAATAAGACACTAGGTTGCGCATTTGCAATACCCCTATTAACTTGGAACTGACTTTTAAGCCTTCTACTTTCACTATATGAGTGAGCCTTGTGCTCAGCTCAAGACCCCGTGGGTCAAGCTTGGCGAGGGTTGACATTTAGACTCACAGCCTTGCCACTGTGGTCTTTCCAACAGATACCGAGGATCGTGCACTGTTTGACGTCCCGTACCAATAATCTTCGCTCTAAAATTTCTGGGTTAAATTTCTAACATTAATATCCCTAATTTGGAACGTGGCCTGACTGGGTATTTTATACTAACCCTATCAGCGGCCATCGAAAGTTCACATTGTCGTTGGGGTAAAGGGAGCGTAATTTACCACGACCTAAATTAGAGCCAATTAACAAATATCTATGCCCTTTCTAATTAATATACAGCTTTAATCTATTCTTGTGGACTATGGTTTGCTTTCCTTGCTTATTCAACTGAAGCGTGCAGTTCACACCGTTTACCTTCATGATCTTGTATACGCCCTCGTCTTAGGGCATCATTACGGAGTAATACTAAGTCTCCTTCCTTGAAAGAAACTTCGTTCTGCGATTCATCATACCGACACTTCTCTAGCTCTTTACTCTTAATTAGAGTTTTTCTAGCTATCTCTTGACTCTCCCGGAGTCGCCGAGTTAATTCTTCTACCACATTTTGATACTCATTGTAAGTTTGCTCAGGTTTTCTCTGAAGTACACCTGGGATATTGGCCTTTCTTCCAAATATCAATTCAAACGGTGTGTATCCAGTGCTAGTATGTCTGGTGGTATTATACACAAACATAGCCATTGGGAGATACTTATCCCAGTCATTCTGAGAGTTATACACATAATGTCTCCGAAATTCACCTAGCACTCTATGTGATCTTTCTAGACTTCCGTTCGATTGTGGGCAGAAAGCGGCTGTGTGTACCTTCTTAATTCGTAAGGTTCGACACAGTTTCTTAAACATGTCCGCCATAAAATTCGCCCCTTGATCGGTTAAGATCGTTCCTGGTATTCCAAAGACACTGATTACATTATTTATCAGAGTTCTGGCTACTGTTTCTGTGCTCTGGTCTGGCATTGCACTCACGACCAGGTATTTTGATAACTGGTCCTGACAGATGAGTATATATCGATTTCCGGCCTCTGTCAAGTCCAGAGGGGCTACGATATCTAATACGACCTTATCAAACACCGTGGCTGGTGAGTCTGTTATTATCATTGGCGCCTTTACTTAATCTTATTCTTTTGGCAAGAAGGACATGAACGGATATAGTTTTCTATGTCCTTATGCATCCCATCCCATTGGATGTGGTCTTTCACCCTAGCATACGTCCTGGCAATGCCTTGGTGACCTCCGACCAGCGAAGCATGCGTTTCTTCGATTATGTTCCGTTTTTCCTGCTCTGTTAGCTCGGACTTTGGTTCGCTTGTAGCAGGTGTTCCTACTTCATTCTCAGGCTTTGTCACCTCTACCGAAGCATCCTCAGATTCAGAGCTGAGTATATCTGTCTGCTCGCCTTCCCCGTTCGACCTTGTGTTAGGAGTCTACGTCCTTTCGTTACTTCGTTCCCTACTGCCTGCCGTGTCCGGCTCTTGGCCTTCAGAGCTAACTATTCTCACTCCCTGTTCAGAGATAGCAGGAATTCTGCTCAGGGCATCCGCGTTGCAATTACGCTTGCCCTCTTTATATACAATATCAAACTGTATTCAGCTAACTTTAGCTGAAATTTCAGTAGCCTAGAAGATGGGTCTCGTACATTGAGGACCCATTTTAACGGTTTATGGTCGATCACCACTGTGAAATGGCGACCAAACCAATAAGAACGGAAATATTTCACATCGAATACAATGGCCAGTGCTTCCCTTTCCATGGAGCTGTAGTTCCTTTCTGCCTTATTTAATGTCCTACTGGCATAAGTCACTGGCAAGTCCTTGCCTAACAGACCCTGAGACAGTATAGCACCTAATGCATCCCCACTTGCGTCTGTGGTTAGAATGAATGGCTTTTCAAAGTCAGGGTGGTTTTTCAATGAGTTTCTGCTTCAGCACTTGGAACGCATGTTCCTGCTGTTCTGTCCACACACATATGGTATGTCCTTCTTTGATGATGCTTGTTGTTTTAAGGGGCCTAACATCGAAGGTCATCGGCCCACGACCTTCTTTAGGAGCTCGTACGGTGGCTTCGCTATCTTATTGTAATTAGGTATGAACCTACGGTATTAACCTACAACCCTAAAAATCCCTTCAACTGTTTTGTGGTAGTGGGTTGTAGAAAATCCCTTACTGCTTGGATTTTCCTCTCATCAGGTTGGACTCCATCCTTTGTAATGACGTGACCTAAAAAGGTGACTTCGGTTCGTAAGAACTCTCACTTGTCCGTGTCGTACGTACGACGCTGCAACTGGTGTAAAACCTTCAATTATTATGTTTAATATATTTTAATATAGTTATAGAAGGCTAAATTATCTTTTATTAAATGTTAAATATGATAAATATATGATTTCCCTGTAAATATGTAGTATAAAATTGTATAACCTCAAATACATATCGTGTATTGTTTAACCTCAAAATCTATAGAGTCGAAAGCGGTAGAAAATTCCATAATGTTTGTATGTTAGACTTATTGTACTATAATTTGGTATATATATGAAGGGTTCTGGAAACTTACTGTAAGGTTTTATTATCCAGATACATGTAGAGACATTACGAATGTTGTAGATATTTCCATGTACATTTTAAAATATTGAAGAAACGTACGAGTACCCGTTCGACTAGCTGGTCGATCGATGTTTCGAGTGTGTTTCATTAGAGTGTTGTAAGAACTCTTCCAGAAGTCGATCATTCTAGATGGTTGATCGAATAGTATAAATATCGAGCTGTCAAATCAGTGAGACAGTCTGAGTATTGGGCTCAAGTGAGTGAGGCGGTGAATTCAAGAGGGAGTATGTTATAGTGCGCACGTCAGTGTTGTCGATATCTGTAACGGTCAGAATCGACTTCAGGGTAATCTGCTATTGAGTGTTGTATATAGTATCATTTGCTAGTGTGTATAATTGTGTGTTGTGAATCCAGCAGATGCAGCTCAGCTACAGTCCTCACTTAATGCCCTCTCGAACTGGTGCCGTACTTGGAAACTTATCCCCAATCCACAAAAATGCAGCCACATGACCATAACACTACGTAAATCTCCTCTACCGACATCATATTACCTACTCGACAAGCCCACCCCCACCACCGTGGTTACGCAACAGCGTGACCTAGGTGTAATATTCGATACAATATTACAATTTAAGACCCATACAGAAACATATACAACCAAGGCTATGAAATTACTAGGCATTCTCTATCGCTTCACGGAAATTTCTGACCCCATTGCTCTTCGTCACTTCTTCCTCACAATCGTTCAACCTCTCTTAAACTACTGCTCTCCGATTTGGACAACAGCCGCCCCCTCCAATACTAAGCAGTTAGACAGAGCAGTGTCCTTCTTTGCTGCAATTGTAAAGAACAGAAACCCCAAGCTCAGAAATCGGTATACGCAGCAGGTATTAATGGCAATTAATGTGTCACCGCTGCACATCAGGTGACAGGTAGCTGACCTGAGTTTCCTCCACGAGATCTTAAATGGACATTACCGCTCGGAACATCTTGTCTCACTCTTCTCTCTCCGCGTTCCTTCCCGTTCCACCAAAACCAAAGACCTTCTCCACATTCCCCACACTCAGCACTCAATACTTCAACGATCTTTCCTAATCCGCCTCCCAACACTCTTTAACAATATTAATAGGAGACAAGAGCTTGATATAGCATCAAATAAACGTGTATTCGAGAGGTGTGTAAATAGTATGTTAAAGATAAGTTGATGTGAAGGGATTATACAACCATATTGACCCACGACGACTTGGCTATGAAAATGGACATTCTCATGGTTTTCGATTTGGACAGTTATAAGCAGGATGTGTACCTGACCTTGTTATATTTTGTTATGATTGTTATATTTTATTATGAAAGTTTACGTTTGTTACATAGTCTGTTGACAGTGCAAGTGAAATTTGCTCAGTGTAGCTGTATCTCGTGCTTCGTGAATAAATAAACACAGTGTGAATAAAGTCATTTATACAAGGCAGTGAACATGTTCTTGTGTGATATTTATTTACGTCAAATTCGCAACGTAGAACGATATCCGGTCCTACTTTCAAGTTGGCTTCTCTCAGCCGTTGAAATACGCCTCGAAGCTTCTGGTTATGGTCCTTTATCGAGCTACCATAGACGATGACGTCGTCTAAATAAAAAAGGCATTTTATGTCTTCTAGCCCTGTCAGTACGGTTTTCATTAGCCGCGTAAATGTTGCGGGGGTGTCTCGGATCCCCATGGGCATCCTTAGGTACTTGTAATGTCTCCCTAGTGCAGAGAATGCAGTCTTTTCTCTGTCTTCGGGCTTCAACGTGACCTGATGATAGCCATGCGCTAGATCCATGGTGGAGAAGTACCGTGCTTTTCCTAGGGCACCTAGTATTTCCGTAATTAACGGAAGCGGGTACGCTGTACCGATTGTAACCCGGTTTAGCTCACAGAAATCAACTACTAATCAAAATTTTTGCTTCCCAGAGGCGTCCATTTTCTTGGGAATCAGAAGAATGGGTGAGGACCATGGAGAAGTAGAAGGAGCTATAATTTCATAATTTAGCATTTTGTCAATTTGTCTACCTATCTCTTGGCTTCGGGCAATCTATATTGCCGTAGATGTATGGGAGGCTGATCTGCGGGTGTCGGAATGGCACGTTGCAGCACATACGCGTGCGCTAACTTATCACCTTCCAAGTAAAATACATCTTGGTAGGCGGTACAGATCGCACATATCTCTTCGCGATCCTTAGGTGCTAAATGATCTAAACGCAACTGCTCTCACAGTTTTTGAACCCTAGACTTGGTAACAGGAAAGCTGGTCTCCGCTTCTTCACCATTGACATTATTATTATTGTTATGGAGTTTTCCGTGGTAGTTAGAGGTGAAAGAAGGTGCGGGCGGGAATAGGTCTCAACTTACGAAATTAAAGTTAATTTAAAATTCAACAAGGTTATATTTTCTTTTCAAGATCAAGAAATAACAATTACAACAGGAACTTGGTTATATAGCAACAAGTTAAGAAAGTACAATTACAATTTATTAATGTGTATTGGGCTCCGAGTTCTAAAACACAATCCCTGAGCAATGAGCCCAACTTTACTTATACACAAGGTTTAACAAAGGGGCAGAAAACCCCAATCATGCCCCGGAGCACTCGCTCCCTATAACTCAGTAAAGCCTGCTCGAGGCACACAGAAATCAAAATTTTAAGAAAGAGCAACCCGCTCTTAAAGTTCAAGCCTATCAAAGGCCACACCAAACTCCACCTTCAAGTTGACCTCCAAGCACATGAAAACAGGGGTAAAAATACCCAACCTACTGAGGCCTATTCATTAAAGAAACAGGAAAATTACATGGCCTCCAAAATACCAACTTGAGAGGAGGCGTCCTTGCACTCCTAATACACTTTATTTAAAACCTATTTGGCACTAGGCCGCATATGCAAGGGCTAATCCCATACTAAAGAGGTGACACGATAGGAAAACTTACTACATTACGAAACGAAGAAAAATGGTTGAGAAAACGCAGTCACCTCAAAAACAATATGAAATGGAGCTCGAGAGGGTAGGCACTCTCTATCCCAATTTGTAGTTTAAAGAGATAGAATTTATACCAAGAGTCTTTTACATTTTAAAGGAAAGTTACATGATAAAAGTTTCGAACCCGCCCCGAGGGTTAAACTGCTGAGCTAGCAAGAAAAGAAGTTATTAAAAGGCCATTACCTTATGGATGAACCGCTGCCCGACGAAAGAGGCGCTTCCCACCCCCTGCTACATAATTTACACTTTGAGAGATGTTACTGAAGTGGCGCAGAGACCCGAAAATCAGCAGTTTATATACCCTCGCGGAACATTCGAGACCTTTCATGAATAATAACACCCGCCCACAAGCTTTTTATTGGACGGCCAAAAGATTACAAGTCAAAACTGAAGAAGACATCTAGGATTGGTGGAAAATTAATTACAAAAATTACTCATTGGTAGAATTCAAAACTGGGGGAAAGACAAGGGTTATACAGCCAACCTAAACAATGATAGAAAGAAATTTAACAAAGAACAAACTTATGCATACTAGAATTCTTCAAAAAAAAAAAAAAAAAAAGTTCTTTCACTTCGCACTAGGGTGCACCGTGTATTTCTTCAGTAGTGCCATCTAGAAGAGAATGTTCACACTTCTCACTACAGAGAAAACAAAAATAAATCGAAAAAGACACAGTTCAGAACGCTTCAAAATTTACAGATAGCGACATCTTCTGATAACCTTTAGAATTAACATGGTTGTTAGAGTTCAGGCTTCCTCCAGTAGAGGAGTTTCAACTGGCGCAAAGTTTGAATTAGCGGCGTGGAAGTGTACCGCCTGGTACAATTATTATTATTATTATTGCCGTTCTCCGAGTGCTCTTGCGTTCCGCTGCTTGTTCAAGATAAGGCGGCTCGCTCGACCTTATTTACTGCAGTGGGTGATTCAGCTGTCTCATTCCTTACAGCGTGAAGTTCCAACACTGGACTTAGTAATCTCCAAGTCTTATCAGCAGTGTTCAACATACCGGCAATAGCCATCTTTTTACTTGGTCAGGCACTCTGCTAAGTAAATGCTCTGTCTTACTTCTTGCTTTTCAATAAGGCCTTCAGTATTCTATTTATCTACTTCGATAGCCACTATCTTTTCAGTTCGGGGTTCTAAAGTGACCCACATGGCTTCCCGTGCACCAAAGGGATATTTCTTTCCTGCTATTAGCGCATACCCATCCTGGTAATTTAATATACTATTATGCAGGACATCCTTTCCAATGATCCCATCTTGTTTCAGATTGAAATCATTACCTACTAGGTGGAATTCTAGAATTTTTCCTCCTATTGGGATTTGAACTTCCCCTTCTTGAATACTACGTCTCCACTGATACCTCTCAGCTGGAGGGTCTCCTTTCGATTCACGAAGACGTCTTTAGGTGCACACTTTTCCTTGAGGAGAGATACATCGCTACCTGTATCTATTTAAAATCTAACAGGGTCTCTCCGACCATCTAAATCTATCAAGATTGTGCTTTCGGTCTTGGATAATTCTGCTGCGGCAGGACTTGATACCTTCGGGGTTTTCACTGCTGTCCCTTGCTCGTGACCCCTTGTTAGTTTAACGTGTCCCGGGTATTGAACCAACAGTCCTCGCTATCGTGAGACCATCGCTTACATATCATACACCGTGATTTACGGCAGTGATTGCGCATAGAAGGACTACCCGGCTTGTCTTGGCTATTTTGTGTCGCACTAGCCTGGACTACTCTCTGGCCCTTTCCTTGAGGGCTATCTTGAGCCTCTCGGCTTCGTTTGGCGGTACATTGCCACCGTAAATGTCCTTGCCTCCCAAAGCATAACACCGTTTACGTGCACATCCACGGTCCTTATTACGTCATGGACACTCGGGCCTCTTATGACCCACTTCATTGCACTCGTAGCATCGTATCATGGGCTCAGTTCGCCCCTTTTGATGCTGTTCCCCGCACATGCTGGGATTGTACCTTGGATGGTACCTTCGTGGACCTGACTATTTTTACTTCACCGGTAGTAGGTTTCTCTTGGTCTCTTAATTTCTTTCTACATTCTCGCTCCTTATGACCTAGTTTTCTGCAATACGTGCACTTAAGCGCCGGTGTGTCAGACATGGATCTTGGCCGGTCGCACTCTTTTGCGATATGCCTTCTTGCTTACCTTTGAAGCAAGTCACCAGGGCATATCAGGATGTGCCTTGCGTATTTCCCATTGTTTGACGTCGCCCTGAGTTGCCTTTAGAGCTGCCCTTGGTAGGCACTACCTGCCAACTTTCCTTATGAAGGGTTCTAGCTGGCTGTGGCTTGTATAAGGCTTCACGCTCTTTTTGAGAGAGCAGTAATGCCTCTTCCAGTCTGGCTGTACTTACAGCCTCTTCGAATGTTATCGGATCTCGGTCCTGCACCTTGTGCTGAATTCTCCTATTTCGGAACCCTTGCGTGAACCCGGCAATGGCTATTTTAACTATCAACCGGCACTGATATTCACGGTCTTCTATCTGTTCTTCCTCTAGAATCGCGTTCCTAAACACAACAATTTTTTCAACTTCGTGAGCCCATTCTGCCACGGTATCCCTAGTTCCCTGCTTGGACTGGAATAACTTGCATAGATACAGTTCTAATGTGCCGTGTTTGCCATAATATTCTCATAAAGCACTCTTTGCATTCCTCCAATTTATAATATCCCCCCGTGATAATAACTTCTCGCGAGCTGGACCCATTATCTTTGTTAGGATATATTTAAAGAACAGTGCCTTCTCACTGGGCCGTACCATGCAGTGTGCGGCTTCTACATTCGCAATGAATTCGCGGAGGCGTTCCGGCTTACTGCCGTCAAATTCATGACCTATTAACTTATGGCCTTCTGCTGCCGATATAAATAATCATTCTTCTGCATGCACACTACCCGTATCGGATCCTGCATCACTAACATCGTCTACCAAATTACCCATTTCACTTGACTCTGCCATCATAGTAAGAGAAAGTTACAAGCACTCACCCTTAAGGTTGATTGGTGTTGAAGACGGGCTGGAGCCTCGGTCTCCGGTTGCTGTCTGCTACC
Organism: Anabrus simplex; assembly: GCF_040414725.1. NCBI lineage: Eukaryota > Metazoa > Arthropoda > Insecta > Orthoptera > Tettigoniidae > Anabrus > Anabrus simplex. The sequence goes on along the minus strand of NC_090267.1, from coordinate 505,531,489 downwards.
GCACACTGGGCTGGCTCAGTAGGCTGTTGTTCCCATGCTGCTGGCACCTCTCACTGGAACAGGAACTCTGCTGGGCCGTTACTTCTGTCTTGAGCTAAGCCTCTTCTGCAGGGCTTTAAAATAATTCGTCTCCTCTGCTGAGGTTGTCTGCTTCCTACCCCACATCTGACACCAAAATTTTTTGTCTTCTGTTATGACAGACAGGAGTTGAGCTGGTAGGAAAATGTCAGATTGGTTGGATCATTCCCAAGCGGTAGGAACAAACAGGTAGGGAAGTTTCAACTAATGTGAAGAGAAGGAGGAAGTCGAAGTGGATTCCCACGAAGATAATGTGTTCTGATATGTAGAGTTAATTACATTATGTACACTACATACATTAATTGCAAGACTTAATGTTGGCAAGTCTTGAGCGAGAAGTTGTCTACTAGTCTTCTGTTCTAAATCAGGTATGAGAAGACTTATTATTATTGGTTGCGTAATCGTCCTGCCAACTGGCAAAGATTCTGCTAGCAACTCGTCCGCGAGATGAATGATAGAAGCCCCAATCCATGGCTTCCTAAGACCTTTTATAGCCTCCGGGGTCACACCCCATGTTCTGGAAGCTTGTGGAAACCGGCGTACGTGACTACCGAACTTTGCGTAGTTCTAGCCAATCAGAGCCTATATCCAAGAGACCTTCTAGTACCTTCTTACTGCGTTGACCTATGCTCCGGTCAACATGACTCACGTCCTGTATGACAAACTTCTCTGTTGCTCAAGATTTCTCACCGTGCACGAAATATGACTTCTATTCTTAACTTTTCAATTTCATGAATATAATTATTTTACAACCCTTCTTATTACCAGGTATGCCTATAGGTATGCCTATATCTGTCTTCTGGCCTCTATTATTGGCGGATCCTTATATATCAGGTACAGCAATTCCTCCTACGTTTCCTGGGGTTCGATCCTCGGAGGGAATAGCAGTCCTGAGTTCGAGTCCCTGGGAGGAAACGACATTGACACTCATTTATTCATTTCCAACACTGATGTATTCATATTAGAATATTAGGCAGAGGCATTTGTAAATGTTTAAACTTTTCTCAGAATTCAGGACTGTCAACCGTGATTCTTACTGCATACACGATTGCATATTTGGAGTAGTTTTCTCTAAATAGTGCATATATTTTGTCTTGCTCCTGTTAGGGCTTTGTTTAATACTAAATTATCATGGAGCCTATAATGGCATTTGTTAAGATGTGAGGATGCTTATGAAACAAGCAGTGTAGATTTAATACTAAGTTTTTACAATATACACTGCCTGACAAAAAGAAATTTAAGCACCCAGAAGGAGTGGTCCAATATTATCCCATTTCAGTATACATGCATACCATTGATGTGTGAGTAAATGATTAGATTTACAAGGATCTGTAATGTGTAGAACGCCCACCAGATGGCAATGCCCTGTTGTTGATAAGCTGTTACCAGTCAACTGCTATGAGTCAGACAGTTAAGCAAGATGTGCAGAGAGGACTACGTACAGTACGAAGCACCTGCTATGCCTCGCAGACGTGTTAGACAGCCTATCCACGAATTTACAGCATTTGACAAGAGGCCGCATTGTGGGACTGCATGAGGCTGGTTGATCATATCGTGTAATTGCCAGACATGTGGCCCGATGTTGGACTCAATGGCTACATGAAGGCAAGCAGTCACGTCGTGCAGGTTCGGGTCGACCAAGGAACACCACCCCAAGGGAGGACCATCACATGGTGCGCCAAGTATTGCGGGATCCCATAACTTTGGCACCCGCCATTCGCGAACATGTACTGGCGACGCTACAACATCCTATATGTTCCCGCACACCGACTCGACAACTGGCATCTGCCGGACTGGGGTCCTACCGCCCCATGTGTCGGTTGCCATTGACAGCAAAACACCAACGCCTGTGTATGGAGTGGTGCCTTGACTGGGGGGCATGGACAGAGGATGACTGGCGTCTCATCATGTTCAGTGATGAGTCCCGCTTCTCCATAACCTCCAATGACCATCGTGTGCGGGTTTGGAGGCATCGATGGCAGAGTGCAGATCCTGCCCATAATGCGGAAAGACACAAAGGCATAATTCCTGGCATCATGGTGTGGGGAGCCATAGAATATGTGTTCAGGTCACCTCTAATAGTGCTTCGGAAGACTTTGACGGCACAGCGATACGTCACAGACATTCTGCATCCACACGTCTTAACTTTTTTGGCATAGCACCCTGGGACAGTGTTCCAACAAGATAATGCACGATCACACACAACACGTGTGTCTATGGACTGCCTAGAGCATGCTGAGGTCCTCCCGTGGCCAGCAAGATCCCGGACCTCTCCATCATTGAACACATGTGGGATGATATTGGAATGGGACTCCGTCCTAGTACCAACCTGCGGAATGTGAAGGGACAGCTGCAACAACTGTGGACGAGCTTGCATCAGGAGAGGTTCCACAGGCTGTTTGACACCATTCCAAACCGCATAAGGGCAAGCATCGCGGACCGGGGTGTGCGACACCCTACTGACCTGGCGCCAACATTCCACTGGAAATGCCAACGGCCTTATCTCTTCCATCCTATATTGTGATCAGTTCAATAAAGGCAGATGGTCTTTCAGCATATGTAGTTCCATTCACTTGCACCCACTCCTTCTGGGTGCTTAACTTTTTCTTGTCAGGCAGTATACCTGTTACTTTATAGAATTCTATCTGTAAACATGAACATCAGGAGTTTCAACTGTCTTAACAGTTACTGATAGTTGTTTAATTTAAACAAGAATCTGGGTATTATTTGTCTGTTTTAATAGTATAATACACATATTGTACATTTCTGTAATAATTTAATCACAACACAAGTGAAAGTGAATTTACTGAATAGTATCAGTACATAGAAAGTAGATCATTGCTGCAAAAACAACATATCCATGCTAAGGAAAAGTTTATATTATTAATGTAACATGACAGCAATTTACAATGAAATGAACATGTAAATCATAAAATCATTCATAAAATCTACATCTTTATCTCCCAGCAGGCTAAAGTCTGATGTCCAATGACATGATCCACTTCACTGCTCTTGGCATGGCATCCAGCAGTTCATTCCAGCTGCCTTGAAAATGTCTCCCAGGGAATTCTTCAATAACGCGGGTCACTGTCTGTTGTGAGAATCCACAGTCACACATTGAGGAGTCTACTATTCCCCATTTGTGCAGCGTGGCCTTAGTTCGGGCACGACTAGTCCTCAAATGGTTCAATCAGCACCAAGTTCCTCTAGGTAACTAAAGTCGAGGAAGATATGTGGGATCATTGAGCTGTTGGTGGCTGAAGTCTGGGACTCCTTTATGCTGGCTAATGGTCCAGAATGGTTGGTTTCCTTGACTTGAGGAGAAGGCCTGGTACATTGAACAGTTTCTTGGAGTCGCTGTTGCAAGAACTTCAGGTTACTGCAGTTCTCCCGTTCTCAATTTTTTTTTTTTTTTTTTTTTTACGAATTGCTTTACACTGCACCGACACAGATAGGTCTTATGGCGATGATGAGATAGGAAAGGGCTAGGAAGTGACCATGGCCTTAATTAAGGTACAGCTCCAGCATTTGGCTGGTGTGAAAAGTGGAAACCACAGAAACCATATTCAGGGCTGCCGATTCTGGGGTTCAAACCCATTGTCTCTCGAACACAAGCTAACCACCATAGTTTCTCGTTGGCTCTTTTACCAGAATTTGACAATGGTGTGACAAACGTCTACAGCTTGTTTCACAGTAACTTATCTTCACTACAGTATACTCAAATCAGGCTCATCATCATTCCCTAAAATTTCTAAGTATAATTTTTCATGAATTCCCCATAAGAAATTGAGGAAGAGACATGATGAATAAGCACCTTAATTGAACAAGGAAACATTAAGAAAATAACTGTGGTTTATGGATGATAGCCTCACTGAAACATAGTGTTTTATTTTTTTTAAGGCAAATCAATGTCCCAATTGAGAGGTTTGATGGAAAAATGACATCAGTAGGAAAGTCACTTTCTGAGAAAATGGCTGATGAAACAGAGATGTAAACTCTTGTGTTAGGAAACATTTTCTTAGGTTTATATATCATAATTATTTTAAATATTTGATATTTTCCATTTATATTGCACTGTATACTTGTCTTTTAGTTGCTATATAATTTTAAAAGATGTTACAGAGGTCATATTTCATCAATTATTTTTGTTTATTATACATTTTTATTTTGTACATTGCACAGTTTATACCTTGAACAAACAATAACATAGGACTTTAGTTTTAAGCTGTTAACAAAGAATTAGCTAACAATATGAATATAGGCACTTTTTAACTGCAAAGACAAATGTCTATCAGTCAGCTTTACCCTCAACCTGCCACAGCACTGACTAAAACTTGCATCCAGAGCATAAAAGCAATTGAATATCAGTGTTCCCACAGCAGTTTTTGTGACAGTATTTTGTAATGTTGGCAAAGTGTTCTTTACTGATTATGTCACTGTTGTAACTTTTGTATGACCTACTCTGTGTTTTTCTTCTCCCCATAAGCTTTCTGCCAGGAGTCCCCATCTTTGTCTGTTGCCCTTTTTAAACGGTAGGATGAGGATTCCTTTTCTCCAATCTTCTGGGAATTTGTTTCCTTCCCAGATCACTGACAGCACTCTATATAGCCAATTTATGCCTGGTATGCTGCCTTTATTGTACATGAGACGAGATCAAAACCTCAGGATTTCCCTTTGCGTGCTCTAGTGCTGTTTTGATTTTCAAGCCATGTTAATGGGGTTGGGTTTTTCTGGATTTAATGTATTCTACAGCTGTTGGTGGTGGTGTTATCTCCATCTCCATTTAACAACATGCTGAAGTACGTCTTCATTTCGTCTCTGATCCCTTCCTCTGTTCTTATCATACTACTATCATTTGTTTCCGGTTCAAGGATATTTCCACATTCAATTCTTTTACCTTTTACTACTTTATATAGTAGCCTCCTATTTCCTTGACAGTCTTCCTCTATCCTGGCAGTAAAGTCATCCCAGCACTTTTTCTTTTCTTCTTGGACTAGTTTTTTTATATATATATATATAGCCAACGTCTTGTTCCGATATTCCTTCAATTTCTACCTCATTTCTTCCACTGCCCATTTTTCGTTTTATTTGATATAATTTTCTTTTATTGCTGTCTTCACACAGTCATTCCACCAAGGTGTTTCCTTCTCTTATGGTGTCGCACTTGTTTTCCCACAGATTTCCCCAGCTTCCTTTACAAGAGTTTCTTTGACCAAGATCCATTCTTCTTCTACCCCTTTAATCGCATTTTTGGGTAATTTACTTGTTATCTTTGCTTGGGAATTCTTTTTTCTCCTCTGGGTTCTTAAACAACTTCTCCTTCACAAAGATAAACATGTACAGACATATGTCAACTATGCGAAAGATAGGATCATCCAGGTGAGATTATGAGATGGAAATATGCATCACATTTATTTAAAGTACTAGCTCATGTATCCGTGCTTCGCTACGGGATTCTCAGAAAGACTGTCTTTGTGAAGTTTTCCTACCTGAAGTCAACATAGGTCACTGCAAAAAAGGCAGTAGGAATGTAGCGATTAAAAGCAATGTTATCATATAAACTACTCGTTCAAATGAAAAACCGCACATTTTCTCACTTTTAACGAAAAGTATTACAGTGCCGATCTAACAGTCCAAAGTCCCAGTGCAGGAATGACCAGGCCGCAGATAGCCGTGAATACTCCTCTGCCATTATTCATGTAAGTGTGCACACTGCTCATTCCAATCAGTGCCACCGAGTACGGAATGAATAGCTGGAATGCTATGATGAACCAGTGTGTTACGTACCAGTAGTATCAGAAAATTTATGAACTAGAGGAAGGGGATGCTAAAGAAGAACGTTATGTAACACCCCAGTTACTTCCCCCCAATATTCAGACAGGCTGTTACACTCGGTATGATCAGGCGAATTGGTCGTACGGTTAGGGACGCGCAGCTGTGGGTTTGCATCCAGGAGATAGTTGGTTCGAACCCCATTGTCGGCAGCCCTGGCGAAGGTTTACCGTGGTTTCCCATTTTCATACCAGGAAAATACTGGGGCTGTACTTTAATTAAGGCCACGGCCGCTTCCTTCCCACTCCTTGCTCTTTCCTATCCCATCGTCGCCATAAGACCTATCTGTGTCAGTGCAACGTAAAGCAAATTTTAAAAAATAATCGGTTCGCAGCAGTAATATCATCTATCAGAAATGAGTAGCAACAGGAGAGACAAAGCACATCACAACACACAATGGTCAACGTAATGTTACTGTTGATCAATTTTATGAGCTATCTGTATTGTAGGCCTTCACATTTAGTTTTCTTTCGACTCTGTGATACTAGGGTGTCTTATAATATTATTTATAATGTAGACTGTAGTTCCTTATTCCCCGAATTTACATACCGATTTTCATTGAATTCTGTTCACCCATTTCCTCGTGACTCAGCGCTGATATGGACTTAAGCAATAAAACTCAAAATTCATGAATATCTCTTATTATAGCCGGTACGGTAAAAATGTATAATGATCAGAAATTTAATACTATATAACTTTAGTTATGTAGTATTTATCGATAGGGCCAATAATAACAAATATTTGAAAATAACCACCATTTCACTCAGTGTGAATAAAATTATTTACAGCCTAGATTGTAGTGACTTATTCCCTGACTTTGCATACCGATTTTCATTAGGATAGGACCACTAATAGCATAAATATTTAAAAATTAAAAATTTTAGGCCTTCCCCTCAACTACCATTTCTCTCAGCGTGAATAAAATTATTTATAGCCTAGATTTTTATAACTTATTTCCCGACCTCGTATACCGATTTTCATTAAATTCTCTTCAGCCATTTTCTCGTGATGCATGTACATACATACATACATACAGAAATTACGGAAAATTAAAAAGAGTATTTCCTTGTTACTGTGGACAAGACCGATACATAAATACTATACATTCATACATACATACTTTATCAATAAAGACTGTATGCCTTTCAGCATTCAGTCTGCAAGCCTCTGTGAATTTACTATAAGTCACCACAATCGTCTATTGGCAACTAGTGCTGTGGCCTCATTTAGTTCTACACCTCTTATCTTTAAATCGTTAGAAACTGAGTCTAACCATCATTGTCTTGGTCTCCCTCTATTTCTCTTACCCTCCATAACAGAGTCCATTATTCTCCTAGGTAACCTATCCTCCTCCATACCCCTCACATGACCCCACCACTGAAGCCGGTTTATGCGTACAGCTTCATCCATCGAGTTCATTCCTGTAGCTTTTATCTCCTCATTCCAAGTACCCTCCCGTTATTTCTAATTTATGAATAAGACATCCTGAGTCCACCCAGCTTTCGCTCCCGTAAAGCAAAGTTGGTCTGAAAACAGACCGATATAAAGATAGTTTTGTCTGGGAGCTGACTTCCTTCTTAATGAATACTGTTGATTGCAACTGCGAGCTTGCTGCATTAGTTTTACTACACCTTGATTCAATCTCACTATATCACCATCCTGGGAGAACACACAACCTAAACACTTGAAATTATCGTCCTGTTCTAGCTTTGTATCACCAATTTGACATTCAATTTTGTTGAATTTCTTACCTACTGACATCAATTTAGTCTTCGAAAGGCTAATTTTCATACCATACTCATTGCACCTATTTTCAAGTTCCAAGATATTAGACTGCAGGCTTTCGGCACAATCTGCCATTACGACCAAGTCATCAGCATAGGCCAAACTGCTTATTACATTTCCACCTAACTGAAGACCCTCCCTGCCATTTTATACCTTTCAGCAGTTGATCCATGTAAACTACGAACAGCAAAGGCGAAAGATTACAGCCTTGTTTAACCCCTGTAAGTACCCTGAACCAAGAACTCATTTAACTATCAATTTTCACCGAAGCCCAATTGTCAACATAAATGCCTTCCATTGATTTTATTAATCAACCTTTAATTCCATAGATTGCGAACATCTTTTACCTCGGTACCGTATCATAACTTTCTCTAGAGTTACGAAACATAAACACAACTGCCTATTCCTCTCGTAGCATTCTTCAATTACCTGGCGCATACTGAAAATCCGATCCTGAGAGCCCCTCTGTGGTCTGAAACCACACTGGTTTTCATCCAACTTCCTCTCAACGACTGATCGCACCCTCCCTTCCAAGATGCCAGTGAATACTTTGCCGGGTATACTAATCAATGAGATACCTCGATGGTTGTTGCAATCCTTCCTGTTTCCTTGCTTATAGATAGGTGCAATTACTGCTTTTGTCCAATCTGAAGGTACCTTACTAAAACTCCATGCTTATCTTACTACTCTATGAAGCCATTTCATCCCCGCCTTCCCACTATACTTCACCATTTCCGGTCTAATGTCATCTAATCCTGCTGCTTTATGACAAGGGAGTTTATTTACCATCCTTTCCACTTCCTCAAGCGTAATTTCACCAACATCATTTTCCTCCTCCCCATGAGCTTGGCTGTTCGCAACACCATCAGGAAGATTTCCTTTTACATTGAGAAGATGTTCAAAATATTCCCTCCACCTCTCCAGTGATTCCCTGGGATCTATTATGAGTTCACCTGAATTACGCAAAACACTGTTCATTTTCTTTTCCCCTCCCTTCCTAAGATTTTTCATTACTGTCCAGAAAGGTTTCCCAGCTGCTTGACCTAGCCTTTCCAGATTATTATCAAAATCTTCCCACGACTTCTTTTTGGATTCAACAACTATTTGTTTCACTCTGTTTCTTTCATCTACGTACAAATCCCTGTCTGCCTCGGCCCTTGTTTGGAGCCATTTCTGATAAGCCTTCTTTTTATGTTTACAAGCTGCTCTCACTTCATCATTCCACCAAGATGATCGCCTTTCCCATCTTTACACACAGTTGTTCCTAGGCATTCCCTTGCTGTTTCTATTACAGCATCCCTGTATGCCACTCTTTCTACGTCCTGAACCTGCTGACTGTCTACTGTTCAAAACTTCTCACTAATCATATCCATGTACTTCTGTCTAATTTCCTCATCCTGGAGATTTTCTACCCTTATTCGTTTGCAGACAGATTTCACTTTCTTTACCCTAGAGATACTTAGTTCACTACAGATCCGACACGGGTCTGTATCATTATTTATAAGTTTCATATTCCGTATTGATTGGATTCTAATAGACAAGAAAAATGTGCCACAGATCAATACATTTATTGTGAATGAATTATTGCACTAGTACCGGTTTCGGCCTATCTTGGCCGTCATCAGCTAGCACACAAATTTACAGTCATTAGACAAAATTACAAAGATGTTACGTTAGAGCATCCGGATGTCTAATGAAAAATGGAAGTAAAATATATTGCAGTATGTTGCGTTAAAATAACTCTGATTAAAAGTAGTGATGGTGTTAAACTAAAACCTATTGATTGAGCATGGACATGAGTACATAAACACATTAAAATATATATGCCACATCATAAGACACTAAAAATTATAGTACATTAAACACATTAAAACATGGTATATTTTAAAAACGTCTATTAAAATTTGAGTTCATGTTGCGTTGCATTCATTCTTCAATCCTCTTGTGGGTCTTGTGTTGATTAAGTTGTATTAGGTGAATATCGAGAATGTTCTATGGGTGATATACTTTGTATTGATATGTTATAAGAACTCTTGTCATTAAAAATTGAAAATTGAGTACTGTGCAATTCAACTGTTGATGTAGTCAGGTAAGATTTGTATATACAGCAATATAGGGTTTAATTTTAGAGCAGTTGGTGGTGACACCTCTCTCGTCTATGCACGTTATATGGTTGTTATCTGTAAAGAAAAGCTAATATGAGTATAGCGTATTGTACCGTTTTCATCGTCCTGATAACGGAATAAAGGTTGTCACACGACATTAAAAGTTTGCCATGCACGGTAATGAGATCGCGAAGATTACGTAATTGGGCCATACATCTGAAAAGAACGCATATATTACGTGAAATAGGCCGTGATTTCAGAATATATATAATACGAACGTAAAAAATCAAGAAGGCCATGCACGTGACGGCAAAGATGTTTATTTGGCGAATTAAGTATGCCTAGATCACGGAGTGAGACGGAAAGTTATAAAGGATCCATGCGGCCGTGATAAAATAATAGAAGGTTTTTAAAATTGTTAAAAAAGAAGAAGTAGGTGAACAATAAAAAAAAATCTGTTACGCAAAACTACGTAAATTTATCCACGAGAAAAAAAAAATCCTCGCATAAAGAAGAAGGGAGATATTGCAGTTATTACGGGCTGAAGAACCTGCAAAGCGAAGAAATATTTGAATCACACCTATATTTGAACAAATATCGTGACGGAAAATCAGAGCAAGTTGAAAAATATCCGAACAGTAGTCGTAGTATAGACCGAAGGCCGTTACGAGAAATCAAGTCGAGTTTAACGCATTATAGGTTGATTAGCTGGACAAAAGAAATTTTTTAGAAAGCTAACTTGATGATTTTTACCTGTTAAACTGCCGCAAGGAATTAACATTGAATTACTGTCTTAATAACCTGAATCAGAGATATAAACTAGATTCTCATTCTCAAGAGTATGGACCTGAAATTAATTCCCATTTTGGAAATGTTTCTTTCACAGATGACTGACGGCTACAACATGAGAGGCTAAATCGGAGATGGAGCCGACTTTCCGACGTAGACCGCCCAGCTGTTTCTACTATCCCGGGTCCCAAAACTACAACCTGATGGTGACGTAACGGAGGATGGAGACGATCTACGCAGTCCTAAGATGTCAACATCGAAGCCGAAGCCAGTCATCTAACGTAAGCGATCGCAAGATAAGTTCCAAAGAATTACTTTATTATCTTGAAATTAATATGCAGTAAATATAGTATTCATATATCTGTAGTGAACATTGGTATGTTGTTTTTACGTAGTTCTTCGTGATAAAATCTCAGTCGATGCCATCTTTGCAATGAGATTGTCCTTGTTGACTTATTATTATGGGAATAGGTATTTCTTCCAGAGTTTACAATCAATGTCATAATATAGGAATGTTTATAATTGAACAAGGAGAGATTTAGAATGTGATTTTCAACCATTATGGGATTGAAACATCATATACAAAGAGACGTATCCCTAATTTAATATTTTTAAAGAAGATAGTTGATTTCTGAGTAACTAATATCTGGTTGCTGTTACGACGCGATGACAGAGTAAATATTAACTTGTTTGGTTTATATATGTGTTTCATTTTCAGGATAACGTGTTTATGTGTATTATATATGAAATCTAACCCAAAAGAGTACCGTTGCAGTACATTAATGAGATGTTAAGATGATTTGCCGTTGTGTTGGAAATGATAAATGTTTATGTAGGGAAGTTATGATTTGAGTGGCATGTTGATGTGGATTTACGAATAATTATTTGCTGAGATATGTTTGTGGGAATGAATAATGATATATTATGGTAATTAATATTGGTAAATGGAGAGATAGATATGCTTATGGATAATTTTGGCGGTAAATACGGCGTATTACTGGCCAATGGTGATGTTTGACATATGCGGCAAGATATTAATATGGTAATGCGAGATATATTGGGTTAGTGGTACACGAATACAATCAAATACATCGCAGATTTCGTATATGGGTTACCGTAAACTGTCTTCATATTAAATATCCAAGTAAGAAATAAAAGAAGGGAAACTTGTTGTCTTCATAGATAATATATCAACGTTGTACTGAATATTATTTGAAGTTTGATGTCGAGAATGTATTTAATTCATAGAACAATTCCATAATTTAAATCTCTACCACAATTAGATAAAATAGGTTACCAAATGCATTCCTACGGAATTTTTGATATCTGATTGGATATTGGTAAAACTATAAATCATGTTAGGTATAATTTCTATTTGAACTACGATTATAATTATTCTTTACACGATACCTACATTTAATTTTAAGGTGTTATTTGAATATTTTAACCAAATGACATGGTCAAGGTGACCAATATTTCTCATTTAATGAACGATATATATTTGAAATAGCCATTTTGAGCTGATATATATTTGGAACTTACTTGCGATCGCTAACGTTATAACATCGAAAGAAACGCGTGATAGTGACAGAATATCAATTTGATAATGATGAAAATAAGCATTTTTTTAAAAAGAAAGAAACAAGAACTGATGGACTCAGATTATGCATATTTATTATGAAGTTTAATAAGGCTTAGGGACTTAGATTTATTTTTAACCCAAAAATGTTATACTACGTTTTCAATAGAAAGAATATGTACTTTCAATTTATGTAATTAAGAGAATTAATCCTTTATTTTTGTGATGCGCATAATCGATGCTAGAGGAATAGTTGAATCTGATCGAAGATAGATTAAATTAAATTTTTCTTTTATAGAGAGGAGGAAGATAATTGATGTTGATAAATATTATCAGATTTTCTTTTATGATTCTAGAATCATGAAATAAATTATAGATTATCCAATTTAGATGTTATTATTTTAGGAGATAGGCTAATATCATTATGATATAAATGATTTTGAATTTGTTCATTTAAAAAAAAAATTTATTTATTTTCTTTTCTTTTCTTCGAATGATTGGACTTGGAAAACTTGATATTGATTCTGGATGATGAATGGTATCGATGGTAATTTATTAAAAAGGAAATGTGGTGTCTCAGTTGATCTCACGTAAAAAATAGTACGGTTCGCATAAGCAATTTAATTATCCCTGAGAGGTGTCGCGTGGCAATTTAAGGTTTATCATATCAATAAATGTGATAGGAAAAATGAAGATTACGATATCGCTTAAAGTCTATGATGCGGTAACTGTTTATACAAAGAATATTAGAAGCGAGCATAGCTACCGACACTTAGCATCATTTTTATTATATGCATTCATCCATTTAATGATCTGTAGAAGTGATGGATGGTTGAGGGGAAAATAGCCGGAGCAATTGATAGGTCGCCCAATATGGTGCAAGAAAGAAACCCCCTCAGGATGGTGCAGTATGTATGAAGGAATGCCTGGATGTATGTGTGAAATGAAAAGAGTACTTACTGTTGTTGCTGTGGACGTTGTGTACCGATATGTTTGGAGATTTGTTGTGTTCTGCTACGAGTACGTCTGGGGCTCATGTTAGGTGTGTGGAGGGATGTTGGTGGAGGGGATGGAGGAGTGGCTATTGTGAAGGTAGGGGCGGGTTTAGGTTTGTGATTCGTCGGTTTGTTATGACGTGTGTTTACTAATTTGAGATAGTCATTTTTTATTGCAGGAATGACTTTGTCAAAGATGATACTGGTTTTCTCCGTAATGTCGTTAATGTTATGATTGGGGTTAGGGTATTGATCCAAAGAAATATAGAAATCTTCGCCCCCCCCCCCCCCCTGCTCAACATAACCGAAGATTTCTATATTTCTTTGGATCAATACCCTAACCCCAATCATAACATTAACGACATTACGGAGAAAACCAGTATCATCTTTGACAAAGTCATTCCTGCAATAAAAAATGACTATCTCAAATTAGTAAACACACGTCATAACAAACCGACGAATCACAAACCTAACCCCGCCCCAACCTTCACAATAGCCACTCCTCCATCCCCTCCACCAACATCCCTCCACACAGCTAACATGAGCCCCAGGCGTACTCGTAGCAGAACACAACAAATCTCCAAACATATCGGTACACAACGTCCACAGCAACAACAGTAAGTACTCTTTTCATTTCACACATACATCCAGGCATTCCTTCATACATACGCTATACTCATATTAGCTTTTCTTTACAGATAACAACCATATAACGTGCATAGACGAGAGAGGTGTCACCACCAACTGCTCTAAAATTAAACCCTATCTTGCTGTATATACAAATCTTACCTGACTACATCAACAGTTGAATTGCACAGTACTCAATTTTCAAATTTTAATGACAAGAGTTCTTATAACATACCAATACAAAGTATATCAGCCATAGAACATTCTCGATATTCACCTAATACTACTTAATCAACACAAGAACTACAAGAACTACAAGAGGATTGAAGAATGAATGCAACTCAACATGAACTCAAATTTTAATAGACGTTTTTAAAATATACCATGTTTTAATGTGTTTGATGTACTGTATTTTTTAGTGTCTTATGATGTGGCATATATATTTTAATGTGTTTATGTACTCATGTCCATGCTCAATCAATAGGTTTTAGTTTAACACCATCACTACTTTTAATCAGAGATATTTTAACGCAACATACTGCAATATATTTTACTTCCATTTTTCATTAGACATCCGGATGCTCCAACGTAACATCTTTGTAATTTGTAATTTTGTCTAATGACTGTAAATTTGTGTGCTAGCTGATGATGGCCAAGATAGGCCGAAACCGGTACTAGTGCAATAATTCATTCACAATAAATGTATTGATCGGTGGAACATTTTTCTTGTCTATTACAGTGGTCTGTATCATCGAAAAATCCCTGGAAAACTTGAACATGGCTAACAGATTTCCTAAATTCGAAGTTGGTTAAGATATAGTCTATTATGGATCTGGTCCCCTTAGCCTCCCATGTGTAGCAGTGAATAGCCTTATGCTTGAAGAATGTATTCGTAACAGCTAAACCCATACTGGCACAGAAGTCCAGCAAACACTTCCCCTTCCCATTAGCTTCCATATCTTCCCCACATTTAGCAATCACCCTTTTGTATCCTTCAGTTCTATTTCCAACTCTCGCATTGAAATCGCCCATTAGCACTATTCTATGCTTACTGTTGACCCCTGACCACGATGTCACTCAATGCTTCATAAAACTTGTCAACTTCATCCTCATCTGCACCCTCACATGGTGAATACTCTGAGACAATTCTCGGCCTAATTCCTCCAACTGCCAAATCTACCCACATCATTCGCCCATTTACGTGCCTAACAGACACTATGTTGCGTGCAATGGTATTCCCGATAAACAACCCTCCCCATACTCTGCCCTTCCCTTTCTAACACCTGTGAGGTACATTTTATAATCTCCTATCTCTTCCTCGTTATCTCCCCTTACCCGTATATCACTTACTCCTAGCACATCCAGATGCATCCTCTTTGCTGACTCAGCCAGTTCTACTTTCTTTTTTCCATAAGCCCCATTAATATTGATAGCTCCCCATCGAATTCCATTTCGTTCGCCAAGTTGTTTCCAAGGAGTCCCTCGCTTGTCAAATGGGAGTGGGGCTCCACAAGGAGGGCCATGAATCAGAATATGTCCAAGATGCCCACTCCCATTCCGTAGCAACTTGTATCCCGACTCTCAGGACCACTTACTAGGCCTCACAGCCATTGCCCATGGTTCACGAACTGGGACGTGACTACTGTAACCCACACCATGAATCATCATAAATACCATCCTTTTTAAATTCTGATCAATGTACAGACAAAACTCTTATTTTATATATATATATACCTCAAACAGGATGTACCAGGGATGAGAAAGAACAATTCCATACTGCGCCTTTCCTGCGTCCAGGGCGGGTCGCGAAGAAACCCAGACTAGCATACAATCACAGTTAGTTGACTGTCATTATTTTTTAACGTGAATTCTGGGAGAGACGCAAAATTCTTGTCAACCAACGAATCACTTGCCCAAATTAACGATGGATGTCTCCATTCCACAAATCATTAGTGTTCAGCAAGAAAATAATTCCTATACCTTAACTCTAAAAAAATATGAAATGCCTAAGCTAGATGACGAATATGAATACCAATGTATCTTAATCATAATTATTTACAGTAGAAGTTCGTTATAGCGAGAATTCATAACAGCGAAATATTTACTCGCTATAACGGATTGTCGTTATATCAGATTTTGAATAAAAGTAGGAAAACCCTTCATGCACTTTAAAATCGGTATGAAATGGCAATCAGTTTGTTCAAAACTTGCGTTTCCGCAGATGATATCCGTACTACGGCTTACTTGTTTGTTATTTTTCGTAATCCGAAACTACATGAAAGTGTATGTTTAATTTCATTCTGAAAAAATATAGTTCCGTATTTCTCCGAATCCAAGATGAACCCCACTTTTTCCTTCAAAAAATTTAAATCGGGCTCAAAAAGAAGTTTGAAAAATCATACAGGTCTACGCATTTTTAGACTATTTTAGACGCCGAACACTGACTTTCGTCATGCCGTATTTCATTTTTTTGCTGCTGCACAATTATTCTTTATTTCCGCGGGTTAAAGGACCATTAACTTAACATTGGCATCATAATACCGAAGAGAACTCGTTGAAAATGTTCCGGCAATACCTATTCCATGCGTCTCTACAATACAACGATCCATCCGGAAATTATTCTTGCTGTCTATAAAACTGTTACTTTTACGCAGCGTCAGATATAACCGGCTACCGCTACACGCACGTCTCGCTTGTCGGGTGCGGCCAAATTCAACGGCTAGCGATGTATAAGCCTAATCGCGAACGTTGAATGTCAACGAACGAGTTTATTGCGCCACGGTATGGCTAACCGCCCTTATGTTTTTCGTGCACATACCTCACAATTTCATCATCGACTTCTTTAAAACGTCCTTGTTGCGGACCACTGAATGCATTTTTTGTACAGTACGCAGTTTTTTAGCTGTTTGTCTTCACGCTAACGCCAAATAATGGCTTTAGTTAGGCCTATGCCGTATTTTCTTGCGGCTGCACAATTATTCTACATTTCCGAGTGTTTAATAAACATTAACTTAAAATTGGCATCATAATATCGACTAGAACCCGTTGAAAATTTGCCGGCAATACCTTTTCCACGTATCTTTACAATACGACTATCCATCACGAAAATATTCCTGCTGTCTATAAACCTTAATTTTACTAAGCGTCAAGTACAACAGACGCGTTATGACTGCCACTGAATAGCCATGGCTTTTCTAAGAAATCGAAGGGTCGCTTGTTTTGATGCCATTCTGCAGATTTGAGAAACACACAGGCACTGTACACTGTACAACCGGTAGCGATGTGTAGTAAAGAGGCGGTCGTTTAATGTCAATGAGTTCTGTGCGCGTGTGAAAAGAAGCAGCGTGGTTACCGCGGTAGTTGCCAGTGGTACCCATTAACTTACTGTTAGGCCACGTTTGCAACAACCCTTCAGTTTTCGCATGAGATTCTGAGAAAAAAAGTCTTGGATTCGGAGAAATACGGTATCACTCCAGAGATTTCTGTGGCAAACACCTCAGCTTACTTCTTCAAACAGCGTCACCTAACCTAACCGTATATGTAGCCTATCATGAAAAACACATTTAAAACGCATGTAGAGAAATAACCTCCTCGCGAAAAATTTACATGTAAATAGCCGTAACTAGACGCGAGAAGATATGAAATATCCTCTGAAATCAGTGATGTACTCTGCCATATCTTGAGGTGTATGACATTCTTACGTAATTTCCGTATATAACACTAAAATTAAGACCTCGTTTATTCCGTTTTTATTTTTACGAGTTAACAACTGCTATCGGCCACGTTATTTAAGCATTTATTACGAAAAGGTGTTATACTCATTCATTTCGAATTTTCTTCAGAGAACAACAGTCGATGGGTATTACTAATCAACTCCAACATCGCCTTTGAATGTCAACGAGAGAGCTCGCAAATTCACAAAGTGAGAAAACTATACCGTACCGAAGATGATCGACCGCATTTTGTTGCAAACGTTTCAGTTTTCTTATTCAAACAGCGTCATGTATCCTAACTTAACCGTACTATACGTATGATGAAAACACACTTCAAGCGCCGGTAGAGAAATTATACCTTTCTCGCTATAAATTTTCATAATAGCCTTTCCGTAATTTAACCAGACGCGACAAAATACAAACTAACCTATGAAATCAATTAAGCACTCTGCCATATCTCGAGGTGTATCCCATTCTTACTTAATTGGAGTATTTAGCCTCAAAATTAAGCGGTCGCTTAGTCAGCCTTAATTTTTAACGAGCTAACAACCGTTATCGGACACGTTATTTACGCATTTATAACGAAAATATGTTCTCTTTCATTTCGAATTTTCTTTACGGAACAGCTGTCGACGGATATAATCGACTCCGACATCGCCTTCGAATGTCGACGAGAGAAATCGCTAGTGCACATAGCGAGGAAACGATGCCGAAGGTAATCGATTGCATGCAATATCATCGCTGGGGTGCATAAATATCGGTAACGGAAAAAATCGCGCGCGCTTAATCGCTCGTAATAACGGATGCGCCAGTGATAGGGTTCTCGCTGTACCCGAAGGACGATACACAGTTTAATATAGGAATTTTGAAGGGACAGAAAAAAGTCGTCGGTATAACGGAGTTCTCGTTATATGCCGTACTCGCTATAGCAGACTTCTACTATTCACATTCTAAAAATTGAGAAAAGAAAATGTAATTGATGGAATGTCATCATTTGATATTAAATTCATTAATTCTGCTTTAAGTTTTGAAATGAACTCACATATCGTCCCTGCTCTGGCAAACTAACGAATCTGAAAATTGTCAAGAGGTTAGGAGAGCTGAAAGAAGTTGTGATTACTCATGTCAAATCAATTTTTATATTTAATTATTGGTTTTATGTGTTAGACATACAGAATGAGCTGCAGATGTGAGACTTTGTCAGAGGGTGGACAGTATATAAATAACAAAATCTAGACCAGAACTTCAGAACTACAGATTCCTTAGTTTGTCAGTTTCGCTAGTTTGCCAGAGCAGGGACGATATCAACTTCACATAATCAATCTTATTATAAAAATGTTCAATAAAAAATAATCAAAATCTCTACAAATTATTTACAAATCATCTTGGAAAGTATCATATTTCACTCTTCTTCTTGTAATTACTTAGGATGAGCATTAGGTTTCATTTGTTGTAGGATTATTCATTCATTTAAATGCGTCAGGAAAAAGATAAGTATCAAGTTAGCAATAACATGTGCTAATATTTACATTAATATCTAATATCACTTATCAACACAAGTGTATCATTCATCTCAATCTTCAATTCTATTTAACCATAAAAATGTAACTAATGAGATATATTCTCTCATGAATACCTGAATTCTAACACATTACCTAGCGTCATTTATTAAAATTGGTAAAGGATATCATTCATGAAGAGTCTATGAATTATTTAACCTCCTGTAATTATTTATAAAGAAATAATAATGCCTATGCATATGATTCGGTGTATACCATGCTTATCTTCAATGAATATTCAACATTACGGTAGAGATCTAGGTGAAAATTAATCAACTTACTACTCAACACTTCCTAAAAGGATTCATTTCGATGATCTACTTATGCCATAACTTATTATAAACACCACAATGTTTTCACCATCGAAGGATATGGATTACATGTCAACAACTGATCATCACGGTACCATGAATACAGTAGTACCTCAATTATACGTTCCCGGAAACTACGTTTCCCCGTACTATTCGTTCAAATTATGTGGTCCCACGAGCATCCTAATTAAATCACGTTGTAAAAATCCTGCATTATCCGTTCCTCGAAGAATCTATTTCCCGGATCAACCGTCCAGAAATTTTAGTCCTATCAACGCTAAATCTTCGATCACACGTTTCTCAAGAAACTGTATCTCACGAAAGGACAGCTACGGCATACTTATGGATCTTGGTGTTAACGTCCTGTCACTGAGGTAAATTTGAGGATGTAGTGTACCGTAGGTACTGGAAAATCAATCGGCGGTGAACTTGCATAAGGGACCATCTTAGCATCGCATTTGGGTGGTATTGTTTAGGGAATCTTTGGAAATCATAAAACAGAGAGTGTCCACAACAATTGGAAGGAGACAGAGCATATTTCGACAGCTCAACTTGAAGACTGAACTAGTTTCGTCAAATGTTCATACTTGCAAAACCTCTACATTATGTCCTAGATTAGATTCTTTTTTCCTTTCGAGTGTATCACCGAACAGGCTTTCGGCACTTCCCTCAAGGCACTGTACTCACTGGGCTTTCAGGCAGGAATCGAAACTGCTCCTTCTTAAGTAACACAAATTTAGTATTTTAATATTATCATACCGTATACGATTATGTTAACGAGACCAGCACAGATGTTGCACCTTACATACATAAAGCCTATTGCCTATTACTGTTTTGGTCCTAATATCAGACTGGGGATTTCACGTTTTTGTGTTAAAACGTTATAAAAACTGTATTTGTTTTATTTCCACACGTTACATCTTGAAAATATGTATCATTTTGCAGTCGTACCGATTTGTACAGCGAGCGCGCTTTCCAGCTGAGCTCAAGGTCGCGAATAACCGTAATTTCGTAAGTGTTAATGATATTTTTTCTCTTTCCAATTTGATTGTGATTTGTCAGGTGCAGAATTGTATATAATGCATTCAAGAACTTGTGGATCTATACTTACATTCGAAACCATATTCTCGAGTTCAACACAACGTTTAAAAGTCTTTGTAGGCCTAATTTACGCGGTACAAGATTTCCATAAAATGACTACAAACAGTATACCGATGACCAAATTACAACGGAAAATCAAAAAAAAAAAAAAAAATTCGCCATCATGTTGGGTGCTTTATTTTATTACAGTAGAGAATTAAAAACTGCTAGTAGTCGTTTGTTGTTTGACTTGGCGTTACGGGTATTCGATTTTTCGAAGAGTTTGGCTGATCAAAATTGCAACTGAAAGACGTTTTCAGAGGAAACTTACAAAGTTTTCCCAGTAAAACTGAATGTAAAGTTTTGAGATTTTTAAGTCGCGTACCGGTAATTAAGGTTTGAAGCCGCCCCCTTGCTCTAACTTGCCTGCCTCTCACCTGGAGGGCCCAAGCTAGATTCCCGGACAGGTCAGGCATTTTTACCTTGATGTAAGGGCTGGTTCCAAGTTCACTCATTCTACTATTACCTATAATTAAGGAGATATTTAATGGTGAGATGGCGACTCCGGTCTAGAGAACCAGGAATAATGGCCGAGAGGATTCGTCACATTAATTGGGGCTGTAGTTTGGTTTAGGGGTGTTTGTAAGATTATAAGTATGTGTGTTGTGTTCGAGTCATCAGTCCATAGACTGGTTTGATGCAGCTCTCCATGTCACCCTATCATGTGCTAACCTTTTCATTTCTACTTAACTATTGTATCCTACATCTGCTCTAATCTGCTTGTCATATTCATACTTTGGTCTACCCCTACCGTTCTTACCACCAACACTTCCTTCAAAAACCAACTGAACAAGTCCTGGGTGTCTTAAGATGTGTCCTATCATTCTATTTCTTCTTCTCATCAAATTTAGCCAAATCGATCTCCTCTCACCAATTCGATTCAGTATCTCTTCATTCGTGATTCGATCTATCCATCTCACCTTCAACATTCTTCTGTAACACCACATTTCAAAAGCTTCTGTTCTCTTTCTTTCTGAGCTAGTTTTCGTCCATGTTTCACTTCCATACAATGCTACGCTCCACACAAAAGTCTTCCAAATCATCTTTCTGATTCTGATATCAATGTTTGAAGTGAGCAAATTTCTTTTCTTAAGAAAGCTCTTCCTTGGTAGTGCCAGTCTGCATTTTATGTCCTCCTTACTTCTGCCATCGTTAATTATTTTACTACCCAAGTAACAATATTCATCTACTTCCTTTAAGACTTCATTTCCTAATCTAATGTTTCCTACATCACCTGCCTTCGTTCGACTGCACTCCATTACTTTTGTTTTGGACTTATTTATTTTCATCTGGTACTCCTTACCCAAGACTTCATCCATACCATTCAGCAACTTCTCGAGATCTTCTGCAGTCTCAACGATATATCGACATGGCTAAGACACTGTAAATACCACTTGTATGCTGATGATCTACAGATCTATTATGATTCCAAAATTTCAGAGATCAATCAAGCAATAGGTTATATGAACTATGACTTAAATAATATCTGTGCATACGCTCATGAAAACTGTATTTTAATTAATCCATCAAAATCTAAAGCTATTATTGTTGGGCAGATGAAACAAATCAGTGCGGCAAAAAACAAAAACATTTCTCCACTAACTTTATCTGGTAAAATTATTCTGGTTTAACAATAATAAAGGTGTTTTAATTTGTTCCACCTATTCAATACGTATATTTTCACTTATAGTGGTTACATAATTAGATTCTTAGTTACATGGGACATGTTTCGCCCTCAATTAAGGGCATCTTCAGCCGCAACACAATCATCAAAAATACAATTAAATTAAAAGTGGAAGTTAAAAGTTTAGTCAGTTATTAAAATTCGGAACATAAAAATGTGAAAAGTGATAAAATATAAAAAAATGCTAATGGAAAACTGTCTTATGATTAAATTATAATCTTGTCGGAGACTAAAACTTCTTCTATTAAAATTCCAATTAAAACAGTTCATATAAAATATTAGTGGAAAATCAAAGTGGTAATAATATAAAGCCAACGACATGAGGGCGTGAACACAAGCATAAACTTGGTTGTCATGAATACAATCTTTCCAAAGCCGCTGATGAAATTCGTCAGTAAGTGAGGCAGAAGCATCTGTTAAAAAATTGTAAGTGGCCGTTAGCACCGGTAGGTAATAAAATGGCTGAAACCTTGCCAGAAAATGTCAGTAGATGCAGAAATAATGTTTTCTGTAAGAGAAGGAAAAGAAGAAATAAAAAATTGAACGTAAGGAGAGAATTCGGTTTACATAAAATTGAAACAGGTGAGGACTTACATGTAAGTGGAAGTTGTTATTTGTTATCTACTGTTGAGTTGGTTGCTGCCTGTCTGTTGGCTCTGAGTCTGGTGTTGTAACTGTGCTGCAGAGGCGGCAGTGAACTCGGAGGGGAAGGAATAGGGGAATACGGAAGGGAGGAGAGGATGGGTGGGTGGAGTCAATTGTGACGAGGCTGACAAAGGGGCGGAGTCAACCGCATTGCTGGAAGTAGGCCTAATATCTGTAGGTATGGGAGGAGTATTAGAGTTTGAAGAATTAAATATATTAGGTATCCTAAAATTATTCGAATTAACTGACTTTAATAATTTCGGCATTAATTCATGTAACATACTTTTATTGTCCGTGGTTTCATTGAGATTCTGTTGCTTATTGTACGTCTGATCTAAATAGATGTATAAACTTTCTAATTCGTTCAGCATTCTTCCTTTTTGTATGTTTCTAATTATCGCTAAGTCTTTCTCTATGGATTCAAATCTGTGACCAGTCTCCCTCATATGCAAACTCATTGCTGAATATTTCCTATGTTTTTCCGCGTTAACATGTTCCATGTATCTTGTCGTAAAACTTCTCCCAGTCTGACCAACGTATGAAAAATTACACTGAGTACATTTAAGTCTGTATACTCCCGATCCCAAATAACGATTTTTATCATAATTAACTTTTTTATGATTAAAGAATATGGACTGGTTAGTATTAGTAGTTCTAAAAGCTATATTAAAATGATGTTTCTTGAATACATTAGTAATCTGGTGTATAGCTGGATTATTAAAAGTGAATGTAGCATACTCAGTTTTTTTGGTCTTTTCTGGTATCAGATTCGTAGATAATTTGTTCTTAATTTTATTGATTAATTTGTTAATCATTTCTATTTTGAAACCATTTTGTTTAGCGAGGTATCTAATATAATTTAATTCTTTCTTCAAATTCTTGGGAGATAGAGGGATTCTTAGTGCTCTATAAATCAGACTGTGAAAAGATGCTTGTTTATGTGAACTCGGGTGTAAAGAAGAATTGTTTATAGTTGTAGATGATTGTATCGGTTTTCTAAATATTTGGAAATCAAAAGTGTTAACCTTACGCGTAACTGTTATATCTAGAAAATTCAATGAGTTATCGACTTCGTCCTCTTTCGTGAATTTCAAATTAGGTTCTATTTCATTTAATTTATTTAAGATTTCTTGACTGTTAGTGACATCTTTGTTTATGATTACAAATGTATCATCTACAAATCTCAACCATAAATCAATTCCTTTAATTTTTGCTATTATTTCATTGTGTTCGATTGAATCCATAAATATGTCAGCAAGGATGCCCGATATTGGGTCACCCATTGCTAATCCATTCTGTTTATAAATATTATTGTTAAATGTGAAGTAATTATTGTCTAATACGAACTTTAACAATCTAGTGAATTCTTCTACTTCCATTTTACTAAGATTACTGTGTTTACAAATATTATCATGAATGATATTAACAGTTTTATCTGTCGGAATATTCGGGAACATATTCACTACGTCATACGAACACATCATCTGGTTTGCAAGTACGCCAAATTTAAGCAAAATGTCACATAAGTCAATGGAATTTCTTAATGGTTGTTTATTATTAAAAGTGTAATGTCTTTTCAAAAAATTATGAATGTATTTGGAGACTTTATACGTGGGAGAATTTCGGCAATTGATAATCGGACGAATCGGAATATCTTTTTTATGTATTTTGGGCATAGCTCTAGTTTCCGAGAGCCTAGGATTCATATTGACAAGTTTTAATTGTTCTTGTTCAGTAAAGAGAGATGTGGATCTTTTAAGTAAGGCCTTTAAGTTGCGTTGAATTTTCACTAGATTGTTAAAGTTCGTATTAGACAATAATTACTTCACATTTAACAATAATATTTATAAACAGAATGGATTAGCAATGGGTGACCCAATATCGGGCATCCTTGCTGACATATTTATGGATTCAATCGAACACAATGAAATAATAGCAAAAATTAAAGGAATTGATTTATGGTTGAGATTTGTAGATGATACATTTGTTATCATAAACAAAGATGTCACTAACAGTCAAGAAATCTTAAATAAATTAAATGAAATAGAACCTAATTTGAAATTCACGAAAGAGGACGAAGTCGATAACTCATTGAATTTTCTAGATATAACAGTTACGCGTAAGGTTAACACTTTTGATTTCCAAATATTTAGAAAACCGATACAATCATCTACAACTATAAACAATTCTTCTTTACACCCGAGTTCACATAAACAAGCATCTTTTCACAGTCTGATTTATAGAGCACTAAGAATCCCTCTATCTCCCAAGAATTTGAAGAAAGAATTAAATTATATTAGATACCTCGCTAAACAAAATGGTTTCAAAATAGAAATGATTAACAAATTAATCAATAAAATTAAGAACAAATTATCTACGAATCTGATACCAGAAAAGACCAAAAAAACTGAGTATGCTACATTCACTTTTAATAATCCAGCTATACACCAGATTACTAACGTATTCAAGAAACATCATTTTAATATAGCTTTTAGAACTACTAATACTAACCAGTCCATATTCTTTAATCATAAAAAAGTTAATTATGATAAAAATCGTTATTTGGGATCGGGAGTATACAGACTTAAATGTACTCAGTGTAATTTTTCATACGTTGGTCAGACTGGGAGAAGTTTTACGACAAGATACATGGAACATGTTAACGCGGAAAAACATAGGAAATATTCAGCAATGAGTTTGCATATGAGGGAGACTGGTCACAGATTTGAATCCATAGAGAAAGACTTAGCGATAATTAGAAACATACAAAAAGGAAGAATGCTGAACGAATTAGAAAGTTTATACATCTATTTAGATCAGACGTACAATAAGCAACAGAATCTCAATGAAACCACGGACAATAAAAGTATGTTACATGAATTAATGCTGAAATTATTAAAGTCAGTTAATTCGAATAACTTTAGGATACCTAATATATTTTAATTCTTCAAACTCTAATACTCCTCCCATACCTACAGATATTAGGCCTACTTCCAGCAATGCGGTTGACTCCGCCCCTTTGTCAGCCTCGTCACAATTGACTCCACCCACCCATCCTCTCCTCCCTTCCGTATTCCCCTATTCCTTCCCCTCCGAGTTCACTGCCGCCTCTGCAGCACAGTTACAACACCAGACTCAGAGCCAACAGACAGGCAGCAACCAACTCAACAGTAGATAACAAATAACAACTTCCACTTACATGTAAGTCCTCACCTGTTTCAATTTTATGTAAACCGAATTCTCTCCTTACGTTCAATTTTTTATTTCTTCTTTTCCTTCTCTTACAGAAAACATTATTTCTGCATCTACTGACATTTTCTGGCAAGGTTTCAGCCATTTTATTACCTACCGGTGCTAACGGCCACTTACAATTTTTCAACAGATGCTTCTGCCTCACTTACTGACGAATTTCATCAGCGGCTTTGGAAAGATTGTATTCATGACAACCAAGTTTATGCTTGTGTTCACGCCCTCATGTCGTTGGCTTTATATTATTACCACTTTGATTTTCCACTAATATTTTATATGAACTGTTTTAATTGGAATTTTAATAGAAGAAGTTTTAGTCTCCGACAAGATTATAATTTAATCATAAGACAGTTTTCCATTAGCATTTTTTTATATTTTATCACTTTTCACATTTTTATGTTCCGAATTTTAATAACTGACTAAACTTTTAACTTCCACTTTTAATTTAATTGTATTTTTGATGATTGTGTTTAGGCTGAAGATGCTCTTAATTGAGGGCGAAACATGTCCCATGTAACTAAGAATCTAATTATGTAACCACTATAAGTGAAAATATAAGTATTGAATAGGTGGAACAAATTAAAACACCTTTATTACTGTTAACCCCTTCAGTCCTGATTTTTTCTGTTTAGAAAGAAAAAATTTTTCTGACTGGATTTTGATTTTAGGTCATACTGGGGGTGTACTTACAAAATTTGGTTGATGAGAGACCTTCCGTTAAAAAAATATATAATGTACAGTATACTGTACATTTGGTATCAAGTGTTGCTGAATCCTAAACTTTTACCTTGGGATGGCAACCTTCTTAGGACAGGATTTGGAGGTATACAATGTTTATACTGTACTAAATGGTAAGCTATACATTCCTATAGAACTGAAATTATCTATTTTTGAGATATTTTCATTGTTTACAGATAATTATTTACAAATATTTATATTTTGTTCACATGTTACCGACAAAGAAATGCTTCATAACAATTCACATTCATTTCATTGCTTATGAAATGCTGCAAAGCAGTTCCTGTTCCTATTTATACAAAGATGTACTCCACATTTTCTGCAGATAATGTGTGATAGCTGGGTGCAATTAATCTTCTTGCATCGAGTAGGTTCTTTATTGCCATCATGCTCTGGTAAGTGATCAACACTATCCGTCCGCACTTCCCTCTGTGGTCTCGTCTCAGTTGTTTGTTTTTTATTAGTTGAAGGTGATCTTACAGGGCTTGTAGATAGCCTTCCTCTTTTGATACCCTTGAATTGGTTATCAACTTTCACAAAAGCTTCAGTTACCCTAAGCCTGAAATCTAACAAATCCATTATCTCCTTCTGTGCCAACCCAGCATTTCTAGCATTTGGCTGTACTCCATCACTCAGAGAAAACAAATATTTTTGTACTTCAGAAAGACGTGACATACAAGCCAATCAAACCTGAGGAAAGTAATTAAAGTTTTGTTTGGTTTGCACATTGTTATGGGAGCAGAATATCAGGCCTCTGTGTCAGGAAAATATCTTCAACAGAAAGTTCAGCATCTCCAGAAGTACGAATAGTATTTCCATTGCCACTTGTCTCGGTTGGGCTCCTTACAGATATCATCTCAACATCAGCTTCTGAAACATATCGCAAAATAAAGCTATATTTTAATAATTATTAGCTAAAAATTTGGGCAACTCAGTTTGCCATAAGAGTACTGGAGTTTCATAATGTGTAATAATATTGAATGTGATAACGTACCAATGCGCTGTATTTGTGGCTGGTTTGTGGTTCATCCTCATCATCACTGGCTAGTTCCTCCACATCAGACACATCTCCATTCTCCAACAACTTCAAAATCATATCAACGTCGCTTGGGTTCATTTTCATCCTTGATGTGCCTGAATTTCAACAAAAAATATATTTTAGGGAACTCAGAGAACAAAAACAAAGTTTCTTTTTACATTTCTAAGAGACAATCTAGAGTATACAACACTTAATCTTCTTCTATATTACTAGAAACTACCAGGTATATAAATAAAACTTTGTGAAAGATAATGAACTCAGTCACACTATTTGCAACACTTGGGACCCCATGTACAGTATATACTGTACATGCTAATATACATGGATGTTATGAGGCAAGGGGTATGAAAGACTATAATTAGTATGCATATTCTATTCAAACCTTTATCTTTAACCCCCAAACAGAACTTTACCCTAAACAGAATAAAATGTTAAAAATAAAGAATAAAATTTTCCCACTTACCTCCACTAACAGCATGCTTGTCTGCCATGTTTGTTGTTTATCTTCATAATTCACTAATGTGTTGGTAGATGTCACTTCAACCAATTGAGAAACAAAGATAAAGCATAGAAGTCTCTAGCAAGATAGAGAACTCCTCTATTCACTAATAATTCTTGGTGCTATAAGCTAATGAATTTGATGTACAGTATACTGTACACCTGGACTGAAAGGGTTAAACTGTTAAATTTTCAATACGGACCTAAAATGAGGTTTATAACATGTAAAATTATTCCGTACGAAAACTTGGTAAGAAATCTTGATGTAATTATAAATGACAATCTTAACTGGGGGGAGCACATTACAAATATCTGTAGAAAAGTGTATGCGTCCCTTCACCCACTAAAATATCATCAAAACATGCTGCCACTAAACATGAGAATTAGGCTTATAAATACTCTTATCCTCCCTATAATTTCCTACTGTGACGTAGTACTAATTGATGCCACGAGAGAACAACTAAATCAATTACAACGTGCTATGAACTCGTGTATTAGATTTATCTTTTTCCTTACGCTATGATGTTCATGTTACCCCTTATTATCGACAACTTTCCCTTCTAAAATTTGAACAATATAGAAACCTCCACGTGGCAGTATTAATCTTTCGAGTATTAAAAGAGAAAACCCCATACTACTTATCTTCACAACTCAATTTCCTATCCTCTTTCCACCAGCATAACATACGCTCTGGCAGTACACTTGGTATCCCTCTCAGCAGGTCAGCAGCATTTAGCAGTTCCTTTGTTGCAAATGGAGCTAGAATATGGAATTCTCTCCCCCACAACATTAGAGCCATAAAATCCTTAAATTCCTTCAAGTTGTCTTGCCGTGAGCATCTCCTCGATGTGTGCCGCCAGGCTGAATGAATCTGGTAGAGTGAATGTGTGTATGAATGTACGTTTACTCTGCTTATGGTATTTTGTGTCATTCAACTTTTAATTTGTAACAATAGTTTTAAGACATGACTAAGAATATTTATCGAGTTTATGTTATTTTGTTTCATAGTTTGTAATGGTAGTTTTAAGATAAGATTATGAATATTGCTCTCAGATGGTTAAGTGTAAGAGAGGACCATGAGTCCTAACTTCGCCACTACAATTAAAGGCAAATATTATAATTATAATAATAATAATAATAATAATAATAAAATAACAATATCGGCAAATCTCAAGGTTTTGATTTCCTCTCCTTGGATTGTGATTCCCTTTCCAAATTTCTCTTTGATTTCCTTTACTGCCTGTTCTATGTAAACACTGAAAAGGAGAGGGGACAAACTGCAGCCTTGCCTCACTCCTTTCTGGATTGCTGCTTCTTTTTCAAAGCTCTCGATTCTTATCACTGCAGACTGATTTTTATACAGATTGTACATAATTCTTCGTTCTCGGTATCTGATCCCTATCATCTTCAAAATCATAAATAGCTTGGTCCAATCAAAATTACTGAATGCCTTTTCTAGATCTACGAATGCCATGTACGTGGGCTTGTCTTTCTTGATTTGATCCTCTAAGATCAGACGTAAAGTCCGGATTGCTTCACGTGTTCCTACATTTCTTCTGAAGCCAAATTGATCTTCTCCCAACTCAGCTTCAACTTGTTTTTCCATTCTTCTGTAACTAATACGTGTTAAAATTTTGCAGGCATGAGATTCTAAACTAATGGTACGGTAGTTTTCACACCTGTCAGCACCGGCTTTCATGGGAATAGGTATAACAACATTCTGCCGAGAATCGGATGGGACTTCTCCTGTCTCATACATCTTGCACTCTAAATGAAATAACCTTGCCATGCTGGTTTCTCCTAAGGCAGTCAGTAATTCAGAGGGAATGTCATCAATTCCAGGTGCCTTGTTCCTATTTAAGTCACTCATAGCTCTGTCAAACTCTGACCTCAAAATTGGGTCTCCCATTTCATCAGCATCAACTGCCTCTTCATGTTCCAGAACAAAATTATCTACATCTTTACCTTTATACAACTGTTGGATATGCTCCTGCCATCTTTCTGCTTTGTCTTCTTTCCCTAGAAGTGGCTTTCCATCTGAGCTCTTAATATTCATACACCTAGATTTCCTTTCTCCAAAGGTTTCCTTGATTTTCCTGTATGCAGCAGCTACCTTTCCCAGGACCATACAGCCTTCGACATCCTTGCACTTCTCCTTCAGCCAGTCTTCCTTAGCTACCTTGCACTTTCTATCCACTTGATTCTTTAATCGCCTGTATTCTTTTCTGCCCTCTTCATTTCTAGCATTCTTGTATTTTTGTCGTTCGTCAATCAGGTCTAGTATGTCCCGAGTTCTCCACTGATTCTAAGTTGATCTTTTCTTCCTTCCTAACATTTCTTCAGCAGCCCTACTGACTTCATTTTTCTTGATTCTCCACTCTTCCTCTATAGTGTTTCCTTCAGCCTTTTCATTTAGTCCTTGTGCATCATGTTCCTTGAAACAATCCCTCACACTTTTTTCTTTCAACTTGTCTAGATCCCATCTTTTTGCATTCTTTCCTTTCTTCAATTTCTTCAACTTCAGATGGCATTTCATGACCAACAAGTTGTGATCAGAGTACACGTCTGCTCCTGGGAAAGTTTTGCAATCCAACACGTGGTTTCTGAATCTCTGCGTAATCATAATGAAGTCTATTTGATACCTTCCAGTGTCTCCAGGTCTCATCCACGTATACAGCCGTCGTTTGTGGTGTTTGAACCAAGTATTGGCAAGGACTAAATTATGATCAGTGCAGAATTCAACCAGCCGACTTCCTCTTTCGTTCCTTTGTCCCAATCCAAATTTTCCTACTGTACTACCTTCTCTTGCTTGGCCTACCACTGCATTCCAGTCTCCCATCACAATTAGATTCCCGTCACCTTTTACATATTGTAGTAAATCTTCTATCTCCTCGTATATTCTTTAGATTTCTTCATCATCCGCTGAACTAGTAGGCATATAGACCTGCACTATTGTGGTGGGCATTGGTTTGGTGTCTATCTTGACAACAATAATTCTTTCACTATGCTGGTCAATGTAGCTTACCCGCTGCCCTATTTTCTTATTCATTATTAAACCAACTCCTGCATTTCCCCTGTTTGATTTTGAGTTGATAATTCGGTAGTCACCTGACCAAAAATCTTGTTCTTCCTGCCAACGTACTTCACTTATACCAACTACATCTAACTTTAGCCTATCCATCTCCCTTTTCAGATTCTCTAACCTACCACAACGATTCCAACTTCTAACATTCCACGCTCCGACTCGCAGAATGTCAGTATCCATCTTCCTGATGATCGCCCCCTCTCATGTAGTCCCCACCCGGAGATCCAAATGGGGGACTAGTTTACCTCCGGAATATTTTATCCGGGATGGAGCCATCATCAGTACATCATTCATACAGAGAGGGCTGCATGTCCTCGGGAGGTAGTTAGGCTGTAGTTTCCCCGCTGCTTTCAGCCGTGTAGCAATATCAACACAGCTAAGCCATGTTGAGTATTATTACAAGGCCGTATCAGTCAATCATCTAGACTGCCGCTCTTGCAACTACCGAAAGACTGCTACCCCCCTTTCGATGAACCATTCGTCAGTCTGGTCTTTCAACAGATACCCATCCGAAATGGTTGCACCTGCGGCTCGGCTATCTGCATCATTGGGACACGCAAGCCTCCCCACCGCGGCAAGGTCACATGGTTTGCAGAGGAGGAATATAAGTATACATATTTTATTATTGTGATGTTTAGCCAAATTGTTGATGGTTCATCCATTCCCGGATTTTCCGTTTTCCCGTGTTGTAGGTTTTTTTTCCGTGGTCCCTCCAAACACGGAGAATCGAGGTTCCGCTGTATTAATGATCCTGGATTGCATCAATATCCTCCTCTTTTTCTTCACTATTAATAATTTTCCTCTTTACCAATGTAGGAACACATATTCCAATTCTCTAGCCTTCCTATCCTTCTCATATATCATATTTCTTCCTTTTCTTCCAAATAATTCTCATATGTACCTCAACTTGACGCTTGGAATCCTTTAACTCTTAGCCCGATTGTATAAAGCAGTTGATCGTAGATCAAGCCATAAAACTGATTCTAAATCACGTTGATCCTCAAATTTGTGTTGTATAAACATTGATCTGAGATCATTTTTCCTCATTCTCAAATCAAAATTGATCCAAGAAATACTCTGGATCAAGCCTTGTGATCCGGATCAAGTGGTGTTCTTGTATTGTCGGCCGCATTTATCAATGTGAAAAGGAGAAGGCTTTTGTAGTGAAAAATAGTGCCGTAACAATAATCATGGTAAGAAAATATTTAAAATGTTTCTGCATTATTATCGGTATTTAATATCGTTCCTTGATAACCAAAAGGGCCAACGTTACATTTTTTGCGAAATTGAGTTATTGATATATTCGTATTTAGCGATGTGAAATGCACATTCTGGTAAAGGGGCAGACGTTTTAGTCCCATAATAAGCCGAAAAATACAAAATCAAAGTATGAGCCAAGGGCGAACGTTCTCCAGACGTTACCGTCATAAGGGCCAACGTCCTATCTTTACAATACATATAGCCTGTTTTACGAACGAAAATTGGGTACATTATATCCTTAGTTGGAGCTTTGTTACAATTACAGATAATGTAATTTACAATGTATCATTACGTGTGTACCCGTATTATGCTTCAGAGTCAGCTAGAGGTACAGTTTACCGTGTTTTGTTTGTAATATTCATGTTAACAACATCTCTCTATAACACAATCTCATACTGAGATATCTCGTGGACTGTCGTATTTGTGTCGAATAGTAACAGTCAGAGGAGAAATAATTCCATCCCACATCAGTCTACAAATAAGTCATCCATAAGAACATTTCGAGGTAAGGTAATAAACATTTATTTTATATCAAACTATGTAACTTAACATTGTGCCTTGCTTCTAGGTCAAGCCATGTAAGAATATTGTGAGGTTATGTTATATTAATATTTTCATTATTGTACATTTTAGATGTTACTGTGTACAGTTAATTACAGAGTGAAGTTAGATTATACTTTGTAAATAATGTTTAGGCTTAGCCACACTTCAAGAGATTGGCTTTCTATTGTTTTTCAATATTTATTACATAATTATGAATAAGTTTATACGAAGTTTGCAAAGTCTTTTACTTGATTTTAAAATAACAGAAAACTTCAAAATAGTGATTTTGAACCTTGTGCAGGCTGTAAATAAATCATGCCTTTTTTCAGTGACTACGAACTGTACCACTATGTCAGCACGGTCTCGTCGTATTGGTGGTGGTGGTGATTATTGTTTTAAGAGGAAGTACAACTGGGCAACCATCCTCACTCGTCGTATTGTTCAACTCTCATGACAAACATTTGAAGGAGCCATTAATTTCTGCATTA
Organism: Anabrus simplex; assembly: GCF_040414725.1. Lineage (NCBI taxonomy): Eukaryota > Metazoa > Arthropoda > Insecta > Orthoptera > Tettigoniidae > Anabrus > Anabrus simplex. The sequence continues at coordinate 505,497,747 of NC_090267.1, read as the reverse complement.
AAGAGAGTACATCTCCAGAATCACAAAATCAGCCATTGGTAAATAGTGAAATTGTTGATCTTGTTGATCCTGATGAAGTAAGTTCAAATCTATCTGAATTTGAGCAGTTCGAGGAAGCTTATAATGAACGAATTGAAGAACGTGCAACTACAGGTCCACAAAATGATCAATTTAGCATTAGTGACATTAGTTTTGAGCCTGTGGAAATGGGTACAAATATAAGTGATCGTGAACTGGACCGTTTCGTGTCTAGTAATAATGACATTCAAACAATCAGTGAGTTTGCAACAGAAGCAGATTGTATGGTAACCTTGAACTCGACTTTTAAACAGTCTTCAATCAACAACACTCAGGAAATTTCTTCAGCTGCAATTATTGTAGGAACACAGGGCAGTATACAAAATTATGCCAACAGTGGTAATGCTCAAGGGTGCGTAAATATTGTTAGTGATAGTGAGTGCGTAGGGAAAACAGGAAAGCGAAAACAAAGGCCATTTTCTGCAAAATTGAACAATAAAATAGCTAGAAGGGAGGAAAGAGAGTACACAAATTCAAAGGGTTTTCAGAAAAATAAGAGGAGTTTGGGAAAAAACTCATGCTTTGGACGAAAGTGCACTAAATCTGTTAGCTGTCACTTATTCACAGAGAATGATAGGAAACTGATTTTCGAATCATATTGGCAGCTGGGTTCCCTTGAATAGCAACATGATTTTTTGTTGTCTAATATGCCTAATGCCAGGGCATTCCTTCATGCCTGCCGATTCCATGCATTCCACAAGTGAATCTAATTACGGAAGGAAAACTATATGGGCTCCCAGTGAGTGGTCCACAAGTATTCGTACTGCCCGAACACAGCCTGCTCCATATGAGGTAAAAGTGCCGACATACAACGATTTCTATAGCTGGAAAGAATTTGTTGGCGATATTTCCATGATGAGACCAGATGGGACTAAGGTAATATTGAGGAATGCAAGAAAGGTTGTATTTTCTAAGGACACATGTAAGGTATTAGTAAAATGCTCACTGCAACTTAATGATAGTATAGAAACTGAAATCTAGCAAAAATCTACGAGATCACCCTGAGCTGCTCTAGTAAAACCTTGATTTCTTTATACTAACAATAAGGAACTTCCAGTATCTTCAGCCAAATACAAGGATTTGCATAACTTGTGCACATCAGGTGTTATTCCTCCTTGTTACCATGATGAACACCTCAGTCTGAAGCCCATGCCTAATGTACCAGACACACTGTTAGAAACAAATGAAGAGGATGTCTGAGTTGAAATTCTACTTCATTAATAAGTACTCGAGTATTTTGGATTTATTTCAAGTAATGTAGTTTAAATTTCTAACTAGAACATCCCGAACTTTTGTTTTTTTATTACCACATAGTATTAGAACGCTGCTAACATGTTTGATCATTTGTTATGTGTAGTTTATTTTTATGGCTGTAAGGTAATTTTGAAATGATTAAATACTATAAACACACTGATGTGATTTGATTACCCAATTTCCATTTAATTTGTGTGCAGTTCTACTTCTTTCAATGATAATTACTTGAGATTGGGATTCAGCACCGCAAAATTGACGTCCCAATATTTGCTGCCAAAAGGGCCAATGTCAGATAAAGTTACCTATATAAGGCGCCAAGGTATTAATTCCAATATGGAGGCTTACTGGCAAAAGGGCGAACGTCGCAGTTTTAACATGTATTTTACATCTATTGCAGTTATAACCAATAAAAACAGAAAAAAATAGTATCAACATAAACAGAAAAGTTGCACGCTTTATATGAACTATCATTATTTACCTGAAGATAAATCAACATTTCCTGAAACGTTGTTTGCTTCTCCTGAAAAAATTAACAAAATGTAACGTTGGCCCTTTTGGCTATCAAGGGTCGATATGATGAAGGGATTTTTATCGCGATTCTGTCTTTGAATCACAGATGTCTGACTTCTCCGATTTTTCTTCAGATGACGATAATGAAGAATTTTGGCGGTCTCTTCAATTATTCCATGAAAGAGCAAACCCATTCTTAGAACTTAACGATAAAGCTTTTAAAATGAGATTCCGTCTAACCAAACACACTGTTGAGATTATGAAAGGTAGACTTTGCGACTCTCTAATGAGACGATCAAATAGAAACCAGCCACTTATTCCGATGTTCCAGGGATTTATGGCCGGTTTCTGGAATGGCAGTTACCTGTAGATGCGTAGTTGTCAGCGACTTAACATGGTGATACGTTTACAATGAGTTTCCGAAACAACAGTTATCGGTGCGCAACGACAGGTAACTGCAGCTAGTGCTGTTAGAACCGATTCCAACAAATTAGTTTCGTAAACATTGGTAAGTAATAATGAACTGGCTATAATATATTTACAGTCATTTATTGTAGTTTTAACGTGCTTGGGTGTGCTGGAGTTTACAATAATTCAGTCAGTACGTTTACTTCCATGTTATCACTGGCTTTAGTCACTGATTCCACCTATATGGTGTCAATCTGTCCCAGCTGTTTCGGTTACAATCTCCTCGGAGCATGACGGCTCTACTGTAGGTATATCTTCCAATACGGGAAATGAATCGTCAAATAAAATAGAACTCGGAGCTGTAGTTTGTTACCTTCTTATCTGTGGACTTCACGACAGCAGTATCCGTTTGGCAATTGCGGTGTATTTGTATAATTTCAGTGACGACAACGATCAAGGTAAAATTTAAGACAATGTCTGCATACTGTGAAAAAGAAAGAAGGGGAAATATAACTAATTTTTGCATTATTCAATCAGATATATTCATATTATGAGAGATTATTACATGCTGAAACAGATTGATTGAAATGACTGTGTACACGTTTGCAAACCAATTCTCATTATAGAAAACTTCTGCTAGGGAAATAACATGACTTTACTACCAACATACTCCTCCTTAGTACGAATTTCCCACGCTGTTTACGATGTTGCCAAGCGAAGTTCTATGATGACGGATCAAAGTTGATCCGGATCAAGAGATCCAAGATCAACGTTATACAACACAACGAGCACCTTGTAAAGGATCATTTTCTGATCTTGAATCAAAATTGATCTTGGATCAGCTATGTTATTACAACCGGCCCTCAATTATTCACTTTATTAATCCAATCTTCTTAATTAATCTCATCACCAATTCAAATTATTCTCATATCCATATATTATCCTACTCTGACTTCCTATGGCACTGTTCGACCTGCATATTCCATGACATTAATCACCACTCACATATAATCGTAAATATTCTATCGATATACATCTCACAATTCATATAAAATAACCCTTCAATATACTTAAATGTCATAGTAATAATAATAATAATAATAATAGTGTTATTTGCTTTACGTCCCACTAACTACTTTTACGGTCTTCGGAGACGCCGAGGTGCCGGAATTTAGTCCCGCAGGAGTTCTTTTACGTGCCAGTAAATCTACAGACACGAGGCTGTCGTATTTGAGCACCTTCAAATATCATCGGACTGAGCCAGGATCGAACCTGCCAAGTTGGGGTTAGAAGGCCAGCGCCTTAACCATCTGAGCCACTCAGCCCGGCAAATGTCATAGTAATGGCACTAATGTACAATTCACTTCACACTCCCTAACCAGGATTGGTTATGTCTTTCAGATGACTACCTATATCCATGTATTTTGATACAAATGTAACATTATTCTGTGAGAATGTAACTTATTTGAGATATTTTGAAGACTACAACAATCAACCATCTATTCACAAACAATTATGAATGATTACATTGGAATTCATAACATTTATTTACTTTACTTTACTAAAAACCTTATCTTTTTCCTTCAGCTCCTCTCCGGGATTGGATTAGTTTCTCTTTGACATATGCAGTTTCAGCTTGGCAATCACACCCTGCCGTTGGTCATTGGGATGCTCTGGAGAATGTAGACCTTCGTTGCCATCATCTCGGCTCAGCCTCCTCCAGATAATTTCACCATAGTCGTCTTAGAAATGTATGACAGCCAGATCTTGCGCAAATGGGATACAAATATACATATATGAAGTTAGTTGTGTCATAACGTTGAATCCAAAGCCCTTAATATTATAGTTTCAATGATAATTCCTTCGTCTTGAATTCAATTTTAATAACGTTTGCAGATTACCAATATGTCTACCCTTGTCTCAGTTTTATGATTTAGCTATTTCTGCATAGTATCGAATTTTCTTCCTTGTAAATGAGTTAAGAAGTCTTCGCCGGGATGAGAATTCAATGTATGAATTCCTTTATAATTCTCTTCTTATTTGCCGGTTTTAATTACTAAAAACCTCAGTTGTGTTCGTGGACCTTACTGCAGCATACGATACAGTATGGAGATAAGGACTCATCTACAAACTGCTTCGAGTAATACCTTGCAAGAAAATCGCCAAGCTCATTGAAAACATGCTTATAGACAGGTGGTTTCGTGTAATTTTGGGAAACAAGACAAGTACGGAAAGGATCCTTAATAACGGACTTCCTCAAGGATCGGTACTAGCACCTCTGCTGTTTAACTTATATATATCAGACTTACCGTAAACAGCCTCTAAAGCATTTGGTTATGGGGATGACTGGGCATTTGCAATGCAGGGCAAATCTATGGAGAACACCGAAGATACGCTGACAGCTGATCTCACCATTTTAGATCAGTACTTTCGTAAGTGGAGACTTGGCCAAGTTTGAGTAAAACTGAAGTCTCATGTTTCCATCTCAACAACAAACTGGCCCACCGTGAACTTAATGTCAAATTCCAGAACACTAGACTTCCTCACAACAAACACCCAAAATACCTCGGAGTAACCCTTGACAGAACACTGTCCTTCAAGGAACATCTGAAGATGACAAAAGCTAAACTCCAGTCACGGAACAATACCATCCACAAACTGTGTGGCACCACTTGGGGTTCTTCTGCTTCGACCTTACGAACTTCAGCCCTTGCCCTTGTCTTCTCAACTGCAGAATATTGCTCTCCAGTCTGGTTGAACAGCTGTTACACAAAACTGGTTGACACACAGCTAAATCATACTTTGTGCATTATATTGGGAACCATAAAATCTACCCCCACTTCTTGGCTACCAGTTCTGAGCCAAATTCCTCCACCTCACCTACGGAGAAAGAATGCCTTGTTGCGTGAGTACCAGAAGCTGTCGAGGAATTCCAATCTGCCAATTCATGGAGATATACCCAACGCCTTGAACAACAGACTTCAGTCCAGAAATCCACCAATAAGTACTGCCAAAATCCTGGTTGACAAATTCAGCTTGCAGCAGGATTGGATTCAAGAATGGACTTCTATGACTCCAGCTGAGTATCAGAACTTCTCCTGTATTACAAGAATACCAAAAGGATTTGACCTACCTCGCAAAACCTGGACAACCCTCAATCGTATCAGGACAGGCCATGGAAAGTGCGCTGAATTCCTCTATCAATGGAGCAAACTTCCCTCGCTGGAATGTAGCTGCAGTGCCCCTAAGCAAACAGTTCGTCATATAGTGGAACAGCGCCCCCTGAAGTGCTTATCAGGGTAGCCCAAAAGACTTTCTTGACGCAAATCCTTCTTGTATAGACTATTTGCAGAGCTTGATGGTTAAATTGTAACCTACATAGCGTATTGTATATTTAATTTTGGATTGTGTGTTTTTATTAATAATGTCATACGCTAAATAAATAAATGCTTTTGTAATTATACGTTCTCTAATAAATGTAGACCTCTCAAATCTTCTTCTTCTTCTAATGATTCTCTTCCAACTCTTGAGATTACATACGCGTTTTCAGTCTCTTCAGATCGACACGTCCGTTCATTAAGCTTGCTCATTCAAGTATCATTTTGCAATAGTACAGTGTCGTAACAATAATTCTGAGTCCTTTTTTTTCTTTGTCTCAGCCACTGCCATATTGATCTGTATTATTCTGATCTCATTATATATATCGTATCCCCTTGATATGAATGACTGAGTTTATGCATCCTGTTTAACTATGATATCGGCAACTGCAACCATTTTAGCTACATTGAATTATCATCTTAGGACACTGAAATGGCACAATACCAAACGTGTAGAACGAATAATGGAGGAGAGCATCATAATTATAGTCGAGCCGCCAGCTGTCCGGCCCTGACAGATTGTGATGTAAAGAGAGAGGGGAGGCAATTTGAAATTGTAGGTATAACCTTGAAAACACTATTATGAATTACATTGTGCCATATGATTTTTATATTAAATCACTGAAACCAACACCCTTTGTTAATCTGATTTTATTGTTTTAATTAAGTTATTTTACAGCAAAAAATACTAGGAATTCTGCTACTGGTAGAATAAGTGTCACAGTTTGCAATACCTGACGTCACTGGACCGCCAGATTTAAGATTTAACAGCAAGCACCAATCACCGTTCATGTCGCCAGGGTCCCGTCTAATGCTGGTGTGGTATTTGCCATTTGTTTGATGAGAAACACGTGGCCTCAGTTGCTCTCTAGTCTGCATGAAGTGCATGTGTTCACGGTCTGTGTAAGCCCTTTTTTTTTTTTTTGTTATAGTGACATGGTCAGTGGACCACTGGAAAATATTTTTAAAAATCGGTTGTTATAAGAGCCAAAGCTTTGAATATACATACCGGCTATGTGAATATTTTGAGAAACGCTTTAAAAATAGGTAAGGTGACTGTGACATTTAACAAAAGAAGACGTGTCCAATGGATCTCTATATACCTTCTGAAATGCTGCGTAACCCTGAAAAACGTAGACCAAGACATCGTCCCAAGACATCACTGGATGCATTTCAGACAAATGTGATAAGGCGGCATATTTATAGTTATTAGATGAGGAGGGAATTTCCCACGCGTGAGAAACTATTTTCCTCTTTGGAAGAATCTTGCTTATTCAGTGGGGGAAGACCAGGTTAAGTAAAGTACTGAGAGAACTTGGCTTTCCTTGAAGTGTGGTGTATTCCCTTTGAATTAGTTAATGAGAGGTTTTTTTGTTTTTTTTGGGTTTCATTTTACTGCAATAATTTATTATTTCAGCGCTACTATTCTTAGGGTTTTATTTATTTATTCTGATTTAATTTAATTACGGTGATACTATTTACAGACTTCGAGTTTTAATGTTAGTATTTTATTATTACGTTTATAGTCTACTATTATTGAGTTATTACGGTTATTCAATGCTCTGTGTGTGCTTAATTTTGACTGGAATGTTTTATTATTATGGTTACACTATTCCAGGCTTTCAATATATTACAAGTAATTTTCGCATATTTCAATATACATTTCCATCACATTAACAAAAGAATCTAATCTACGTATGTGTGAAATATTTTACACGTTCGTGTTTGTTTATATTGCACGGTTCAAAATCGGCAACACTGTCTGAGAAACGTCAGGGATGTGGGTGACCCAACTGTATGGGTGGTAAAGGGAGACAGAAAACGTCACTGCACCTCATGGCTTTGGGAACAAAAACTCTGAAGGAGACAACCTGATTGATTTCTGTGTATGAAACAACTTCAGCATACAAAGCACATGGTAGCAGAAGAGGCAGAGTTATAAAATAACGACATACAGTTGGGATAGAGAGATCGAAGCCATGATAGATTATATTGTCACTGATATGTTCGGCATTTTCTTGCACATAGCTTTGGAGACCTTTAAGGTCAGCTATTAATAGCCGATGGTTTCGCTAGATACTCACTGGGTATGACTTTAATATCACTAATATAACGACCAGCTTGGCCATCAGCGACATCCGTTTGTACAACTATAATCTTTACGAAGGAGGAGGCCAACTCCATTTTTTTATTCACTCATATTCCCACGCCAATATACCATATATCCATTTCTCAGGGATTTCTTTCCACAGCCTGTCCACTTTGTCTCACTCAACCCCAACATACAAAGCTTTCACCTGTCCATAATGTCTGTGAGTTCTTCACATCCGTTAGTGAGAGCGGGGATGTTGAGGGTTTTAATTCTGAGCTGTTTCCCAGGAAATGTCTGTCTCTTCCTGTACCTCTGATGAGCTTTGGATTGCTAGCCATCATGATTTCATGAGCTGCGTGAAGAATTGTCACGTCCAGTACTTTTAATTTACATCTGAGGCTTATTTTAGTTATGAAAGCAAAATTCATTTACCTCAGTGTCCGACTCATTGGCTGAATTGTCCGCATACTGGCCTTCGGTTCAGAGGGTCCCGGGTTCGATTCCCGGCCGGATCGGGGATTTTAACCTTCATTGGTTAATTCCAATGGCTCAGGGGCTGGGTGTTTGTGCTGTCCCCAATATCCCTGCAACTCACACACCACACGTAACACTACCCTCCACCACAATAACACAGTTACCTACACATGGCAGATGCTGCCCACGTTCATCAGAGGGTCCTCCTTAAGAGGGCTGCACTCGGCTAGAAATAGCCACACAAAATTGAAATAAATTTACCTCGGTGCGGTTGGCTTGCTAAGCCTGACACTGCAGAAGATTTTCTGATGGGGTAATCTCCCGTAGCCTTTGGCAGTCCCCTGCCACATCTACAAGACAGCAGCACTCAGATGAATTTCTATGTCATTTCCTCCACAAAGCTTCATCAGATCTCTTAAGGAAGAAATCCTCCGCTCTTAGCTGTTCGTTCTCTCTTAGTTTCTCAGGTTTGGTACTGGCCGCCTGACCCTCAGCAAGACAGTCTCCGGTAGTACCGTCTATTGTCACATACGGCAGCAGGATTGTTCCTGACCTTTCTTTTCATTTCATATGCACTCTAAATAAATTACACTACACAAAGTTGCATATTTACACAACAATTCCACAACATTTCAATTCTAACACTGCCTATCACCTAACGTGTTTCAAACCGTCAGTATCTGAAAAGGTGGCAAACGGACATGCATAAAACAGTATTGATAGTAGTACCAATATTATTCAACAACACAACGCCTATTTTCATGGTATTTCAGTCATTCCTAACAGAGTGTATGTTGGTGACCCTGTTTATGATGCAAAAATAAATTGCTAACAGCTCAGTTTAAAAACATTAATAAAATGCTTGTGTCGTCATATCACGAAAGTTATTTTGTTCCTAGTGAATAGCTAAATAATAAAATTTGCCACACAGGCTCAATAGCAAAAATTGAGACTTAGTTTTTGGATATTAATGAATATATCTAATAGGATTTAAGAGCACCTACAAGTGAACCGGTGATGGTCAGCTTCTTTAGCATAACCATACAGTGTATGTTCAATGATCTCACATACAGAAATACATGCTTTATTCCTAAATTAAAAATTGAATTCACCCTCTTTTCAACTTTCAGAGCAAGTTTAATGTACAAAGGTTACATTTTAAGCTATTATTTAGCTATTTAAACTATAGCCTAAGCATTTTCCAATCACTAATGCATTAAAAGAAATAACAAGAAATTAAGTTTTCATAAAGATATATCATAACAGCAATACTTACTCATATGATGGTTCGTTGCACCATTTAATGAAAGATTTCAGTAAGACATTCAAACGACGATCATCTCCAGTTCCATCTCCATCAATTAGGAGTCTCCTCCTTATCACGTCCTCTGTAATGAGAAAGATAATGATGTTATTGGTTTTACGTCCCACTAACTACAGGTGGTGGTGGTGATTATTGTTTTAAGAGCAAGTACAACTGGGCAACCATTCTCTAGTAACATTAATCAGGTGGAATATATTGAAAGGATCTGACACTTCCTAAAATTAAGGTATCGGCCAAAGAAAGACAAGGGCCATGAGCGTGAAAATGAAAGATTCCTTAGGCCTCCGCACGTAGTACCGTCGTGATTGGAAAAGAGTAAGAGTTTACCAAGGGAGGACAGATACAATAGATGAAAGTGAGGAGCCTGGCACAAGTAAGTGGCAGAAATGCCAGGATTCAGCTAAGGGCCCCATGGGCACCAACCAATGCTCTCAAGTTAAGAGCCTCTGGGGCCCCTTGTGTTCGCCACTTACGACAGCCAATGGTATACCCCGAGTGTTCAACTAACTACAGTTTTAGGGTTTTCAGAGATGCAAAGGTGTCAGAATTTTGTCCCGCAGAAGTTCTTTTACATTCTAGTAAATCCACAGACACGAGGCTGACATACTTGAGCACCTTCCAGTACCACCGGACTAAGACAGGATTGAACCTGTCAACTTCCTAGTGGAAGTTGTAAGACTCCAGTTTCTCCTGCCATCTACAGCGAGTTAGATGGAACTACTACAGCAGGTTCACACAAAGAGGGCTACAATATGGGACTATTTCTACATGACAGATGCAATATTTCGAGATTGGACAGGAGCAGCATACAACTTACGACATATCGTCACCAGGTTCGCTGTACATGAATTTCACCATAAAAATGTAAAACAGTAGGATTCCATGATCCGGGTCCTGACTGCGTGTGAAAATGGTGTGAGCTAGTATGTGAAAGATATCATGCAACAAACTGTATAAGGAGAGAAACTTTGACATAACTATTTCAATGAGGTATCACTAATCGTGGCCACTGGCTGCAACAAAGATTATAAAAATTCAACTGTGATGAGAGAGAGATGGAACACTACCCTACAGATCGTTCGATGTTAAGAAAACAGCATTGCTCTTTTGGAACTACGAGGAGCGAACACACTCTTTCTCTTAACACACCCATAATTCCTTGTGATTAAGGAATATTATAATGAAAGATACTGTATATTACATTAAGAAAGAAAGAAAAAAGGATGAGGCATTTTTTGCCCATGCATTATGAAAGCAACTACAGTAGGCTAATTAAAATTTTCTATTTCATAAATACATTTGCAGAGAGGAAGCAAAATGGCAGGAAAAGCCATCCATTTGTTGCCTTCTTTCATTTACCTCCTGTGTCGCTCTGTTACATGTAACACGTAATCCGTTACTTTGAATCACTGGCAGGTTATTACTGTTGTAGAGAAGTCTTCTGTTTATATGGTGCGTATGTTTTTTATATCAGTGCGTACTTATCTTGAACTTAATACAGAGTTTCATCAATGTATGTGCCACAGTTTTTCTGTCATGCTGTGAATACTAAAATGAGCCTCTTCTAAACTTTGACATAACTCAAGTCCCCTTGAGTTCATAAAAATAATTTTCAGCTTAGTTTCTTCCCTCTTACCTTCAATCACACGCGCGAGGTCTGTGAGTCCATATCTTCAGATTATCGGCTTGTAACTTTGACAACAACACTAACACATCAAGGATATTTCCACACTGGCTTAGAGGAACCCGGGCATGTCGGTGTGATGCATGAAATGTGACTTGGATCCCCACATTCCGCACGCGTGCCATTGTACATTGCATTTTTACAAAATTGTTTTTGCCCACAAAATTTTTACAGAATATTTATGAAAGTAATTATGTATCTTCTCTATATAGTAGAATATTTATAGCTGTTTAAGGCCTTCAGAATAAGTTTAAGAGTAATTTGTTTAACTTAAATATTGGCCTACATGATTTCTGTAGGAAAAAAAATCATAACTTCCTGAATTTGTATAAATGAAATCAATTTTTTTAATAATTTGGGACGACAGAGATGTAAAGGAATTATACACAAGACTTATTTTGAGCCAATTTTGACATATGGATCAGAAATGTGGATGATAAAGGAGAGGGATAAAAGTAGAATAGAAGCAGTGGAAATGAAGTTTCAAAGGTGTCAGGTAGATTTAACAAGAATTGGCAGAGTAAGAAATGATAAATGAGATAGCCCTATAAGAAGAGATAATAAAAATCGAACCTGCAGTGGTATGGACATGTTAAAAGAATGGGAGAAGAGAGAAAACCAAGAAAGATGTGAGAAATGGAGTTGAAGGGAAGGAGACCAAGAGGAAGACCGAGGGAATGATGGCTGAAAGGTGTAAAGAAGAACATCGAGGCAAGAGGAGGGAACTGGATGACAGTGACAAAAGAGAAGTGGACAGAAAACGATGGAGAGGCTTATCTTCCAAGCAGACCCAGCCTGTTGTTGGAAACTGCTCCACATGATGATGATGATGTTAGGGAAACACTTCAATGATGATAATTTTTAAAAATCCCAAAATATATTTCGTATTTGTTACAAATGTCCCCAATTCCGTGCGCATGCAACTATGTTCCAATTAGAGGCAAGTGCTGAGAAAGGTTTAAATACAGAGCTTCACAAATTTATGTGCCAGGGATGCTCTTAGGCAGAGCCGTTTGATATGGCAACCCTGATGTCATAAGAGCAATATTTTCTTATCATGGAATGATCTATATACAAACCAACAACCATTTCAGAAACATCATCTCGCAAAACTATCCTGACCCATGAGCAGTTTATAATAAAACTGTACAAGTGACTTCCTTCAGTATACCATTCCGTACCCCGATTCTATGAAAAAACAAGGTAAGCCAAGACTGTAATTGGTCTTTTTTTTTTTTTAACCTGTTTTTTTTTCCAATGGTCTGGGGTCAGCACTACTGATGATTAAGATGTACAATATTATAGGTTAGGATCCACCTTTCAATACTCCGTAATAAGATGGTAAAAAGTAGTTATAACCTGTTTAATGGGACCGGTTTCAACACATTTTAAGTGTCATCATCAGCCAATTTGCGAAGATCTTAAAACAACTAGCACATTGAATACAGGCAAAAAATTAACATTGTATCATAACGTAGCAAATCAGTAAATGTTCAAAACACAATAATCACAATAAAACATTTACTGATTTGCTACGTTATGATACAATGTTAATTTTTTGCCTGTATTCAATGTGCTAGTTGTTTTAAGATCTTCGCAAATTGGCTGATGATGACACTTAAAATGTGTTGAAACCGGTCCCATTAAACAGGTTATAACTACTTTTTACCATCTTATTACGGAGTATTGAAAGGTGGATCCTAACCTATAATATTGTACATCTTATTTCTCTATTCAATACGGAACAATAATGAAGTTTTTAACTTTACTGATGATTAAGCCTAGTTTTATTGTTGCAAACCCTATGTGGGAAGATGTATTCCAATATTATGTGTTTCTGTGGTGGTTCGGTCGTGTGCTGCCTTGTGTGTAAAGACTAGCACAAGCACTCAGTCCTCAATTCAGAGGAATTAACCAAACACAGATAAAATCCACGACCCAGCCAGGAACTGAACCCCGGACCCAACAAAAGCCCACAACCATTTCAAAAAATTCCCTCACAAAACAATCCTCATCCATGGGAAGTTTGATTTCAAGAAAAGAAAGGGACCACTATGCTGACCATTCAGACAAGGACCCGAACTAAGCCACGACTATAAATCATCAGAATCACTTTCCCAACTCCTGTTTCCAGGATGTGGTGATGACTATAAATATTGAAATAAATTCCTGTTATGTCTTATGGCGACGATGGGATAGGAAAGGGCTGGGAGAGTGAAGGAAGCAGCCGTGGCCTTAATTAAGGTACAGCCCCAGCATTTGCCTGGTGTGAAAATGGGAAACCACGGAAAACCATCTTCAGGGCTGCTGACAGTGGGGCTCGAACCCACTATCTCCCGAATACTGGATACTGGCCGCACTTAAGCAACTGCAGCTATCGAGCTCGGTTTTGGAATTCCTAGCCGTGTTTATGTTGGAGTGTAAATTACTTATTAGACAGCTTTTTTTTTTTTTTTTTTTTTTTTTTTTTACAAGCGAATGGACCACTAAGGATCACGCTACAACTTCATTTCTTTCTCTTCGTGCAGAGTTTTCTCTGTGTCCAATACTCCTTCATGCGTTCGCGCTGGCCTACTTCCGTTGTTCATCTGTCCAGGCTCTTCCGGTCTTCCTAGTTCTTCCTGCGGCTTGAGCACCTTCCAAATTCTTCAGTGTGTTCCCAAACGTATTCCTTTCTAACAGCTGGTCTTCCAAGATGCTTAACCTTTCCATATCCTTCTTCGTTTCCTTAATCCATGCTGTAGTGGTCTTTTTTCTCCAGAAGTAATCAAATATCTGTTTGGCAAGTCTGTTTGCGTTCATTCTGTACAGATGTCCAAGAAACGCCAGCCTCCTTTTCTTCATGGTCTCTGAGATTCTTTCCACCTTCTGGTAAACTTCTTTGTTACTCCGAAGTTTCCAGGCAACTATCCTCTCAACACCAATCCACAAAGAAAAAGGTATTTGAAGACTAAAGATATCTGCAAAGGGCAAATAGTATGAAAATTAAAGACTCCCTAGGCTTTGCAAACTTACTACCACTGGAGTTGGAGGAAAACAAGAGCTGACCAAAGGATGTAAGAAAAGAAAAATGAAATTGAGGAGCTTGACACAAGTAAGGCTATGTCCCAGGTGCGAGCGTCCAGCGTGCACACACTTCCAGGAGATTCTGTGCGCTACCTGCTTTATGCGGACAAACACACACTATCACACGTGTCTGTATGGCTTTGGTGCGTTCTCACGTGCATGCTTCCCAGGTAGCGCTACCAACGCTCACAAGTAAGGAAACGCCTTCCAAACAAGTTTGTCCGCGAGTATACAGGCTGCAGCATGTCAGCTTTATTGCAACATCAAAGGTTCTCATTTCTGATGTTTTTAAGAGACCCGTACTATGGCACAGTAGAATTAAACATTATCACAACAGGGACATGGTTGATTCTTGGAATCAGCAGTAAGTACAAATTACATTTAATTTCCACACAATTTTTTTACACTGATACCAGGAGGTGTGATATGATTCAACTGATGATTAAACCAAAATGAACATAAGCAAAAGGTGTGGTTGAATAACCCCCACTATATAATCGAATGTTGAAGGTAACATTCTGCAGTATTCAGAAAATGTATTGGGATCAGCTTTCAGCTTATTATAGAGGTGATGGAACTCCCGTAACTGATGCCGACCTTTGAATATATAATGCTTGCTTTGCCTTATATTCCCACTTAACTCATTGCTTTCTTTTAGTTCCCATCATGCTACTACCCTGGTAGCTATGACAATGGACACATGGAAGCTGGTAAACAAGTAGCACGCTTTATCCTCGCACCTAGGACACAGACAAGTGGAAGCAATGCCAGACTCGCACTCCCAAGTTACCCTTATGATGGACAGGAGATACTGACAGGACGTGATCTAATGATTGATAAGCCCGGCTGAGTGGCTCAAACAGTTAAGGCGCTGGCTTTCTGAGCCCAAGTTGGCAGGTTCGATCCTGGCTCAGTCCAGTGGTATCTGAAGGTTTTCAAATACGTCAGTCCTGTGTTTGTAGATTTACCAGCACGTAAACAAACTCTTGTGGGACAAACCCCGGCACCTCGGCATCTCCGAAAACCGTAACAGTTGTTATTGGGATGTAAAACCAATAATGTTATTATTGATAACAAGACAGTCTCCTCATAACTGAATCAAGATCAAAACAACATGATTCAGGTTTGAATCCCAAGAGCAATCATATCCAGCTCTTTCATCTTAAATAATGAATGTTGTAGGATCCGCTATTTCTAAGTGAAAGTTAAGATAAAATAGCCAGCCGTTTCCTGAAAGGAACAATAATTTTTGGGAGGGTTACCTGCCCCATATCGAGCACCAGTTGGAAAGTCTTAAAAGGGAGGAATGAACATTACTCAAGAGCAATTGTAGCCATGAGACCTCAAGGTTTTGAAGGAATTAGGGATATTACTTTTTAACCCAATCTCTCATAAACTTACATAATGAATGATGCTACAGACAAGGCCACTGTGGTGAGAAAAGTGTCGCTTGCCATTCAGCTATCAATTTTATCAATTTATCAGCATTGTGACCTTTTTTCCCTGTTTTACAATTTGCATTATGTCGCACCAACGCAGATAGGTCTTATGGCGAGGAAAGGAGAGAGTTCTAGTAGTGGGAAGAAAGCGACTGTGGCCTTGAGTAAGTTACAGCCTCCCTGGTGTGAAAAATGGAAACCACGGAAAGCTATCTTCAGGACTGCCGACCATCGGTTTCAAACTATCTCCCGAATGAAAGCTGACAGCTACCATTGTGAATTTACGGTTCCAAATCTACAAATTGCAGGTACAGTGGGTCACCTTAATTTTCGGGCAACACAGATATAAAAGTTTCCTGACATAATGCATATGCAAACAAATGTATATACAACAAACACACGTCCAACAATTGATGAGTATATACCCCATGTATCACAGCAAAATTAAATGTCAGGCGAATTGGTGAAGTGTTCTGATAGTGATAGAAAATGAAATCATGAGATACTACACATCACTTTATTATTCGCACACGTCGTCGTTACCGGTACTCCATTTGCACTACCATACCCAATTGCAGCAAGGGAGAAACATAAGGAGTAGGATATGTTTCCCTGAATTTCACTGCAGAAACACGTTAGAACAGCACCAATTGGTTATTTTCCAGAATGCAAAGGGGCGTAGTTGCAGAGATATTGTACAAATGTTGTGCATGAGTAAGAGTACTGCCAATGACATTGTACAGCAATTTAAAGAAGACGATGAGTCTACACTGCAAACGGGTCAACTGAAAAAGCTAACCGATTGTGGAGACTTCTCTCAAGAAAAATAGTCAACGATCCTAAACTGAATGTTCCGCAACTTGCACGGAAATTAGAAAGAGGAAGCTGGTAAATCAGTGCAACCTGAAACTGTGCGCAGGACTCTTCGAAAGGCCAGATTTAACGGGAGGGTGTCGAGGAAAAAGCCATTTAGGCCTATCAGTTAAGTGAACGGAAGGAAAAGACTGAAGTTTGCCATGCAATATGTACACAAGGACACAGAATGGTGGAAACATGTGTTGTTTTTTTTTTTTTTTTTTTTTGTGATGAGAGCAAATTTAATATTTATGGATCGGATGGGAGGAGAATGGCTTGGCGCAAACCAAATGGAGACTTAAACCGAAATATTTTCAACCACCTGTCAAACATGGAGGCGGGAATGCAATGGTATGGACGTGCTTTTTGTTGCTGGAGTAGGTGATATGTCGTTTATTGAACATACAATGGACCATAAACATTATATAGCCATCCTGAAGCAGAATTTACACCAAAATGAAACAAAACTTGGGATAAGGAACATTTTCATTTCTATAAAGATAATGATCCCAGGCATAAAGCGTGGAATGTCCAAATGTGGCTGTTGTTGAACTGCCTAGAGGTGCTTGAAACTCCACCCCAAATACCATCTTAATACCATTGAGAATTTATGGACCGAACTTGACAAGAGACTGAAGAAGTCCAGAATAATGTCAAAGAAGGAACTGCAACAAAAACTGATACAAGAATGGGCTTTTATTAGCCCCAAGGACACGGAAAAGTAAGTTTGTTCTATGACACAACGACTGAAAACCGTGGCAATGCCACCAAGTACTAGATTGATTTGAGTTCCATGTTACGCTACAGTTTCGGTCATTATGATCCTTGTGTCCGAATATTAAAGTGGTTTTGGTATGTGATCAAGTGACGACTTATTTTTTATCTACATGTCATTTTTGCTCTGAGACACTTGTATTATTATGTAATTATATTGGAAACTTTGGGGTTTTGTATTGTCAAACTTTCTTTTCTGTATGTATCAAAAAAATACAAATATAATGTTTAGTTTGTCACATGCCATACGGTGTCCGAATATTAAGGTGACTCACTGTAGGTATGTACGATATGCCTACGGTTTCTTTATTCAACAATACGCATGACTAAGAAACAGTAGAGAAAAGAAAAGAAATTATTAGCCATCCTTATTTACCGTGAAATAACCAACAGACGTACACTTATATTTTGCGACTCAGTGATTATTCCATCCCAATACGCCCTTTTAAGATGTTACGTTGTTTGTATATGTTATTCCATGCGAAAACAGGAATGCAGTTAGTACTAACGACTACCTATGCCGAAAATAATTTAGATTTTTTCTTTTCTTTTCTACATGCGAATACAATCACGACACGAACTGTTTAAGATCTAATTACCGATTAATAGAAGTACACATGTGAGAACATTTATATGCAAAATAATACTGTCATGAAGGTAACAATTAAAATAACGCAAATAAGTATACATTACCATCACCCATATCACTGCACACTACAGTTACGAACAGTGTCTTCCACAAACTACCGGTTAGATCTTTGATCTTAACCTCAAACAGCAAAAAGTGGAACACAAGTTTTAAAATATTATTTTCTACAAACAAATTGAAACTTGTTCTTGTTCTTGTTCTTAAAGCTGATTTGGGCTCGTTATGTCACCCAGTCTTTTTCTTTCTTGATATTTGGTTGGGCTCTGTATGTAACTAACACCCAGTTCCAATACTTTGTAAATGAAACACCGTCGAACACTCAGAAACATTTAGTTATGGTGACTAAGAAATACTTCATCTCACAGTACAAGGATCACTGGTATGGGTGAACATCTACATCTTGTGGGTGTAAGTGTAATAGACATAGGAGTAAGCACGGGGACACAAGGTACTATATCTTCACGCCGAAGTGGCTCATCTTGGCGTCTTCTACTTTGACATACGGAACGAGCCGACAATTGGGAAGTACAAAGGATAGCACACAAAAACTAAAGGATCTAGTATTAAGGATGGAATAACACAAATGGAGGGGTAGAATGTATATATCGCGCAAAGTGTAAGGAAAGCTTACCAAGGACATGTGATATAACTAACGTCTTGTTACCCTAAACCGTGTCTACCAAAGAGTATCTGACCTACCAAAGAGAATTTACCTACCGAATCTGGATCTTTCTAACAAATGAACAACGTATTAACATGTGTGCTAGGGGCGACAAAAGACAATAGGAACGCGAACTTTGTGCACATTGTCTGCTAGAGTTATATAATAACAAAAATTAAACAAAACCTAAGTAGGCATAGTCGGGAGTGTTATGAAGACTATGTAAGTGACACAACTATTAAAGAAACGTGAATCTTATGGTATGTTTACAATATGATGCCCGTGTCATCGAAATACCTGTTTAATATGGATATGATGTCCGGTGACGGATTGTAAACAAGACAAGCCACACTTGTTGGAAGCGGTATTCGTAAACGGGTGAGACTTGCAATTAATCGTGTACGAGCCTGAGGATATAACTGACATTGGAGAATGAGGTGGTTTGCATCCGCCTCATTTGAACCACACTGACATGTCGGTTGGCTGACAATATTGAAACGATACTTTAACATGGGCGTAAGCGAATGATTGAAACGTAGCCTAATAATAGTTATGATATGACGCCGTGTGTAAGTTGATCGTTGATACCAGTGTTTGATTGGCAGAGAGGGTTGGAGACTGTAATAGAATTTCCCTTTTATTCGTGCAGTGTCATTCCAGAACTGTTGCCATGTTGCTTTTTGATGTTGCTTTAGTAGTGGAATTAGATCAGTAACCGGAGTCATAAATGTCATTGGAGGGGTGTTGAGGAGTGATGCTTGTTTGGCAGCTTTATCCGCTGTTTCATTACCGGGAATATTTTTATGAGCTGGAATCCATATAATTGTAATCTGAGTTCCAGTAGTATGTAGGTCATATAATAGTTGCTTAACATTATAAACATACCAGTTCATCGTGAATTTAGAAGACTGGATCGATTGTAATGCTGATAGAGAATCTGTGAAGATATTAGCGTTCGGGATTGCTGCGTTTTTTATATACAGGAGCGTTTGTCTGATCGCTATAAGTTCTGCAGTGAATATAGAGAAATCCGGGTGGAGTTTATATAGTTCAATGTGTTGTATTCGTTCATAATAAAATGCTGCTCCTACCCCGCATGAATTCCGAGATCCATCGGTATAGAAATTATGTCCAATGTTAGAGTATGATAAGCGGATTTTTTTCGAGGGTGGTAAAAACATAGAGGTTTGATACTGTAGGAATGCAAAAGTAGTAGTTGTAGCTTGGAGCGTATCTGTGTGGTATTGTACTACCTCATACGGTACTGTATAATGGGGAAGTTTGGCGCACCTTATGATATTGTTTGTTAATGTCGATACATATTGGAAGACTGTTATTAGAGCAGGGGTTCTTTTGTCCCTGATATTATATGAGTTATATCGTTCATGTAGTAGGTGGAGTTTCGGTACAATAGGATGAGAAACTGTTATGAAACGTCGTATTAGGTACTTGGAAGTAAGGAACTGCCGACGTATGTGGAGTGGTGGTTCTCCCGTTTCCACTTGTAGAGCATTCGTTGGTGTAGATGTGAGTGCACCAAAACAAATACGTAATGCGTGGTGTTGTATGGTATTTAGCTTATTCAGTGTTGCGGGATTAGCAATATCAATGATATGAGCGCAATAATCTAATCTGGAGCGAAGTGTAGCACAGTATACTGTCTTGGCTGTTGTAGGGTCTGCCCCCCAAGATCGTCGTGTTATAGCTTTGAGGAGTTTTGTATAATTGTCTGCTATATTTCGGAGGTACTGGATATGTCTAGTAAAGTTTAGTTTATTATCGAGGATGATGCCGAGATATTTATGATATGTATGTATCGGTATCTCATAGGAAGCCACTTTTAATGGTTCAGTGTTGTAGACCCGTTTCTGCGTAAAAATGAGTGCTGAACACTTAGTTGGAGATATTGATAAACCATGGTCATTTAACCAGTTCTGTACTTCAAGCATGACTTTAGTAATAGTATTACGGGCACCATTAATATCCTTACCTGATGTATATATGACGATATCATCAGCATAGAGTAAGATACGTGCATGTTGGAGTACAAGTTGTTCGAGGTTTGAGAGATACAAGGCAAATAATATGCCACTAAAAATATCGCCCTGTGGAAGTCCATCTGTAGCTTGACGTGAAATCGGTGGTGCATCAGGGTGTTTGATTATGAGCTGTCTATATGTATGGAGGTTTCGGAGTAGTGTGATAAACGGAGTAGGAAGCCCTTTGGATGATAATGCGGCCCATAACATATGCAATGGGACTGAGTCAAACGCTCCCCGTATGTCCAGAAAGATTGCTATTGTGTGATATTTTCTTGTTTTAGCAAGTAATATGTCAGTTATGAGTATATTAATGGCATCTTGTGAACTGCGACCTTTAAAATAGGCATATTGGCATTTGGGAACCAATTCATAGTATTCTAGGTACCATAAAAAACGTTGTAGGAGTATTTTTAAAAATGCTTTGCGTATGCAAGAGGCTAATACAATTCCACGAATATGTTTATGATTATTCAACGGTAGCCGAGGTTTTGGAATAGGTACTAAGAAAAATGTATTCCAGTCGTTTGGAGGGGTAGAGGTTTGTAGTACGTGATTGTAGTGATTAACAAGTGCTTGTAATGCCGGGGTGGGGAGTGCTTTTAGCATTGTATAAGTAATGTAGTCCGGACCAGGTGTGGAGGTGGTACATTTTTTTAGCGTTGCTGTGAGTTCACGTAGGGTGATGTTCTGTAGCAAAACTGAAGACGATAGTGGAGAATCGTTACAATTAGGGACGAACTTTGGGACCACCGTATTGGGAGTTAATGAATAAAGGAATTGTTCCAAAATATCTGTCTGAATTAAAGGTCTAGGAATTTGTGTGGAGACACGCGCTAGTGCTCTAACCCCGTTCCATAATCTTGTGACGGATATATATTTATGGAAAGAATTGATAAAGGCTTTCCAAGCTGTGCGCCTTTTTTGATGAAATATGCGACGTATTGTAGCAGTATGGCGTTTCAGGCGAATATAATTCACTAAGGTTAGTGTTTTCCGATAGATTTTAAAAAGGCGTTTCCTTTTAAGAACGAGGTGGTGACATTCATCATCCCACCATCTGAGGCCACCAATATTGTGGGAGTATGTCACCCAGTCACAATAAAACAAATTGTATCTTCTTCTTCTGCTTAGGATTTTCTTGGGCGCTGCTAAAAAGCCATTACCCAATCACAACACGTGCGTGCGTGCGTGCGTGAACGTTTTCATTCCCCACCCTGAAGAGATGGGCGGGCCACCTGAAGGGTTACGCCCTTCCTCTGGCCGTGAGCTTGGGCGGGGTTGAGGAGATTTGATAGACGAAGGAGAGGGGAAAGGAGATGTGTAATGAAGGAGTGGGGCAAATAGGGGCCTCTTGGTTAAGTGTTTTTTTTTTTTACAAAAGAGAATGGTCTTTACTGAGCAGAGATATAATACAAAAATTTATGGCGCTGTTACAATTTACAGGTTCGG
Organism: Anabrus simplex; assembly: GCF_040414725.1. Lineage (NCBI taxonomy): Eukaryota > Metazoa > Arthropoda > Insecta > Orthoptera > Tettigoniidae > Anabrus > Anabrus simplex. Next base: position 505,475,611 of record NC_090267.1, on the reverse strand, counting down.
TGGAAAGGTAAACTAGGGACTGTTAATGTACGGTTGGGAAAAGATGAAATGAAGGGAAGCTGTGATGTGAGCGATGGAGGTTGCTAGAAGACGGAATAGGTCTAGTATCGGCTGATGGGGTGGGTAGCCGGGGGCGGCCTTGCGAGTTAGTAGGAGGGGGGGCGCATGGAATGGGGTGGGGAGCGAGAGTGTTCCACTCAATGGTGCTGGTTGTGAATTCGGACGCTGGTGGATATCAGCTGACATACTACTTCTTCTGAGGGGAGTTGTAGCCGCACCATGAATGTTGGTCCGTTGACGTTGTGTATGCGATATGCGCGGCGGGCTGGTATTCCTGCTGTTTGAAGTTCTCGGAGTATTTCTGCTTCTGTGATGGCTGGATCTACGCCTCGAAGAACACAGCTCGGTGGTGGTAGTTGCTGAAGTGACGGAGTTGCGGTGGTGGCTGCGTTTCCTTGTGTGGGTGTTGCGCTGGTTGCATCGGTAAGGGTGGTAGGGGTTTGCTGGGTACTGGGTGGTGTGGAACTGAAGGAAGTGATGTAGGATGACATCAGAGGAGAAGGGTGGCTGGACGTGGTACTAATGGTGATCGTATAAGAAGGAGTAAAGGCCGAAGTGGTGATGGTGGTAGTAGTGGTCGTAGTGGTGGTTGTGGGAAGGATGGATTTGGGAGGTGGTGGGGGCTGGTGTTCATTGACATAGGGAGTGGTGCTAGGGTCATCGAAGAGCTCCTGCACTATGTACTCCGGAGTGGGCTCCACTTTGTAGCGTTTGTTCTGGATGGTCACACCGTTGTTTACGATTTTTACCTCATCTTCTTGGCTGTGTACTGATGCCAAGACGTGCGTGGGCGGTGAGTAGGTGGAATGTTCTAGGAGTCTGATGACATCGTGGACTGGGGCGCCGGTGATACGGAGTTCGTTGAGAATGTCCTTTTCAGTAATAGCGGCGTCCACGCCTGAGATAATGCAGGAGAACATGTTGTAGGGGAGGCGAATGCCAACGAGGCGTCTGCCTATTTATTGTTTATTGGGCCGACTGAGTCGCGAATACAGGTGAGGGCCACCCAGCCGAAAACATGTCGAGGCGTGTTGCTTTATTCCCACTTTTGAGAGGTCGATGAAAGACCCCCCTCACAACACTTATTATCACAAATCTTCAAGGGAAACAGACTGAGTTTTACTTATGAGGGATAGAGTTGTTCAACACTTGTAGAAACACTCGGGTTACAGGTCGAGAACGTTACGTCAGCAGATGTCATAGCAAAGTGATTGGGTTGCAGTTATGTAGAGGAGGATGCGAGTTAAGAAGCTCATATGACTCACTAGACAAAAGAATTTAGAGTTTAATATGACAATTATCCAAAAATTCTTGAATAACAAGAACAAGTGAAGGTGTAGGCTGTTGAACGAGGCGAGCGACCGATGTGGGTACTTGTATCTTTTGTGAGCGTAAAGTTTGCAAAAACGTTTTCTATGTAGGGCAAAATGGGAACATTGAAAGAATATGTGAGTAGTGTCGGCCACACTATCATTACATGAACACATGCAGGGGCGAAGCGTCAGGGGAGACAGGGTAGACAGCGTGCACCCTTACCATTTTGTGAAAGAAATATTGTCTAGTTAATGCAATTAGTTTTTAGAACATTAATTATTTCCACATTCGTGACGTTATTGTATTTCCTGCTTTCCTTATTTTCTTCTCACTTCGGCAATGCTAAGGTCGCGTCAGTTACACGAAGCACGTAGGCGAAAGTAGACGCTGTCCATTCTGTGTGTTTTCCCTTTGATTTTCAAAGCTTTCAGATAGAGCAACACTAACGCTATCTGTAGGCACTGACTGTGGAACTATGACTTTCCTGTAGCGAGATGTCTCCGCCCAGTAGACAGACTTACCAGCGTCTCTTCTTGTTCTCATTGGCTAGTATTTGGATCTCTCTTGTAAACGTGCTCTTATTGGCTACCATCTCAGACATGCTTTTAATGTAATTAATTTGAATTTACTTTATTATAAGACACGTCTAAAAATAAATTAATGATATTCAAATACAAAGTATAGTAAGCTTACACCTAATAAATGAATGACAGCATCAAAACCCTTCAAGTACGTGCATTTTCTTGCCCGCCAATGTTAGTTGCGGCATTATAACCGCAACAACTATTGGCTTCCAGTCTTAATAAGGTATTCTAGAGTACACATACGGAAAAAATTGCTTAACTTGATGCTGTATATTCCCTTAAAGTCAATTTCTAATGAACACGCTATGAGTGCCTTCCAACGAATTAAAGCGTATTTAAGGAATTGGATGACCAACCAGAGACTGTCTAACTTGGGAACTCTAGCTATATGGAAGGAATTTCTGTGGAATCTTACCAAGACGCCCGACTTCAAGACGAAAGTAATAGATATAGGTATTTGCCGAAATGAAGGACAGGGGGATTAAACTCATTTACAATAATATTGTTTAAGGTGACTTGTACGAACAACTATTTATTTCTTATTTCTCTTATTCACAATGAAATATATTGCTATTTTTTATTTTAAAAGTATGTTGTTATTTGACAACTCCCGCGGCATATTTCGTCTATATTTAAAAATAAATAAAGTGCACGTAGGGTTATAGGTTGTTATAGGGTTTGTCTTATTTTCAGTCATTAATATACCACTGAATACAGATGTATGCGTGGAAAAAAATCCTTATTATAATAATATGCTTGACACAGTTTAAATAAAATAAATCTCTGTCTACCCCCTTACTTAGTTCATTCTTCGCCAATGAACACATGGGTTAATCCGCTAACTTTAATTTGAATTTATAAGCCGGAGTTAGAGCATGATTAAAGCGTAAACTGATAATTGTTGTAATATGTCTGCGTGAATATTTTGTTGTTGAAAACCATGGGTGACTAGCAATACGTGGTTGCAGCTGATAATAATATTTTCCTTTGAGTTTCGCCGATTGTGTCCTATTGTGCTGCCATTTTTGTTGAATAGCAAGTTTAAAAACGGCGCGAAATCTGTGTAGGGAAGGGCTATGGAAGCATTGATTCCGGTTCCGGATGCAGCTTGTTTTGCCATTTTATCAGCCTTATCATTACCTGCGTTGTTCGAATGACCTTTTATCCATGTTAACGTTATATCAGCACCAGTTTCATCGAGTTCAAATAAAAGTCGGCGAATATTGCAGATGTACCAATTTGTATAGGACTTATGTGGCATTAAACTTTGAAGCACACTGAAGGAATCTGTAAAAATGATCGCTTTGGAGACTTGGTTATTTTTTAGGTATAGCGAAGCTTGTCGTATAGCGAAAGCACCGCCGTCTCGATCCTCCTCACAGAACACCAATATAAATCCTCCTATTCTGCCTGCTCTATGCGAGCATTTTTGCGACTACGCTGCGACAAAATTTATCCGCTAGATGGCAGACATAGACGCACAATGTTCTTAACTTATTCTAATGACGACAGCCTACAAAACACTATGCAGTATGGTCATATGTTCACTGAAGCTCGTAAATTACATCAGTAATATTAAATATCGGCAATATTACCTATATGAAGTCGCAGTTGGCCTCTTAATGCACAATTTAAAGATTTTCCTGGAGGAAGGCTTGGAGTGGTATCGTACTTTTTGTATTCTTGCCAACGCAATATCAAATAATAGAGGTCTTACGAAATTGGTTAGGATAATGTCACTAACAGTTTGCTGATGTTCTTTGACCTCAAACTGTAACAAAACACATTCTGAAGGTTTTTTTTGGCTATTTGTTTTACGTCGCACCGACACAGATAGGACTTGTGGCGAAGATGGGATAGGAATGGGAAGGAAGCGGCCGTGACCTTAATTAAGGTACAGCCTGGTGTGAAAATGGGAAACCAAGGAAAAACCATCTTCAGGGCTGCCGGCAGTGGGGTTCGAACCCACTATCTCCCGGATGCATGCTCACAGCTGCGCGCTCCTAACCGCACGGCTAACTCGCCCGATATTCTGAAAGGGAAGACGTCGCAAGTCCTCGTATTACGCGGGTACGTTTGAGGACTTCGACAATAGGGCACAGCAGCTTAAACGAACTCCTGCAGATGCTTCACCAGAGCAACAAAACAAGGTTTTGGGTATCGAACTCCTCCCCTGTCCTGATGCATAATCAGTTCCATTTAGCGGTGTCGAAGCTCTAGGCAGTGAGATGTTACTGACACAAATGTCACACTCCATCCTCTTTTCAACAACACGAACCTAGTACCCGCAAATTAGGATTTGATTTACCGTTTCTAGTTTGATTGGAATGTTATCGTCTGGATATCTGAGGTTGTCCAAACTGTCTAAACATGAACACGTTTGTTTTGTGATTGTCCGTCACAATTCTTATCACAAGAAATCCACTATCCTCCACGGCTTTAATCACATTCTGAAAGAAAATCCGCAGCCTGTTTCCAGTGATTCGACCGGGTCAGGAATGGAACGAATGAAGCCCCCATCTAGCAGCAAAGATAGGAATTGTGCCGGCCGCCGAAGGCTGTTGCACTCCTCCGGGGGAGTGATTAATGAATGACAGATGAAATGATATTCGAGAGTGTTGCTGGAATTAAATATGACAGGGAAAATCGGAGTATCCGAAGAAAAACCTGTCCCGCCTCCGCTGGACAAATCTCACATGGAGTGACCGGGATTTGAACCACAGAACCCAGCGGTAAGAGACCGACGCGCTGCCACCTGAGCCGTGGAGGCTCCATCACCTTCTGAAATAAGGTGTAAATGCACAGATACGAGAGTAATCTGTGGATATCCAATTGCCTAGATAAAGCCGACAGCCGCTTTACTAGACGGTATTTCATGGAGTCGTATCCTTTCTGGTTGCGAACCACCTTGCCGAGATTGGCAAAATGGTACACAACAGATGAATATTTCGGGGAAAGAATCTGAAGTTTCAGTTCTACGAAAAATATACCTTGCACGAACGGAAAGAAACAAGTACTAACACCTTAAAGTCACATTCGAAATATCTATAAGCATAAGATGATTAACTCATTTCACAGTTCTATACAAAATATCTCTTGTACGAACGGAAGTGACCAGACACGTTTACTCATTGTACGAAATAACTCAGGTTTTCACTCACATTCATGCTCCAATAACACAGTGCTACACCCACACTGACAGCGAAGGTTGTGCGTCTACTGCTGCACTCTTACGGCGACTTGGAGAAATATTGGTAGTCGCGCCTTCCTGTGTTAAACTAGTGGCATAGAACAGGCATTATAAGAAGATCGAGACATCGAGACGGCGGTGAGCGAAAGCCTCAGCAGTAAATATTATTTAATAGTAAAGATTCGCACAATGTGCAAAGAAAATAATTTTAGCTCTCATTTTCATCGAGGCAGAATTTAGTCAGTGACACCAATCTTTTCCTGCATGACATTGCGTGGTACCTTTCACAGCCCTTGCCACACAATTTGCAGAAGCATTGTGAATCGTTTGGTTCATGGTAGTTGGTTCTGCTGCATAACCGGTGGTGAAATCCATGAACAGCAAATCGCGTCATTACATGTCTAAGCTGATAACCGGGCTTTTTCCATTCGCTGTTTAACATAGCGTCTGTAGAGTAGAAATCCAGCCATATTTCTTCCCTTTTTCTCTGAAGGTCAATGAGCAAATTTTCGTATGCCGGTGTAGAGGGTAGTTGCAGTTGTAGGCGGAGATCTTCTATGAAAAAAGTTTCTCTTGCCAGCACATATACCAGGCGCGATCGGGTGTACTTCGATACACATAAAGCTTTTTTTAAGAATTTGGCTTTCACTTTTTCTATATCTGCTAGATTGCTTTTGGTAAGATACTCCCAAATTAATGCCATAACATATGTTATTACGGGGGTAATTTTCAATTTGAATATTTCCATTGCGGTTGCCAGCGAGATCTTCGGAAGGTTTTTTATATCAGTCATGGCTAAGGTTGCAGCTGTTATTCTCTCTTGGACATGTATCGTGAAAACAGTACCATATGTCTGCAAGGTGATCCCTAGGTATTTAAAGTAAGAGACGATTGATAGTGGCTCGTTCTTGTATGTGATCTTGTCATTGGCTGCTGGTCTGCCTCCTTTCCTGAACGTCATTGTCACGGTTTTCTTTTCGCTAAGTTGCAGTTCACTTCTGGTGGCCCACTTTTCCAGTTGGTCGAAAGCTTCTTGAAGTTTTGTTATCTCGGGTGACATAAGAGCCATATAGTCAGCATAGATCAGTATTTTGACGTCCGCTTTGATGTATTTGGTGATATCTGACGTGGCTATATTGAACAATAATGGGCTAAGTGGATCTCCTTGTAGCACGCCATTTTTCTGTTCTAGCGATCTGGATCGATCAACACTGTCGTCTATCTGTACCAGGTTATCCCCAAGAATATTCCTAATAATTCTTGTGATGTAATTTTCCCCTATGTACCCTACCAGCTTTCCTATTATTATGGATCTGCTTATGAGGTCAAATGCCTTGGTATAGTCCACAAAAGTCACATGGAGCTTTCCTCTCGGATTCCTCAAGGCTTCCTCAATTTCGTCCATAAGACATTTTACAGCGTGTAAAGTCGATTTTCCCTTGGTGAAACCGAACTGCTCTTCAGGGATGAATTCCTCTATCATTTTGTATAGGCGGTTATTCAGGAGACTCGTTAGGATTTTGAAGGCTGTACATTCTAATGCTATGCCCCTGTATGCATTCGGATCTTCAATATCTCCTTTACTTTTATACAACAGCTTCAGTGTGGCTTGCCGGCAGATTTTTGGCACTGTACCTTGTTTCAGGCATTCGTTAAAGATGTCCTTCCATAAGTCTAAAAAGTATGGTGCCGTGCTTTTTATATGTTCATAGTAAATTCCATCTGGTTCACATGCTTTATTGTTCTGAGTGTTCTTAATTGCTTTATCTATTTCTGTTCGAGTGAAAGGTTCAAAATGCATTTCCATATCATTTATCGCTTTTCATCGTGTTTCACGTGCTTGAAGGACTTTTTTTTAAATGGCCTTCCCATACATTCATTGGTATATCTTTCGGGAAATGAGGCTGTTTTGTGTTAAGTATCTTGTACCACTTCTCTGTTGCTTCTTCTATCATCTTCTGTTCTTCGCGTTTTTTTGAAATCTTCTTTTGCCCTTTTCAGATTTTCTCTGTATTGTTTCCTGGCATCGTTGTAATGCTGTAAATGAATAGCATTGGGTTGTTTTATAGCTCTATGTAGCGCTGTTAAGGCCTCTTTCTTTGCTTGGATGCATTTTTTATTGAACCACAGATTTTTCGTCTGTTTTCGTCGAGAAATGTCTACAGTGTTATCTTTGATGAGCTTTTCCACGTTTGCAGTAAATATTGAGGCAGGGTTTGGAAGTGTGTATTGCTCACAGACTTGTAACTGCGGAATGTAATATGCGGCCCCAAGGAACTTAGAATACTCTAGAGGTAGGCCATTCCGGGCATGTGTGCTGCCCTTGGTCAGCGACTTGTGACGTCATCGGGAAGAACACATCTGCGGTCTGTAATATTCTCTTGCATTAAATGCTGAATGCAAAGTAATATTTATCGTTTGTTTTGCGCTTTCAAACTGGAATGTGATTCTTTCTTGACTTGGAAAATATATTTAAATCATGAATATATTTAATGAATGAGAGAAAAATAGAAAATATTTATCGTAGGACAAATTACAGTGCATAATATATGTGCCAGCCTCGTAAACCTTAGTTAAGCATTTTTTTTTGTTAATAATCATATTACAATGAATAGCTAGTTCTTAAAATTGTTTGAACATTTTTCGTTATCGGACAAGACGGATGTGGATTTCGCAAGGCTATCCTTCCACTATCTGCTACGGCGCTCAGTGGGCTGTTTTTGCCACGGTAGGTTTTAAATATCCTTCAAAAGTTGAAGTTAGCGACACTGTCACCGGCTAAAGCTTATTTTTTTATGTTAAGGCAGGAAATGTAATCTATAGCTGTTAAGAAGATACAGCCCAGAGTAGGTTCTTCTTTACTGCATTCGTCTTCATTGCTTCCCATTTGGCCTTTTTGTTCAAATGTCTCATACGAATGAAAGTCCTTGTCCTTCCATATAGGGCAATGATTTTCCTATCGACTTCGGGAAATTTCGAGTGTATAGTTGATGTTAATGTTTCCATTACTTTGTAGCACCTTGAAATACAGTGCCCGTGGAAGGAAGCAAAAAAACTTCAAACTCCATTGTCGTAGCCAACTACTCAGGGGAGGTATAAATGATAGAGATCCGGTCTTGTTCAGAGGATAGTATCGGATCAAGACGATATATATCCGTTTTTGTTCCCAAAGAACTGTCAATGTTTTTACACTTGTAGACGACGTAACTTGCCAAGTATTTTAAAGCATCGTCTGTTACATCTTCATTGGGAATCGTTAAACTGCTTAGGTCAATATCAAGTAGCAAGTTTTCTTCACTTCTATCAAAACTCAAAACATCGGACGGGTTGTCAGTCACTTCGATACAAAGTTCGCTGGAAAGAAAATTCAGGAATTCTTCTGCTGTTCCTTCGTCAGGTGTCAGAGGGTCAGAAAATGTAGAAAGTTGACTTCTGTCCTCTGCAACAGAGGCTCCACGAGACAGAGGCATGTCGTTCGCTTTCCCAGTTAGTATTAAGAGTCGCATTCTGTTTTTCACTTCGAAAGGAGTGGGATTGTTATAAAATATACCGAGACCCCGAAGTCTAGAAAAATAATTTTCCAGACAGTCTGATTGAGTCTGGAAGTCAAAATGTACTTTGCCCTAATGCCTTTCACATCTCCAAAGAGTCCAATAAGGGAGTTTATGGATATTAAAAACCCTTTCTGGAACGGAAGGAGACTGCTTCTTTTCCCCAACCGCATACTCGAGCAAATGTCAAAAAATATTTTTAAAGTGTTTTCTTGACTTCGATGTTTGAGGCCATAACCACTTCTAAGAGGAGCTTTTCCGTCGTTAGGGACCCTTGAGTTCAAAACAACGAATACATCATTTATTAATGATGTTTGTGTAGAATATATTTAATTTCTGGTCTTTCATTAATATATCTGGATCAGGAGCGGGTTTTGTGTTGGTTGCCTGGTCTAGTTTCGGTTTCTTCGGAGATAAGGAGTCTAATACTGTTACGGCCCTTTTCCTAACTGATTTCATGTCCCCGAGGTGTTCTCCCTCCGTTATAACCTAAACAGAAAAGAAAGGTATTGTGATTTCTGAGTATGGCACTTTTTTTACAATTGGCTTTACGTCGCACTGACACAGATAGGTCTTATGGCGACGATGGAATAGGAAAGGGCTAGGAGTGGGAAGGATGTAGCCGTGGCCTTAATTAAGGTACAGCCCCAGCATTTGCCTGGTGTGAATATGTGAAACCACGGAAAACCATCTTCACGGTCCGACAGTGGGATTCGAACCCACTATCTCCCGCATGCAAGCTCACAGCTGCGCGGCCGTCAACCGCACGGCAATCTCGCCCGGTATATGTTACTATTAATAACAAGCATTTCAAGTCTGAATGTAATTTTAAATTTAAAAACATCAAAATAAAAGCCGAGATTAAGGAAAGTGAATATGACTTACTGCACTTGCCTCAGTTTTATTCTTCTTCTTTTTAATCCTTTTACCCTCCAGGTTTGGTTTTCCCCTCGGACTCAGCGAGGGATCCCACCTCAATCACCTCAAGGGCATTGTCCTGGAGCTTCAGACTCTGGGTCGGGGGATACAACTGGGGATAATGACCAGTACCTCGCCCAGGCGGCCTGACCTGCTATGCTGAACAGGGGCCTTGCGGAGGGATGAGAAGATTGGAAGGGACAGGCAAGGAAGAGGGAAGGAAGCGGTCGTGGCCTTATATTAAGTACCATCCCGGCATTTGCCTGGAGGAGAATTTGGAAACCACGGAAAACCACTTCGAGGATGGCTGAGGTGAGAATGGTACACACCTCTACTCAGCTGACCTCCCGAGGCTGAATGGACCCCGTCCCATTCCTCGTACCACTTTTCAAATTTCGTGGCAGAGCCGGGAATCGAACCCGGACCTCCGGGGCTGGTAGTTAATCACGCTAACCACTACACCACAGAGGCGGACTTCAGTTTTATTTCCATGCCAATTCGGTATTTTCTAGGATGGAACAGCGTCCGATTTCAATATCTTCCGTATTGGGAGACCCAGTAATTCATTTTTCAAGTCTCGTTCATAATCATCCGAAAGAAAATGTTCTGAACATACGCTTGCATTATTAATATTTATCTTGTCCATTCGCTTGCACCGAGCTACCCATGTATTTTGGAGTGCATCATTCTTTGGGAATCGATGGTAAACTATGACCTCAGTTTTGTAACCAATATTATTACACAGAGCAACGGCACAGTTAGTTCTATTTTTACTCATTTCGCTTAAATACGCAGAACACTAAAGCAACCAATCGCCTGTTAAATGAGAAACGAAGTGTTTACACAGGCAAGTTAGATTTTATAACATAGACTTTACTATTTATCACCCACAAACTCAACACAACCAAGACTTCAAAGCGAGTGGCGAGTTCAAAGCTCACTGTATCTTCCCAGTGACGTCACGTTAGTCTTGACTCGTTTGCCACCAAATGCGCGGGAAGCCGGAATACACCCCCCTGATGCGGCCCCTGTGCCCACATTTGTTTGGAACCATCTGTATATATTATGAGAGTAGGATTGCGATCATTTATTACCATTTTAAGTGTTAGTGTAGGTATGTCAGAAATTTGCATTGTGCTGTTATTAAAGGAAATATGCTGAGACACTACAATATTAGGTTTGTAGTGCATAATATTATATGGCATTGTATTGTATGGAAGCGAAATATTTTGTTGAATGCTAGTATGATATTGTCGCGTCAAGTTGAAAGCGTCTAACAAAGCAGGAGTTCGTGATTGCCGTTGAGAACGTTGCCGATATTTCTCCAGTAATTGTAGTTTGGGTAGGATAGGATGTCTAGCTAGGTCCATTCGTGGCAATAACAATTTAGAAGCTAAATACAAACGTCGATAGTGGAGCGGCATTTCACATGTTTCAACAAGTAACTCATTAGTAGGGGAAGATGGTAAAGCTCTTATACATAATCGGAGTGCTCGATGTTGAATTACATTGATCTTGTGAATAAGAGTGCAGGAAGCAATATCAAAATAAAAGGATCCGTAGTCTAAAAGCGAGCGTATTGTATACCGATAAAGTAATAAAGCCGTTACGGGATCAGCACCCCAGTTTCGTCTAATTGTTAATTTCAATATATTGGTAAATTTTTAGTCTTTTTTGAAAGGTATTCGAAATGGGGTTTCCAAGACAGTTTATTATCTAAATATATACCAAGATACTTGTGCACCCTGACTATCGGAATTGTAATTTTTGCAATTCTGAAAGAGTCTGTATTATACTTGCGTTTATGCGTGAAAATCATGGCCACATTTTTGGTAGAGGAAAGTTCCAAACCATGGTTTAGCAGTAGTTAATGCTCGAGTAATATTAGTTCTGCAGACTTCCAGACTTTCATGAGAAGAATAAATGACTATATCATACGCATATAATAGTAGTCGTGCATCACGTATGACGATACCTTCTAAATCCAAGTATAGAGCAAATAATAGGCCACTTAAAATGTCGCCCTGAGGCAACCCATGAGATGCGTATCGCACCTTAGACGTAGAGGTTGGGCATGCGAGTTCCATTCGCCGAAAATATAAAAGATGTTGGAGAATTTTAATAAAATTAGCAGGGAGTTGTAAGTTATGAAGTTTCGACAGAAACATGTGTATGGGCACGTTGTCATAGGCAGCTTTAATATCAAGGAAAGCAGCAATTGTTCCATGTTTGCGTTGTTTTGCAAGCACCAAATCCGTTAATAATATATTAATGGGATCCGCTGTGCTTCTCCCTTTTATAAAGGCATATTGATAGACGGGTTTAAGCTTCTGAGCAGGCTGCGTCTTCGTTTTAACATAGCAGCGCATTGCTTATTCCACGAGTGAATATTAAGCCGTCTAGTAGTATTGCTATATTTGCGATAATGAAAAGGGTGATATACACTGACTGACAGTGACATTGCAACACCAAGGAGGAGTGGTTCGAAAGGGATGAAAGTTGGGGAAGAAACAGAGACGGCACGGAAGAATAATTGATGTTTATTTCAAACCGATATGCAGGTTACACAATGCGCATGGCATCGACTCAGTAGGATGTAGGACCACCGCGAGCGGCGATGCACGCAGAAACACGTCGAGGTACAGAGTCAATAAGAGTGCGGATGGTGTCCTGAGGGATGGTTCTCCATTCTCTGTCAACCATTTGCCACAGTTGGTCGTCCGTACGAGGCTGGGGCAGAGTTTGCAAACGGCGTCCAATGAGATCCCACACGTGTTCGATTGGTGAGAGATCCGGAGAGTACGCTGGCCACGGAAGCATCTGTACACCTCGTAGAGCCTGTTGGGAGATGCGAGCAGTGTGTGGGCGGGCATTATCCTGCTGAAACAGAGCATTGGGCAGCCCCTGAAGGTACGGGAGTGCCACCGGCCGCAGCACATGCTGCACATAGCGGTGGGCATTTAACGAGCCTTGAATACGCACTACAGGTGACGTGGAATCATACGCAATAGCGCCCCAAACCATGATGCCACGTTGTCTAGCGGTAGGGCGCTCCACAGTTACTGCCGGATTTGACCTTTCTCCACGCCGACTCCACACTCGTCTGCGGTGACTATCACTGACAGAACAGAAGCGTGACTCATCGGAGAACACGACGTTCCGCCATTCCCTCATCCAAGTCGCTCTAGCCCGGCACCATGCCAGGCGTGCACGTCTATGCTGTGGAGTCAATGGTAGTCTTCTGAGCGGGCGCCGGGAGTGCAGGCCTCCTTCAACCAATCGACGGGAAATTGTTCTGGTCGATATTGGAACAGCCAGGGTGTCTTGCACATGCTGAAGAATGGCGGTTGACGTGGCGTGCGGGGCTGCCACCGCTTGGCGGCGGATGCGCCGATCCTCGCGTGCTGACGTCACTCGGGCTGCGCCTGGACCCCTCGCACGTGCCACATGTCCCTGCGCCAACCATCTTCGCCACAGGCGCTGCACCGTGGACACATCCCTATGGGTATCGGCTGCGATTTGACGAAGCGACCAACCTGCCCTTCTCAGCCCGATCACCATACCCCTCGTAAAGTCGTCTGTCTGCTGGAAATGCCTCCGTTGACGGCGGCCTGGCATTCTTAGCTATACACGTGTCCTGTGGCACACGACAACACGTTCTACAATGACTGTCGGCTGAGAAATCGCGGTACGAAGTGGGCCATTCGCCAACGCCGTGTCCCATTTATCGTTCGCTACGTGCGCAGCACAGCTGCGCATTTCACATCATGAGCATACCTCAGTGACGTCAGTCTACCCAGCAATTGGCATAAAGTTCTGACCACTCCTTCTTGGTGTTGCATTTGCTCTGTCAGTCAGTGTATATCTAGGTAGTTTTTCATATGCTGATTTAAGGAGTATAGGCAGAAGATGATTGTGAGGCAAATTTAATGCGATTTGAAATATAATCATGAAAGAGGCCAAAATCAAAATCTTGGAGTTTCCGTGTTCTACGCTGAAGTTGTAAAACTATGTTCTGCGGATGGAGTTGTGTTATAATGTCAATAATTGTAGGAAAGTGATCACTTCGATGAGTGTCTTTGTGCGTGTACCACATTGATTTATGGACGATATTTTCGGAGCATATTGATAGATCCACTGCCCTATTAGGGTGTCCTGGTGGAGATAGCCGCGTAGGGGAGCCATCATTTAAAATAAACAAATTGTTATTTAAAACTGCATTAAGAATATGGCGTCCTTTTGTTGTTATATCGACACATCCCCAGTCAGTGTGATGTCCGTTGAGATCACCTGCTATTATTACACTGTCTCGGGCTGAAAACTGTGAAAAATAGTGATGCCATTGAAATAAGTTGCCTTGTACGGAAGGCGGGCAGTAGAGGTTCACGATAAGGAAATGTTGCACTCTACCAGCCAAGGAGTATGTGTTAGGAATTGTGTAAGGGAGCAAGACGTTAGTATATGGTATTTGTGACTCAATTAAAATGAGTACCCCACCGTAGCCACAATCATCGAGTCGTTCTACATTATAACCCTGGAGGAAAAAGGTGGGGTCAGGTTTCAACCATGACTCTTGTAATATAATAATATGGGGATGATATTCTTGGATGAGAAGTATTAATTCATGCTTTTTTGGAGTAATACTTCTACTGTTCCATTGCAGTATGTGCATCCTCCTCTACTAAAAACTGACTAACCTTGTTAAAGAGGATTTTTAATCAATGAGCCCATTGAGGCTGTTCACCCAGAACGTCTGCTAATCTCTTGAAGTCTTGCAGTATTTCTGCTTGAACATTCTTGGTTAATCGTGGGAGTATAGGGCGATCAGATGAAGTCTGAGGACCTTCTATAGGGGAAGCTGTGCTAGTTGACTGTTCCACTTGCACCTTTCGCGGTTGAGACTGTGAAAAAGATACCCGTGGAGCATGTTCCAAAATAGGATGGCGTAAGATCGCGTGATAGCCTGCTCTATCAAAGCTTGGCAGGGGAGCTGGTCGAATTGGTCTTTGAATTACTTCAGTAAATTTTCGTTTACGAGGAGTCTCACGTGGAGACGTCGAAGTGCTTGTACTAAGCTGTGGAAATAGATGTGGGACGCTAAGGGGGGAAAATCCTGTCGGATGGAGTTTTTCTTGTGTTTTCTGGAAGAAAATATTGTCCACACACATCATGCGCTTGATTGCGATTTGTGGCTGATGAACTTCACATCTATCGGATCCTACACTGTGATTTAGCCCACAATGTAGGCATTTACGTATGACATCAGAACATGTGTGACTTTCATGATTCTTAGAGCAGTTACCGCATCTCGGGTATTTTGTTCTGCAGTTTTTGGCTGTGTGCCCATATCGTTGACACTTCCCGCAGATAATAGGGCGAGAAATGAATGCCTGAACCTCGAGTATGACGTGAAAAATAGTAACAAATTCTGGTAAAGATTGACATTCGAAGGTTAATTTTATCGTTCCCCTAGGAACAAAGTTAGTTTCCCCATCAACTGACACACGTCGGTTGAGCCGTTGGGCTTTAAGTATAGGAACGGGGGATTCAATGTACTTAATAATGTCCTCCTCAGTTAATTTCTTATCGACTTCCCGAATTAATCCAATGCGATACAAGTTGGAGTCCGGAATGAAAGCTTTAAGTTTATGAGAATTCAAAATGAGGTGTTTGAGAAAAATGTTGGCGTTGTTAGCTGAGTCAAATAGAATGTGTATACGCTTTGCATCTTTCGGTTTTATAGATTTTATACCGACAATTTTACTATCGTAGAAGAGCCTACCAAGCGCCATGGGATGAATATTTCCAGTGTTTTTTTCATCAGCTGACTTAACATAGATTACGTACGGACCGCGGTGTCCTGAATAGTAGTAAATCGGATAAGTTATAACAATCTCATCAGATTGTTTATTTAATAAAAAGTTTTCACCACCGAGAGCAGGTGTGTTGACACTATTATTGGTTGACCGCACTGTCTCTTCATGATCAATATTACTAGAAATGTCCATGTCCGGTGAACAGTTAGTACCGCCACCCCCACTATCGAAGAGAGCCAAACATATACTGTAAACCTTGCACTATAGTATACTGCACTTGAAGCACACGAACCGATTAGGAAAGTGGAACCGCACACTACCACTGTTCGAAGCGAACTGCTGAATTGAAATTGAAACAAATGAGAGCATAAAGTTCTTCTTCTTCTACATAGGATTTTCTTGGGCGCTGCTGAAAAGCCATTACCCAATCACAACACTTATTATCACAAATCTTCAAAGAAGAGCGTTGCCTACGAGATATACAAGGCCGGGAAATGGACCGATAGAAATGAGGGTCGCAGGTAGTTTTACGAACGTCCGCTAGAGGTCTCGACATCGTGCTATGCTGCTCGCGCGAAATACATCCACTTGATAGTACATGTTGGTTTTTAAAGACGAAAAAATCTACAAATAATGAAGTTAGGACCACCTAAATGTGATTTCGAGTGATTGGATGTAAAGTAAAGCACATTTAAGTGGTATTTGGAATTATTTTAGGCGAAGTCAAGTGCAATAAATGATAAAATTAATACATTAAAAATGTTTTACCATTATCACTGCTCGTATCACTCACATTTTTAAGATCTTCCAACTTAAAGGCTTTGTCCTGAAGTTCTTTTCCAAGTTATGAGCATCTGTAATTGAATGAGCTTCATTGTCGAGTATTGC
The DNA here is from genome assembly GCF_040414725.1 of Anabrus simplex. Taxonomy (NCBI): domain Eukaryota; kingdom Metazoa; phylum Arthropoda; class Insecta; order Orthoptera; family Tettigoniidae; genus Anabrus; species Anabrus simplex. Next base: position 505,459,290 of record NC_090267.1, on the reverse strand, counting down.
TTTTAAAAGTTTTCTAATGAGAGTTGCAATCAGTACTTTCTGATCACATTCGTCACATCTGAATGCCTCAAATGAACTTTGGAACAACAAAAACGTTAAGTTTTAAAACTAAATTCGTACTTCCCAGATAACGTAATGGGTGACCCGTAAAATTAAACATATTTTGCAGGAAGTAAACATTTTTTTTAGGAAGTGGCGTAATGCTCCACGATCTTTCATCCTAATGAGGCACGTCAATGGACTTTCAGTAGTAGCGGAGGTTATCTGTCCCAGGCATGATTCACAGTTGGAATTTTCTTCCGCAACTCGAACAAGATAACCACATATCATGGCCAAGGAAGACAACTCCAGACTGACAGGTTTTTCTGAAAAGGCATGGTGTCATTCTTAATATCAATAGCATCTAATATAAAGCTACCGCGAAAGTTGGCCGTGTGGTTAGGAGCGCGCAGCTGTGACCTTGCAACCGGGAGATAGTGGGTTCGAATCCCACTGTCGGCAGCCCTAAAGATGGTTTTCCGTGGTTTCCCATTTTCACACCAGGCAAATGCTGGGGCTGTACCTTAATTAAAGCCACGGCCGCTTCCTTCCCGCCTAGCCCTTTCCTATCCATCTGTGTCAGTGGGACGTAAAACCAATATCAAAAACTTTCAGATATTTTAGGGCTATTAAAAATAGTACATATGAAAGAAAATACAATAATCGTGAACTTATTAGCTAGCATACCTTCGAGCGTCTCAACAAGTAGGTAGGCCTATTTCCACAACTGTTGCTGATCGGGATAACATTTACAGTGTAGTCTGGGCTTGATAGCCATTTCATCTATGATAAGGGATCCTAACGTTTCCTCCACGCATGTCAAATTCATGGCTTTGTAATTAAGGTTTTCTGTAATGAGGTGGTGATTATTGTTTTAAGAGGAAGTAGGCAAACGTCCTCTGAAAAATGAAAACCTACAACCTGTTTTCCAGTCATTGACCGGGTCAGGGATGTAATGAATGAATCATATATAGGCTATTAGTACGATGGGGTCGCCACTCCCAAAGTGATTTATTAACGATTGATAGATGCTATGAAATGAGAACGGAGAGCGTTGGTGGAATTAATGATGACAGGGAAAACCGAAGTACCCGGAAGAAAAACCTGTCCCACCTCCGCTTTGTCCAGCACAAATCTCACATGGAGTAACCGGGATTTGAACCACGGTATCCAGCGGTGAGAGGCCGACGCGCTGCCGTCTAAGCCACGGAGGCTCTGCAACCATCCTCTATATAACACTAATCTGAGGGGAAAAAATGAACGGATCCGATACTTCGAAAAATGAAGATATCAAAGAAAGGAAGACAAGGGCCACGTGAAAATGAGACTCCCTAGGCCTGGGGAACTTAATACCGTCGGGGTCGGAAAAAACAAGAGTTGACCAAGAGAAGTCGGAAAGGTTAGATGAAAGTGAGGAGTCTAGCACAAGTAAGTGGAAGCAATGCCAAGACTCAGCTAAGGGCGCCGTGATCGCTAACACACGCTCCAAAGTTCAGAGCCCCTGGGGCCCCTTTTAGTCGCCTCTTACGACAGGCTGGCGATACCGTGGGTGTTATTCTACCACCCCCACCCACAGGTGGATCTTTAATGAGGGATGTTATTCTAGTTTCCTTCCATTCGAAAAGCCAACATAGGCCTAATTCTTAAGTGTCTTTTGATACGGTAGTCGGAGGCAGTGAAGTGTTCTAATGAATCTTTATGGGTTACAGATTCATTTAAAATGTAAATTACACACTCTAGATGACGTCCCAGGCGACCAAAGCGAACTTAACCCCACCTGGCTGGATGTAGCAATTATCCACTTCTCCTTTAAAACTGGATCGGCTGAAAATGATTGAAAACTCAGATTGTTCTCCTTTTTGCCGAATTGGACTTACAGTACGATATACTATATTTTATAGTGTATATGAAATTTACTTGGAGTTCATTTGAACACTAACAGTAAGTGAAATCTATAAGTAAACGTATTAAAAACACTTTTCTCCATATGTTAATACACTACAGCACGTGCAAACTATAGCAACATGTCGAGACATCTAGCGGCGGTACTGCAAACCTGGTTGGGGACAGTTTTTATGCTCAGAACTAGCGTACACTTCCCGGCCTTGTATATCTCGTAGGCAACGAGAAGGCCTTGTCTTGCCTTGCGGATATTTATTTGGGAACCAATATATTCTTTCCCAGTCACGAGCCCAATGAAATATTTCACTTGTATCACTACAGCACACGTTTACGTCATTAATAACCAGTTTTAGCACGATTACACTTAGATAGATAAACTGAAAGAAGCACTATGATATCGTGTATATGTAGGGGCAGAAAAGTATTAAACTATCTGCACTGGTCGAATACACAGATAACCTATTAATCTTGAGCAATAGAAACGTGTTGCACTGTACAAGATGGGGGAGTAATAAAACTCTTGGTGCAAGATCCACTCACCCGGAACATATAGAAATGCCACTCCACCAACATGTCGGAAAAAACAAGTGAAAATCTAGATCGTAATTACAATTTGATGTGAGTGTTATCAAGGTATTCGTTTAAGATAGCAATGATCTTAGGCGAAGGTTGATACAACAAAGCTGAAAGTCGTGTAGGGAAAGGTACGTGGACATTAATTAATTTCTGCATTAAAATAGCCTGTTGGCGTGCATATTGGGGGCAATGAAAAAACAAATGGTCACTATCGCCCTGAGGTTCTCCACAGGAACAAGTTGGATCGTTCGTAATTTGAAATCGAGATAAATATACCGGGGTTAAGGCATGTTTAAAACGTAGTCTGATGATGTTAGTAATGTGACGTCGTGTATACGTACCATTTGCAAACCACGGAAGTGTGGGAATATTCGGTTGATTTGATAGTAATAATGGCCTTTCGTACTAGCTGATAAACGCCATTTTGTGCACCATGTGGGTTTAGCTTCATTTTTGATATATGGAAAGAAGTCAGAAATCGGGATTGTGATTTGTAATAAGTTCGCGGTATCTGCACTGGCTTCTTTTGCTGCTATATCGGCCATATCGTTGCCTGCGTGTCGGTAATGCCCTTTAATCCATATTAACGTTATAACAAAACCGGATGTTTCGAGTTGTAAAATAATGTGTTTAGCTTCGTGGACATATGTATTTTGACTATGGGCGAAGGATTGGAGAGCTTGTAATACACTTTGAGAATCGCTGAATATATTTATTTTTTTTGGATTGCAATTGTTGGACATATAAGAGAGCTTGATATATGGCATATAATTCTGCTGTAAAGATTGTTAAATTATTAGGCAACGGATATTTAAAGATAGTTTGTGTTTGTGGATCATAAAATGCTGCTCCGACTCCAGTAGTCGATTTTGACCCATCAGTAAAATGGTGATAATCTGGTGAGGTTATTGAACTTTTAAATATCTTAAGAGCGTATAATTTGGGATGAGGTGAATACATTGATTGTTTTAATGAATCAGAAGGGGCAATGATAATAGAAGGACGGAATATTTGAATATCATAGTCATATGAATACAAATTTACGCGTGGTGTGCGAAGTATAGTTTCAGTAAGATGGTGGAGTCAGCATACGCCATATATATGGCGGGGTACTGATGATGAGGTGGAGGACGCTGTTGATAATATTCACATAATAATTTTAATTTAGGTACGATAAGGGAGTTCGATCTGCTAATATGTTTAAGTAGGAATTTTTTTGAAATTTTTATCCTGCGAATATACAGTGGTTCTTCTGTAGTTTCTACTAGTAAAGCGTTAGTTGGTGTTGTTCGGAGGGCACCCACACTGATACGTAGTGCTGAAAATTGAAGACGATCCAAAGCTAGTAAACTGTGTTTAGCGGTTATATCAATAATATGGGAGCTATAACCAAGTATGGACCGAATGGTTGCACGATATATTTGTAATGCTGACAATGGGTCAGCACCCCATGCACGTTTCGTTACCGTTCGTAAGATAGTAATATAACGATCAGATTTCCGAATTAAATACTGTATTTGGGGCTGCCATGTAAGTCTTTGGTTGATATATATGCCTAAATATAAGTGTTGTGGGACAAAGGGGATGCTATAGGTATCAAAGTTAATAGGGCTTTTATCAAAGGTTCGTTTATTTGTAAAGATCATCGCTGCACATTTAGCGATTGAAAGTGAAAGTCCATGGGTTGTTAGCCACCGAACGACTAAACTTAAAACGCGAGATATTGTGGTTCTACAATGATCAATGTTGGAGTGAGAACAATAAATAACATAATCATCCGCGTAAGCTAGAATTCGAGCGTGTGGAGTCACAATAGATTCGAGATCTTTCATATAAAGGGCAAACAAAATTCCACTTAGTATCGAGCCCTGTGGTAATCCTTTTGATGTATAGCGGCTTTCAATTGCGTGTTGAGTTGATTTAATGGTTAACCGGCGATTGGTAAATAGTTGATTTAAAATAGAAAGGAATTTGATGGGAAATCCAGAAATAAATAATTTCTCCCAGAGAATATGCAATAACACAGCATCATAGGCACCTTTAATATCCAAAAAGGCTGCCACGGTAGATTGTTTCCGCCATTTTGCCAATAAGATGTCGAGTAGGAAAATAATGTTAGGTTCCTGTATACTATTACCACGTCTAAAAGCGAACTGATACTTAGGTAATAGTGAGTGATATTCCAATAACCACGCCATTCGTTTCATGAGGATTTTACAGAAGACTTCCCGTATACATGATCCCAAAACTATGCCTCGAAAATTTTCAGGTTCGGTAGGTCGTTTTGTTGGTTTCAATATAGGAGTTATGAAAAAATCGTTCCATGTTGTTGGTACGTGTAATGTCTCAAGAATACTATTATAATGTTGTAGTAAATAAATTTGGGCGTGAGGGGGTAGGGCCCTGAGCATGAGATAAGTAATGGCATCAGGTCCTGGGGACAAGCTATTAACGTTACATAATACAGATTGTAATTCGTTATATGTAATTGGCTTTAATAACGAAGTAAAAGAACGAGAATTGTCCTGTCAGGTGGGCAGAAATGGCGAGTTTACTGATACTGGGGTGAGGGTATATAAAAAGTCTTCTAAAACTTGTCGCGGATAGGAATAATAAGTTTGGTGTTGGAATGTTCGCGTTATCATGCGGATCACGTTCCAAAATTTCGCTGCTGGTAATTGAGGAGTTAATGTAGAAATAAAAGACTGCCAAGCTTTTCGTTTTTTTGCATTAAAGACAAGCTTTGTTTTTGCAATATGATTTCGCAATTGGAAATAATGCTGCTGAGTCATTGATTTGGCGGTATTGTTTAAATAATTGTTTTCGCTGTTGAATGAGATCGTGACATTCTTTATCCCACCATTTTATTTCGTATTTCTGTGGGTGGGTCGTCACGTTAAGCGGTCGACACGGATGAAACATATTTAAATATTGGGTTAAATAAGGGAGTGAGGTTGAAAAGGTAATAGGTGACTCGTGTTTCTGCTGCAAGATATGATTGAGATATAATTGATAGTTTGAAATATTGAAAGTTTTATAAGATCGGACATTACGTATACATGAAGGTGTCTTAAACTGGGAAATTATTGGGCGATTAGCATATGTTATGATGATGGGGAAGTGGTCACTGGTGTAGGTATCAGATAATGTGTGTCAGGTGGTGACAGGGACCATGGTTGGACGACATAATGTAAGATCAACGGCACTGTGTGGAGATCCAGGCGGAGTTAAACGGGTCGGGGAACCATCGTTTAAAATAAACAGATTCTGATGATTTGAGGTAGCAAGTAAATTGGAGCCTTTTATTGTATCTATGATACACCCCCATTCAGTGTGATGGCAATTGAAATCACCGAGAATGAAAAGGTGTTGGAATGTTGCAAATTGTTGGAAAAATTGCGTCCATTGATTCTGAGTAATGTAAATGTGGAGAGGGCAATAGATACTTATAAAACAAGTATTATGGAGTACTATCCCTACTGCATAAGTGTGTGTAATGAAATATTGCAAAGGGAATTGTGTAAAGTGTAATGAAGTTTGTACACATGTGGCGACTCCATCAAAACCGTTACCATCGTATCGGAATACTTGATAACCTCTTAATCTGAAAATGAAATGTGGTTGAAACCACGTTTCTTGTAAGCAAATAATATTAGCTTGCGTTTCGTTTATTAATATTTGTAATTCATGTCGTTTAGAGGTAGCACTTCGACAATTCCATTGGAGCATTGCAATCATGCAAGAATGTTCATGATAGAATCTCGTAGTTTATATAATACATGGTGAATCTGAGGCTCGTTGCTCATACTTTGGATTAACATTACCAGCAATTGCTGGATTTCTTGTTGAAGTCGTTCCTTGGTAGGAGGATAGCTTATGTCTTGGGGGGCTGCGGAAGGTTGCTGCCCATTAGATGGTGACGAACTTGATGGGTATGATAAGTGCAAAGGTTGTTGCATGGCACTCGTTGACGGGAATGAATTTCCTGGAACCGAAGGTTCATTTCGCAGGATGGCCATGTACCCTTGCCGATCAAAGCCTGGCTCGGGTCTAGGAGGGGGGAGATTGCATGATGACTTGAGTAAACTTACGTTTACGGGGGTTTGGTGTCGGAGGAGATGAGGGATTCGATGGTAGTGGAGGGAACTGATGTTCTTGTTGTTCGGAATGGTAAATTGGAAGGGCAATTCGAGCTTTAGCCTCGGGAAAAGACAGGTATTCAGTACTCATTAACCTTTTAATGTTAACTTGATACTTGTGTTCAGGACAAGTTGACGAACCCGTAACATGATTTTTCTTACAGTAGGCGCATTGCGTGAATTGCTCAGTATAAGCCTGGGTTTCATGTTGCTGCGAACATTTCCCACAACGTGCGTTTTTGGCTTGACATTGCCGAATTGTATGCCCATAGCGCTGGCATTTACGACAGCGAATAGGTGAAAAGATGTAAGGTTCAACTGCCATATACACCTTATACACTGTCTGACAGTGACAATGCAACACCAAGGAGGAGTGGTTCGAAAGGGATGAAAGTTGGGGAAAAAACAGAGACGGCACGGAAGAATAATTGTTGTTTATTTCAAACCGATATGCAGGTTACACAATGCGCACGGCATCGACTCAGTAGTATGTAGGACCACCGCGAGCGGCGATGCACGCAGAAACACGTCGAGGTACAGAGTCAATAAGAGTGCGGATGGTGTCCTGAGGGATGGTTCTCCATTCTCTGTCAACCATTTGCCACAGTTGGTCGTCCGTACGAGGCTGGGGCAGAGTTTGCAAATGGCGTCCAATGAGATCCCACACGGGTTCGATTGGTGAGAGATCCGGAGAGTACGCTGGCCACGGAAGCATCTGTACACCTCGTAGAGCCTGTTGGGAGATGCGAGCAGTGTGTGGGCGGGCATTATCCTGCTGAAACAGAGCATTGGGCAGCCCCTGAAGGTACGGGAGTGCCACCGGCCGCAGCACATGCTGCACGTAGCGGTGGGCATTTAACGTGCCTTGAATACGCACTAGAGGTGACGTGGAATCATACGCAATAGCGCCCCAAACCATGATGCCACGTTGTCTAGCGGTAGGGCGCTCCACAGTTACTGCCGGATTTGACCTTTCTCCACGCCGACTCCACACTCGTCTGCGGTGACTATCACTGACAGAACAGAAGCGTGACTCATCGGAGAACACGACGTTCCGCCATTCCCTCATCCAAGTCGCTCTAGCCCGGCACCATGCCAGGCGTGCACGTCTATGCTGTGGAGTCAATGGTAGTCTTCTGAGCGGGCGCCGGGAGTGCAGGCCTCCTTCAACCAATCGACGGGAAATTGTTCTGGTCGATATTGGAACAGCCAGGGTGTCTTGCACATGCTGAAGAATGGCGGTTGACGTGGCGTGCGGGGCTGCCACCGCTTGGCGGCGGATGCGCCGATCCTCGCGTGCTGACGTCACTCGGGCTGCGCCTGGACCCCTCGCACGTGCCACATGTCCCTGCGCCAACCATCTTCGCCACAGGCGCTGCACCGTAGACACATTCCTATGGGTATCGGCTGCGATTTGACGAAGCGACCAACCTGCCCTTCTCAGCCCGATCACCATACCCCTCGTAAAGTCGTCTGTCTGCTGGAAATGCCTCCGTTGACGGCGGCCTGGCATTCTTAGCTATACACGTGTCCTGTGGCACACGACAACACGTTCTACAATGACTGTCGGCTGAGAAATCACGGTACGAAGTGGGCCATTCGCCAACGTCATGTCCCATTTATCGTTCGCTACGTGCGCAGCACAGCGGCGCATTTCACATCATGAACATACCTCAGTGACGTCAGTCTACCCTGCAATTGGCATAAAGTTCTGACTACTCCTTCTTGGTGTTGCATTTGCTCTGTCAGTCAGTGTATAAGGCTACATGGGATAGGAGCGTTTGAGCTTTGAAAACTATTTTTATAGAACCTGTAGAAGGTATTGGGTTTCTCCATCTTGAATTGCACGACGATTAAGACGTTGCACGCTTTTAACCGGTGCCTCAGATTCCAGATACTGTAAAATTTCATCATTCGATAGGCCTTTTTCAACTCCACGAATAATGCCTACTCGTAACACTTGTGAAGATGGAATGTAAGCTTTAATTTTTAGGGTTTCAAGCATAGGGTTACTCAAAAAGGCATTGGCTTGAGAAGCCGTATGGAAAGTGACTTGTAGTCTATTGCGTCCCTTACGTTGGATAGATTTGACGTTGACCTTAGTTTCATAGAATTGGCGACCAAGTGCCATAGGGTGTAAACTGCCTATGTTTTGATCGTTAATGGATTCAACGAATACAAAGAAGGGTCCATGATGAAAGCGATTATAATATTCCGGGGGAGAAGTTACTGGGGACACATCGGATTGATTGTTAAGTTGTTCTGGGTTAGAACGGTCTGCCACTTCCGTACTACGTCTCTGTACAGTAGTCTCAGATGACTGAGAACCTTGCTGTTGTGTCGTATTACTATGTGAATCAGTTATGGATTCCTCATCCATGGGGACGACAATCTCACGCTCCACTCGTAGATTATGCCCGGCCACTTTCAACGATCCGCCACTATCGGTCTCCATGACTTCTCACTCCTTCATCACACTTAAGCAAAACACAAGTGATTACCACTACCGCGCACCACTACCTCGCACAACTAAGGTAGTGTACCGTACAACGGTCACTGCGTGACTGACAACGAGAAGGGACTCAAGGGGGTGACACTTCATAGGGAGCGTCCGAAGCAGTTCCGAGATGGGCCCCTCAATCTCCGCCAACCAGTGAAAACTGAAATTCTCTTTTAGAGGGTTAATTTAGAAGGCAGTGGTTGGCATTACACATTCAGTTGCGCGGTACAGCAAATTCAAAACACAACACTGTTATCGTTGCGCGCGAAGGGAGCTTGGTCGTACGGTAAGTAATAGTGCTTGTTAGACGAAAATTTGTTGAGATTCCTTCGCACTGAACGAGATTTTTGATCCCGTTTTTTTTTTTTTTTTTTTGAGAGTATGGAGTGAAATTATAAATATACGCGTTCGTAGTGTGAAGAAATAGCATTATGATCATGAACGTATTTCACATTGAACTATCTAGCTGTTGAGAGTAAACGTGTGTGTGATTGTGCTTCTTACCTGCTGTTTGGAATAAAATTCAAAATAGAAACTGTGTGCATTATACTGTGTTTTACTTCTTCCATTCCTTCTCCTGTTTTCCATTCCCATACATAAAAGTCGTGGGAAGGGTTCAACGAACGAACGAACGAGCGAAAGAATGAGGTTATGTTAGGTCGTGATTTAGGCAAATGTGGGCGTTTTGGGGTTTTATATGAATTGCATTAACATTTTCGGTTATCAATGTTGCATTTATTACTTAATAGATGTAAATGTACATTAAAATGCAAACGGTGAAACGATACAAGCTAGCGTTACAACAGTATTGCCAACATACAAATACGGTAACTGCAATTTGCTTTTCAAGAAAAAGACACGAGAGAAGCTTTAGATACAACTTTCCTACCGAAATGCAATCATGTTCTCCATCACAATTAAAATTTTTACAAAGTAACAACTGTTATTATCAAGTTTATTACGAGGTATTATCGTGGTATTTGTTTCCTTATGTTGGCGGAGATACAGGGGCCACTATAGCTTCCATGACCATGTTTTCTCAGTGAACTATATTATACAGGAGTGACGGAAGGGACTAGAGCATAAAGTTAAGCGACTCGCGGAGTAACCTCGAAAAAAAAAAAGAAAAGAAAAAGAAAAAAAAATTGAGATGCTGCCAATATATGAACTAAAACTTTCTCTTCTAGAAGTAAATTATCTCCTGTGTTTAGAATTTTTGCACTAAATTCAAAATTGTCGTTCCATAAGGACATGACTAGAGAAAATAAAATAAAAAGAATAGGCTAATTTATAAAGGTTTACACCAATAATAATAATAATAAGAAGAAGAAGAGGATCATCACCATAAGACATACAGAACTGTGTCGGTGCGACGTAAAGCGATTAATAATAATAATAATAATAATAATAATAATAATAATAATAATAATAACCTCATCATCATCATCATCATCCCCTGCGAACCATGTGAACTTGCCGCAGTGGGGAGACTTGCATGTTCCAAATGAAGCAGATAGCTGAGCCGCAGGTGCAGCCATATCGGATGGGTATCTGTTGAGAGACCAGACTAAGGAATGGTTCATCGAAAGAGGGGTAGCAGCCTTTCGGAAGTAGCAAGGGCGGCAGTCTGGATGATTGACTGATATGGCCTTCTAATAATACTCAACATGGCTTAGCTGTGTTGATAATGCTACACGGCTGAAAGCAACAGGAAACTACAGCCGTAACTAACTCCCAAGGATACGCATCTCTCTCTGTATGAATGATGTACTGTACTGATGATGGCTTCCTTCCAGGTAAAATATTCCGGAGGTAAACTAGTTCCCCATTCGAATCTCCGGGTGGGGACTACACGAGAGGGGGCAATCATCAGGAAGATGGATACTGACATTCTGCGAGTCGGGGCGTGGAATATTAGAAGTTTGAATCGTTCTGGTAGATTAGAGAATATGAAAAGGGAGATGGATAGAATAAAGTTAGATGTAGTTGGTATAAGTGAAGTATGTTGGCAGGAAGAACAGGAGTTTTGGTCAGACGACTACTGAATTATCAACACAAAATCAAACAGAGGAAATGCAGGAGTTGGTTTAATATATATAAGAAAACAGGGCAGCGGGTAAGCCACTATGACCAGCATAGTGAAAGCATTATTGTTGTCAAGATAGACACCAAACCAATGCCCACCACAACAGTGCAGGTCTATATGCCTACGAGTTCAGCGGATGATGAGGAAATCGAAAGAACGTATGAAGAGATAGAAATATTAAAACAATATGTAAAAGGTGACGAGAATCTAATTGATGATGATGATGTTTGTTGTTTTAAGGGGCCTAACATAGAAAGTCATCTGCCCCGAGAATCTAATTGTGATGGGAGACTGGAATGCAATGGTAGGCCAAGGAAGAGAAAGTAATACAGTAGGAGAATTTGGATTGGGACAAAGGAACGAAAGACGAAGTCGGCTGGTTGAATTCTGCACTGATCATAATTTAGTCCTTGCCAATACTTGGTTCAAACACCACAAACGACGGCTGTATACGTGGACGAGACCTGGAGACACTCGAAGGTATCAAATAGATTTCATTATGATTAGGCAGAGATTCAGAAACCAGGTGTTGGATTGCAAAACTTTCCCAGGAGCAGACGTGGACTCTGACCATAACTTGTTGGTCATCAAATGCCATTTGAAGCTGAAGAAACTGAAGAAAGGAAAGAATGCAAAAAGATGGGATCTAGACACGTTGAAAGAAAAGAGTGTGAGGGATTGTTTCAAGGAACATATTGCAAAAGGACTAAATGAAAAGGCTGAAGGAAACACAATAGAGGAAGATTGGATAGTCATGAAAAATGAAGTCAGCAGGACTGCTGAAGAAATGTTAGGAAGGAAGAAAAGATCAACTAAGAATCAGTGGATAACTCAGGACATACTAGACCTGATTGATGAACGACGAAAATACAAGAATGCTAGAAATGAAGAGGGCAGAAAAGAATACAGGCGATGAAAGAATCAAGTGGATAGAAAGTGAAGGTAGCTAAGGAAGACTGGCTGAAGGAGAAGTGCAAGGATGTCGAAGGTTGTATGGTTCTAGGAAAGATAGATGCTGCATACAGGAAAATCAAGGAAACCTTTGGAGAAAGAAAATCTAGTGTATGAATATTAAGAGCTCAGATGGAAAGCCACTTCTAGGGAAAGAAGACAAAGCAGAAAGATGGCAGGAACATATCCAACAGTTGTATCAAGGTGAAGATGTAGATAATTTGGTTCTGGAACAAGAAGAGGCTGTTAATGCTGATGAAATGGGAGGCCCAATTTTGAGGTCAGAGTTTGACAGAGCTGTGAGTGACCTAAATAGGAACAAGGCACCTGGAATTGATGACATTCCCTCTGAATTACTGACTGCCTTAGGAGAAACCAGCATGGCAAGGTTATTTCCTTTAGAGTGCAAGATGTATGAGACAGGAGAAATCCCATCTGATTTTCGGCAGAATGTCGTTATACCTATTCCCAAGAAAACCGGTGCTGACAGGTGTGAAAACTACCGCACCATTAGTTTAGTATCTCATGCCTGCAAAATTTTAACACGTATTAGTTACAGAAGAATGGAAAAACAAGTTGAAGCTGAGTTGGGAGAAGATCAATTTGGCTACAGAAGAAATGTAGGAACACATGAAGCAATCCTGACTTTACATCTGATCTTAGAGGATCGAATCAAGAAAGACAAGCCCACGTACATGGCATTCGTAGATCTAGAAAAGGCATTCGATAATGTTGATTGGACTAAGCTATTTAAGACTCTGAAGGTGATTGGGATCAGATACCGAGAACAAAGAATTGTCTACAATCTGTAAAAAAAATCAGTCTGCAGTGATAAGAATCGAGGGCTTTGAAAAAGAAGCAGCAATCAAGAAAGGAGTGAGGCAAGGCTGCAGTTTGTCCCCCCTCCATTTCAAAATTTACATAGATTAGGCAGTAAAGGAAAACAAAGAGGAATTTGGAAAGGGAATCACAATCCAAGGAGAGGAAATCAAAACCTTGAAATTTGCCAATGATATTGTTATTTTATCTGAGACTGAAGAAGATCTTGAGAAGCTGCTGAATGGTATGGACAAAGTCTTGGGTAAGGAGTACAAGATGAAAATAAATAAGTCCAAAACAAAGTAATGGAGTGCAGTCGAACAAAGGCTGGTGATGCAGGAAATATTAAATTAGGAAATGGAGTCTTAAAGGAAGTAGATGAATACTGTTACTTGGGTAGTAAAATAACTAATGATGGAAGAAGTAAGGAAGACATAAAATGCAGATTAGCTCAAGCAAGGAAGAACTTTCTTAAGAAAAGAAATTTGCTCACTTCAAACATTGACATAGGAATTAGAAAGATGTTTTTGAAGACTTTGGTGTGGAGTGTGGCATTGTATGGAAGTGAAACATGGACGATAACTAGCTCAGAAAGAAAGAGAATAGAAACTTTTGAAATGTGGTGTTACAGAAGAATATTGAAGGTGAGATGGAAAGATTGAATCATAAATGAAGAAATACTGAATCGAATTGGCGAGAGGAGATCGATTTGGCTAAATTTGACGAGCAGAAGAGATAGAATGATAGGACACATCTTAAGACACCCAGGACTTATTCAGTTGGTTTTTGAAGGAAGTGTAGGTGGTAAGAACGGTAGGGGTAGGGGTAGGGGTAGGAGTAGACCAAGGTATGAATGTGACAAGCAGATTAAAGCTGATGTAGGATGCAGTAGTTATGTAGAAATGAAAAGGTTAACACAGGATAGGGTGACATGGTATGCTGCATCAAACCAGTATATGGACTGATGACTCAAACACAACAACAACAACAACAACAACAATAATAATAATAATAATAACAACAACATAAGAAGAATTAGTTCGAATGTTAATAGGACTAACCTGTGTAGAGTTAAGTGGGAGTTGGATTCAATCTTGCCTGTCTTCCAGTACATATGGACCAACTGTGGTTGACAGTATTTTAATGAAGGTCAAATTTTGAAAATTTGTCTAATTTTGAGAGATTTAAACAAATAGGGGGTCTGCTTTTAGCATTAGATCATGAGGAAAGGGACATCAAACTACTAGCCTCTCTATCAGATAGGGCCTGGCTCAGCAAAAGTATTCCATACTTGGTACGCGTATAATAATTACGCAGAGCTTAATCTATAATGAAACTTTACTTCATAGGAATGTTTTCCAAATATTTAATAAAACAAACTTCCATTAAAAATTGTCACATCACCACGCATAATTTTTTTTTCCCCTCGAAATAAAACCTCTGGGAGAGCTCTGACAATAGTACAATTTACGAACTTCATTGTATAGATCCACATTGATACAGTTAAAAGTAAGAAACATTGTTAGGTTTTGGTCCACCCAATCAATACACATAACTTTGCATGTGAAAAACTATTTAATAAAAAAACATATTAAATATTTTTGAGACATGTTTTGTCTCTATTTGGGACTTCATCAGCCCTGAAATCATGTGGTAGATTACAAAACTCATTGAAAAAATGGAAGGACCCAATGCCTTTTTAAGGCCAATTTGAGATACGCATATATATACATACTAGCTGATGTACCCGTGCTTCGCTACGGAATTCTAAATTTTATACAGAATTCTAGGTTAGGTAGTGTAAACGTTGTGAGCAAGATTGTATTAAGTTGCATAGCCCTTAACGTTGCCCAAGACGCACGACGGGGAAGTCACCAACGTCTTTTCTCATATGAAGACTGGGTTAGGGAATTTTCTTTGTAATGGTAGGCCAGCTTGCCTACCGTCAGTCACAATCAGGTTGGGGAGTTTTCATTATAATGGCAGACACTCTCCGCCTGCCTTTATAGATTTTCAGAAAGACTCTCTTAGTGGTTTTCCCAACTGAAATGAACATGGGTCATTACAATGACATCAGTAGGAATGGCGCAATTAAAAGCAATGCCTTCATATGAAATACTCGATCAAATGAAAAACCACACATTTTCTCACTTTTAACGAACAGTACTATGCTACCGAACTAACAGTCCAAAGCTACAGAGCTGGAATGACCACGACGCAGACATCCATGATCCGTGAACAATCTTCGTCCATTTTTCGGCGGGGGGGGGGGGGGAGGAGGTTCAAATACTGGATAGTCCCAGGGCAAAAACTATGCCCGTTTACTTATCTGTTTCCTGGGAGTACCCGATTAGTCGGAAAATCTCAATTCACTACACTGGCGGGGGAAAGAACTATCTGAAGCGGAGGCAATTTTGCCTCCAAGCCAGAGAAGAAACCACATCTTCGCTGCTAATTTGAATAAAATTAATGTAGATTTAATGAAAGTGAAGAGGAAGAAGCTTTTCCTAAGAAACGGCTCTTTTCAAGGTTGAATTTTGAGTTATTTAGTGAATTGTGATACTATAATTTGGAATAGGGCTAAATTGTAATTCCAGACCTGTTCATACTACTACCAACTGAGCCTCTGACTTAAGTGCGCACACTGCTCATTCAAAACAGCGCGTCAGAGTAGGTATCGAATAGCTGGAATACTATGATGAACCAGTGTGTTACGTACCAGCAGTATCAGAAAATGTATCAACCAGAGGATTGGCATGCTAAAGAAGAAAGTTATCTAACTCCTCAGCTATTTCCCGCCAATATTCAGTTAGGCTGTTATACTCAGTACACAGCAGTAATCCCATCTATCGGAGTTGAATGTCAGCATAAGAGACAAAGAACATTACAACAAACAACGGTCAGTGTGATGAAATGAAATGTCGTATGGCTTTTAGTGCCGGGATATCCCAGGACGGGTTCGGCTCGCCAGTTGCAGGTCTTTCTATTTGACGCCCATAGGCGATCTGCGCGTCGTGATGAGGATGAAATGATGATGAAAACAACACATACACCCAGCCCCCGAGCCGTAGGAATTAACCGATTAAGGTTAAAATCCCCGACCCGGCCGGGAATCGAACCCGGGACCCTCTGAACCGAAGGCCAGTACGCTGACCGTTCAGCCAACGAGTCGGACAGTGTGATGTTATTGTTGATCTATGTTACGCGCTTTCGATATTGTAGGCCTTCACATTATTAATTGTCTTCCGGTTCTGAAATACCACTCTTATCATAGTCGGTACGGTAAAACTGAATAAGACATAAATGATCGGAAATTATATTCTCTATAACTTTTGTTATGTAGTATTTTTCCATAGGACCAAAAACATAGGTATTTAAAAATTAAATTTTAGGTGCCTTCCCCTAAACTACCATTTCATCCAGGGTGAATAACATTGTTTATAGCTTAAACTGTAGTTTCTTATTCCCCGACTCTATATACCGATTTTCATTCAATTCTGTTTATCCATTTTGTCGGGGCTCGGCGTTGATATGGACTTAGCAACAAACATCCAAATTCATGAATATCTGTGTTATCATAGCCGGTACGGTAAAAATGCATAAGACGAAAATGATCAGAAATTTAATTCTATATAACTTTAGTTATGTAGTATTTATCGACATTCGGCAGCCCTGAAAATGGTTTTCCGTGGTTTCCCATTTTCACACCAGGCAAATGCTGGGGCTGTACCTTAATTAAGGCCACGGCCGCTTCCTTCCCACTCCTAGCCCTACCCTGTCCCATCGTCGCCATAAGATCTATCTGTGTCGGTGCGACGTAAAACAACTAACAAAAAAAAAAATTATCGATATGACCACTAATAATATAAATATTTGAGAATTGAATTTTAGGCCTTCCCCTAAACTACCACTTCACTCAGCGTGAATAAAATAATTTATAGCCTAGATTGTAGCGGCTCACCCCCCGACTCTACACACCGATTTTTATTAAATTCTCTTCAGCCGTTTTCTCGTGATGCGTGTACATACATACATACAGACAGACAGACAGACAGACAGACAGACAGACAGACAGACAGACAGACAGACAGACAGACAGACAGACAGACAGACAGACAGACAGACAGACAGAAATTACGGAAAAGTAAAAACTGCATTTTCTTGTTACTGTGGACATGATCGATACAGAAATACCATTCTTTTCAAATTCTGAGCAATGTACAGACAAAACTCTTATTTTATATATATAAAATACATATAAATACATGTAAATATACACATTATTTACAAAAAAATGGTCCTCTCTTCTTGCAAAAAATGTTGTTATCTTCAATGTTAAAATTGAAATAAAACCAGAAATATGACTGCCAGCCATAACGTCTCATACAGAATACAATGTCCATTGCTGCTGTCTGTAATTTAAAATGGAAGTTCCTTTATAAACTGTTGAGAAACCATTGAAGACAAAATATGAGTCGTCCAGTTGCAAAACCCGTTATGTCCATTTTTTTCTGAAAATGAGTTATCACCGCCATTGTATGCAGCCCATCAAAATACACAATCCAGTAATGTAATATGTGAGCAAAGTCCATTTAATCCATACGTTTATAGTTGACAAATAACTGGAACTGGTGCAGAAGTCGTTATGTCCAGCGTGTGTTATGCAGCAAAGTTCGTTATGTCCCAGAACCCTGTAAGAGGATCATACTTACATGAACAAAATCAGGCAACTGTGAGATAAGAGGTGAAGTAAACTATAACAGCGATTGTGGTGGAAGCGAAAAGCATATTGAAGCATGGGAAACCCTTTTATGCTATTGTGCCAGTACCATTAGAGGAAAGGGTTCTTTTAAGAAAGAAAAGCTCAACAACCTGAACACACTGCTGACCAAACATTATGGGAAAGAGTGGATAAGGAGAAATGACCTCACTTTCTACAAAACACTGTTTGACCAGCGGCAAACTTTAAACAATGAAATGTCAGACTATGACACTGTTGTGGGAGATTTTGTTGAGGACAATAACCGATTGTTAAACTAGCTGTACAAAATGTTAAAGAACTTATAAAACGTTTTGAATGAATGATGATTTCTTGATGTAATCATAAAATCAAAGATCAGGGATTAGATATCAAAACATTATATCCTAACCTTAACATTATTTCTATTCATGCTATTTTCATAGCTAATAAAATATGTTCACCATAAATCTTCACACTATATTCCATATTCTGCAGCACATACCTTTTATCTCCACAAAACTGCTGAAAAACTCATTATGTCCAAATATTTTTTACAAATAACATGGATTTTATAAGTTATACTTTGTGGATATTTTTCGGTAGACAAAGATGAACATTTACTATTTAATTACAAAATTTCAACCTCCCATAGCTGTTGCATAACAAATGATAGCTTTTTGCCCTTCCTGAAAAATTTGTTTGTCTGCACATAACGGGTTTTGCAACTGGACGACTCATATATACATTATTTAATAACGTAGGTAGTTTAACACTTCTTGCAAATAATCTTTCTTCAATGTTAAATATGAACAGGATTACTTGAAAATGTTGCAAGCATTGTTGGAATCTGGTAGTTTCAGTGTGTTGACTGGGGAGAATTGAAATTCAGGCCTTGGAAATAGGATTGGTACTAAATCCACATCAGAACATTTAAAAACTTTAACTCATATGGAATTTTCTTTCAAAATTGAGCTATTCTGGTAGAAGAAATCTGAAGCCTTATGAGATAGCCTGTCATAAGGTAAAGATCAGCGATGCATGACCACCATATTCATGGCTTAAATCTTATAAATATTCCTTTTTTAAAAAAGGTCTGGAAAGAAAAAGATATAAAAATTAATGGGTTTAAATCCCTTGGATACCTCAAAAAAGAGATTCTGTCACGAATGCGTGACGTAAAAGCTTACCATCAAATTTTGTGGAACTCCCTATAGCTGGTTTATGACTGAGCCTCGCTCTGACTTGCTTCTCGCCACACTACTGCACATGTTATAGTTGAGTTTTCTTTTGCCCAGCGGAACTTGGCTAGGGGTGGTAGGGGGGAACAGTGCTATTAGTGGGGGAAGGGGAAATAGCTCAGCCTATAGTTGGAACGGGAGGGCGGGAAGTTTGTACTAGAGGAGGGCGAAATATGAGATGGAGGTGCTTAATAATAGAAAATCCAGAGTAAATCAGTTAACCGTTCAAGACAAGTTAAATTCAGTCAATTTGGTGAAAGACCTCTCTAGAATCCATTTCACAGACCAAGAATTAGACACTCTTAGTAGAGGACTTAAATTTAATTGGCCAAGTTTTAGTAGAGATGATGATATCATTACAACTATTGCCGAAGCAGAATCTAATATCCATAAACTCCCCGTAGATTCTCAAGATGATCTTAGGTACGAAATAAAGAAAAGACTCCCTCACTTAGTTAGTCACCTTAAAACCAATATTCCGTTTGACAAGGTTAAATGCAAGAAGGATCTTAGGAATAAAATAAAAGACATTGATGTTATCGTGACTAAGGCAGATAAAGGTAATTGTATGGTCATTCTAGATAGGAAAGATTACATTGAAAAAACAGAAAAGTTTTACTCTGATGATTCATTTTCCAGAGTCAGTAAAGACCCTACAGCTGGGATACAAAAAAGTATAAAGTCTTTATTGAAAAATTCTACGTTCATCCTCAATGAAGACGAAATTCAGAAGATGATAAATATGAACCCCAGGTTACCTACAGCTAGAGCGTTGCCAAAAATCCATAAAGTTGGACTACCTGTTAGACCTATTATTATCTGTAAGAACAGTCCTACATATAAAATCTCCAAATTTATACACAGCTTTATTTCCAACAACTATAAGTTTCATATAAGTCAACAATAAGAAATTCAGTAGATTTTTGTAAAATTTTAGAAGGTTTCAAACTTCTGTCCCATCATTACTTATGTTCATTTGATTGTTACTAGCCCAAGTCGAGGATTGGAAGTGGAGGTCTCGCCCACACATGCTAGAGAGGCATCCATGGTTTCTCCACATGGGTGATACAGTGGTTCAGGTGAAGTGGGGCTGGTGATTGAGGTGAAGGCTCACTGCGGGGTGCTGGAACCAACACATCACTTTGCTCTACGAAGCCTGGACAAGTCGTGGGTTGGGAAAGGGGCGATCCCAACCTAGGGGGGAAAGTCATGGGTGTGAACTTAGTCATGATAATGTCAAGTGGAGACCACGTGAGTAGGCCTACTGAAGGGGGATCAAACCTGGCTAGGTTCGGGCCAGGGACAGACCGCTGGATGGACAACTGAGGGGCATGGTCTCTGCTACGGAGAGCCTGAGTTGCAGGAGGACAATGTCTGGTTGTGTGCCTCACCACGGATGGTGAGAACGATGCTCAGGACCCTAAAAGGGGTAAAAACCCTATGATTGATTGAAATATGGATGCTTATAAAGAACCAATTTCAAAAATTTCGACATCAAGGGAAGCCAAGGAAACTCCAGTAGAGCAGATCCGGGAGCAAGCCCAGGATGAAAAAATGGAGACAGAAGTCCCAATTGGACAGGCTGTCACCAACTCAAAACAAGAAATGGCAACAGAAGCTCCAGTAGAGCAGACTGCTGTCAGAATCAATCAGCACGATACCTAACTTTTAACACAAGAGTGGAGAGGCTGAATGCCACTTCAATCGATAAGACAGGAAAGACAGTCATTTTAGCCCTTGGTGAAAGAGACTTTGAAGAGCTCAAAAAGAGAAGCCTTAAGGCTAAGCTCGTACTTGGGCAGATCAAGTTTCAAGTCATCAGGGGAAAAACGAAACCCAATGTTGATAAAGATGGAGCTGAAGGTCCTTCAGGCCAATCTTCAGCATAAAAAAGCAGCTGTGGCCAATTTTGCCAGGAAGTTCAAGTCCGAGGCTATTGACGTGGCCCTTATTCAAGAGCCATTGGTAGTCAAGGGCAGAGTAGCAGGACTGGCAGAATCTGGATGTAAGCTGATGTACGATACAACATCGGAAATACCCAGAACATGTCTTCTTGTGAACAGGAAATTAAAATGTCTTATGTTGCAGGAACACTGATCACGGGACTTAACCACGGCCAAGATGAAACTTGGAAATTGGAAGGGACCCAGAGAAAAAACCATAGGCTTTGCATACCTTCCATATGACTCAACTAATCTGCCCCCATCAGAAGAAGTTGAGAACCTAATTTGCAACACAAAGAGGGAAGGCGACCTAGTCCTTGGAGCAGATGCAAATTCACAACACACGGCATGGGGCAGCACGAACTGCAATGCAAGAGGTGAGTCTTTACTAGAGTTTAGTACTGGAACTGAGTTGATGATACTAAACCTAGGAAACAAGCCTACATTTATAAATAAAAACCATAGGGAGGTAATAGACATTACACTATGCACCACGCATATTGCAAACTTTATTAAAAACTGGAAGGTGCTGGAGGAACCATCATTGGCAGACCACCAGCACATCCAATTTGCAATAGATGTGAGAATATGTGGGAGTGAGATGTACAGAGACCCAAAAATAACTAACTGGGACAGATACAGAGAATTTCTAGGGAAGGCTGTACAAAAAATTCCAATTAACATGAGAGGACAGAAAGAATTGGATGAGGCAGTGGAACTATTAGACGAGGCCATTATAGACTCATTCCATGAAAACTGTCCTCTCAAAGAAAAGAAAAACAGAAAAAAGTAAGGTTGTATAGAATATCATCTAAAAATGGTATGTGGGATGTATATCATAGGAAACTCACTGAGTATAACCTAGAGATACGGAAAGCAAAAAGAATATCTTAGAGAATGTTCTGTGAGAAAGTGGAATCACACACTGGAACAGCAAGGCTCCAGAAGATTCTGAAAGTAACACATATAAATCAAGTGGGGACACTGGAGAAACCAGATGGGTCATTTACTCAGTCGGGGAGGGACACGCTGGAGATACTAATGGTGTGTCACTTTCCTGAGGATGAGGAGATGACAGAAGAAGAAATGGTTGGAACAGAGACCAGAGCTCGAAGAGCAGACTGGAACTATGCCAACAGAATAATAAAACATAACCATGTAAAATAGGCAATCAGCACGTTTCATCCTATAAAGGCTCCGGGGCCAGATGAGATACTTCCAATACTCCTACAGGAAAGACGGGAGATACTCGTCAATGCCCTGACGGACCTTTTCAGAGCTAGTCTAGCTTTAGGGTACGTGCCGAAATCATGGTCTGAAGCTAAAGCAGTATTCATACCTAAGCCTGGAAGGGCAAATTATGCCCAAGCCAAAGCATACAGACCATTATGTTTAACTTCCTTCATGTTGAATACAATGCAGAAAATTCTGGATAAATATATCAGAAGAACGGTGCATCTGAACTCAACGTTACATGAAAATCAGTTTGCATATAGACCTAGCAGATCCACTGAAGTAGCACTCCACCCTTTGGTTTGTAAACTAGAGGAAAGCCTAGAATATAAAGAAATTCCACTGGCGGCATTTCTATATATCGAAGGAGCCTTCAGCATTATAATCTATGACTCTATGATCAAAGCATTGGAAAAGAGCAAGGTGAGTAAAACCATCGTCAATGGATGAAATCCATGTTAGACGGAAGGAAGATAAAAGCAACCCTGTTTGAAGAAATGCTGACGGTTAGGGCCACCCGAGGCTGTGCTCAGGGAAGAGTTCTTTCTCCTCTGCTATGGAACCTGCTATTGTCAATGAACAAGGTTTTTATACACAAGGATACTGGTACGCAGATGACCTAGTGATTGTGGTACGAGGTAAGGTGATGAGTGTTATCCAGGACCTCATGCAAAGATCATTTAACCTTGTGGAGAACTGGTGTCGGGAAGAACAATTATCAGTCAACCCGAACAAGATAACTCTGGTCCCTTTTACAAAAAGGAGGAAATTAGAGGAAAAGAGATCACTGAAGCTCTTTGGGCAAGATATATATATGGAAGAACAGGCACTGCACCTAGGTGTAGTGTTAGATAAAAACCTAACCTGGAATCCACATATAGAAATTAACATAACTCGGGCCAAGAACTTGCTGTATGCATGTAAAAGAGCTGTTGGGAAGACATGGGGCCTAAGACCATCAGTGGTAATGTGGATATATACAATGATCATTAGACTGTTGGTGGCCTATGCTGCAATCATTTGGTGGCAGAAAGTAAGCCAAGGAAAAGTCAGTAGTTGATTGGATAGCCTACAGAGAATGGCATGCATAGCCATAACCGGGGCTATGAGAACTACGCCAACAGAAGCCTTGAATACTTTACTAGACCTCCCATCACTGTGCAATTTCATAAAAGGATAGGCTAGAATGAGTTTATATAGATTGGCACATTCTGAGTGCTGGAATGCTCAAGACCCAATCTAGGACACTGTAAAATTAACAGAGTAAAAACAGAGGAAATTCTACACCTGCCTTCTGATCATATGATACCAAAGTACAACTTCGAAAAACCATTTAAGACCCAGATAATAAAAAAAGAAGACTGGGATATCAATAAGTGGAATACCATACTGAAAAAGAAGATATAGTTTGGTGGACTGATGGCTCAAAGACTGGGGATGGCACAGGAGGGATCAATGGGGGAAGACCTGAGAGATCAATCCAGATGAGCCATGGCTAACACATTACAATCTTTCAAGCTGAAGTGATAGCTATCACAACATGTCTTGAAGAAAATCTGAAAATGAACTATAGGAATAAGAACATTTTCATTTTTACGGACAGCCAAGCGGCCATTAAGGCACTAGAAGCAGTCTGGATAATATACAGAATAGTCTGGTATTGCCATTCGCTTCTCCTGAAGCTGTCAAAATACAACAGTGTAAAAATAATATGGGTACCAGAGCATGCAGGTATAGAAGGAAATGAAAAGGCAGATAAACTGGCCCAGAACCTGTATGTGGGATTTCCTATGGACAAGCCCGACACTACATAGGAAAATGGGTACGAAATAAATAAATGGAGAACTGGAAATTACTCCAGGATGCAGGCTTGTAAAAGAACTGATAAAAGGACCAAACAAGAAGCATACTAAAGAACTGTTGAAACTCAGCAGAGAAAATATAAGATGGGTAGTAGTACTGTTGACAGGACACTGCCATCTGAAAAAACACCTACCGGTACATAGAATTGGAGTAATAAGAGACAATATATGTAGGAAATGCAATGAAGCAGAGGAATCAGCTGAACACATACTTTTTGAATGTGAGGCGCTGGGTAGAATCAGACTCTCCATTCTAGGACTACCAGGTGAAGAGAGAGAAAAAATCTAAGAAGACCCAATAAGAACAACCTGCAGCTTTGTGAAGGGAGCAGATTTATCTAAGTGGGAATGAAGGAAAAACATGGTAGCAAAAGATCTTAGAGGTTGACACTAATTAGGAACTAATATTTAGAGGCCCCATGAAGAAAATAAGAGGAAGTAGAAGAAGAAGAAGACGTACATTTGACATAACTAATATGTATGCAAATATCCCGGTAAATAAAACAACAGATATGAGAACGAATTTAACCAGTCAAGGGCGTCTAGGGAAGTTAGAGATTGAACAATTCATGAAAATTCTAGTTCGTCACAAAAAACGACTATTTTATGTTCAACACCATTTATAGTCAAGAGAGCTTACCAATGGGAGCTCCAGCCTTGGGTACCTTAGCCAATATTTATCTAGACCATCTAGAACACCACAAAATAATTGGACATAATTGGTTTGGACTTTTGGCCATGATTCATGGACGATACCTTTGTAAAAGCAGATAAGCGTTATAACAATAGTAACAATATTCTTACAGTTTTTAAACTCATTAGATGAAAGAATAAAATTCACTCTTGAGAATGCTTTGAATTTCTTGGATGTGACCGTTAAGAGGGAACCAGATAAATTCTCTTATAAAGTATACAGAAAGGATACATTTACTCCAGTGACCATTAAAAATGATTCTTTACATCCTGGGAGTCATAATAGGGCTGCCTATTTCAGTATGGTTTATCAAGCCTTCAATTTACCTTTGCCTCATACAGAAAGAGAAAAAGAATTATGATACATACAAAAGATAGCCATTATGAATGGGTTCATTGTTAACACCATTAATAAAATTATAAGTAAAGTAAAAAAGCAAATTCAATATACACACATTTTACTTTTACAAACCCAGGGATTTTTCAAATCACAAAATTATTTAAGAAACACGACTGTCAAGTCTCATTTTTCAACTAAGGGCAGTAATGGTTATATATTTTATAACCATAATAATGTAAATCACAATAAAGAGGATTTCTTAGATTCAGGAATCTATAAACTTAAGTGGGATCAATGCTTCATCACGAACGTGGCTCAAACAGGTAGGAATTTTCAAACTAGATCTCGAACAAGTCAATGCCATCAGATACAAGAAGTATTCTGCTAAGAGTGTCCATATGGGAGATACTGGTCACCAATATACTGACATAAAAAAAGACAATACAATAAACTTTATTTTCCTCCAGATCTACATTACATGTATTGATCCATTAATGGGGAAAAATAACATGTCAACCTAACCAAGCTCAATCTTTCTAACTCCACATACTCCATCACTTCTCCATCTCCACACTTCATCTAATTCTATCCAACTCCACTACTTAACACTGCAGATTAATTCCAAGTTTCCTTACTACATACCACTTACAAGTTACTCCATTAATTCACTATACCTACTATACCAACACATACCATCATCACCATCATTCACCACACGAGGATGGTTTGAAAAGTTCTCGGAATCACCGCTAGATGTCAGTGCTAGAGCAACGAGGTTCCCGCGCAATAATCACACGTCCTTTGTGAGTGAACACGTGGCGCGTCAGTGCTCTAGCTGCAGGTGTGTGGTAGTGACGACTCTTTGTTGTTGTTCCCGCGTAGTGATTTGTGACAATGGAAAAAACTGAGATTCGAGCACTGATTAAATACTTTGTAAAGAAAGGTATGAAAGCAAAGGAAATTCATGCTGACTTTCAGAACACACTGGGGGACTCTGCTCCTTCATTTTCAACTGTTGCCAAGTGGACCAGCAAGTTTAAATTTGGTTGGCAGAGCTTGGATGATGATCCGCGTAGCGGACGGCCAAAAAGTGTTACGATCCCAGAATTTATCGCAAAAGTGCATAAAATGGTCATGGAGGATCATTGACTGAAAGTGCGGGAGATTGCTGAAGCTGTAGGGATGTCTTCTGAATGGGTATATTATATTTTAACTGAAGAATTGGGTATGAAAAAATTATAAGCAAGATGGGTGCCGCGGCTCTTGACATTGGACAATAAATGCACCAGATTGGAAATGTCCGAACAAAGTCTGGCCCGTTTTCAGTGCAACCAACAAGATTTTTTGCGCCGGTTTGTGACTACAGATGAAACTTGGGTCCACTACTATACCCCAGAGACAGAACAGCAGTCAAAGCAGTGGAAACATGCTGATTCACCACCACCAAAGAGAGCAAAGGCAGTGTGTTCGGCCGGAAAGGTCATGGCCTCAGTTTTCTGGGATGCAAAAGGCATTCTGCTGATAGATTATCTTCCTACTGGCCAAACAATTACAGGGCAATACTATGCAAACCTCCTAGACCAACTACATGAAAAGATACGCGAAACAAGGCGCGGTTTGGTAAGGATAAAGGTCATCTTTCATCAGGACACCGCCCTGCCGCACACAAGTGTTATTGCCGTGGCAAAACTTCATGAACTGGGGTACGAATTGTTGCCACATCCACCTTATTCACCTGATTTGGCACCATCAGACTTTCATCTATTCCCCAAGCTGAAAATTTTCCTCGGTGGATGGAGATTTTCTACAAGGGAAGAACTGACAGCCGAATTTGAGAGGTATTTTGCAGTCCTGGAGGAATCTCATTTTCGAGATGGGATCAAGGCATTGGAACATCGCTGGACCAAATGCATTAGTCTACGGGGAGACTATGTTGAAAAATAAAAGCAGTTCCACCGAGGTAAGATACTTAACACTAGTACATTCCGAGAACTTTTCAAATCACCTACGTACAGACACCTACCTCCAACTCCAGCTCATACCAATCAAATGATATACATATTAGACCAGACAAATACAGATACCTCATATCGAACATATTCCGTTCACAATCACGTTCATCATCTCCTTGAACATAACCATCAGTCAAAATAACTCCATTTCATCACCACCTCTCCTGGCAGTCAAACGTCCTTAAATTCCAAACACATATCCATCTATTATTGCCGTACCATCTTTATAAAATAGCCACTCTTTTCTCCCCCATGCCACCAAACCTGCTTCTTAATACACACACTATATCACCTCCTCATAAATTTTTTCATTATTTCCTAGCTTACTTACTAATACTGCTTGACGTTTTGCTCCTCGTTAATATGCCTTCATCATTTTTACCTCTTATCCTATCAATCAAACATCATTGGTTTATATATACAGAATACAAGACAATTCAAATACGATTATCTAATACCGTCACTCTTTTCTCCTCCATACCACCAAATCTACCTAATAATACACTTACCATCCACCATATCATCACTACCATTCTTATCACTCACTCATCTTTATACTACATATACAAGACACCAGACCTAAGCATATACACATAAATCCACTCACCCTAATAATAAATTATACCCTCACATTTTGTCATCCACACCCAACCACCTCACCTCACCAAATATACAGTCATTCTCTTATTTTATAATCACAAGACCTTCCAATTCTCTTCCCTCTCATGCCACCACTTCTTCCTTCACACAAACTTAACACTCCCAAATCAGCTCCAATATACCTTATTTACACTCACTACATGAATCATTTCAAAAGCAAACTGTTTTACTTACTACTGCTACTTGTCCTTTTGCTTCTTGTAATTACTCCTTCATTATTTCTGCCCTTTTTACCCCATAGCTCCTTCAAACTCAAGCTTCTCCCTTTAGCCAAGGCACCTCTTACTTCTGCTTCTTCTCTCAAACCATTATTTTAATTTCATTTATGTCCACTCGTCATTTCCTGTGTCTCTTCTTTCCATCTCTCCTTCCTGAATCCTCCTCTCTTCTCTCGCACTGACCTCCATCACTAGTTCATTTATTACTTTCCTGACTTCTTCCATCCTCCTTCCATTTACTTTTCCCTCGGCTCTTTTTTACGATCGCTTCGAAGGAATCACTTCTGCACGGTGCTCCTCTCTTGATGATATGCACATCTTCCACATGCCCTCCCTCATCAGCACTCGTTTCATCCTAATTTAAATCTTTCTCCATAGATAAAAGTTTTGCCACTCCCCATTTTTGAGACCATTTTCCATTGGACACCACCAGCACTTGGCATTTAATACAAGCTCTCAACCCTTGCAGTCTTGCCCTAATCATATGTTTATTCAAGATTTTGAAATTTCTATTCCCATCTCTACCCGAATCTCTCTTAATCCACATTTTTTCTTCCCATAGGTTTCCAGCATTTCTGAGTACTATATCTGCCATCAGTGAGACCTTTATAGGTCTGCACCCTCTCAGCCTTCCTATCCGCTTCACGTCATCTGTATTGACCTCACTGATGTTGATTTTCATTTTTTGTTATATTACATCTACCGCCTTGTATAATATGTCCACTTTAGACTCATTCTTCTCTTCTTATACTCAATAAATAAAAATGGCTTTCTTCATGCTTTGATGTCTGTGGGCTTCAACTTCTTTCTTCAAATTCTCCACCTCCTCCTCCATGTTTTTTATTTTCTCCTTTAGAAGAACTACCTCTCTCTCACTACTTTCCATTTTGCCTTTGACTTCATTAGTGCTTTTCTGAATCCACTGTCTCGTCTTTGCATGCTCCTTGCCTTGTTGTTGTATCATCCGTTTTAACTGCTCAAATGGACAGAGTTCTTCTATAACCTCCATAACCACTTTCTTTATTATGTCCTCCCAATTCATGTTGCCACTGCCCTGTGGGCCTGGGTTTACTTCCAAACCCCCATTAACCAGTAGGACAGTGACCACCGCTGCCACCAACAGCATCTCGCCTTTCAGTCTTCTCCCTAAGCTAACTTCATTATTTTTGGCTGTAGCATTCTTCTTACTTCCCTGCCATCTACCAATTTTGGCCCTATATTGTTCAACGCTAATCATCTTCCATGTAGCACTCAACTCGTCCTGTCCGCACCTCACTACTACTCCACACTTCGCATTACACGTCCGTACACCTCACTCGCCTTGGTTAGACTGTGACATAAATAAAGACTTGAACATTTTAAAAAAAGTGAGCAAAGGTAACCTGATGAGCAATTACAATAATATTTGTATAAGTTTGGACCAGAGTATTAATGCAAACAAAATTTTAAATGGACGTTCAAGAGAACAAAAATCCGCTATATGAACAGATACCATAAAATCATCATGAAAAAATAATAATTTGAAGTCACCTCCTCTAATACAAACTTCCCGCCCTCTCGTTCCAACTATAGGCCGAGCTATTTCCGCTTCCCCCACTAATAGCACTGTTCCCGCCCCTAACCCCCTAGCCAAGTTCCGCTGGGTGAAAGAAAACACAACTATAACACGTGCAGTAGCGTGGCGAGAAGCAAGTCAGAGCGAGGCTCAGTCATAAACCAGCTATAGGGAGTTGCACAAAATTTGATGGTAAGCTTTTACATCACGCATTCCTGACAGAACTCCTTTTCTTAGATATCCAAGGAATTTAACATACATACATACATACATTATCATTATAGACTGTTATCCTTTCAGTGTTCAGTCTGCAAGCCTCCGTGAATTTACTAAACGTCGCCACAATCCTCGATTTGCAACTAGTGTTGTAGCCTCATTTAGTTCTATACCTCTTATCTTTAAATCGTTAGAAACCGAGTCTAACCATCGTCGTATTGGTCTACCTCTACTTCTCTTACCACTTCTCTTACCCTCCATAGTAGAGTCCATTATTCTCTTAGGTAACCTATCCTCCTCCTCTGATTTGAGATTTCAGATAACAGCAAATTCTTTAAAATATTCAATCTAAATACACTCACAACTGAAACCATTTCGGCAACGCAAAAAAGTCCCCCTCCACATAACACGCCAAAGCTTAACGCCCCGCCTGCAGGATCGTCCTCTACCCCCACCTCGACAACAAATAAGAATTCCCCACCACGTAGCACGTCAATAGCAAATGCCCCGCCCAACATCTCTTCCCCTCAACCCCCTACCCGCCCTTCACAACAGCTCTTTCATACGTACAACACAAGGAGTAGAGCCACAACAGACAATAGTCACAGTAACGCAATAAGGCCCACAAGATTCTGTAGCAGCAGACAAAGGGGTAAGTGATAATGCAACATCAACACTCACATTATAAGCACAACACACACACACAATATTACTTAAGTTCATTTCCATTTGTTCCAGATGCTTCTTCCATTCCATAAATCGAAAGAAACATAATCAGATACCAGTACTCAAAAATTTGGATTGAAGCCCCCTTTTAACCATAACTTACATCAAAACAATCAACTTCCAACGGAGAGTCTGGTCGCTACAAACAAGAATTAAATATGTCAATACTTCCTCTGATCAAATTGCCAAACTGCAGCAGCAAGCCTCATCAAATCTAGAAGCCATTTTCCAACGAACTCAAGACTTCAATTTTAGATTATCATCATGACTAATCATGCATAATGCAAAACTACAGTCTTTTTAAATAACATTATTTAGAGAGCACAATTCTTAACTATAAATTGCAATACTGAAATGTTACTGTATTCTAGAAACCAACGCACATCAGAAACTATGGCTCCTATATATTAACATCCAATATTTATATTTACATTTATGACTCAAATTTTAATGCCAAATTATAGTTGAATCCATTTTATTTTAACATTGCAAACAATTTTTAGCCAAATTAAAAACTGTGTTTTGGACGTCAATGTGTTTTAGAATTAAGAGTTAATCCATTTTAACATTGCAGATCATATTGTCATAATTTTTAATGTGTATATTATTCTTGTTTTAAATATTGTTATCACTGAAATTAGATTTACATTCAATGTAATGAAATTTGTAACAACAAACCAAAAATGACAAACCTTGAGGCAATTGTATAGGCTGATGATGCTTGTGAATAAAAGCAAAACATGTCCCGGTAAATTAGTGTTGTAACATTACAACTTAGCAACACAAACTGTAATTCGTATTGAAAAGGTGGATCAAAATAACCAACAAATTGTTAGTATATCATAGCATAGTTCAATACGGGTCTAATAATGAGATTAGTTACATGTAATAAAACTCGTACATTCCTAACAGATTTCCTGAATTCGAAGTCGGTTAAGATATAGTCTATTATGGATCTGGTACCCCTAGCCTCCCATGTGTAGCGGTGAATAACCTTATGCTTGAAGAATGTATTCGTAACAGCTAAACCCATACAAGCACAGAAGTCCAGCAAACGCTTCCCATTCCCATTAGCTTCCATATCTTCCCCACATTTACCAATCACCCTTTTGTATCCTTCAGTTCTATTCCCAACCCTCGCATTGAAATCGCCCATTAGCACTATTCTATCCTTGCTGTTGACCCTGACCACGATGTCACTCAATGCTTCATAAAACTTGTCAACTTCATCTTCATCTGCACCCTCACATGGTGAATACACGGAGACAATTCTAGTCCTAATTCCTCCAACTGACAAATCTACCCACATCATTCGCTCATTTACGTGCCTAACAGAAATTATGTTGCGTGCAATGGTATTCCTGATAAAGAGCCCTACCCCAGACTCTGCCCTTCCCTTTCTAACACCCGTCAAGTACATTTTATAATCTCTTATCTCTTCCTCGTTATCTCCTCTTACCCGAATATCACTTACTCCGAGCACATCCAGATGCATCCTCTTTGCTGACTCAGCCAGTTCTACTTTCTTTTTTCCATAAGCCCCATTGATATTGATAGTTCCCCATCGAATTCCATTTCGTTCGCCAAGTTGTTTCCTAGGAGTCCCTCGCCTGTCAAATGGGAGTGGGACTCCGTTACTCCCATAGGTCCGAGGCTTGCTTAAAATGTTCTGGGCTCAGTAAATTCATGAAGCAGGATGCTACCCTACTTGCACATAGTCCAAGTGAGGATCTCTCCTCTAACAGGTTATGGACCACCGGTGAATTGTATAGTCCTAGCCACTTGAGCACAAAGAGGGCCACGACACAGAATATGTCCGAGATGCCCACTCCCATTCCATAGAAACTGGTATCCCGACTCTCAGGACTACTTATTAGGCCACTCAGCCGTTGCCCATGGTTCACGAACTAGGACGTGACTACAGTAACCCATAAACATGAACCATTAATTTTTATATCTCTTTCTTTCCAGACCTTGTTTTTTTACAAAGGAATATTTATAAGATTTAAGCCATGAATATGGTGGTCATGCATCACTGATCTTTGCCTTATGACAGGCTATCTCATAAGGCTTCAGATTTCTTCTACCAGAATAGCTCAATTTTGAAAGAAAATTCCATACAAGTTAAAGCTTTTAAATGTTCTGATGTGGATTTAGTACCAATCCTATTACTGAGGCCTGAATTTCAATTCTTCCCAGTCAACACACTGAAACTACCAGATTCCAACAATGCTTGCAACATTTTCAAGTAAGCCTGTTCACATTTAACATTGAAGAAAGATTATTCACAAGAAGTATTAAACTACCTTTTTAAATAATGTATATATTTTGTCTTCAATGGTTTCTCAACAGTTCATAAAGGAACTTCTGTTTTAAATTACAGACAGCAACAATGGACATTGTATTCTGTACAAAACGTTATGGCTGGCATGTCATATTTCTGGTTTTATTTCAATTTTTACATTGAAGATAACAAAAGTTTTTGCAAGAAAAGAGGACATTTTTTTCGTAAATAATGTATATATATATATATATCCTTTGTGTATCTCAAATAGTCCTTAAAAAGGCTTTGGGTTCTTCCATTTTTTTCTTTTCTGAACAGTGAGTTTTGTAATCTACCACATGATTTTATAAATATTTTCTCTTGTAAAGTGATAACCGTCAATATGGAATGAGATTCATAACTTGCAATTAAATAGTTTTTCGCTTGTAAAGTGATGTGTATTAATTGGGTGGACCAAAACCTAACATTGTTTCTTAGCTCTGACAATACCAATCACTAAATATAAAATACCACAGAAATTAAATTTTTTCTAATATCCTCCCCACCTTACAATTTAGGTTTACACTAATAAAATTGCAACACAATGAAAAGAAAAATATACATTCTCTTCTTCTTCTTCTTCTTCCTAGCATTTTCCTACCAGTGCAGGGTCCGCTGTTCCAATCTTGGCTCGCCATTTTGCACGGTCTTGGGCGTCATGTGGTCTTAAGTTCAAAGTCTTCATATCACCATTTACTGTGTCATGTCAGCACTGCTTTGGATGTCCACGTGGTCGTCGCCCATTAATTTCAAAGGTGTAGGTGAAATTGGCAACTGTTCCAGGTGCAGCACGCAGGATGTGACCGTACCATTGGAGACATTTTTCCTGTGCCTTCTCAGTGATGGGTGCAATGCCCATTTGCTGGAGGACTATGTCGTTTTTGACATGATGCAGGAGTGTGATGCCCATCGACCAACGTAGCATATGCATTTCCATGTTGTGTAATTGGCGCTCTGTAGCTTTGTCAGCTGGTCAACATTCAACACTGTACTATCATGCAGTATATTTTGGACTTCAGATGTAGTGGCCTTCTTCTGTCGCAGAGTACACCTGTGACTTCCCTCCACCTCATCCGTGCTGCCTTTATTCTACTTTTTACTTCATCATGTATCCCACCATCAGTCTGTAGGTGAGATCCTAGATACTTGAAGCTTACAATCTTCATTAAGGTCTTTCCATCAACTTGAATTGAGCCGTTGCTTGGGATGGTTTCCAGGTATTCCGACTTCTTTTTTATTCAGTCTAAGACCGTATTGTGAAAGACGGCTGTTCCAATCTTCAATTTGATGCTGCAATCTTCTTCTGGTGGTACAGCAAGTGCGACATCATCTGCATATAAGAGAGTCCAAGGGACACGCCTCTGCAGGTCCTGTGTGATTGTGTCCATAATAATGACAAAGAGCAACAGGGACAGTGCGGAGCCGACACCGACTTCTACTGGGAAGCACTCCGAGATGCTGACAGTGCAACATACACAATTACTTTCTGGAATAGGAACATGTGAGAACTCACTGTTGGAAATCTCTTCAAAGTGTTGTTGCCAACATTTGAGGATATCCTGTTAGTCCTGTAATCACTGGCGATCTTTGCCTTTTATGCATACATAGTGCTCAATATACTGTGCTGACTTTGTTCTATTTTATTTAAAGTTAAAAACTTCATGATTGTTCCGTATTGAATAGAGAAAATAAGATGCACAATATTATAGGGAAGGATCCACCTTTCAATACTCCGTAGTAAACAGGTTGTAACTACTTTTTACTACGGAGTATTGAAAGGTGGATCCTTCCCTATAATATTGTGCATCTTATGGTTCTATTTTAGTCGCCCTTGGAATCTTTTGTGAAACCCAGTTTCTATATGTCTTTTCTTTTCATGCACATTTTCTTGGATTGAACCATCCATAACCACGTTTGCTTGTCAATATGGTGGGAACTAGGTTTCATTGTACCCAAAGTTGCTGTGACAGTTGAAGTGACAGGTTTGCAGAATGTTTTCCATGTGTTGTCAATTGCATTCAGGTCGATGGGAGGAAAATTTACACTGTCTGCTAGGGTCTCCTTTTGATCTTTAAGCTTCCACCACTTGATCTTTTTGGGAGCATGTGTACACATCACATCTTCACATCCGATACTAGTCGGAGATCATGGCATCAACCAAGGATAAAGTCAATTTGGGTGCTATAGTCACCACTGGTGTAGCTGATGAGGTAGGTGATGCACTTTTTGAAGAATGTATTTCCAATAACCAATAACCAAGTTGAGTTCCATTGTCATTACATGTGATAAAACTCATTTTTGGGTCCGTTTTGAAAGTATTTGTATTCAATAACACTAGAATGTTTATATTGTTCTCCCACCTATTCAATACAATACAATCTTAAAAGTTAGGACTTTGTCCTTATCAAAATATTAGCATAAAATTAATACATTAGATGGTACATGTTTCGCCTATCATTCGTAGGCATCATCAGCCATATTTTACCTTATGAATAGATCAGGTACCTGATTGGGAATGACTTATGAATACTGTTAAAAACTATATCTTGTAAAATGGATTGGAGATCGTTAAACAACTAATACAAAATAAAATGTGGTATACTATTACTTAACAATATTGTGTTAATATTTCAGTCTAAAAGGATGAAGTCATTTGAAGATCACAACACTGATATTAAAAGATATTATAGTAAAGATAAAAATCAGAAAGCACATTCCATTTGATTGTCAAAGTGCGTGTTGTTAAAAACTTAAAGAAAGTTGAGTATTGGTAGTGGTCGTTGGTTCTTGAAGTTTCTATTTCTATGCTTATAAATTTTGAAGAATTTACATATGGCCTGGTTCTTTTTAAGATGATAATATTAGTTGAAATGCTGGTGCTGTAGGCTATATTGAAGTTTGGAGAACAATATAAACATTCTAGTGTTATTGAATACAAATACTTTCAATACGGACCCAAAAATGAGTTTTATCACATGTAATATCAAAGCCAACCAGGCAAACGTTAAAGTGAATAAGTATTTGAACCTTAGAATAAAGATCGGTAAAATCTCAAAAGACATAACATTTCTCAAGAACTGCCTGAAACTAGGACTAATACCTAAGTTCCTTAAACCACTACAAAGGAAAAACATTCCATACCAAAAGTCAAACGGCACTCAAAATAAAGTAAACAACACATGGCTGAGAAATGAAATTAAACAAATACAAGAAAAAAAATCATTCCTAAATTTGCAATTATACCGGACACATTTGACCATCTCACACCGTTCATCTCAACTTGAATGGAGTTCTTTTCTTAGGTACACTGACTATAAACTGACTACTATATTAGATGGAAAACAAAAGACACTAAACCACAAGCTAACTTGTTTACAAAAAGCCGAACCCAAAGGCCTCCATCAGAACAGGAACACTAAGCTTTCTACCCCTTCGTTGATGAACATTCCCACTACAATTAACTTATCTGACACAGTTTTCTCAGATAGTGAAATGGATCCCCTCAATAAAGGCATAAAATACAAATGGCCTAATCCACAAAAGATCGAAGATGTAATCACCACCATCGCTGAGACTGAATCTAATATTAACAAACAGATTCCCTTAGAGAAACAAAATGATGTAAAATACGAAATAAAAAAGAAAATACCTACACTTGTAAATGATATATTAACTAACAATAATTCTAACTTTTCAAAACAAAACCTAAAACTAAAAACTAAAATTAACAACAATAATGTCATAGTAACTAAGGCTGATAAGAGCAACACAACAGTATTAATGAATAAACAAGACTACATTAAAAAAAACAGAAGATTTTTTCTCCGATAAAACCTGCACAATAATCAATAAAGATCCCATAGTAAAAAAAACAACGCAATCTAAAAACACTCCTTAAAAATTCAATATTCCTACTTAATGAACAAGACTATCAAAAAATGATCACTATGAATCCGAAACTACCTACAGCAAGATCATTACCTAAAATACACAAGAAGAATACCCCCATCAGACCAATAATCAATAGCAGAAAGAGTCCCACTTATAAAACTTCTCAATTCCTCCACATGTTCTTAAAAAAACATTTTATATTTCACAATGCAAATCCCATCAAAAATTCTATCGAACTTTGCGAAACTTTAAACAAATTCAATTTACAACCAAATCACATTTTATGTTCGTTTGACATCACGAATATGCATTCAAATATACCCGTCAATGAAACTATCACCATAATAAAAAACAACCTTTCCAATCATAGCACATTAAGTAAAATTGAAATAGATGAATTCATAAAGTTACTAAGTTTTGTTTTACACAATAATTACTTTACTTTTAACAACAAAATATATAAACAAGAAGGCTTAGCTATGGGAGACCCAATCTCCGGTATTTTAGCAGACACCTACATGGATAATCTAGAATACAACAAAATAGTAAAAAACATCAACGGACTCAGTTTATGGCTCCGTTTTGTCAACGATACATTGGCAATCATCGATAAACAACTTAACAATAGTGATAACATCCTAACGTTCCTAAACAATTTAGACGATAATATAAAGTTCACAAAGGAAAATGAAAACAATAGTTCAATCAATTTTCTAGACATCAAAATCACGCGAGTTGTAGACAAATTTGATTTCCAAATTTACCGCAAGCCTTCATTTACTCCAACAACTATAAAAAACAAATCTTTGCACCCAAATTCCCATAAAAAGCCACTTATTACAGTTTAGTATACAGGGCATTAAAAATCCCTCTTTCACCGAATAATCTAAAAAATGAATTAGATTTCATAAAAGAAACCGCCAGATTCAACGGGTTCAATCCAGATATGATCAACAAAATCATCAATAAAATTAGACTAAAATTAACCACAAACCTTTCTCCAATTAAACCCAACAAACCAAAATTCGCGAAGTTCACATTTACCAACCCAAAAATCCATCAAATTACCAATCCTTTAAAAAAACACGACGTAAAAATTGCTTACACAACGCAGAATACAAATAAAAATTTATTTTTTAATCATAAATCAGTCAATTCAACTAATAACAAATATTCAAGCTCAGGTAGGCACAGGTACAGGTACAGCACCACAGCAAGTAGTGGAGACTTTGCATGTGCTGTGAGGAAGGGTAGCAGGTATATATTTTTTTTGCCAAGGTCATGGACACTGAGGTATGATTCAGCAAGTAATTTTTCTTATGATATGCAGAACATTATAATGCCCAAAAACATAATAAGTTCTCTGTAAGGAGTAACCACATGAAGGAAACAGGTCACAAATTTACTACAATAGATCAGGACCTACAAATCTTAAAAAGAATTGAAAAAGGTAAACTCATGACAGAATATGAAAACTTATACATCTTCCTAGGTCAACAATTCAACAAAGACAAAAACTTAAATGACGTAATAGATAACAAAAGTCCTCTTTATGAACAGATTCCAATTCTATTAAAAAACCCATTCCTTCTGAATAGTAATGTTTATAAAATATTTAGCACCAAATCAGTAAACACTCTCACCAATCCAACACACACAACACCCCCCACCCCTTCCCCCGCTGCCGACAACTCCTCCTCACGCACAGCGAATAGGCCCTTAGCCACACCTTCTCAAGCCCAACCCCCTCCACCAAGACTCCACAAATACAACACACGAAGTAAAAGCTCGGCGACTGCCAGTTGCTCTAAAGCCATCAACGTAAGTTAACATCTCAGCGGTCAAAGGGGTAAATGTCAACACTTTCCTTTTAACTTCCACTATTCAACCCCTTAATTCCAATTATGGTCTTTCTTCTTCTTCTTCTTCTTCTTCTGAATTTGGCCAACTGTGGACCGCATAAAACTTAAGGCTTGTTGGCCTTTCTTCTCTTCTCTTCCCAGAACCTTTTCATTCTCTCGCTTCGTATTTTCCTCTCCTCCTCAGAGATTATCCGGTTGGGCTTCTTTTTAGGTGGTTTGTCCTCAAAAAATTTTTCATTACAGAGTTTCATCACACACTTGGCTACCCACCAACTGACAACAACGTTCCCTTTTGATTAGTACGCTCACCTCAACAAATTCAACAATAATAGCTACACCTATCACAAATTCTTCCCACAAATACTACTTCAAAGAAGATGGCCTAATGATGTCTACACAAACTTCAATATAGCCTACGGCACTAGCATTTCAACTAATATTATCATCTTAAAAAGAACCAGGCCGTATGTAAATTCTTCAAAATTTATAAGCATAGAAATAGAAACTTCAAGAACCAACGACCACTACCAATGCTCAACTTTCTTCAAGATTTTAACAACACGCACTTTGGCAATCAAATGGAATGTGCCCTTTTGTCTTATCAGCTAATTGTCTCCTTTATTATCTTTAATTATTAACAAAATTATTAGCGGAAATACACACGAAATGTCGCTCGTTGCGGCTAACCGATTTGTACAGCACCACAGCAAGTAGTGGAGACTTTGCATGTGCTGTGAGGAAGGGTAGCAGGTATATATTTTTTTTGCCAAGGTCATGGACACTGAGGTATGATTCACCCACTTGCCACACGCATTCGTCAGTCCGGCAGTTTAGTGTCAGTTTCTTAGTGTATAGTCAGATACTAAATGATTGTAATTGTAACAGTACAGCCACGCAGTACTTCTTTTTAATTGTAATAAAAGTCTAATATTGTTCCTTTGGTGAAACTTTTATTGTATAGTATTGAATCAAAATCTCAAGAAACTATTATTACTTCACTTAAGTTGGTAAACTATCAACCTTTACCTCTCTGTCAAAATTCACTCAGAGAGAATAAAAATACTTACCATTTTGTAGTCTTTTCTTTTTTTGATGTATATACCCTCGTCCCCATCCGCTATATCCCACAAACCCGAGTACTGTTTGTCGTGTGGGACCTTTAATTCCCAATCGCCGCTACTAACCTCACAAACTGCTATGTTAAGATGTTTACGCATGTGGCTCCACACCATCTCCATTGGGTTTAATTCACAGTGATATGGGGGCAGTCTGAGTACAGTGTGACCCACATGTTTGACTAAGTCACCTATTACATATTTCTCGAACTGAGGCCTGTGAGTCTTCGCCAATTCCAGCAATTCAATTTTAACAAGTCCTTCATAGCATGTTACGTCTTTATTTCTCAGCCATGAAATTACTTCAGCTTTCTTCCAGGATTTGTTTGGGATACATTCTAACTTCACACTGTGATAAGGAGTGTTGTCCAACAAGATAACACTACCAGGCATCAGCTTTGATAATATTCTTCCAAACCACGATTTAAATACGTCACTAGTCATTTCATTGTGATAGTCTCTGCTTTTTTAGACTCGAACACAAGATCACCACCCTCCACAAAATCATCATCACTTCCAATGTGTAACACTATCATGGATTTTTTAGCCCTGTGCTTAAAC
This sequence comes from Anabrus simplex, assembly GCF_040414725.1. Lineage (NCBI taxonomy): Eukaryota > Metazoa > Arthropoda > Insecta > Orthoptera > Tettigoniidae > Anabrus > Anabrus simplex. The sequence continues at coordinate 505,419,089 of NC_090267.1, read as the reverse complement.
CCAAAAGAAATGCCTGCTTCTTAAACTTTACGGTAGTGTCTCACCATGTCTTTGATGTTGTATGCCCTTCATTAATCCACATCTCGTCCAAATAGTATAATTTCCACCCCTGTTTTCTAAGTTCTCTTATCTAGCGTAGGCCTAAATAATGCCTATGCCACAATATAATATCATCTCGGTCCACTACGATGCATTTTCAGTTTCTACTGATGAACTCAAAACCTATTTCTTTCAGTAGCATGTGAAGGGAGGATTTTTTTTCTTAAGCTGGAAGTTCAAGATCAGAATTTACAGCCAATAACACTTTGTTAAGCCTCTGTGGCTCAGACGGCAGCACGTTGGCCTCTCACAGCTGGATACTGTGGTTCAAATCCTGGTCACTCCATGTGAGATTTGTGCTGGACAAAGCAGAGGCAGAACAGGTTTTTCTTGGGGTACTCCGGTTTTTCCTGTCATCTTTCATTCCAGCAACACTCTCCATTCTCATTTCATGACATCTATCAGTCATTAATAAATCACTTTGGGAGTGGTGACCCCATCGTACTAATAGCCTATATACGATTCATTCATTATATCCCTAACCCGGTCATTGACTGGAAAACAGGTTGTAGGTTTTCATTTTTTCCATTTTTCAACACTTTGTTAATTGTTTTTAAAAACTATATGCATGTTCCTCAGGATAGCAGATAGAACAAATTCATCACACTCCACATCCAAACAACTCTAACACCTGGTGTGGTAACACGGCTGGCAGTAGAAAATTCTTTCCACGCACTGTAAACACTCAAAACAGACACACTGGTGAACTCGTATGTTAATTTCACAATATCGTCAATTGAAATTTCGGGATATGTTTCCATAAACTTATTAGATATGTTTAAGACAGTGGTCTTTTCCCCACTTTTCAGAGGTTTCCCTCGCTTATGCTTTACAATACCAGCTATTGAAGCGTGATTGAAAAGAACTGACTCAGACTCATGCAATTGAGCATGACTTTCCTCACAGTTGACAACTTCCGATAGGAGATAAATAGAGATATCCACCAGCAGATATTGGATATTTAAGTTATTGACCATAAGCTTAGAACAATAATATAATTTTCAATAAATAAAACACTTTCTCATTCAGTACTTTAAACTTCAAACTTTCAGAAAAAAAAATCATATTTTTAAATGTAGATATGGACTATTTACTGGGATGACAAAGAAGGAAAGAAGTGTGAAGCAGTCAAAGTCATCTGGTTTTGTTTATGAGAAGTCCTCTCTGGCTGCAGCTCCAGGATAGATTCTGGCCGATTGCTCTGTACTATTGCTGAGCTCACCTGTAAGGGATAGAGTATTTGCACTGGTCTCACCCTCTCGCCTGCAACAGTTCTCAGTTTGACAACCCTGACAATGCCATCCTTACCAGGATACACCTCATAGACAACATTTAATGGCCAAGTCAATTCGATTGATGTCATCAGCTCTGATCAGCACAACGTCTCCAATGTTCACGTTGTTGAATGTTCTATATTGCTGTTGAATGAGAAGAACCCATGTATTCCTTGCGTAACCTCTGCCGAACACCATCCCGAAGTTTCTGCAGATAATGCCATCTCAATTTCATTCCTTTTCTGCCCATAGCATCCAAATCTGGTACATCAGTACTGGGTATCTCATGAAGAAAATCAGCGGGTTTCATTGGTTTCAGTTCATACAACTCATCTAATACATATGTCACACAGTACATGCTTAATACTTCATAAGTAACCAAAGTTATGCACAAATTATGTCATAGCAATTCTTTCATGATTCCAATGAGCCTTTCACATCACTCTCCCCACCATGCAGCAATGGGTCAGGTTGAATTTCCAAACTATTTTTTCCCAGTTTAATTCTTGCAAAGCGTGTTTATCCCCCATGAGTGGTGATAATAATTGTTTTAAGAGGAAGTACAACTAGGCAACCATCCTCTATATAACACTAATCAGAGAGAAAAAATGGAAGGGGTCCGACACTTCAAAAAATGAAGGTATACTCCAAAGTAAGACAAGGTCTATGAAGGGCGTGAAAATGAAAGACTCCATAAGCCTCGAGTGCTCTAATACCGTTGGGGTCAAAAAAGAACAAGAGTTGACCAAGGGAGGTCGAATAGGATAGCTGAAAGTGAGGAGCCTGGCACAAGTAAGTGGAAGCAATGCCATAACTCAGCTGAGGGCCCCATGGACGCCAACCCATGTTCCAAAGTTCAGAGCCCCTGGGGCCCCCATTAGTCACCTCTTACGACATGCAGGGGATACTGTGGGTGTTATTCTACCGCCCGCTCCCACAGGGGGATTATCCCCTGTGAAGTTTGTGTCATTGTCTGTGTAGATAACTGACACCCTGCCCTGTGAGCTATGATTCTCCGTAGGGCTTGTAGAAACACGTTCACTGACAGACACCTGACAAGCTCTATATAAACTGCTCGAAAGATAGCACAGGTGAATAATATGAGGCACGTCTTTTCTCCAGTCTTCAGATAGAATGGTTTAGCAAGATCTCTCCCTGTGACTTGAAATATTGCGATGAAGTGAACTCGCTCCTTGGAAAGTGGGGCAGGCTGCATTCTCATTGGCTTGGACCTATGCCTCTTACATATGACACAGCTCATTGTAACTCGCCTAACCAACTTTCTTCCTCCTATGATCCAGAAGTCATCTCTAAGCATTGACAATAAGGTTTGAAGTCAACATGTGCTTAGACAAGTAATGTCTTTCCATCAATATTATTTCAATGATGATATTATCTGAAGGCAGCACAATGGGGTACTTGTGGTTTTCTTCATAATCAGCATAGGCTTTGTTCGCAGCCTCAGAATTCCCCAAATGTCTTAAAAAATTTGAGTTTTCCTTTCCACCTTTTGCTCTATCTTATGTCTGTTCTCTCTTTGAACACATCTTATCAGACACATTTCTTCCTCGACTACTTCCTCTACAGATAGCTCTCCATTCCTTTTGGCATCTCAGTGTTGTTTATTGTGGATAAATCTCAGTGCCCAACCAACTATATGTAATGTTCTATGATAACTAGAAAAATAGCAGAGTCTTGATATAAACTCTTCATTATCAAATGCCGCATTTGATAAAACAGTCTTTCTCTTCTCCATATTATCCTTGTCCTCAGGAGCCACAGTGTCCAGGTTAGGCCATTGTTCAGGGTCATCCTTGAGCCAAGCGGGACCTTCCCACCACTTACTCTTTGCATTCTCCCTCTGGATAGTAGGTCAGTAGGTTTTTAAAACTCTCAAACATGCTGCCAACCCTTCAGGCTACCAAACTTGCGTATTTCCTCACAACGATTTCCCACAAATACATTCATCTTGATCCACATGACCACCACTGTAGAGTCACTCCAAAAGTATGTTTTACAGTCTTGGAGGTTTAGTGTTCCTTTTATTTGTGTACCTAACCGAGTGGCTATGACTGCAGCTAATAATTTGACGTGGGATATGGTTATTGCTCTTAAAGGTGCAATCCTAGCCTTAGCTTGCACCAACTGTAGTGAAACAATTGAGTCCTTTTCTTCCCTTAGGAATATACACGTAGCATATGACAATTTGCTGGCATCAGCAAACACATGAATGGTAAGTTCCCCACTGTCAAATTCCCACGGTACAAGTCTTCTTGGTATCATGCATTTTTCCAACAAAGGTAAGTGTTTCACCCAAGCATGGAATTTGTTCGTCACTTGCTCTGGTAATTCTTCATCCCATCCATATTTTTCCTTCCAGGCTTCTTGCATCAAGAGTTTAGGAATTAATGTTACTGGACATAGAAAACCAACTGGAACAAAAATACGCTGTACAATTAATAATAAGCTTCTCTTAGAACTTGAAAGTGTGATTAGCTTCACTGTATTGATATTCCACATAAGACCAAGTATTGGAACAATGTTCCTCTTACTCTGGTTTTTCTGGTGCTTCATCCATCCTCTCAATTAAAAATGCACTGAACTCATCATTTTAGTAGATTTTTCAATGAACTTGCTCAGCTATTCTTTGGTTTCACAGTTAGTGACACAATTGTCCACATAGAAATAATTCAACAGCTTCTCACCAATTTCCATATCTTCAACCGGAACTTTACTCAGGTGATACAATATTCTCGCTCTTAATAGGAATGGGCTGCACGTAATCCCAAACACTACTCTGCAATGTCACAAGGTGATGATCTCACCTTTGAAATAATCTTTCCACCAGAGAAATTTTATAAAATCCCAGACATTCTCATAGAGGCTTATCTGCAGGAATGCCTTTTTAATATCAGCTGTGACCCCTATGGCATGCTTCAGTGGTGTATGCTAGTATCAAGACGTGGGCTACCAGTAGAATTAGGTTACCGCTTTTTGATGGTTGGTTTAGTGAACATCAAGCCTTCACCATTTTGAGCTGCAGCCAATAGCCAACGGAGAAGCCTGTTGTTTTATTACGTGTTATAAATCTCACTTTAATAATAATAGTAGTTAGAATGATATTTCCAAGAACAATAGTTCGATAATTGAACAAGTCCCCAAGTTACTTATTAATTTTGATGTATATACCGGGCGAGTTGGCCGTGCGCGTAGAGGCGCGCGGCTGTGAGCTTGCATCCGGGAGATAGTAGGTTCGAATCCCACTATCGGCAGCCCTGAAAATGGTTTTCCGTGGTTTCCCATTTTCACACCAGGCAAATGCTGGGGCTGTACCTTAATTAAGGCCACGGCCGCTTCCTTCCAACTCCTAGGCCTTTCCTATCCCATCGTCGCCATAAGACCTATCTGTGTCGGTGCGACGTAAAGCCCCTAGCAAAAAAAAAAAAATTGATATAAATCATAATAATTACACAAGAATTTTCAATTATAAACCTTTAAATATCCCTCCAGTCTCATCAGCAGCTTCTGCCTTATCTACTCCTTATGCTACAACTTTACCGCCAACTTCTAGCGCTCTCAAGGCTATGCCTACCCCTCCCCTCCCGGCTTTCTCTCCGCCCATGCTAGCACACCCCTCCTACACACATAGTAGCGGGCAGACTATTACTAGACCTCCTCGAGCGGCTAATGTGACTAGTCGCCTCTCTTCCAACATAAGGGGTAAGCAGTCTTAGACTCTCACTTCATTAGATACTTTAATTTTTCCAGACCTGGCATATATCTTTTCTCTTTTATATTTTCAGACTTAAATACATGCTCATTGCATTTTATTCTCTATATAGGACTTTGTTGAACTCCCAGTAGAAACTCGAGCACACCTATTTTGGCTTTAACTTATTATTAAAGGAAATTTGGATACTTGCCTCTACACACATATGAAGTTTCAGGCGTGATTCTGTGATGTGAACTATTCCACTAGTCAACTAACTGTTAACCCGTGAGTGGTCGCTAGCCGAAATGTAACATGAGTGGTCGCGGGTGAGACTTTCTCTCACATTAAAATAAATATGACATTTTTCACAGCGTAAGGCTGAAATTTACTACTGAAATGAAACGCAAGTTCTACCTTATATGTTTTAGATAAAAATGAAATGATCAGCTGTTTATTAAAGACACAAATTACTACTTAAAATAACATATGCAATGTACATAAAAATAACTTCCATCCTGAAGTTGTAAAAAAATCTCACACATGCAATATATCTAGTAATATTTATGTACAAAGCAAGGTTTCTGAGCACAGTAACATTTTCAAAAACAAGAAGTGTTCATAATACAGGGTCTCGCTGCATAATGACATCTGTGGTTTTACTCTTGAGCACTTTCCATGCAGTCAGGACAGGATTCCTGTCACCATGCATTAATTTCTGAAAATAACAATATTGGAAATTGGACTTAAATTCAATCACATTTCAGTATGTAATATTTGTAATATTGAAAATATAACACTATATGACAGTCGCAATACAAAAACAAGAATGAAGTACATTAGGTCTTCTCTCAACCTGTGAGTTACCTGGATTTTTTAACCACTAATTCAACTAGCATTCTTCCTCGACTCAAAATTTTTGAAGACACATTTATCAGTAACTGCAAATGGAGAATGTTCCGCAAACGACCTAAGTCAAATACTAATGCATACAACAGGAGTAAGTTTCCCTCTCCACTTCAACATAACACCAACGTCATTAGTCATGCGATGAGAGAAACTCTCATGCAGCGCGCACGGACATATAGAAACCTTTGTTCTGACTAGGGGAAGGGGTTCTTACCCTTCAAATGTGAATCGCTCTGCTCATGACAGTTATAAACTCAGCTAGAAGAGGGAACAGTCACCTCCCTTTCATCACTGTGAAGTAATATCACAATAAAAAATAATGTGAGAGAAAATCTCATACAGCGACCACTCGCGGGTTAAGTGATTTTTTGTACCTGACACTCATTTTCTATGCAATAGAAGAGATTTAACTTGTGACTATTTTTATTTTACCTTATAATTCATTCAACAAAAAATAAAAATGATTTTTAGAAGTATTGTAAAACAGTTTTTTAGTGATTGACTTATAGCGATCTGAAATCTAATATGATTATTTACTTTATTATCAGCTTATGTAATTTGATATATTTTAACCTCTGTCAATATGAATGTAGTGTTATTATCTTAATTATGTGAAATGGTTAGAAGCTACACACTAATTATATGGTTATTGATTGTCACTAATGAGAACATTAGTTCTTAGAGAACTATTATACTTTAAGTCACTAGGTTCAGGGCCCTGACCAAACTTTAGGTTAAGTTTATTATGGCTGAAGATGCTTACGACAGTTGAGTGAAACATGTCCCAACTTATAACACCAGCTGTAATGATTGTATCCTAAATATAAGGATTGATAAGTGAATCTTTCGAAGGAGATCACAGAGTTGCGATAACTAAGTTAAAGATGGGAAAGATACAAAAGATGACTGAGATTAGGCAGAGAAAGCTAAGGGTGTGGAAATTGCAGTAGAAGGAAATAAATTATGAGTTCCAGACACATATTAAAACAAGTACACCTAAGGAAAACATCGGAAGGGTCGAAGATGGAAGATAAGGAAAACTAGGCGTCCATGGCAGAGACTGAATGGGCCATTAAAAGAATGAAATGAGGCAATGCAGCTGGAATTGATGAAGTCACTATAGAAATGATAATAGCAGCAGGAGCAGTTGGTATACAGTGGTTGTATAGACTCGTCAGAGTGATATGGAGAAAAGGCTGTTCCAAAAGAGTGGACGAAAGGGGTCATTATATCAATTTTCAAGAAAGGAGACAGGAAGCAATGTGAAAATTACAGAGGAGTGGCACTGATACCTCATACAGCTAAGATCCTTGAATGAATCTTGGATAGATGAATAAGAGACAGAGTAGAGGGAAAATTGGCAGAACACCAGTATGGATTCAGAAGAGGCAGGTAAGGTGGAGGGCTTTGGTAAAGATCGGGCCAGCTAGGAAGACATCCGGTGAGGGGAAGTGTGCGAGTGAGAAAGCAGAGCCATGGGAGCGAGAACGCTGACTTCCCCTTCTCGCTCAGTGTTGTGGCGACATACAGCTGACCCGAAATATTTGTTGTAACTGACAATTAACACTCCGCAGATTTTCAGTTAGTGGAATTCCCTTCCAGCTGTAAATTACAGACATACCTAGCTGAAATGAATGTATTTAGAAGTGTTACAGATGACAGATAGATTTAAGGAGTTAGAACATAATTTAACCCCTTATTATAGTAGCTGTCAAAATCGTTTTCGTATATCAATTTGCGTAGTCCATATTTTAAATTACAATTTGATATAAAATTAACTTTCGATGCTGAAGATGTGCAGCATAGAATATGGTTTGCTGTAACACCAGGCTTCATAACCTGAGCCATGTCATGTAAAATAACTCGATAATAATAATAATAATAATAATAATAAGAAGAAGAAGAAGAAGATAATATACATCAAGAATGAAACACACTACAAGAAAATTGGAAAACTCTCAGATACAATGCGAAGAAAGATATTTTTTTATGGTCATCTTCTCCTCAGAATGAACTCTAATAGATTAACCGAACAAATCTTTGACTTCTTCCGTAACCCAAAACAACACTGAACTGGTTTAAAGAAACTGAAAAAGACCTGGTAGAATTTAAAAATACAGAAAATTCACTATTCGGTCGAACAGCTAAAGTAATAACTAAAGAAGAAAATATAAGGTTCCAAAACAAATCTACATTTAAAGCCAAACTTATTATCTCGGAAGACGAGCGGAAACGAAGATCAGAAAGAATGAAGAAATATCAGGCACTAACAAAAGAAAAACACACAGGAAAAGAATTGATTCAACGCACCCCAAAGAGGGTGAAACGAAATAATAATAATAATAATAATAATAATAATAATAATAATAATAATAATAATAATAATAATAATAATAATAATAATAATAATAATAATAATAATAATAATTTTTTTACGAGGGATTGTGGAAAATCTTCAAAAGACACTTGTGAAGGGTCCGCACTCCACAAGTGTGTGGGATTCTTACCCACTAAAAACCACACACCCTTTTTCCACGATGTGTATCATCACCCCGGAACCGCTCTCACATTACTTCAGGGTGATATCATGCTTTGTCTTTTAGACGTCTTCTTTATTCATTTCTCCTTTACGAACGTTCATATGCTTCCAAATTCTTCTTCTTCTGATGAAGGACGTTCTCCACGTACACTGCCACGCGATCCCAGGATTCCTGGTTTTGCAGCATCACCGAAATAATATTATCTGTTGTCAATTCTCCTAGTTCAGTTTCGACACATCTTCTCTGAATTGTCCAATGGCCGCATACAAAAAAGGTGTGAAATACATCGTCAATATCATCACAGTATATGCATGCTGCGTCACTCGCTCTGCCCACTTTATGCAGGAATTTCCGGAAATATCCATGGCCTGTTAGAAGCTGCGTGAGGTAGTAATTTACTTCACCATGGGCCCTTTCAACCCAGATATCCAAGCATGGTATCAGTCGCTTGGTCCATTTGCCTCGAGGGTCACTTTCCCATCTGAGTTGCCATCGCCTCATCCATTGACTGAAGGCATGCTTCTTTGCACATTTCTTTCCCAGCTCTCCTTGGGTACGCCAGATTTCATGTCGCTCCAATGCAAGTAGGTCTACTGGGGCTATTGCTGCCATCGTGAGGATTGCAGGTCCGTAAACCGTGCGGTATGCACATGCAATACGTAAAGCCGCTCTCCGTTGTACAGCAGCTATCCTTCTCCCATACCAAGCAAATCTCAAAGATTCAGCCCAGATTTCAGAGCCATATAGGAGCACTGACTGAACCGTCGACATGAGAAGACGTTGTTTACTGGATTTCGGACCTTTAATATTTCCCATTAGTCTGCTAAGTGCAGTCATGTATTTTACTGCCTTGTCTGTCGCTCTCTGAATATGATTCCAGAATGTGAGCTTAGAGTCAAGTGTCACTCCTAGATATTTTGTGCTCACAGATGTTTCAATCACTAACTCTCCAACAGTCATTGGTACAAGAGTTTCGATCCTTTTCCTCGTCAGAAGAACTATCTCCGTTTTGTGTTCGGCTAATGTTAGACTGTGGCTCATCATCCATTCTTTTATGCGCCGCATCACCTGGTTCAGTTTGATTTGAGCTATTTCAACATTATGAGCTACTATCAAGGCGGCCACATCATCAGCATAGCCCACAAGCTTTGTGTCCTCTGGCATCTCCAAACGTAACAAACCATCATACATTATATCGATCCCTGCGCTGCACCAGCCGTCAGGCGTTTTGCCTTTTCTCCATCTTCCGTATCATACAACAGAGTGCGATCTTTGAAGTAATCTCTCATTATGCGCATAAGATATTGTGGTAGCTTGAAAGTTTCCTCAAGAGGTGGTGGTGGTGATTATTGTTTTAAGAGGAAGTACAACTAGGCAACCATCCTCTATATAACACTAATCAGAGAGAAAAATGGAAGGGGTCCGACACTTCGAAAAATGAAGGTATCGGCCAAAGGAAGACAAGGGCCACGAAGGGCGTGAAAATTAAAGACTCCCTAGCCCTCGCAAACCTAATAGCGTCGGGGTCGGAAAAGAACAAGAGTTGACCAAGAGAGGTCGGATAGGACAGATGAAAGTGAGGAGCCTGGCACAAGTAAGTGGAAGCAATGCCATGACTCAGCTAAGGGCCCCGTGGTCGCCAACCCACGCTCCAAAGTTCAGAGCCCCTGGGGCGTTTCCTCAAGAGCTACCAACATGTCGCTCCATCTTGCCGAATTGAAGGCATTCTTCATATCCAGGGTCACAAGAAGTGTCAATTTACGGGAATGATGGTTGCCCATTTGTGCCCTTTCTGTTGTATTCACCACCTCCCACACTGCATCTAGCGTCGAGTGTCCTCTCCGAAATCCATGTTGGCGAACAGATAGATCCTCTGCTAGTTGAACTGCTGAGAGGATTCTGGGCTGCAGAAGTTCCTCCAGGCCTTTTCCAGCTGTGTCCAGCATACATAAAGGTCTATAACCACCAAGTTTTCCTTTGCTGATCAGAACTAAACGAGCCATTTTCCATCGGGGACTAAAAACACCCGTTTGCAGGCAATGATTGTACATATTCAGCAACAGTTCTGGACATAGTTCTGCTATTATCTTTAGCACTTCTGTAGGTATACCATCTGGTCCTGGAGTTAAATTGTTTCTAAGAAAGCTAATAGCTCTATTCAGCTCTTCTACAGTGAAGAGGGGTATATCATCCAGTTCTTTTTCGTCATCACAGTCAATCCTCTCTAGATGGTCTGGGAATAGTGTATCCACAATTTGTTTAATTGTTTGCGGATCCGCACTTGAGGTTGAAAATTTTTTCTGATTGCATTACGGAGTTCCTTCTTCGCTGACTTGTACTCCGCTGTGACTGAGGTATTCTCTTGACTGCCTCTCATCCTCTGAGCCCTGCGTCAAAGTCGCAGACAATTCTTTCTCAGTTCAGCAATCTCTTCGGTCCACCAGTACGCTGGGCGCTTGCTATTTCGCGGTGTCCTTCAGGGCATTGAGGCGTTGCATGCTTGATGGATTAGCTGCATAGTGAGTTCAACACATACACCAGCTGCTTCTTTCCCTCTATGAGCAGAACATTTTTCAGTTATGTTCTCCATTCCATTCCGTATTACATCAATGAATGTTTCCTTGTCGATACCGGCTACGTTCCACCGTGCTGGCCTGCGCAAGATGTTTCTTTCTTGAGGAGATTCTTGGAGCAGTCGAAAGATGATAAATTGGTGATCGCTCCCCGTGTAGTTCTCAATCACTTGCCATTCAGAAATCTTAGGCGTAATATCCTCTGATGAAAAGGTTACATGCGGTATTGTTTCCTGGCATCCTGGCCGTCGAAATGTTGGCACATTTCCAATGTTGTTGACCAAAAAACCCGTTCTGGCTGCCATCTCCATTATACAATGTCCCCTGGAGTCCTTGTGGCATGCCCCATTCCAACGCTTGAGCATTTACGTCACCAGCGACCACTAGTTTTTTTTCCATTCTGCGTATTACATCCTTAAGACCATCAAGTTTCATCTGAAAGTTGAAAACAGATTCATTTGGCATAAAATAACAGCTTACAATAGTGATTCCCCCAGTCTGTACCCAAACAAAACCGTCATCGCATCCATGCTGTGTTACTGGGACTTTTCCTAGATCTGGTATCCAAATTGCAGCTGTTCCAAGGTTATCCACAAACCACCCTGGATGGTCCCTCTCTTGATATGGTTCGCTAATAATAACGATGTCTACTTCCATCTCGTAAATCAGCTGTATCATAAGATCGTTAGCTGTTTGACTCCTGTGCATGTTTGCTTGAAGTATTCACATTACTTACTGTGATTTTAATAATAATAATAATAATAATAATAATAATAATAATAATAATAATAATAATAATAATAATAATAATAATAATAATAATAATAATAATAATAATAATAATAATAATAATAATAATAATAACAATAATAATAATAAGGCGAGAAAGCAGTGTTAGACTATATCATCGTTTGTCCCTAGCTCCTTAATGTCAATATTTTGTTGCTCTCTTGTGAGATAAGAAATGTGACTTAATGATATGACATATAATTATATAATTGTTCTCAGGTACAAAAAAAATTCATAAAAAGAAACACAATAAAGGGTCTATATATGCTGAGCCAAAGGCAACAACGTATGTATACAAAGATAACTTGAATTGCACTTGAAATAATAAATAATAAAATAATGACACTATATTCACAAAATTAGCACATACTAGTTTTATAATGTCCACTACAGCTCTTCATTTCCAATGAGTCATCCGTTATCACTTCTGTCATCAAGTCCGGCTCCATGGCTAAATAGTTAGCATGCTGGACTTTGGCCACAGGGGTCCCGGGTTCCATTCCCGGCAGGGTCGGGAATTTTAACCTTAATTGGTTAATTTCCCTGGCACGGGGACTGGGTGTATGTGTCGTCTTCATCATCATTTCATCCTCATCACGACGTGCAGGTCACCTACGGGTGTCAAATCAAAAGACCTGCATCTGGCGAGCCGAACTTGTACTCGGACACTCCCGGCACTAAAAGCCATACGCCATTTCCATTTCATTTACTTCTGTCGTCATCACTGGATGACGTGCTGTCGGCTCCCAGCTGGATCCCAAAGGACTCTATAATGTCAAATGGTTCCTCATCCCTCATGAAGTCTTTCTCCACCTTCTTTGTGTGTTCACATTTACGCTTCTAGTCTTTGGCTGATATTGACGCGAATTTCTGTCTAGCGAGTTTCCGTACGTCGTCAATAGTGAAGGTGATGTTGTGAGAAAATACTCAGTTCTGCACTTTTGCCCACATTATTTCAATACTGTTTAATTTAGGGTGATATGGGGGCAGTCGAAGGACCGAGTGTCCGTACTGTTCCATGAGTAGGACGTAGGTTTTGTGTGCTGGCTTGTGCAATTTGATAAGCTCATAAAGCTTGTGTTTGTACTTCGTCTCACGGTGTGGAATATTCCTATTCACTTGCCATCCCCCTGTGGGTGGGGGCGGTGGAATAACACCCACGGTATCCCCTGCCTGTCGTAAGAGGCGACTAAAAGGGGCCCCAGGGGCTCTGAACTTTGGAATGTGGGTTGGCGACCACGGGGACCTTACCTGAATCCTGGCATTACTTCCACTTACTTGTGCCAGGCTCCTCACTTTCATCTATCCTATCTGACCTCACTTGGTCAACTCTTGTTCTTTTTCGACCCCGACGCTATTAGGTTTGCGAGGGCTAGGGCGTCTTTCATGTTCACGCCCTTCATGGCCCTTGTCTTCCTTTGGCCGATACCTTCATTTTTCGAAGTGTCGGACCCCTTCCATTTATTCTCTCTGATTAGTGTTATATAGAGTATGGTTGCCTAGTTGTACTTCCTCTTAAAACAATAATCACCACCACCATTCACTAGCCAGGAGATCAGCGTCACTTTACGTGAGCTGGAGGTTGGAGCACGATCTACCTCCTTGTTGTGATATGACGCGTAGTCAATCACAAGTACACTGCGAGGTGGAAGATTAGGAATAAGCATATCTTTCACCCCCTTAAAAAATTGTCACTATTCCTGTCATTGTGGTAGTCGCCACTCTTGCTGGCAGACTTCCAGATTAGCAGAGAGTTCTTGGTGAAACCCATTTACAAGTAACAACTCTCATTATTGTTCCGTATTGAAGATGACGTTAGGCAAAGATATCAAGGATAATTTAATAAAAAACCACCTATTCAATACTTTCCACGTTTAATGTGGTTATTATCTACATGATTTTATGTAGACTTATTTGGTCAGGTGAAACATGTACCACGAGGAAGAACAGCAAGCAGATGGATAGATCAGGCGAAGAAGATCACTGGCCTACCACTTCAGGTCATACTAACGAAATGTGAAAACCGCTCTGGATGGAGACATCTTGTCAAGGTTGCAACAAGGAAATGATGGAGTTATGAGGTCACGACGCTCAGTAATGAGCACAACGACTAATGATGATGATGATCTTTGCCTAACGAAACCCATTTACCCACCAGCCTGTACAACTATAAGTCTTTTTCCTTTTGACATGTGCGCTGATATACCGGATATTGAATTATCAGACCAGCCTTTGCTGGATACATGGAACGTATGTATATAGGTTTCATCCGTGTAGACTATAGGCCTATCCTCGGCCCGATACTGGGCAATTTTTTCCTTCAAATAAAAATCTTTTTTATTTTATGTCATGTTTTTCCATTAGGATGCGCTTGTTAGTGTTAGTCTGTTTCCAATGATATCCTAATGATCGAAGGATTCGCTTGACACTAGTATTGGATCCCTTGAAATTTAAGTCTTTAACTAACTTTGCACAAATTTTTGAAACTGTAGGTAAACATTTTTCATCTAAATAAAAATTGTTAACAATGCGACGTACGGCACCTTCGTTAAAGTCGTCCAGTCCAGTAAAATTCTTTGTGCGCATTCTGTTTTTGTTTGGTGTTTCAAACAGACTATCCATACGTTTTCCTAAGTCTATCGCTTTTTGTTTTTCGCTCTTAATCCGTGCCACAGAACTTTCTGACATTCCAACAGATGCTGCTATTCTTTCCTGCACTTTCTTACAGTCTATCACAAATTTTTCTTCCATTGCCTCATTTTCCATAAAGCCTATAATGTTCAGGATTGCTGCACAAGTCTGACTCTTAGCACCTTATGATACAGGCTACTTTTAACGCCTTCCATACTGTCACAGATAGGCCTAACGCACACCATCACTAACGACAGATACTACACAACGAGAAATTAGAGAGGACCGCGCGACAGCTGAGTGTAAAGTTATGTACTGAACTGTCCTTAAAGCAGGAGCTTTGTTACGAGGGGATGCGCTACATGGGATAGTCCAAAGTGCGCATGCGCTCCCAGACGTCTTCCTAGCTGGCCCGATCTCTACACTACCCTACCCAGAGAGAATCTGTTGTGAAGGCTGTTTCACAAGCTACTGCCAATCCACAACCCCTGATCAGTGGAGATGGTAGCTTAAGGTTTAGCACATTAAAGTCTGGTTTTGTGGCTGAATGGATAGAATGCTTGCCTTTGGTCCGATGGCCCTGGATCAATTTTCAGAATCAACCCCCTCATACTGTTAATTCCCCTGGCTTGGGGACTGGATATTTATGATGTCTTTGCCATTCATTTTATCCTCATTAGGACACCACCAAGCCTATACAGATGCCATGCAACATTATTATTAAATACAAATGCTGAATTTTACAGCGGTCATACCCATCGTACACTGGTTTATTAGCTTCCTCGGGAGATCAGTGGTGGTGTCCGACCCATGATTTCACGGGTTTGATTCCAACCAACAAAAGAGAACCTGAAAGATTGCATTCCATTATAGCAGATCTACCTATAAAACTGCCTGCTGTCATTTCTTGATGGATACAGTACTTTTGCATCCATCTCTTGGCACAAGCCAGAGTAAAGTGTAGCTTCCATCAAAGTCCCAGTCAACATAAGGAAACCCCAAAAAATAAATGGCAGCACCAAAATGAGGCATACTAGGCAAGATGAGGAGTGAGGTAGTTTGCCATTGCTTTCCTCACTGGGTCAGAAAGTACTATTGCAGCACGACTGACCCTATAGCAGCACCTTTCATAACACTCATTACTCAGCACTACCCATACCCCAGCTACTTCCATATTGTCACAGCCATGGATGTTGACTGTCATTGTAGGCTCCATCCTCATTACATGCCCAAGCCACCTCAATCTGGACATGCTGACCCAATGTAACAATGATGTCTCAATCCCAGCTTCCTTTTTCAACATGTCATTCCTTAACTTGTCCAGTTTTTCATTTGTTTCTTGTTCAGTTGTGGACCTCAGGAAGTACGTCTGAGATGCCTGTAAACTTGACAAGTCCTTCTTAGCGAGGGTGCATGTTTCAATATCATAGGTTAAGATCAATATTATCTATTGATTGAAAATCACCAGCTTTGTTTTTTTTTTGCTACTTTGGGGTCCCAGAGGAGTGTTTGTACTTGCTGCTAAAAGTGAGAGCTCTTGCCACCTCCTTTGTGGCTAGGGTGTTCCGAGAAATTACAATGCCGATTTATGCAAAGTATTCCACATTTCCCAGTGGGAGGTTTCCTAGCATGATGTTTGCTGGTCCTCCCTCTCTATTTATTGACATTGGCTTTGCTTAGAGGGCATGAGTTTACTTTTTTTATCTTCAGATTGAATTTCTGGAACTTAATGTTCCATTCATTGAGTCCATTGTAAGTTACCTATTTCTCAGTTTCTTCCCCTATCGTGACATCATCAGTGAAAGTTATTGTACCAAGCTCGATAGCTGCAGTCGCTTAAGTGCGGCCAGTATCCAGTAGATAGTAGGTTCGAAGCTCACTGTCGGCAGCCCTGAAGATGGTTTTCCGTGGTTTCCCATTTTCACACCAGGCAAATGCTGGGGCGGTACGGTACCTTATTTAAGGCCACAGCCACTTTCAACTCCTAGGCCTTTCTTGTCCCATCGTCACCATAAGGCCTATCTGTGTCGGTGTGACGTAAAGCAATTAGGAAAAAAAAGGAAAGTTATTGTATTAAGTTCACTAGAGGTTTCCTTGATGTTCTTCATTATGTCATCCATGACAATGATTATGAATAATGCACATAGTGCACTATCTTGCTGGACTTTTTGTCTGGAACCAGGATGAATGTCCTTGTAGTACTTGAACAATTCACTGAGGTAATTCTGCAACCAGTATTTTACTTTCAAAATGATCTGGACTGGGCTCCAACATCAAGATCATCAGCAAATATAAAATATCTGATATTCTGTCCAATAGGTTGATCATTAGTGTACATATTGAAGAAAATTGGTGTGAGAACACTATCCTATAGTTCCTCCAACATCTTTCTGTACCTTGAAGAGCCAAAATAGATTTGTTCTGCAGATGAAAGAAGAGACTCATTTATTTCAGCATATAGGCTAATGAAAAGCTTAACACTTTGTGAGACATTAATACCTGAGGAATTATAACTGACAATAAATTATTTTCCAATTATTAGAATGAAGATAACTTCCTGAAATACCTTTATTTTGAATTAGTTCGCGGTACTGTATCAACAACTTAACAATTGCCATCCTTGAATTTTACATATAGGCAATAGTCATTTGGGATTTTTTCTTTTTACTGTTTATATACGAGCATAAAGCGTTTGATGGCAGTATAAATTACAGCTGTGTGATTGTTATTTTGTTTCCGCGCAGTATAGAATGCTCACACATTTTTCCCAACCACAATTATCTTCAACGTGAAAGAGGCAAGTCCTTTTTGCCGCCACTCTTAAAGAGCATATTTTCAACCAATAGGATTTGTTCAAAAGATCAACTTAATGATATTTTCATTCAAGAGATGGAGCTTTAATGCTCAAATTGTTACGGAGAGTAATTTTGTTATTTACTGTTCCCGGCAGAGGGCATTGGTATTAAGCCCCAGTATGTTTGTAAACTGGATATTCTTCGGATAAAATTTCACGTGTAACCATAATTTTGAAGTTTGTTAGTTTTATATGGATCATAATAACAGATAATGGACTGTACTACATGTTAGTATTGAAAATTGTGCGGTGTTTGGATCTCGTGATTGAAGACTGGGGTTAGAATCCGTACATTCTTTGCGGGCAGCTGATGGCCGTCCGTAGGACTACTAGAGCAGACAGCCGTAAGGTGGGACATGTAAAATCGTGTTACTGTATATGGATTATTTTTTTATACTAATGAATAACGAGAGTGTTATTGAGTAATTCTGAAGTAAAAGCGGTAATATGGAATCTCGTCAGTGTGTTTTAAAGCAAGTGCTGAGCACTATTTCTCTCAAGGTTCAGTGTCAAAATAGGATCACCCACTTGTCAGATTGTAGTGACGGGACTATAAATGAAATTTCGCTGTGACAGAAGAATTACAAAGTGACATCTTTACTCTATAATTGCATTGTGGATTTTGAGCGATGTGTAATATAACATTGCAAGTAACATACAGGATTCAAGTCTTGGTAGGGTTATGATGGTCTAGAAATTGTCATGCTTGATGGAAGCTTTATTCATTTAGAATATTATATCGACATGAAAAATAGTGTGTTACTAGATTGGTTCTGTTTATGTAGGAACAGTGTGCATTCGAGCCTGTCAGTTGCACCTGAAGCTGTCATTCATGAATGATGTATAATGGTGTGTGAAGTGTGATGTTAATTTTTTCCTCCAGTGTATTTTAGTCCATTAACGTGTCCCTTCTTGTCCATTAAGTGCTTCCTATAAACTTTTACAATGTAGTATTCAAAATAAGTGATGTGCATTGTTAATGTGGGTGATTGCATTTCTGTTATGGTGTCCAGTAGAGTCGTGTACTTCTGTGGTTTCTTTCACGTGTAGATTAACATTAAATGTAAGAAATTGTCGTTCAGGGACATATCTGTCAGTATATTGAAAACTTCAATACTTCATATCAATCTTGTGTAATTATAATTAGCCTTTTAATTCTTTTAAAAATTTGTAAATTCCATTTTGCAAACTTTATAGTAGTGAATTGTAAATTTCATGTACTTATTCTATTCTTGATTCTTTGACGTGTAGGGTTGTGTCAGTCGTATCTCTGCTATGAGTGGCGCTGCTCGTCTGCCTCTGGTCACCTGAATGTTGATAATCCGAGACGATAACGATGCAAAGCCTGGAGGCTGCATGTGAGGAAGCTGATGTAAGTAATTCAATGAAGCACTTTATATTATTTTGGCTGTCATGGCTGTATATTAGTAGTCTGTATTTTTATGGATTAGTCTTTCATGAAAAAACTTTTTTATCGTTGAGTGCTAGATATTTAAGGTAGAAGGAATGTACGGTACCCAGATGATAAATTTTTTCATGTTATGATCTATCGTTATCATGACGAATCATGCTTTTGAGGAATCTGCATTTGAGTCGTAGTGTAAAGGCATTATGCATATTAAAGTAGTTGGTTAGTGTTGATTTCAAAAGAGTTTAAGCTTTTGGGGAGTTGACACATGTTATTGTCAGCTTCTATTTTCTAGCCTATATCTTCCGCTTATTTTACAAGTTGTGTATACTTTGGTTCTTGGTGATAATTTGTTATGAAGTGCATGCAGTTTCAGGTGGAGTTATCTCATAAAGCAGTTTCTATTTATATTACAAAACATTGATAAGAATATTGCATTGATCGGTGCATTACCACCCACTCATGTTGATTTACTTTTTTTATGTTTTATTCCTGGCCTCTATTGGTTTGATAATTATTATAAACAAGTAAAGGTCTTGTTGATAGGTTTTGTGTTCAGTTTTATTTATAATTTCTGAAGCGTTCTTTCAGCACCCTACCTGAATCCTAATAACTGAATGTAACCTTTTTTAATTTTTTTTTTATTGCTGTAGGTCAGCATGATAACTCAGTGGTAGTGCTCAAATCATGGTCTAGGAAAGTCATACCATTGTACAGATTTAATTTAAAACTGTTGGTCCCATGGCTTATAATCACAAGGATAGCAAATACTGAAGGTAATTTTTTTATAAAGCCTCTCCCCCCACTTCGCTCAGTTTTTACATATGTGATTTTTGTGGGATTGTTATGTATTTAAAGTACATGTGAAAATTTTAAAACAGATACAGGCATAAAACTAGGTATGTAAAATATGATCCCCATTGTAGGTATTGACCGAGCCCATAAAATAAAACCTGACATGCATTTGACATATGTGATTTTTACCATCATTTTTTACTGGGGTTAATATTGATATTAGGTACTGTATACCGGGTGAGTTGGCCGTTTGGTCACGGACGCGCAGCTGTGAGCTTGCATTCAGGAGATAGTGGGTTCGAACCCCACTTTCGGCAGCCCCGAAGGTGGTTTTCCGTGGTTTCCCATTTTCATACCAAGCAAGAGAATGAGTAAAAAATTCTGTACCTTAATTAAGGCCACGGCTGCTTTCTTCCCATTCCTAGGCCTTTCCTATCCCATCGTCACCATAAGACCTGTCTGTGTCGGTGCGATATAAAGCAAATAGTAACAAATAATGATATTAGGTATTGAAGTTTTTTCAGAGTATTTTTTGCTATCTTTGTAATATGCCTTTTATCTTGTGGTGTAGAATTTTTTCTATCAATTTTCTTGTCGTAAGAATTTTCCAAGAATTTTGTTAAATCCCTAGATTTGAAAACTTGTTAGGTCTACGTGAAATAAATAGTAAGCGAGAAAATATCTGCTTTACGATGTAGATTTTTCCAGAGTAAGCTTTTTGTGTAGGAATGATTTTACCTGTAGCACATGGCATAAAAGAGAATGAATAAAAAATTCTGTTCTTCTGGAAGTTAACAGTACTTTAGGCATATGTTTGTAAGGTCATTGAACATTACGTGTTTGTTGGTGGGCAATATTTTTCTGATTTTTTAATTTTATGACTTAGTAGGATATATTTTTTATGGGAATGAATGTTGTATGGGTTTAAAGGCTTGTTGCCTTTGAGTTATGTGGAATTAATTTTTATTCTTTTTGATTAAGTGGATGACTTTAGAACAGTTTTCTTTGCATTAATAGGCTAGATTATGAATACAGATAGATTGAGGTATGGTTAAGAGTTTTTTTAGTTTTCTTTAACTGTGTTCCATTCTTGTGAGTTTTCATGACCTGAGTTTTAAGTTTTCATTACCTTCCTGTCCTTTCACCTCCCTCTCCTACAGTGAATTTCCCGTACTCCACACTTGGAAAATGCAAAAATTGGCTTAATAAAGTCTACCTTAATTGTCGAAACAAATAGTATTAAAATTGGCATTTCTATAGACACAATTATGTAATATTATCAAAGTTCTCAGAGTTGAGCCAGATGTACCTTCAGTCATTTTATACCTACCTTATAAACTTGGGCCTGTAATGAGCAAAGGATATTCAGCTACTTAGAAAGGGAATATTTTACTATACCATTTCCTTTTTTGTTGTTTCAAATTTTGGCTCTGCATGGTGCAAGGTTATTGACAAAATAGTTAGTAACTTATACTGGAGAATGATGTTGCACTGGACTGAATGATAATTGCTTAAGATGTGGTGGATAATGTGTACAGTCTGTGTTCGTTAAGAGTCTGTGTTTTCCTAGTGTTGAGTTTTATTTAAGGAAACAGTTTTTCATTCATATAACAAGTAACTCCGGATTTTTTTTTCATGTTGATTTACAAAATGTCTTAAAACATGTTTCTCATTCTCAACATTAAAGACCCTCTGGGAAATTCTTAATACGATGTTCCAGTATAATCTATCAGTGTAATGGTTGTGTTAAATCTTCAAAACTTATCACTGTAAATATTACCAAAAGGTTTTGAATGGAACAAGGGAAGGCAAGAAACTTACTATATTAGAACACAGAATTAATTATTATGAAGATTTCTTTTGTTTATTTGTCTAGTTTGTACAGTATTGTTGATGACAACGATGATTGTTATTTCAAAGCATCTAACTTCGAGATCATTGTCCCTACTTCGTATCATTGCATTGTAAATAATGAGATAATTTATTCAAAATCTGGTGTTATATTCAGAGGTCAGTTTCTCTCGCATTTGTTACCTTCTGTCTCATTTTGTAGGTCTTTGACAAGTGATGTAATATTTTAAAAAATGTTTATACTACACACCATTGTGACAATCCTGTAACTTACAAAAACTACTCTCTGAACAGGTAAAGGATAAGTGCATGAAAGGATCGGTACAGTAATTTGAGTGGTGATTTTCATTTGGTGAGAAAGTAGGGCTTAAGCTATTTTGCTTTCTCTTGGTAGTACTATTTTCCTTTTTGATTTTGATAGTTAATTTGGCATTGGCTCTTCTGATCTGCAGTGCATGATATTTCTGTTGTTAGGGCTCTTGGATTTCCTCCTGCTACAAGTTGCAAGAGGCCATGGTCCTGTATTTTACAAACATTTGTGCACAGGCTATTGGAAATAATAATCCAGGCCCTAACTCAGCCCAGGCGCATGTCACATATTGAATGGTATTGGGCCGGGCTTTTGTAATGCAGCACTGGATGTCAATTCATGTAGGCAAACATAGTTTGTGGTAACAATTATTTAACTTGTTAACTTTATTTAAAAATTGCTAAGCTTGTGTCCTTTCTATTTTGTGTTATGTTGTACTTTTAATTATCATGACTTACTCGTAAGTGCTGTGTGGCTTGATCTTTGATTAATACCCCTCACGATATTTAAAAAAAGGTATTGTATGAGTAATTGAAAGGAACAAAGAAATGACAGAATCAGCCATGTATCTGTTAAAGAGGCAGGTTGGATCCTCACATAGCACCACAAAGGGTTATGTAGTTATCGAGCAGGGTAAGGAGTAAGGTACTTCCTATGGCTTTCCTTGCTGGGCTAGATTTTGCTATTGTAGCACAACTGATCCTATCAGTAGCAGTTTTCATTATAATCCAGACACACTAGTTGTGCTTTGCACCACTCATACTTCAGTATAATAAGATAGGGTCATAAATAGGAATACATTAGATCGCCGTATGAGTGCAAGACTACGATATCTGCGAATATCTTGTGAGAAATAGGGATTTTAAGTTTTCTAAAGATTCTAAACAGTGCCCACGCAAAACCGTGACCATTGCAGATATCATGATCTTGCACTGAAGATGAATGAATTCTGTTTCAGTTTTCAATGTAAAACTGATGCATCTGTATAGTTGGGCCCATGAGAGTTGGAGTCTGAAGTGGCGAAAGCAGTAACTACGAAGTAGGCTGCGTTGCCATAGTTACCTTCATCTGCGGCAAATCACCCTTTCATACCGGCTGAATTTTTAATAAAACATGTAGGCCTAATGCAATTGAATAAACTTTGAGCCGTTCCTAAGCTCGTGTCAATAATTCCAACATTTATGACAGAACACGCAACTGCTGATAAATATAGATTTCATATTCGCCAACATGTCGTAGGACAGCTATCCTAATCATGATAAAACCTTCAATAATCATATTTTGTATAAAAATATTATCACCGAACGTATATGAGTAGGTCCAGTGGAAAGGATTCGCTCTGACGACTTGTAACATTGCAACAGACACTCAGACGTCCAATATGGCGCCAGAAACATCACCATTAGGTCTCTGATGTGAAACATGTATATTTTCTTTGTAGATTGTTTTTGAGGAGTGGTTGTTTTTTTCTTCTGGCAGGAATGAAATAAGGTTAGGACTGTGGTGTTTTAAAAGAGAGTTTGACGAGGCTAGGATAAGTTTCGTAGTGATAATAAAGTTGTTTAGAAATACAGTTCTCGTGTGATATTTTTATTTTGTAAAATAAAAAATCGCATATAGAGAACGATAAATTGGCGACCGTGACGGGACTTCCGAAACTTAACGATGAAAATTGATCAAATGACCATAGTGATTTTATGAAAGGCACTGATATACCGAGGGTTACCGATGGCTGGGAGCAAGTCGGAACTACAAGAGAGGCTTCGCCAGGATCTGATAGAAAATGAGGAAGACCCAGGCAGTTTCGATTTTGAAGTCGTTTCGGGGAAGGAAGCCAACGACCGGGTAGGCATTATGCTTACGCAACTAACTACTTTGATTGGGACACAATCTGAAAAACTCGAAGGGAAAATAGAGGCCCAGGCTCAAGAGATAAAAGGCCGAATCGATTCCTTGGTAAGAGATCTGAAAGAGGATATTTCAAAAATTAATGAAAAAATCAACAGCGTAGAATTAGATGTACACAAAGTAGTAAAACAAAGTCGAAGAGAAGATTGGAGAAATCGAGTGGGAATCCAACCATTTTAAAACCGAAGTAGGCCAGAAACTTACGAAGTTTGAATCCGAGGTTAAGAGAAAAATTTCAACCCTGGAGGAAAACATTTCTGTAGGCAGTGGTCAACCTAACAGAGGTAGGGACCTTTCCCTTGGGATACCGGTCGATCCCAGAGTAATCAGAGATAGCCTACCAGAATTTCATGGCAGACTGGAAGAGTGACCTAAAGCGTTTTTAAAGACATCAGAATCTCTACTAGGTAGGACAAATATACCTACGGAGATATAGTTACAAATTGTCAGTCAACAACTAAAAGCATCAGCAGGGACTTGGTGGCAGAATATAAAAGGGCTCAGCCTCGACTGGGAGGAATTTAGGAAGGAATTCGTCCAGAGATTTGACTCGGAGTCGGTCCAAATGTCGGTCCAAAACAAGTTCCTCACTGAAACGCAACCCAGTGGGATGAGAGCAGGAGCTTTCATAATTCAAAAACTCCAACTATTTAAGCGAGTCCATGAAAAAGAAAATATTGATACGAGCGTTCCTTATATAATCGAGCTGCTACATGATAAGATACGATCACTTGTTAAAGTGGCACAACCAAAAACTTTTGAAGAGCTCCGTCACATCGTAGCAAAACTGGACGAGGAAACGAGTTACCATTCCTCAAAAACGAAAACCTCAACAGCGGGGGAACCCAAGAAATGTTACCGTTGCGGGCAGACCGGGCATTTTAAGGAACAAAGTCCGGAAAACTTGCTTGGGACCGTTCGAGCTGGGGGAAGGAGGGTTCCGGAATGAAGAAGCTCCAGATACCTGGCACCTGGCTGGAAGGTAAACATATTGGTCAAATCTGTAGTGATGATGAGCCTAGTTCACCCCACCCGGCTATTAATTTGACGATTGATGATAAGCCTGTAATCGCTATCCTTGACACTCAAGCTTCACACTCGTTTGTGAGCATGAATGTGGCTAAATTTTTAGAACCTATCCGTCCTGATAAGGTGGTAACAGTCAGAGGGGCAATTTGCCACATACATTATCAGATTGAGGGTTGGTACTTTTCTTCAAGCCAAATGCTCCACTGAAGTCATAGACATTTGATACCTGACATAATATTAGGACATGACTTCTTAACTAAATATGGGGTAGTGATAGATTACACAGCTAATGAAATATTCTTTGTTAATAGGAAAAGATGTAGACTGGCATGGGTTGAAAATAAAGCTCTCGAGTCACAAACATTAGAACCCAAGGTATGGGCGGAACTGAAAACAGGACGGTTGAGGGTGGAGGAGAAGGAAGATCTTGAGAAGTTACCGAATAAGTTCCCTGAGGTCATCACTGATAAAATCGGGTTTACCACAACGGTAAAACATAAAATAACATGCAAGGATAATACCCCAGTTAAACAAAGGCCCTACCCACTTAACCCAGATAAACGAAAATTTGTAATAAAAAAGGTCAAGGAAATGGAGAACCAGGGATTGATTGAGCCTTCAGTATCAGGATGGGCTTCTCCGATAGTATTACCTAAGAAAAAAAGTGGGGATTACCGACTTTGTGTAGATCTGCGTCAGGTAAATAACAAGACTATATCAGATGCCTACCCCATGCCGGATCTATGCCACCTGATAAAACGAGTGGGGCAAAAGTCTTCAGTACCCTCGATTTGAACTCTGGCTACTGGCAAGTAGAAGTCGAAGAAGGATCTCGACCGATGACTGCTTTTTCTACCCCAAGAGGACTTTATCAATTCAGAGTCATGCCATTTGGTCTTAAGAATGCTCCAGCCACCTTTATGCGTCTGATGGACGAAGTCTTATCAGGATACACAGGAGAATTCGGCCAGGTCTATTTGGATGACATTCTCGTGTATAGCAAGACGTTTTCGGACCATTTGGAACACCTAGCTAGAATATTAGAAAGACTGAGGATTCACGGACTTACTTGCCAAGTCAAGAAGTGTCAGTTTGCATCAAACTCGGTTTGTATTGACGGACAAGGGATTAGAGAGACAAATTGAGAAGAATAGGGCCATTCAGGAACAAGAAAGACCTCGAACGAACGCCAGGTACGTCAATTTTTAGGCCTCTGCGGGTGGTACAGTAGTTTTGTGCCGCACTTTGAGACGAAAGCTGTTCCGTTAACCGACCTCCTCAACAAAAACGTACCATTTAAATGGACCCAGAGGGAAGAAACAGCCTTCCAAGAGATAAAAAGATCTATTTGTGATGCTCCAAGTCTAGCCTATCTGGATACAAACCGGGAAGTCTGCTTACAGACGGATGCGAGTGACATCGGTCTTGGGGCTGTACTGTTCCAAGAGAGAGAAGGAGGAAGCAAGGATATAATTGAGTATGCCAGTAGGAAACTTTCTGCTCCCGAGAGAAACTATTGTACAGCCGAGAAGGAAGCATTAGCAGTGGTGTGGGCTGTCGGGAAGTTTAGAGGTTATCTAGAGGGAAGGAAGTTCAGGCTATTTACGGATAACTCTTCACTTCAGTGGTTGAACCAAGTATCTGGATCGAAGTCCAAACTGATGCGATGGGCCTTAATCCTTTCCGACTTTGACTTTGAGATCTGTCACGTTCCTGGGGCAACCAATCAAGCGGCGGATAGCCTATCAAGAAATCCTGAGGACGGGCAGGTATCAGCGACGAATTTATTAGAGAGAAATTCCTGTGCCAACTAAGAGGCCCCAAACCGATCATGTGCTTCTTGCTATCCAGCAAAGGAATAATGAGATCGATTTAGAATTAATAAGGAAATGGCAAACTGAGGACATGTCCTGTAACCGAATGAAATCCTGGATCAGCAAACACAGCACTAATTGTCGATATGTCCCAGTTCAGTTTAAGATGTGCTACAAGAACTTTCGACTAGAAGACGGCATACTTAAATACATTTCACATCTGCCTGGATCTTCTCCGGTCATCGTCATCCCGAAGTCGCAAACCACGAGGATTTTGAATAAATATCATGATGATCCAGAAGCCGGACATCCTGGTCAAGAGGAAACATATTCTTCGATTCGGCGACGAATCTTCTGGAAACACATGCGGCAAGAAATTAAGAGCTATGTCCAAGCATGTGATATCTGTACTCGCACTAAGGCGAACAATCAGAAGGCGAGTACCAGCATGAGAGGACGCCGACTCCATCAACCTTGGGAGGTACTCGCTATTGACCTTATGGGACCCTACCCTAGGACATCTCGGGGAAAAACGGGAATCCTCATGGTGACTGGCCTATTCACCAGATGGGTGGAAGCATTCACCATCCCTGAAGCCACATCGGGATGTATCATACAACTCTTAAAGACAGAAGTCTTCAGTCGTTATGGATATCCTCGGTGTATACTCACAGACAATGGTAGTCAATTCACTTCGAGACAGTGGTTGCAAACTTTGTCAGAATGGGGAATTGAACACTGGACGACACCTATCTACCACCCACAAGCGAATCCAACCGAACGGAGAAATCAGGAGCTGAAGAAGATATTTTGAATTAACTTGGGTGACAAAGAACATACCAAGTGGGACCAACACCTACATGAGTCCCTTCTGGCCATCAGACAGCAGATTAATCGCGTCACAGGTTTCTCACCTGTAGAACTTTTTCTTGGACGTCCAATCAAGAGAACCGGTGACTGGAACTTCATCCATGGGCGAGAAGAGGAACTGGAGGGTCTTGATACATGGCATGTGCAGAACCAGCAGCGAATTCAACAGGCGCATAACCAAGCCGAAGAGCGTTCCAGGAGAGAAGCCGAGAACAACGATACACTGGAAGAAACGGAGTTCAAACCGGGAACACTAGTTCTTCGTCGAAACCATCCCCTCAGTAACAAGCTTCAAAAGTTCCACGCTGGGATGGCTCCAAAATGGCTCGGACCTTTTGAGGTGGAGAAAAGGTTGGGAAATGGTGTGTATCTTCTGAAAACTATACCGCCGACGAAGGTGCATACGTCAGAATTAAAGGTATTACCTCGACCCCTAAAAGAAGGCGGAGGGACCGGCGAGTGGGCTCTCTCTAAAGGACCCCAGAAGAACACGGACTCCAGAGAGTATCAACACATATCGGTACCTAGGATAAGTTTCGTAGTGATAATAAAGTTGTTTAGAAATACGTAAACGAGTTCTCGTGTGATATTTTTATTTCGTAAAATAAAAAATCGCATATAGAGAACGATAAACAAAATCATCAGTTTCTCACAATAACTCAACAGTTGCACATGTTCAATACAGAATAGAACTGTACAATTCAGCCACTTATTAACTTTTAAAAAAAATTCAGAAAACAAACATGTAAATACATAAAGCAACAACAACTCACACAGTGCCACTCCGAATAATGCCACAAAAGGGACTGAGAGCAAGCCAACCCACGTGCTGAAAGCTTCCTTAAATGTGGCATTGCTGTCATCATTGCCATAGCAACAGACCATTTTTGAGCAGCGTTAGTCAACTTTTTCTCGCTGGTGGCGCTAAACGTCGGACTCCAACTCTCGTGGACCTTAGTATAGATGACAATGTTTTGCACTTAACATCTTTAAAATAATACTGCAATGTAAAACAGATTTATTTTACTTGAAGGGCCTAATGTTATAAAATGAGCAGTTTTCACACTTTTACAATGAAGATCACACTAAAGTACATCAAAAGCAAAACACAAAAAATTTGCACTTATCAGGGTTATGTACTGGCACAGCGATGTGATAGACACAATGACAATTTACCTTGCGATGAGAGAACAGAAAAAGGAGACGTGAACAAACGTGGAAAGACAAAAGGATAAGTACACTGCATCTTAAAGTATATTTGTCTTTGTCATTTTCCCCCTTCCACATACCTGTATTTATCCAGTCTTCTTGTTAGCTTACACTTCCTACATCAAGATTGAAGATATGTGAAAGATGGTCCCTCAAAGTGATGTGGGCCGATGGCCTAGATTTTAGGCCCCTTTAAACAACAAGCAAGCATCAAAGTCATGTATAGAAAGCTGTATGTTGAGTCGTCATTTCAAAGGTAGGTCGGGTCCCCAAAAGTTCCACAATCAGCTAGGTGTCCCTGGACAGGCATATTATTTGTTTTACTTTATAACTATTAGGTTGTTCAGTTCACCAAAATTGATTTTGAGTAATACATTTATAAACTACCTGAAAAAGAAAACATATGGTAAGAGTGTTATACTTGAAAATCTATATAATAAAAGAGTTCACTACAAATAGCTTTGACAAATCCGTCTGTCCATTCTACTGGACCGATTTTCTTCATTTTTATTTTATTCTCTCTGGAAATACCTGCCAGTGAATCATGAGGCATTGATAGGTCTCTTAAGTTCAGCCAACTTTGAGTAATCATAAAACCAAACATTAAATGATCACTCCAATAATTGCAGGCGAAGGCTTACCCTAACTTGCAATACTTTCCGTACTTAGCAGGTTGGTAACTAACGCTGTCATTAATATTCTGATGTATGTGATTTTCATCCTTAGTAATGTCATTGTATGCAGCCATGTTTGATTACTTCCTGTCAAGCCAGAGAGTACACACTTCCTCCGATCAGGGAAGAATACTACTAGATGCTCTGTGATACCTTTCCCATCTTCCAAATATATTCAACAGATGGCAGAGCGTTCCTAATAACTTACATGCTGCTAGAGAAAAACTCTACGTACAAATGGACCTCATCATGACATATGCTTTACACGTTATCTGGGAACACCTATTGAAGGACAACCTAGCTACACTAGAAAGAGTGAAGGCCATGTATCTTAAGAAAGTTCTCTGCCTGGCAAAAAACGCTCCTTCTAGACTAACCTATGAGCTCGCACGACAACTGTTCTGTATAGAAGTAGTGTGATTAAAAATGCCGTTGCCTTTTTTTGATACAATACCAAGCTTTACATCAAGAACTGCAGGATAAAAGAAGCAAATATATGAATCGACTTTTACCAAACAGATAGCATGAGGACGTCAGAATGGATGAATTGTGACAAAGAACTACGGCATATCATAACACGCTTCTTATTAAATATTCATAAAACCATTGGAAAGGGCAGGTAAAACAATGCGACTACGACAGGCATATCAAGACGAGCTATCTGACCTATTTATAACGAATGCTGCAGAGCAGCACGGGTCCTCTAATAAACAATTAAAAACCGGGCGAGTTGGCCGTGTGGTTAGGAGCGCGCAGCTGTGTGCTTGCATCCGGGAGATAGTGGGTTCGAATCCCACTGTCGGCAGCCCTGAAGGTGGTTTTCCGTGGTTTCCCATTTTCACACCAGGCAAATGGGGCTGTACCTTAATTAAGGCCACGGCCGCTTCCTTCCCATTCCTAGGCCTTTCCTGTCCCATCGTCGCCATAAGACCTATCTGTGTCGGTGCGACGTAAAGCAACTAGCAAAAAAAAAAAAAAAAAAAAAAATCAAATGTAAATTTAATTAAAATTTAATTAAGTTCTTTCGTTTTCAAGTGTAATTCTGTTACAGTATGTTTTCTTTTTCGGGTAATTGCCGGGCTGAGTGGTCAGTTGGTTGAGGCGTTGGCCTTCTGACCCCAACATGGCAGGTTTGATCCTGGCTCAGTCCGGTGGTATTTGAAGGTGCTCAAATATGTCAGCCTCGTGTCGGTAGATTTACTGGCACGTAAAAGAACTCCTGTGGGACTAAATTCCGGCACCTCGGCGTCTCCGAAAACTGTAAAAGTAGTTAGTGGGATGTAAAGCCAACAACATTTTTTTAAATTATTATTTTTTGGGTAGGTAATTTATAAATTTATGAGTAAAAATTAGTTTTAGCAGAATGAAAGTGAAAAGAGATGGCTTCAAATATTACAAATTTGTTTTATGTCACACTGACTCGGATAGGTCTTATAGCTGCGATGGATTAGGACAGGGTTAGGAAAGAAACAACCATATCCTTAATAAGGTACATTAGCCTGCTTTGAAACTGGAAAGCCATGGAAAACCATCTCCAGGGCTGCTGACAGTGGGGTGTGAAACCCCTGTCTCCCGAATGTAAATTCGCAGCTATGCAACCTGAGCCTAGTGGCCAACTCGTTGAGTACTAGGGAAATGAGGAGCGAGTTGCCATTGATGCTTTCATGGCTTGTACTTATATCATGCCTATGAGGAGCAAGTTATTTTCCCATTGCTTTCCTCACTGGGCCAGGTGTTGTTACACATCAGGGTCCATGATCTTGTGACCCACACTTTCACACAATGCATATTAGAGTTGCACTGTATATAGAGTGGTATTAATAATAATGTTATTGCTTTAGATCCCACTAACTACTTTTACGCCGAGGCTGACGTATTTGAGCACCTTCACATACCACCGGACTGAGCCAGGATCGAACCTGCCAAGTTGGGGTCAGAAGGCCAGCACCACAACCGTCTGAGCCACTCAGCTCGGCTATAAAGTGGTATTAAAGGCATTGCACATACTGCAGGCACTTTCATATCGTCAAGTATAACGCTGTGTCAGGGCAATGAAAGTAACGCTAGAATTGGGGAAAAACACAGTATTATAAACGCAATAACTGGTCAGTATGGCAAGAGGGGGCAACAGGTAGAGGAGAGGACAAACTTCTTCTTTTCTAACCTTTTTCCCAATTATCTGGCTAGGTGTCTCAGAAGAGGCGTACATATCTGATGTAGATTAAGCCTAGTTTTATGGCTGGACAACCTTCCTGAAGCCAACCCTATGAAGAGAGATGCATTCTTTACTTTGTTTTTTTTTTCTTGTGGACATTGGTGTGATATGTTGTATACAATTGGACATGTATTAAGATGATCACAAACACCTAGTCCCAGAGATGGAGGAATTAACTAAATGTGGTTAAATTCCCTGACCCGGCCGGGAATCAAACCCGGGGCCCTGTGAAGCAAAGGTTACTATCCTTACTATTCAGTCAGGGAGCTGGACGGACAAGGGCAAACTTGAAAACAAAAATGGATATCTTCATACACCGGCCTTCTTCACATACATTGGCCCTCTCCTCAGAAATCTCCATTCTTTTACTTACATCCATTTTTTGTCAGCCCCTGAGTTCTGTTTCATTAAACTAACTAATAATATTAGAACTCAAGTATGAAGGATGAGTTCTCCACCTAATCAATACTTTATTTTACATAGTGTCAATATTATTTACATAAAAGGACAGTACTGGTTTCGACCTGTAAATAGGTCATCTTCAGCTGTTGAAGAACCTGCTTAATAGCGACTGTACAGAATAAATAATACTAAAAGTAAAATTAAACAAGAATGCCATTAAAATAATAATGAATGCCACTATTCTAAAATATACTTTAGGTTAAGATACATACATACGGTACAGTTTTGGGGTTAAAGGGCTGTTATCCTGGCCCCATGATTTCTACATATTTCAAAAATTATATTTGTTGAGGTTGAAATTGGATACAATTCCTAGAGTTTATGAAGAATCATTGACATTGCGGTGTCAGGCTCGAGGACATATCCAGCTCACACGTAAGAGAGAGAGAGGGAGAGAGACACACACTCTCTCTCTCTCTCTCTCTCTCTCTCTCTTAACAGGCAGCCTCTAGCAGTTATTCTAATGCCTACCTCCCTTTTCTTCTTTCTCAGATTTTTAAAATTTACCTGAGGGAACCCAAGTATGAAGAGAGGAGCACCCACAACTCACTTTCATTGATTTCAATATGTCTCACACAGCAACGCAAACCTCAACAAGGAAGTTTAATATAGACTAGCATGTTTTTCAGCTTTGATACAAACTGAAAGTGAGCTGTGTATCTGTAAACAGGTTACTAAACCTCTTATTCTAAAGAACACGACGTCCCCACGTATTTGCGACCCAACAATGCACTTTGAATCATCTCACAAAACCGTTGGACATAGTGTTGGTATTTAACTTTATATATCCGAGCCTGACACCAGAATGTCTGATTCTTCATAAACTCTAGGAATTGTATCCAATTTCAACCTCAACAAATATAATTTTTGAAATATGTAGAAATCATAGGGCCAGGATAACAGCCCTTTAACCCCAAAACTGTACCGTATGTATGTATCTTAACATTAAGTTTTTTAATATAGTGGCATTGACTAACATGTTTTTCAGCATTGATATAGTCTGAGAATAAGCTATGTATCTGTAAACAGGTTACTGAACCTCTTATTCTAATGAATACGACATCCCCACATATTTGCTGCCCAACAATGCACTTTGAAACATCTCATAAAACCGTTTTACATAGTGTTGGCATTTAACATAGATATTCAAACTTGACACCAGAATGTCAGTGATTCTTGATATACTCTTAGAAGTATTCTTTGTCTTTGGCAGCCTCCAAGTGTAGGAAGATTTTGAAAATAAAAGTAATTGTATCCAAACTCAGCAAATATAATTTTTGAAATATGTAGAAATATATCCGAGCCTGACACCAGAATGTCTGATTCTTCATAAACTCTAGGAATTGTATCCAATTTCAACCTCAACAAATATAATTTTTGAAATATGTAGAAATCATAGGGCCAGGATAACAGCCCTTTAACCCCAAAACTGTACCGTATGTATGTATCTTAACATTAAGTTTTTTAATATAGTGGCATTGACTAACATGTTTTTCAGCATTGATATAGTCTGAGAATAAGCTATGTATCTGTAAACAGGTTACTGAACCTCTTATTCTAATGAATACGACATCCCCACATATTTGCTGCCCAACAATGCACTTTGAAACATCTCATAAAACCGTTTTACATAGTGTTGGCATTTAACATAGATATTCAAACTTGACACCAGAATGTCAGTGATTCTTGATATACTCTTAGAAGTATTCTTTGTCTTTGGCAGCCTCCAAGTGTAGGAAGATTTTGAAAATAAAAGTAATTGTATCCAAACTCAGCAAATATAATTTTTGAAATATGTAGAAATCATAGGGCCGGGGAAAAAGCCCTCTAACCCCCAAAACTGTACCATATGTATATATCTTATTAACCTTAAGTATTTTTTAGAATAGTGGCACTCCTGTTTATTTTAATGGCATTCTTGTTTAATTTTAATTTTAGTAGTATTTATTCTGTACAGTCGCTATTAAGCAGGTTCTTCAACAGCTGAAGATGACCTATTTACAGGTCAAAACCGGTACTGGCCGGTCAGGTCAGGAATATCCTGCTACCGTATGTGACAGTAGACGGTACAACCTGCGACTGTCTGGCCGAGGGTCAGGCGGCCATTACCAAACCTGACAACCAGAAGTGGGGCCAACGGTACGGGCGGAGGAGTTCCCCTTTTGGAGGCCAGATGAAGCCTTGTGCAGGAAATGGCACATAAATTCATCAGAAGTTGGCAGTCAATGGCTGCGAAGGCGGAAGAAGGAACCTTGTAAACACCTCAACGGCGGAGTAGGCAGAGGAACTGCAAACCACAAACTGCTGCCTTTCAGATAGGGAGTGGGCCCCAAAGGCTAAGGGAAGAAACCCTGACAGAAAACGGGCTGGCATGGCAGCTAAGAGGGCAGCCCCTTCATCATGCTAGCTTCCGTAGGGCTAATAACCCACGTGGAGCGAAATTAACTATTCAGAGAAACATGAGAGTAGCCGGACGGATAACAAGGAAATAACCTGGCGCGAAAAGGTATATGAGAATTGGTACTTGGAATGTGACCTCTCTGTCAGGGAAGGAGGTAGAAATAGTCAAAGAAATGGAAAAGTACAAGCTTGCCATACTTGGAGTCAGTGAAACCAAGAGAAAAAGTAATGGCCAAATAAATTTGGATAAGGGATATGTAATGAGATACTCAGGAGTCAGCAGGAATGAACGGGCAAAAGAAGGTGTGACCATCATTATGTCCGAAGCAGTGGAAAACAAAGTGACAGGATGGGAACCTATTAACTCCAGACTTATCACAGTGGATGTAGAACTAGAAGAATGTATTACGCTAGTGCAGATCTATGCCCCCACTGAAGATATGCAAGAAGTAGATAAGGAGCAGTTTTATGTTCAAATGCAAAAAGCTATAGACAAAGGCAGGGAAAGAATTAGACATGTTATTGTGATGGGGGATTGGAATGCTAGGATCGGAAATAGGTTACGTCGAGGACATGGATGTATGGGCCAACATGGAGCAGAACGAACCATCAATATCAATGGTGGAAGAATGCTGGAATTCTGTATTGATAATGAGTTAAGGATTGGCAACACCTTCCCCCATAAAAGTATCCACAAAATAACTTTTGAGGCAGTAGGCTGAGGAGCAAAGAGTTGCATTGACTACGTTTGTTACACTAAGAACATGACTTATGCAGCATTAGATGTAAGGGTCTTACGCAGTGCAGAAATGAGTACAGAACATCGGCTTCTGGTTCTGCATTTAAAGAGGAAGAGGTAAGGCAGAATTATGTTTAGAAGTTGGGGGAAATACTTCA
Organism: Anabrus simplex; assembly: GCF_040414725.1. Taxonomy (NCBI): domain Eukaryota; kingdom Metazoa; phylum Arthropoda; class Insecta; order Orthoptera; family Tettigoniidae; genus Anabrus; species Anabrus simplex. The sequence continues at coordinate 505,383,869 of NC_090267.1, read as the reverse complement.
GCAAACAGAAAGAGAAGAACCTGAGAGAGGTTGGAACTTAGAAGAGAGATGGAGTGAATTTAAGACGAATATTATCAAAGTAGCAGAAGAGGTCTGTGGGAAAACTACAGTAAACACACGAAGGAAACGAACAAAGTGGTGGACTGTGGAAGTCAAGGAAGTTGTAAGGAGGAAAAAGGTAGCTTCGAAGGAGTACATGAGAACAAGAAGGGTAGAGGACTGGAGGAACTATGTTGAAGCATGTAATGAAGCAAAGTGGCAAGTACAAGAGGCAAAAGAAAAGAACTGGCAGGAATTTGGTGAGGAAATGGAATCAGAATACAGAAATAATCAGAAGAAGTTTTGGAAGATACTAAGATCTCTCCAAGGGAAAACTGGAAAGAGAATCAGGAACATTAAAGACAGGAACCAGAATATCCAAACGAGGCCACGGGACATCCTTGATACATGGAGCACGTACTATGAGGATGTGTTCCGCGCAGACCAGAATTTACAAGACGACGCCGGTAACGGGGCAGAAGAAGAACGAGAAGAGGGGGAGACAGTTATGCAGAGTGAAGTAAGAGAGGCTATCACTGAAATGAAGGTGGGCAAGGCAGCTGGTTGGAATGGAATTTCACTGGAATTGATGAAGTATGGAGGAGAGGCTGTGGTGAAATGGATGACAAGGATATGCCAACATGCATGGAGCATTCAGAAGATTCCAAAGGATTGGGAGAAGGACATTATTGTTCCTATCTATAAGAAGGGCAGCACTCTGGATTGTGCAAACTATCGAGCAATTTGTCTTTCCAGTGTGGCCGGAAAGATATACTCTCGCATATTGGAGAGGAGGCTGAGACAAGAAGTAGAGGAAAAGTTGGAAAAAGAACAGCTGCTTTCAGGCCAAGTCGACAAACACACGACCACATGTATACACTAAGAGCTGTTATAGAGAAACGACTTAGTCAAGGGAAGGATGTTCTAGCTGCATTTGTCGACCTAAAGGCCGCATTTGACTCGGTCCCCAGGGAACAGCTTTGGGTAGCACTTGAAGATGAAAAGGTAACCAAGACTCTCTTATGCCGCATTAGGAGCATGTGCAATAGAGTCCAAGGAGTGGTGAGAATAGTGGTCAATGTTCTAGGGAATTCGAAATGGTGAGGGGAGTAAAGCAGGGTGACAGCTTGAGTCCTCTTCTCTTTGCGATCTTCATGAACCAAGTCATTAAGCAGTGTAAAAGAAGAACTAAAAGAATTAAGGTTGGCAACTGGAACATGAGACCAATACATGTCCAATCCCTGGTCTATCCAGATGACATTCTGATTTTGGCTGGGAAAGAGGAGGATCTCCAACAAGCTCTTACTGAATTTGCTTATGCCTTCCAGGACCGTGGGATGGAAGTGAATGCGAGCAAAGCCAAGGTCATGCAGTTCACCAAAGGAGAAAAAGTACAGCTTCAAATCAAGTGGAACAATGAGGATATTGAGCAAGTAGAACAAATTGAGTATCTGGGCACCATTTTCAGAGAGGATGGAAAATTAGAGGCAGAAATAAACAACAGGATTAGACAAGCTAATCAAGTTTACTATGGTATAAACAACAGAATTAGAAAAGCTAATCAAGTTTACTATGGTATAAACAACACAATCATAGGGCAGAAAGAAATTATTAGAAACACAAAAATGCGGGTATATCATGCTGTGTACCTGCCAACCCTCCTGTATGGTGCAGAAAGTTGGACAGTGCATAAAAAACTGGAGAGCCGTCTGGTTGCCGCTGAGATGAAATATTTACGGAAAGTTGCCGGGAAAAATCAAAGAGACCATATTAGAAACACCACAGTAAGAGATGAGTTTCAGCAGGAGCCAATAATGGATGTCATTGAGAGGAGAGGATTGGGCTGGATTGGTCACCTAGAAAGAATAGAAGATGAAAGGAAAGTGAAGCAGGTGTGGCGAGCCAGACCAACAGGAAGAAGAACACGAGGGAGGCCACGGATTGAATGGGAGGAGTACATCTTGGGACTGAGCAGGAAGCTAGGAAAGACCCTGGGTGAGGTTCAGAGAATGGTGCACGACAGAAGAAACTTTAGTAAAAATGGCTGAAATGTCCCGATGCCTAACGGCACAAAGGGAAAGAAGAAGAAGAACCGGTACTGTCCTTTTATGTAAATAATATTGACACTACCGGTATGTAAAATAAAGTATTGATTAGGTGGAAAATTCATCCTTCATACTTGTGTGCTTGAACTATCAATACGGACTATGAAGCTAATAGATTATAGTAATATTAGAACTCATAAAATTAATTATTAGTTAAGCAAATTTCTGTTTCATAAAGATTTATATCTGACTAATAAAATGTTTTCACACGTAATGTTAGTTCATTAGTCAGCTGATACAATTGGAGGTTAGAATCGGTTTGTTGCATACTTTCTCGGTTTGTGTTTGTCCCTAGCAGTAGGCTAATGCTTCACCACAACTGGCTGTTAATCCATATATGTTCAATAAGTTCACTTGTTCTGACTTTGAGAGTGGAGAATGGGTAAAAAGAAGTGAAAGTAATGTGACAGAAGAAAGTTTCTTTGTGGAAAGTGCTTGAGTTATAAAGAGTCAACTATTCACAGCCTTTTGCACACTCTATAACCCTCCCATGTTTTTTCTCTCTTTTTTATGTACTCTCAAAAATCTCCATTGAGATGGACTAGCAAAATCTTGGGTTTACTGGTGGTATAAGCCAAGATTTTGAAGGATAGATGGTGCCTTGAAGTGGAACTGCACCAGCAATAATAATATTTTCTTTACGTCCCACTCACTACTTTTTTGGTTTTCGGAGATGCCGAGGTGACAAATTTTGTCCCACAGGCATCCCTTTACGTGCCAGTAAATCTACCAACACAAGGCTGACGTATTTGAGCACCTTCAAATACCACCGGACTGAGCCAGGACCGAATCTGCCAAGTTGGGGTCAGGCCAGCACCTCAACCGTGTGAGCCACTCAGCCCGGCCAGAGAAATTTCATCAACCATTAGCCATCTCATTGTTCAAGTCTTAGAACCCTACCATCGCTGACACTGAAAGACCAGTTTGCACAAACATAATAGAATTCTAAATTTGGTTTACATACGAGCATTACATTCAAGGAATGTTTTCCATATCGATCAACAAATACTGGTTGTCCGGCTCCATGGCTAAATGGTTAGCATACTGGCCTTTGGTCACAGGGGTCCCGGGTTAGATTCCCGCCAGGGTCGGGAATTTTAACCATCACTGGTTTCACGGGAGCTGGGTGTATGTATTATTTTCATCATAATTTCATCCTCATCACGACACACAGGTCACCTACGGGAGTCAAATCGAAAGACCCGCACCTGGCGAGCCGAACATGTCCTCGGATACTTCCGGCACTAAAAGCCATACGCCATTTCATTTCAACAAATATTGGTTGATATGCAGTTGGTCCATCAGTTTTGAGTGTACTTCACAAAGTGAAGGACTACTGCCAAGTTCATTGAATGTAACAAATACTTCACCATAGTCAGCTGACCAGCATCCTGAAAATGGGTGTCATCTGTTGCAGTCACAACTGTGCAGACAGTCACTTTAGAAATACCATCAGAAACACAATGATACTGTGCACCACTACTTAACCAGTGGAGTGCAATCTGCAGCTGCTTTATTCCTTGCAGTGAGACATTCTAAGGTATTACCAATCCAATCAAGTACATATTCAAATGTTTTGCAATCTGACCTAAATCTCTCATTGTTTGATATGTTTCTTACATATCAGTACCTAGTAGGTACCTGAAATTTCTTGGACGGTGAATACACACTCGCTCCTCATCACTATATGAATCAGAGTCAACCTTTTCACTGATATTCACAATTTTATGCTAAAATATTAAACTGTCTCTCACTTTGGTTCCACTAATAATATGGATTATGAGTCAAATACACTCATGGAAATAATCCTAATAATATGAGTAACTTTTATTAGATGTCTATGAAACAATTTACTAATATTATTAACTGCAGTGGTGTGGACATGTTAAGAGGATGGGAAAAGAGAGAGCACCAAGAAAGATGTTAGAAATGGGGTGGAAGGGAAGGAGACCTAGATGAAGACCGAGGGACAGATGGTGTAAAGAAGAGCATCGAGGCAAGAAAAGGGAACTGGACGACAGTAAGTGAAGAGAAGTGGTGGATGGACAGCTTTCTGTGCTTAATTCCTGGTTTTGCCATGAAGAATGATTATTAAGGCTAGTCATGACTGAAATATGAAAGCTTGAAACAATTCATCACTACAAAGATTTTACCACTAATTCTCTCAATTTTTGTAAGTATACTCTCACACTTTCAAGTAAATTGCTATTATATTTTATGAAATTAATTGGCTTATTACTAAAGAAGTTCATCCAGTATTCGGGAGATAGTAGGTTCGAACCCCATTGTCGGCAGACCTGAAAATGGTTTTCCGTCGTTTCCCATTTTCACACCAGGCAAATCTTGCGGCTGTACCTTAATTAAGGCCACGGCCGCTTCCCACTCCTAGCCCTTCCCTCTCCCATCGTCGCCATAAGACCTATCTGTGTCAGTGCGACGTAAAACAACTAGCAAAACTAAAGAAGTTCCTTGAATCCTGTTGGTATAGGTTCACTATCCATGATACTGTTTGTTGGCATTTGACTTTTATGTGCAGTTATTACTATTGCTATTTCAGTTTAGACGTTTTTAATGTACAAGATATCACTGTGTTGCACAAATCAAAAGCATATATGCAGTTGAGATCTAGTTCAATAGCAATTTGTATTCTTTTGTATTAATAAGAACACACTAGCAACTAGTGTTCTTGTGTATTGATAGTTATCTGTACCAAATTTCAACATCAGAACAGTAAAATTGTTACTCAAGGCAGTTTAGAAGGAAGAGGAGCAGGGAAGAGGAGCATAAATAAATTTAACTGTGAGAAAAATGCAGAGAAACATTTTCAGCAGTGTGCTTCATTTAATAGAGATTGAAATAAATATTTTAAAAATCAACAAATCTTCCAAATTACAGAAGTTCTTGTGTAACAGCTTTGCATAGCTGTTAGTCACCCCCTGCCCCTCAGACATTTGAAAATGGCTCTATGTGACAAAATTGTGATATTTCTTGTAAAGCGAAGTGTGGATAATCTTTCAAGGTACAAAACTAAAAAATTAACTTTTGGTTGAATTTCAGTTAAATTTCACTCATGGCTACCTTAAAGCTTCTGAGGATTGAAATGGAATCATATGCTACTCTTGATTATTCAAGAGGTTTTAATTAATTTTGTTGAATAAACACCAAATGTGTCACCAGTCTTTTTAGATGCTGACATACAATATAGAGTGCCAATTGGCCCTTCAAAAATGTGACTACCTGTGCAGGTTTGAACCCACAACCTTGTGATCCAGAGGCTAACTTTCCACCAATGATTCATAGATCAGTTAGAACTGGTAAAAGAAACTATTATCCTTTGTTCATTCAAGTCCAGGCGAATGCGTGGCTCAGTCCAGTGGTATTTGAAGGCGCTCAAATTCATTGGCCTTGTGTCGCTGGTTTTACTGGTACGTAAAAGAGCTCTAGCGGGACAAATTTCTGGCACCCTTGCATCTCAAGTAGTTAGTGGTACTTAAAGTCAGTAACATTATTATTTAATGCTGGGATGATACTTAACATACATGACACAGCAGCTTTCTTCTCAGTCCTAGGTGGTACCAGTAAATTTTAAATGTACCTCTATAGACCCAGTGGCTCAATGCCGTAAAATAACAGCCAGAAAACATCTTGAGGCAAATGCACTTCACAGTATCATTTTTTATCATATCATATATTTCATTTATCACCTTTCCAGATCACATCTGATTTTGCAAACCCTGACCACGGTCAGACTCATGATCATCGATCAGACAATCAACCTAATACGGGAAGTCTTCTATTGAAAGAATCCACCGGTTTGGGCAGCTATGTAATCTTCTAAGCGAAGACACCATTCGGATAAGCCCAGTGACTTAATGATCAACCTTGCAGATTAATCAAACTAAGAATGTATTTAAGTTCAATAAACCAGGAAAGTTTTTGTATTTGGCAAAATTAAATATCAATTCATTGATGAAGGTTGGTAAGTTGAAACATCTAATAGATATTTTGAATCAACATAAAATTGTGATCACAGCTCTTCATGAATTACATAATACTGATCTTAACCCAATTGAATCAGGAAGGTATTGTCTCTACAAAGGACCTCCAAGAGAAAGAGTCATAAAGAATGTTCCTCAGTTTGGAGTTGGTTTCTTGATACAGAATAGAATTCTAGATTCCAGTATTGATTTTTCCTCAAATACATCAAGAGTAGCATTATTAACGATTAAAGTGGAAAACAAGATTTATACATTGATAAATGTTCATGCTCCAACAAATAAAAAGAACAGAACTGACAAAGAGGGAACAGATCAATTTTGGGATGAACTTGACCAATTGGTAAAGAATATACCTGATATTAACATTAATATTCTCCTTAGAGATTTTAATACGAAGATTGGACGTGAGAGAAAATTTTGTTTTGTGGTGGGACGATGGCCAGCACATAAATTAACGAACAAGAATGGTTAATTGAATTTTGTATTAACCCTGGATTAATTTTAGAAACAACAAGGTTTAAATGAAAACCACATAAATTAATGACTTGGAAACATCCAAATGGTTAAATTGGGTATATCTCAAATAGATCATGTGGCCATGGATCGTAAATTTCATAAGAAAATTTATAATGTTAAGGTTCTGCGTGGTGTCATTGTTGATTCAGACCATTACATCTCCAAGATTAAATTTAAGTTAACTCCTGAAAGGAAAAATAAACTGCATAACCTTAATAGGAAAAGATTGTATAATCCTAGTTCAGTCATTAACAATTGAACATACTTTGAGAAATCCACAACACTTTTAAGTGATAGCTTGGGAACCGCTATTAACAAACTAAAAGCCATAGGAGAGGAAGTTGCTTCCATTAAAAAACGAAAAAACATGCTTGGTGGAATGAAGAGTGTGATACAGCAATACTACGCTGGTATAAAGCCTGTTTGAATGATTAACAACAAAAAACAGAAAGCTCTAGAGAAGAACTAATCACTGCTAGACGATTAACGGCTAAAGAAATCAGGAGAGTTAAAAGAAATTATCAGAAGGAAGCGTTAAAATCTATTGATGAAGCTTTCAATTGAAATAAAACAAGAAACTATTATATGACATTCAAACAATACCAAAAAATTATACTCCTCCTACTCTTCTGATGAAAGATAAGAACAGAAAGGTGGCCCATAATAATTGTGACAATGCAATAATTTTGGTTGAATACTTCAAAACATTACTTAATAGTGATGAACCTGAAAAATATTTTGAATTTGATCTATTTCCCAGAAATAAAACACTTTTGGAGAATGTAGTAGTGCTAGTAGTGGAACTCTGGAAGACTGCGAATATACAGACTATTCAGAATCTACATAAACATCTCATTGACATTTGGAATACAGAAAAATTACCTGAAGAATGGAATGTTGCAATTATACACCCAGTCCATTAAAAAAGTGATAGATCAGATCCTAGTAACTATCAGGGAATTTCTTTGCTAGATATCACCTATAAAATTTTCTCCAAGATCCTATATTCCAGAATTCATGACCAGCTTGATAGTGAATTGGGTGAATATCAGGATGGTATTTATTTATTTATTTATTTATTTATTTATTTATTTATTTATTTATTTATTTATTTATTTATTTATTTATTTATTTAGCGTATGGCCCATACAATCAAGTTGAGTACAGAAATAAATTATATACATATTTACATAACAAGAAAACAATGAACAAGAAAAGACTCCTTACAACTGAATGTCAACATCATTGATCCACTGTATTGCTTCTGGAGTTACCATCAGAAAATCCATTTTGCTGCCTGTGTATGCCTGCGTTTCACACTCTCTGATAATATGGTGTATGGTTTGTCGTGCAGCTCCACAGTCACACGCGGATGTCGGCAACTTTTTCCATTTAAAAAACATGTCTCTGCATTCGCCATGGCCTGTTCTTATTCTGTTCAGAGCAGACCATGTTTTACGTGGTAGCTGGAATCCACTTGGAAGTTTGGCATTCGAGAACATACTGTGCAGGTGGATCTCCGTTGCTGCTTCCCACCGTCTTTTCCACTCTGTAGTTGGGTTGTAGCTTCTAGCAACCACGTCTAAGGCGTTCCATAAAGTTGGATGGTGTGAACGTAATCTGTTTTGGTTGATAGTTCGTAGATCTTCATGTACAGGTAGATTGGGGTTCCTTAAGATTTGATTAAATTCCTTGATGAGAGTGGTGGAGTTGCATAAATCAGATGGTATTATTCCAGATAAAAGCGGGAGCCAATGAGTTGGCATAGATCGTATTGTGCCAGTTATTATGCACATAGTGGAATTCAATTCAGTATCAATAAGTCTTGTGTGATGACTGTTCACCCATACTGAAGTACAGTACTCGGCACTTGAATACACCAAGCCTAAAGCTGAAGACTGTAAAACGCTTGCCGAAGAACCCCAGGTAGTCCCACAAAGCTTATGAATGATGTTGTTACATGTTTTCAGTTTCTGTGTGGAGTTCAGCAGATGTTGCTTGTAGGATAGTGTTCATGTTGCTCACGTCCGTAGGTTTAACCTCAAAATACCATACACGTGATCCCTAGGTGGTGCTAAGCGAGCAACAATATATTTGGTAGCCAGTCAATCACTGCGATCTCCTGGCAATTATATCAGGGTGGTTTTCGTCCTGAACGAAGTTGTCCAGATCAAATTATCAGTCTCAAATGGATCATAAAACATCAACGCATTAGGAGCAAAAATTTAGTGATCACTTTTGTTGATTTTCAAAAGGCTTATGATACTATCCATCGTGAATCATTACTACATATCCTTACTGAATTTGGTCTACATCGAAAACTTTTTAACCTTATTGCGGTTATTCTGAGAAACACAAAGTCTAAAGTTAGGTTCAGAAATGAATTCTCTGAACCATTTGAAATTCATACGGGTCTTCGACAGGGAGATGGATTAGCCCCATTGATGTTTAATTGTGTGCTGGAAAAAATTATGCGTGAATGGAAGTAAGGTATGTCCTCTGACTGTTAAGATTGGAAGAAATATTCGACTAAATTGTCTTACATTTGCTGATGATCTGGCACTATTAGGAAATAGTATAGGAGAAGCAAAATTTCAGGTTATGCGTGAATGGAAGTAAGGTATGTCCTGCGACTGTTAAGACTGGAAGAAATATTCGACTAAAGTGTCGTACATTTGCTGATGATCTGGCACTATTAGCAAATAGTATAGAAGAAGCAAAATTTCAGGTAGAGGAACTAGGAAGAAGAGCGGTGAAGGTTGGGTTGAAAATATCTTTTGAGAAAACAAAAATGATGCCATCCTTTAAAGTTGACACTCCACATATTGTACTAAATAATGCTTAGAAAATTAAAGTTGTAAATCAATTTAAATATCTTGGTGAAATTGTCACTTGTAATGTTAATGAAAAAGCATTCATAGATAATAGAACTCTAAAATTGAGACGAGCACAACAGATTACATGACCGAGTTACAAAACACAATCTCTTTCAATTAATACTAAGTTTCACCATTATAACTCCATCATCAAACCAGAAGCAACGTATGCAAGTGAAACATTATTCAAACTAAATACCCAAGCAACAGGAGACAAACTGCAGAAAGTGGATAGAAGAATTCTCCAGACAATTATTAATAAAACACATCAGGTTGGTGGCCAGTGGGGACTTTTACCCAATTCAGTATTTTATAAAGAAAGTGAATCAATTATTGATATGATGAAAAAACGGAGGATTACATTTTTTGGACACATATACCGTTTGCCAAATTTTAGACTCCTACAACAGCTTTTTGATTTCTTTTGGAATAGTAAAACAAAAAACACTTGGTTTAAAAAAAATACAAATGGATTTGGATGAATTGAACATTACTACAGAGCAAATTGAAAATAGAGAAGAGAAGAAGATTCTAAAGAACAAATATACAAAACTATCACTTAAATCATCAAAACATAAGCAGTATATTATAAAAGCAGAAGAATGGGCTGCAAGATCGTCTAGAATGAAGAAGTTTTGGGAAGCGAAGAAATTATCAAGTGTTAAAAACTGAACTTATTTGTTGAAGATTTTATGGTATAAGGTTGATTTTGGTGCTCCAATGTGAGAATAAACAGTATAAATACATCTATATATATAAAATAAGAGTTTTGTCTGTAGATTACTCAGAATGTAAAAAGGATTGTATTTCTGCATCAGTCGTGCCCATAGTAAGAAGGAAATGCACTTTTTAATTTTTGTAATGTCTGTCTCATCTGTCTGTATGTATGTACACGCATCACGAGAGAATTTAATGAAAATTAATATGCAAAGTCGCTACAATCTAGGCGATAAATAATTTTATTCACGCTGAGTAAAATGGTAGTTTAGGGGAAAGCCTAAAATGTAATTCTTAAATATTTATGTTGTTAGTGGTCGTATCTTAATTAAAATCGGTATGCAAAGTCGGGGTAATAACTCGATATAATCTAGGCCATAAATAATTGTATTCACACTGAGTGAAATGGTACTTCAGGGGAAGGCCTAGCATTTAATTCTCAATATTTATATTATTAGTGGTCGTATCATAATGAAAATTGGTATGCGAAGTCAGGGAATAAGTCACTATAATCTAGGCCATAAATTATTTTATTCACGCTGAGGGAAATGGTAGTTTAGGGGAAGACCTAAAATTCACTTCCTGTGTGCACTCGGCTTCAATTCCAACATCATGGAACAAAGCAAAGATCATACTGATACATAAGAAAGGAAATATTCACAGTATCAAAAATTATCGTCCTATCAGCTTGCTCTCTATTTTGTATAAACTTTTTACAAAGATCTTGTTAAATCGAATCAGTTTCATCCTTGACTCAGCCCAACCTATTGAACAAGCAGGTTTCCGTAGTAATTTTAGCACAATAGACCACATACTGACTGTAAGAGAAGTGATAAGCAGAGCAAATGAATATCATTTGCCTCTCTGCATTGCCTTTGTTGATTTTGAAAAGGCATTTGACTCTGTCAGCCATACAGCTGTCATGCAAGCTTTACATGAGCAAGGAGTGGAAGCAGCTTACATCCAAGTGCTCAACAATATCTATGAGACTTCTTCAGCTTTCGTTAATATCGGTAAATCAACCCCAGAATTCCCCATCAACAGAGGTGTCAAACAAGGTGATCCCATCTCCCCGAAACTATTCTCAGCGGTCCTAGAGATGGCTATGTCTAAGCTGAGCTGGGAAGAAAAGGGAATTAGAATTAATGGGAAAAGGCTAAATAACTTGAGATTTGCAGATGATATTGCTTTACTGGCAAACGACTTCGAAGAGCTCCAGACCTTAATTACAGATCTTGCATTAGAATGTCAGTTGATTGGCCTAAGCATAAACCTTTCCAAAACAAAAGTTATGTCCAACGAATGGGTTCAAGCTGGAAATGTGAATATTAAGAACATGCCATTAGAAGAGGTCAGTGATTACATCTACCTTGGCCAGATTATAAATATGACAGGTGATATAAGACCAGAAATCTATAGGCGCATCAAGCTCGGATGGCAAGCATTTGGAAGGAATTCTTCAGTATTAAGATCAAAAATGCCAGCAAATCTGAAGAAAACAGTATTTGACCAATGCATCCTTCCTGTGCTGACTTATGGCTGTGAGACTTGGACTCTGAATGAATTCACAAAAGGGAAACTTCGGACCGCGCAGAGAGCCATGGAAAGGTCAATGCTAGGCTATACAAAGAAAGATAGGAAAAGAGCTGATGACATCCGGTCTGTTACAAAGGTTAAAGACATCTTAGAGAGAGTACGCTCCTTAAAATGGCAGTGGGCTGGCCATGTTGCACGAAGAAATGATGATAGATGGACAAAACTAGTGCTGGAGTGGAGTCCGAGAGAACATCGAAGGCCTAGAGGAAGACCACCGGACAGATGGGACAAAGATATCAAGAAGATCGCTGGTACCACTTGGATGAGATCTGCCCAAGACCGTTCTACTTGGAGAAGACTGTTGAAGGCCTACCTATACCCACGACTTAAAGAGGCCACATCATTTTAATGATTGAAATGGCTGATTGTATATTGTATTGTATTTGTTATTGGTGGTCATATCGATAAATACTACAAAACTAAAGTTATATAACCAAGCGAGTTGGCCATGCGGTTAGGGCCGCGCAGCTGTGAGTTTGCATCCGGGAGATAGTGGATTCTAACCTCACTGTCGGCAGCCCTGAAGATGGTTTTCCATGGTTTCCCATTTTCACACCAGGCAAATGCCAGGGCTGTACCTTAAGGCCACGGTCGCTTCCTTCCCAATCCTAGGCCTTTCCTATCCCATCGTCGCCATAAGACCTATCTTTGTCGGTGCGACATAAAGCCAATTGTAAGAAAGAAAGTTATATAGTATTAAATTTCCGATCATTTGTCTTATACATTGTTACCGTACCGGCTATGATCACAGAGATATTAATGAATTTGGATTTTTGTTACTAAGTCCATATCAGTGCCAAATCACGAAAAAAAAAAGGGGGGGGGGTAAACAGAATTTAATGAAAATTGGTATGTAAGGTCTGAGAATAATGAACTTGGTATGTAAAATCTGAATAGGGAGCGTGCACGGAACTAGTAACAGAGTGCTCTGGCGGGGTTCCAAGAATGAATACGGTGAGAGTGCGTTCCGCTGCATTGAAGACTTGCATCATAGTTACGGCAAAATATCGTTGCATCTTGTCGTCAAGATATGAAGTAGTGCTATGGAAGTTGTAATACAGTATGTGTTTGAGTACATACACTTCCAAAATAGTCGCAAGTCAACAGTGAATAAAGCGCAGAAACTAGTTGACAGTGGTCATGTGTTACAAGTTGAAGAAAGACGAACTGGTTCCAGTTGTACATTTACCGGCTTCGTCATAAGACAGAGGAGTGTTAGCAAAAGCCCGTACAAGGTTACAATTGAGGCAATTACATTAGCTCATTATTGTTAAACATACAGTATTATATTTTACATGTTCATTTTATGTGATTCAGTGAAGTCTGTAATACTTCGAATTTCTATTACAGCTCGACAATCAATGAAACTGTGTTGCATCAAACTGTAACTGTGTGGCTCGTGCTGGAGGGCATTGTAAACATGTATGTGCCATTATACAATACTGCAATTCTGATTCAGGCTTTAGTAAGACAAATTTGCTGCAAGAATGGGGGGAAACAAATTTAAAAACAGCTGGTGTGTAATATTATCGCTGTTAATTATGTAATAAATTTAAGTGTTCACAATATGATGAATACAGTGTAGATTTTATATCTTCTAGGGTCCGTAAAATATGCGAAAGGGAAGAAGGCTGAAGATCTATTTCCCATGAAGAGGGTGAGAACTGACAAGGGTACTGTTATTACCATCGATGAACTAGGAAAAACAGATATAGATAATTCGCCTTGGACTGAAATGATTAGAGCTGAGCTCAAAACAGAGCCTCAATCGGTAGCTAAAAGTTTGTGTGAAGAGTTGTGGAACAATAGAGTCAGTATTGGCATAAGAACAAATTTTAATAAAGAGTTGAACGAGTTGCTTCAACTTCAAGAAGATTCCACAGTGTTCACTTCAGGAGAGTTTGTTTTAAGTGACGATTTTTATACTTGTCATATTACGCTAACAACAGAAAAAATACTTAATATAGCATTTACAACTCAGTTTCCAAGTGAAGGTGATGAATGGTTGAAAGTATAATTTAAATGTATAACATAACTTGTACGATGGATACATGTAACATCTCTCATTTATTCTTGCTGGCGTTTCTGATTTAATTTCTGTGCAATCTGTTATAACTCGTGCGTCAGGATAAAATATTTTAAAAGCCGAAGCAAAGGATTTTGCACGGATAGTTTGCTAGGCCAGAAAATAAAATTAGAAGTGCATTTCTTGACTACTCCGAGAGCAGTAACAGATATTTGCGCAGCAGTAGTCCGATGTACACCAAATATGACTGCTGAGGCAACAAAGGTTATACCCAATTTCATTTTCATAACAAGAGTAAACAACACTTTAGAAACAAAGAAAGAAAAAATGAATGTTTTAAATGGAAAACCTGTTAAATCCTTCAACTATGCCTCACTTTTTATGCTCTGATATCCATGAAATCCTCTGCATCTGTTCAGGGGGATGTTGGGACCACAAATTTTATCCACCTTCTCCGAAATACTTGAGGTACTGTGCTTGAGTTGCACTGTGTTGGGACCACAAATTTTATCCACCTTCTCCGAAATACTTGGAGGTACTGTGCTTGAGTTGCACTGTGTGCCTACATCATTCCCGCTAAAAACACAAGTGAATTCGAAAGTTGTTGCTTCAATCTGAAATGCTGCTTGCACCGACTTATGTAGGTTTTCACACTCATTTTTCACAATAAATGCACGAGTTTCCTGATTAGAAGATGGGGTACATCACATTCTCTTTTCAGTTTCTTCTTGTAGTTCTTATAAAAAACATAGATGGTATATATGATGGATGATTTTCAATATTACTTGGCTTTCATCCAACAAAATGTTCACTGCAAATGACGGAGCATTTGGTGGGTTCCCATGGAGTTCCACCTGCACTGAAACGCAGAAAAACATTTTTTATTATTATTATTATTATTATTATTATTATTATTATTATTATTATTATTATTATTATTATAAATATTCGGCGTGGTCAAGACACGTGCATATGGAAGAACATAAATGTAAACATACGAACCTGCTGCAATGCATACTTGAAATGAAATGTACTATTTCAAAGTGTACGTAAATGAACGTTTTCTTGACTTGGAATACCTGGTATGTTTGAAATGTGTGATACGAAATGTGTGATTTATGTCACAAATGAAATAAGGTACTGTACTTACTTTATTCTTCCTATAGCCGAAATCCACCTCCTGCGTCTGTCCGATTCCCATGGACGACGAGGAAATTTGTGAAATGTAATTCCTTTTCCATGTGTGTTTCTTTGTGTGTTGTGGCAGTTCACTGCACAACAGTTTTTATTTTATTTGGGCATTTTGATACATTACTACTACCACAATTTCACACCTACAGTTACACAGCCTGGATTGACCGCTCAAGACAAGATCACCTAAACGTTACTGATTTCTTCTGCTAGAGGCGCTAAGAGCAGCTGTGCACGTTCTCTATAAGGAACTACAGTCTACACTATAAATAACTTATAAGACGGCCTACTATCAAAGAGTTGAAAGAAAACTAAATGTGAAGGTCTACAATAGAGAAAGCTCATAAAATTGATCAGCAATAACATTACATTGGCCATTGTTTGTTGTGATGTTCTTTGTGTCTTCTGTTGCCACTCATCTCCGATAGATAGGATTAGGCCTACTGCTGTGTACAGAGTATTTTTTAAAATTTGCTTTACATCGCACCGACACTGATAGGTCTTATGGTGACGATGGGATAGGAAAGGGCTAGGAGTGTGAAGGAAGTGGCCTTGGCCTTAATTAAGGTACAGCCTTTTGCCTGGTGTGAAAATGGGAAGCCACGGAATACCATCTTCAGGGCTGCCGAAAGTGGGGTTCGAATCCACTATCTCCTGGATGGAAGCTCACAGCTGTGCGCCCCTAACCACACAGCCAACTCGCCTGGTCATACCGAGTGTAACAGTCTGTCTGAATATTGGCTGGAAGTAGCTGGGGAATTGGCTAACTTTCTTCTTTAGCATGCCATTCCTCTGCTTCATAAATTTTCTGATGCTACTGGTATGTATCACACTGGTTCATCGTAGCATTTGAGCTATTCAATCCCTATTCTGAGGCACTGATTGGAATGAGCAGTGTGCATATTTAACAGAATAATGGCAGAGGAGTGTTCACGGCAGTCTGCGGCCTGGTCATTCGAGCTCTGGGACTTTGGACTGTTTGATCGCCACTATAGTACTGTTACATGTAATAAATATAATTTTTGGTCTGTATTGATGATATTTGATTGAAATAATAACAGTAAGTTATTTATTAGACCACCTAATCAATATAAAGTCTAGTCTTGGATGATTTACATAAATTTGTTAACTAATAGTGGTACATGTTTCGCCTTCCCTGAAGGCATCATCAGCCATAGTCTTAACCTTAAATTAAAAATAAGCGTCTAAATAACATGTAATAATGAAATGAATTTTAAAATCTTGAGGAGATTTGAAGTAAAATAACATTAAAAATAACAATGATGGCTTAAAAATACAATTTGATGAGATATAATAGTGGAAGTATTAACAAAATTAACATTAGAAGGCTGCTAAAATAAGTGCAATGGATAAAACAACAGATTGTTATACAACAAGTAGTAAGATTGCATAAAAATAAAGTTGATACTCTGGCAGTTATAATTAGACGATGGCGAAAAATCGTATATAATCAAAGTAAAGAGGAGAGAATAAAAGTCAAAGGTTGATATAGATGTTGATTCCCATAGGGACCATTTATATTGGTATTAGTCAAAGGTTGGTCGAGAGATCCAAAGTTAATCATAATCTTGAAGATAAAAGATTGATTAGATGGTCTAATAAATAACTTACTGTTATTATTGCAACTGTACGTTAAAAGTGAGAAAGTGTACGGTTTTTCATTTGATCGAGTATTTTATAGGATAAAATTGCTTTTAATTGCTACAATCCTACTGACGTTTTTGTAATTACCTATGTTGAATTCAGTTAGGAAAATGACAAAGTCAGTTTTTCTGAGAATCCCGTAGTGAAGCACGGGTACATCAGCTAGTAAATAAATAAACTAATAGACTCACAGGTTGCCAAATTAAACATTACAACATGAATTATATAAAGCTGTCTACCAATTGGCTTTAAAATGAAGTGGTAGTAACATCAGAATAAATTTTGATGATTCATATGAAAAGTATCATATCAAAATTTATACAGCATATTTTAATAAATTGTGAAATATACTTACCAATTTTTTTTTCCCATTTATTTACCAACAATCTTGTGATACTCTTGATTACTCTAGTGGGTGGTATTTTGGTGTACTTTTGCATTATGCATTGTAGTGTGTACTCCACATTTTGTTTTCTCTAAGGCTTCAGATGTGTTAGTAATAGTTCACTCATCACTTAACTCTAGATTCATAGGGTGACCAGATTTCTATGTAAAAAAATACCAGGACATTTCTGAAATTCAATAAAAAACAGGACTAAGCAGGACACTACTTACGAAGAAAATGTGCTACGTGTATGACTGCACTGCTTTATTGAGATAAATAAAAACTGATATAATATTTAAACATCAAAAGACATATAGTTTAATAACCTTCTTAGAAACATATTTATCATGGCACTGCATGTTATTTATTTATTTATTTATTTATTTATTTATTTATTTATTTATTTATTTATTTATTTACATATTTTACGCCCACATTGGAGCACTTAAATCAATACATTTGAGTTAATTTCTTCTTTTTCTTCTCCCAGAACTTTCTCATCCTCTCCGACCTGGAAGCCCTTTGTGTGTCTGATATAGTATATTGTTTCCGTTCAACTGTTTTTAGTTTGAGACTTATGCTTTTGTTCTTCAAAATCCTCTTCTCTTTTCTGTCTTTGATTTGTTGCTGAGTTATACCCAATTCTCCCAAATCATCCTGAACTTCCTTGAACCAATTATTATTGATTTTATTTTTCAAAAAGTAATCAAATAGTTGTTTCAATATCCTGGTGTCTGGTAATCTTGATATGTGACAGAAAAAAGGAAATTCTTCTTTTACGCATTGTAGATATTATTGATTCACATTCATGATAGACAATGTTGTTAGGCAACAATCTCCACTGTCCATCAACTTGGTGTTTTTTATTAATAATTATTCTAAGAATTCTTCTATCAGTTTCCTGTAATTTGCCTGTTGTAGATTTTACATTTAATTTGAATAAAGTTTCACTAGCATACATTGCCTCTGGTTTAACTATGGAATTATGGTGTTTCAGCTTAGTGTTTATCGAAAGAGATTTTTTTTTTATAGGTTGGCCAGGTAAGTCTTTGTGCTTGTTTAAATTTAGTTGTTCTGTGTTCTATTGCTTCTTTTTCATTTGTGTTCCATGTTATTATTTTCCCAAGATATTTGAATTTCTGAATAATTTTAATCTCTTTATTACTGTTCAGTTGAATAACTGGTAAATCAACTTTAAAAGTTGGCATCATTTCTGTTTTTTCAAATAAAATTTGTAATCTCATTTTTTTGGCTATAATTTCTAGTTGTTCAATTTGAAATTTAGCCTCTTCTATTGTATTTGCAAGTAATGCTAAATCGTCCGCAAAAGCAAGGCAGTTGAGTTTAATACTTCTACTGATCTTGATAGTTGGTTGGCATTTCTTGTTCCATTCACGCATAGCCTTCTCCAATGCACAGTTAAATAACAATGGTGAAAGTCCGTCTCCTTGTCGAAGTCCAGTTCTTATAGTGAATGATTCTGATAATTCATCTCTAAATTTAACTTTTGCTTTCGTATTTTTAAAAGTCATACTAATGAGGTTGACAAGGTTTTGGTGTAATCCAAACTCTTTAAGGCTTTTTAATAATGAGTCACGATGAATACTGTCATATGCTTTTTTAAAATCTACAAACGCGATGACTAGACCCTTACTTCAAACTCTGTGGTGCTTCATTATCCATTTTAAACCAATGATTTGATCTGGACAGCTTCTACCTGGTCGAAATCCTCCCTGATATTCTCCAAGTTCTTGGTCGAGTTGTTTTTGGATTCTTGTGTATATAATCTTGTATGTAATATCAAGCAAGGATATCCCCCGATAATTATTTGGATCAGAGCGATCACCTTTCTTATGCAGCAGGTGGATTATCGCTGTATTCCATTCCTCGGGAAGCTTCTCCGTGTTCCAAATATCATGATGTACTTATGTAGGTTTTGAATAGTCTGATCATTATCATTCTTCCATATTTCTGCTATTTGATTCTCTCCTGCTGCTTTGTAGTTTTTAAGTGCATTAATTGCTGTTTTCATTTCATTGTAAACTGGTGGTATAATCTTTTGTAATGGAGCTTTATTTTTTTGGTTAGGGTCAAATTATAAATGTTCCACAGGATCCTCACAATTAAGTAACTCTTTAAAGTATTCTGCAAGGATGTTAGCATTATCTTGATTATTGTGTGCCATTTTTCTATTTTTATTTCTTAACATAAGTGTGGGAGGGGTAAACTTGATCGATATTACTTGAATGTTTCGTAATAGTCTCTTGTTTAATGCTGATTGAATGTTTCCTCTATAGTGCTAAGCATTTCCTTTTGTTAATTTCTTTTAATTGTCCTAATTTCTTTAGCTGTTTGTCTTCTGGCATTAATTAGTTCTTCTCGAGATTTTTCTGTTTTCCTCTATTGATCGTTTAACCATGCCTTGTGCCTTGCTTGAATTGCTTTATCACATTCCCCGTTCCACCACTCATGTTTCTTTCTCCATTTAATTGGAGCGATTTCTTCAGCTATGGTTTTAAGTTTGTTGATCATTGTCTCTAATTTGTCATTTAAAGGTGTTTTGGATCTCTCTAAATATATTTTATTATTTATTAAGTAACTGGGATCATAATTTCTCCTGCTTTGAGATGATTACGTTTGTGTTTCCTTTTTGGTGTTAACTTGATTTTTATTTTTGAGATATAATGATCTGAGTCAATGTCTACCCCACGGAGGACTCTGACATTATAAATTTCTTTATGATAATCTTTATCCATAGCAACATGATCAATCTGAAACTCTCCCAATTTTACGTTAGGGCATTTCCATGTCATAAGTTTATGTGGTCGCCTCATGAATCTGGTGGTTTCCAAAATGAGTCCATCATCTGCACAAAGTTCAATTAATCTTTGGCCATTTTTGTTCGTTAATTTATGAGCTGGCTGTTTTCCTACAACTGTGCGATACTTCTTTTCTCTGCCTATTTTAGCATTGAAATCTCCAAGTAAGATTTTTATATGCTCATCAGGGATCTTCGATAATATGTAATCAAGTTCTTCCCAAAAGTTTTCAACTCCTTCTCTATCTTTATTGTTTTTATCATTTGTTGCTGCATGGACATTTATTAAAGTATAAGTTTTATTCCCTACTTTAACTGTTAGAAGTGCCATCCTTGAAGAGTTTGAAGAAAAATCTTCAGTTGAGTCTATTATGCTACTATGAACAATAAAACCTACACCAAATTGGGGGACATTCTTCATTACTCTTTACCTGGAGGTCTTTTGGGTCTTGGTCTGTGTTCCTACGTTCTTGTAAAGCTATTATTAAAATTTTATGTTGGTCCATCACATCAGTTAAATGTTTCAACTTGCCCACCTTACTTAGTGAATTAATGTTTTAATGTTGCAAAATATGAAAATTTTCCTGATTTGTTGAACTTAAGTCTCTTCTTACATTGTTGGGTTTGTCCACTGTCTGTCAGCTGTCTGTCGATTGTCTATTGGGCTTCCAGGCGCTCCGACTCGCCTAGGTCTTCTACTTGACACCCCACTGATTCCGAGTGGTGTCTTTGTGCAGATCCTTGTTGGTTGTCCACACTGATGGATTTATTCATTAGAAGACTCATCATCATTGATTGTCTGATCTTTCGATCGAAACATTTCTGACCGAAGTCAGGTTTTACAATTCCAGATGTGATGGAAAGGTGATTAATGAAGTATGAATTGGTGATAAATGAAACACTACAAGTTCATCCTAGTTGTTCAGGACTGGGAGTAGGCATTTCCTCCATACCCCGCAAACGTTATGGTTTTCCCGCCAATACTCGGGTAGCTGATTGCAGTGGTTTCCCACTGGGTGATGGGGTCGCCACATCGCTACGCCACAACACTGCATGTTGTTATAATTGATATAGAATACCATGGATGATAGTTGGGTCCGCCCTCTTAATATATTATCAAATTTATACAATTATTATACAATTATTACAATTATTATACAATTATTTTAACTTATAAACTTATGAAGTTGATAATATATTGACAGGGCGGACCAAACTATCACCCGTGGTATTCTATAAGCTTAGTCAATACGGACCACTCAGGAACAAAAGTGGTCAAATTTGTTGATTATAATTGATCATGTTTAATTGAGCCATAAGTTAAAACATTAAAGAAATTGAATGAATATTTTCTAACAAGTAAACTGTAGACTTCAACAGAACATGAACTTGTGGCTGCTGAATCAGGAACACCACTGTTAACTTTGTACTTACCAGAAGACCTGATATCTTGCAAGAGCTTTGAATTGCCTAACAGCAGGTTGTAGAATTCCATACAGCTAAGGTCTTGAAAATGAGTTATAATAATTGCTTGAATAGTTTTGGCAAGAAAACTTTTTTTTCATCAATTCATAGGGAGTTCACAGTTGAAAACTCTTTCCACAACAACATTTGTGCCTGGTACAGCCAGAGCAAAACTCACAACCACTTCTATATTTTTTACATGGAATGCCTACACTTTCAAGTACAATATGTGGAAGACATCACACCATTTCTTATCAATTTTCACATTGACTTTTCCCCATTCCTCAAACTTTGTAGATACAGTATTGTTTACATGTCCTACCTCATCAAATAATTCATATTCATCTACCTGAATCTACTGTCTTAAGAATTTTCACGTTTTAAAACCTCATCCCAAGTTTCAATGTTTTCCAATGAAATGATTTCGTAGGCTGATGTGGAGAAACCTACTTTTCTAAATAACTTAATGAATTGGTAATAATTTCATATTTCAATTGGGTGAATAGACCTTCATTTTTCAAGTTAAATTGAAGAAATAACTGAAGTTTGAAACACCCGCATGCCCGCGCGCGCGCGCGCGCGCACACACACACACACACACACACACACACACACACACACACACACACACACAGAGTCTCTCTCTCAACTGCATGAAACATGACGATCTTGTCAACTGAACGATGTTTTTTAAGATGACTACAACATAACTAGCTAATAATTCTGCTATTTCTTCACGAGTGTTCTGAAAACAGATTACTTTACACTGAACACCGTTGGTAGTAATGAAATGCCTATTTTAAGCTTTTGTGATTTGATGCATCAACTGTCACAGACATATACTTGGCATTTTTCTTCTCTGATGATAAGAGCTGTGCAGTCCATTGAACAGAAAGAATGGATGTGTTTTGCTGATGAAACCCAAATAGCTCTACTGAGCAAGTGGCTGTGCAGGTAGGGTCGCACAGCTGTGAGCTTGCATTCCGGAGATAGTGGGTTTTAACCCCACTGTCGGGAGACCAGAAGATGGTTTTCTGTGGTTCCCATTTTCACACCAGGCAAATACTGGGAGTGTACCTTATTTAAGGCCATGGCAGTTTCCTTCCCACTCCTAGCCCTTCCCTAGCCCATCGTCGCCATAAGACGTATCTGTGTCGGTGTGATGTAAACAAAATTGTAAAAACAAACAGCTCTTCTTCAGCAGTGATACGTTTATCTTCCTCAGTTTGTCGTCCATCTGCACTTACAAAGGAAGTGATGCTACTGTAAGTTCTTGCAGGAACTGCCAACATTTGCTGCTGCTGCTTCTTCTTAATATGTGTGTGTGTGTGAGAGAGAGAGAGAGAGAGAGAGAGAGAGAGAGAGAGAGATATTGGCACATACTTCATGTTCAATAGAACAAACTGAACGACATAAAGTACATTCCACCTTCGTAGGTATGTTTTCCTCTAAGAAAGGGAACTCTTATTTCAGGGTTTTGGAGAAAGTGCACTTTCTTTTCCCTATATTAATATTTTATTTATGGAAGACCTTGAAAGAAGGCACAATACCGTCAATTTGTGGAAGAGGATTAAAGAGAGTCAGCAATTGAACATCAGGATGGGCAATTCAGTTTTGGTAGATCAAAACAGAAATCTTGGAATTGATACCTAAGGAAAGCTACCGATATAGGAATCTTGTATCCATGATCCTTTTGAAGATAATAGACCAGTTCATCTTTATTCAATAGATGATGATGGGCCAATATTTTGCGATGGGGTTGAGCATGCCCCTTGACAGATGAAGACTAGCAGAACTTCTAGGCCATATGAGGTTTATTCAGAGATCCTGAAATGTTGGTTGACAAAGGTATAGCCATCTTGACAAATTTGTTCAACTCAGGATAATAGGATTGACATTAATTGTTATTCTGCCAAAAAAGTTGAAGCCAAATGTTGCAAAGAATACCGCATTCTTAAATCTCATGATCCACGTATTATACTGAAAAATAATTCGCTCAACAATGGCATTCAACAGGAAAAGGACCATTCTGATCACTAAAAATGATCCTAAGCAGTGAAAATAAAATGTTACATCAGGAGTGTTGCACTTAATGGCTAGGAAACTTGGATCGTTGGCAAACATGAAAGGAAAAGATAAGGGGCATTCAAGCTGTGGTGTTGGAGACAAATGGAAAGAATACATTGGATGGCAAAAATTACTATTATCTCAAATATTATTATAATATTTATAGGTCCACCCATTCAATACAATACAATATAATCCACTATTTCATGTGGTTAAAATTTATACATAATACATAAAAGTCAATGGTACATGTTTCACCCTTTTTTTTTTTTTTTTACAGGCATCATCAGCCTATATCAATCTTAAAAATTAATGGTTATGGAATCTTTCCAAACTTATAAACTATGGAGTAAAATGTTGGACTATGATTTCATAAAATATTATACTATAACGTCTAAAATAATGATATTGCACCAAATTATGTTAAAAAAACCAGTGAATTAACAGTTTTTGATGATTAAAACGTGGTTAATCATGAATATTTGAGAGTTTGAAACCGAAATGGATCCTCTTCTTATATATCATTAAGACTGTGACGGCCTTGAGTGTAAGCACAATCATCAAAGGGGGATGTTTGTTCCATTCCCATAGCATGAGTCCAAGATAGTAAAATCACTGTCAGTTATTTAAAACAGTAGTGTGAACGTAACAGATATGTTAAAATGTGTATGGTTGATATATCTGAAAGTCGTAGAAAAGAAAATTGAACTTCTTGTGGAGGCATTGCTAATGATAAAATGTAGTGTCAAAGCTAGCGGATGTCAGTAATTATGTTGGTGCGGTAATCAATTGGATCCAAAAGACGGTCAAGTGGGTGTTATTAACCCCGTTGAAACATTTGTTGGAAGAAATTATCGAGTTTTTCTGAATCAAAATGTTAAAGAAAGTTAGTTAAATGTACTGTGCATGAGACTTCCCGTACGTCAAAAATGCCTAAGTAAACTCTTTCAAGATTAAAATTATTGTGTCCGCCTTTTCAATACAAATACATATATTTTAGTGGTTAAATTCTACATGAATTAAACACACCAGTTAGGGACATGTTTCGCCCTAGTTATGGGCATCTTCAGCCTATATTAATCTTAAGGTCAAGAATTAAAACTATAAAAATTGGAACTTGTAGTGAACTAACTTAATACTAAATACAATTGTCTTATGCTATTTACATAGTTTACAATATGTACAGTATGTACAATATGTGCATTAACTTTGCTAGAATTTATGAATAATGAATTAACTTATATATAATGACTAGACTACCAATTGTGGATTGGATTGATCACAGCGTGAATTGGGGTTTCTCAAATTGTATTGACTAGAATTTATCACTGCTGAGTTGGGGTTTCTTCAGCTGTTATGGTCGCCTGAGTCGTAAGAATTTTACAAAACCAGAATCTTGGTTAAAGTCACTAATATTCAATTTAGTCCACATGTAGCACTCATCGGAGACAACATTTGGGCCAAAAATAAATGAACCTTATATAATTGTAAATTTAAGAGCGCTTTCTTTTTGTACGTCGCTTTAATTACATTTCTTACCCAAATCTCGTTGACCTTGTTCTGAATTCTATTTGTATTGGTTATACCCTTCCTCTGTGTGGGTTTTAGAAATTTTGGTACCAATTTTTGTTCTGCCAGAATTTATGAACAATGAATTAACTTATTTTATAATGACTAGACTTCCAATTGTGGGTTGGATTGATCACAGCGTGAATTGGGGTTTTTCAAATTGTATTGTCTAGAATTTATCACTGCGTGAGTTGGGGTTTCTTCAGCTGATATGGTCGCCTGAGTCGTAAGAATTTTAGCAAAACCGGAATCTTGGTTAAAGTCGTTCACGTTAGGGTTTGAAACGGTTTGAATATTCCTTTAGAAAGAAGCATGCTTATGTTTTAAGGTCGAAGCGTGTAAGTAGGATACATATTGTTGATTTCATTCATTGCTTATCAGATAAAAATATTTGGAAAATTCTGTCATTCTTGTTGATTAATTTCCCATTGGTGCATATTCAATCTGGGAGGAATATGAGTTGTCTGTAACTGGATAAGAGAAAAAATGGGGAATTAGAATGATGAATGTGGAATCCAATACGGTAATAAATGTAGAGTGAGTGTTTATCGTATGAACTTACTTGTCTTGCCGACGTTAGCTGGGACCAATTGTTCCGGTTGTGTCTGAACGGCTAAGCTTGCTACTCCTAGTGTAGTATTGATGCTGTAGCGGAGGGGTGGAGCGTGGTGGGGAAGGGGGTGTGAGTTTCAAATCGTGCGTCCGTATTGTTGCTTGAGAGGTGTTACTTGAATTGGATTGGGCGGGCCTGGTATTAGGTGTGGCTATTGGAGCGCATGCCTTCAGTGATTTAAACATACTGGGAACTTTATTCTGATATACGGCCTGGATTAACCTCGGAGTTGTTTCATATAACGGATTTTTGTTATCAATGACATCGTTAAGATGATTATTTTTGTTATAAGTTTGATCCAAGTAAATGTACAAGTTTTCCGTTTCGTTCATTAATTTCCCCTTGCTTAGGCTTTTAATGACCATCAAAGCATTTTCTATTGAGGTGAACTTATGGCCTGTTTCAGTCATATGCTGGCTCATGGCCGAATACTTATTATGCTTGGAAGCATTGTAATGTTCCAGATACCTCGTGTAAAAGCTCCTCCCGGTTTGTCCAAAATATGTGAACTCACATTGGGCACATTTTAACCTATAAACACCTGATCCTGAGTAAATGTTGTTGTTATTATTGACTTTACTGTGGTTGAGGAATATCTTCTGATTATTATTTATTGTCTTGAAGGCTATGTTGACGCTGCGTTTAAAAAAAATATTAGTGATATGATAGATAGCCGGGCTATTATACATAAGGGTGGTGTAGCTGTTTGTCTTTGATTTCTCTGGGACTAGGTTGGACGATAGCCTAATTTTGATCTTATTAATTAACCGATTGATTACATTTACTTTAAAGCCATTGTACCGAGCTAACTGTCTTATGTAATTTAGTTCTGTTTCCAAACTTTTTGGCGAAAGAGGAATTTTTAGTGCCCTAGGCAGCTAGTTTTTGGCTCTTAGGATGTAAGGACGAATCTTTAATAGTTATGGGTGAATGGGTAGGTTTCCTAAACATTCAAAATTCAAAAGTGTTATTCAAGCTGTAATTGTTAAATCTAAAAAATTTAAAGAATTGTTGACCTCATCTTCTGTGGTGAATTTGACGTTAGGATCTATTTCGTTCAGTGAGACTAATATATTGTGACTGTTAGTAATGTCCTTATTGATGATCATGAAAGTATCGTCAACAAACCTTAGTCACAAACTAATTCCCTTTATTTGTGAAATTGATGTATGTTCTATATAGTCCATGTAGATATCTGCTAGAATGCCAGATAGAGGGTCGCCCATAGCTAGGCCTTTCTGCTGATAATATTTACCATTAAAGGAGAAGTAATTATTGTTTAGAACGAAATTCAATATCTTCATGAATTCTTCAATTTCCATTTTACTGAGGCCGCTGTGTTTATTGATGTTGTCATGGATAATTTTAATGGTTTCTTTAGTAGGAATGCTTGGAAACATGTTTGTGACATCGAAAGAACATAAAATATGGTTGGGTTGCAGTTCAAATTTCTTCAATATTTTGCAGAAATTAATTGAATTTTTTAAGTGAGATTTATTGTTGAAAATATAATATTTTCTTAAAAACCTATGAATGAATTTCGATACTTTATAGGTAGGGCTATTCCTGCAATTTATAATGGGACGCATTGTGGTGTCCTTCTTATGAATCTTAGGTAAAGCTCTGGCGGTAGGGATAGTGGGATTCATGTTGAAAAGTCTTTGTTGCTCTTGTTCGTTGAAAAGAAAATTAGAACTTTTTACTAAAGTTTTTAAATTTTGCTGAATTTTTACAGTGGGATCTTTGTTAACTATCGAATAACTTGTATTATTAAAAAATTCTTCTGTTTTTTGAGTGTAAAACTGTTGAACCTCCTTTATCTGCCTTTGTAACAATGTTATTGTCGTCTATTTTTGTTTTTAATTTCTGAATTTGTTTATGATTGAAATCAAAATTAACATTTATCTCTTGGGGCAGTTTAGGTAATTTCTTTTTAACTTCGTATCTAACATCGTTTTGAATCTCAATGGGGAGTTTCAAAATACCGGTTTCTACCTCTGCTACTGTATTGATGATGTCGGTTGTTTTATTTCGGCTAGGCCAATTATACTTTAGGCCCTTATCCAATATCCCAATTTCTTCCTGAGAAAACTGAACGTTTGTCAAATTGACTACTGTGGATGTGTTAACATGTGGGGATGCTGGTCTTTGTGAAACCTGGTTATGTGTGGGAGATCGTATCTTAGATTTTATTAATTGGGAGAGTTTTTTATTGAGTGTTGCTTGCTTCCTTTCTAATGCAATATTCAATTTGTAGTCCACATGTAGTTGGCATGAATTCCATTTCAACGGAGACAACATTTGGGCCAAAAATAAATGAACCTTATATAATTGTAAATTTAAGAGGGCTTTCTTTTTGTAGGCTGCTTTAATTTCATTTCTTATCCAAATCTCATTGACCTTGTTCTGAATTCTATTTGTATTGGTTAAACCCTTCCTCTGCGTGGGTTTGGGAAATTTTGGTACCAATTTTTGTTCCAGACATTGTTTTAAATAAGCTATATCTTTTGTTAAATTGCCTATTTTGACCTTAAGATTCAAATACCTGTTTAAACGATAATTTGCCTGGTTGGCTATCAAGTTACAAGTAACTAATCTCATTTTGTTCCGTATTGAAGATACAATAAGTAAACCCTTTCAAGATTAAAATTATTGTGTCCACCTTTTCAATACAAATATATATTTTTAGTGGTTAAATTCTACATGAATTAAACACACCAGTTAGGGACATGTTTCGCCCTAGTTATGGGCATCTTCAGCCTATATTATTCTTAAGGTCAAGAATTAAAACTATAAAAATTGGAACTTGTAGTGAACTAACTTAATACTAAATACAATTGTCTTATGCTATTTACATAGTTTACAATATGTACAGTATGTACAATATAGTTTACAATATGTACAGTATGTACAATATGTGCATTAACTTTGCCAGAATTTATGAACAATGAATTAACTTATATTATAATGACTAGAAATTGTGGATTGGATTGATCACAGCGTGAATTGGGGTTTCTCAGATTGTATTGACTAGAATTTATCACTGCTGAGTTGGGGTTTCTTCAGCTGTTACGGTCGCCTGAGTCGTGAGAATTTTACAAAACCAGAATCTTGGTTAAAGTCACTAATATTCAATTTATAGTCCACATGTAGCGGAGACAACATTTGGGCCAAAAATAAATGAACCTCATATAATTGTAAATTTAAGAGGGCTTTCTTTTTGTACGTCGCTTTAATTTAATTTCTTATTCAAATCTCGTTGACCTTGTTCTGAATTCTATTCGTATTGGTTATACCCTTCCTCTGCGTGGGTTTTAGAAATTTTGGTACCAATTTTTCTGCCAGAATTTATGAACAATGAATTAACTTAACTTGTATACTTGTAAAAATGCCTAAGGCGGTACTTACTCGTACGGTGCGTGTTAAGTACATCGGGCTGTTCCAGCAACGCTAGCTTGACACATACAAATTTCTCAGGTCTGCTACTAATAGACGGTGGTCACTGTCAAGACTCTCACTCTTTATTACTCTGACATCAAGGGTTATGAATTTCATGTTTTTGGTCCGTATTGAACTGAGAATAACATATGAATAATAACACAGTAACGGTTTCCACCTATTCAATACTAATATATATTTACAATATTTTAAATTACATGGAACTAGTTTCGACCCACCTTCATCAGCCATATTAAAGCATAAACAACTCTTGTAGAATCCTAAAACATGTTATTTTAACGGTAAGAATCTTATGGATTTAAAATTTATAAAGTGAAGTGTGGTAATGAAATGAGAAATGTTAGTGTGGTACAGGTGAGTAATAATTAATAATTATACGAGGAATATACATACTAAGAAGTTTGGAACAAAGTATAAATGGGGTGCTTAGTGTTGTAAAAATTATACACTCATGGATATCAGTAGTCCTCATACTAAAGAATACAATGTAAAATGACACATATAAAAATATATACACTTTGTACATAAAATCCCAGCAAATATACTTCCTGGAGTATATGCCTGAAAATTCTTTGAGTGTGCAACACTGTGCACCAGTCAGTATTACCAACAAGAGAAGTACGAAGAATTGAAACCGCTTCTCACACCAATGGCAATTAGAGTATTTCTTGGTATTCATTGCATGCTACGTTGCATAAAATGTCCACAACGAGGTTGGCATGGGGTTCAAGAATTGGTATGGATCCCATAGCCATTTTTATATTGGTTAAGTCCTAGCAGTGGCATTTGTGAGAGCTCATTTTCCACCAAAGTTTGAATTTTAATTTTTAATCAAAAAATAATCTATTCAGCCCAACTGAGTACTTAAAGACAGGAAACAATATTAAAGAATGAATTAGTTTTGACTTGGGTCTATAAAGGGTACAAAAATTGATACATTTTTGAACAAGCTATGAGATATTTTATGTAAATTTTCTTCACATTTCTTTAAATAATAGTTTTAAAAGTCCTTGTGGGCCGCAAAATATGGCCACCATTTGAAAACCTCTGTGACCTTCAGATGTGATCGTTATTTTCCCCAGGCCACTGCTTTTGGTCATATTTTTCCAGTCCTTAGTTATATACCTTCATAGATGTGGATGTATCTCTGCAGTCTCTACTTGTAGTCCCTTCAGTTGTTATAAATATTTTAAAACCATTAAGTGGAAATACTTCTCTAAGGCAGGTTTTGAGATGAGTGTGTTGTAGCTTACTATTCGGTTGATGGATAAGTTCATGCGGTTCTTATATTTTATTTTACTGTCACACACTGTAACTCACAATCACTTATTGATGTATTCACCTCCACTCTCTATGACCTGCCAACGTTCAGGTAGCAGTTGAATCGCCTGTAGAACTGTTTTGGTTTTGACAGGAAGAAATATGTTAGCCTTTGGTCAAGAGAAGCTTTGTCAGGTAACACTTTCCCCTGAATGTGGTTAGAAAGAGAGCGGAAAAGATGGAAATCTGAGAGGGCAAGGTCAGGCAAACACGGAGGATGAGGAAGAGATTCCCAGCCAAGCTCACCAATCACACCTTTGGTCAGTTGCGCTGTATGCGGACAAGCGTTATCATAGAGCAATAAACGTTTTTCGGAAGAAGTTCATGGTGAACAATGCCATCTTTATTCCACCAAACACACAACATGATTTTTTGTAGATGGGCACTATCCTTGGCACGGGGAGTTGCTTTTTTTTGCTGGGAAAACCATTTTTATGTTGTTCTTTCAGCAATTGCCTCATTCACATACACTTCACAAATTGTTCTCACAGCTCCTGCTGCACTGGATCCTCAGTTAAACTCGGAAATGCTCACTTTTCTCAACTTGACATTCTATATCTGTTTGTGTGAAATATACACAAATAATACGTTCACAGTCAAGAAAACCTGTGTTTCACAATGCACCAACTCCAAACTTGGTTCAAACAATGGAAAAACGATAAGCAATCCCTTCATACCGCATGGTTGCCAACCCAAAAGAATACCGCACGAAGTTATGCATCAACCCTATATTTTTTAACTTCATCTGATTTCTTTGTAACCATTCCGACTTTACCATTCAAAATTTTGTCATTTGTATGGATGAAATCTGATCACCTCATTTACATTCTGACAACAGTCAGTACAGATTTATAATAATACAAATAAAGCCTTAATCCTTATGAATATATTATTTTTAGTATGCTGTAGTGTCATAAAGGTTCGGGTTTAGTTTCCTGAACAGAAGTTCTTAATATTGGGAAGTATTATTCGTTCATTTTTAAGGTGGTTACATATCAAAATATAACAGACTGAAAGTTCTATACAAATAATAGGCAGGCCATTAACGAGAAACATAATTATTGTGTATGTATACCAGTACTTCTCCATTTGATTTTTAATGAGTGTTATTTTCATTCCAGCGTTTAATGCATGTAGCTACAAAGTTTCCTCACAATGTGCCTCGGTGCCCAGAGAAGTATGGCAAAAACTACTTTTCGATCCACAACAAGCTAAGAGAGTTGTATGAGGAAGAGTGTACCAGAGACAAGTTGCAGCCCAATAAAGTAAGTTGGTCCATAATAAAATCCTAAGACATGCTTTTTCTGCTTTTCTGAGACTGCATTTTTACTTGTGAGTAATTTCTTCCGACTACCAGATTCCTTTGCTCTCTTTTCCCTGATTTCCATCATAATTTTTAAATTTGGACTTGTCTGTCTGTTAGGTCATCAGCCCAGAGGCTGGTTGGATCCTCAAATAGGACCACCAAAGGTTATGCGGTTATAAGAAAAACCCCAAAACCAATGGCAGCACCAAAATGAGGCGTACTAGGCAAGATGAGGAGTGAGGTAGTTTGCCATTGCTTTCCTCACTGGGTCAGAAAGTACTATTGCAGCACGACTGATCCTATGAGCAGTACCTTTCATAACACACAGATGCACTAGTCGTGCTCTGAATGTCATTACTCAGCACTACCCATACCCCAGCAACTTCCATATTGTCACAGCCATGGATGAGACTGGGACTTCGGTGGAAGCTACACTTTACTCTTGCCTGTGCCAAGAGATGGATGCAAAAGTACTGTATCCATCAAGAAATGACAGCAGGCACAAATTTGGACTTAAGTTTAGAAAAATCATAAAACGACATTGGCTACCGGCAGCATATTGTTGATAGAGAAATAGAAGGTCTTTCTTTACTTCTTAAAATTCATTCATAGACTTCTGTTTAATTTATATAGAATTCTAGGAATTATTCAACATAAAATGTTTAATTTTCCTTTTAGGTTCTCCTTACCCAATTGTACATCCTCCCTGCCTCCACCTTGACTGGTCACTACAGACTACAGGTCTGCATGGCCTAGGACTTCAATTGACAAATGCTTATTGGGCTTTGCTTTAATAAAAAGACTAACAGTATTTATAGTATATTTTTGATCTGTGAATTATAATTCATTTTAGGATCACCCTGCAAGTATATAGAGTAGATATGCACAGAATTATCATAGTTCCTTTTGGAATTTTTTATCATCTCTTTTTCTTCACAACAATTTGGGCCATCAATAAACAATGAATACTTACTATAATAATTACTGTTGGCTTTGTTTTAAAAATACATACACACATAAGCATACCGGACAAAAAATTCATCCCCACACTGAAGGAGGACACTGATCGTTTTGGAGCGATATAGCTGTACCAGATGGTCATGTGACCCTTCACCGTTGACACATCTGTTGCTGTCGATATCTGGAGGTCTATCCCATCTAGTTTTCGAGTGAACATTGCAAAGGGAACTGCATGCATTGAACATTTGTAAGGGGCATTACTCACAGTGGCACATGAATTTGAACGTCTTCAATGGGCCAAACAACACTTAACGTGGACAGAAGCTGACTGGAGGCATTTAGTGTGGTCCGACGAGTCACGATTTTGTCTGTTTTTAAATGACAGAGGCATTGAGTGCATTGATGGCCTAATGTGGCATTTAACCCACAGTGTGTGTAGGGTGTAGCTCAGACAGGAAGTGGTTCTGCAATGTTTTATGTGTTATTCGTACTCTGGCTTGGACCCACTCATTCAGGTCACTGTGAACATGAATCGGGATGTTTATTTCAGCATTCTCATTGACCAAGTATTGTCCTTCATTTAACATCTTCATGATAAACATGCTGTGGACGCCCCAGTTTCCAAGATGACTGGTTTGACAAACGTACCAACACCCTGTTACACCTCGACTGGCTCTCTACATCCCCCGATCTTAACACCATAGAAAATGCGTGGGACTCTTTGGAACACCGGGTGAAACGTCCCCACAATTTGGTTGTTCTTCAGGATCTCATCACTATGTGGCTATATAGTGAGTCTGCAGGAACTTGTGGTTATCGAAACTGGAGGAAGTGTTACACAGTATTAGGATGATGTCTCCGGGGGGTGACTAAATCTTTTGTCTGGTGAGCGTACCTACATCAGTTCATACATACATTGCTGTAATTTAGTAATAATGAAGATACCCGAAGTAAAGTCAAAACACCTGCAGGAATGACTGAAACCTTTGATATAAAATCTGGGTTAAGGCAGGATGGTGTTCTGTCTCCTCTTCTTTTCATCACTGTGATGAACGAGATCCAGAGAAAAGTTCACTAAACCATTGGAGGTAAGAAAATGAAAGTTATATTGTTTGCGGATGATATATGCTTTTGGGGAGACTCTAAAGAAGATCTTCAAGGACAAATAATATGGACTCATCTTCAGCCAAGAGAGAAGTGAGGTTATGGTCATGAAGAGATATGGGCAACCAATGGGACACATTGAAATGGAGGGGAAACAGCTACAGATGAACCATCAATTCAAATATCTTGGAAGTGTTATCTGATACTGGTTCTATGGATAAGGAAATTTCCCACAGAATTCAGGCAGGTAGCAACTTTTACAAAATAGTTAAAGACATAATATGGAACAAGAAAATACCAACAAAATGTAAGAGAGTCATATATGAAACTTATTACGTACCAATCCTGACCTATGGTTGCGAAACATGGACCATGAGAAACAAAGATGTTCGTAGAATCCAGGCAGCAGGAATGAAATTTGTCCGTAGCATGATCGGCAAAACACGGAGGGACAGAGTACGTAATGAGGAAATCCGCAAGCAGGCTCAAGTTGTAAGACTGCAGGACAAAATAACAGTGCAGCGACTGAGATGGTATGGACATATGCGACGCATGGGTGATAACAGATTACCAAAAAAAATGTACGATCTAAAACTTGAAGACAAAAGACCAAGAGGGCGACCAAGACTCAGGTACAAGGACATGGTGAAGATTGACATTCAACAGAGAGGACATACTTTGGAAAGCATTGAAGAAGGAGAGAAGTTCAGGGGCCGCAACTGGTGGAGAAGCCTCGTTTGCCGACCCATCGCTTAAGATGGAACGACGTGGGATATGTATGTATGTATGTATGTATGCAAGTACAGTAATAACATCCACACATCCAATTTCTAAATCATTCTATTTTAAACATATTGTATATAAACATTTTGACAGATGGGTCAGGCTTAACTTGTCTTCAGACTTGTTTCAGATCAAGCTGGGCTGGGTCTAAGAATCTCAATTTGTGCAGACCTCTGCTACAGACACAGCTATCAAAAATGTTTACTTGTTATGAGTGAAATTTTGATTATAAGCCACATTATCTATGTCCAGAAATTAAACACCCTCTTCTGTAGTTTAACACAGAATTTGAAGCACAGTCCATGGTTCCCTCTCATTCACTGACTAGTCTCAGTATATTTTCCACTCTTAATTAAAGAAAGTGTTAGGATGGTATGTTCGTTCATGATCCTAATCCTTTCCCTGTCTTAAATCAAATTAAACCGGGCGAGTTGGCCGTGCGCGTAGAGGCGCGTGGCTGTGAGCTTGCATCCGGAAGATAGTAGGTTCAAATCCCACTATCGGCAGCCCTGAAGATGGTTTTCCGTGGTTTCCCATTTTCACACCAGGCAAATGCTGGGGCTGTACCTTAATTAAGGCCACGGCCGCTTCCTTCCAACTCCTAGGCCTTTCCTATCCCATCGTCGCCATAAGACCTATCTGTGTCGGTGCGACGTAAAGCCCCTAGCAAAAAAAAAAAAAATCAAATTAATGACAGTCACCCAAAGAGACAAGGATTTTTTTTTTTTTGGTGGGGTTTGGAGCTGATTTATTTTCAAAAAAGGTTGAAAAGTGTGTAGCAGAGAAACACTTCCTCATGTGTTTTCATTATTTCAGCATTTCAAATCTTGTTCGCACCTTTTGGACAAGTTGGTGGTTCGTGAGCAACTCAATACACTAATTGTTAATCTGTATCCTGGCAACAAAGGCTACTCTATCGCACTTCGTGTACACGGCAAGTCAGCAGGTAAGTCTTCAGCATGAAATACTGTATATTCAAAGCATGGCATGTACTGTTTTCCTTCTGGTGAATGTGTTTAAATAGGAGTTGTGTAGATCCTCTCTGAAAGCAAAAGTGTCCAATCCTTTATTACTGTCAATTTTCTCATTGAACCTACAACAGTGCCTTAAACCCCTGAAATGAAACTAGTGGTAATTAATCATCTCTGTCATAGAAAATAGTTCTTACATGTGTTATGTTGATACGTACATACTGAACCCTTTAGGTCCTTATTGAGGGATACCTACCTTCCTTACCTATCAGCAACGCTCATGAGATCTGTCTCTTGGGTCGTTTCGGGTTCTTCGTCACTTGCTGAGGTAAAGGTAGGGTTCATTAATTCTAATCTATCTACTGGAATGAAAGGTCTATTTAAAATATTCCTATTTATTCAGGGAAATGAAGTAATTTACTATGTCAACGATGTCATAGTCAATTGTGTCCACTGGACACCACAATCATTTTTACATAAATGTCAGAACACTGGTGTGAGACTTTAACGTAACTGCCTGATGGGCAATCTTACTAGAAACCATTATCTCAATTATTAATCATTTAAGAAAGGAAAGTCTGGAAATCCTTAAATTCGGCTTCCATGTGAGACCACATGTACCATCATAGTGATTCGTTATGGTCCAGCCCTCGTAACACGAATTCTGGACTCTGGTTATAATTAAGGCCGTCCAATCGGTGTGTGCCACACAGTGGTTCTACGGCATGGACCCTTAATTGAATCGATGTGACCTGCGTCTATGTCATGGACCGACATCTAATCTTCTAAGTTACTTTAAAGTCATTGTGGATGATGACCGCAAGGAAATGATGCTACAATGGCATATGGCCCTAATCTAAGTCACTGAGGTTGATGACCCCCTGACCATCCAAGTTTCTAGGCTGAAGGCTAAACACAATTAAGTTACATCGGTTGATGACCAAAGTTTCCACTTTACTATCCCCAGCACATTCACTGCTCAATCAATCAAAGTTCAATAATTACAACAACAACAATGCTCACAAACTTTGTGGCAATAAAATCCATTTCCTTCGGATATGTCCCTTTAATCTTTACTTTATTTTTAATATTCCCCAGACAACAAACTAAAATTTCCAGAATGCATCTCCAAGTTATTCGCTTGATTAAAGTTATTTCAAAATGCGGGTTCACTGAATTTAATAATTTAATAAATTTAAATGATTTAACGAAATATTCACAAACAACAAATTTCATCTCCGCGGACTCTGGTTTCCTCACAAATTTCTACGCAGCTGTGATGTGAATTCAATATTGCGATGTTTATCTGGCTGGAAAAGAATTTGTTACCTCATTCATGTCCAGCTATATATCTCGTATCGTGATATCACACTTTAAAATCTAATCTAATCCTAACCGTTATTAACACTTGGATATCCTAATAATCTACGTACAAACCAAACAACTCGCCATATAAATACGATGTCATATCTCGTCATTACCATAATGAAATTTGCACACCCCTCACAGACAAACCGATCAATCACGACCATCGCTCTATATTTTGGACAATCCTGAAATTGGGTTACTCTGTTCCTTATACTCAAAGTTCATGGTTTCAAATGTTCATTACGTCCCCAATTACAGTATTTCACAATACTTAGATCATTACCGGCTATGAATTTTCAACTAAATCCAGCATTTTAACGCATCCCCTGGCCGAGAATTACAGTACATTCTCAACTCCACTCCTATTCCCGTTATTATCCCCGCTGTCCGCTTAGGTCTCTCACCCCATGCTCGCTTGGCAGTTACAGGAACCACCTGGTTTATTCACGGATGACTGACTTCTCAAAATGCTCCCTTTAAACTCTGCCGACATGATTCAACAAATACGATATTCTAACCAACAAAATGCACAGATATGCTTCAAGATGCCCACACTAATTACACGCGTCGCCAATTATACCGCTATGGATTTCTATGAATTTCTTTCCATTCTCAACATTATAAAATATTCCTCGGGTTATCATATCCCGGCTTCAATGACAGGACTCTAACCTGATTCGCACATCTCATCTCAACTCATATAAAACACTCCTCGGGCTTCAGTGTCCTGGCTTCAATGACAGGTCCAACCTGATTCACAAACTAACCTCTGTTTCCCAGCTCCACAATTATCATTGACAAAGAACTGGAATAAAATCCTCACTAGAAATACCGACGTCTAATACCGCACAATGCATTAATCATGAATAACTTCGCATAAATTATATCGTATTTAATAACTTGATTTTTACGAGAAATGACTGAAACATTCTACTAGATCATTTATTGTCAGTCAGACACAGTTTAAAATGGGCATTAAAAAAAAAAGAACGTTTCTCTCCGTGACCAAATTCATCCCCTAGGTTCTCACCCGACAGCGCGCTTCCACTCGATTGAAAATGAGTAACCATGGATTATTATTATTAACGTCAAATTGCAGACAGAAGAATTTTACGTCGAATGAACATCTTACATTGACATCACAAAATACAGGCAGTACACTCACACGGATGACGATCTACATTGGACGTGATATCACTTCGGAACCCTATTCAATAACTTTTTACAACATTATATGGCACTCGCAAGACTTCAAAATTTTATCCAAGTGGAAAATAAAACAAATGACTCTTTTAGTCGTACTCTCACACTTACAAAACTTAGTAGGGGTGACCACTGCGTCGTATATCCCCATGCAAAATACACTTTTAGAAATCACGAGATGAGATATAAGAGGCAGTAAAATGGGAAGTCACCTACCTCATGTCTTCATGCCAGTATTCGTCTTAGGGCTCACCTGCGACCCTGGCATTTTATTTAGCCATTTTTACATTCATGGCTTTACAATTTATAATTATTTCTTCAGGTTTCCTGGAATAAAGCATAAAAAAAAAGAAAATACCCTTCACTTGATTGCTTGAACGCACACGATGGATTATAATTACTCCCGCACACGAATTACTTAATCACATTAGAATATTTCAGTACTTTGACCGTCCTATCTGATACACTTATTTCTCTCAAGAAAACTATCTCCCCATGGAGTCAAGACTTAGCCACACTGGCTAAAATCCGCAGTTGAACTCAGTCTACTTTCGTTGGTTTGATTTCGCAGAGCAGGTCAACAATTTGTCGTCCGCTATGTATCACAAATGCCGGAGAAGGAAACTTCGTCATGGCGTCCCTTCATATTTATAGCAGTTACCCCCTCTCTTCGGATCTCTCCCTTTGCCGCCAAGAAAATTTCTCTAAATTTTCTGACTTACCTAAACTGTAATTTCAAGAGTTTTGAAAGTGACTACATTCTTGCTACACTTCTGGCGGTAGTGTTCATGGACATTTAAAAATTTTACGGGTTCGATTTGTGAGATTGATTGACCTCCTTTGATAGGCACTATATTTTTTGACTTGGCGTTGTCACGCCGTGTACACGCGCTTCGAAATAGTTCATAAAAATGAATTGAGATTCTTCCGCCGTCGACACGTGTGGTTGACGTCACGTACCCCAGAGCGTGGGACCGAAGGTAATCACCCCCTCGTCACGTGTCAAATCCATGCTATCAAGAATCCAACTTTTAGTTTAATTGTTATATAATGCATAATGTTCTTAGGGCACAAAGGTCATGGGTTCATATTTCCCCCAAGACACGAATTCCTTTCGCGCAGTGACAAGGAATTTCCTTTAAATACTCCAGATGGCGAAATTTCTAATTTTGACGTCTGATGAAACATGACCTTTGAATGTAAATTCCTTTCTTCTCTCTTATGCAGTTGGTCATCTTCTGGTGTACGGATACTGGTTGATGCCTTCAGCTTCCTGGTAGTTCTTGGTAGCTTGGAGAGTTCGGGGTTGCGGGGTAGATCTCCAGTGAATTGTAGTTGACTTATTGGAAGTTAGGTGGTTTGTCCTTCCAACTTCTTGACGAACTTGCATTCACATCGAAATGCGAAGTTTCTGGGTTCAAATCCCTGTCCTCATTACTATCGTTGTCACTGACTTTCTTCATTTTTGCAGGTAGTTTACCGTTCTTCTTCTTCATCATTCTCCTCATCTCCTTCATTTTAGCAGCTGGCTGACCCTTCTTCTTCATCATCATCCTCATCTTCATTTTAGCAGCTGGCTTACTCTTCTTCTTCATCATCATCCTCAGGTTCTTCATCTTAGCAGCTGATTTACACATCTTCTTCATCATCATCCTCATCTTCTTTATTTTAGCAGCTGGCTTACACTTCTTCGCATTTGCTTTAGCCTTTCTTGACGGACTATAATCCTCATCACTGGCATCCTCGTCTGAACGTTCATCAATTCTACTTATCTTAGGCCTCTTCTTCTTATTGGCACCAAATCGTTTAGGTTTTGCTTTTTCCTCTTCAGACCCATGCCATAGATCATAATGTCTGGATTTGTAATTATTCCACCTTCTATCGGCTTCATTTCCACGATGGCGTCTGCGTCTTTGGTAAGAATTTTCTCGACATCGACCCTGGTTCCTCCTATATGGATCACGGCGTCTATTCCACTTTCCATACAGGTAGCTATGTTGTTCCACGTTCTTACTATTCTGGTTTAGTATGGTTTCAAACCCTGGCCCATTATTCTCTTGTATGTCTGCCTGCGAAACATCCCTTTCCGGTCTACTCTCTTGGATATGAATTGCGACATCCACTTGGTTTTCCACATGCGTAACTACTTGTGGCGCTGATTTAGGAGACTCCATGTTAGTAAAATATTCAAGTAGGCGGGCGAATATAACCTCCACTGTTTCTAACTTCTTGTTCGAGTCTTTCGCATCCGCCTTTATATTTTCACTTGGTTCCTTCAAGTCTGCCTGTACCTCCTCAATACTCCTAGGCGTTTCTTCCCGAGTCATACCTAAATTTCTTATATCCTCTTCTACCTCTGTCTTCAGATTGGCCCTAGGCTCAGCTTGATCTGACATCAACTGCTTATGTAGATCTCTACTTCCGTTGACGTGCCTATCGAGGTCTCCTCTACTTATGTCCTGATTTTCACTGAGAACACGATGTAGCTCGCGAGTTTCCATGAACTGCTGATTTATTTCATGTTTAAAGTCACCAATATCCTTCCTAATATCAACGCTGGCTTCCTTACAACTATCCTGAGTGTCCTGCACTTTAATGTCAACATTTTGAACAACTTCCTTCATACCTTTTAATTCTACATCTGCACTATCTAATTTATTGTCCACTGTTTCCAACCTTACACTCATAGATTTAATATTCTCACTTAAGTCCTTGATCATTTGGACCAACTGCCCTTGGGCCAATTCTCCCTCCTGCATAAACATACTGTATTTAACAGAAAACGAT
This sequence comes from Anabrus simplex, assembly GCF_040414725.1. Lineage (NCBI taxonomy): Eukaryota > Metazoa > Arthropoda > Insecta > Orthoptera > Tettigoniidae > Anabrus > Anabrus simplex. The sequence continues at coordinate 505,342,963 of NC_090267.1, read as the reverse complement.
AGGTCATCGGTGAGCCCGAGACTTCAACGGCGTATAATAAGACTACAACGATAAACATCACAACATCCCCCTATCTAATACATCACATTGTTAATGCAACATTCTCTAAAAATTTTATTTAATAAAATGTGAAATTCAATGTTCACTCGATCAAAGTGATCAGCCAAAACACTCAAACCAGTATTCAAAAATTTGGGAAATTACTCTAACACACTTAAATTATACCTTTCATTCAGTAGATAAATTATTCTCATAGTGGTATCTCCTAGCCTTACTCATCGGGCGTTTATCTATTTCTTCGAGTTCACTATCAACTCTGGCGCACGATTTTATCATCCATAATGTGGCATAGCCTCAACATTATTTCTCTTTTCCCCTAGTACACGATTTTTTTCAAAATATCCTTATCGTTATCGTGACTTATGTTCCCTCATCGTTATCGTGACTTATGCCCCAACGTTGGTGCGACATTTTAATGAACCCTTTAGGTCCTTATTGAGGGATACCTACCTTCCTTACCTATCAGCAACGCTCATGAGATCTGTCTCTTGGGTCGTTTCGGGTTCTTCGTCACTTGCTGAGGTAAAGGTAGGGTTCATTAATTCTAATCTATCTACTGGAATGAAAGGTCTATTTAAAATATTCCTATTTATTCAGGGAAATGAAGTAATTTACTATGTCAACGATGTCATAGTCAATTGTGTCCACTGGACACCACAATCATTTTTACATAAATGTCAGAACACTGGTGTGAGACTTTAACGTAACTGCCTGATGGGCAATCTTACTAGAAACCATTATCTCAATTATTAATCATTTAAGAAAGGAAAGTCTGGAAATCCTTAAATTCGGCTTCCATGTGAGACCACATGTACCATCATAGTGATTCGTTATGGTCCAGCCCTCGTAACACGAATTCTGGACTCTGGTTATAATTAAGGCCGTCCAATCGGTGTGTGCCACACAGTGGTTCTACGGCATGGACCCTTAATTGAATCGATGTGACCTGCGTCTATGTCATGGACCGACATCTAATCTTCTAAGTTACTTTAAAGTCATTGTGGATGATGACCGCAAGGAAATGATGCTACAATGGCATATGGCCCTAATCTAAGTCACTGAGGTTGATGACCCCCTGACCATCCAAGTTTCTAGGCTGAAGGCTAAACACAATTAAGTTACATCGGTTGATGACCAAAGTTTCCACTTTACTATCCCCAGCACATTCACTGCTCAATCAATCAAAGTTCAATAATTACAACAACAACAATGCTCACAAACTTTGTGGCAATAAAATCCATTTCCTTCGGATATGTCCCTTTAATCTTTACTTTATTTTTAATATTCCCCAGACAACAAACTAAAATTTCCAGAATGCATCTCCAAGTTATTCGCTTGATTAAAGTTATTTCAAAATGCGGGTTCACTGAATTTAATAATTTAATAAATTTAAATGATTTAACGAAATATTCACAAACAACAAATTTCATCTCCGCGGACTCTGGTTTCCTCACAAATTTCTACGCAGCTGTGATGTGAATTCAATATTGCGATGTTTATCTGGCTGGAAAAGAATTTGTTACCTCATTCATGTCCAGCTATATATCTCGTATCGTGATATCACACTTTAAAATCTAATCTAATCCTAACCGTTATTAACACTTGGATATCCTAATAATCTACGTACAAACCAAACAACTCGCCATATAAATACGATGTCATATCTCGTCATTACCATAATGAAATTTGCACACCCCTCACAGACAAACCGATCAATCACGACCATCGCTCTATATTTTGGACAATCCTGAAATTGGGTTACTCTGTTCCTTATACTCAAAGTTCATGGTTTCAAATGTTCATTACGTCCCCAATTACAGTATTTCACAATACTTAGATCATTACCGGCTATGAATTTTCAACTAAATCCAGCATTTTAACGCATCCCCTGGCCGAGAATTACAGTACATTCTCAACTCCACTCCTATTCCCGTTATTATCCCCGCTGTCCGCTTAGGTCTCTCACCCCATGCTCGCTTGGCAGTTACAGGAACCACCTGGTTTATTCACGGATGACTGACTTCTCAAAATGCTCCCTTTAAACTCTGCCGACATGATTCAACAAATACGATATTCTAACCAACAAAATGCACAGATATGCTTCAAGATGCCCACACTAATTACACGCGTCGCCAATTATACCGCTATGGATTTCTATGAATTTCTTTCCATTCTCAACATTATAAAATATTCCTCGGGTTATCATATCCCGGCTTCAATGACAGGACTCTAACCTGATTCGCACATCTCATCTCAACTCATATAAAACACTCCTCGGGCTTCAGTGTCCTGGCTTCAATGACAGGTCCAACCTGATTCACAAACTAACCTCTGTTTCCCAGCTCCACAATTATCATTGACAAAGAACTGGAATAAAATCCTCACTAGAAATACCGACGTCTAATACCGCACAATGCATTAATCATGAATAACTTCGCATAAATTATATCGTATTTAATAACTTGATTTTTACGAGAAATGACTGAAACATTCTACTAGATCATTTATTGTCAGTCAGACACAGTTTAAAATGGGCATTAAAAAAAAAAGAACGTTTCTCTCCGTGACCAAATTCATCCCCTAGGTTCTCACCCGACAGCGCGCTTCCACTCGATTGAAAATGAGTAACCATGGATTATTATTATTAACGTCAAATTGCAGACAGAAGAATTTTACGTCGAATGAACATCTTACATTGACATCACAAAATACAGGCAGTACACTCACACGGATGACGATCTACATTGGACGTGATATCACTTCGGAACCCTATTCAATAACTTTTTACAACATTATATGGCACTCGCAAGACTTCAAAATTTTATCCAAGTGGAAAATAAAACAAATGACTCTTTTAGTCGTACTCTCACACTTACAAAACTTAGTAGGGGTGACCACTGCGTCGTATATCCCCATGCAAAATACACTTTTAGAAATCACGAGATGAGATATAAGAGGCAGTAAAATGGGAAGTCACCTACCTCATGTCTTCATGCCAGTATTCGTCTTAGGGCTCACCTGCGACCCTGGCATTTTATTTAGCCATTTTTACATTCATGGCTTTACAATTTATAATTATTTCTTCAGGTTTCCTGGAATAAAGCATAAAAAAAAAGAAAATACCCTTCACTTGATTGCTTGAACGCACACGATGGATTATAATTACTCCCGCACACGAATTACTTAATCACATTAGAATATTTCAGTACTTTGACCGTCCTATCTGATACACTTATTTCTCTCAAGAAAACTATCTCCCCATGGAGTCAAGACTTAGCCACACTGGCTAAAATCCGCAGTTGAACTCAGTCTACTTTCGTTGGTTTGATTTCGCAGAGCAGGTCAACAATTTGTCGTCCGCTATGTATCACAAATGCCGGAGAAGGAAACTTCGTCATGGCGTCCCTTCATATTTATAGCAGTTACCCCCTCTCTTCGGATCTCTCCCTTTGCCGCCAAGAAAATTTCTCTAAATTTTCTGACTTACCTAAACTGTAATTTCAAGAGTTTTGAAAGTGACTACATTCTTGCTACACTTCTGGCGGTAGTGTTCATGGACATTTAAAAATTTTACGGGTTCGATTTGTGAGATTGATTGACCTCCTTTGATAGGCACTATATTTTTTGACTTGGCGTTGTCACGCCGTGTACACGCGCTTCGAAATAGTTCATAAAAATGAATTGAGATTCTTCCGCCGTCGACACGTGTGGTTGACGTCACGTACCCCAGAGCGTGGGACCGAAGGTAATCACCCCCTCGTCACGTGTCAAATCCATGCTATCAAGAATCCAACTTTTAGTTTAATTGTTATATAATGCATAATGTTCTTAGGGCACAAAGGTCATGGGTTCAATACATACAAAAATTGAACTTTTTATTTTTATTTTGAATACTTCCAGTGTTGTATTATAACTTTTTATTTATCACAGTACAAACTGGTACATAATTTCTTATGTTTATCATCATTAAATGCACTGAACTTCATCAGACAAACTTTATTTTGATTTAAAGAGTATTTAAATAAGATGAAGGTGTTTTATAAACATCTCTTGCAGTAGATTTTTGAGAAACTTCGGGGCAACAGAATTTTGTTCCACAGGAGTTCAGTAACGTGCTGGGAGTGAAAGACACGAAGTTGTCACATTTAAACACCCACAAATAAGACAGACCTAAGCCAGGATTGAACCTAAAATGTTTGAACAGAACCGACTGTGCCATTGAGAACTGCTTGAACTTATTCTTGGTTTAAATAAACCTGCTGTAAGAGATGATTTCCCATAAAACTCTTTATCCTTAGGATCACTTAAAGATTCCTGACAAGGAGAGGTCAGAGCCAAACTTCAAACTTTGGGAGGCTGACATGCGTCAAAAGTAAACAGGTACATGTCCAGAGGGTTTGTGCCATTGACTCATGTTTAATGAGAAAGTAACCATTTAAATTTAACTACCTGCATATACTTAGCAATCTGTGGGTGAGCAGTGGCCCTAATTTTTACTTTTCTTTTTCTATTTCTTGCCTAGTATGCCTCACTTTGGTGCTGCCGTTGGTTTTTGTTGTTTTCCTGTAGCTGCATAGCCTTTGGTGGTGTTATTTGAGGATCCAAGCAGCCTCTGGGCTTATGAACTAACAGACAGACATTTCTTTAATTGACTTGAAAATATACTTTCTTTCGTTTTGGCCAACTGTGGACCACGTTAATTCGATTTCAGCTGCTTCTGGGCTTTGATCTGCGCCCAGTAATCCTTAATTATTTCACTCTGCAACCTTCTTCTCTCTTCCGTCCATGGTGTTTGGGCCCGCAAACTAACTTTTTCTTGGAAACTCTTTGTGTTCTTTATTTTTGACTTGTAAGTTGCTTATTTCTGATCCTCGTATTCCCATTTCTGTCAGGCCCTTTTTCACTTCCTGATGCTAGAGTACCACAATTTTCCTGGTCTCAAAAAAACCTTACTATCTAGTTGGTCAGTCTTCCTGGGTCCATTCTGTAGATGTGTCCAAAGAACATGGCTCTCGTCTTCCGGATGGTGTCCGAGATCTTTTCTATCTTGCGGTACAGTTCTTGGTTTGCTTTCTTTCTGTATGATCCATCCTCTGTTCTTTGGGCTCCCAGTATCTTCCTTAGAATTTTTTCGTCCACCAGTTCTAACTTCTTGACCAATCCTACCTTTATCGGGTTCAAACATTCAGTTGCACATAAGGCTTCTGGACAGATCACTGTCTTGTAATGTCTGAGTTTTGCATTGATTGATATCTTCTTCTTGTTATAGGTGTTCATACTTAGCTTGTATGCCAAGTTCATTTTGTTGATTCTCAATATCAATGCCTCTTTCTCTGACAGGTTGTTATCTATCCACTCTCCCAGATATTTAAATTTCTCTACTTTCTGAATCCTTCCTCCCTCCACTGTCATCCCTCTGGGTGCTGTTTCGATGGTGATCATGTACTGTGTCTTCTCGAAGGAGATCCGTAAGCCTTCCTTACTTGCTTGTTCCTGGAGCTGGGCAATCTGGTTCCGTGCCTCCTCTTTTGACTCTGACAGAATCACATTGTCATCCGCAAAGGCTAGGCAGTTGACTACAGTCCCTCTATTCTTATATCTGATTCGTATACCACCTATTCCTTGCATTTTCTTGCATTTTCTTGCACCACTCTCTAATGACCTTGTCAAGAACACAGTTGAATAGAAGGGGAGAAAACCCATCTCCCTGTCTGACCCCTGTTTTAATCCTAAAGGATTCTGATAGTATCCCCCTGAACGTGACCTTGGATGTTGTGTCAGTCACAATCTGTTTAATGAGCTCTCTGGTCTTCTTATCTAGACCCATTGTTTCTAGGATATGGATCAGTGTTTCTCTATCTGCCGAATCGTAGGCCTTCTTGAAGTCCACAAATGTGAGCAAGAATTTCTTGTTCCTCTGTTTCTGGTATGCTGTGATCAACTTCAGGTTTAGGATCTGTTCCGCACATGACCTGCCCTTTCTAAAACCTCCTTGATACTCACCAATTTGCGGTTCCAATTGTTTTTTTGCTCTATCTAGCAGTGCCTTTGAAAAGATCTTACATGTCTCTGGTAGTAGCGATATTCCCGTGTAATCATTGACGTCTGCCTTATCTCCTTTCTTGTAAAGAGGGTGCATTAACGCTGTGATGTCCATCCATCTGGCAGCTTCTCTTCTTCCCATATATTGTGTAGGATTCTAGTCAGTTCAACGATCGCTCTGTTGTCAGCATATTTCCGAAGTTCTGCAATAATCTCATCTTCTCCAGGTGCTTTGTTGTTCTTTAAGGTCTCAATGATTCTCATGACTTCGTCCACAGTCGGAGGGTTTGAGTCTCGGTTTGGTTCCTTGTGACTGTAGTCAAATTTCTGAGATGGTGGCTCACAATTGAGAAGTTTTGCAAAGTAGTCTGCCAGAATCTGGCAATTCTCCACATCACTGTGAGCTACTTACCTTTTTGGTTACTGAAGTTGAGGCTTGGTGGATCATATCTACTCATATATTCTTGAATGTTTTATAGAAGTCCCGAGTGTTGTTTGAAAATCCTGTTCGATCTGAATCAAGCGTTCCTTTCCATTCTTTCTCTTCAGATTCCTGATGGTCTTGGATGTTATTTTCCTTGTTTCCTGGAACTTCTTCTGGTTCTCTGGTGTTTTCTGTAAACACCAATTCACCCACTTCTTTTGGTGTTCTTTGATTGCATCATCACATTCAAGTGATCACCATGAATGTTTTCCTCTTTTTCTCTAGAGGAACTGTGACTTGCGGAATCAATCATAGCCTCTTTTAACTGTTCCCATCCCTGGTACTGTCTTTTGTTTAGTTCTGTTGCAAAATCATTGTGCATTCTGAGATTTTCTATGTCAAATTTTGTTGTTCGAGTAGTAATAGTTATGTTCTTGAAACTCAAAGAATTTGGCGGTGTTTTAGTCTTTTCAGAGGAATCTGTCCAAGTCTTCTGTTCAGTCATCTCCAGCCAGGGGTAGAAGAAAATAGAAATAATTCAGTAGCCAGCCTCTTTTTATCAGGAACCAGCACATTTTTTTCAAATATACATTATGAAAACCACAGGTTGGACTAGGATAAAGCTACGTATTGTTTTTGAAATGTGACTTGCGTAGTATAGTCTCAGTTCATATAAGAATGGAAATTTATATTTTAAGAGATACCAACCCAAATAATCACCAGTCACCTTCAAGGTCAGCGTCTTTTAAAATTATACTACATGTGCCTGTTTGATTTCCCACCAAAACACCAACAATCAATACATTTTGTTGCATCAAATTCCTTTAAAGATGGTCCATTCAAAGATATTATCATGAAATCACATAAGTTTTTCTCGGCAAGCTTGGTTCGCAGTTTGTGTTAATCATATTCATTGTGCTGAACCCTCGCTCACATGATGAGTCGATACAGGAGTTGTTGCCACTATATATAAAGCTATTTATTATTTGTTTTACGTCGCTCCGACACAGATATGTCTTATGGCGACGATAGGATAGGATAGGCCCAGGAATGGGAAGGAAGCGGCCGTGGCCTTAATTAAGGAACAGTCCCAGCATTTGCCTGGTGTGAAAGGAGCTTTCTTAAAATCGGAAATTGTCCTTTCACAGTCCGCGATTTTTCAAGTAGATCATTCAGTGGAAGACCTTTCCCGACTACTTTGAACTCGTACCACTCGCTCACTATGTCTTCTACGTTGTTCTCCTCAATTTGAAGGTGTTTTGAAAAATGAATGGCAAGAAGCTGTATTTCACTATTGCCATAATTTTCCAGTTGCTATTGTGATTGCCAGAAATGTGTGTCAGTAACACCAGTGGCACTTTGAATGCCCTCATTTTGAAGAAATGTGTCTTTCAGAAAGGTAATCCCACTTGTCAAAATATGTTCCTTGTTGCTCGTGAAATTCTTATTCGACACACCCAATAACTGTATTCCACTGAAAACTCCTGAAAACTTTTCTGCCATTGGACCCTTGGTGTTGTGAAGTTGCTGCAATGAATTAATTGCATTATTTGCATGCACTCTTATCTGACTTAAAATCAGAACATGCCTCAGAAAAACAAGTGAAAGTCTATTGATGATGATGATGCTTGTTGTTTAAAGGGGCCTAACATCGAGGTCATTGGCCTCTAATGGTACGAAATGAATATAACAAAAATAACAAATCGTCCTTTCACAGTCCGCGATTTTTCAAGATCATTCAGTGGAAGACCTTTCCTGACTACTTTGAACTCGTACCACTCGCTCACTATGTCTTCTACGTTGTTCTCCTGACCAAAATAAAATAAAAAATGTCATGAAGAATGAATGGATGGACATGAACCCAACAACAAAAAAAACCAGTGGATCAGACTCAAAAAAAGATCATAAATAATAGTATTACTGACCAAGGGACCACTTATGAAGCACAATGATGCTTGATGTCTAAAGGGGTGCACAATCCACGTCTAAGGCCCCACAGAATGGTACATGTCGCGAGTAAAGTAGAACCATGGTATTTGTCATTTTGGGGTACTAATCAAAAGTAGCGAAGACTCATGGTGTTCCACACAAGATGGTACTACTCACAAGTATTGCACTTCGTACAGGGAACGCAGACCTATGGTGTTTCTTACACAATGGCGCCACTCATAGCCAACGCAAACCGATAAGGTTCCTCACCTAGATGTACTAACCACAGGGACTCGCACTATCCCGTTGTATTCCTCACATAGAGGGTACTAATCACAGGCAACGCAGACCCACGGTGCCGCTCATATAGCGGTACAACTCACAGGCTACGCCCAGACCCGCGGTGTTGCTCACATGGGTACGACGCACGGGTACTGGAAACCCCCAGGCCAGCCTCTTTACTGCTACTAATCACAAATCTATTTCGTACCGAATTTAATGGTATTACTTGCAAGTACAGGCAGCCCATGATGTTCCCCGCATGATGGTATAAATCAAAAGTAGTTTCATGGTTCTAATTCAATGATCCCTTGGTCGCCCCTTTTAGTCGCCTCTCACGACAGGCAGGGGATACCGTGGGTGTATTATTCGTCTGCGTCCCCCACCCACAGGGGGTAGAAAGTCTTTTGAATATACTCAGAAGTCATACAAAAAGTGAATTATGATGACAAATTTGAAGTCCTTGATCTTCTTTAGAAGACCTTTAGCCGTGATTCCGTCTTCACCTTTCCTTTCAGAAATATTCTCTAAATGCACCACTAGCCATTCCCAGTCTTTGACAACTGCATGCAAAGCATTTAATTTGCTTGCTATCCTACTAACTTGGTGTAAGTATACTCCAATTTAGATATTACACATTCCAGCAACTCCGAAATTTTCTTCACTTCGCGAAGTCGTTTTGGTGAATGTCGATAAATATATATAGTTTCTTGAGTATAGAATCAAATTCATAAATGATTTTTAAGTTTCACATTTTTCAGTGAGTGAGGAACAATGAGTTGGAGTTGATGTGCTACACAGTGAACGTTTTACCAAGTTCTTAATTTTTTTCAGATATTTTTGTAACCATACCATTACGGACACCAATCACACATCGTGCTCCATCAGTCCCTATACCTATTAGTTCTGTACCGTAAAGAGTTCTCCAAGCCCTAACTGAAGCAAATCTGTTTCTAGAGCCTCCATATAGCTATTGCTTGTTGCATTCTCCAATGACAAAATAGAAAGTCACCTTATTTAAAAGAAAAGAATGTAAAGTATCAGCTCCTCATCATCAGATTTATCTGTTGATCTATAGAGTAAGATACTGACATGAACTTTCCGTAATGCCACATATAAAATCTTCACGAAGATCTGAGGCAATGTATGAAATAAATTATATGCGTTGGGTATCATTCACATACTTCTCTGAATCAGTAACATTCAACTTGCTTAACAATCCAACCACAACGCATTGCTAACCTCAGTGCTACCATCTTGACGGGCCTGAACCTCATTGCTGGCAACTAAACCTCACTAGCGCGAGATTTGAATTGGTAAACAAAGCCACGTGCTTTTTGACAGCTGTCATCTGCCATCTTTAATCAACAGAGCACTGTGCTGCCCTCTTTAGCTACATACCTTTGAATTGTGGTGGTAGGTAATTTCCACGTGACAGCTGTCATCCGCCATCTTGCGTCGCTAACCTTAGTGCTGCCCTCTTTACGGCACGGCGGGTAATTTAAAATCCACATGCTTTTTTGCCAGCTCACAGAGCATCGTGCTGCCCTCTTTAGCTACATACCTTTGAAATGTGGTGGTGGGTAATTTAAATTCCATGTGCTTTTTTGACAGCTGTCGTCCGCCATCTTGCATCACAAACCTCAGTGCTGCTATCTCTAGCTACTATTTTTGAAATGTGGTGGTGGCAATTTCCATGTGCTCTTGTTTGGAAACAAACCCACATGCTTTTTTGACAGCTGACAGCAGCCCAACAGAGCATCGTGCTGCCCTCTAGTACCGGTTTTGGCCCTTCACGGCCATCATCAGCTAGTACATTATTACAGCCATTAGACAAAATGGTACTAGTGTAATCTATTTACAATAAATTAAGTATTGATTGGTGGAAAAACACATTTCTTGTCTATACAACCTAACCTCTCATCTACCATCTTGAAGGAGGCTATCCTTAGTTTACGACAAGATGGCCTTTCCGACGCTAATTACCGCAAAATTGCGGCGGTTGATATGGCTACCTCCTCCACCTCTACCTACTTAGCCTCCTCTACCTCCTCCTCATCCTCTGTCGAACATGCATCGCCAACGCAAGAGTGTGCAGCGATAACATCATTGTGCATGTTTAGGCTTGTGGATTACAAAAGAAACATAACAAGACTAGAATCGAACACTGCACTCGATGTTGTTAACTTCAACATGTGATTAGAACATTGATAGATGTGTTCAAAACACTAAATAAGCGATAAAGACTAGAATCGAACATGGTACTCGATACAACATGTGTTTAGAACATGTCAAGGGATACCTTTGTTCTAAGAAGATCAGATTGAAACATAACAAGACTAGAATCGAACACTGCACTAGATGTCGTTAACATCAGCATGCGATCAGAACATTGATTGATGTGTTCAGATCACTAAACAAGTGATCAAGACTAGAAACGAACACTGTACTCGATACAACACGTGTTTAGAACATGTTAGGGGATACCCTTAAGAAGATTAGATTAAAACATAAGACTAGAATCGAATACTGTACTCGATGTTGTTAACTTCAGCATGTGATTAGAACATTGATTGATGTGGTAAGAACACTAAATAAATAATTATGACCGGAATAGAGCACTGTACTCGATACAACATGTGTTTAGAAGATGTCAGGGAGTACCTTTGTTCTAAGAAGATTCAATACAAAAGAATAAGAAATGCAGTGATTACATTCTTATTTAATAATAAGTAGAAGTGGTACCGATTTCGACCCTAGTCCAGGTCATCATCAGCCGATTATAATGTGAAAATCAATGCATAGGAAAAATAAAATAAAAGATCAAGTTCACTCCGGATCAGTAGAAGAGGCGATCTAAAAATGACGGGGGTAGACACTGTAAAATTCAGAAGAAGTAAAATGTAAGTCACTTAAAAGAAACAGTGCATAATTTTCTGAACAGCAGTATGGCACACGCAGTGTTAGGCAAAGTCTTATAATGTTTATGAAAAGCGGAAAACGGTTAAATGAGCTAGCTTGTGTACACTGTCAGGCACAAAGTCATAACACAATCAAACACATATGAAGATCCATAATCATACTGAAGCTGAAGATGAGTAGATCAATTGAAGTAACTTGCCAGCTCCCGGTTATCAGCACAATATATTCAATATCAGGCACTGTGGTTTCAAACGCCAATGTAAAATGAAGAATACCTTAATGATCCAGTGTTTGCTTTGGTCACGGGAATGTAAGTATATATAGATACATATAATATAATTCAATATAATTGAATAAGTAATTATGATCCTGTAGAATTTTTGGAACAGTTGACGTGAAAAAAAATATAGTAAAAAGTGCAATACCGAAAACAAATGAAAACATATATGCACAGTGCGCTATTTTTTTTAAATGTAAAAATTCAGGTCGTGATTGAAGTAGTCGAAGTCGGTGCAAGGCAAGAGTTAAATTTGAATGAGAAGAACCGAAATGAAGGTGGCATTGTATTTTTTTTGAGGTGAAAAGGAAAGATAGGATAAATTAATAGAGGAAGAGGAATAGTGGAATAAGAGAAGAATAAAACAGATAGAAGTTAAACGGTGTTGAGGAAGGATAAGATAGGGAGATGAAGGAGGGGTAGTTTAGGGTAGGTTAGGAGGGTGGGTTAATGGAGTTAGAAAATGTGGGTAGGAACTTTGTAAGGCATGGAAAATAGAATTGGGGTTTTGAAATTTAAAATTTTTGAGAAGAAGAATTAGGAAGTCGAAAAGGATGTTGGGTTTTTCAGAAATGTTGTTTAAATTGAAATTAGGGTTGAAGTACTGGTCAAGGTGAATAAAACAATTTTCAGTAGCATTTAAGAGGGGGCCTTTCTTAATGATTTTAAGTATTTTCATGTCTTTTTCAATATTGGTGAAATTATGCTTGGAGTCTTGTATGCGTTGTCCTATGGCGGAGAATCTGTTGTATTTAATGGCATTGATATGTTCAGAGTATCTGATATTGAAGTTGTGGCCAGTTTATCAACTGTTCCAAAAATTCTACAGGATCATAATTACTTATTCAGTTATATTGAATTATATTATATATATCTATATATACTTACATTCCCGCGACCGAAGCAAACACTGGATCATTAAGCTATTCTTCATTTTACGTTGGCGTTTGAAACCACAGTGTCTGATATTGAATATATCGCGCTGATCACCGGGAGCTGGCAAGTTACTTCAAATGATATACTCATTTTCAGCTTCAGTATGATTATGGATCTTCTTATGTGTTCGATTGTGTTATGACTTTGTGCCTGACAGTGTACACAAGCTAGCTCATTTAACTGTTCTCCGCTTTTCATAAACATTATAAGACTTTGCCTAACACTGCGTGTGCCATACTGCTGTTCAGAAAATTACGCACTGTTTCTTTTAAGTGACTTACATTTTACTTCTTCTGAATTTTACAGTGTCTACCCCTGTCATTTTTATATCGCCTCTTCTACTGATCCGGAGTGAACTTGATCTTTTATTTTCTTTTTCCTATGCATTGTTTTTCACGTTATAATCGGCTGATGATGACCTGGACTAGGGTCGAAACAGTACCACTTCTACTTATTATTAAATAAGAATGTAATCACTGCATTTCTTATTCTTTTGTATTGAATAGGTTGAACCTCTTTATTTATTATTTCAATTTTAACTGTGATACTTTCAATACGGAACAATGAAATTTTTATCTTTAAATAGAACACTAATATACGTCATGTAAAAATAAAAAACCATACTGCGTAGCCAATTTGCTCGGTCACTCGGTTAGTAATTGCAAATACATCACAACATGACTAGAACACTGATCTACGCATACAGTTACTCTTTTTTTCGAAACACACGGAGAAGAATGTTGTGAGATACTACACCTGACATACTTACATGTTAAAAAAAAAGGGAGGATGAAAAAATAATAAATCATAAATTTTTTGTATGCATGTTGTCTACTCCAAGATGTAAGAGCAAATGGACGCAGTACTGTGAGTTTCTGCTACAGCTTGCTTTAGAACATGAACGGAAGTGGCATGTTATCTCAGCAAAAAATACGCATGACCTTGTTCCTGCATACACGCAAGTCAGACGCTTACAGGAATAAAATGATGGATTCTGCGATTCAAATCCCGGTCCTAGCGTCAGGAAGGGCATCCGGCCAGATCCTTATGTTTTATGTAATTACATGTTGTCAGGAAGACTGACAATCGCGCAGGAAAAGGCTAGCAGTGGCTAGCTACCCCCTAGCATTTGCTATCTTCAGGGCTGCTGACAGTAGGGGGTCGAACCCGCTATCTCTATATCTTATTTACAGACATGATAGAAGTAGTGAGAATGATTGTGGGTACAAGATGTTGATGGTGATTCATCTGTCGGATGGGGACGTTAAGCCTTGTGCAGGCTTCTTCGACCAGAGTAGGTTATGTGCCGGCACCGTGCAGGCTTCTTAATGCTGTTCGATAGGAGTAGGCTATGTGTTGGCACTGGGTTTTACCCTCTCCGTACAATCATAATATTTTATCTCAGGAACTTACACCAGCTAAATGCTAGAAGGCTATACTAAAGGAATTACCAACACAGTCAAGAAAATGCTACATAACGCTCTTTGAGTTACAGGTGTCTTATCATACACACAGTGTCCTCGCTGCTTGCCGAAGGTTACTACAGCCGGAAGAGCAGTGTACAGTTTCTAGCAATGCATGCATTCCTTACCTCGCACTGACTGACTGTGTAACACACGCAGATACTACCTCAAACACAGTGTTCTAAAGAGTCATACTTTCGGTTGGGACTAGTACCTCGCCTCAACGCCTTTATCTGTTATGCGGAACAAGGGCTCTTACAAACTAACGCTGTATATCTTCGACTATACACCCGGATGCCCTTGCTGACACAAACCCTACAGTGTAATTACTATTCAACAAACCGAAGTTCCTGAGCCAGAATCATTGTCCTTACATCCTCTTACTACTTACGCGGTTATCAAGGGTTATGAATTTCATGTTTTTGGTCCGTATTGAACTGAGAATAACATATGAATAATAACACAGTAAAGGTTTCCACCTATTCAATACTAATATGTATTTACAATATTTTAAATTACATGGAACTAGTTTCGACCCACCTTCATCAGCCATATTAAAGCATAAACAACTCTTGTCGAATCCTAAAACATGTTATTTTAATGGTAAGAATCTTATGGATTTAGAATTTATAAAGTGAAGTGTGGTAATGAAATGAGAAATGTTAGTATGGTACAGTTGAGTAATAATTAATAATTACACGAGGAATGTACATACTAAGAAGTTTGGAACAAAGTATAAATGGGTTGCTTAGTGTTGTAAAAATTATACACTCATGGATATCAGTAGTCCTCGTACTAAAGAATACAATGTAAAATGACATATATAAAAATATATACACAAGTATGTACAAAGTCTGGAGAGTAAAAGGTGATATTCTTTATATGCCCAGTCAGCTTGACACTGATCAGCTTAAGCAGAGAAATTAGGCATTTGGTGTATTAAAGCTGTGTTGACCGGCAGCACTGTCGATTGTTGGACTTGAAGTTATTTTTGAATTTCTGGATAAGAAGGTGGATACTGCGCGTGGAGTTATTAATTCCCAGTTCTTAGCAGAAACCAAATAGAACCTGTTAAAATGGAGAAAAGCCGGTAAAAAACAAGGAGCGCGGTGGGAGGAAAAGGTTACCTTACAGTGAAAGGACGTTTACCTCACGCTGCGCTGTGTGCAGTTTAGCTGATGGTGTGCGACTTGTGGCGAGAAGAGAATGTGGGCAGAGAGGAGGGCAGGCGCGTGCGGGTTAGGAGGGGGCTTAGGAAGAGTGGGGGTGGTTTGGGGGTTGTGGGGGGGGAGGGGGAATGCTTAAGGCGGGGTGAAGGGTGCGGGAGAAAGGGTAATTGTCTCGGAAAAGTGCCTTTGATTAAATTTAGGATTGAGTTTTGGTTAGCTGCATTATTGTTTCTGAGGAAAGTGATAAATAGATTGAAGAGTATGTTGGGTTTCTCTGAGATTTCATTGAGATTGTGACTGGCATTGAAGTATTGGTCTAGGTGTATGTAGTAATTTTCCATTATGTTGAGTAAAGGGCCCTTGTTTGCTAATTCGAGGATGTCCATGTCCTGTTAGATATTGGTAAAATTATGGTTATAATCTTGCATGTGTTGGCCGATTGTATTTTATTGCGTTAGTGTGCTCGTGGTATCTGATATTGAAGTTTCTTCCGGTTTGTCCAATGTAGGATTTTTTACAGGTGTTGCATTTAATCCTATAAACTCCTAATTTTAAAAATCTGCTGGTCTGTTGACGTGTGAAGTATTGTGTAAAACGTTCGTGTTCTTATTGCTGGTTTTGGAGGCTATTTTAACGCCTTGTTTCTTGAAGATATTGGTTAACTTGTAGATATCATTGTTCAACGTGAAGGTGGAAAATGTTAGAGGTTTAGTTATTTCTTTTTTGAGGGTAGTTTTGGGGCGATGTTTGTGTTTATTGATTATCCTTTCTATAAAATGATTGCTGAAGCCGTTGAATTTTGCCATTCCGCGGATTGTGTTCAGTTCGTTCTTTAGATTTTTCTTGGACATAGGTATGTTGAAGGCTCGGTGAACTAGGTTATTGTATGTGGCTCATTTGTGGGACTAGGGGTGCACTGAATCTTGGCGAATGGTGGAGGCTGTTTGAGTAGGTTTTCTGAATATTTTATAACTGAAAGAATCTGAGTTTCTAGTGATAGTTAAATCTAGAAAGTTGAGTTTTTGATTTGATTCGGATTCTAGTGTGAATTTGATATGAGGATCAATATTGTTGAGTCTTAAGAGGGTGATGGAGGCGTTAATTGATTTCTCATTCATGATCACGAAAACATCGTCAACATATCTGGCCCAAAAGAGAATGTTTCCAAATTCATTGTCAATTTTGGTGTATTCGAGGAAGTCCATGTATATTTCTGCCAAAATGCCTGAGGCCGGCGACCCCATTGCCAAACCATCTTGTTGATATATAACATTGTCAAAAGTGAAGAAGTTATTGTTGACGATTAGTTTTAACACTGTGATAAAGTCTTGTATCTCTAGTTTGCTTAAGTGACTGTTTCTGTTTAAATTATTTTTAATTATCAGAATTATTTTTGATATTTGTATGCTTGGGTACATGTTTACGATATCGAAAGAGTGGATAGAGTAATCTGGTTGTAAATTGAACTTGTTTAATTTTTCTACTAGCTCTGATGTGTTTTTAATAGACTTCTTGGATAAAAATTGATAATTTTTTCTTAAGAAACATCGGATGAATTGTGATATTTTGTATAAGGGGCTTGGTCTATAGTTGATAATTGGGCGGATGGGAACTCCAGCTTTGTGTATCTTGGGGAGAGCTTTAGCAGTGGGGAGTCCTGGGTTCATATGTATGAGTTTGGATTTTTCCTGTTCAGTGAATAAAAATGAAGTGTTTTTAAGAGTTTGAATTTTTTGGGTGGGGTCTTTTTTGATTATGGGAAACGAGCTGTCTGTGAAAAAGTTTTTTGTTTTTTCAATATATACTTTTTTATCCATGATAACTGTCAGCTTAGGTTACGGTGAGTTTGTTGTCTTTAATTTTCTTTTTGAGGGCGTATATGCGCTTTTGTTCAGCTATTTTTTCACTATTATTGAGGTTATTTGCAGGGTTGGTTAGATTGGAGAGGATATTGTTCAGTTTCCTATTAACATCGGTTCTTACCTCATTTTGCGTATCTTCCGGCATTTTACTAATATCTAGCTCTGATTCTGTGATCATAGTAGTGGCTATGTTGAGGCTGTTCAAATTGGGCCAGTTGTGTTTCGATCCTTTAGATAAAGTTGAGTGTTCAATTTCACTTAAGGGCTTGTTTGATAGATTTACGACAGCTGGATGAAACTGCGAACAATCGAACGTGTTTCTATTGGAGTTTCTAGTTTGATTGTTATGTAGTTGGGTGTTTTTTAGCCTGTTGAGTTTATTCTCCAAATTTGACTGTTTTCTGGCTAGTTCGTGGAATAATTTGTTCTCTACTTGTTGATAGAAAAGTGTCCATTGTGCGTTAGAAAGTAATTTAGTCGCAGAGAGGTGAGCGTCATATAATTTCCGGTAAAAAACAAAGAACACGGTGGGAGGAAAAGGTTACCTTAATGTCGCACACCATCAGCTAAACTGCACACACCCCAGCGCGATGTAAGCGTCCTTTCACTTTAAGGTAACCTTTTCCTCCCACCGTGCTCTTTGTTTTTTACTGGCTTTTCTCCATTTTAACAGGTTCTATTTGGTTTCCGCTAAGAACTGAGAATTAATATCTCCACGCGCAGTATCCACCTTCTAAACCAAAAATTCAAAAATAACTTCAAATCCAACAATCAACATTGCTGCCGGTCAACAGAGCTTTAATACACCAAATGCCTAATTTCTCTGCTTAAGCTGATCAGTGTCAAGCTGACTGGGCATATAAAGAATATCACCTTTTACTCTCCAGACTTTGTACATACTTGTGTATATATTTTTATATATGTCATTTTACATTGTATTCTTTAGTACGAGGACTACTGATATCCATAAGTGTATAATTTTTACAACACTAAGGAACCCATTTATACTTTGTTCCAAACTTCTTAGTATGTATATTCCTCGTATAATTATTAATTATTACTCACCTGTATCATACTAACATTTCTCATTTCATTACCACACTTCACTTTATAAATTTTAAATCCATAAGATTCTTACCATTAAAATAACATGTTTTAGGATTCGACAAGAGTTGTTCATGCTTTAATATGGCTGATGAAGGTGGGTCGAAACTAGTTCCATGTAATTTAAAATATTGTAAATACATATTAGTATTGAATAGGTGGAAATCTTTACTGTGTTATTATTCATATGTTATTCTCAGTTCAATACGGACCAAAAACATGAAATTCATAACCCTTGATGATGTAGCTTACCAGGCAAAACAGAAAGCCTTTCAATATCTAGGGCTAAAATTAAAGATAGCTAAATTACACAAAGACGTCGATTTCCTAAAACAATGTATATCACTTAACTTGACACCTAATTTTCTAAGAAGCAATAAAAAGAAACATCGGTTTTCACCTCAAACCATCAAAACTCAAAACAAAACCAACAAAATATGGTTAAGAGACGAAATTAAATTCTTGTATAGGAAGAAATCGTTTTTGAATCAGAAATTATATGACGCTCACCTCTCTGCGACTAAATTACTTTCTAACGCACAATGGTCACTTTTCTATCAACAAGTAGAGAACAAATTATTCCACGAACTATCAGAAAACAGTCAAATTTGGAGAATAAACTCAACAGGCTAAAAAACACCCAACTACATAACAATCAAACTAGAAACTCCAATAGAAACACGTTCGATTGTTCGCAGTTTCATCCAGCTGTCGTAAATCTATCAAACACGCCCTTAAGTGAAATTGAACACTCAACTTTATCTAAAGGACCGAAACACAACTGGCCCAATTTGAACAGCCTCAACATAGCCACTACTATGATCACAGAATCAGAGCTAGATATTAGTAAAATACCGGAAGATACGCAAAATGAGGTAAGAACCGATGTTAATAGGAAACTGAACAATATCCTCTCCAATCTAACCAACCCTGCAAATAACCTCAATAATAGTGAAAAAATAGCTGAACAAAAGCGCATATACGCCCTCAAAAAGAAAATTAAAGACAACAAACTCACCGTAACCTAAGCTGACAGTTATCATGGATAAAAAAGTATATATTGAAAAAACAAAAAACTTTTTCACAGACAGCTCGTTTTCCATAATCAAAAAAGACCCCACCCAAAAAATTCAAACTCTTAAAAACACTTCATTTTTATTCACTGAACAGGAAAAATCCAAACTCATACATATGAACCCAGGACTCCCCACTGCTAAAGCTCTCCCCAAGATACACAAAGCTGGAGTTCCCATCCGCCCAATTATCAACTATAGACCAAGCCCCTTATACAAAATATCACAATTCATCCGATGTTTCTTAAGAAAAAATTATCAATTTTTATCCAAGAAGTCTATTAAAAACACATCAGAGCTAGTAGAAAAATTAAACAAGTTCAATTTACAACCGGATTACTCTATCCACTCTTTCGATATCGTAAACATGTACCCAAGCATACAAATATCAAAAATAATTCTGATAATTAAAAATAATTTAAACAGAAACAGTCACTTAAGCAAACTAGAGATACAAGACTTTATCACAGTGTTAAAACTAATCGTCAACAATAACTTCTTCACTTTCGACAATGTTATATATCAACAAGATGGTTTGGCAATGGGGTCGCCGGCCTCAGGCATTTTGGCAGAAATATACATGGACTTCCTCGAATACACCAAAATTGACAATGAATTTGGAAACATTCTCTTTTGGGCCAGATATGTTGATGATGTTTTCGTGATCATGAATGAGAAATCAATTAATGCCTCCACCACCCTCTTAAGACTCAACAATATTGATCCTCATATCAAATTCACACTAGAATCCGAATCAAATCAAAAACTCAACTTTCTAGATTTAACTATCACTAGAAACTCAGATTCTTTCAGTTATAAAATATTCAGAAAACCTACTCAAACAGCCTCCACCATTCGCCAAGATTCAGTGCACCCCCAGTCCCACAAACGAGCCACTTACAATAACCTAGTTCACCGAGCCTTCAACTACCTATGTCCAAGAAAAATCTAAAGAACGAACTGAACACAATCCGCGGAATGGCAAAATTCAACGGCTTCAGCAATCATTTTATAGAAAGGATAATCAATAAACACAAACATCGCCCCAAAACTACCCTCAAAAAAGAAATAACTAAACCTCTAACATTTTCCACCTTCACGTTGAACAATGATATCTACAAGTCAACCAATATCTTCAAGAAACAAGGCGTTAAAATAGCCTCCAAAACCAGCAATAAGAACACGAACGTTTTACACAATACTTCACACGTCAACAAGACCAGCAGATTTTAAAAATCAGGAGTTTATAGGATCGAATGCAACACCTGTAAAAAATCCTACATTGGACAAACCGGAAGAAACTTATATCAGATACCATGAGCACACTAACGCAATAAAATACAACAGGTTTTCAGCCATCGGCCAACACATGCAAGATTATAACCATAATTTTACCAATATCGAACAGGACGTGGACATCCTCGAATTAGCAATTAAGGGCCCTTTACTCAACATAATGGAAAATTACTACATACACATAGACCAATACTTCAACGCCAGTCACAATCTCAATGAAATCTCAGAGAAACCCAACATAATCTTCGATCTATTTATCACTTTCCTCAGAAACAATAATGCAGCCAACCAAAACTGAATCCTAAGTTTAATCAAAGGTACTTTTCCGAGACAATTACCCTTTCTCCCGCACCCTTCAGCCCCGCCTTAAGCATTCCCCCTTCCCCCCCCCCCCCCCCCCCCCGACAACCCCCAAACCATCCCCACTCTTCCTAAGCCCCCTCCTAACCCGCATGCGCAAGCCTGCCTGCCTTCCTCTCTGCCCACATTCTCTTCTCGCCACCAGTCGCACACCATCAGGTAAACTGAACACACCCCAGCGCGAGGTAAGCGTCCTTTCACTTTAAGGTAACCTTTTCCTCCCACCGTGCTCTTTGCTTTTTACCGGCTTTTCTCCATTTTTAACAGGTTCTATTTGGTTTCTGCTAAGAACTGGGAATTAATATCTCCACGCGCACTATCCACCTTCTTATCCAGAAATTCAAAAATAACTTCAAGTCCAACAATCGACAGTGCTGCCGGTCAACACAGCTTTAATACACCAAATGCCTAATTTCTCTGCTTAAGCTGATCAGTGTCAAGCTGACTGGGCATATAAAGAATATCACCTTTTACTCTCCAGACTTTGTACATACTGGTGTATATATTTTTATATATGTCATTTTAGATTGTATTCTTTAGTACGAGGACTACTGATATCCTTGAGTGTATAATTTTTTACAACACTAAGCAACCCATTTATACTTTGTTCCAAACTTCTTAGTATGTACATTCCTCGTGTAATTATTAATTATTACTCAACTGTACCATACTAACATTTCTCATTTCATTACCACACTTCACTGTATAAATTTTAAATCCATAAGATTCTTACCATTAAAATAACATGTTTTAGGATTCAACGAGTGTTGTTTATGCTTTAATATGGCTGATGAAGGTGGGTCGAAACTAGTTCCATGTAATTTAAAATATTGTAAATACATATTAGTATTGAATAGGTGGAAGCCTTTACTGTGTTATTATTCATGTTACTTACGCGGTTTTCGGAGATGCTAAGGTAAATCAGCCGAGCGTTACCAGACTGAGCTAGGATCGAACTTGTTATGTTAACAGCACGAGACGTAACCCGGTGCTGGAACTCTGGGGTCTGCTTATTTGAAACCTAGTGCTGGCACATAACCTACTCATAAGCGTAACTCTCGAACTACACTAGGGAGCGGCTAGCTGCTGCCCCGCTCCTAGTCCTAAGAATACGTTTTGCAGCCGGATCCCCTTCCTGACGTAACAGGACCGGGATTTTAAGTCGCAAGAACCTGTTTTACAGCTGGATGCCCTCCCTGATGCAAGATTTTAAATCACAAAAATCTGTTTTACAGCCGAATACCCTTCCTGACGCTAGGACTGGGGATTTTAAATCGCAAGAATACGTTTTACAGCTAGATGCCATTTTTAATGTAAAGTCTAAGATTTTAAATCACAGTATCTAGTGTCTTACACCGTGAACCATTGTTTAACGGCTGGATGCCCTTCTTGACCCGAGAACTAAGATTTTAAATTTCAGTATCTAGCGTCTTACATCATAAACAATTGTTTTACGGGCGGTTGCCCTTCCTAACGTCAAAGGACCGGGACTTTAAATCTCAAGAATCTGTTTTACAGCTGGGTGCCCTTTTTGACGCAAGAAATAAGATTTTAAATTGCAGTATCTAGTGTCTTACATCGCAAACAATATATTTACAGCTGAATGTCCTTCTTGACACAAGAACTAAGATTTTAAAGCGCAAAAATTTGTTTTACAGTCGGGTGCCCTACTTGACGCAAAAACTAAGATTTTAAATTGCAAGAATTTGTTTTACAACTGGATGCCCTTCTTGAAGTGAGAATCGGGGTTTTATAGCTGGATGCTGTTGTTGATGCAAGAAGTAAGGGTTTAAATTGCAGTATCCAGTGTCTCACATCACGAACAATTGTTTTACAGTTAGATGCCCTTCTTGATGCAAGAACTAAGATTTTAAATCCCAGTATCTAGCATCTTACATCATAAACCATGGTTTTACAGCCGGTGTCCCTAACGTCAAAGGACCAGGATTTTAAGTCGCAAGAATCTGTTTTACTACCAGATGCCCCTCTTAACGCGAGAATCGGCGTTTTACAGCTGGATGCTCTTCTTGACGCAAGAACTAAGATTTTAAATCGCAGTATCTAGCGTCGTACATCATAAACAATTTTTTACGGCCGGTTGCCCTTCCTAACGTTAAAGGACTGGGATTTTAAGTCGCAAGAATCTGTTTTACAGCTAGATGCCCTTTTTAACGTAAAGTCCGGGCCTAAAACTCATCTTGGCGCGAGGGCTAAGATTTTAAATCGCAGGAATCTGTTTTACAGCCGGTTACCCTTCTTAATTGATGGTTATGAATTTCATGTTTTTGGTCCGTATTGAACTGAGAATAATATATAAGTAATAATAATAATAACGTAAATGTTTCCACCTTTTCAATACAATATATTCACAAAATTACAAAATTATACGGTACTAGTTTCGACCCATCTAGGGGTCATCATCAGCCGTATTGGAGCAAAGATCATTTGTGGCGAAA
Organism: Anabrus simplex; assembly: GCF_040414725.1. Classification (NCBI taxonomy): domain Eukaryota; kingdom Metazoa; phylum Arthropoda; class Insecta; order Orthoptera; family Tettigoniidae; genus Anabrus; species Anabrus simplex. Next base: position 505,319,311 of record NC_090267.1, on the reverse strand, counting down.
TCCTAAGACAATATTCACTTGTTATTCTTTAAAATAATATTGTCTTAGGATTTCGCCACAAATGATCTTTGCTCCAATACGGCTGATGATGACCCCTAGATGGGTCGAAACTAGTACCGTATAATTTTGTAATTTTGTGAATATATTGTATTGAAAAGGTGGAAACATTTACGTTATTATTATTATTACTTATATATTACCCTTCTTAATGCGAGAACTAAGATTTTAAACTGCAAGAATTTGTTTTACAGCTGGGTGCTCTTTTTGATGCAAGAAATGAGATTTTAAATCGCAGTATCTTGTGTCTCACATCACGAACATTTGTTTTACGGCTAGATGCCCTTCTTGACACAAGGACTAAGATTTTAAATCACAAGAATCTGTTTTACAGTCGGATGCCCTTTTTAACGCAAGAACTAGGATTTTAAATTGCTGTATCTAGTATCTTACATCACGAACAATTGTTTTATGGCTAGATGCCCTTCGTGATGCAAGAACTGAGATTTTAAATTGCAAGAATCTGTTTTAGAGCCGGATGCTTTTCTTGACGCAAGAACTAAGATTTTAAATTGCAGTATCTAGCGTTTTACATCATAAACCATTGTTTTATGACTGGCTGCCCTTCCTAACATCAAAGGACCAGGGTTTTAAGTCACAAGAATCTGTTTTACAACTAGATACTCTTCTTAACGCGAGAATTGGGGTTTTACAGCTGGATGCTCTTCTTGATGCAAGAACTAAGATTTTAAATCGCAGTATCTAGCATTTTACATTATAAGCCATTGTTTTACGGCCGGTTACCCTTCCTAACGTCAAAGGACTAGGATTATAAATCACAGTATACGCAATATGAAGTAAGATAAATCTGTTGTAGCAGGTTTGATAACCGGATGTCCTAGTAAAACCCAGTGCCGGCACATAGGCTACTCCTATCAAAGAAGCCTGCACAAGGCTTAACGTCTCTATCCGACATATGAATCACCATCAACATCTTGTACCCGCAATCATTCTCACTACTTCTATATATAGAGATAGCAGGTTCGAACCCCTACCGTCAGCAGCCCTGAAGATAGCGGCTAGCCCTTTCCTGTGCGATCGTCAGTCTTCCTGGCAAAGTGTAATTACATAAAACATAAGGATCTGGCCGGATACCCTTCCTGACGCTAGGACCGGGATTTGAATCGCAGTATCCATCGTTTTATTTCTGTAAGTGTCTGACTTGCGTGTATGCAGGAACAAGGTCATGCGTATTTTTTGCTGAGATAACATGCCACTTCCGTTCATGTTCTAAGCAAGCTGTAGCAGAAACTCTCAGTACTGCGACCATTTGCTCTTACACCTTGGAGGAGACAACATGCATTCAAAAAATTTATGATTTATTATATTTTCATCCTCACTTTCTTTAACATGTAAGTATGTCAGGTGTAGTATCTCACAACATTCTTGTCGTGTGTTTCGAAAAAAAGAGTAACGTGTATGCGTATATCAGTGTTCTAGTCGTGTTGTGATGTATTTGCAATTACTAACCGAGTGACCGAGCAAGTTGGCCACGCAATATGGTTTTTTATTTTTACATAACGAATATTAGTGTTCTAGTCGATTACCCGCGTATTTGCAGTTACTGAGCGTCGTAGCAGTGCGGTATGTGTAACCGAGCGAGTTAGCTACGCAGTGTGGTTTTTGTAATTTTCAGACAAGACAAGGCAAATCATTTGAAGTGTTGCTATATCGTTTACTGAGCAAGTTAGCTATGCAGTATGTGCACAGTGTGTTTTTTGATTTTCGCATTAGGCAAATCATTGAAGTTGTGTATCGTTTACTGAGCGAGTTACCTACGCGATATGTGCATAGTGTGTTTCCGTTCATGTTCTAAGCAAGCTGTAGCAGAAACTCGCAGTACTGCGTCCATTTGCTCTTACACCTTGGAGGAGACAACATGCGTCCCCTAACATGTTCTAAACACATTGTTATGAAGAGACTTTTCATTTTTGTAAAATTATTTCATTAATTGAAGTTGGCACTTTCTAAGCCTATTTCCGATTGGTCAAACGATTTTGTATTGTTGAAAATGGTTACGCATGCAACAGTCATGTCCATCATCAAGTTGTGATATCGCATCATTAAGACATATCAAATGCAATAAAGTATAGAAGGCACCAAGTTCCTTTACTTCAAAATCAAAACCAAACATTGGCGCCCAACAGCACGGCTCTCGATAACCTGAGATGTTCAAAACAAGCAAGATCATGAAATGTGAAATGCAGAAGTGAAGACAATGCATCGCAATTGAGGTTAAGCACCGGAGTAAAAATACAACACATCTCGAATTCGTGGAATCATTCACGGGTATTGCATACTCGTTCATAACGAAAATCAGACCGCTGAGGCCAACAACTTCAACGGATTGCAGCATAAATCAGTAATCAGGCAAGTACAATTCGATGTTACGTACATACAAAGAAGTAAAGACAAGATTTCAAGATTTACATTCTCCTCGCCGCTCAAGGCAAGAATCTCCGTGATAGCGTGAGTCTCTTTGACATATACACCATCCTTGCTATACATACGGTACTCTTAGATTCTAGCCTCTTTCTCTCAGCGCACTTTTTCGTAACATAAACATGCAGTGATCAACATAATAATAATAATAATAATAATAATAATAATAATAATAATAAAATAATTCAAGCCCATAACGAAAATCAGACCGCTGAGGCCAACAACTTCAACGGATTGCAGCATAAATCAGTAATCAGGCAAGTACAATTCGATGTTACGTACATACAAAGAAGTAAAGACAAGATTTCAAGATTTACATTCTCCTCGCCGCTCAAGGCAAGAATCTCCGTTATAGCGTGAGTCTCTTTGACATATACACCATCCTTGCTATACATACGGTACTCTTAGATTCTAGCCTCTTTCTCTCAGCGCACTTTTTCGTAACATAAACATGCAGTGATCAACATAATAATAATAATAATAATAATAATAATAATAATAATAATAATAATAATAAAATAATTCAAGCCCATTGATCCTCCTGTTGTCATAAATATAAAAGATCCATATTCTTTTGTCATATAACCTCAATTCAGCAACACGATTCCTTTGAATTTATACATAACCTTCACGCAATCCCTTCGAACTTTCACAGCATAACCTTAATTTAAATATGTCGCAACTAACGAAATTGAAACAATCGCGTAGTCGAGTAAAAGGCACGTTAACAAGAATAATAAAGTCGATTACAGATGACACGTCAAATTCAGAGGCGAAGGTTAGAATTAAAAAATGTGAAGAGCTATGGAATTCTTTTGAAGAAGTACAGATGAAAATAGAGGAAACTGAGATCACTGATGAAACAGCTGCATTACAGTTTGAAGAAGAATGTGAGGGAGAGCGAGAGCTATTTGAATCTATTTACTTCAGCGCAGTTACACAACTGCAAACGATAATAGATGAAGCAGAGGATGTTCAAAATAATTTACTAGCTCAAATGAACACGGCAGTAAACAACGCCGTTCATCAACAGGAAGTTCCACAACATCATAACAGAAGAATACATAAATTGCCACAAATTAAATTACTGGAATTTAACGGCGAATTCACAAAATGGTTGCTTTTTAAGAACAGTTTTGAGTCAACCATTCATAATGATACTCAACTAACAAATATCCAAAAATATCAGTATCTGATCGGTCTTCTGCAGGGCGAAGCACGCAAAGTCATTCAAGGTTTTACCATTTCAGAAGAAAACTACACAAGTGCGTGGAACTTGCTTGTAGATACATATGATAATCAAATGATGATAATCGAGACACATCTATATGAACTTTTCAAGTTTCCTACAGTTTTTAAGGAGAACAAATCTGAATCACTCAGGCAATTACAATTTCATATTCATTAAAAGCAATGAAGCAACCGGTACAATATTGGGACACATTGGTTATTCATCTAGCAAAGAAGCACCTGGATTTCATTGAGCAAAGAGACTGGCAGGAAAGGGTGAAAGGCAACACTCCAGAGAAGATGCCAACATTGGATGATTTCTTGAAATTTTTAACTGAGCGTTCCCAATCATACATGCTTTTAAATCATAACAAAACCAAGGCATTGAACACAAAGGAAAATCCGAAGGACAAACAACCTAGCAAGAAAGTTGTTATGACGACAACTCAGGGAAGCTGTAATCTGTGTGGTGGAAGTCACCCCATTTTTATATGTGAAGAATTAATTAAACGATCAGTTGAAGACAGAAGAAAACTGCTTCAAGAAAAAGGACAGTGTCATAACTGTTTGAAACCAGGACATATTGCAAGAAATTGCAGAGGATCAAAATGCAAGAAATGTGGACTTCTTCACAACACACTTTTACATGCTGAAGAAGATGACAAACAGAAACAAAATGTTAAAGAAAATCAAGTGCCTATAAACCTGTGTGTCGAATCTCAGCATTCACCTGCTTCACTCAATGTGAGCTTAGGCATAGATATCAAGGATAATTTAATAAAAAAACCACCTATTCAATACTTTCCACGTTTAATGTGGTTATTATCTACATGATTTTATGTAGACTTATTTGGTCAGGTACATGTTTCACCCATTATTTGGGCATCTTCAGCCTGTAAACAACCTTTAGGTCAAGGTTTGGGACCTTTTTAACCAATATAAACATACCTATATATACACTATATACAACATATACATTATATACAATATATACAAACATAAGTTAATACAGTTAAGTTTTTTGGTCCTAATCTATCTAATATGGAAAATGTCCAAAACTAAAATGGATCTTCTTTTCGGTGAAGAGGATTGCATATCGGGGTTTATGTGACCCCTGTAACATATTAAGTTCTTGACGTATCGTGTCTGGTGACAGGATGTGTCGTCAACAATAAGTGGAGATTTGAACTGATTGTAGGTTGGTCAAGATTGAAAATATAAATTTAAATGTGTTTTAACTTGGCAGTTCTATTCTGGTTAACTTAAAATGTTCAAAACTAAAAATAAAATGAAACGGATCTTCTTTTTTGAGAAGGGGTTGTATTAAAACTGGAGCTTGTTTGACCCACGATTTTCATTTTCATGTTCTTGACGTAACTAATATTTAAATGTGTTGTCATGCACAAGTGGAGATTTAAAAGCCGATTGTTGTAGGTAGACTGGTCAAAAACATTGTAAATGAAACTGTTAGCGTCTTGACTTTGGGTCTCATGTAACGTCAAGGAATTGACAAGAGTACAATATTTAGCTGTTTCATAGTTTTTGGCTGCTGCTTAATTGGGAAGAAACATCCTAGACACTTGATACAGTCTTGTGTGAAAATTGTTCCCGTTGATGTGTTGCTTGGTCTTTGGGAGGGATCTTAAGAATATCTGTAATGAAGTAGAAAAATAATTTTGAATTAAAAATTTTTGAGCACGCGTTGTGATAAAATGTATTAAATTAACACCTCTTAACTGTAAAATGACTTACTTGTTCAGTTAATACTAGATGGACCTGTCTGTTCCGGCAGCGCCTGTCTTATCACCATTTCTACTCCTGGTGTTGTACTGGTGCGGTAATGGAGGGGCGGGGCATGGAGGGAGAGTGGGGGTAGGCTGGTCTATGGGCGTGTGTGCTGTTGCTGGAGGGGAGTTTCTAGAAGCAATATGGGCGGGTTTAACTTTTGGCATGATGGATGAAGCATTTGAGTATGGAGATTTAAATAATTGAGGGATTTTGTTTTGATCTGAATTCACGATATTAATTAATCTAGGTGTTAATTCGTACAAAGGATTTTTAATTTCATTGACGTCGTTGAGATTTTTATTTTTATTGTAGGTTTGGTCTAAAAAGATGTGTAGGTTTTCCAGTTCATTCATTAATTTCCCTTTACCTATGCTTCTAATGATGGTAAGATCTTTCTCTATGGATGTAAAGTGATGGCCCGTTTCTCTCATATGTTGGCTCATCGCTGAGTACTTATTGTGTTTTTGAGCGTTATAATGTTCCAGATATCTCGTGTTAAAGCTGCGGCCAGTCTGTCCGATATAAGAAAAATCACATTGTGTACATGTTAGTTTATATATGCCGGACCTTGAATAATGGTTGCTATTGTGATTGACCTTGTTGTGGTTAAAAAATATGTTTCGATTAGTGTTAACTGTCCTGAAGGCTATATTGATATTGTGCTTCTTTAAAGTATTTGCGATCTGATGGACGGCTGGGTTGTTATATGTAAATGTGGCGAAACTAGTTTTTTTAGGTTTTTCTGGGATGAGGTTAGTGGACAATTTAATTTTGATTTTATTAATCAAACGGTTGACCATATCTATTTTAAACCCGTTGAGTTGAGCAAGATTCCTTATGTACTTCAGTTCAATTTTTAAATTGTTGGGAGAAAGAGGAATTTTTAAAGCTCTATAAATTAAATTATAGAAAGAGGCTTGTTTTTGGGACTTGGGGTGTAGGGATGAATTCATAATAGTTAAGGGAGAGTGTGTAGGTTTCCTGTATATTCGAAAATCGAAGGTATTATGTCTGCGTATAATAGTTAAGTCCAAAAAGTTTAATGAGTTCCTAACCTCATCCTCTTTAGTAAACTTAATATTGGGGTCAATTTTGTTTAGGGACTCCAAGATCTCGTCACTATTAGTGACATTTTTGTCGAAAATTATGAAGGTATCGTCTACAAATCTCAGCCATAAACATACGCCTTTTATTTGTGTTATAATTTTTGTGTGTTCTATTGTGTCCATATAAATGTCTGCTAAGATGCCAGAAAGAGGGTCGCCCATCGCTAAGCCTTTTTGTTGGTAAAACTTTCCATTGAAAGAGAAAAAGTTGTTGCTTAAGACAAAATTTAACACCTTCATGAATTCTTCAATTTCCATCTTACTAAGGCCGCTGTGTTTATTGATATTATCACTGATGATTCTTACAGTTTCTTTGGTAGGGATGTTTGGGTACATATTTACGACGTCATAGGAGCACATTGAGTGATTGGGGCGCAGTTTAAACTTGTTTAAAATTTCGCAAAAAGTGAATGAATTTTTTAAAGGGTGTTTATTATTGAATACGTTATGTTTTTTTAGAAAGCCGTGAATGAATTTTGATACTTTATAGGTGGGGCTGTTTCTACAGTTTATGATAGGGTGTATTGGAATGTCCTTCTTATGAATCTTTGGTAAGGCTCTGGCTGTCGGAATACTAGGGTTCATGTTAAAAAGTTTTTGTTGTTCTTGTTCATTGAAAAGAAAGTTAGAACTTCTTATTAGAGTTTTTAGATTTCGCTGAATTCTTGTGGTTGGATCTTTGTTGACTATTGTGTATATTTTGTCCTTAAAAAAGTCTTCTGTTTTTTGAATGTATGTGTTTTGATCTAGGAGAACTGTGGATCCTCCTTTGTCCGCTTTTGTGACAATAATGTTGTTGTCGTCTATTTTCTTTTTTACGTTCTGGATCAATTTTTTGTGGTCGAAATTTGAATATGCGTTTATTTCTTCCGCTAGTTTTGGTAGTTTCTTTTTTACCTCAAATCTGGTATCATTTTGTGTTTCTAAAGCGAGTTTAGAAATGTTAGCCTCGATCTCAGCTACTGTGTTGATAATATCTGTTTCTTTTTTCTTGCTAGGCCAGTTATGTTTTAAGCCTTTATTCAAGATCCCCATTTCTTCTTCAGAGAACTGTACGTCTGTCAAATTAACTACTGTGGGTGTATTGTTCTGTGAGGGAGCCGCCTTTTGCGTGTCTGAACTACGTTTTGGTAATCGTGATTGGGATGCTTTTAATTGAGATAGTTTCTTGTCGAGAGTAACTTGCTTCCTATCCAATAAAGCAATAAGTTTATTGTCCACATGTAGTTGGAAAGAGTTCCATTCTAACGGATGTAAAGCCTGAGCTAACGCTAAATGAACTCTATATAACTGCAGATTTAAAAGCGACTTCTTTTTATATGACGCTTTAATTTCATTTCTTAACCAAATGTCGTTGACCTTGTTTTGAACTCTAATCAAACTTTGGTTAGATAAGTTTTTTCGCTGTGTAGGTTTCAAAAATTTTGGGATCAATTTTAGTTCTAGACACTGTTTTAGAAAGGCTATGTCTTTAGTTAGTTTACAAATCTTGACCTTAAGGTTGAAGTACCTATTTAAACGGTATTTTGCCTGGTTGGCTACCAAATTACAAGTAACAACTCTCATTATTGTTCCGTATTGAAGATGACATTAGGCATAGATATCAAGGATAATTTAATAAAAAAACACCTATTCAATACTTTCCACGTTTAATGTGGTTATTATCTACATGATTTTATGTAGACTTATTTAGTCAGGTACATGTTTCACCCATTATTTGGGCATCTTCAGCCTGTAAAAGGCTTAGCGATGCGCGACCCTCTTTCTGGCATCTTAGCAGACATTTATATGGACACAATAGAACACACAAAAATTATAACACAAATAAAAGGTGTATGTTTATGACTGAGATTTGTAGACGATACCTTCATAATTTTCGACAAAAATGTCACTAATAGTGACGAGATCTTGGAGTCCCTAAACAAAATTGACCCCAATATTAAGTTTACTAAAGAGGATGAGGTTAGGAACTCATTAAACTTTTTGGACTTAACTATTACACGCGGACATAATACCTTCGATTTTCGAATATACAGGAAACCTACACACTCTCCCTTAACTATTATGAATTCATCCCTACACCCCAAGTCCCAAAAACAAGCCTCTTTCTATAATTTAATTTATAGAGCTTTAAAAATTCCTCTTTCTCCCAACAATTTAAAAATTGAACTGAAGTACATAAGGAATCTTGCTCAACTCAACGGGTTTAAAATAGATATGGTCAACCGTTTGATTAATAAAATCAAAATTAAATTGTCCACTAACCTCATCCCAGAAAAACCTAAAAAAACTAGTTTCGCCACATTTACATATAACAACCCAGCCGTCCATCAGATCGCAAATACTTTAAAGAAGCACAATATCAATATAGCCTTCAGGACAGTTAACACTAATCGAAACATATTTTTTAACCACAACAAGGTCAATCACAATAGCAACCATTATTCAAGGTCCGGCATATATAAACTAACATGTACACAATGTGATTTTTCTTATATCGGACAGACTGGCCGCAGCTTTAACACGAGATATCTGGAACATTATAACGCTCAAAAACACAATAAGTACTCAGCGATGAGCCAACATATGAGAGAAACGGGCCATCACTTTACATCCATAGAGAAAGATCTTACCATCATTAGAAGCATAGGTAAAGGGAAATTAATGAATGAACTGGAAAACCTACACATCTTTTTAGACCAAACCTACAATAAAAATAAAAATCTCAACGACGTCAATGAAATTAAAAATCCTTTGTACGAATTAACACCTAGATTAATTAATATCGTGAATTCAGATCAAAACAAAATCCCTCAATTATTTAAATCTCCATACTCAAATGCTTCATCCATCATGCCAAAAGTTAAACCCGCCCATATTGCTTCTAGAAACTCCCCTCCAGCAACAGCACACACGCCCATAGACCAGCCTACCCCCACTCTCCCTCCATGCCCCGCCCCTCCATTACCGCACCAGTACAACACCAGGAGTAGAAATGGTGATAAGACAGGCGCTGCCGGAACAGACAGGTCCATCTAGTATTAACTGAACAAGTAAGTCATTTTACAGTTAAGAGGTGTTAATTTAATACATTTTATCACAACGCGTGCTCAAAAATTTTTAATTCAAAATTATTTTTCTACTTCATTACAGATATTCTTAAGATCCCTCCCAAAGACCAAGCAACACATCAACGGGAACAATTTTCACACAAGACTGTATCAAGTGTCTAGGATGTTTCTTCCCAATTAAGCAGCAGCCAAAAACTATGAAACAGCTAAATATTGTACTCTTGTCAATTCCTTGACGTTACATGAGACCCAAAGTCAAGACGCTAACAGTTTCATTTACAATGTTTTTGACCAGTCTACCTACAACAATCGGCTTTTAAATCTCCACTTGTGCATGACAACACATTTAAATATTAGTTACGTCAAGAACATGAAAATGAAAATCGTGGGTCAAACAAGCTCCAGTTTTAATACAACCCCTTCTCAAAAAAGAAGATCCGTTTCATTTTATTTTTAGTTTTGAACATTTTAAGTTAACCAGAATAGAACTGCCAAGTTAAAACACATTTAAATTTATATTTTCAATCTTGACCAACCTACAATCAGTTCAAATCTCCACTTATTGTTGACGACACATCCTGTCACCAGACACGATACGTCAAGAACTTAATATGTTACAGGGGTCACATAAACCCCGATATGCAATCCTCTTCACCGAAAAGAAGATCCATTTTAGTTTTGGACATTTTCCATATTAGATAGATTAGGACCAAAAAACTTAACTGTATTAACTTATGTTTGTATATATTGTATATAATGTATATGTTGTATATAGTGTATATATAGGTATGTTTATATTGGTTAAAAAGGTCCCAAACCTTGACCTAAAGGTTGTTTACAGGCTGAAGATGCCCAAATAATGGGTGAAACATGTACCTGACCAAATAAGTCTACATAAAATCATGTAGATAATAACCACATTAAACGTGGAAAGTATTGAATAGGTGTTTTTTTAATTAAATTATCCTTGATATCTATGCCTAACGTCATCTTCAATACGGAACAATAATGAGAGTTGTTACTTGTAACAATGTGAGCTTGGCGAAAGGAATAACATCACAAATACTTTTGTCAACAGCTTTAATTGATGTGAAAGATGTTCACGGAAGAAGAACGACATGCCGAGCCTTACTGGATCCGGGATCTCAGTCGAATCTAATAAAGGAAAGTCTTTATAAGAAACTTGGTTTACCGAATGTCAAGACAAACACACAGATCATTGGAGTAGACTGTTCCAAAGTGGAAACAAAAAGAATTACGAGAGTACACCTCGCTTCAAGGAATGACGGATTTGAGGTGGAAGCAGAATTTCTAGTTTTGCCAACTATAACCAGACGATTGCCACAGTTGGAGATCAAGAAGGACAAGATTATTATTCCAAAGGACATTCGCTTGGCAGACCCAACATTCAACAAGCCTGGAGACATCGACATGTTAATTGGTGCAGGACTTTATTGGAAAATAGTCATAGGTCCACCCAAGAATGAAGCTGAAGGACAACCAGCTCTGCAAAACACCCGATTAGGCTGGATTATAGGTGGTGAAGTTTTTGAGAACAAACAAGGATCAACAACAACATGCATGAAAATTAGCAATCAACAATTATCAGATCAGATGGAGAAATTTTGGAAACAAGAAGCAATTCCGGAGATTCAGCATTACACATCAGAAGAAAGAATATGTGAAAGACAGTTCACAGACACCGTTTCGAGAGATACGACATTTAGATTCATCGTAAGGCTCCCTATTAAGCCAGATGTCATCCTCGGAGAATCAAGAATACATGCACTAAACAGACTAGAATCATTAGTCAAGAGGTTGAGCAGACACCCCGAACTCAAGACAGCTTATGCAGATTTCATGAATGAATATGAAAAACTAGGGCATATGAGCTTGATTGAAACAAACCAAAATCAAGATGTACCAAATTCATACTTCATACCCCATCAATCAGTGGTACATCCAGATAGTGACACCACAAAGGTCAGAGTGGTATTTGATGCCTCGGCAAAAACATCACTCGGGACATCACTCAATGACAAGCTCATGACAGGACCTAATTTACAGCGAGATCTTTTTGACATTGTACTTAGATTTCGCAGCCATAAGTACGTCATGACGGCAGATGTGGAAAAGATGTTTTGGCAAATCCTCATCCATCCTGAAGATCGAGCATTCCAGCAGATTTTGTGGAAAGAGGAATCTTCTGCCCCTGTGAGGATTTATCAGTTGAATACAGTAAGATACGGAACAGCATCAGCACCTTACCATGCCATGAGGTGCCTAAATGAATTGGCTACTCTTCATGAAAATGAATTTCCAGCAGCAGCAAAGGCTATTCGCGATGATTTTTATATGGATGACTGCTTAAGTGGAGGAGACATTCTAGAAGACGTGATCGGGCTACGGCGGCAAATACAAAATATACTCAAGAGTGGTGGAATGAATTTGAGGAAATGGAGGTCCAACAGCAAAGAGATCTTGCAGGATTTGGAGAGCAAATGCGACGAAGGGACTTTACTGGTTTTAGACAAAGGTGAAGCTAGTAAGACTCTTGGACTCCTCTGGGACTCAGCACAAGATTGCCTTAAGTTTCGAGTTGAGCTGGCAAAGCAGTCACCAAGATCCAAAAGAGAAGTCGCCTCCAAAATCGCACAGATTTTTGATCCACTAGGACTCGTGGGTCCAGTACTGATCAAAGGGAAGATGTTGATGCAACACTTATGGGTAGATGGATTTGAATGGGATCAGCCATTATCTCGAGAGCACCTTCAGATTTGGAACGAGTATTATGCGTCATTAGAAAGATTGAACAACATCAGAATTATGAGAAACATAAATCCTGGGAATTTGCTCTGGCTCTTTTGATTTGTTTGGATTTAGTGATGCTTCAGAGAAGGCTTTTGGAGCATGCATTTATGCAGTTTGTCAAACGCAAAGTGGTCTCTACATTTCCAATTTACTTTGTGCGAAGACGAAAGTAGCTCCTTTAAAAACCATTTCGTTGCCAAGACTCGAATTGGAGGCAGCCCTTCTTCGTGCACAACTTGTCAAAACAACAGTGAGTGCTTTGAAAGAAAAAATTGGTCAGATCAGATTATGGAGTGACAGTACAATTGTTTTGGGATGGATCAACACTGAGCCAAGGCTGCTGAAGACATTTGTGGCAAACAGGATTGCAAAGATTCAAGAAGCCACTGATGCAACCACCTGGAAGCATGTTCCTTCGACTAAAAATCCAGCTGATCTTCTCTCAAGAGGAATTACTTCAGCAGAACTCGAAGATAAAAAGCTGTGGTGGAGTGGACCTTCTTGGCTTCGCACACAACGTCAACAACCAGAGCATTCAGAAGAATTTGAAACAGAACTACCAGAGCTGAAGGTCACAGCAGTTACGTTGACAGCAACATCAACCAGCATTCTACTGAATAAATTCTCGTCATTTCCGAAATTATGCCGTATAGTAGCATATTGTCAAAGATTCATTTATAACTGCAAACTCAAACCATCAGAAAGGAAAAAAGGTTCACTAGAAATACAAGAAACTTGTAAAGCAGAGAAGCAGGTAGTCAAATGGACACAATTAGAAGCATTCCCTCAAGTACTACATTGCTTAATTAATAATCAAGACCTCCCAAAGAAGAGTTCTCTAAAGTCACTCAGTCCGTTTCTGGATAGTGACGGATTGATTAAGGTTGGAGGAAGGCTTCGTTTTTCGGAGGTAACATCAGAACAGAGACATTCTGTGCTTCTACCAGCAAATCATCACATCACCAGAATGATCATGGAAAATGAACATCGTCGTCTGAAGCATTGTCCCCCAGAGCAACTGCTACATGCAACTCGACAACGATATTGGCCTATCAGCGGCAGAAGAAAAGCGAAAAGGATTGTCAAGAGGTGTCTGAAGTGCTTTTGTTACCATCCTACAGTTCCAGAGGTACGCATGGCAGATTTACCAAAAGAAAGGGTTACGTTAGTTGTTCGACCCTTTGTTACCACAGGAGTGGACTATGCAGGTCCAATATCTGTAAGAGAAAGCCACAGAAGGGGCCGCATTCATACTTACAAGAGTTACGTAGCTGTATTTACATGCTTCAGTACCAAGGCAGTGCATTTGGAGTTGGTGTCGGAGCTAACGACCGAAGCTTTCTTAGCTGCACTGCAACGCTTTACGGCGAGAAGAGTTTTGTGCAAGCAGCTTTTCTCTGATAATGGGAAGAATTTCATTGGAGCAGCGAACGCACTACAAGATATCCAATCCTTTTTGGAAAAGGGGTCAACGACCATTACCTCCTCACTCGCTCAGCAGCAGATACAGTGGAGTTTCATTCCTCCCCGGCCACCCCACTTTGGGGGATTGTGGGAAGCAGCTGTAAAGATGATGAAAAGACATTTGCTGACTGAAACACAGGGACGTGTGCTAACTTTCGAAGAAACCTACACTATTCTTTGCGATATAGAGGCGGTATTAAATTCGCGCCCCCTTACTCCCTTGCCAAATGATCCAAATGATTTAGAAGTCTTAACACCAGCACATTTTCTTCTAAGTGACTCGATCGTGCAACCTGTGCAAAGGGATTTATTGAGAGAACCCGATAACCGCTTGTCACGTTGGCAGCACTTGCAGAAAATTCGGCAGCGGTTGTGGCAGAGATGGCAGCGAGAATACTTGCAGGAATTGCAAAAACGTGTCAAGTGGCATGATACCAATCGACGTATTGATGTTGATTCTTTGGTGCTATTAATTGAGGACAACATCCCTCCTCTAGAGTGGCCCAGAGGAAGGATAGTTCAAGTTCACCCTGGACGAGATGGTGAGGTGAGGGTTGTCACCGTTCGGACGGCTGGTGGAACTTTCACCCGAAGCATCAAGAAAATATGCCCTCTTCCCATTGAAGGGGATGACAAGGAGAACTGAATTCAAGATTTCATGTGATATCTTTAACTTTGTGTTATTTTTCATCGAAGATATAATTTCAATATTATTTTCTTTTAATGATATAAATATGTATGTATAGAGTTTTGTATTAATGCATATGTTCAGAATAAGTGTTTTTACAATAGGTATAAGATTACAATGTTACAATAGTTTAGTTGAAAGAACTCCTTTCAAGGGGGGCAAGATGTTATGAAGAGACTTTTCATTTTTGTAAAATTATTTCATTAATTGAAGTTGGCACTTTCTAAGCCTATTTCCGATTGGTCAAATGATTTTGTATTGTTGAAAATGGTTACGCATGCAACAGTCATGTCCGTCATCAAGTTGTGATATCGCATCATTAAGACATATCAAATGCAATAAAGTATAGAAGGTGTGGTCTCCCCTCTTGGAGAACAATCATTGAACGAGAAGTGCAACCATGCAAGCTAAGGGCGCCAATCTTTAAGTTGATGACTTAAAGATAAAAATTTATAATCAAGCTTGGACGGACTCTTATCACAGGGATGGGGTGATAGTGCACTAATCATTAAGCAGGAGAATTAGAAGTCAAAAGGCTAATTAAGGCAGATTGATTAAAGTGAACTAGGAAAATATTATTTATTATATTGAATATAAATGACGACGGTTTAACGAGAACTGAATTTAAAATAGGAAATGAATTTAACAAAAAGTTGAATGACTCTACTTCGCGAAAACTTGCAATATTTTAAACTCGCTTGCTCACCATGTAGTCTTGTTCAGCTGGTCCTTGGAAAGCTTCCATCCTTGTAGCTGGAACATCACCGGTCGTCTTTGAGATATCTTCATCTGCAGCTAAGTACCATTCCTGCCTTGCAAATTGCATCAACCACTAATTGGATGATGGCTTTGAAACTATCACTCCCTGTTATGCTCTATCCCATATATTGGAGATGAGCCCTAAGTCATAGTTAGAAAAACCTCCTTGGGTTATGTGGAGAGGATACTCAATTAATAATCCTTCCAACTTTACTGAAAATGTGCACTGAAGTTTCATTTCTATCTAGTTTAATACTACCTATTGTCTTAGACTGGTATACACTGGTCTAATACAGAGCTGTTCGTACTTCCTGATGAGAGTGGCTATACACCCATCATTCAGAAATTCCTAAGTACCACGTCGTGGTAACGAAGTAATGAATGTGGAAGTGATAAACTATCACACTAGTCCACTATGTTACCACAACCATAAGACAAGTTATCAGACCTAAAGCGAAATACAAGATAGAAGAATCAAGAATCCAGAAGAAGAATCCAGAAGAATCATGCCAAGAGCTCCAACACGCCCTTTTATAACCTTCTCTGGCTCTAATTACAGGTCACTACACGTGGTCCAATCAGTTGACACGTCTCTCCCCACTCCAGATATTAAAGTTGATGGGTCCCAACCATGATATCAACTGTTCTTCTATTAGCCCTTTCACTCAGTATCCATGGCAACATGACGCTCCTTTGAAAATATAGGCGGTGATTAGTTTGAATTATTCTGGTCGAAATACAGTAGCTGTCGTTACAACGCTTGAACACGTGCTCGCTTTTCCCAGAATTTGATGTCTAAATTTGTCCTTCCTTCTTCCTCAGTGATGTGGCAAGATAGAGGAAAATCTACTGCAAGTTAAATTTAAACGAATGTCGCAAGAATCTAAGTTAATATTGGGATATTCAACCCTCGTTTACCAGTCGTAGTTACAAAGTAATGAAATGATAGTGAGCAAATGATCAACCATGAATTATAATAAAATTACATACCAAGATAAATATCATGACGTTAAATTCCTGAATTAATTACACATAATAAAATTAACATAATTACACTGTGACGTCTGGAACGTTACAAAGGCACCAAGTTCCTTTACTTCAAAATCAAAACCAAACACACATGTATTGAGTAAAGTGTTTGATTCTAGTCTTGATCACTTATTTAGTGATCTGAACACATTAATCAATGTTCTGATCACAAGTTGAGGTTAACGACGTCGAGTGCAGTGTTCGATTCTAGTCTTGTTATGTTTCTTTTGTAATCTAATCTTCTTAGAACAAAGGTATCCCCTGACATGTTCTAAACACATGTGGTATAGAGTACAGTGTTCGATTCTATTCTTGGTCACTTATTTAGTGTTTTGAACACATCAATCAATGTTCTAATCACATGTTGGAAGTTAAGAACATCGAGTGCAGTGTTCGATTCTAGTCTTGTTATGTTTCAATCACTTCTTTTGTAATCTGATTTTCTTAGAACAAAGGTATCCCCTGACACGTTCTAAACGCATGTTGTATCGAGTACCGTGTTTGATTCTAGTCTTGATCGCTTATTGTTTTGAACACATCAATCAATGTTCTAATCACATGTTGAAGTTAACAACATCAAGTGCAGTGTTCGATTCTAGTCTTGTTATGTTTCTTTTGTAATCTTCTTAGAACAAAGGTATTCTCTGACATCTTCTAAATACATGTTGTATCGAGTACAGTGCTCTATTCCGGTCTTAATTATTTATTTAGTGTTCTTAACACATCAATCAATGTTGTAATTACATGTTGAAGTTAACAACATTGAGTGCAGTGTTCGATTGTAGTCTTGTTATGTTTCAATCACTTCTTTTGTAATCTGATTTTCTTAGAACAAAGGTATCCCCTGACACGTTCTAAACACATGTATCGAGTACCGTGTTCGATTCTAGTCTTGATCACTTATTTAATGTTTTGAACACATCAATCAATGTTCTAATCACATGTTGAAGTTAACAACATCGAGTGCAGTGTTCGATTCTAGTCTTGTTATGTTTCTTTTGTAATCTTCTTAGAACAAAGGTATTCCCTGACATCTTCTAAACACATGTTGTATCGAGTACAGTGTTCTATTCCAGTCTTATTACTTATTTAGTGTTCTTAACACATCAATCAATTTTCTAATCACATGTTGAAGTTAACGACATCGGGTACAGTATTCGATTCTAGTCTTGTTATGTTTTAATCTAATCTTCTTAAAACAAAGGTATTCCCCAACATGTTCTAAACACATGTTGTATCGAGTACAGTATTCGTTTCTAGTCTTGATCACTTGTTTAGTGATCTGAACACATCAGTCAATGTTCTGATCGCATGTTGAAGTTAACGACATCTAGTGCAGTGTTCGATTCTAGTCTTGTTATGTTTCAATCTGATCTTCTTAGAACAAAGGTATCCTTTGACATGTTCTAAACACATGATGTATCGAGTACCGTGTTTGATTCTAGTCTTGATCGCTTATTTAGTGTTTTGAACACATCAATCAATGTTCTAATCACATGTTGAAATTATCAACATCGAGTGCAGTGTTCGATTCTAGTCTTGTTATGTTTCTTTTGTAATCCACAAGTCTAAACATGCACAAAGATGTTATCGCTGCACACTCTTGCCTTGGCGATGCATGTTCGATAAAGCTATGCCTTGACAGAGGATGAGGAGGAGGTAGAGGAGGCTAAGTAGGTAGAGGTGGAGGAGGTAGCCATAACAGCCGCCGCCATCTTTCGGTAATTAGCGTCGGAAAGACGATTTTGTCGTAAACTAAGGATAGCCTCCTTCAAGATGGTAGATGAGAGGTTAGGTTATAATGCACTGAAGTTGATGATAGCTAACAGAATTTTTTTCAAATTACCCGCCACCACATTTTAAAGGTATGTAGCTAAAGATAACAGCACGGTACTCAGTTGATTAAAGATGGCAGCTTGTCAAAAAAGGACATGCCCTCCACCACATGTTAAAGGTATGTAGCTAAAGATAGCAGCACGATCCTTTGTTGATTAAAGATGGTCGCAGCTGCACGTGGAATTGCCCACTACTACGATAAAAATAGCAGCACGGTGCTCTGTT
The DNA here is from genome assembly GCF_040414725.1 of Anabrus simplex. Classification (NCBI taxonomy): domain Eukaryota; kingdom Metazoa; phylum Arthropoda; class Insecta; order Orthoptera; family Tettigoniidae; genus Anabrus; species Anabrus simplex. Next base: position 505,300,805 of record NC_090267.1, on the reverse strand, counting down.
GATTAAAGATGGCAGCTTGTCAGGAAAGCACATAGAATTTCAAATTGCCGCCACCACATTTCAAAGGTATGTAGCTAAAGATAACGGCACGGTGCTCTCTTGATTAAAGATGGCGGATGACAGCTGCCAGAAACGCACGTGGAATTTTTTAAATTACCCACCGCCACATTTCAAAGGTCTGTAGCTAAAGAGGGCTGCACGATGCTCTGTTGAGCTGCTGTCAGCTGTCAAAAAAGCATGTGTGTTTGTTTCCAAACAAGAGCACGTGGAAATTGCTGCCACCACATTTCAAAGGTAGTAGCTAAAGATAGCAGCACTGAGGTTTGTGATGCAAGATGGTATATGATACCTGTCAAATAAGCACGTGCAATTTTTCAAATTACCCACTCGTAAGGTTTAGCTCAGTAAAGAGGGCAGCACTGAGGTTAGCGATGCAAGATGGCGGATGACAGCTGTCAAAAAAGCACCTGGAATTTAAATTATCCACCACCACATTTCAATGGTATGTAGCTAAAGAGGGCAGCACGATGCTCTGTGAGCTGTCAAAAAAGCACGTGGGTGTGTTTCCAAACAAGAGCACGTGGAATTTTTCAAAATGCCACCACCACATTTCAAAGGTAGTGCCGTAAAGAGGGCAGCACTAAGGTTAGCGATGCAAGATGGCGGATGACAGCTGTCATGTGGAAATTACCCACCACCACATTTCAAAGATATGTAGCTAAAGAGGGCAGCACGGTGCTCTGTTGATTAAAGATGGCAGATGACAGCTGTCAAAAAGCACGTGGCTTTGTTTACCAATTCAAATCTCGCGCTGGTAAGGTTTAGTTGGCAGCACTGAGGTTTAGGCCCGTCAAGATGGTAGCACTGAGGTTAGCGATGCGTTGTTGTCAGATGACAGCTGTCAAAAAGCACATGGCTATCAAAAAAGCACGTAGCTTTGTTTACCAAATCAAATCTCGCGCTAGTAAGGTTTAGTTGGCAGCAATGAGGTTTAGGCCCGTCAAGATGGCAGCAGTGAGGTTAGCGATGCGTTGTTGTCAGATGACAGCTGTGAGAAAGCACGTGGCTGTCAAAAAAGCACGTGGCTTTGTTTACAAATTCAAATCTCGCGCTAGTGAGGTTTAGTTGGCAGCAACGAGGTTTAGGCCCGTTAAGATGGCAGCAGTGAGGGTAACGATGTGTTGTTGTCAGATGACAGCTGTCAAAAAGCACGTGACTTTGTTTACAAATTCAAGTCTCGCGCCAAAATTCAAATATCCCACCAAAATTCAAATTTCCCGCTTGAGGAGGAGGCCTTTGTGGAGGGCCTGAGTAGGAGGAGGCGGCCGAACCCGTGACTTTATCTACTTTTGACCTATCATTGTCTTGAACACCATAAATTTCACGCTTGTCATTGTCGTCCTGAAGACTACAGTCGGCACTTACATCAAGTGTTTTCTCACATTCGCTCGCTTCTGTATCACTTTGTGTTGCATTTACGGCCCCTACTTACGAGGAAATCTGAAAGAGTACACTGTTCTTTACTCACGTCAGTCAATTTGTGCGGCTTTGTTCCTTTCATTTTGCCAATTTTCTCAAGTAGAGCACAGAAACATAAAATACACCAGCGTTAAATGGCTTCCGAGTTCGCGGGCTTTGATGTCTGATGCTACATTGTCAATTTTCCATAAACGCACAGGAATAAAAACAACCGTATTTCTAAAGTGCAAACCGTTCAATACCAAGATGCTATAATTAAATTAAAAGCATAAATATTGTTGGGTGAATGTACAAGAATTGATACACGTCATTCTGTATGTTCTAAATGCAAAGAATGAATTCCACGGGAATTTATCAGCACTGCTTTGGCGGCAATAGTTTAGGAATCGCTAGTCAAAGGAAGGAAGGCGGTATTGTAGTGTTTGTGGAATTATTTAACGTAGTAGTTCTCTGCATTTTTCCACAACTCTGGTCTGATCTTTGTACTCGGCTACCGAAAGCTGATCATCTGTAATGGAACTCGATGTGTTACGATATGTCCACATGAAAGGATACTTGTTTGACAGGTTACAGCGATGTCTCCCATGACCGCTAGGCAGCTCCCGCGCAGAACTGAAACGTCCAGTTCCAAGGTAAGAAAAGCAGTTACAGAATTCAAGACTCTGCCAAAAGCACTGAAAATGTTTATTGCACATATTAGAATATATGAGCTACAAAAAAACCGTGAAACAGCACACGACTTGTTACTTTGTAAAGTGGTGGGAACCTACATGTAAGGGAACTTCGGATTTCAAAAAATAAATTTTCAAACCCGAATTTGAAAATTCAGGCGCCAGGTAAAAATTTTCAGGCGTGTTGGCGACTGGGCGCCCAGTATTTTTCAACCCCTGTCTCCAGCCCACCTATTCGATGTTTTCTCCAACACCACAACAGCTCCTGGTTCAGACCTCGGTAGGACTCTAGTGACAACCAACACTTCTGTCGCCCTCAGCCCAGTCACCGAACCCCAACACACTCTCACACTGACTTCACCACAGAGTCCAACTCTGACTCCACCATGGAGCCCAACACTGACTATAGCTGCACCACGGAGCTCCACTCTGACTGACTGTCCGCGACTAGCCTTCCCCTTTATGGCTCAGGTTTTGGGAACCAGAAAATTCGCGAGTTGGCTAGAGGTGGAATATTCCCCTTGAATCTCCAAGAAACTCAAGAACAATACACGGTAAGGCCGGCCTCACCCCACAAGCCGACCGGGAGATCCCCAGTTGTCTGAGTCACTAGCCCATTCCTGGAAGTACAGATAGGGGCTACCACAGGGCTGGCACGTAATAGTATGTATGTACATAAGTATGTGCGTATATATGTAAAGATAGGAGAATTATCCTATTTCATTGTATGTTTATTTTAATTTTATGTGCTTCTTTGTTGAACTACTAGCTTAAATTTATTTTGATTACAGCAAGCAGTAGTTCAAGCTCCACTGCTAGTCTGGGTTCTGTGCCTACGGAAAGTGTTGTTGAAACTATGCGGTGGCCGTATCATGAGGATGAATTACTTCGGTTTATTGAGCTGGGACAGTTACCACCAATGCTGCTGGACCTGCTGGAGACAACTCATTCAGATCTCTTCTACAGTGGCTGTATCATAGCAGAAATCCGGGATTTCAGATTTGCACATCCTCATTTTGCTCCCAATACTCATCATGTGCTTCTACGGCCAACTACTCTGGTAATCTTTCCTACTTTTAATGTTTTGTTGAACTCTTGTTATAATAGGTTCATGAGCAGTCTTTAAGTTGTTGTTTCAATTCATACTTCATTCTTTTAAGTACCTTTCTTTCGCTTGTTTAAGCTATGTATTAAATTAATAGAAACTGATGACATTATTATTTGTGGAAAATATGAAGAGGAGGTGCAAATGCATGTATACTTTGACAGGAATCGGAAAATTTTGGTATGAAGATTAGTTATCTATATAGAATTTCCTTTCCACTGCGATAATATATTTGTTCAGCTCACATTTTACTAAGGCAATTTTTTGCATATATGCTCAATTCTACATCTCGTCAAGATTATGAATGATTTTAAAGTGTATCTATGCTTCACAGTGATAAAAAGAATATCATGATACTTCTTCTCCTCTACCACAACAACACTATGTATATATGCCCATTTCACATCTCATCAAGACTGTGAATTTTGAATTGTATCTACGTTCTTGAATACTACGAAGAATATTTTAAGATTTTTTCTTCTCTTATATTCCCACGGTAAATGAACTAATTTCTTACAACAAATGTGTTTCCAGGAAATTCTATAAACAATTTTTCATAATGTCAAACTTTTAGCTCTTTAAAAGAGCTGTGTTTCAAATACTTTGTTCTACATGCGATATGGCTGAAGATGACCTTTAAATAGGTTGAAACTAGTCCCATTAAATGTTTATTTAATAAACACTAATTTGTATTGAAAAGGTGGAATAACTCACTTATTATTTGATTTGGTTTAATGAAGATTAGTGTCTCAGAAAGTAAGATTTCGATCATGATGAGAGGAAGCAAAACAGACAGGAGAGAGATTAACTTGTGAGCCTCTAGAAGTAGTGTACAGTTTTCGATAACTTGGTAGTGCATCACGCTATGGAAGAATGGACAAAGAGATTAACATGTTGAGTGCCAAGGGACCCCATTTGGGTACTTGAGAGTAGTCAAGTTTCTGAACTTCATGTCCCCATATGGGATCGTACGTTCTTTCGAAATCGAGAACTGTGCAGACCCGTTTGGGTGCACAATAAGTGTGTGTTTTGAAGCTTAATAAGCCTCTTACTCTTTAATCACTTTCCTAACTGGTTCAAATTTAAATCAGGCCCCCGTATTTACGTCTACATTGATCTAACATCTACACTACGTAGAATAAGCTCCTACTCGAGTTATTCTGTACGCGTAATCTGCTGTTGCACGTTGTTATTATTATTATTATTATTATTATTATTATTATTATTATAGACAATTTAGCTATCTAAAATACGTAAATTGCTGATTATTCATTGGATGTATTCGCATGCTCTGTTCTACTTCTAGTTAGTTTTCATTTTAGCAATTGGCAATGCATACCACTAACAGCAGTAATCCCTCTGACCATTGCAATACTTTTCCTTGTCACACTTCCCCTTCCCTGCCCAGCCCTTCAACCTGTCTACCTGCTAGTCCATTGACCCGAACCCCACCCCTTGAAGCTACAACACACATTATCCAGTCAGCTCTAAATAGACATAAAAGCGCACTTCACATATGTCACCTTAATGCCCAGAGTTTAGTTTCTCAAACTCGTATAGATGAACTAAAAGCGATTTTCATTCCATTGTCCTTTGATATCATCTTATGCAGCGAAAGTTGGTTGAAAGTCAAACATCAAGCTAAGAATCTTGAATTGCCTGGCTACTGCCTTCTGAGGAATGACAGACTTGGCAAAGGGGGAGGTGGGGTCTGTGCTTTTGTCTCTTCACGCTTGAAACCTCAAATTATCTGTCAGTCGCCTCAACAGTACAAGCGTAAACCTGAGTACATGTTCATAGAGATACAGGTCGCTACTGTTAAATGTTTGGTAGGTGTAGTATACAAACCGCCTAAAGCTCGCCGTCTGTATGACTTAGAGACTGATATTAACAGACTGTTACCTATGTACGAACATTTTATAATGATGGGAGATTTTAATACAAATCTTCTAGATCCAGATTCTTCCGAAGCCACCCATCTATTGAATACGTTTCAGGCATGCAGCATGGCGGTCCTCCCACTTTCTCCCACTCACCACACTAAAACTTCACACACACTACTGGACCTAATAGTAACGAACAACCCTGACAGAGTATTACATCACGGCCAGACATCTGCTCCCGGACTGTCAGCCCATGACATCATCTTTATGTCTTACGCACTGCAATGCCCTAAACATAAACCTAAGTACGTGACTTACCGAGACTATAGCCGTATTAACAACGAAAAATTATTGGAAGACGCTTTTTCGATGCGGTGGCAGGAGATAACTCATAAAACTAATATTGACGACATGGTCACCACTTTCAATAACATGATACTACAAATTTTTGACAAACATGCCCCTATGCGAACAGTACGCGTCTGTAAAAGACTCTCCCCGTGGCTAAATGATGATATTAGAGCAATGATGGCTAAGCGGGATGCAGCTCATAGGAAATATAAACATTACCCGACAGAGGAAAACTTTATCTATTACAAACGACTACGTAATAAAACGACTCAGACAGTAAGAAACGCTCGACTACGGTACGCCCATGACCTTATAAAACTTGATGTAAGACCCGCTACTTTATGGAAGTCAATCCGCCATTTTGGTCTAAATAAACTGGACAAGGTAGACGATTTGGAAGTTTCTCTTGATGAATTGAATAATCACTTCGTATCCTCCCATGTACAATTAAACGAAGAAGCAAAAGAAGATCTTTTGTGTGCAAATTACAACACACCACCCGTAGGCAGAGACAAATTTTATTTTAATTACGTCTCACCCCTTCAAGTGAAAGCGGCTATCATGCGAATCAAAACTAAATCCACAGGGGTGGACAATATATGTATTATAATGCTAAAGAAAATTATCGACGCTATTATTCCAGTATTGACATTCATATACAATTTCTCCCTTCAAAATAGTGTATTTGCAACTGTCTGGAAAATGGCCCTGGTGCATCCTTTACCAAAGATAAAATCTCCTAGACTAAACAGTGACTACAGACCTATAAATATACTGTCAATAGTAGCCAAGGGACTCGAACACATAGTGCATAATCAAATCACCAACTATCCCAACGACCACGACATATTAGACCCACACCAGTCAGGTTTCCGATGCAATCACAGTACATGTACTGCCTTACTAAGCGTGATTGACGATATAAGACAGGCTATTGACGAGCAAAAACTGACTATCCTAGTATTATTGGACTTCAGCAAAGCATTTGACTCTGTAGACCATGAGTTGCTCCTATCCAAACTTTATCACCTAGGGTTCTCCTACAGTACTCTGAGATGGTTGAGAGCTTATTTACACGAACGTCAACAACGTGTCACCAATCAAGGTGCATTTTCTTCGTGGCAATATGTAAAAAGAGGTGTCCCACAAGGGTCAACCCTTGCTCCTTTGTTATTTTCTGTCTATATCAACGACCTAGCTGAACAGCTGACACATTGTAAACGTCACATCTATGCTGACGACGTGCAATTGTACATCCATGCAAAACCAACAGACGTTTTGACAGCAATCGAGAAAATTAACATGGATCTAGAGGCCATAAGTAAATGGTCTTACCAGCATGGACTTATTTTGAACCCAAAAAAGTCCCAAACTATAGTAATTGCCCACCCAAGACTTATTTCCGACAATTTCCGCATGTCCATCCCCGACGTACAACTTCAAAATCAAGTTTTGCCCTTTTGCAAGAGCGTAAAAAGTCTCGGAGTAACCATTGACCAGCACCTCTCGTGGACGGATCAGATAATATCTGTGAGTGGACGAGTTTTTGCTACGTTGCACACATTAAACAATTTCAAATTTACTTTTCCGTTCAGTTTAAAGAAGAAACTAGTTGAAACCCTTGTTCTTCCAATATTCGATTATTGTGACGTAGTTTACAAAGATGTGAAAACCGAGCTTCGAGATAAACTACAACGTGCACAGAATGCCTGTGTAAGATTTATATATAATCTGAAATTTTCAGGTCATGTTACCCAGTCTTACGTCGACCTCGGATGGCTACGCCTTGAAGACAGACGCAAGCTGCATACCCTGACTTCATTGCACCGAATCCTTACCTTACAATCCCCATCTTACCTGTATGAACGATTTCATAGCCTTTCTGAACACCATGATAAAAACACCAGAGCGCTGAGCTCGACATTGCTCGCTATTCCTAAGCATAAATCCTCAACCTACAACAATTCCTTCACTGTTGTGGCCAGCCGTGAATGGAACTTCCTTCCGCAGGAGGTCAGAGGGATATCAAACCACGGAAGATTTAAAAGTATGTGTTCAAAATATCTCTACGAAATGAGCTCGTAGTGCGACAGACTTCTTCTTCTTCTGTTTCTTCTTCTCCCCATGGCCCTTCTTCTTCCTCTTCTTCTTATCATTATTTATTATTATTATTATTATTATTATTATTATTATTATTATTATTATTATTATTATTATTATTATTATTATTATTATTATTCATCAGTAGTGTTAGAAAGTACTCAGCTGTGGTTTTCCTGCATAGTTATCCTTATCCCTATCCCCATTTTGCAATGTTTTTCACCCACAGTAAACACATGAAAACTGAACATTCGTCAATGTGATATACTTCTGGAATTGGACAAATTAATTGTAAATATTAGTAGGTTTATCTATATTATTATTATTATTATTATTATTATTATTATTATTATTATTATTATTATTATTATTATTATTGAAATTGTAATTCGTTCTTTGTTGTATGTTAATTTCTTCGGAGGAAGCAAAATGTTAATTTGTATAATTTGTATTATAATAGTTATTTTTATGTACAGCAGGATAGCATAGTACCGTAGTTTTTTTTTTCAGTCTCTTTTTTCTTTTATTCAGTATGTTATATATTTTTATGTTAATTATGTATTTCACTGGTTAAGTGTAAGACAGGGACACGTGTCCCGAACTTTGCCAGTTAAAATAAATCATGTCTATCTATCTTCTTGCCATCTGTTTTCTGTCTATTTAAGTATGTGAATAGTCCACCTTTCATTCATCAATTCCTGTTTTGGCGCGACCCCTATGGGTACATCAGGAGTACTTTGTAGGGTGACAGAGTCATTGTTCTATCTCAAGCACGAATTGTTTATGTAAGTTAGCAGTGCTGTGAGTTTCCTTTTGTGCAAGTTGATTTCGTAGTATGTCATTACTATCTTTAAGTCATTGTGAGTAAATCAAGCATTAAAAGGCTTAGTGCAGATAGTCTGGATGATTTATTGAACAAGTCGGACAATAATGATGTAGACAAAGAATATACAGTGATTTTGAACCCAGTACAGAGCAAATAGCAATCTCGCACGTTTATCTACATTGATGAATTACAATCTTGAGAATACACTTCCCAACCGTACTCCGGGTTTCCATGCCACCTGTTACAGCACTTTTAACCAACTTCAGCGATATAGTCACTGTTTCCCATGTTGCACAATCATCTCTGCTAGGCCATGTGTACAGACTCGTACCAAAATTAAAAGTTATACACACATAATGATATACATATTCAATATTCTCACAAATTTTAATAATATTATGCTCTTACATCCTAATTTACCAAATTCACATGATTTCCTCTGCTTTATATAACAAAATTTTATACAAAAAATTCCATACCTAAAATCAGGAGATCGTCATTTACAAACATTTCCTAACCTAAAATCAGGGATTGTACTTTTGTACGGCTACAGTATGAACAAACTAACACGTCTCTCATAATCAGTGACAGAAAACGCATCGCTGCAAAGGAAAAGGCAAGTATGGCTGAGCGTCGACACATAAACTACTGAGGGCGTGTGTACGTGTACAATTCTTGATGACCAATACGACCCCAATTGGTGTTACAATATTTGACCTAATATACATAATGTGTTAACCTAATAAAGCATAAATATATCCTCATTTCAACGATCACTTGCTTGGTTGAACCTATGCACATTTTGGCACCAGTGAGTACTTCGATGTTATTAGCTCATGGCACTAGACGGCAAGCCCAGAATTTCAGTCTGGCACTCAGTGTGTTAATATAAAAACCAAGCAAGCATTAGAATTATGCTGGTGAGTTAAATACATTATATGGCACAAAAATGAGCAGTGATATACAAAAAGACCTTGTATTCAACTGGTTTTGTATCAGTATTGACGTATGGACTTTGACCGATAGAAAGAAGAGAAGGTTTCAAGCAGTAGAAATGCAGTTCCGAAGTAAGACCAGACAGAGATAGGAGGAAATATAAAATTTCAAAATAACAAAGACCTAGCAGATGAAAGCAAGGGTTGTTTGGACACATGAGACGAATGTGAAAAGAGAGGATTCCGAAGAAAGCCATTGAGAAAGTGATCCCTGGAAAAATAGCTAGAAGACGACCTTTAATGAGAGGGATGTTCTCTCTTGTGGAGAGCATCGAAGCAAGAGTCATAGATAGCAGCACAGTGATTGAAGAAGAATTGTAGATAATTTGGAACATTTCAAAATGTGTCTAGAAATGGGAATGGATGAAGAAGTAACCATAACAAACATCAGTATGGGAAAAAATAGCAACATAAAGAGGAGAGGAGGACACTTCATACACTGTTGTCTTCAAATAGATGGGCTGTCTCCTTGTCAGTCTCAGTTGTTCGACATGCTCCCTTTTCACTCCCATCAGGAGGACAGGCCCTACATTCACTGAGGAAAATCTCAGCTGAACTTCCGTCATGATGCAGGAAGTGTGGGATAAGAAGAAAGCTGATATAAAATCTTGCTTGACAGTGTATGTGTCTATTTGTCTGCACCTAAGTAGAATGCTCTTTCTGTACTTTCCTTTTGATTTTTAAAGCGAACTGAAAGTGCGAAAGGTTGCCAGATTGATTAAACTAGAGGAAATAAGCCATCTGTTTAGAAGAGAAATGAAAGAATAAAAAGCAATTGTTCAAAATGTTTAAAAGAATAGAAGGTCAACATTTTCTTGACTGCAGATGTGTTTACCTCATGACCGTACTTAATGCGGGGTCTTTTGTAAGTCATTGTTCACTTCATCATGTGTCTCTATATTTCGCTTAGTGCTTCCCTCTTTTGTTCTGTTTCTGTTGTAATGCACACCAAAGAATCAATCATTATTCTTGTGCAAGAGCAGACTATATCCTTATTACTCATTTGCATGGATTGTACAATTCAAATGACAGATATTATCACATGACGTATTCTGCAGCACCGTCTTTTCTCATGTCATCATGTAGCACAGTTTCTGGCCACTGACCTTGTCTGTTTGAAGTACAAGCCTCGCTATTCTCCAGCTCTCTTGCAAACTGAGTCCTTCACTCCATTCAGCCATCTGTCTCTTGGCGCCCACTTCCATCTGGATATCCTTGAGTTCTCCATTCATTTGACATGTCTATACTATCGTAGTTGATATTTCTCTATTCAGTCAGGTGAGGGTTCCTCATTCAGTACTTTCATTACCATCTCACAGGTTAATACTGGAGCATAATAGGTATGATATGTAATATGTATTTTCATGTTTCTGATCAGGCTTCTACCTTGTTCACCTTCGTCTGTTGTACTTCCTAAGCATTTGAAAGTTTTCACTTTCTTCCGTCCGCCTCCTCCAAGCAGTTGGTCTTTCTTCCTTGTTGTCACCATACTGTTCAACTTCTTTTGCCTATGCCTTCAGATGCTTCTGTATTTCTTCCCCCTTATCACTCCATACTGTTGGCTCCGCACTGTAGAGGTAGCGTGCCTGTCTCTTACCTGGAGGCTCTGGGTTCGATTCCCGGCCTGGTCAGTGTTTTTTTTCCCTTTCATTTGAGGGATAGTTCGAGGTCCGCTCAGCCTACGTGATTAGAATTGAGAAACTATCTGACGGTGAGATGGCGGGTCGGTCTGGAAAGCCAAGAATAATGGACAAGGGGATTTGTCGTGCTGACCACATAACACCTCATAATCTGCAGGCCTTTGGGCTGAGCAGCGGTCGCTTGGCGGGCCATGGCCCTTTAGGGCTGTTGCGCCATAGGGTTTGGTTTTTATCACTCCATACCGTCATGTCATCCATCTTCATCTTCTCTTCATCATTCCTCCCTGCTCCTGCCATTATTAGCTCATCCATCATAACAATGACAAGTTACTTCCTTGCTTTAACCCTTTCCACTCGAATTATTTGTAATCCTGATTTCTCCCAACTCTTATTTATTTCTGTCAACATTCTTCATATTTTGAAGCCTGGTATTAAGTATGGTTGTAAAAATACAGGCATGAACTACAAAATTGATGAATGTATGGTATTTACATGACACTTTCTTAACAGTATGTCTTGAGTGTGTGGAAGCGTTCAAAGCAAATGCTTGGATGGAGCTCTGGTTGCTTCTCACAGGTTTTACAGAAGTGGACTGTCTCTCGCCTCCCTCCAACAACTTTCCTGTCACTGCAAATCGTGCAATACTTAGGTTTTCCTTCGGGATGGGGGTACAGCAGGTGCAGCTTGCCATTCAGCCTCACTTCTTCATCTGTTGAGGAAGGTCTTCTCTTTCCTGTTCTGTGCATTCTGCACATTTCCTACAAGTTGTCTTACCAAGTTTTTCCTGAACTTCAGATGGGTCATTCCATTGTTACCTTCTTTGAAGAGTAGGAAAGCATTCACTATTGTGATCTCCAGAAGCCAGAAGAACATTTTTCTCCACCACTTCACTGACTTACGTGTGAATGGGTATGAGCTAGCATAGTGGTCAGAAAGATCAAGCACATATGACGGTAGGTTTCTCTACAATTTCCTCGGCACCTTGACGTCTTATTCTTTGCACAGGCTGAATAGAATTGTCATAGAAAGTGGACAGCATAGCAATAATCTGCTTGTCCTTTCAAACCAAGCGTGAAGTGTTATCTGTTTGGAGTGCAATAATGTCATGCTGTTTCATTCTCTTTGTTGCGGTTTTTCTCGCTTGTAATGGCAAACCTCTCCTATTTACCATTACAGTGCCTGTAATATGGACCTTTAGTTTAATTCCAAACTTCAGGCAGCTGAAATGAAATTACTACGCACTATGATCCAGAAAACCAGGAAAGACAAGATTAGGAATGAGAAAATTAGAGAAGAAGTAGGAATAGATGATTCTCTCCTCAATAAGATTCAGATATCAAGACTGAAGTGGTTTGGTCACATGAAGAGGATGCCAGTAAACAGAACTGCAAGGAAGGAATTTGACAGAAAGTTAGAAGAAAGACGACCCATGGGAAGGCCACGAAGGAAATGGATAGATTTAGTTAAGAGCGATGTACTGCTGAGAGGTCATGATTGGGACAAGTTGGTGGAGGAAGAATGGTACAATGACAGGATGAGATGGAGGAGGCTCATATACCACACCCGGGAAACTGGAGATGGTTTAGGATGATGATGATGATGATGATGAGTTTCAGTAGCTCAGCTGCAAGGTCGTAACTAGTATAAAACCTGTCCGTAAAGACATGAAACCCAGTTTCGTTGGTGGCTGCAAAACTTTTGTAACCAAATGAATAACTATCCTGCAAGTGAAGGGTAAATCGGGCCTAACAAGTGATTGTGTGGTTATTGAACCATAATATGGTCCCACTACTCGAGTCTGACAGTACATAAATACGGAGTTCCAACTTTATTGGTTTCTGTTTATTGTAACACATGAACACGACACAACCCTTGAAGCCCACAGTGCTTTATCAACACTCAGATTCTTCCCTGGAATGAAGTGTTCGCTGAATTTCGTGTGCAGGTACGACGCTATATTTCTGACCTTTGAATCTCTAGATTGTGGGCCTGTCTTATCAGCATCAGGGAAAGAAAGATGGAGATTCCAGAATATCTGTAGAAATCTGTCTCTAGAGAACACATCTTTGTAGAACACCTGCTTATCCAACCAGTCTTCATTGAAATAATCCTGCATTTCTGCCTTATTGTTCATCCCCATGTTGATAATTACACCAATAAATGCCTTCAGTTCTTCTAACATCATCCAGCTTTCCAAGGAAACCAGATAGATCTTTTCTGAAGTGGAGTATTTTGCTGTATTTTCATTTTGGCAAATTTATTTGTTTCATGGACAATAGAGGTTAGCAACTGATCAGTAAAAAATAGCTGCCAGTACTCTAGTTCTATTTTAGGTCTATTGCCACAACTTATGAATCCACTGAGTAACCTGTTAGGAAATTTGGGTAATCCTGCATCACCTGTTCTGCACGATCTCCAAGGTATGTTTGAAGTCAGTAGTGTATTACTGGGACCGGGACGAGTCATAATATTATCGCCTCCTCGATGGTTTCTTGCAACGCTGATATCAATATTGTCACTTGAATCACTAACGGATATATCACTGTCATCGTCACATTCAAAATTCGAATCACTTTCATGGTCACTATCATTAGAATCAGCCAAAATAGACGCAAGAATCTCAGCTTCGGTCAGACTGTGCGCTGCCACGTTGTTTCACCGCGACTGCTTTCCATTGTCAAGGAAACGGAGCAGTTTTGCCGGGCAAAGAGGAACTAAAACACTCTTATTTGGTTTCTTTCGGTTTCTGGAAGGGACCAGCACTTACCAAACGAAGGACAAAAGCTCTGGCATGCCAGGTAACCTAGCAGCAACCGGTGAAACATTGTGTCGACTTGGGGTCTACACATGAGTTATAATGCTAAGCGACAGCTGTCGACCTCAGGTCGACACATGAGTACAAAAGGTTAAACCATTCCTGTGCATTTTCCAGCCTGTTCACGCTTCTCCTCCTTTCACACTATTTTCACTCTCTACAGTATGATTCTTGACTCCTTGGTTTTCCAGGTGGTGGTGGTGGTGGTGGTGGTGGTGCTAGTGATTATTGTTATAAGAGGAAGTACAGTAGAAGTCCGTTATAGTGAGAATTCACAACAGCGGAAAATTTACTTGCTATAGCGGATTGCCGTTATATCCGATTTTTGTATAAAAGGTGGAAAACACCTCATACACATTAAAATAGGTATGAAATGGCGATCAGTTTGTTCAAAACGTGCGTTTCCGCGGATGATATCCACACTACGGCTTACTTGTTTGTTATTTTTCGAAATCCGATGCTACGTGAAAGTGTATGTTTAATTTCATTCTGAAAAAATTACAGTACCGTACTTCTCCAAATCCATGACGAACCCCACTTTTTCCTACAAAAAATTTTAATCAGGCTCAAAAAGTGCTTTGTAAAATCTTATGAATGCCTTTGTTGTACAGTACGCATTTTTAGACTATTTATAGACGCCGAACATTGGCTTTCGTTATACAGCATTTTTTGCAGCTGCACAATTATTCTTTATTTCGCGGGTTTAATGACCATTTACTTAAAATTAGCATCATAATACTGAACAGAACCCGTTGAAAATTTGCCGGTAATACCTATTCCATGTTTCTCTACAATACGGCGATCCACCAGGAAAATATTCTTGCTATCTATAAAACTGTTACGGTACTTTTACTCAGCATCAGATATAACCAGCTACCGCTACACGCATGTCTCGCTTGCCGGGTTCAGCCAACTTCAGCGGCTTGCGATGTATAGGCCTAATCGCGGACGCTGAAAGTCAACGAACGAGTTTATTGCGCTACGGTATGGCCATTCGACCCTTGCGTTTTTTGTGCACATACCTCACAATTTCATTTTTGACTTCTTTAAAGTGACCTTGTTGCGGACCACTGAATGCACTTTTTGTTCAGTACACATTTTTTAGCTATCTTTGTCTTCACGCTGACGTCAAATATTGGCTTTACTTATGCCTATGCCATATTTTCTTGAGGCTGCACAATTATTCTACATTTCCGAGTGTTTAATAACAATTAACTTAAAATTGGCATCATAATACGGTATCGACGAGAACCCGTTGACAATTTGCCGCCGATACCTGTTGCACGTATCTTTACGACTGTCCATCATGAAAATGTTCCTGTTGTCTATAAAACTTAATTTTACTACGAGCCAGGTACATTAGATGCGTTATAACTCTGCTACAGAGTAGCCGTGGCCTTTCTAAGAATTCTAAAGTCTCGCATGTTTTGATGCCATTCTGCAGATTTGAGAAACGTTTTTGTAGAGGCTAGTAGAATGTGTTTCTTTCTTCACTATTGCCCGAGATCCAGTGACGTTACACACAGGTACCGTACAACCGGCTGTCACGGCTAGCGATGTATAATAAAAAGGCGGTTGTTTATTGTCAACGAATTTTGTGTGTGCGTGCGCATGCGGGGTGGAAAGAAGAGGCGTGGTTACCACGGTAGTTGCCTGTGGTATTCATTCCTGTTAGGCAGCGAATGGAAGACAACCCTTGATTTTTTTGCATAAAATTCTGAGGGATAAAACGTCTTGGATTCGGAGAAATATGGTATCACTCCAGAGTTTCCTTCTTCAAATGGCGTCACCTAACCTAACCGTATACGGTATGTGTCGTGAAAACATATTTGAAACGCATGTAGAGCCCATTTATCCTCGCTAAAAATTTGAATGTGAATAGTCTTTCCAAAATTTAGCTAGACGCGAGAAAATATGAACTATCCTCTGAAATCAGCGATGTAGGCCTACTCTGGCATATCTGGAGGTGTATCACATTTTTAATTTCAGTATATAACATTAAAATTAAGAGATCATTTACTTCAGCAGTTATTTTTAATGAGTTGACAACTGTTGTCGGCCACGTTATTTACGCATTTATTATGAAAACTTATCCTCTTTCATTTCGAATTTTCGACTCCAAAATCGCCTTCGAATGTCGATGAGAGAGCTCGCAAATGCACAAATGGGAAAACTATACCATACCAAAGATGATTGATCGCATTTTGTGGCAAACGTTCCAGTTTCCTTATTAAAACAGCGTCACCTATCCTAACTTAACCGTACTATACGTATGATGAAAACATACTTAAGTGCCAGTAGAGAAATGATAACCTTTTCGCTATAAATTTACATGATGATAACCTTTCCGTAATTTAACCAAACGCGAGAAAATATAAACTAACCTCTGAAATCAATTACACACTCTGCCATATCTCGAGGTGTATCCCATTTTTACTTGAAGCGATCGTTTACTCAGCCTTTATTTTTAACGAGTTTAGAACTGTTATCGGACACGTTATTTACGTACGTATTACGAAAATATGTTCTCTTTCAATTCGAATTTTCTTTACAGAAGAGCAGTCGACGGGTATTACTAATCGACTCCGACATCGCCTTCGAATGTCGACGAGAGAACATGCTAGTGGACATAGCGAGAAAACGATACCGAAGATAATCGATTTCATGCAACACATTTGGGGGGGGGGGCATAAATATCGATAACAAAAAAAATATTGCGCGCTTAATTGCTCGTAATAACGGATGCGCCAATGATAGGGCTCTCGCTGTAACCGAAGGATAATGCACAGTTTAATATAGGAATTTTGAAGGGACAGAAAATAGTTGTCGGTATAACGGGGTTCTCGTTATGCCATACTCGCTATAGCGGACTTCTACTGTACAACTAGGCAATCATCCTCTATATAACACTAATCACAGAGAAAAAATGGAAGGGATATGACACTTTGAAAAATGAAGGTATCGGCCAAACAAAGACAAGGGCCACAAAGGGCGTGTAAATGAAAGACTCCCTAGGTTTCGAGTGCTCTAATACCGTCGGGGCAGAAAAGAACAAGAGTTGACCAAGGGAAGTCGGATAGGATAGATGAGTGTGAGGAGCCTGACACAAGTAAGTGGATGCAATGCCAGGACTCAGTTAGGGCCCCGTGATCGCCAATCCACACTCTAGAGTTCAGAGCCACTGGAACCCCTATTAGTCGCCTCTTTCGACAGGCAGGCGATACCGTGGGTGTTATTCTACCGCCCCCACCCATGGGGGATTGGTTTTCCAGAGCTCTCCACACAGGACTTCTACGTGGAGTGTTGCATGCCTTTTATATATCAAAGAAGACCATCAATAGGTCCTTGCCATTTTCCTAATGGTGCTCTTGGAGCTGTGTGATGGCTAGATTTTACGTCCCAGTAACTACTGTTGACGGTTTTCAGAGACGCCGAGGTGCCAGAATTTTGTCTTGCAGGAGTTCTTTTACGTGCCAGTAAATCTACCGATAAGAGGCTGGTGTATTTGAGCACCTTCAAATGCCACCGGACTGAACCAGGATCGAACCTGCCAAGTCAGAATGCCAGCACCTCAACCGTCTGAGCCACTCAGCCCGGCTGTAATTTTTTTTAGAACAGTATTCATGTGCGACCGGAAACAGTATGTCAGCCACCTTTTTATTTAAAGATAAAAATTTTTCATAATGTTCCATATTGAACTGTATCACAGTTAAATTGAAACAAGATATTAAGTGGTTCAACCTATTCAATACAAGTAAATAGGAAATGTAGTGCTACATTCTTATTTGGTTAAAAGCAGTACCGGTTTCGACCACCAATCTGGGTCATCATCAGCCGATTAAAAATACAAAAACAGTGCATAGGAAAACAAAAATTTTAATGATATATCTTTCACAAAAGCAGTTCAAGAACCAATAAAAGACAATAGGGGTTAGCACTGTGCGATTTTAAATCATAAAATCCAAAAGAAGTTGAAGATCAATCACTTATATGTGGCAAGGCGCAAGTCCCTGAAGAGTAGCACAACACACGCAATGTCTGGCACTATGCCTTAAAATGTTTACGAGAAGAGGTGAACAGTTCATTGAACAATCTGGAGTAGGCAGATTCAAATGTAACAACTGCAGCTCCTCGTACATTGGACAGACTGAACGCAACTTTAATATAAGATATTCCGAACATATCGACGCCATTAAACCCAACAGATTCTCTGCTATAGCCCCATACAAGACTCCAAACATAATTTCACCAATATTGAAAAAGACATCAAAATTCTTAAAATCATTAACAAAGGCCCCCTTCTAAACACTACTGAAAATTGTTTTATTCACCTTGACCAATACTTCAACCCTAATTTCAATTTCAACGACATTTCTGAAAAACCCAACATTCTATTTGACTTCCTAATTCTTCTCAAAAAGGCTAAATTTCTAAACCCAAATTCAATTTTTCATGCCTTACACATTTCCTACCCATGTTTTCTACTTTTAGTAACCCATCCTCATAACCCACCCTAAACTACCTCTCCTTTATTTCCCTATCCTATCCTTTCCCATCTTCTTTTAACTTCCAGTTCTCTTTTAATCTTCTCTTATCTACTAATCCTCCTCCTTTATTACCTTATCCCATCTTTTCTTTTCTTTTCTTTTCATCTCTCCTCTCGATTAAAAAAAAAAAATCTGTTTTCCGAATTGAACTATATACCTACTATAATACCACCTCCTACAGTTCAGATCATTACAACATTCAAATTTAAACTCATACCTTACGCTACCTCAAGTACGACCCGAACTCTTATCTTCAAGAAATAACACGCTATGCATATGTGTTTTTCATTTGTTTCCAATATTGCGCTTTTTAACATTTTTCTCCTCATAGTTCATTTTCCAACATTGAACAAGATCTTTCCATCCTAAAAATAATTAATAAAGGCGTTCTTCTCAACATATTTGAAAATATTTTTATTAACATTGATCAAAGAATTAACTCCAACAGTAACCAAAATGAAATCTCCAGAACTTATAACATCCTTTTTGAAGAAATTATAAAAACTTATTTTCAGAATACGAACAATTCTAACGCTTTTAATTCACCCGTGCCCCTCCACTTGACTCCACCTACTACCACTCCCCTCACCCCTGCTGTGGAAACACGCTGCAAACAACAGTGCCACTCGGAGCCACACATGAGTCGGCCGGACAAGACAGAGAGACAAACAGGGCGGAGAAGTAAGTACTCAGACGCCGTACAACACTTAATTTATTTATTTCAGTATTTTGTGCAAGTCTCTTAAGTTTTCCTCTTTTTTTTTCGTTTTTTTTTTCCTTAGATCTTCCCAAGTAATATATGGATTGTACGAATTGTCCGGCCACATAATTCAACATTGAGTTATTCCACCTGAAAACAAGCCCTGTTTGATCAGATATTCACGTACTCAAGGCTTCCAATATGAGATCACATCGACGTATTTCAAGTTTGAACTCTGATTTTACCATGCTATGATCATCTTTTTAATTTCATTTTGTACATTAAAAACTCCATGAGACTTTTATCATTCAGTAATTGGTTTGAGTTGTTTTTTAAAAAAAATCTCTGTTTACATGTGACAGAGTCACCTTTACTCTTAAACATTTTTAATATATGTCATTGTTTTTTAGTATTAAGATTATCATGTGTTTTACCGTAATAGCATAGGCTGAAGCTATCTCACAATACAAGAGACAAAACATGTCCCTTTACTTAAAATATAGTAAAAAAAATAATATTGCACTGTATTGTAAAGGTGGAGTCAATCATTAAGACCTTATATCTTGTTGAGGCTGACAATACGGATTTATTATGAAATTTATTTCTTGCCACGCTACATCCTAGACACCAATGCCTGGATCGCCCTTGCTTTTATGCTGTCGTCGTACATACAATGCACTTTACTCAGTTGTCTGCAATGGTGTATCATCATCTGACAAATTATCCAACGTTCCTCCAGCCTCACCTGGATTTTCAATGTCCGCAGAATCATTTTCACTAAAATCACTACCATCATCAAGAGCTTGTAAAATATCCAGTGAAGTTAGCAATGTTTTTGATTTTGACGCTGCCACAGTCACATGACAACTACTAGTTACGAGATTTTATAGACATGAAACTCCAACAAGTACTACCAAAAGTGACAATGGTGGTGATAAGTGTGAACTAGAGACATTCAGGTTGATGTAGTATTTAACCAACAGATGCATAGCAGTGAAGAAAACACACATTTACTGAGGATCTCTAAAAGCGATCCTGGCACCAGGAAGGCGCAGTGAGGCACTTCTTGGGTTTATGATCGTGAGTGCTGATGAAATGACAAGACCTTCTACAAAATTTTACTAATGAAATATGCACTTAAAAACACACGAGTATATCTTTCTGGGTTTTTGTGCACAGAAATGAACGCAAATGTTTGCATGAGTGAAATATTAAAATTGTGTGTGATACTTTGAAAAATGGTTTTAGAAAGGCGCACCCTTGGCCACACTTCTTTCCACCCCAGTAGATCAGTCAACAACAGGCCTTGCTCTACTTGACTCAGAATATTGCGTATTTCATGTGCAGTGTATCAGTATCAATCTCTCAACCCTGAAACTGCAGATAGCTGTAGAAAATATGTAATACTATATTATTGTAAGATATTGAACTTTTCAGCATTATCATAGAGCACTTAATATACCGTACTTATCCAAATAATCCCCGCCATTGAATAATGCCCATACCCTCATTTTAGGAAGGCTCATTTAAAAAAAAAAAATGAAACGGACTATAATTCCCTCCATCGAAGGAGTAACGTAGGCATGAACAAACATTTTGTATCACTCCGCGAGGTCCACGTGGTCTTTACGCAAATATGAACATGTAAATTTACGGATATAGCTGCTTTGCCTGAGATGATAAAAATACATTATAACTGCTATGAAATATATTTTCCATGAAAATGAGCAAGTAGGCCTACTTACATGACAGGTATTTCATTAATCTGAACTTGCAATAGGCTCAATTCCCTGTAGATGGGAAGATTCATTGTCTCTTGCATCGCTAGAATCCTCTCCTAAATTACTGAAGTTCATCACACTCCATGTCTAAAACACTTCTCATATGTGGTCTCTTTTTACTGGATATTAACACGACCGGTGGTGGATAATTCTTTTCGTGTAATGTAAACACTTGAAATAAACACACCGGTGAAATCTGATGTTAGTTTTGCGATACAGTAAAACCTCGTTAATTCAAAGTCTTTGTAATACAGAAATCGGACTTCCAATTACGTGATTTCGAGTTAACAGCCATCTTGTAATTTAAAAATGCCAACCCTCGCCAGTTTTTGTGGATTCAGCTTTTCTGCGTACTGCCTGCTACATGATATTGTGGCGTTCCTTAAAACACTGAATACAAAAGAATTACGATTTCACTCTATTTTCAACTATGAAACACGCTATAGACACACTGAAGTGAGTGAAAGTGCGGAAAGCTACTCCTGCACGTTTCGGAAGTCGTGTTCTATCGTGACGCGGAGAAATTTTGAATTTAAATTACTCTGTAAAATACGGTACTATTTAAAAAATGTAAAGTCAGTTTAGAATTAAAAGTCTGAATTGTTTTCCCTTTAAATATGACATATGGGGACAGTTTTCTTCCATCTACGGTTGCACAAAGCATAACTGTACACTCGCCATCGAAAACTAGGTGAGCCAGGAGCGTGTTGGCAACCTTGACGCAAATAAAACCCGTACCCCAATTTCGTGCCTCAATTTTTTTTAAAAAATATGCGGGAATTATTCGCATAAATACGGTAATCAGAAGAGGAGATACTGTTTGCTCTACACATCTAGCAACTATTCTAGTTTCTAAATAATTCTGTAGCTTTCCACTGAAACTGGTATTATAGTAAGTTGAATGAAGTAACACATATATTCACACAGCAAGGAGTGAATAGTTTGACAACCTTGTTTTCAGACTCCATGGCGAGACAAGAAATGTTGACACCTTTCATGAATCTTACAAATTATAGATCAATCATAGACTTTCCTGATCTGAAGCCATGTTGTTCTTTTCTCAGACTTCCCTTTTTGCCCTAATTCTTCTCTCCAAAATCTTTTCAAGTATCAATGTGACGATCTGGTAGTTTTACGTTCTCTCTTGAAGAAGGCAATAATTATTCCCTTCTTACCATCCTCAGGGATCTTGCTGTCCCTCCACACTGCTCTCATAAGATAAAACTTGCTGAAATATTAAGCACACCAGTGGATCACAACTCAGAATCATTGCTTTATTTTCTATAACAGAAGCATCTTATTCTTTATGTATTACTGTAATATAACCTTGAAAGATTGTGATTTATTAACTTAATATTTCCAGAGTATGGTAAATGATGTTAACTTATTGACTGCGGATGGTGACTGGACGGTCGAGGAGAAGCACGTCTTGGAAAGTCAGCTGGTTCTGGCAACACAAGGGCCTCTTTGTCTTGATCCATCTCCTTCGCTTGGAATAGCTCAGAGTAATATAAATTATAACAGTCAGCCTCTTAATACTGAAGGAATACGACGCGCTGCTAGAAAGTGCTCACAGGTAGGGTTTTTTGTTCACTTCTTATATCTGTACATTTCTCATTGTAATTTCATATGAGTTTTTTATCCTGTTGTCATCTTTTAATGAATGTGTAATTGTGCTCTTGCAGGTTGCATTGAACCGCAAGCGGAAACTAGAGCAGTTCTCAATCCACCACGGTAGTCCACTCATAGACTTTTTGAACCGAAGAAAAGCAAGAACTCGAAATTCAGCTGTACCTACTTCGAAACTTCCTAAGAAGGTAAGCAGATATTAATTCTGCACTTCAGAGCAAAAAAAGTGAAAATAAAATAAAGATTACCTCATTTGAACAACGATCTCTTAAAATTTTGCATGCATGCATGAATGAAAATGGGTTCTACTTGAATTCTAGATGATCCTTTAGAGTTATACTCTCATATGAAATAAATCTGTTAAGCAGATGAGGTTCTGATTTCTGTGTATTAATTTTGTAAAGCATAACCTTGGAAATGGCCAGATTGACAGCATTTATTTTTTACCAGCTTATCGACCTGTAATGCCGAGTATTTTGAATTGTGCATCTTATCCAGTCTTATATTTAGCATTCATGTTGAAGACAGTGATGCGACATGGAAGACGTTGCATTCTGAGCTTGTCATTTTGTGGTTTTTTTTTTTTTTTACATAGTTTACTCATTTATTGGAAGAGCCTCCGTGGCTCAGACGGCAGCGCGTCGGCCTCTCACCGCTGGATACCGTGGTTCAAATCCCGGTCACTCCATGTGAGATTTGTGCTGGACAAAGCGGAGGCGGGACAGGTTTTTCTCCGGGTACTCCGGTTTTCCCTGTCACCTTTCATTCCAGCAATACTCCCCATTCTCATTTCATTGCATCTATCATTCATTAATAAATCACTTTGTGAGTGGCGACCCCATCGTACTAACAGCCTATATCTGCTTCATTCATTACATCCCTGACCCGGTCAAATGACTGGAAAACAGGTTGTAGGTTTTCATTTCACTCATTTATTGGAGCACTTTAATCCATCATAGAGGCGCGCGGCTGTGAGCTTGCATCTGGGAGATAGTAGGTTCGAATCCCACTATCGGCAGCCCTGAAAATGGTTTTCCGTGGTTTCCCATTTTCACACCAGGCAAATGCTGGGGCTGTACCTTAATTAAGGCCACGGCCGCTTCCTTCCAACTCCTAGGCCTTTCCTATCCCATCGTCGCCATAAGACCTATCTGTGTCGGTGCGACATAAAGCCCCTAGCAAAAAAAAAAAAATAAAAAAAAAAAATTAATCCATCATATACATTAAAGTCTAATTGTATTAAATGAAGTAAATAGAGTCAGTTTTTCAGCTTCTTCTTCTGCTCCCAAAACTCTTCATCCTGTCGGACCTGGCTGCCCTTTAGTTGTCAGTAATGGTGAACTTTCTTTGTTCAAATATCATGAGTTTGAATCATAAGTGTTTCATCATCATCATCATCATCAGTGTCTCACTCCAGTCGCCCGGGTGTGGTTAACAAGCCTCCTCCACTTCTTTCTGTCCTTCCACTTTTCCTGCTCCATTACTTCCGCCACATCAAATCCAGCTTCTCTAATGTCGTTCCAAACCCGATCCATTCACAGTCTTCTCGGTCTTCCAACTGGTCTCTTTCCCTTAACTTCTCTTTCTAATTCCCTTCTTGCTACCCATTTCTTTCCCATTCTTTTTACTTGTCCGAACCACCTCATTCTTGCTTTCTGTATGTTTTATACTAACAGTTCTATATTTAGCTCTTCTCTGACTTTAATAGTTTGGATTCTATCTCTTGTCTCTTTAACCAATGTTCTTAAAACTTTAATTTCTACTGCTTGGATCTTATCTTGTCTCTTATTAGTTACCAGCGTTTACCAGTCCATATGTTACAATTGGTATGAAATATTGTTTATATAATGTTAATTTATTTCTCTTGGATACTTTGTCATCCCATAAAAGCTCTCTGATGTGATGTTAAAATGTTGTACCTTTACTTAGTCTGTTATTAACTTCAGGGTTGATTTCATTACTTCCATTAATAATGCTACCCAGATATGTAAACCGTTCTACATTCTCTAACCGTTCTTCATCTTTGTTCACTTGGCTTCTCTTTTTCTCTTTTCCACAGTGCATGATTGCAGTTTTCTTTTTACTAATTATCATTCCAAACTCCTTCAGATTTTCATTCCAAATGTCCAGACTCCTTTGTACTTCCTTTTCTGCCTTTCCCCAAATCACCACATCATCTGCAAATACCAAAGCATTCACTTCATCACTACTAATACTCTGTTTTACACGTTTTATGATTTCATCCAACAATATAATAAACAATAATGGCGACAGTGCACTTCCTTCCTTGAGACTGCTTTTACTCTCATGATACAACATTTTTATATTGTTAATTAATGATTGGTACATTCCTTTTCTGTAGGGATTCCCATACTTGTTTTCTCTTAACTGTATCGTAAGCTTTTTCCAAATCTAAAAATACGAAGATGATTTCCTTGTTCCTTTCCAGGTGTTTTTCCATTATCGTTTGCACTGTAAATATCAAGTATATTGTTGATCTATTCAGGCTAAAGCCATATTGTTCTTCCTCTAACTGTGTTTCTGTTATATCCCTCAGTCTTTTGTCTATGACTTTCTCCATTTTAGCCCATGTGATATTAAGGTTATACCTCTATACAATTTTCACATTTCTTCCTATTGCCTTTTTTTGAACATAAGTGTTTCCTTAGAATTCTCTTCTCTGCCTTCAATTTGGAGCATTGATAAATCTAATTCTTCTAAATCATTTGTGATCTCTGTGAACTAAGTGTTCTTTGTTTTATTTTTCTAGACGTAACTAAATAACTGCTTCACTAGTCGGATTTCTGGAAGTCTGAATATATGACCCAAAGAAGGGTGATTCTTCTTTTCCGCATTGTATCCATTATTGATTCGCTTTCACGATATACCACTTCATTGGGTAATAATCTCCATTGCCCATCAACTTGGTGTTTCTTATTGATGATTGTCCTGATGATTTTTCTATCTACTTTCTGAAAGTTATCGGTTGTTGATTTAGTGTTCAACTTGAAGAATAGCATAAGTTGTTTTGGGTTTTACAACACAAATTGGGTTTTACAGCACAAACACCCAGCCCCTGGGCCAATGGAATGAACCAATGAAGGTTAAAAACCCGACCCAGCCGGGAATCGAACCCGGGACCCCCTGAACCGAAGGCCAGTACGCTGACCATTCAGCCAATGAGTCGGACCAGGTTATTCGCTGTGCTCTTTTCAGTTTAGATGTTCTGCTGTCAATGTTTTCTCTTTTGTGTTCCAGGTTATAATTTCCCCAAGATATTTGACAATCTTAATTTGCCATTGTCGAGATGTTTCAGTTCTGAAGGTCGGCATCATTTCAATCTTTTCAAACAAGATTTGCATTCCGATTTTTGTAGCAGTATTCTCGAATTCTTCAATTTGAAATTTAGCTTCTTCCACACTACTTGCTAGTAATGCAAGATCGTCTGTGAATGTTTGGCAATTAAGCTTAATATTTCTGCCTATCTTGATGTTTGAATGACGTTTCTTTACTCATTCTCGCATGACTTTCTCCAGAGCATAGTTAAACAATAACGGCGAGAGTCCATCTCCCGGTCAAAGTCCATTGTGGATTTCAAATGGCTCAGATAATTCACCTCTAAAGTTGACTTTCGACTTAGTATTCTTAAGAGTGTTTCCAATATGATTCATGAGTTTTTGGTGTATTTTATTTTATTTTACTGAATTCTTAGAAGAAGAAATATGATATGAGGCTCTGGTAGAGTTGAATACTTTTCTTGGTTACAGCAGTGCACATCTAATATAGACATGACGTTTTACTGCATCCACAGGCCAGTATAAGTGATTCCCGTCTATAAGTGCGAGCAACTTCTCCTGAGGATAGACGAGCGAGTAGAGGTTCACTGTGTTGCCCTTGAAATGAAAAATCATCCCTAATGACGGACTAGCCATAATATGGTCAACACATTGGATACAAAAGGCAAAGGGAAACCACTGCATTAAAGATCCTCTGGATATTCCAAGGAGTACTGACTCATGACATGAGGCCAGTACTAGTAAAACAAATTCCAGAGTAATAGTCCCTCATTTGGATCTTTCATATTTGAATAATTGTCTCACTAACCCTGTCTTTCTGGTAGCTGTACAATTATTTATTTTGATCATAGCTTTGAGGGCAAATTTCAACTTATTCCTTGCTCATCTGAGATATATTTTGCATCGCAGTTCATTGAACTTAAAAGTGGCAGTTGAATGAAAGTACTCTTACAGCATAAGTAGAATCAGCATTTCATGATGTTTATTCCTGTCGCTTTTTTTAAGATGCATTTTTTTCATTTATAAAATAATTTAGGTAACATAAAAAAATGTTTTTCTCCTAAACAGCATTAGTTATTGATTAAATTTGATATTAGCAGATGGTAATTGTATTGATTTCTTTCCTGTTAGTGAGTAGAGGTTTACCCTGTTGCCCTTGAAATGAAAAATCATCCTTAAAGACGGACTAGCCAATAATATGGTCAACACATAGGCACATGACATGAGGCCAGTACTAGTATAACAAATTCCAGAGTAATAGTCCTCCATTTGAATCTTTCATATTTGGTAGTATTGTAGTTTTTTCTTTTATTTTTTTTACAGCCAAGTGAAAATGGCATCTCGTTACCTCTGCCTCCACCAATTCCCCAGGATCAAATGCCTGAACTTTCTATGCCTGAGGGTGGAGTTGATGTGATGTCATTTGCTCGGAGTTATGAACGGCCTCGTGAAACAAACGACTGCACACCTCAGTTGGTGGAAGAGTATATTCTGGAGACTGAACGTGGCCAAGGAAGGATTTACCATATAAAATTGTCAATTCTACAAAGGCCTTCCAACTCGGAATACCTAGGCGAGTTGTATGTTGACAGAGATTATCGGGAAGGTGAACAAAATGGAGCTTCTTGCAAGTGAGTAATTTTTATTTAATTGTGTCTTTTAACTAACATACCATATATTGTAAGCTGACCTTCTTTTACTTTTTTCTTGGTTCATTATGTGCCACTTGGCTTAAAATTGGTATCATTACACAGCCGGTAAAGTAGACGACACCCCTTTTTGACGCAATAGGAAAAAGTTCCGAAAAATAACGCCAGAAGATGCTATAAGTAAGTTTTTGCCCTTTTCATGCTCTTCAGGATCCCTTTATAACTGGTCCCCACTTTAAAACCTGCTTGGATATGGGAGTTCTTGTCGATGACGGGACAATCACTTATGTGTGGGACGACATTTTTGTCCACCCGTCACATTCTTCCCTAGATTCTGAGGCACACAAGTGGTCCCCTCCTTGATGCTGTAACACCACAAACAAATATTAAACTGAATTCGACGTAGATCATTACAGTGATGTCATTGTTCGTGTCAGAGTGCACTATTAACTGACTGGAATTTCATGGTTAAAAGCAATGCTATCACATGGAATGCTCAATCAAATTTAAAACGGCATAGTTTCTTACTTTTTACAAACAGTACTACAGTACTACACTGGCGTTCTAACAATATCAAGTTACAGAACTGGAATGACCTGGTCACCGACAGCGGTGAACACTGCTCTGCCATTTCCCATTAAGTGTGGACACTCCTCATTGCTATCACTGCCTCAGAATAGGGATCAAATAGCTGTAATACTATGATGAATCCGTCTGTCACATACCAGTAGTTATTAGAAGCCTTTAGTGGGACCTTTAGGAACCAGAAAACTGTCCATATTGGAAAAAAATTTCGGCCCCGTGAATTATGGTTGAATATTCTTATAGGTTTACCTGTATTTAAAGGAACCTGTCTGACATGGAAACGAAAGGAAATTTTGCTACTATAACGAAAAATATGTAAATTTCCTTTCTAACCCTTTTCAGTACATGTGAATTCGAATGGATCTAAGATGGTCGAGATAGCATTTGGCCTGGAAATATCTGTCTCTCTGCTCTTAGTTACTTATTTCCTGTTGCTCCTCCTGGAGCATAGGGCTTCCGTGAAACACTTCCACCTGTTCCTATTGTTAGCTAACCTTTTCACTTCATTCCAAGTTTTCCCCACTGTTAGACATTCCTCTTCGATCGTCCTTTTCCAGGTCTTCTTCGGATGTCCGTGCTTTCTAGCGCCTTGGGGGTTCCAGTCGAGCGCTGTCTTTTCAATGGCTCCAGCGGGCTTCCTTAAAGTATGTCCTATCCAACGCCATTTTCTCTCCTGTATCTGCATTTCAATTGGCTGCTGGTTAGTTTCTTTCCATAGATCTTCATTTGAAATAACATCCGGCCATCTTCTGTTGATGATACATCTTAGACAGCGATTCACGAAGACTTGCAGCTGTTTAGTCGTCTTCTGGGTAACTTTCCACGTTTCACAGCTGTAAAGCAGAATGGACATAACATTTGTGTTAAAAAGTCGTAGCTTAGTTTTTCTAGAAATGTTCTTGTTTTTCCATATAGGATACAATTGAACAAAAGCACCGTTTGCTTTCCTGATATGACTCTTAATGTCGTCCTCTGCTCCTCCAGTCGTAGTAACAATACTCCCAGGGTATATGAAGGAGTCTACTTGTTCTACCTCTTTATCATCTATAGACAATTTATCATCAATCTTGGAATTGACCCTCATCTCCTTGGTCTTATTAATATTTATTTTAAGTCCAGTATCCTCTGCCTCCTCCTTCAACCGCTTAATCTTCTCTTCCATATCTCTGAACCGTTGAGCCAGTAGGCAGATGTCATCTGCAAAAACAAGGTCTTCTAACCTATCTTGTAAGCCCCACTGGATCCCCCTTTTCTGACCTCGATACACTCTCCTGAGCACACTATCCAACACAAGTAGGAAAAGTGTCGGAGAAAGAATACAGCCCTGTCGAACTCCCGAGGTCACATCTATTGGTTCAGTAAGATCTCCCATATGCAGGACTTGACATTTATAACCCTCGTACATATCCTTTATAATATTCAGAATCTTGTGTGGTATACCATATTCTTCAAGTGTTTGCCACATAACTCTTCTATTTACAGAGTTGAACGCCTTCTCAAAATCAATGAAAGTCAAGTAGGGGGTGTTCTGCCATTCTGTACTTTGTTCCAAGATGATTCTCGCCGGGCTGAGTGGCTCAGACGGTTAAGACGCTGGCCTTCTGACCCCAACTTGGCAGGTTCGATCCTGGCTCAGACCGGTGGTATTTGAAGGTGCTCAAATACGTCAGCCTCGTGTCGGTAGATTTACTGGCACGTAAAAGATCTCCTGCGGGACTAAATTCCGGCACCTCGGCGTCTCCGAAAACCGTAAAAGTAGTTAGTGGGACGTAAAGCAAATTATTAAGATGATTCTCAAAGTGTTTATGAGATCGACACAGCTACGGTGTTTACGAAAACCAGCCTGTTCCCTTCTAAGGCGCAATTCCACAACATCCTGCACGCGCTCTAAAATGATCCTTGAAAGCACCTTACTTGGCACCGACAACAATGTAATTCCTCTCCAGTTATCACACTTAGTAATATCCCCTTTCTTTGGTATCTTAACAATCAGGCCTTTCTTCCATTCAGCTGGTAGCTTTTCTTCATTCCAGATCCTTTCCAACAGGGGGTGCAATAATTTTGCCGAGGTCTCAATATCTGCTTTAAGTATTTCTGGCGCGATATCCATACCGGGTGCTTTTCCAGTTTTTATCTGTTTCAAGGCCTTCTCTATTTCTGAACAGGTTGGAGGATGTAAATTTATTCTTGGGTCACTATCTACTGGTTCCACTTGTTGGTTATCATTCTGTTCTGTATCTCTATTGAGCAACTCTGAGAAATGTTCCTTCCATCTCTGTAGTTGTTCTTCCCGGGTGGTCAGTAGTTCACCCTCTTGTTTTTAATGGGTTTATTCCTGATAAATCCTCTCCTTGACAGTTTCTTTGTGATACTATACAATTCCTTAGCATCTCCCCTTGCTGATGCCTCTTCTGCCATTCGTGCTTGTTCATCTACCCACTGTATATGATCTTTTCTTACACTTTTCTTCACCCTCTTATCAGCTTCCACATATTCCTTTTGTGCTGCGGCTTTCTGTTGTCTTGTTTTACACATATTAATCTTTGCCTTAACTAGCTTTCTAGCCTCTATTTTTTTCCAAGTCTCATCAGACATCCATTCCTTCTTGAGATAATTGTGAAATCCAAGCACCTTCTCACTAACATCTAAATATGTGTGCTTGACTTTCTTCCATGATAATTCAACATCCATCATAAGTTCTGGTTCAACAGCAAGAGCTTCAAATCGGTTTCTTAATTCTATCTGGAATTCTTTCCTTTTACTTTCATCTTGCAACTTACCTGAATCAAATTTCTTGTTTCACCTTTCAAATTTCCTTCCACTTGCCACAATTTTCATTTTAAACTCTGCAGCTACCAGGTGATGATCACTTCCAATATCTGCTCCTCTTTTATTTCTAACATCAGTCAAGGATCTTCTAAACTTTCTACTTATGACGATGTGGTCTATCTGGTTTTCTGTAACCTGATCTGACGACACCCATGTAATCTTATGGCATCGTTTATGAGCGAATAAAGTGCCACCCACTACCAAATCATGGCTAGCACAGAAATCAATGAAAAGCTCCCTATTTTCGTTACAGTCACCAACTCCATGCACTCCCATAATTTGTTCCAGTCCCTCATTGTTAGAACCAATCTTTGCATTTAAAACCCCCTTCACAATAATAATATCTCTCTTTCCAACTTTCTTAATAGTCTCATTTAGCTAGCAGTAGAATTCTTCCTTTTTTTTCAATCTCTGACATTTCTGTGGGAGCATAACACTGGATCACAGTCACATTGCGAACCCGGGTCTTGAATCGAGCTGTCATCAGTCTTTCTGAGATGGGTTTCCAATCAAGGAGGCTCCTCTTTGCAGTTTCATTCAATAGCAATCCTACACCTTCTCTGTGTTCTGCATCCTCCCCCATTTGCCCAGAATACAGGAAAGTGCACCTGTTAAGAGTCTGTATTTCTCCGAAGTCTGGCCACCGTACTTCACTTAATCCAAGGATATCCAACCTGTATTTCTCCATCACTTTAGCCACTTGCTTCAATTTACTGAGCTCTCTCAGGGTTCTGAAATTCCAAAAACCTATTCTCGTTTTCCGTTTCATGCCAAAAGTTGTCAACTTATTATCCATCCGGTTCTGTTTCACTTCAGTTTCTTTAATGGTTTATATTTAAGGCTGTGCGAGTTATTAGCACACAGCAACCCGAGCTTGGTGGTGGAACTGCCGCCTAAGCCTCCAAGCCTGCTGTTTTCTGTAGAGGTTGTCTCCCTTAGCCTTCACCACAAGGCAGTGGTTCCCCGTATTTCTCTAAACCCCATGGGAAGAGGGTTGCCTCGTCTTTTTCCACCGCATCTGCCAATGAGGACTTCACCAGAGCCCTGTTAGCCGTCACTTTTTAGGGTTCCTGGAGGGCCTTCACAGCTACCGTAGCAGTCATGGGACACACACAGTCCCTGCTGTACATCACCCCTGCAGGCAATACCTTACTTCATGTCGTTGCCCACCTCCCTCTACGTGGACGAGGGGTTGGACTTTTGGGAGGCTGTCTCTCTGCTCACTGCTGTAATTTGGGTTGCAGAAGCAGTGAAAGGTGTATTGCCAAATATGGTTTGTCATTGCTTTCACAAAGCCGTTTGTCTCACACCCTGACGAAGAAAGCATAATAAACAAAAATACTGATCTGCTACAACAAACTCTCGAACAGTGTAGTTGTGGTAATGTCAATACTTGGCCATTGATCTATAAGTTGAGGCAGAGGTGGTGTTAGAAAACTTCAAAGAGTTCGTCACCCATCACCTCCAAGAAAAGAAAACAGAAATTGATGGTAATTATGATGATGATGATGATAATGTTATTGGCTTTACGACCCATTAATCCCAACAGTTACATCGTACGACTTTCACAGAGAGTCGGAATCGACTAAACAAATAGAGAGAGAGAGAGAGAGAGAGATGAAACGGAATCCCGCATACAGTGGAGGAAAAAATTTCCGGGTCCTTGGGTTTCTGCTGAGGGCAGGTTATACTGTATATATTTTTAAATGAAGTGAGCCATTTTGAAATGTTAACTGGGATCTTACTTTTTAATTTGTTTCCCATTTACTAATATAGATGCAGTTTTTAGTGACCATCAACAAACGTCATTGTTTTTCCAGCTTCTCTCAGGCTGGAATGTTAATGCCACCATTCCATTTTCCTTTATCCGATGTTCGTTGCTGCTCCTGAACTGTGTGTTCTATTCCAGACTAGCTGATGAACCCATGCTTCGCTCCGGAATTCTACGTTAAGTAGTGTACACGTTGTGAGTAAGATTATATTAAATTGCATAGCTCTGAACGTTACCCCAGAAATGTGACGGCAAAGTCACCATATGTTTTTCTCATGTGAAGACTGGGTTAGCGAATTTTCATTGTAATGGCAAGCCCACTAGCCTACTGTCAGTCAATTGAGTTGGGCAGTTTTCATTATAATGGCAGACGCTCACACTCCACCTGCCTTTTTACATCCTCAGAAAGACTGTCTTTGTGGTTTTTCTCAACTGAAATCAACATAGGTCATTACAATCAAGTTAGTAGGAATGTCACGATTAAAAGCAATACTATCATATGAAATAATCAAATGAGAAACCGCACATTTTCTCACTTTTAACGAGCAGTACTATGCTGCCGATCTAACAGTCCAAAGATCCCGAGCTGAAATAACCAGGCCGCATATAGCCATGAACACTCCTCTGCCATTATTTCTGTAAGTGTGCATACTGCTCATTCCAATCAGTGCCTCAGAGTAGGGATCCAATAGCTGGAATACTATGATGAACTAGTGTGTTCCGTGCCAGTAATATCAGAAAATTTATTAACCAGAGGAATGGCATGCTAAAGAAGAAAGAAGAAAGTTATCTAACTCCCCAAGTACTTCCCGCCAGTATTTAGGCAGGCTGTTATACTTGGTACGCAGCAGTAATCCCATCTGTTGGAGATGAGTGGCAACAGAAGAGGCAAAGCATATCACAAAAAACAATGGTCAATATAATGTTATTGTTGATAAGTTTTATGAGCTTTCACTATTATAGGCTTTCACATTTAGTTTTCTTCTGATTCTCTGATATTAGGAAAATTTAATGTAAACCTGAAGTCTTCCTTTCTTTCATGACTGCATCTTGTCTTGTTCTTCAAGCGATCGCTCCCTTATGATCTCACTTGGTCAACTCTTGTACTTTTCTGACCCCAGCAGTATTACATATGGAAGCTTACTGAGTCTAATATTCACGCCCTTCGTGGCCCTTGTCTTTCTTAGGCCTATGCCTTCGTTTTTTAAAGTGTCAGACCTCTTCCATTTTTTCTTTCTGATTAGTATTATATGGAGGATGGTTGCCTAGTTGTACTTCCTCTTAAAACAATAACCACCACCACCACCACCACCACCACTCTTATCATAGTTGGTACTGTAAAACTGAATAAGACATAAATGATTGAAAATTGTATTCTCTATAACTTTTGTTACGTAGTCCTTTTTGGTAGGACAAATAACATAGGTATTCAAAAATTAAATTTCAAGTGCCTTCCCCTAAACTACCATTTCATCCAGCATGAATATAATTATTTATAGCATAGACTGTAGTTCCTTATTCCCTGACTTTACATACCTATTTTCATGAAATTCTGTATACCCTTATTCTTGTGGCTCGGCGTTGATGCTGACATAGCAACAAAAATCAAAATTCATTAATATCTCGGTTACCATAGCTGTTACAATAAAAATGTATAAGATATAAGTGATCGTAAATTTAATTCTGTATAACTTTAGTTATGTAGTATGTATGAATAGGACCACTAAAAACATAAATATTTGAGAATTAAATTTTAGGCCTTCCCTTAAACTACCATTTTACTTAACATGAATAAAATTATTTATAGCTTAGATCGTAGTGGCTCATTCCCCAATTTTACTTACCTATTTTTATTAAATTCTCTTCAGCCATTTTCTCGTGATGCGCGTACTTACATGCATGCATACATACATACATACCATTACATTACATACATACATACATACATACATACATACATGACGGAAAATTGAAAAGTGCATTTCCTTGTTGCACGACCGATACATAATACCGTTCTTTTTAAATTCTTAGCAATGTACACACAAAACTCTTTTTTTTAATATATATAGATTCCTTCTTATTATACTGTACTATTCTTGATCGAGTCTGATCATCTTAGTCTGGGTCCTTGAGTCATTGCTTCCATCGTCTGCTTCAGTATCCTTCCCTCTTCCATCCTCTTAATATGTCCAAACCATCTCAGTTTGTAAATTAGTCTGAAAGCTTTTCTTCTCAAATTTTCTTCCTGACATTCTGATTTCTTACTTTACCCTCTCTTGTCTTCCCTGTCATATCTATGGCCAGGATTTTACTCTCCTGTCTTTTTGTCAGCGACCATATCTCTGCAGTATGGGGTTGCTACAGCTGGACATCTTCCATCTTATTTATTGTATGCTTTTTTTTGTGCCAGTAGTGTCAATAGGACCACTAATAACATAAATATTTGAGAATTAAATTTTAGGTCTTCCCCTAAACTACCATTTCACTTAGCACGAATAAAATTATTTATAGCCTAGATTGTAGTGGCTCATTCCCAACTTTACATACCGATTTTTATTAAAATCACTTCAGCCATTTTCTCGTGATACCTGTTCTTACATACATACATAAATACAGAGCTACTTTTCAAGAACTTACTCCGTAATACATTTATATATTTGATCTGCGACATTCTTCATCATTTTTGGATCTATCGACAAACAGTGCTAATTCTTAAAATTATACAGTGCCTCAATGACTGCAGCTGAACTCTTCAAGAATTTACTCCGTGCTACATTTAGATACGTATTTGATTCTGGATTTCTTCACACACAGTGCTCTATATCACATTTAACTTAAGAGACTTTTAGAAGCAGAGTGCTGATCTACTCTTCGGGAACTTGCTCCATAGTACATTTGCGTATTTGATCGGCGACTTCTTCATAATTTTTGGATCTGTCGACGGACAGTGCTATTCCCTGAAATTATACAGTGTCTCATAAACTGCAATTGGATGGTGTTATGCATCAATTGACCAAGCGCCAAAACAGATTTTTTTAGTTTATTGCACCATCAGGTAGCTAAAGGTGTAAACTTTACATAAGTTATTGTTCGGACTTTTATTCTCAATATGATTTCGCGCGAAATTAATTTTGACCAAATGCCAACCTTTTAATCATTAAATTGAAGTTTTGCATCAAGTGACCAACCACCATTTCTGAGTCTGAATTACGCTTCAAATGACCACAAGACAACCAGTTTCAGAAGCGAAACTGAACGACCTGCGCTCTCTCATGGAGCTAATTCCCAATGATGCTAAGCCTTTTTATAATGGCTTGTTTAGTGATCCTGGATTAGACGATGATATAGATGGCTTTGATTGTGGAAATATGGATTTTAAGCTTGAAAATTCTTAAAATCCTGCATTATATTACACTTGGAGAAACTGTGTGTTTATGATGCCTTAATACTATGATCTACCAGTGTAATTGCTATACAACTGTATACAGTAGAAGTCCACTATAGCGAGTACTTCATATAACGAGAACTCCATTATAGGGACAATTTATTTTTGTCCCTTCAGAATTCCTATAATAAACTGTGTATCGTCCTTCGGTTAGAGCGAGAGCCCTATCACTGATGCATCCGTTATTATGAGCGGTTAAGCACGCGCAAATTTTTCCATTCCCGATATTTATGCACCCCCACGATTATATTGCAAGTGATCGATTACCTTCGGTATAGTTTTCTCGCTATGTCTACTAGCGAGTTCTCTCATCGACATTCGAAGACGATGTCAGAGTCAATTAGTAATACCCGTCGACTGGTGTTCCGTAAAAAAAAAACAGAAATGAAAGAGAACATATTTTCCCAATAAATGCGTAAATAACGTGTCCCATAACGGTTGTTAAATCGTTAAAAGTAAAGGCTGACTAAACGACTGCTTAATTTTAAGGCTAAATGCTCCAATTAAGTAAGAATGGGATACACCTCGAGATATTATCAGAGTGCATAATTGATTTCAGAGGTTAGTTTATATTTTCTCACGTCTGGTTAAATTACGGAAAAGCTATTATGAAAATTTATAGCGAGAAGGTTATCATTTCTCTACTGGCGCTTGAAGTGTGTTTTCATCGTACGTATAGTATGGTTAAGTTAGGATAGGTGACGCTGTTCGAATAAGAAAACTGAAATGTTTGCCACAATATGCGATTGATCATCTTCGGTATGGTATAGTATAGTTTTCTCACTATGTGCATTTGCGAGCTCTCTCGTCGACATTCAAAGGCGATTTTGCAGTCGATTAGAAATACCCGTCGACTGCTGTTCTCTAAAAAAATCGAAATAAAAGGGGATAACACGTTTTTTGTAATAAATGCGTAAATAACGTGGCCGATTGCAGTTGTTAACTTGTTAAAAATAAAGATTGAAATAAATGATCTCTTAATTTTAATGTTACATACGGAAATTAAGTAAGATATGCCTCAAGATATGGCAGAATACATCACTGATTTCAGAGGATAGTTCATATCTTCTCACGTCTACTAGTTAAATTTTGAAAAGGCTATTTACATGTAAAATTTTAGCGAGTAGGTTATCATTTCTCTACAAGCGTTTCAAATATGTTTTCATGATACATATATGGTTAGGTGATAGACATAAAGCTGAAAATTACAGGCCAGTAAGTTTGACATGCCTTGTATGTAAGCTTTGGGAAGGCATTCTTTCTGATTATATTAGACATGTTTGTGAAATTAATAACTGGTTCGATAGAAGGCAATTCGGTTTTAGGAAAGGTTATTCCACTGAAGCTCAACTTGCAGGATTCCAGCAAGATATAGCAGATATCTTGGATTCTGGAGGTCAAATGGACTGTATCGCGATTTACCTGTCTAAAGCATTTGATAGGGTGGATCATGGGAGACTACTGGCAAAAATGAGTGCAATTGGACTAGACAAAAGAGTGACTGAATGGGTTGCTATATTTCTAGAAAATAGATTTCAGAGAATTAGAGTAGGTGAAGCTTTATCTGACCCTGTAATAATTAAGAGGGGAATTCCTCAAGGCAATATTATCGGACCTTTATGTTTTCTTACATGTATAAATGATATGAGTAAAGACTGGAATCGGAGGTAAGGCTTTTTGCGGATGATGTTATTCTCTATAGAGTGATAAATAAGTTACAAGATTGTGAGCAACTGCAACGTGATCTCAAAAATGTTGTGAGATGGACAGCAGGCAATGGTATGTTGATAAACGGGGTTAAAAGTCAGGTTGTGAGTTTCACAAATAGGAAAAGTCCTCTCAGTTTTAATTACTGCGTTGATGGGGTGAAAGTTCCTTTTGGGGATCATTGTAAGTACCTAGGTGTTAATATAAGGAAAGATCTTCATAGGGGTAATCACATAAATATGATAGTAAATAAAGGGTACCGTACAGATCTCTGCACATGGTTATGAGGGTGTTTAGGGGTTGTAGTAAGGATGTAAAGGAGAGGGCATATAAGTCTCTGGTAAGACCCCAACTAGAGTATGGTTCCAGTGTATGGGACCCTCACCAGATTACCTGATTCAAGAACTGGAAAAAATCCAAAGAAAAGCAGCTCGATTTGTTCTGGGTGTTTCCGACAAAAGAGTAGCGTTACAAAAATGTTGCAAAGTTTGGGTTGGGAAGAATTGAGAGAAAGAAGAAGAGCTGCTTGACTAAGTGGTATGTGTCTCAAATATTATTACAATATTATAAGTCCACCTGTTCAATACAATACAATATGATCCACTATTTCATATGGTCAAAATGTTTTATACATAATACATAAAAGTCAATGGTACATTTTTCACCCTCCTTACGGGCATCATCAGCCTATATCAATCTTAAAAATAATACATATGGAGTCATTCTAATCTTATAAATTATAGGTTAAAATGTTGAAAAATGATTTCGTAAAACATTATACAATAACATCCAAAACAACGGTAATGCACCAAAGTATGTTAAAAGAGAGTAAATTAACAGTTTTGAAGATTAAAAAGTGGTTAAACATGAAATTTTGAGAGTTTAAAACTAAAATGGATGCTTTTGTTATAATATCATTGAGACTGTGATGGCCTTGAGTGTAAACACAATAATCAAAAGGGGATGTTTCTTCAATTCCCATAGTTTGAATCCAAGATGGTAAAATCACTGTCAGTTATTTAAAACGGAAGTGTAAACATGATAAACATGTTGAAATGTATATGGTTGGTATATCTGAAAGTCGCAAAGATAATGGAACTTCTTGTAGAGGCGTTGCTAATGATAAAACGTATGTCAGAGCTAGCGGAGTTCAGTAATTATGTGGAAGTCGATTGGATCTAAAAGATAGTCAAGTTGATGTTATAATTCCATTGAAATATTTGTTGGAAGAAATGATCAGGATTTTCTGAAACAAAATGTAGAAGAAAGTTGGTGAATAATACCGTACTGTACAAGAGACTTCCCGTACGTCAAAAATGCCTAAGGCGGTACTTACTCGTAAGGTGCGTATTAAGTACGTCAGGTTGTTTCAGCAACGCTAGCTTGACTGGGCTTTTGACTTCTAGTATTGTAACGGTGTGGCTGAGGCAGTGAAGGACATAGAGGGGGGGTAATGGTGGGTGGATCCTTGCGCGCATGTGTTGTTATTGGAGGACTGTTAGGAGCAAGATGGGCGGGCCTATCATTTGACGAGGTGGTGGAAGCTTTAGAACAAGAAGTTCTAAAAGATTGCGGGATTGTATTATGTTTTGAATTCACCATGCCTAATAACTTTGGAGTTAGCTCATATAAAGGATTTTTTGCTTCCGTGGTATCGTTAAGATTATGGTCTTTGTTATAGGCTTGGTCTAAAAAGATGTAAAGATTTTCTAATTCATTCATAAGTTTTCCTTTGCCTATGCGTTTTAGAATACAGTAGTGAGATCTTTATCAGTTGATGTAAACTGATGTCCTGTTTCACTCATGTGTGAGCTCATCGCTGAATATTTGTTGCGCTTTGAGGCATTATAGCCCTTTCAGACCTGAAGGAAAACTGGAGATGTGAATTTTTGTTTGTATCTCAAAAACTGACTAAAATGCTCCTCAGTACACATGTTGATAGTTTATTTTACAAAATAAAAACTAACATCCGAAAAAAAAAAGAACCCACACAATTGTGCGTATCAAAATTCAGAACCTCGTTGTATCACATACGATGATGTATCTTCAAAATTTACATTCACTAACCAATGTACACACTTCATTGAATATATTCCGGTATTCAGTAAAGCTTCTAGATTAATATAAACGCAATAAATAAATACTTACTTTTGGCACTACTGCTTTCCCCCATCTCGCCGATCAACTGTTCTTTTTAAACTCTTCTTCCTTCACCCTGGCCGTCAGGCGCATACTAAAAGCAACTGAAATACAAGCCATGTGTCCCGCACAATCACTGCAGTCCGGTCTAGCGCCAAAAAAACATCAAATACGGCCAGGAATAAATAAAATACGAACCTGCACAATTGTGCGTATACGGTCTGAAAGGGATAATGCTCCATATATCTCGTATAAAAGCTGCGCCCAGTCTATCCAACATAACTAAATCCACACTGAGCACAAGTAAGTCTGTAAATACCAGATCTCGAAAAACGGCTGTTTTTGTAATTGACTTTATTATGATTAAAAAATATACTTTGATTTGTATTTACTGTTCTGAAAGCAATATTAGTGTCGTATTTCTTCAGTGTGTTGGCGATCTGGTGGATGGCTGGGTTATTGTATGTAAACGTAGCGAAACTAGTTTTTTTAGGTTTATCCGGAATGAGATTCGTGGATAGTTTATATTTAACTTTATTGATTAACTGGTTCCTTGAAACCATTAAGCTTAGCCAAGTTCCTTATATAGTTTAATTCTATTTTTAAGTTGTTAGGGGAGAGTGGGATTTTTAAGGCTCTGTGTATTAAGTTATAGAATGACGCTTGTTTTTGAGATTTAGGATGTAAAGAGGAATTATTTATGGTTATAGGAGATTGTGTGGGTTTTCTGTAGATTTGAAAATCAAAAGTATTATTGGCGCGCGTGATCGTTATATCTAAAAAATTTAAGGACTGTTTAACTTCGTCTTCTTTAGTGAATTTTACATTAGGGTCAATTTTATTTAAAATCTCTAAAACTTCGTCGCTGTTAGTAACATTTTTGTCAATAACTACAAAAGTGTCGTCCACAAATCTCAACCATAAACA
This sequence comes from Anabrus simplex, assembly GCF_040414725.1. Lineage (NCBI taxonomy): Eukaryota > Metazoa > Arthropoda > Insecta > Orthoptera > Tettigoniidae > Anabrus > Anabrus simplex. Next base: position 505,259,935 of record NC_090267.1, on the reverse strand, counting down.
TATACCTTTTATATGTTCTTTGATTTTCGTGTATTCTATTGAGTCCATGTAAATATCAGCCATGATGCCGGACAAAGGGTCACCCATGGCTAAGCCAGTCTGTTGATAAATCTTACCATTAAAGGAGAAAAAGTTGTTATTCAATACAAAATTCAGGATCTTCATAAATTCATCAATTTCCAGCTTACTCAGGCTGCTATGTTTTGGAATATTGTCATAGATAATTTTGACTGTTTCTTTAGTAGGTATATTTGGGTACATGTTTATGACATCATAGGAACACATTATATGGTTAGGTTGTAAGTCAAATTTACTTAAAATATCGCAAAATTTGATTGAATTCTTTAAAGGAAATTTATTATTAAACTTATAATGTTGTTTTAGAAAACCGTGGATATATTTGGAAACTTTATAGGTTTACGGCAATTAATAATCGGACGTACGGGAATGTTGTTTTTATGGATTTTAGGTAGGGCTCTGGCTATTGGAATGCTGGGGTTCATGTTGATCAGTCTCTGTTGTTCCTGTTCATTGAGAAGGAATGTGGAGTTCTTAATTATAGATTTTAAATTACGTTGTATTCTTACGATAGGCTCTTTGCTAACTATTGTATAAATCTTATCCTTCAAAAATTCTTCAGTTTTATTTATGTAATTGTCCTTATCCATTAACACCATAGACCCTCCCTTGTCAGCTATTGTGACTATGATGTTATCTTCTATTTTCGTTCTCAAATTACGTATTAAAGATTTTTGATTAGAGTCGGATTTAGCATTAAGTTCTTCAGCTAGTGTAGGTAATTTCTTTTTTATGTCAAATCTAATGTCATTTTGAACTTCAAAGGGGAGTTGAGAGATATTAGCTTCTACCTCGGCCACTGTGGTAATAATATCTAAGTCCTTTTTTTCAAGATTTTTTAAGATTGATATAGGCTGATGATGCCCGTAACGAGGGTGAAACATGTACCATTGACTTTTATGTATTATGTATAAAACATTTTGACCATATGAAATAGTGGATCATATTGTATTGTATTGAACAGGTGGACTTATAATATTGTAATAATATTTGAGACATATGTTAACTTCAATACAGAACCAAAATGAGAATAGTTACTTGTAAGTGGTATGTTCCGAGCTGTCAGCGGAGAGATGGCGTGGAATGACATTAGTAGACGAATAAGTTTGAATGGCGTTTATAAAAGTAGGAAAGATCACAATATGAAGATAAAGTTGGAATTCAAGAGGACAAACCTGGGCAAATATTCATTTATAGGAAGGGGAGTTAACGATTGGAATAACTTACCAAGGGTGACGTTCAATAAATTTCCCATTTCTTTAAAATCATTTAGGAAAAAATCTAGGAAAGTAACAGATAGGGAATCTGCCACCTGGGCGACTGCCCTAAATGCAGATCAGTATTGATTGATTGATTGATTGATTGATTGATTGATTGTTTGAAAAAGAAAACCGAAGTGTTTGCCGCAGAAACCACTGGAGTGATACCGTATTTCTCTGAATCCAAGACTATGTTGTTTTTTTTTTCACAGAATCTCATGCGAAAACTCAAGGGCTGTCTTGCAATCGCGGCCTAGCAGTCAACTACCGCGGTAACTACGCTGCTTCTTTTCTTGCCCCCAGCACGCGCACGCACACACAAAACTCGTTGACAATAAAAACGACCGCCTCTTTATTATTTATTGTACAGCTTTGTGTGTAACGTCACTGGATCTCGGGAAATAGTGAAGAGAGAATGGTGTTCAATTAGCCTCTACAAAACCATTTCTCAAATCTGCAGAACGGCATCAAAACATGCGAGCCTTCGAATTCTTAGAAAGACCGGCTACTCAGCGGCAGAGTTATAACGCGTCTATTGTACTTGACACTTAGTAAAATGAAGTTTTATAGGCAGCAGGAATATTTTCGTGATGGATAGTCGTATTGTAAAGATATGTAGAAAAGGTACGGTATTGCCGGCAAATTTTCAGCGGGTTCTCGTCGATATTATGATGCCAATTTTAAGTTAATGGTTAGTAAACACTCGGAAATGTAGAATAATTGTGCAGCCACAAGAAAATACGGCATAGGCTCAACTAAAGCCAATATTTGGCGTTAACGTGAAGACAAAGATCTAAAAAATGCGTACGGTACCGTTTTGTTTGTCCAACCCTTGTCCCGTTTCCCTACGGGGTCGGGTATGAGGTGAGATGAATTTGTCTTGGCGGTTTTTTTTTTTATGACCGGATGCCCTTCCTGACGTCAACCTCATCAGAGGAGTTAATGAGAGATGAAATGAATGACGTGATATATGATAGTAGGGAGAGGGTGAAACCCGGTGCCGGCACATAGCCTACTCCTGTCGAATAGCACCAAGGGGTCTGCTCAAGGCTTAACGTCCCCATCCGACGGACGAATCACCATCAACAGCGTCATATGCCCTCACTCCATATGAGCACTGCGGAGAGGTTTGGAATTTAATCCAGGCTTTTGGCACGCAATCTAGTGATTAGAAATTGTATACCACCACCTCCCCTACCCTGCCGGCCAACATTCTGATGGTGAAAATTTTTTCGACCAACGGGACTCGAACCGGCTAACCTCGGTGTTAGACCGTTTTTAGACTTCAGCGCCTTAACGATCATGGCCACCAGGCGGGCTAAAAAATGCGTACGGTACCGTACTCTACAAAAAATGCATTCAATGGTCTGCAACAAGGACGCATTAAAGAAGTCAAAGATGAAATTGTGAGGTATGTGCACGAAAAATGCAAGGGCGCAATGGCCATACCGTGGCGCAATAAACTCGTTTGTTGACTTTCATCATCCGCTATTAGGCCAGCCGGCAAACGAGGCGTGCGTGTAGCGGTAGCCGGTTATATCTGACACTGAGCAAAAGTAACAGTTTTATAGACAGCAAGAATAACTTCCTGATGGATTGTCGTATTGTAAAGACGCATGCAATAGGTATTGCCGACAAATTTTCAATGGGTTCTCTTCGGTATTTTAAGTTAATGGTCGTTAAACCCGTGGAAATAAAGAAAATTGTGCAGCCACAACAAAAGGCATCATGAAAGCCAATGTTCGGCATCTAAAAATAGTCTAATAATGCGCAATCCTAATGTGCAACAGAGGCATTCATATGATTTTACAAAGTACTTTTTGTCCTGATTTAAATTTTTTGAAGGAAAAAATGGTGATCGTCTTGGTTTTGGAGAAATACGGTACTACATTTTTTCAGAATGAAATTAAACATACACTTTCACGTAGTAACGGAATTCAAAAAATAACAAACAAGTAAGCTATAGCGTGGATATCATTTGCGGAAACGCAAGATTTGAAAAAACTGATTGCCGTTTCATACCGATTTTTAATGTGTATGGGTTTTTCATGGATTTTATTAAAAAATCAGATATAACGACAATCCGCTATAGCGAGTAAATTTGTCGCTGTTATGAACTCTCGCTATAACGGACTTCTACTGTATTCTTAAATTCATGTTTTTTCTATGTGATGTTGTATGCTGTTATGTATAATTTAATCCTGTACTTAAAGAAGAAATAAAATTAGTTAACAAGTACCATGTTTTACACTGCTCTGAATTTTTAAAACTCAGATCGATCACTAAATAATGACAATTTTATTTGTTGGTCAAGTGATGCAGAACAAAAAACGAATGTAACCGCAATAAAGCATCAAGTGACCAAGCACCATTATCTCAGATTACAATGATATACTTCAAATATCCCTAAATTGAATACATTAAGAAGAAAATTTATGTTTTTATCTTCATTTTGGTATATAGTACCTCGCATTTAACAGGAAATATGAATTAATACAAAAGATTTTGCGTTTGTGTAAATATCTCAAAATCTACCTTAGCTGCTTGGTCAAGTGATGCATAACACCATCCAGTTGAACTCATCAAGAATTTGCTCGGTACTATATTTGGATACTGTTACTGTATTTTTGTGGATCAGAAAGAGGTGAAAGAAGGTGCTGGGTGGAATGGGTCTATCTACTATTTCAAAGATTAACTTAAAACTTTAAAATTGAATATATTTCTTTTCAAATTTCCAACTTAACAAGCTTCTTCACTAGGTGAAGAAAAGAAAGATCAGGTACAATAACAATCTTGACACAAGAATTGGAAAAGCCAAGAATAGGGAATTTAACCAATTTGGGCTTCAAGCCCCTAATTTCCAACTTTACAATATCGCCAATTAGCGTTTACATAGACAAGGAGAAATCTCCCAAGACAAGAGCACCTTGCTCCAAATGTTACAAATGCGGCCTTCCAAAGGCCTCCTCAATATTACAGCAATCTCAGAAAAGAGCTTACATGCTATCCAACATTAACCAAGGAGACTGGTGCTCCAGTTTCTTACAAAAATCTTATAAATTTCTGGCCACTCTAGGCCCAACTTGCAATTTTATAATTTAGTACACAGGGGTAACTAGTACCCAGACTACTGAGCCTTCATGGAAAAGAAAAACAGATTAAATTACTGGCCCAAACACAAAATGAATGGAGGCGTACACTTGCGCTCCTAGAAAATTACATATCAAACCCTAATTGGGCTCTCGGTCCGATGATGCAGAGGCTAATCCCCAGCTACTGAGGTGACTAGAATGAAGGTTAATTAAACGCTTTACAGAAAAGAGACAGTTACAAAATCATAGTCACCTCAAACTAAGTTGAAGGGGAACTCGAGAGGGTAATGCACTCTCTATCCCCGATTTACAGTTTAAGACTTTATGAAATTTTACATCAGCCGAGAGAAAATTTACATTTTAGAAAACAGCTGGTTACATTGTTAGAAATTCAAACCTTCCCCTCGTGTGAGCCTGTGGAGGTAGTTACAGAGAGATATGACTGGTGGCCATTACCTTGGCTGTTGAACTGCCTGGCTGTCTTAATGCACACACTCTCAGAAATTCGACAATCAAAGACAAGGTAGCCTGAAAAGGCCGCAGCTTATATACCCGAGGGGACGGTTCGACAGGGTTCTGGACTAAATCCGGGCACACCCTCTCATTTTTATTGGGTAAACCAAAAACCTACAAGAAGCCAGTGATTGGCTGAAAAATATTTACAGATAATTAGTGATTGACCAGATTAAAAAATTGGCGGAACGAGAAAGAAGTGGTGCAAACCTTGAAATAAGAAAATAAATGAAAGGTAATTTAGTTGAGAAAACATAATGACATAAAACTTCTTTAAATCATTAATTATTTTACTTTGCACCAGAGTGCATTACCTCAGTTTTTGTAACGACATCTGTGGGAAAAAGTTCAAACTTCTTGACGTAAACCACAATAAAACCATTAAATACAGACAGTGCAGGCAACTTCACAATAACACAATTGCTCCATAATTCAATGGTGACATCTTCTGGTCAATGTCCCAACTTCGTGCTGTAGCTGGTTCAAGATTTTATGAGAGATAGCGTTCTTTAAGGCGCTTCTTTTAAATGTGCTGGGTTGAGGTGTATCTCCCGGTACAGATACATATTTGATTCTGGACTTCTTCCCGTACATTGATCTCTAACGCTTATATCTTACTAACGTTCATGAGGGACATGCAGTATCCTTAAAATTGTACAGTGCCTTATAAACTGCAGCTGATAAATACGTGTGTTATAGTGCTTCATAAACTGCATCTGACAGGTAAACTTCATATTTTTACTTGTGCATCTTTCAACGCACATTACTCCCTAAAGATTTTAGTGCTTCACTATCAGCAACCTACAGAATTCTTTATACTTCGCAATTTATTTATCCGTGCATTGTTTTACACCTGTTTGTGATCGGCTGATGATGACAACAAATACTGGTCGAAACCAGTACCAATTTTAATTAAATAGGAATGTAATTTTACATTTCTTATTTTAGTAGTATTGAAAGGTTAAACCATTTTATACTTTCTTTTAACTTATTAGTAGTGTCAAAGGACATGTTCGGCTCACCTGGTGTAGGTTTTTCTGCGCGTCTGGATGTGGGATGATTACAATAATGAGGTAGGGAGAGAGTGAAATCTGGTGTCGGGACATAGCTTACTCCTGTCAAATAACACCAACGGGTCCGCTCAGTGCTTGACGTCTCTATCCGACGGATGAATCACGTCAAAAGTATCATACGCCCTCACTCCGTATGAATTGGAATTGAATCCAGGCTTTAGACATGCAGTCTAGTGATTAGAAATTGTATACCACCACCTCTCCTATCCTGTTGGTCAACATTCTGACGATGAAATTTTTTCGACCTACAGAACTTGAACCAGCTAACCACGGTACCAGACCATTTAGACTTTATGCCTTAACCCTTTTGATGCCAGGCTATAATTTAGTTGTTGCGCTAAGAATGCCAAGACAGTTTTAGTAAAAATGTATACACAACGGAAAATTACATTTTTGGAGGTAAATCCCTGTTCGGTTTTTTTTTTCTTCTTCCCTTCACAGCACACAGGTGAACAGAGAACACACAAGTGTCACTATAATTGCAATAGAGTTTCATTTTCTTAATTTAAAAATGTTAGAATTTTTTATTATTTTTTGAAAACTTAAAATTTCACATTTGAATTAATTCTTCTTATATGGTGTATTTTTATCACGGGTACGATGCCTTTGTGAGAATATTCATAATTCTTGATAGTAGTTTAAGCGAACGGCAAATTTTTACACGCAGGCTAAATACCTTTGGTACGGTGTTCGGCAGATTATCTTTGTCACCTGTAACTTCCTCCCAATCACTGTTCGAACAATCAACAGAATCTGAGGAAAAATCTGTCTGTTCGCATTCACTATCAGAGCTAATGGAATAAGTGTTGTGACTTTGTGCCTGACAGAGTGTGAAACTGACCCATTTCTCCAATATTCATAAACATTGTGTGATTTCGACTACATGTTTTTACGGCTGATGATGACCTGGACTAGGGTCGAAACCGGTCCCATTTAAATAAGAATGTAATTACTACATTTCTTTCTTTTATGCATTGAATTGGTTGAACTTCAATTATTTAATTTTTAACGTTAATAATTTCAATACGGAACAATGAAATTTTTATCTTCTAATGGAATTATTACTACTTGCGTCTGAGATAGATTTGTCACATGGCGTTGCCTAGGCAACAGACTTACAGAAATATCACTGTTGTCAAAAGATGCAAAGCTGTCGCTGTTATCGAGTGATAAATTGGTCTAATGAATCACCAAATGTTAAAACTTGCATATTTCATCCTCTTTCATATACTTAGCCATCTTTACTCTATCGGAGGTAAATAAACAAATGTATAAACAAGTGAGATAACGAGCACGTGACACGAAGCGGCAGAGCGCAGGGCTACTACGCATGAAACTTGCAATGCGTCAAAAGAAATCTTTTATGAAACTTCACTGATATCGATATCACACGTTATTGATATTTCCAAAGAGTAAAAACTTCAATCCTTCCTTTGGTATTACTTATGCTGCCATTGTGCATCAGGGAATGAAGATATAGGCAAAAGAAAAACTTGACGGATAGATCGGCCCCAGGTATTTTTAGCAGCAGCTCGCACAGCCGATAGATCGGCCGCCTGGCACTATAAGAGTTAATGATCATGGCTACCAGGCGGGCTCCAGATCAAGTTCCTCACACTGTAGAAAAATGTATTTCCATGTTGTATCCATTTACTGATCTCCATGTTCAATACTGCATCGGTTTACTTCGCGAGGACTTTATAAGTTTTCCTTATTTTTACAGTACCTTTCCCAGTCAACACCATTTCCTTGCCTTTCTCCACACTTATTTTCATTCCATAATTACCAGTTTCATCACTCAGCATGTCCAGCTGATCTTCCACATTCCCTTCCCACACAAGAATGTCATATGTAGACGTCACCATCTTCAGGTTCTTGTCCCCGTATTTTCCTGGGTGTCGTTCATAATTTCATCCAATACCATTATGAACAACAATGGTGAACACACACTTCCCTGTCTTAGTCCAGTTACTTTCTGAAACCGTTCTGTCCTATCCACATTGCTTGCACATACAGTAGAAGTCTGATATAGCGAGTACAGCATATAACGAGAACCCCATTATACCGACAATGTTGTGCTGTCCCTTCAAAATTCCTATATTAAACTGTGTATTATCCTTCGGTTACAGCGAGAACCTTATCACTGATGCATCCGTTATTACGAGCGATTAAGCGCGCGCGATTTTTTCCGTTACCTATATTTGTGCACTCCAGCGATTATGTTGCTTTCGTTTATCTTCGGTATCGTTTCCTCGCTATGTCCACTAGCGAGTTCTCTCGTCGACATTCGAAGGCGATGTCGGAGTCTATTAGTAATACCCGTCGACTGATTTTCTGTAAAGAAAATTCAAATTGAAAGAGAACATATTTTTGTAATAAATGCGTAAATAACTTGTCCAATAACAGTTCTTAACTCGTTAAAAATAAAAGCTGACTAAATGATTGCTTAATTTTAATGCTAAATACTGCAATTACGTAAAAATGGGATACACCTCGAGATATGGCAGAGTACATAATTGATTTCACAGGTTAGTTTACATTTTCTCGCGCCTGGTTAAATTACGGAAAGGTTATTATCATGTAAATTTATAATACCAATATAAATGGTCCGTTATTGGACATTATAAATTTTCCAGCTAACTCACTCTTGGTTGCCAGCGTTTCGCCCTTGTGTGCTAGGGTGGGCTCATCAGTTGGTACCTAGCACACCTACCAATACGCTGGCTAGCGAGAAGGTTATCATTTCTCTACTGGCGCTTGAATTAGTTTTCTTCATATGTATAGTACGGTTAAGTTAGGATAGGTGACACAGTTTGAATAAGGAAACTGAAATGTTCACCACAAAATGCGATCGATCATCTTTGGTACGGTATAGTTTTCTCACTATGTGCATTTGCAAGCGCTCTCGTCGACATTCGAAGGCGATGTTGGAGTCGATTAGTAATACCCACTCGACTGCTGTTCTCTAAAGAAAATTCGAAATTAAAGAGGATAACAAGTTTTCATAATAAATGCGTAAACAACGTGGCCGATAGCAGTTGTTAACCCATTAAAAGATAGCAGTTGTTAACCCATTAAAAATAACGGCTGGAGTAAACGATCTCTTAATTGTAATGTTATATACTGAAATTAAGGAATAATGTGATACACCTCAAGATATGGCAGAGTACATCACTGATTTCAGAGGATAGTTCATATTTTCTCGCGTCTAGTTAAATTTCGGAAAGGCTATTGTCACGTAAATTTTTAGCGAGGATAACTCATTTCTCTACATGCCTTTCAAATATGTTTTCATGACACATATACAGTTAGGTTAGGTGACGCCATTTGAAAAAGAAAACTCTGGAGTGATAACCGCATTTCTCCAAATCCCAGACAACGTTTTTTCCCCTCAGAATCTCATGCGAAAAATCAAGGGTCGTCTTGCATTCGCAGCCTAACAGTAATGAATACCACTGGCAACTTTTGCGGTAACCATGCTGCTTCTTTTCACCCCCGCACGCGCACGCACACACAAAATTCGTTGGCAATAAACGACCACCTCTTTATTATACATCGCTTGCCGTGACAACCGGTTGTACAGTGCCAGTGTGTAACGTCACTTTATCTTGGGAAATAGTGAAGATAGAATGACATTCTGTTAGCCTCTACAAAAAACGTTTCTCAAATCTGCAGAATGGCATCAAAACATGCGAGCCTTCGAATTCTTACAGAAAGGCTACAGATATTCAGTGGCAGAGTTATAACGCATCTACTGTACCTGACTCGTAGTAAAATTAAGTTTTGTAGAGAGCAAGAATTTTCAACGGGTTCTCGTCGATATTATGTTGCCAATTTTAAGTTAATGGTTATTAAACCCGCGGAAATAAAGAATAATTGTGCAGCCACAGAAAAATGCGTCATAACGAAAGCCAATGTTCGGCGTCTAAAGATAGTCTAAAAATGTGTACTGTATAGCAAAGGCATTCATATGATTTTACAGAGCACCTTTTGAGCCTGATTAAAAATTTTTGAAGGAAAAAGTGGAGTTTGTCTTGGATTTGGAGAAATACGGTACTGTAATTTTTTCAGAATGAAATTAAACATACATCGGATTTCGAAAAATAACAATCAAGTAAGCCGTAGTGTGGATATCATCTGCGGAAACGCAAGTTTTGAACTAACTGATTGCCGTTTCTTACCGATTTTAATGTGTGTGGGGGTTTTACCGACTTTTATACAAAAATCGGATATAATGACAATCCGCTATAGCAAGTAAATTTTCCGCTGTTGTGAATTTTCACTACAACGGACTTCTACTGTATTTGGTTGGTTATTTTCCAAATTCTATCCTTTGTTTCATGACGTTCTGTGCCTTTGCTCTGGGAACATATCTTTTACCTTTTCTAAATCTGAGGAAACTCATCACTATTTCTCTTCCTTCTCCTATTGCTTTTGCTATGAGTTCTGTCATACTGAAAGTAGGGTCTAGTGTTGATCTTCCATTTTATAAGAAGTTCTTTTATTAAAAATTGAGCTATTGTTGGATTCCTTTACTGTGGGGCAAAACAGAGCAGAATGCATAGAAATGCCACAACTCGGTTCAGTTTACATTTTGGTTTAATTCTCTTTCTTATCTTACGATAGTTTTATTTGTTTTTCTTGGAAGGTATGTGTGGTTTCTCAGTTGATTGATCCAATTGTTCTTTCACTTTTATTATTATCTTTCCTAGTACTATTTGAAATAATTTTGCTACTTGTTTTATGAGTGTCATTCCTCAATAATTATGATATTCCATATGTTCACCCATCTTAACTATAGCTATTATTATTCCCTCGCTCCAGTCATCTGTCACACATTGTTTTGGTTATTTGAAAGTAATATTGAAACTGTAAATGCTCTGAATTTAATATTTGTGAGGTGTGGACACTGATTGCTTTTCTTTGCTTGTTTAGATTTTGCCTGGGAACTAGAGCACATGCAAATCGGTACATTCAACAGTTTACGGAGATCTTCACGGAAGAAGGTCGCAAGTCGGTGCGTATAACACACATAGTTCCTGGTCAGCCTCCTCGTGTACGGTGCACTGCAGGCATGATGGAGAGAGACGCTAAGGCAGCACTGCAAGCTGCTGCTCATTCTCAGCAATTTCAGCAGGCTCAGGCGCAGGCCCAAGCTCAGGCGCAAGCTCAAGTTCAGGCCCAGGTTCACGCTCAGGTTCAAGCACAGACTCAAACTCAAGTTCAGACCCAAGCTCCGACCCAAGCTCAGGTGCACGCTCAGGTCCAGGCTCAAGTCGCTCAAGTACAAGTTCAGAATCATAGTCAGCCCCAAATTCAAGTACAGGTCCCATCCAGCCAGCAACTCCAAGCTCAAGTGTTCAGTGTTATGTCTCCACCCACTACGAATGTTTCGAACCTTACGAATGCAACTTCTTCCATTAATAATATACCTGTGGCTTCATCAAACATTACGAATGGCACATTAGTAGCTTCGAACATTGTGGGTACAACAACAGTGTTAACTAGTGCTACGAACTCCTTACCTTCCATCGTCACTCCTCCGTTAATAGGTAGCCAGGCGCATGTGATCAACAATGGAACAGTTTCTCCTCTTGCGGTAAGTATTTATTTACATCCCCTTCTGTAACAATTTAGGTAAACTTTAAGACTACATTCTAAGCTGATATTGGCTGTTTTTCCTTATTGAGTAATCTTTAATGCAAAAGCATCATTTAGCTACAGTGAACCTTGATTCTCCGTTTTTGGAGGGACCACGGAAAAAGCGTACAACACGTGCAAATCAAAAAATCCGGGAATGAATGGAAACCATCAACAGTTTGGCTAAACATCACAAAAATGAAATGTGTATAATTATAATTTTACAAACAGTCCTAAACCAAATCAAACCAAACCACAGCCCTATTGGTCCTTTGGCTACCAAGGGACCACTGCTCAGCCTGAAGGTCTGCAGATTACGAGGTGATGCATGGTCAGTGTGACGAACCCTCTTGGCTGTTATTCCTGGCTCTCTAGACCGCAGTAACCATCTCACCATTAAATAGCTCCTGAATTATAGGTAATCACGTAGGCTGAGTGGAGCTGGAACCAGCCCTCAAATCCAAGTAAAAATGCCTGACCTGGCCGGGAATTGAACACAGGCCCTCTGGGTGAGAGGCAGGCAAGTTTGACTGCGGGGACGGCTTCAAACATTAAATACTGGTACACGAGTTAAAAATCTCAGTACTTTACTTTCAGTTTTACCAGAGACACTTCGTCAGTTTCCCATGAAAACTTCTTTCAGTTCAGCAACTTTGATCAGCCAAACTCTTCGAAAAATCTAACAACACCAAGCTAAACAAGAATCTACCACAAGTAGTTTTTAATTCTCTAATATAATAAAATAAAGCACATTATATACAAAAGTGCTGAACATGATGGCAAAATCCCTTATTTTGTAATCTTCCATTGTAATTTGCTCACTGATATATTGATCGTAGTCAGTTTCTGGAAATCTTGTACCAGATAAATTAGGCCTACATAGACTTTTAAGGGTTATGTTGAACTCGAGAGTATGGTTTCGAATGTGAGTATTGATTCTCAAAAGTTCTCAAATACATTATATTCAATTGTGCCAGTCACTAATCACAATCAAATTGGTAAGAGAAAAAATACCATAAAAACTTCAGAAATTACGGTTATTCCATGACCTTGAGCTCAGCTGGAAAGCGCACTCGCTGCACATGTCAGTACGATTGGGAAATGGTACAAACTTTTTAAATGAAACGTTGCGCAACTAAAATGACTGTGCTTTTTATCACATCGTAACATAAAAATGTAAAATTCCCAGTCTTATATTAGGACCAAAATAGTACTGTAGTAGACAGTCCTAAGACCTCCCATGTCTTTATGTATTTATGGTGTAACATCTGTTCTGATCTTGATTACATAATCGTATATGAGAATTTTAAAATACTAGATTTGTGTTAAGAAGGAGCAGTTTTGATTCCTGCCTGAAAGCCCAGTGACTATACAGTGCCCTGAGGGAAGTGCCGAAAATCAGTATGGTAAAAAAATAAACATTAATTCTGGACATAATGTAGACGTTTTACAAGTATGAACATTTGACGAAACTCATTCCATCTTAAAGTAGAGCTGTCAAAATATGCTCTGTCTCCTTCCAATTGTTGTGGCCACTCTCTGCTTTATGATTTCCAAGGATTCTCTAAACAATACCACCCGAATGCAATGCTAAGGTGGTCCCGTATGCAAGTTCACTGCTGATCATTTTTCTAGTACAGTACTTGCTGTAATTCTCGCAATGACGGGGCGTTAACGCCAAGATCTATACGTATGCTGTAGAAGTCCTTTCGTGAGATCCAGTTTCTTGAAAAACGTTTGATCGAGGATTTAGCGTTGATGGGACTGAAATTTCTGGATGGTTGATCCGGGAAATTGTTTCTTCGAGGAACGGGTAATGCAGGATTTTAACAACATGATTTACTTAGGATGCTTGCGGGACCACGTAATTTGAATGAAAAATCCAGCAACACGTAGTTTCCGGGAATGGATAATCGAGGTTTCTCTCTACATTTTGGTTTTATATGACCTCTTGGGCATAGTTGTATGCAAATTATTTAATATTTTTTATTGATTTTTAATAACTTTGATAAAGTAACATTTGAATCATAATTCTTCAAGAAGTTCACGTTTATAAATATTATGCCATACCTGGAAATTATATGAGTAAAAGAAAAAAAATGTGCAAGAAGAAAGCCAGTTTTGTACTGTTCATTTTAATTTTTTTGGCTTGTATCAAAATATAGGGCTATCAGTCTTGAATTTAGCTCCTGAAGGGTTATTTTTGAAAGGAAATTGAAAGGCACTGAAATATCCTCCAGTTCTGATTATATGCTTGTTTTAAATGGCTGAAATAATAAATATGTTTATAATGTATTCCCTCTGGCAGCACCAGTCATCCCAGTTGCAAACAGCAGCAAGCCCTACATCGAAGTCTTCACCTGCTCCTCGTCATATCACAAATCCTGCGATAAGTGCTTTGGTGACAAGTCTTATGAATTCTGCCCAACAGTTTCAGCAAGCTGCTGGTATGTGTGGTATTGTATTATTATTATTATTATTATTATTATTATTATTATTATTATTATTATTATTATTATTATTTTTGTTTGTTTATAACTCAGTATTTTAATAATTTGGTATTGCTTATTGATGAGAGAGCAACATTTCGCTAAGAGGTACAATATTTAATAGAAATAGGCATATCTTGCATTGAATGAGTGAGGTGAAAATCATATTTGTAGTGACATATGTGTGGAAATTTGTTTCAGTTTTGAAATGTGCCATTGATACATTAGGAAATAGCAGGTTTAATTTTACTTATCGTGTTTGTTGATTTATTTTGATTGTTGAAACAGCTACAGCCAAAATTGGTTAGGACGTTTTTGTGGAGGGGGGAACACGTCGTAAAGAGGGAACATACTAAAAAATGAAAAACAATTACGCTGTTAAATTTAAGGTTAGGTTTGAACATAAAAATAATTATGATGAAAACAAAGAAACAAGTGTTTACAATTATAATTAATGAAATAAAGAAAGAAATAATACACTTCAAGAACACCAACATAGTAAAACATCAAGGAAGAACATTGTTAGAGACATGAACTATACACGTTGCTTACAGTTATGTTTAAAGTTATCGTAAGGAATGTCCCAACATGTGGGCAATTTGCACACGTTTCATGTGTGGATTAGCATTCGCTTGCTGAATAAACTTTAATTTTTCATAAGTTGTAAACTACCTATGTGTCTTCTTCTCTATAACTGAATGTCCTGCAAACCACCATGCGTAAGTACAGCAGGCCTAGTTTTTGTACATTGTTACACAATTCACTTACGAACATAAACTTAACCACCAATATGTCAGCTGTATACATATGTACAGTATGCCTGATATTTACGTACATTGTTACACAATTCACTTACGAACATAAAATCAAGCACCAACATAATTTAAGGCCACGGTCGCTTCCTTCCCACTCCTAGGCCTTTCCTATCCCATCGTTGCCATAAGATATATCTGTGTCGGTACGACGTAAAGCCAATTGTAAAAAATTGTTAAGCACCAACACGTCACACGATCTACTGTTGCGCAATGCAAACAAACACAGGCCCACACCAAAGACTGGCTTGAGACTGCAGTTGTAGGCTGACGCGCTACCGTGTTCCGAGGCCATGAAATTAAGTTGTCTATCATATCCTTACCCAGGCCAGTCGTTGCTCGCTAGGTTACCATTGTACCATAGTCCAAGGATCAATTAATGTTTGGCACCGCTGAAGAAGAGAGTGGTGGCTCTCGAAACATGTACATGTACGGTAGTTAAATAAAATAAAATGTATAAGTATTGACAAGGCGGTGAAAATATTTTTTTTTTACAGAAATTTGAATATAAGTCAATACGGACCAACATGGTGAAAATAATCAAGCTCGCTAGAGTGTCGTGCATGCCACATGGCTGGGAACGCTAATTTAAATTTCTTATGGTGGGAGTTACAAACGTACTGAATAGTGACGTAAATGTGCTATCCAGGTTTCTTTAGCATGTATTTAATAGGACATGGACTGGGACTTTGGAATAATGATATAATAACCAGGGACGTCTTAACCTTTTTAGACTATATATATTTCTGATAATCATGATCACCGATGCCTTGAGGCAGTGTGAACACAGTATACGAGGAAGTACATGGACTTTCACTCAGTAGATCCTTAGATCCTCTAAGTGGATATGATGGCCATTCCAACTGGTTCATTTCATCATCACAGTAACTGCCTCAGTGGATCAGTGGTAGAGTGTCCTTCTCACGATCCCAAGTTCAGGGTTTCAATCCCATATGAGAAGATCGATTTTTAAAGAGTGGTCAAAAATATTGGCACTGTATGTTATCGTCATGTTAAGGATCTCTGCTGACTCACTCAGTGTCAAATGATAATATTAAATTAACTTGGCCAAAGTATCCTTTCCAGTAGAATTCTGTTTTAGTTGCTAGATAGCAGTGTACTCAGATCGTTAAAATTGGTAGGCAGGCTGCCTTAATGGCACCACGTAAGAAGGTCTGCATCATGGTAGCTGAGGCATATTATTATCAGTAGTAGTAGTAGTAGTAGTAGTAGATGAGTGAGAGAAATTGAAAAATGTATCGCAGTGAAAGGCACAAAAAAGGGAAACCTTATGTTAAGTGTACACGTGTCAGTCAATCCGCCACAGCCATAGCGTCTAGTCACCTTCATAACAGTCGAGGGGATAATTTTCTACACACCTCCCAGCAGTAAAGAGCCAGCACTAAAGCACAAGTTAACACCAGTCTGAACGTCCCCTTTCGACTCGTAACTAAAAGAAATAACAGTTGTACACTCAAGCTAAGCAACACACAGCAACGCTTAGTGAGAACCCATTCTTCACTACCACAAATAGATTGGAAAGAGTGCCGGTTTCAACTACACACGCTCTAATAGTAACAACATCAACGTCAAAAGTCAGCAATCTTAATAGTTAAACAATCTTTTAACTCAAAATAAAATCTCCACTAATAATAAGAAATGACAATCTGACATTACCAACTAGTGAATAAGTTTGCTCAGGATCAATTCCATTCAATATGGAAAGTGTGTAACGAGATTTTATAATGTGTCACACAAACACAAACGAGTCAGTAGATCTTTCAACAAGTGTTCAGGAATATAGTTTTAGCTTTGGACATTTAAAATCAAAGCTGGAGACATGGACAGAATGGTTAATTAAACTTTAGAAAGGTTTTTATATATAAGATTTTATCAACAACAATCATGTGTCTCAAGCATAATTTTAGATGTTTTCAATGTTTTAAACTGTCAAACAAGAATACTTACAAGAATTGTTAGCTCTGTAACAATGTAGTATTTATATATTAGTTTAAGGTATATCAGGTTCCTTATTATAGACCAAAAAGGTACAAGATAAGGCTGATGATGCCCATACAAGGGCGAAACATGTCCCTATAAGACTTTATGACAAGATATAAATCTTAACTACAAGAACTGTGTTTTGTATTGGAAAGGTGGTTATTAATAAATATTGTAACACTTTTGACATACTGCTTAGTCGAGCAGCTCGTCTCCTTTCTCCCAAGTCTTCCCAGCCCAAACTTTGCAACGTTTTTGTAACGCTACTCTTTTGTTGGAAATCAGCCTGAACAAATCGAACTGCTTTTCTGTGGATTTTTTTTCCAGTTCTTGAATCAAGTAATCCTGGTGATGGTCCCATACACAGGAACCATACTCTAGTTGGGGTCTTACCAGAGACTTACATGCCCTCTCCTTTACATCCTTACTACAGCCCCTAAACACCCTCATAATCATGTGCAGAGATCTGTTCCCTTTATTTACAATCCCATTTATGTGATTACCCCAATGAAGATCTTTCTGTATATTAACACCTAGGTACTTACAATGATCCCCAAAAGGAACTTTCACCCTATCCATGCAGTAATTAAAACTAAGAGGATTTTTCCTATTTGTGAAACTCACAACCTCATCTTGATTTGGTGAATAAGGTAGTTGTTATTACATTTTAACGAGTCTATTGTTATTTTACTGTCA
Source organism: Anabrus simplex (assembly GCF_040414725.1). Lineage (NCBI taxonomy): Eukaryota > Metazoa > Arthropoda > Insecta > Orthoptera > Tettigoniidae > Anabrus > Anabrus simplex. The sequence continues at coordinate 505,242,282 of NC_090267.1, read as the reverse complement.
GTGAATGTCTGGGCTTTCCTTGAGATATTTTCTCTTAATACCAATGTTTCAATTGATTCAAGTGCTTTCAGAATTGCCAACTGTTCTGCTTGATTATTCAAACATCTTTTATCCAGTTTAAATTTTAACTGTCGTATAAGTTTATTTTGCAGAAATATAGCTACTCCTGAACCAACTCCGATGTCACTCTTGCTTCCATCTGTGAATATTTGAAGGGCGTCATTTTCAGATTGATTGAACTCGTTAATTGTGATGTTTTCTGCTGGATGTAATCTGTGTTCAGTTCCCACTGCAAGGTCTATACCAGGTGTATGCATAAATTTTTGCTGGTTTTTGTGGTAAAGAAAACACGTAATTTTTAAGGGAAATATTAATTTTTTGTTTATACAAAATGTTGTCCATCGGCTTCTACACACTTCGTCCATCTTTCAGGTAAGTCATGAATTCCATGTCAGAAAAACTGCTTATCTTTTGCGGTAAACCATTCGTCAAGCCATTTTCCAACTTCCTCACAATTGCTGAAGCGCGTGCTCGATTGATGCGAAGAGGCGTCAGATGGCGCCAGTTTGGGAGAGTACGACGGGTGTGAAAGGATGTCCCATCCAAGCAATTTCAAGGTGTCTTTCACTGGTTTTGCTGTATGAGACGGCGCATTGTCGTGTAACATAATCACTTTGTCATGTCTTCTGGCCCTTTCCAGTCGTCTTTCGATCAATGCATGTTTTAAATGAATACAGTAGAAGTTCAATATAGCGAGTACAGCATGTAACGAGAAGTCCGTTATAGCGACGACTTTTTTCTGTCCCTTGAAAATTCCTAAATTAAACTGTGTATCGTCCTTCGGTTACAGCGAGAACCCTATCACTGACGCATCCGTTATTACGAGCGATTAAGCGTGCGCGATTTTTTCCGTTACCAATATTTATGCACCCCAGCGGTGATATTGCATGCGATCGATTACTTTCGGAATCGTTTCCTCGCTATGTGCACTAGCGAGTTCTCTCGTCGACATTCGAAGGCGATAACATAAGAATGATACTGAAGCTTCCACCTTATCAATACATTTATTTAGTATAGTATATACATTTATTTAGTATAGTATATAAATAAATGTACTGATAAGGTGGAGGCTTCAGTATCATTCTTATGTTGTAGCTACAATCAATACGGAAATGAAACTTATAGATTATGATTCGAAGGCGATGTCGGAGTCGATTAGTAATACCAGTCGACAGCTGTTCCGTAAAGAAAATTCGAAATGAAAGAGAACATATTTTCGTAATAAATGAGTAAATAACGTGTTCAATAACGGTTGTTAACTCGTTAAAAATTAAGGCTGACTAAACGACCGCTTAATTTTGAGGCAAAATACTGCAATTAAGTAAGAATGGGATACACCTCGAGATATGGCAGAGTGCTTAATTGATTTCAGAGGTTAGTTTATATTTTGTTGTGTCTGATTAAATTACGGAAAGACTATTATGAAAATTTATAGCGAGAAGGTTATCATTTCTCTACTGGCGCTTGAAGTATGTTTTCATCATACATATAGTACGGTTTAGTTAGGATAGGTGACGCTGTTTGAATAAGAAAACTGAAAAGTTTGCAACAAAATGCAATTGATCATCTTCGGTACAGTATAGTTTTCTCACTTTGTGCATTTGCAAGCTCTCTCGTCGACATTCGGAGGCAATGTTGGAGTTGATTAATAATACCCATCGACTTCTGTTCTCTAAAGAAAATTTGAAATGAAAGAGGATAACACCTTTTCGTAATAAATGCGTAAATAACTTGTCCTATAGCAGTTGTTAACTCGTTAAAAATAAAGACTAAAGTAAACGATATCTTAATTTTAATGTTAATACACGGAAATTAAGTAAGAATGTAATACACCTCAAGATATGGCAGAGTGCATCACTGATTTCAGAAGATATTTCATATCTTCTCGCGTCTAGTTAAATTTCGGAAAGACTATTTACACGAAAATTTTTAGCGAGAAGGTTATCATTTCTCTACATGCGTTTCAAATATGTTTTCATGATACGTATACGGTTAGGTTATTGACGCTGTTTGAAGAAGAAAACTGAGGTGTTTGCCACAGAAACCTCTGGAGTGATAAAGTATTTCTCCGAATCCAAGACTTTTTATTTCTCAGAATCTCAAGCGAAAACTCAAGGGTTGTTGCATTCGCGGCCAAACAGTAACTTAATGGATACCACTGGCAACTACTGCGGTAACCACGCTGCTTCTTTTTACATGCGCACAGAACTCGTTGACAATAAACGACCGCCTCTTTACTATACTGTGCATTGCTAGCCGCGGCAACCGGTTGTACAGTGCCTGTGTATAACGTCACTGAATCTCTGGAAATAGTGAAGAGAGAATGGCGTTCTATTAGCCTCTACAAAAACGTTTCTCAAATCTGCAGAATGGCATCAAAACATGCGACCCTTCGAATTCTTAGAAAGGCCATGGCTACTCAGTGGCAGAGTTATAACGCATCTATTGTACATGACGCTTAGTAACATTAAGTTTTAGAGACAACAAGAGTATTTTCGTGATTGATAGTCATATTGTACAGATACGTGGAAAGGGTATTGCCGGCAAATTTTCAACGGGTTCTAGTCGATATTATGATGCCAATTTTAAGTTAATGGTTAATGGAAATGTAGAATAATTGTGCAGCCGTAAGAAAATGCGGCATAGGCCTAACTAAAGCCAATATTTCGCGTTAGTGTGAAGACAAAGAGCTAAAAAAAATGCGTGCTGTACAAAAAATGCATTCAGTGGTCCGCAACAAGGACGCTTTAAAGAAGTTGAAGATGAAATTGTGAGGTATGTGCACAAAAAACGCAAGGGCTGAATGGACATACCGAGGCACATTAAACTCGTTCGCTGACCTTCAACGTCCGCGATTAGGCCTATACATCGCTAGCCGCTGAATTTGGCCGAACCCGGCAAGCGAGACGTGCGTGTAGCGGTAGCCGGTTATATCTGATGCTGAGTAAAAGTAACAGTTTTATAGGCAGCAAGAATAATTTCCTGATGGATCGTCGTATTGTAGAGACGCATGGAATATGTATTGCCGGCAAATTTTCAACGGGTTCTCTTCGGTATTATGATGCTAATTTTAAGTTAATGGTCCTTAAACCCGTGGAAATAAATAATAATTGTGCAGCCGCAAAAAAAAAAAAAGGCATGACGAAAGTCAATGTTCGGCGTCTATAAATAGTCTAAAAATGCATAGGCCTACTGTACAACAAGGCATTCATATATATTTACATACATTTTTTTGAAGGAAAAAGTGGGGTTCATCTTGGATTCGGAGAAATACGGTACTATATTTTTTTCAGAATGAAATTAAACATACACTTCCACGTAGTATCGGATTTCGAAAAATAACAAACAAGTAAGCGGTAGTGTGGATATCATCTGCAGAAATGCAAGTTTTGAACAAACCGATTGCTGTTTCACTCCGATTTTTATGTGCATGGGGGGTTTTCCGACTTTTATACAAAAATCTGATATAACGATAATCCGCTATAACGAGTAAATTTTTCGCTGTTTTGAATCCTCGCTATAACGGACTTCTACTGTAATTTGTTGGTGATAGCGTTGTGCATTAATGGTTTCGCCAGGCTTAAAGAGTTCATAATACACAATACTGCTACCAGAGCACCCACTGTCTTTCACATTGAAATCACGACATTTACATTGTCAAAACCATGTCTCACATGTTCTAATCGATGGAGCGTGTTCACCATGTGTTTCTACCAGCAAACGATGACTTTCCACAGCCTTTTTCTTGTGATTACATAAGAAAAGCAATGCATGCCGCAAATGTTCTTTTTCAGGCACAAACGTCGACATGATCACTGAATGATACAACACAGACACTAGTGTTTGGTGGACTCATCTTGTGTGTGTTGGTAGGTTAATGTCAGACGAACAAACTGATGTATGTGTCAGATTCGTACGCTGTGTACTGTTTGCTGGCGCCATCACTTAGTGAAACCGGAAAAGACTTATGCTTGCACCTGATGTAATGTAATGTAATGTAATGTAATGTAATGTATGTATGTATGTATGTATGTATGTATGTATGTATGTATGTATGTATGTATGTATGTATGTATAAGGAAAGGAGAAACATTCATTTTCTTCTGACATTTTAAAATCTTTGAATTCCATTTACAGTTTACAATTTACATTATTTACTGACTAAATCAATTTCAAAGTGTCTTGTATTTTTGGGATTCAGCAGAGCTAGTTTTCGCTAAAATGTAAGGTACTTATTGGTTCATGGAACTTAGGTTCTCTTCTGGGTAATTTCATTGACTGATTCCACACTAGAACGCTTAGTTTCTTTGCGTTTGTAAACGTTCATAGAGGGTTTGACATTCTTACATATACTTGTGTTAATTTTTCAGCTGCCAATGCTGCTGCCAATGCCGCGGCTGCTGCAGCCGCTGCCGCGGCCGCTTCTGCTTCAAATGCCTCAACATCCGCCACTCCGAGTGTGTCTGCTGGTGCAGTTGCTGCCACTCCTAGTAGTTCTGTACATGTATCGTCAAGTTCCAGCAATGCTGCTATCTTGAGCCTTCTGAACAGTAGTAACGCGAATAGTACACAAACTGTCAACAATAATATAAACACTCCTGCCAATGCTCAAACTTTTAATCCAAAGATTCTAACTCAAAAGATGACTATAACTAATCTTCTTAACTCTCGGCTCTTGAACCACAATAGTATAACAAACAATAGTGTAGTGACTACGAATACGAATTTGTTAGTACAGAACAATGCGAGTGCTCAACAACAACAACAACAACAACCGCAGCAACAACAAGTGCGAGTAACGTTATCGTCGGTCACTTCCCCCCCGCCTTCAACTCCTCCCCCTCAACAACAAGCCTTCACGATCTCAGCGAACAATTCCGGATACACGACGATATCCAGTGCGACTAATGTAGGATATACCACTGTTCCTATCAATGCTGCAGGTAGGTACTTATGACGAAGAGAAAGAATTGTTATCAGTTTAGGAAGATCCTTTTTTCTTTAATACTGTTTTTACTTTGTCTTAATTAGGCTAATTTATTAGTTAGAAGTTTGCTTGAAAATAAATACTTATGGTAAAATAAGCAAGTAATCTGCGAGATAGCTTTAGAAGAATATGTTGATTTTACAGCTCGTGAATCGCTGACTGATCGGTATATGGGTATCAAGAATTTCAACCAGTCACAGCTGCTGCCTATCACCATAATTTTATTGTTTTTGTTTTATCACTTCCATTGTATTGCACTTATGTACACGTGGTTTACAGAACAGTGAAACATCTTTGTAGCTTATTTGGCCTAAACATGAGTTGTTTTCAATAATACATTTGACCACGGAGCTCACAATCATCAGGACGTAACTTTTTTATTCTGATGAAGCAGTTGGCCAATGTATTGACTGGCTGCAACTGAAGAGTTTCCGTGCTGAATCAAATACCTGTGTATTTGATTTACTTTTATTATCACTATTATTATGGCCTGGTGGCCATGATCTTTAAGGGACAAAGTCTATATGGTGTGCACCTTGGTTAGTTGGTTCGACTTCTCTTGGTGGAAAGAATGTTCATCATTTTTCAACAGGGGTAGGTTATGTGCTGACACCAGGTTTTGATCATCATCATTGGCCACATTGGACCACTTGAGTCATTCCACAGTCGCTTTCTCTTTAAAGGTTGTACTGTTTGGTTATTTTGATCTGCTCAGTGCTTTTTAATTTGTTCTGATCATAATTTTCTCAATTTGTCGGAAGTCGCTATAGCCCTTCTGTGTGTCTTTTCTGCAGAAAATTTGTGATTCTTAAGAAGGGTGTTAATTTTAGTTTTGTTCTCTGCATCTGCTACCTTGAGTCCAACTGCTTTGAGATATTGCTGAATTTTGTGGATCCATTGTCATCCAGTCTTCTTCTTTCCAACATTTCTCGTCACCAATTTTTGTAAAATCCGGTTTCCTGACAGTCGCAAGATGTGAAATTAAGGAATTCTTTTCTTCTTCATTGTACTGGTGATTGGGTCACTTTCTTGATAGACAGTTCGAACTAGTATTTTTTATTTTTGCAAGTTCAGATGATTCTTCTTTCAGTTTTATGGAGCTGATCACTTCTTCTTTCGTTTTGAATTGAGAAAGGGTTTCACAAGCATAAGTTACTTCCAGGAGAGTTACAGTTTTGTACTGGTGGATCTTAGTGTCCTATTGACAGGCATTTCTTCTTATATGTTGACCAAGTGAGGTTATATTACTGCAGGTTTTACTATGCTGCATTTATATTCTTGTCTTCTTTTATTTTTTATGTGCTGACAAGTTTTAAAATGTTACAGAAGCAAGGCAGAGTGTATTTTATAATATTGTGGCTAGTAGAAGGTGATGTAGACCTTGCGATGGGAGTGAAAAATGAATAACGTCTGCCGTGTATAGATATCTGCATGTTAGTGTATTGGAGGATGCTGTTGCGTGTGGTGTATGAGTTGGAGGAACATTGAGGACAGGGAATTAACTGTTCATGACTAAATTTCTACTTTATTATATCTTATATATCTCATTTTCTTGGTCCATATTGTGCTGTTATATAATATTTATTCAAAACAATCTTTGAGGTGTTCACCTTTTCAATACAATTTTTTTTTCTTTACAAATAGAATCTTTACAATAACTTGGATTCACTTGTTGGGACATGTTTCGCCCTCATTTAGGGCATCATCAGCCAGTTTCTCTACTCAAAATCTTCAAATTACAACTAGAATTGTGATTATAACATTTTAAAATTTTTTTTGAGCTATTTAGTTCATATTGTTTTAAAATTTCTTGTTTAATATTACATAAAAGTAGGCCTACCCATTCCAGAATTCTTCTTCACACAGGTAGTTATTCTATTCAAATGGGTAGGCCTACTTTTATGCATTGTTAAACAAGAAATTTTAAAACAACATGAACTAAATAGCTTAAAATTTTTAAAAAATATTATCACAATTCTGGTTGCAATTTGAAGATTTTGAGTCGAGAAACTGGCTGATGATGCCCTAAATGAGGGCGAAACATGTCCCAACAACTGAATCCAAGTTAATGTAAAGATTCTATTTGTAAAGAAAAATAAATTGTATTGAAAAGGTGGACACCTTCAGAGATTGTTTTGAGTAAATATTAAATTTCTACTGTCCATCTGGGGATCGAACCCAGAACCAAAATCAAAGACACTGACCAGTCGGCCTTGGGACTGGAGTTGACAAAAGCAAAGTTATAATAATTCAGTAATATGAGTAAAAATCACTACTTGGCTAGGGAGAATGTCGAGGTGGGCTAGGTAGACAAATATAATATATTGACGTATTTGACTTCTTAGAAGTTTCTATATTACATCATCCTTGTCTTCAATAGATCGGTTCTCGTCTCATTAATCCCAGTTTTTTCCATCCATTTTTTCCCTGACAAGATCGTTTTTGCCCTGCTTTACTTGGAGGGCGAACTTCAGCACTCACTGGGGGCCATCTTCACAGATCTTCAGTCTGTGTGTGTGTGGAATAAGAAAGCTGGATAAACACTGGAAAAGATGGCAGTGTATGAAGATTGTCCTTTTCCTCTTGTTTTTTTTCATATTTGTCCTCGACTCCTTTTCTGTTGCTCCTGCTTTCCACACTGGTCTGTCATTGCGTCTCACCTTCATCCAGTTGTTGGACTGTCAAATTACAGCTAATCATAGTTCATAAGACATCTTTAATGAACAAAATTTGTGTGATTTAGCTCTGACTTCTGAAAAGATGAGCATCTCACTGAACTGAGGAACTTCAGTGGAGTTGCAGGAGGACTTTGTACTGGAAAGAAACACATACAGGTCATGACAGAAAGAGAATGTCTGAAACTTGCGAAAGGCAGAAATGTACAGTCGTATATAATGGATAAGATTTCAGAACTAATCGAAAAAGTGGAAACAACGTGATGCGCTTAAGTATTGAGCAGACATCAGTAAAGTGGAAACGAAGATGCACACTGCCAAATGGATGCAGGCAAATATTATGAAATTGAACATCTGCAGAACATACATACATATTCATTATAGACTGCTATACCTTTTAGCATTCAGTCTGCAAGCCTCTGTGATTAACTAAGCACCTCCACAATCCACTGTTTGTAGCTAGCCCTATGGCCTCAGCTAATTCCACAACTCAAAACTGAGTCTAACCATCATCACTGTGACTTTGTGCCATTATTTCAACGTGATTTTATCACCGATCATTCTCGCTACTTTCATGTTCAGTATTTGCAACTTTTGATCAATCTATCATGAGTCCACTTGTTTTCACTCCTGTAAAGTCAAGTTGGTCTTAAAACAGACTGGTGTATGGATGGTATTATCTGGGAGCTAACTTCTCGCAACTGCAAGCTCGCTTTGCTTTGCTGTATCCTGATTCAGTTTCACTTAGTATACTACTATAATGGGAAAATACACATCCTAAATACTTTAAAAAATCTACCTGTTCCAGTTTTGTATTTGCTACCTGACATTGTTATCTTAGGTTTCTTCCCTGCTGACATCACGTTAGTTTTCGAAATGCTAATTTTCTTATCATACTCACTGCATCTGTTTTCAGTCCGTAAAGCCTACCATTAAGACCAAGATGAGACATGATAACTTTAATAAGTTATATAACGAATTTAGAGGGAAACGAAGCAGTATAGGACTGGTAGAGAGGGGTAGGAAAAAAAAAAAAAAAAAGAGTCTTACCACTGACATCACAGAGAAATTAAAGTTTTGGGAATTCTATATCTAAAACCTTTTTAATAACATCAGACCAAAACAGCCTAACAAGACTAATTGTGAGGAAGAGTTGCGGGATGAGATAGTGTACGTCCTATGTCTGATGAAGTCTAGGAAGTCTGTGGGACCAGATTAAATTTACGCTCAAATCCATGATGGTGCAAATATTTTGGCATATCTTTTCATCTCTGTAAACTGGATTGGCAATGATTCAGATGATTGTGCAACATCAGTATTTATTGCTCTAGCATGGAAGTTTTAGTCTGTGACCGCTATTTCGGAGCGTGTATACAAATAAATAATAATATACCAGTAGTAATATAATAATAATAATAATAATAATAATAATAATAATAATAATAATAATAATAATAATAATAATAATAATAATATCAGTAATAAATAATATAATACTTAATATGACTAAGGAAATAGTTGTAAATAACGCAGTGGCGGAGTATTCATATCAGAACTTAGAAGCGTGACGAGTATCTATCGATATGCAAAATTAAACCAAATTTAGGAAACACTTACAGGCCTAAAATGACAACTAAAACAGGATGTGGAAGCTGCTGGAAAACCCTACGAGGTCTAAGGAACGTATAACGTTATGGGGGAGAAAAGACTTACATGAAACACCCTCTAGCTCAATTCTATTAAAAATAACAAATAACCAAAATTACAAGAGACTAAATTACATAACAGAGCAGCAGATACTTTACACATTTAACTAACGGAATGATTACGAAACCAAAACACAAATGAAAGGATAGTTGATTAAAAGACAGGAGAAGGACTAAATTACGAGAACGAGAATCTAGGGCAAGCTCAGACACGTCGAATATTAAACTTTGAAAATTACATTAAGCAAGAAAATACCGAAACGCAAAGGAATTAAATTAAATCAAACGAAATCAGAAAACATTGATAATAACATGAAAATAGCGCTGAAATAACACTTACCTCGGAAAGGCAGGAGTTCCCGAGGGTAGCCCTCGAGCGCGAACGCTCGCTAGGGCGGTCGTATGGAAAATGACGCCGAGCATACGCATCATTTTTCCAAAGCCGGCAAGAAGACCAGATATGTCCCGATTACAATCAACCAATAAGAAACAATTTCCACTAGATTCTCGTTTGCCAATACATTCGCATGACCATATATGGTCATTTCCTGTCTACAGACGCTATATAAATTACATCACTTATTTCAACATCCATAACCGCACATGCGGTATGGGCTGTTCCAAATTAAAGCACCTTTACATTTTTTAAATGTTACCAAATTACATCATGATATATAAATCACTTTATCACTCTTGCAATGTTAATAATCCAATCTTGAGGTTTTCTTAAATTACATTTTACTAGTTACATCATTTCAGAATCAAAATACTTCTTGCATCTCGCAATGTTCATACAGTTCAACATTTCTTGCCTATTGCCTAGAAGAAAAATTATTACACACATATTTCAGCTACATAAACAAATATTCCAGCAAGGTCCAGAGTTCTTATTTCTTCATTTCTCAAAATATTACAAACAAAATAAAATCTTTCAGATATGTTAAATTTAAAAAAAGACTTTTACATTTCCCAACTCTTTTAACTTTTTGCAACACACAACATCCAGTTCCAGTTCTCTATCCCAGCACAGCTTACATTCTCCTCCTCACAAAGTCGAGCTCCGCTCGACAAAATTAAAATGATTAGAAAATAACAAATTTAAATGAACTTAACAGGGAGGCTTAAATGGAGATCTGAAGATTTTCACAATGCCACAATTGCACCACACGACAATTTCTTATCATCATTCTCTTCAGGAACGTCCATACAAGCAAAAACAAGAAGAGTGTTGGTATCGCTGTCAAACGAAGGCGCTGATCGCGGCCGTTGCCAACATCTCCATCCATATTGCAGTCCAACCATAGCTCACTTATAGCCTCAGCACAGCCCACCAGCTTAGTGAACTGGCCCAAAACAGGCGAAGGTAATTGGCGCAGCACTGCATACTGCCGCCATCAGAACCACCTTCCCATTCCACCTTCAGATATTAGTGGTCAATAGGTGCGTTGCAGGCTCCAAACAGACACCCCAGGTTGGACAGAGTCCGTGATATAGCAGTCACTAGAACATAAACAAACGCAGCAGAAACTTGGAACTGAAGAAACTTAGGCCACTGGCCTGAACTATTGATGACTTTAAGATGAGCTTTGAGTTTCGAGGGTGAGGATTTTTTTGTTTTTATTTTAGTAACAATAACAAGCCTCCTTCGGGAGGTCCCTCTTATAGTTCTGGGATACCCCAGGCCCCTTGGCAAGTGTTATTTCAGAATTTGGGATAGGTTAAACAATTAAAAGAAAATCTGCCAGAGTTTACCCTAGTACCCAAAATTTTGACAATCCCTAGTTATGAAAATCTTAATTCTACCCAACATACATCCTAAAATGATCATAAATGACCCTTCCCATTACAACTAAGGTGACTTAACTAAATTATTAACTACAGAACCCGAAAAATGGTGCGCACCAATTAATTAAAATTTGCTTACAACTAATTCCTTATAACTACCAAATTAAGTTACCGTGTGCATTCTTAATTACCCCACCTCAAGAAAAACAACCAAATAAAAGGAAGAATTTAAAATGTTGCAAGGGAACTCAAAACAGGGAAATAAGTACTAAATTACGTTGGCTTGCAACCACCTTCAATGAATTGAGGTTAGTAAGTCCCTATTTATTACCATGTCATGTACACATAAAATTTTTACATAGATAAACTCACATTACGTATTACGTGTCACACCAGTCAAATTAAGGCGCAATTAGGCCAGGAATACCAAACAAAAACACATACTTTACCAACAGGAACTCAAAAATGAAAAACGAAAGCGATGCAAGAGTGCACATACAGAAATCCAACTCACTGATATAAGAAATAAAAAGGTACAAGTACAACCTTCATACCAGAGATTACCAGATAACCGCATGACACACGGCTACCAAGCTTATCTGTCCTCCGACATACACACAGACAACATCAAAACACCAAAACAAGTGCGACGATCCCTGAATCAGCATAACCAACCAATGGTAAAAGGCACGGACGACCTCAATACCGACTTCATCTCACATCACAAGGACACAGTACACATACACACACAAAAACACCCGTGCGATGACACATCAAGTGATACTCACAATAGAAAAAGGACAGTACATGACCTCAAGTACACTTGAACTTATCACACGACAATGAGACTCTTAGGGCCAATATCGTACTCCTAAAAGAGGAACAGCCTCTCAGCACCTTAAGCTATAAGTCTCAGTACACACATACATATGCCTACCCAAGGCACCCAATCCAAACACACAATTATATGCGAAAATCGTAGGACAGATACAGCACAGCTACAAATTTAGAACCGTACTCAGTCTACAGAATCCCATACTTCTACAAATTGAGTACATAAATTTAGAAGACACGAACCCGTAATGCAAGAAATTTTTAATATCGATAAAATCGAACAAGACAAAACAAGCAGAAATATTAACTGAGTGGCGTAGCTACATCACGATACCTTCAAAATTTTGCTAGTGACAAATTTAAAATAACAGAAAGAAAATCTTGACAACCTGCAGACCTACTATGAATTTAACAACGATTTATAGCTCAGCATAATAACACCAAAATGAACATTTGCAGAAAATCTCCCTAGCATTCATTCTTGGAATTACAATGGACATCGTTCTCCATTTAGGCACCTAATATTGGGCCAAAAGATCGCAGAAGAATCTCATATCAGATACACTAGAATTCGAACATGTCACGAGCACAAGTGCAGATCTGTAACCCGTCAATTTTGCCCATAATGAGCCTCAGCCTAGCTGGTCTAATAATATGGTGAGCACGACTCACCCTACAAGACTATCACAGTCAAACGTAGACCCATCCTAACAAGTATAGGAACACACGGGTTAATTAATATACGAGACAAGGAAACAGACACTTACACGATAGAAAAGCACGAGACAAACTAGGAAACTTTCGCATTTAGCAGCTAGTTGGGAAACAGTCCCCAAAATAGTCCCATACCTACTTGGAAACGAACACAGATCCAGCAAAAGACCAAAAACAACACAACATGACCAGAAATTTAAATTTATACTGAGCTACAACATGACGTAAACATTACTTTAGAAGATCACACACGTAGAATAGTACCAACTGTAACATACCAGGCGACAAGAAACAAAATTTAGAAAATAATTTGCCGAAACACGAGATTTACGAACAGGAAAACACTCGAAGAAATATACGAAACTTTACCATATAACCTCAAAATTGTTGCCGAAAATTTACCAAAAGAGAAATTACAGAAAAACTAAGGAAACTCCGTGCTAAAATTTAACCAGAACACAATGATCACTCCGACAATTCACACTACAATTTACGTGGTCTAGAAGGAAAACAAGCAGAACGCGACACTCGATAACTTAGGATGTAGGGTGTGCACTTCGCAGTGGGTCAAACGCTCAGCTGTTTTAAACACACTTCAGCTGTTCAAGAGATAAACATGAATTCAAACACGGGATTACAGTACCAATTACAGTATCGAGACAAAACTTAGCACGATATCACAACGCAGTTTAAAACAACCGGAAATTACACAAATGTTACAATCGAAACACAAATGGAAGAAAACTAGACATATTGAAATTTATCAAAGAAGACTTTCGGAAAGCGAACACAGCACGCGAAATGTGAAGATATCACTTTACTACAAAACACGTGGTCAAGCGAAACCTTGCCACACAAGAAAATTTATTAAAATTAATGAAACCAAAAGAAACTTGTTACAAATAGTGACGCACCACTTCCTCCAACCGTTAATTAATTAATTACAAGAGAAACACAACACAAAACTGCACATCGCGTAACGAAAAACACGTGGTAAGATAAACTCGCGCAAGAATCATGAAAAACAAGAACCGGGAATTACGAATACACACGGAACACTTACAACCTATATTCAAACTTAAGATTTAAAATTAATTTTTATAACAGTTATCCGAGAATGATCATTGTAAGCCTTCGCTCCTTACATAACCATGCCCTGCTACCAAATGTGACCGCTATTTCGGAGCACGTATACAAATAAATAATAATAATAATAATATACCAGTAGTAATATAATAATAATAATAATAATAATAATAATAATAATAATAATAATAATAATAAAGTAATATCAGTAGTAAATAATATAATACTTAATATGACTAAGGAAATAGTTGTAAATAACGCAGTGGTGGAGTATTCATGTCAGAACTTAGAAGCATGACGAGTATCTATCGATATGCAAAATTAAACCAAATTTAGGAAACACTTACAGGCCTAAAATGACAACTAAAACAGGATGTGGAAGCTGCTGGAAAACCCTACTAGGTCTAAGGAACGTATAACGTTATGGGGGAGAAAAGACTTACATGAAACACCCTCTAGCTCAATTCTATTAAAAATAACAAATAACCAAAATTACAAGAGACTAAATTACATAACAGAGCAGCAGATACTTTACACATTTAACTAACGGAATGATTACGAAACTTAACACAAATGAAAGGATAGTTGATTAAAAGACAGGAGAAGGACTAAATTACGAGAACGAGAATCTAGGGCAAACTCAGACACGTCGAATATTAAACTTTGAAAATTACATTAAGCAAGAAAATACCGAAACGCAAAGGAATTAATTAAATCAAACGAAATCAGAAAACATTGATAATAACATGAAAATAGCACTCAAATAACACTTACCTCGGAAAGGCAGGAGTTCCCGAGGGTAGCCCTCGAGCGCGAACGCTAAGACTTTTACATTTCCCAACTCTTAACTTCTTGCAACACACAACATCCAGTTCCAGTTCTCTATCCCAGTACAGCTTACATAGTCCAGTGATGTCAAGATTTCTATGATTGGTTTTGTAGATCACATGGAAATATTCAGTGGAATACAGCATAGGCAACTTGTCAAAATGTTTCAGGTTTGACTTAATTAAAGAGAGTTTTAAATAATCATCATCATCATCATTTAATGGAATTAGCTCAGGAATTTCAAATTTGTCATGGAGTTTGTTGGGGTTTGTGCTGCCATGGTACCAAAATGAGCAGATACAAGTAAAAACACCCTGGGAAAGAAAAATCCCCCCCCCCCCAAAAAAAAAACAACAACACAACATGGACCCAGTATTCCTTCAGATTACCGACCAGTTTCTATCTTACCACCTCTGTTCAAAGTGCTGGAACGCCTGGTACACGAGCAAATCCTTACGTACTTACATAAATATGCTTTACTCGACTCTTACCAATCAGGCTTTAAGAAAAAACATAGTACCATGACAGCTCAGCTGAAAGTGACAGATGACATTAGATATGCAATGAACAACAAGCAAGTGACAATACTTACTCTTTTAGATTTCAGTAGCGCATTTGATACTGTCGATTCTAGGTTGCTTCTTCGGAAATTACAGTCCTTAAACTTTAGCCAGAGAGTGCTGGCATTTTTCTATTCTTACCTAACAAACCACCGGCAGTGTGTGGTTGCAAATAATAATAAGTCAACGTGGCAAACCAAAAATGCTGGTGTTCCACAAGGGTCAGTCCTAGGCCCTCTCCTATTCACTTTGTATATAAAAGATATCACCAGATCAATTAAGCACTGCAAGTACCATCTTTATGCTGATGATCTGCAAATTTATTACCACACTAGAACTAATAATATACAACAAGCAATATGTAATGTAAATGCTGACCTTGAGCAAATTAATAGCTATGCAATTATAAACAACCTTAAATTAAACCCCCATAAAACGCAAGCCATTATCATCGGTACATCAAAGAATCTTCACATTTTAAAACAAAATTGCATTCCTTCCATAACTTTAAATAATACTGTTATATCCTTATTGTGAATCAGTTTCTAACCTTGGTGTTATTATAACGGAAACTCTGAACTGGTCAGCGCAAGTTAAGAATATCTGCAAAAAGGTTTATTGTGGCTTGCACCCCTTAAAACGGTTCAGAAATGTATTCCCTCGATCACTAAAAATTCAACTTGTGCAGTCATTATTATTTCCCATTTTTGACTACTGTGATGTAATTCTTACGGATATAACAAATGAATTAAGCTTGAAACTACAACGCACTCAAAATGTCTTAGATATGCTATGGATTTACGGTATGACGCTCGAGTTTCTCCCTACTATAAACAATTATCTTTGTTATGACTAGACGACAGGCGTAAACTACATGCAAATACTCTTGTGTACCAGGTACTTTCGGAAGACATCCCTGCTTATCTCTCCAGCAATTTTCGTCACCTTGGTTCTTTACATCTCCATGATACTCGCTCAGTGTCCCTCCTAGAAATACCTGTCCACCGAACAACCACTTACCATCGATCATTTACTATCACCGCTTGGGGATGGTGGAATGCTCTTCCCAAAGACATCAAGGATGCTGCATCAAAAAGTATATTTAAAACCTCCTACCAGCAGTTCCTCGTTAAGTGCTTGCAGCAAGGTACAGTACCTGTATGAGTGGAACAAGTGATTGTGTGTGAAAATGATATGAGATTATTGCACAATAAATTAAATATTGGTTTAATATGATAATTTAAATTAAATTAAAAATATCCATATTGTATTTACGAAGTAGAAGTAGCCTAAAAATAGCTAGTAGTAAGTACAGGATTTAACTTAGATCTAGTCATGCAAGGATACATTCAGTTAAATTTCATTTAATATTTTTATTAAGCTTATTAGTATTTTTTACATTCGTATTTCTTTCGTTGTGTATTGAATTTTTTTTTTTCAAACCTGTATTATGTAGGCAGTTACTTTTTCTTTCTTTCTTCTTTGCGTGTATATATTCATATTTTTGTCTTAAAAATTAGTGTTATTTGTAGTTCTTGCTATTTTAAATTAATCAATGTCATTATATGGAATAATAACAATATGTGTGTGGTTAAGTGTAAGAAAGGGCCAAGAGCCCTAACTTCGCCACAGAAAATAAAGGTTTTATCTATCTATATATCTATCTATCTAAAATGAAAACAAAGAAGAAACTTGCCTTAAGAAGGGCAGGGTGTCACTTACCAACCATGAATCCATACACATCCGTGTATGGTACCGTTGTTTCAGAGTTGACAAAAGGAAAACACCTTTTAAGGGTAAAGCAAACAAATTTAATTCTGGAATAATTCAGTTGTAATCACAAAAATTGTCGTCCTCATGTAAGTTATGAAGAAAATCTGTAAAATAAGAATTAAATTAACAGCTTAGGAAAATTAAAATTATTTAAAACGCGGTCGGCCGACGCAAAAAGAAAATAGGTGAAATACTACACTTATTATCATTAAATTAACTTAAAATAATTTCAGGTACAACCTTTTCTTTCTTTTAACAAATTCCCAGTTTTGTAGTAAAATATCTTGGAACTTGAAAATAGGTGCAATGAGTGTGGTATGAAAATTAGCCTCTCGAAGACTAAATTGATGTCAGTAGGTAAGAAATTCAACAGATTGAATGTCAGATTGGTGATACAAAGCTAGAACAGGTCGATAATTTCAAGTAGTTAGGTTGTGTGTTCTCCCAGGATGGTAATATTGAGATTGAATCAAGGTGTAGTAAAGCTAATGCAGTGAGCTCGCCGTTGCGATCAGCAGTATTCTGTAAGAAGGAAGTCAGCTCCCAGATGAAACTATCTTTACATCGGTCTGTTTTCAGACCAACTTTGCTTTATGGGAGCGAAAGTTGGGTGGATTCAGGATATCTTATTCATAAGTTAGAAGTAACAGACATGAAAGTAACGAGAATGATTGCTGGTACAAACAGGTGGAACAATGGCCGGCGGGTACTCGGAATGAGGAGATAAAGGCTAATTTAGGAATGAACTCTATGGATGAAGCTGTACGCATAAACCGGCTTCGTTGGTGGGGTCATGTGAGGCGAATGGAGGAGGGTAGGTTACCTAGGAGAATAATGGACTCTGCTATGGAGGGTAAGAGAAGTAGAGGGAGACCAAGACGACGATGATTAGACTCGGTTTCTAACGATTTAGAGATAAGAGGTATAGAACTAAATGAGGCCACAACACTAGTTGCTAATCGAGGATTGTGGTGACATTTACAATGTATGGATGTATGTACGAGGGCTATTTTTTTTTTTCAAGGTCCGATTGGTCACGAAATGAAACAGCAGTACAAATTTGACACTTTTCTATTTGTAACACTTACTGATACACCACACCTATTTTTCAACATAGTCGCCTCGCAGATTGAGACATTTGTCGTAGCGCGGTACCAACTTGTCAATGCCCTCTTGATAGAACGTCGCCGCCTGCGCCTGTAACCATCTTTGTACGCCAGTCTGCAGCGCCTCGTCAGTGTCAAAACGCTGTCCTCCTAGCCAGCGTTTCATGTGAGCAAGGAGGTGAAAATCTGATGGAGCCAGGTCCGGACTGTATGCTGGGTGATCGAAAACGTCCCACTGGAAACGCTGCAGGAGGTTCGTGGGGGCAGCTTCAGTGTGCGGCCGGGCATTGGCATGGAGGAGGACAAAGCCTGATGACAACATCCCTCTCCGCTTATTCTGAATTGACCGTCGTAGACGTTGAATAGTCGCACAGTATGCGGCTGCAGTGATGGTGGAACCACGTTCCATGAATTCCACCAACAGAACTCCTTTCCGGTCCCAGAACACAGTAGCCATACACTTTCTGTTGGAGAATGTTCGCTTGAATTTCTTTGGCTTACTCGGGGAGTGCGAATGCATCCACTGTTTGGATTGCTCTTTGTTTCTTCCATTTCAAAATGAACCCATGTCTCGTCCCCTGTGACAGTTTTGTTCAAAAAATCCGGTCCTTCATCATGGTAGCGCTGGAGTGTTTTGTGACGGTCAGACAGCATCTTCGGAACCCATCTCGCACAAAGTTTGCGGTACTGAAGTGTCTCACTCACAATTGTGTAGAGAGCTGACCTGGAAATTTCAGGAAACGAAGCACTCAACACAGAAATTGTGAAACGACGATTTTCTCGAATTGCCTAATCGACACGCTGAACAAGATCATCGGTTGACACACGCTTCCTTCCCTGGCCGCCTGCATCATGGACGTCTGTACGCCTTGCTGTAAAGTTCCTGCACCATTGTCGCACTTTGCTGTCGCTCATGCACGTTTCACCATACACACGACTTATTCGGCGATGAATTTCGGCTGCATTGCACCCCTCAGCCTGAAGAAATCGAATTACACCGCGCACTTCACACTTGGCGGGCGAAGCGATCGTTGTAGCCATGTTTACGTTCGCGCTGCACGTTCACTACTGACGGGACTGAGGTGAGGCGCATAACGGTCATTTCAGAGACGTTGCGCAACACATCTGCGCAGCAGTTCATCATATATTCGCGGGCGTTTGACTGTCGCGACCGATTGGACCTTGAAAAAAAAATAGCGAGGGAAGTTTTTAAAACAACAAATGTGACACCAAGTCACAGAGAAAATAAAAGAAGAAGAATATGGGAAAATATATTCCTGGGTAACACAAATTTCCAAGGCAGAAAGGCATATCCAAAATGTTAATGGAGGGGCAATAGCATAATCTCGGTTATATTTTGCCCCTCTATCCCTTTTGTTTAACATTTTCTCTGAGATGATAATAGTAACTAAAGCATTGGATGCATCCTTGGCAGAAGGCATAATGGTAAATGGTGAGAATGTGAAGGACATAATGTTGTGGAGATGGCACAATTTTGCTGGCTGACAAACTGAAGATTTGCAAAAATTAATCAACAAAGTTAAGTTTTCACCCCAGATCTAGTCCTGGAAGATGCTCTGTCTCTTCTAACATGGGCTAGAGAAAATTTTGTTACTTTCATTGATTTGTCTGTGTCCGTCTTGGCTTCGACAGTATCAAAGCAACTGACGTAAGAGCAGTGCTAGCAATACCACTCCAGTTATGGTGTGAAAGTGTTTATTGTAGGGTCGGTTGGTGTGTACATTTCAGTGGGCTTGGCAGAGCAAAAAGTCCCAGTACACTTGTTTTTCCTTTTTCGAAAGAAACTTGTGCACGAACGTTGTGTCAGTAGTACTCAGATTCAACTTATGATTATGGCAGACATCTCGTGGACTCTGAGCGGAAACCACAACAATGAAAATAGCAAGCCATAGTAAAAAAATAATTCGGAATGGCGGATACCAGCACTTTCAGTGTTGAGCAGAGACACGTTGCTGCAGTATATGGGTTCACAAGTAGCCAATTACTCGAAAATGCCTAAGTGATGTGGGTGATTTTAGGTTCATTTTAAAGGCACCACCAAGAGGTAACTAGTTCAAGTGGGTAAAAAAAAATTCTTTCAGCACAGGAAGTGTGAAAGACACGCAACGCAGGGCTGAGTGGCTCAGACGGTTGAGGTGCTGGCCTTCTGACCCCAGCATGGCAGGTTCGATCCTAGCTCAGTCCGGTGGTATTTGAAGGTGCTCAAAAACAACAGCCCACTGGCACATAAAAGAACTCTTGTTTGACTAAATTCTGGCACCTCAACGTCTCCGAGAACCTTAAAAGTAGTTAGCGGGACTTGAAGCCAATCACATTATGTAGACACGCAGCAAAGTCTGAGACCTTCAACTCTACAGGAATCTAGTGCTGCCATCACCCAGTCTGAGACTAGATCGCCAACAAAATCAACAAGAAAACTTGCCGCTAAGTTGGGAGTTCCATGATCAACCATGCATGACCACATGAAGAAAGAATTGAAACTGAAACCTCTTCAGCTTGTGACTATGAATGAATTATCAGACAGATATTCATGGGTGCCAGACAGCGTTTACCTTGTTGTTCCAAACATTTTCAACATGGGTGAGGCAGAAGGACATCCTCTTTACTGATGAATGCGCCATTTACCACAGTTCAAGGAATCGGAACCCCATTTTCTGGTCTGTAAACAATTCCCGCTTTATCAAGAAATTGAACATAACTCCACATGTTGATGTGGGCAGGCTTGAATTTGGACCATTAGTTTGGTCCTTATTTTTGATGGACTAGTTAATCAGGTGTCCTATCTCGGCATGCTGAATAACTGGTTACGTTCGCATATACACGCGGCAGGTGTCATGAACACTGTCTGGCTGCAACAGGATTGTGTGCCAGCACACTTTGCAGTTGCCATCCAGGACTGGCTTGACGAAACACTTTCTTATTGTTGGATTGGGTATAGAAGTTAACAGACACCTTTCCTGTTATCTTGACCACCGTGCAGCCCAGAACTCACTACTACAGTGCAGATAATGCGTTGTGGAGCTTCTTTAAGGAGAAGGTACAGCAGCAACAATATGTTTCCAATGATTACTTAAAAGCTGTTGTTTGTCATGCTTACCAAGAAGAGACACCGATGATACTCAGGAAAATGCATATGAGAACATGAAACCATATTTGTCTCTGCACACATCATCTGACATCTTAGATGTTAAACAGCTGCCAAAAAAGAAAAATGTAGTTTGCCACTCTCTTGAACCTAAGTTCACTTCGGATCCCTTTGCTATTATTCAGAGACAGGCAATGTTACATTTGTTAGGTCATGGTTTGACGTGGCCTGATATCTATGTTTATAATAGACCAGTTCGGAATTTTAGCATAGTGTTAACAAGCTGGACTAGTATTCATGAGGTTGTACTTTTGAACACAACCTACTGCTGTTTTATTTTATTTTTTAAGAAAGAGGAAATATAATTGCTCCTGTCTCTTTTATGACTCTTTTAGTATTCAACACCAGGATAATCCATGATTTTATCAATATTTATTATGACTTTTTTACTTATAGAAAGAATAAAAGAACAAAATTATCTTTTGTTGCATAAACCAAAAATACTTACTGGCATCTATCTGCCTTAGAAAATTTTTAACAATTTAAAGTAAAAATAAAGAAAGAAACAAAGGCAGGAGTTAATATTTAGTCCATCTTCCAACTCTATCACATCTTGCAGTTGAGTGGGCATGGAATTGACTAATGTTTTTACGTAACGACTGTTCTTGGCTACTGTATTGCAGGCTTCCTGGACGAGTTTCCACATATCGTCAGAACGTTTTGGAGGGGAATAGGGCCCATTTTATCGCATACGTATCTTTATTTGTGCCCACACATTCCCAGTTGGGTTGAAGTCCGGAGAGCGACGAGGCCAGTCTCTCAATTCGATATCCTGTCTGCTCGCAAACGAGTCTTGAATCAGTTTGGCTGTGTGGACTGGGTAATTATTCAGCAGAAATTAAAGAATTCCATCAGGATGCAACAACGTAGTATAAAGAACCATGTAATGTTCCAGCAACTGTTTATATTTATTCTGCTTAAATTTTCCACAAATGCAATGGATTTTGGCCACTCTACAACAAGAAATCCTCCTGGCACAGACACTCAACCACTGCGGGCACAGATGGCGGCACATATGTGGTTGAATCTGGTACCAGGACGGCGATATACCAAAGTGAGTCCTTCCTTTGTAGAAGAAAAGGTGACTTAATCAGAAAATATTACTGTTTTCCAATCCCGATCACAATTTACCACTGCAAAGGCTAAACACTCGTGTGTATGCTCCTCCTTAAGAATTTCCTTTGGAATGGTACATCAAGATCTCAAATTGGTAGCTCTTAAACATTTTCTCACAGCCGGGTTGTAGCCAGGAAAATTAACAACTGCCTTCAAAGCAGCAGCGGTAAGAAAGGGATTCCTTTTAACCTCTGTCACTAATCTTGAGTCCTATTGTGGTGTTGAAATTTTCCTTCCACCTCTCCTAGCTTTTCGGCCAAAAATACTCTAAATGTCAGTAATTTTGCACCCAGCTCGGAGCCTTCCTTTCTGAAACGTGGAAGCGCTTAGCTGCTTCAGATGTCAAAAAAAACTTGAATCACAGCCCATTCTACACTTTCTTTGATTTCTTCACCACTATTTGGAGGAACATCAAACAGTCAAATTCTCAGGCAGAAATGACTTTGTTGGTTATCTTGTAGAGTGTTAGCCTCTATCTAGGTCTTAAAATAACAGCACAATGATACAGATTTAAATTTTAGAATTAAAGATGAATAATATAAATACATTTAAATTCTTATTAATTACTATATTATTTGCAGACATAAATCCTGAACCGGAATGCAGCTCGGACGACAGACTCCTGCTGGGTATCTTCACAATTGAAGAAAGGCAAGAGGCTTAGCATGATACAAATGATCAAGTCAATGAAAGCTGGAAGAGAAACTTGCTATTGAAATGAATGGGGATTTCAACAGTGTTTAGGAAAACATTAAAAGAACTCATGTGGAAATAGTTGAAGGAATGCAGAACAAGCAAGACCCAGAAGAAAAAGCACTGGAGGAGGGTCTGCACCTTTTGGATTGTGGAAGAGAGGCAGCGCCTCAAGTGCAGTATGAGTGATGTGGAGAGCATGGACCAGATAGTCCAGATTAAATGAGCTTGCGGGCAGAACAAGAATGCTTTCTGAAAGGATATCTGTACCAACTTACAACAGTGCACTCAAAGATACGAGTCACAGGAGCTATTCAAAACAGTTAAGTGTCTCAAGCCCCAGACTCAGGTCATCAGAGAAAAACAAGGGAATAAGGTAACAGATCCAGTGGGTATTGCAGAAGTATGGTGAAGGTTCTGTGCCAAGTTATTCAAGGAGGACCAAGACCAGTCAGCCCCAGATCTCATGCGAGTTGGAGCCCTTCATTCTGAGGTCAGAAGTCAAGAAATCCGTCAGCCGACTGAGGAACAGAAAATATCCATAGGTAAATGGAATCATGACGGTAGTGATGAAGAACAACATTTGTAAGACAGGATGTTGGCTGGATGACTGGTGCCACTCCATTTTTGTTCCCTCGAAGACTGTTTCCACTACAGAAGTGTGGCTGTCATACACATGTCACTAAGGTCCTTCTGCACATTTTCCATGAATAGCTGAAGAACTACCCCGTCAAAATGTAGAACAGTGTGGACTCATTCCAGATCACCCGGGAAAAAATCTTGAATGTCTGCCAGATAGTAGAAAAATTGCATGAATTTGTTATGATTGCCTTCCTATGTTTTGTTGTTTACACTAAAGCATTTGTCATGGTTAAATTAACTCCACTCTGGATAACACTCTTGGAAATGTGAGTCCCTCAACGTGTGGTGAAACTCGTACGGAGTCTATATGAGAACAACATGGTGGCGGCCGGAGTTAACTGAACCATCTCCAACAGTCTGACAGCAGAAACCAGCACTAGACAAGGATGCATCCTCTCTCTGATAATGGTCAAAATCTACACAGAGAAGTTCATGTGGGAAGGAGGGACATCAGTTGTTGGAAAGAATATCAACAACTTAAGGTATGCGGATAATACTCTCCAAACTCCATCTGGTCAATGCCCTTATCTCCATTGTGACCTTCATTGCTGAGACCTGGACCTTGAAAAGAGGTGCTGGGAATAAGATCGAGGTCTTTGAGATATCATTGTGCTGACAATCCTGAGTCTCTTTTATTGAACATCATATTCATGCATCGTTCCTGGAAGAGCTATGGTTTAGCAGATCCAGCTGCCCTACGTCTGATACTTTGGTCACATCACCTGAAGAACAGCTGCCTCTATGGATCAGTGTAGAGTGTCGGCCTCTGGATCCCATGATAGTGGGTTCAACTCCGGGAGAGGTAGTCAGATGGCATTAAATTAAAACGGTAGCTGAGACCATATGATTTATTACTATTACCTAAAGAACAAGCATAATGGAAAAACTTTTGGTCGACAGGCAACAGACCGATGAGAGGGGTGGACAAGCTGCAGCCGCTACTCGGGAACTTGAGGCAGGGGCAAGAGAGATCTGATGGGAGGGAATAAGACAGTGACCACCATGCCCTGTCAAGTGCAAAAGACTAAGGAGAGACAGGGTAGTTTACAAGTTCAGCACAGTTTATGCACTGTGGAAATAAGATGAAATCCTAGTCTGTCATTCTGAGGAGGGAAACGAAGGGCCCAGAAAAACTAAACAAATCAGTGTCCTTTCAAGGACGAAAAAAGCTTTATCTGAATTTGTTCTTAATTTGGGACATACATTATGCGTTCTCCAGACATTAAGTGAACTAGGTAAGTTTGAACTAATAAAATAGAAATATTGAAGTAGAAAGAGAAAATTGGAAACTTTGATCATTTTTTAAAATGTGCCAGAAGAACATGAAGTATAAAGGCATTGAATTAAAAAAAGAGGAATATTGTCCTGCAAAAAGTTCAACTGTTTTCTGATACAAGCAATTGGAAATCTTCATATCATCCTTTGATAGCCAATTGGATAATGCTATTAATGCATCAGATAGAGCCATTTACACACGCTGATAAAGTAGCGTAAGTGATGAGCAGTACGTTACGGCTAGAAAAGATTGAAAATTGAAATTAGCAAACCATCATGATTTACTTTTGAGCATGCCATGTTGTCATAAGTGACAAAGTAAAATAATTGTGTCTTATGCGGCAGTCAAAAGCAGGAAAACAAACAATAATGAACCAGTTTCATTATTAGTGACTGTTGATGGTGAACATATCGTAGGCAGGTTTCTGGTGTGTCGTGCTTGTATGTCCAGTTTTAAAATGAATAAACAATCTTGAGGATACAAACTTCTTCACCTGTGTTCAATACGTGAAGACAGGCAAGTATACGAATTGAAGATTCTGTTCAGGTTAGCAGTAAAGTGGCCATTGCAGAGTGTTGTATTGTGTTCTGTGAGGTTAATCCTCAGATCGGTGAGCTAAATAATATTCAGATTCATCAGGAAGATGATACTAGCATAGAAGAAGCTGTTGTATTGATGTTGATCCTGAGGAGATCGCTGTAGAGGAGCAGCATGGTGTTCCAGTACTTGGTGAAGCTGCTTTTAATAACCATTGAAAATATACTGGAGGAGACTCAGATAAAGAGAAACTGGAAAAGAAACTCAATAAGAAACCTGAGAGGAAACTTAAATCTCGGTACATAAAGAATATGAAACCTAACCCTTGTCTTGGAACAAATGGGTGGTATGAATACACATTTTATTGTTATTTCGTGTCAGAGCACTGATACAATACAGGCAGAGTAAATACACAAGAGTTTTAGTGTATTCTTGACTTTTCTGGGCAAATCCTCCACTTCATAAGAATAACATTCTTGAGATTGTGCTCATTAGCTGAGCATATACTTGTGTTGTGGTGGTAGTTTAGTACATTACTCACATTCCAAATTGTCTGAAAGTAGATTCATATTTGTGATATGAATAAAAGAGAACCTTCTCAGACTTATGAGTATATGCTTTTTGTCTAAGGCATGAGTATCTACTGATTTATTTCTTTTAAGCGAGAGAGATTCCAAATAAATGAGAGACACATGAACATTGAACATTGAAAGTCTGTCATTTTTCAAAATTGAATTTATTTAACTCAGAGAAATTAGAAAAGAAAGGTAGCGCTATTAAAAACAGAATTAAGTTAAAAGCATTTTTTTAGACCAGTAGGCGATCGTAATTTCACTGTAGCATAGGGGGCTTAGCATTCACTGAACAACCATATTATAAATCCTAAATGCTAAAGCTGCAGTGTGAATTAAATTTCCTCAAACTGATACAAAATTTTGATAGTACAAAACAAGAACGTAACAAAGGCTTTTCAGTCTGTCAAACACACAGCAAATACAATGTAAATTATAACACTATAAACATACCTGTAAATTACACACTAACATACAAAGAATGACATGTTTCGTTCTATAAGAACATCCTCAGATTCTATCTAATCACTTAAAAACAAGCTTATATATGTACAGTAATGTTTACGTAGCATAAACTTGTCAATGATAGAGAGTTTAGTGATAACATGAAATAGTAATGCCAAAAATAAAAATATATACAGGTATTAATATAATGAAAACTTACGTACTTATCTAGACTGCCGATGTTAAGTCCGTTGTCACCAAACACTATTTCAGGACTGTGGTCATGGAAAGTTTTTGGTGAGGCACGCTGCGCATGGAGAGGGGAAGGCGAGAATGGGAGGGGCCTTGTAGAGCGATGTGGATCTCTCCTATTGGATAATTAAATCGAGTATACTGTACAGTGGAGGGGGGAGGGAGAAGTAGGGCGGAGCGGCTGGAGCGCTGTGGAACCTTCCATCAACATTGGAGAGGGGTTATTGACCTACTTCATGTTAAATGTACTTTTATGTAATATGGATGAATGCAAATTAATAATTTAGGTAAATAAAGGAACGATATTATTATTATTATTATTATTATTATTATTATTATTATTATCATTATTATTATTATTATTATTATTATTATTATTATTATTATTATTATAAAAGCAATTTAATAAGTAGGTGTTGTCAGATATGTGAGTAGAGCGAATAGGGGGGAATTATTTAAATGTGTATGCTCATTCAGGTTATTTGCATTAGCATTTTTTGCAACGTAAATTTCTATTGCTGCTTTTATATTCAAAGATTTACTTTTATTTTCGAAGTGTAAAATTTTTAGATCAGTGTTGATGTCTGTGAAATGGTGTGAACAGTCGTATATGTGCTCCCCGAAGGCTGAATGCCGATTATATCTGATCGCGTTTTTGTGTTCCTTGTATCTTGTATGGAAATTACGTTTTGTTTGACCTATATATGTGGTGTTGCAGTTAGGTTCTTGCCACTTGAGTTCATATACTCCTGACTTTGAGAAAGGGTCCTTTTTGTTTAGGTTGCACCTGCTGATGTGTCTCTGTAGTGTGTTATTCATTCGAAAGGCTACTTTTAAACCTTGTTTCTTGAAAATGTTAGCTACTTCGTATGTGTTATTGTTGACATAGTTGAGAACCACGTAGTTTTCTTTGTCATGTGTGGTGCTTTCCTGGTGACTTTTCTTGTGTTTATTTAATAGTTTATCTACTGTGCCTGGAGGATGGTTGTTTTCTTTCGTGATTTGTTTAATGATTTGCATCTCTTTATTGAAATCTGTTGCGCTCATTGGTATGGAAATAGCTCTATGTATCATTGTATTCAGTCCTGCTATTTTGTGTGTGCATGGGTGGTTCGAGTTGTTGTCAATAGTGTGCGACGTCTGAGTGGGCCTTCTGTATACTTTGTAAGATAGGTTGTCATTGTTCCTGTTGATTGTGATGTCTAAATAGTTTATTTTCTTGTTATTTTCTGGCTCCATTGTGAAGCTGATGGATTTGTGTAATGAATTTAGAGTGTTTAATAACTGGTGTGCATTAGTGATGTCATTATCATATATGCATACGACATCATCAACTAATCTGCTCCAATGTAAGATACCTTTTGAAAGCTGGGCCTGCAACACCACATATATAGGTCAAACAAAACGTAATTTCCATACAAGATACAAGGAACACAAAAACGCGATCAGATATAATCGACATTCAGCCTTCGGGGAGCACATATACGACTGTTCACACCATTTCACAGACATCAACACTGATCTAAAAATTTTACACTTCGAAAATAAAAGTAAATCTTTGAATATAAAAGAAGCAATAGAAATTTACGTCGCAAAAAATGCTAATGCAAATAACCTGAATGAGCATACACATTTAAATAATTCCCCCCTATTCGCTCTACTCACATAATATCTGACAACACCTACTTATTAAATTGCTTTTATAATAATAATAATAATAATAATAATAAGTATTTGGGTGAAATAGTGCAATTGAAAACAAATGAAAGAGAAGCAAACAACACCAGACGGGAGAAAATGGCTGCGGCTTTTCGTAGGACATATCCTATATACAAGAAGAAAACCATCTCCAGACGAGCTAAACTAAGGCACTACAATACAGTGATTAAAACGGAATGTCTGTATGCTAGTGAGTGCCTCCAAATGACAGGAAAAGCGGGACTGAGAGAAGCTGAGAAATTTGAAAGAAAGATCCTTCGCAAAATAATGGGTCCAAAGATTGTGGATGGACAGTATAGGCTGCGAGGAAGGGAAGAACTTTACCGAGACAATGAAAGGCTAACTGAGTGCATGAGAAAACGGAGACTTAAATTCTATGGGCATTTATTTAGAATGGATGAGAAGAGACTAACGAAAAGGATTTTCACAATACTAGACAGCAGACCTAAAGTGTCGGACAAATGGTTCAGGGAGGTGAGAAAGGATCTCAGACAGGTAGGACTAAATTCGGAAGACATCTCAAACCGAACAAAGTTTAGGTCAGTGATCGACAGATTTCAGGGATTCCATGACGAACCAAAACTTAACCGTGGGTGGACGGACGAAAGAAGACAGGCTGCCAGAGAGAGGATGCTGAAGTTCTGGGCTGTGAGGAAGGCTTCCAGAAACATGTAATTGTTATCTAACGTGGTCTCTAATGGCCGTAAACGAATATATATATATATAATAATAATAATAATAATAATAATAATAATAATAATAATAATAATAATAATAATAATAATAATAATAATATCGTTCCTTTATTTACCTAAATTATTAATTTGCATTCATCCATATTACATAAAAGTACATTTAACATGAAGTAGGTCAATAACTCCTCTCCAATGTTGATGGAAGGTTCCACAGCGCTCCAGCCGCTCCGCCCTACTTCTCCCTCCCCCCTCCACTGTACAGTATACTCGATTTAATTATCCAGTAGGAGAGATCCACGTCGCTCTACAAGGCCCCTCCCATTCTTGCCCTCCCCTCTCCACGCGCAGCGTGCCTCATCAAAAACTTTCCATGATCACAGTCCTGAAATAGTGTTTGGTGACAACGGACTTAACATTGGCAGTCTAGATAAGTACGTAAGTTTTCATTATATTAATACTTGTATATATTTTTATTTTTGGCATTACTGTTTCATGTTATCACTAAACTCTCTATCATTGACAAGTTTATGCTACCGTACGTAAACATTACTGTACATAATATATAAGCTTGTTTTTAAGTGATTTGATAGAATCTGAGGATGTTCTTGTAGAACGAAACATGTCATTCTTTGTATGTTAGTGTGTAATTTACAGGTATGTTTATAGTGTTATAATTTACATTGTATTTGCTGTGTGTTTGACGGACTGAAAAGCCTTTGTTACATTTAACTAAGTCAACACTGGAAAACATGATTTCATTCTTAACAAACAAAACAGGGAAAGTATAATATTCCCACAGCAGTAGGTGCTCTTATGTGCACTCATGTTATGGTAGCCCATATTATTGGGATGAGTATAAGCAGTAAGAGGAAAGGCTATGACAGTATTAACATTCTTTCACTATCATTTTCATATCATTTATCTTTTTATTTATCTCACATGCTTGTATATTCTTCTTGCACATAGCTTGTAATTTGGCTGAGATTAATTGACAGGACATAATGTTTTCGTCAGATGTTTACAAACGTTAGTGACAAAATATTTTCCATTGCGACAAGCAAAATACAAATTAATATGCTCGCATACAAATCAGAAATTGGAACACAGCAATTGAGGTTTTGTTGGAATATAAACAGCTGACTGGTTGATAATTCTACCCAACATGAGCATCTGCCCAGTTCCAAATTATCCACATGACTTTGCGCTTGAGTATCTTCTAGGTCAAACGAAAACCTTTTTATTCTTGTGAAAATGAGTATATCGTCGTTGCCGGGATGAAACCTCCTATGTGTTAATATTTTTGGAGATATACTGACCCGCAGCACATACATTATGAATAGCAAGAATGCCTTGACAATTGTCACACAATATTGGCCCTTAGATGACAGAACCTTACCGGCCAAAGTTCTAAGCTAAAATATTTCACATAGGAGGTTTTGTCCTGGCAACGACGATATACTAGTTGGGATGAGAACATACATCTAAGAGCTCATACTGATGGGTATAAACTTTGAGTACGAATTCTAGTTTTATTCATAAAACTTAATGTCTAAATCAGTGCGATTGTAGTAATGACGGGAAAAGGACATACATTTTTCAGTTTTTATGGCTTGAATAACACACAAAGGCAGAATGGAACAAGAGTCTTTTAAAAGCAAGAGACCTAATGAAGCAGTAAGTCATCTGTCGAATACTATTGAATACAACGTTGTTAATGAGGGCATCAAGAGGAATGTGTGTACTTAGCTCATTTTGAAGATTTTGGACATACCCCAAATGTGTATTAGATATACGCTGAAAAGTTGTTCGTTCACATGTATTGCCAGAGATGATCAGTGTGGATGTCGCACACCTTATAATAATGGTGCTGATGAAGGGAAAGGAGTCGATGTGTTCACTAATGAATTTCTAGCAGTTCCCTCACATTATTGCCGTAAGAAGACAAGAAAGCTGTATTTGTCATCTGAAGTACGAAACCTTGAAGAATGTCTATAGGATACATAAACAGAATTAAAAGTTTAAGGACAAAACTCTAGTGACTTTTGAAGTGTTTCAGTGCAAATTTGAACAGTTCAACCTTGGCCAAGAGAGCGGTGGCAAATACAAAGAATTGCATAAAATGTGAAAAAGTTAAATATGTCAGAAAAGAAAGCCTAGGTCTTGAAAGAAAAACAGGAATGTCGCTATCACCAGCAAGTGAAAAAAAAATGTAATCTGCTATTTTTTAAAAGATCAGCAAGTCTGAAACAAAACATCATTATGTGCTTGAAAAGGGGTTTAACATACCTTGCAGAGAAAGTATGCTTTTATACAATACAAGAAAAGCCGCTGTGTATGGTTTTTTTTGTCTGGTGACAGTGTTGTCATAATGGGAGACTGGAATGCTGTGATTGGCAAGGGAAAAGGAGGTCTTGTTGTCGGCGAGTATGGACTTGGAAACAGAAACACACGAGGGCAACATTTTCTCAAATTTTTTGAACAAGATAATTTTGTTTTAACTAATACTTGGTTTTGATTATTTTCACCATGTTGGTCCGTATTGACTTATATTCAAATTTCTGTAAAAAATATTTTCACCGCCTTGTCAATACATTATACATTTTATTTTATTTAATTACCGACCCGAAGCTTTACATGTACATGTTTCGAGAGCCACCGCTCTCTTCTTCAGCGGTGCCAACCAGTATATATGAATTTTGAAAATTGTTACAACAATTTATCTTAGTTTCACCTTTCCTATTTACTATGTCATTTGTTGCAGATTTTACTGGAATTTTCCTAAATAATGAAATCTGTTAAATTAATCTCTATATGTTAATTTATGTCTTTATTTACATCTGAAAGAATAAATATTTCTTCTTGTCTAAATTTAACGTTTACGTGTCATTTAGTGGAAATCCTTAAATAAATCAATTTGTAAAATAATAGATAACATCTATAAAATAGTCCTTATCCTAAAATCGTAAAATCATAAATAATAAATATCAGTTCGTAAAATAATAAATAAGATCTATAAAATTAGTTGTCCTTTAAAATGTTTCTGCTCTCTTCTTTCTTCTTAAAGTCTGCTATAATTTTCTAGACCTCTCATAAATCAGAATATCTTCTCTTAATCTCGTCCAATTCTTCATTCCATCTAATTTATCCAAAATTTAAAATGATGTGATATTGGTGTTAACCCAAACAATATGTCCTCCTTCCTTCCTTGTTGTCAATCTGCTACTCTGCTACTGGTTACGCGATGACCATGCTGGTCGCTTTCTAACCGTCAAACTCTTCAGCTCGACTGGTTGCCAAAATTTAACCTTGACAGCATGAAGGTCATTGACAGCAGAGAGCAGAACACGTTTGTTTATTCAAACTAGTACAAGAATACAGTAAGCGACAAACACAGGTATAAATTTTACTAGGTTCTTGCTAAACAAAGGTACGGAAATCAAGTGTCGATATCCATGGCTTATCCTGGTGGTGACATCTGCACTTGTAATGATGAATGAGATACTGAAGCTTAAGTGCAAGTACCACAGAAAAGCAACAAAGAAATGGAACCTTGAAGCTCTTAAAAATGAACACTAGGAAACATTATAAAGCAGCTACTGATGAAGAATTAGCAAATCATGAAAATATTATACAGTAGACCAGTTATGGGCATTTTTAAATTCTTCATTGAAAATGCAGCTAGAGATAACATGGAAATTGGAAAAGAGGATGATTACTTGTAATAATCACAGCTCTACCAAGTGAAGTATAAGCTAAAATTTATGAACTTCGGATCCCAGTTTCTGAAAGGAAGTACAGAGATTTGGAAAAACTTCATTCCAAGGGTACATGTATGATATGCATTTGCATTATTCATGTAATATGATGTTCTTGCTGAAAGGGATGAAGCAGACCTGTAGAAAATTGTGATTGCCATTGTGAATTAGTTACGTTCAATTTTCTCTTTATTGGCTTAATATCGAGAACATTTACCATTACCTGAATCATGTAGTTACTTTGTGAAATTTTTATGAGTCAGTTCTTTTTTTATTAATATGTAGACGTCATTTTCATCTAAATTTTATTTGTTAAATAGTTTGTGGCAGGCTGGAACAGCATTATTCTAGCACTCTAATTAGTAAGTAATAATAATAATAACTTAAATGTTTCCACCTTTTCAATACAATATATTCACAAATTTACAAAATTATACGGTACTAGTTTCGACCCATCTAGGGGTCGAAACTAGTACCGTATAATTTTGTAAATTTGTGAATATATTGTATTGAAAAGGTGGAAACATTTAAGTTATTATTATTATTACTTATATATTGTTCAATACGGACCAAAAACATGAAATTCATAACCATCAACTCTAATTAGTGTTTTCTCAGACTACCTCCACACTTTCGAATGTAAGCGGCTATGGTCATTGAAACATGTCTAAATAAAGAAAGACCATTCTGTCGTAGGTTCTGATCTTCATTTCCGTCTTGATGTTTAACTAATAAGAGTTTGAGGGATGTTCCACCATCCAACACATTGTAAAATATATTAATTTATAAGAAGACTGGTTCGACTCCCTTGGAGTCATCATCAGTTCTTGTTGAAAATGAAATCAAGGGGAATCTGATAACAATCTTCGTACCGACAAAGCTACCAGTGCCGACACTATAGGTCCCCTTTTCCTAAAAAAATACTGCCAGCACTTTTTGCGTCCCTCTCTCTAAATTATTTAACAGATGTTTTGCCGCGGGCTATTTTCCTATTACCTGGAAACAGATAAATATTGTTCCACTTCTCAAATCAGGCAACAAATTTAATGTTTTATCTTACCGACCAATTTCTATTCTTCTCACACTATCCTTTATCTTTGAAAAAATTATACACCAGCGTCTCCTCACATTCACTTTGCCATATATCTCAACCAAGCAGCATGGTTTTCTACCAGGTATCTCTTTTCTAACAAACCTGGCCACTCTGCATAGCTTTGCATCACATTCCATTGCAGCTAAATCACAGCTGGATATTTGCTACGTTGACATTTTGAAAGCTTTCGATTCTGTAGACCATACTCTGTTGCTCCATAAACTCTCTGAACGATTTAATATACATGGCAGTCTTCTGACCCTTCTTGCTGGCTTCCTACATAAGCATTGGCAGAGAGTGGTAATATCAGGCACTTCATCCTCATGGTTACCAGTCACCTCCAGTGTCCCACAAGGCCCCTTGCTGTTTTCTTTGTTTATGGACGATCTGCCATCCAAACTCAACAAAACAGCGAATACCCTACTCTTTGCTGATGACTGCAAGATATTTAGGAAGATCGGGAATCCAGCAGATGGAGCTCTGCTACAGTCCTTACTTAATGCCCTCTCGAACTGGTGCCACACTTGGAAACTTATCCCCAATCCACAAAAATGCAGCCACATGACCATAACACTACATAAATTTCCTCTACCAACATCATATTACCTACTCGACAAGTCCATCACCGTAGTTACGCAACAGCATGACCTAGGTGTAATATTCGATACAAAATTACAATTTAAGACCCATATAGAAACATATACAACCAAGGCTATGAAATTACTAGGCATTCTCTATCGCTTCACAGAAATTTCCGACCCCAAGGCTCTTCGTCACTTCTTCCTCACGATCATTCAACCTCTCTTAAACTACTGCTCTCCAATTTGGACAATAGCCTCCCCCTCCAATACTAAGCAGTTAGACAGAGCAGTGTCCTTCTTTGCTGCAGTTGTAAGGAACAGAAACCCCAAGCTCAGAAATCTGTCTACGCAGCAGGTATCTTAAATGGGCATTACCGCTCGGAACATCTTGTCTCACTCTTCTCTCTCCGTATTCCTTCCCGCTCAACCAGAACCAAAGACCTTTTCCACATTCCCCACACTCAGCACTCAATACTTCAACGATCTTTCCTAATCCGCATCCCAACACTCTTTAACAATATTAACATGAGACAAGAGCTTGATATAGCATCAAATAAAAGCATATTTGAGATGGGTGTAAATAGTCTCTTAAAGATAAGTTGATGTGAAGGGATTATACCGTCGTCTTGACCCACGACGACTTGGCTATGAACATGGACATTCTCATGGTTTTCGATTTGGACAGTTGTTATTAGTAGGCTGTGTACCTGATCTTGTTATATTTTGTCATGTTTGTTATATTTTATTATGAAAGTTTACGTTTGTTAAGCAGTCTGTAGATAGTGCAAATAAAATTTGCTCAGTGTAGCTGTATCTTGTGCTTCGTGAATAAATAAATAAATAAATAAATAAATAAATAAATAAATAATAAAAATTATATACCTAAAGGTGATTGCCTGGAAACACATCAATGGGTTGCAAAACAGTACCTTCAAATGTAACCTACACATGGTAAGCAGTACTTGGAACTTAAAAAGTTCTTAGTTCTGGCTGTCTTGTGTTCATGGAACACTGGAAACATATGCACTGGTTGAAAATATACACAAATACGACATGAACTCTTATAATGATATGAAACACATGGCGTTTTAAGAGTGTTCTTGGACTTGATAGTCTTGTTTCTCTCTGAATAAACTGGATGAAATATATATACATTGAAATAAAATGTACAAAGACACAGTTCTGGCTTAAACTGTCGTGTGTTCTCGGAACACGGAACACTGGAAACATATGCACAGGTTGAAAATATACACATACAACATGAAACACTTATAACGATATGAAACAATTGGCGCTTCCGATAGCTTGAAACAAGACCAACAGTTCTATTCTGTGTTCCACGAACACATAACAATTTTTTAAAACCAAACCAAAACCAAGAACTTTTTAAATGCCAAGCAGTTTATGTCTTTGTACATTTCATTTCAATGTACAGTGGAACCTTGGATTGCGAGCATAATTCGTTCCAGCAACATGCTCGTAATCCAAATCGCTCGTATATCAAAGCAAATTTTCCCATAAGAAACTATTGAAACTCGGATGATTCATCCACAACACAAGCCCATAAAAACATTTATTCGCATAACATTTCTAAAACAAAATATAACGTAAAACAATTAAACTGCACTTTACCTTACAATAGAATCATTGTTGGTGTGAGGGAATCTCAGTTGAAGTGAGAGATTCCATTGACTTTTCCTCCTCCTCATCCTCGGACGAGATCTCTATAACCTCTTCCTGTTGTAGACGTAGACTTGTTATAAAATCTCGCGATATCAGCCGCTCGCATACCTCGTTCGTGTTTTTCGTTCATTTCCTTCTTAAATTCCATTGTAATCATCTCCTTCGACCGACCGAATTCCTTTTTAGCCTTCTTTTCGTTCACAGGGCCCATCGTTGCGGAACAGTTATATCACTAATGACAGAAACAAAACATGTACACTCGTACAGTGTTGACTATGCGAGCGAGGCACGCCAACTGAAGTCCAGCGCGGGAAACGATTACACACACTTTCCCAGGAAAGAGAGTGGCAGGGGGGAGGGGAAAACAAAGTCTCAGGGGAGGTGGAAACGTATGTACACGTAACGCTCGTGTTGCGAAACCTCACTCGCTCATCAAGTTACAATTTATTTAAAATATTTGCTCGTCTTGCAAAACACTCGTAGACCAAGTTACTCGCAATCCGAGGTTCCACTGTATATATATTTCATCCATTTAATCCGATAGAAACAGGACTGTCAAGCTCAAGAACATTCTTGAATCGCCAATTGTTTCATATCGTTATAAGTGTTTCATGTGGTACGTGTATATTTTCAACCACTGCATATGTTTCCAGTGTTCTGTGTTCCATGAACACAAGACAGTTTAAGCCAGAACTAAGAACTTTTTAAGTTCCAAGTACTGCTTACCATGTGTACGTTACATTTCAAGGTAATGTTTTGCAACTCGTTGATGTGTTTCCAGGTAATCGCCTTTAGGTATATAATTTTTTATTTTGATGATTGTTACCAGATTCCTCTTGATTTGAATTTCAACAAGAACTGATAATGACTCCAAGGGAGTCGAAACCGGTCTTCTTATAAATTAATATATTTTACAATGTGTTGAATGGTGGAACATCCCTCAAACTCTTATTAGAAAGACCATTCTGTCGTAAGCAAGATTTATAACATTTGAATTCACCATACATTATCCCATAGCAAGGAGTTCTTTGACAGGAAATAAATTTAAAGAACATATTATGTAGTGAAGTTGCACATTATCATATTAATAATATTAGTCGTTTGATGAGAAAACAGTTTTCTCATCTCCTGTAAAATTACGTTTTTTTTTTCCCCCCTTAAGATAATCTGGCTTCTTTGGGACAGTATACTAGAAAGAGCAATGCTCATTTGCCTAACTGAGCAATGTTTCACTTTATAAATATTGGCTCATGGGTCCCAGAACTAACATTATGTAATGAAATGTAAATTAGAAAACTGATGACAAAGTTTGGCTTAAATGAAAGTGGAAACTTGTGACTCATGAATAACTATAAGATAATGAAATCATAAACTCTTTCTTCTAGAACAAACTTTAACCACAATTACAGTGTAGCCCAGTGAATGTGAAATGGGATCCTGTTGGACCAATCGTATAGTAACTTTATCACGATCAACTCTGCATACAGCTTCTGCATTGACATTCATCAGACTAATAATACCTTCAGCCGTATCTGTTTTGAGGAGGACATTCTGCTGTTGATGTACAAGTAGGATGTGATCAAGGAAACGTCGGAGGATTTGTTGTGGAGAGTAGTGGCACCTTTATTATAGAGGAGGAGTTCTGGATAATATGCTAAAGAAATAAGGGGCAAAATGCACAGTTGAGTTCCGTGGCACAACTCTTTAAGGGCTTTGATCTGCCAAGGCAACTACTATATTGCTGCGTGGTCAACGTGACGAGATCCTCAATCATATTGCTTGACATCCATGAATGACCAGCATAAAGCAGCAGAATCTAGATTGGAACATGGTGTGGTCAGTAATAAGAGAGGGCCTGCACCTTAATATTTGTTTGCTATTAAAATATTCAAATTGACTTAAGGAAAATGTGAGATAAACAATCTTAACTGTGTTTTGGTTGCACTAAACAATCTTAACTGTGTTTTGGTTGCACCATTTTGCACCTTTTCTCAATGCCAGCATCTTTTTGCACCTTAACTCAATGTCAGCACCCTTTACACTTCCCGCACCTCATGTTCATGTTCTTTTGCCGTGATTTATGCCGATAAAAATTAAACGAAGGAAATTGGAATGTCAGCGGCTTAATCTACTTTTCTCCTATTGTCTTTAAAATAATAAATCAACAAATCTACTTTATGTTTTTGTTAGAATTTATTGTGTTCGTGGTGGTATCATATTACTTTTGCTTCAGCTCAGTCATGTTAGACGAAAGCTTTCATATTAGTTTGTGCCTCAGCGAACTCCCTTTATGTAATATAAGAAAAGATTCCACCTTATCAATACCAATTTTATTTATATAGGATTAACTTACAGGACCGGTTTTGATTTTTTGAACAGTCATCATCAGCTGTACATTGGTACCTTTACATAAGTCAAATATTGGTTGAATTGCCTTTCCAAATGGAGAAGTTGTGAGGAAGTACTATGTCCAAACATTCAAATTGGGCATGTTTAAGGGTAAAAATTGGTTATATGGTACAATCTAGATAGTTGAAAGCGAGTATGTTTTTTAGGCCAAAAATTCATATAAATTAGCTAATTTTTTAAAAGTACAGGTATATTAAACCCTCCAAAATGCATAACACATGTTAAAATCACATATTAAAATATACAGTGCGTGTTAAAATCCTTTATAATGGCTCAGATCACTTCATTGGAATGGATTTATACGTCTTGCGTATGTCTATATTCTTGTTTGAGTCCAATGTAGATTAAGAATGTCAGTGCTTGCGTTCATGGGCAGTGCTCTAGTGGGGGCTCTACTATATATTAAGAGATATCCACTTGTATATATGATAGGTTTATCATATTGTTAATAGCAATTCCAATATATGAACGGAGGTAGATATGTGCAGCTGTGATTGATACATGGACTTTAAGTCTTGAATGTAGTCTCCATTGTGTGTGAATATTTCAGATGCAGGTTGGTGGCTCTTTTCTCGAGAAATTAGTACCTTGCATTCTGTCAGCAGCCCTGAAGATGGTTTTCCATTTTCACATCAGGCAAATGCCATAAGACCTAGCTGTGTCGGTGCGACGTAAAGCAAATTGTAAAAAAAAAAATGGCAACTAAGTTTAATTTTCAAGTATTTATGAACTGTCCCTTATTTTTGTGAAAAATCCCATATTTTTAGATAAATGTCCTCTAATTTTGATCCAAATTTTGCACCCAAAGTAATAAGGTTTTGAATTTCTTTGTCCTA
The DNA here is from genome assembly GCF_040414725.1 of Anabrus simplex. Lineage (NCBI taxonomy): Eukaryota > Metazoa > Arthropoda > Insecta > Orthoptera > Tettigoniidae > Anabrus > Anabrus simplex. The sequence goes on along the minus strand of NC_090267.1, from coordinate 505,202,699 downwards.
GATTCAAAAGTTATGAATTTCATTAGTAGTCTGTATTGGCACTTGATCACTATCAAGAGGCAGACAAAGGTCCACCTATTCAGTACCATTAGATTAATATAGCTTCGACCTTGCTACATTAGGTCATCTTCAACCATGATCAGATTGGAAATACAGTACATGCATACATATAACTGTAACCTTTATTACAGCGGTTACACTAAATACTACAGCGCTTGCAGTAAACAAAAACTAAACACAGTACCAAACACTACACACTCAGAGAAACATTAGCTGAAATTACGCGGATCTCTGCTGACAACAACATACGTAAATATCAGTAGGGCCAACTAGTGGACGATAAACCAGGAAGGTGGAAGGACCTAGGACCTACCAAGGGCATGAACATGGCTTAGATTGCGGATTCCGGAATAAGCAACCGTGATCCTTAAATTTAAAAAATATTATTTACAAATGGATTTTACAAATACATTCCGAACAATTCCGCCAACTTGAAACTTACGAACTATATGCTCTGTGATATACATAACTTAGAGGTTCTTTGATAATACCTTCCTACAAATTCAAAATTTCAAACCAACTATACATCGAGTTACAAATCCAGTTTTACAATGCAATTTACAGTGAAATAAACGTACTCTCCAAAACTCTAGCGTACATCAAGTGACACTGAACTACCAGAGGCAAACCGCACAATCTACATATTTAGTGAAACAAGAAATGGGAATGCCTCGAAAACAAACAGGCAAGCCCAGCTGAAAAGCTAAGGCGTCATAAATAATTAATTTGGTGAATCTAGGTTAGGCTAGGGCAGACTCCTATACGAAATAGCAACCGAACATTACGGAAATTTTAGCCGGGACGGAATTCAACAGTGCTTACCCGAAGGTGGCCCATCCCCGGTAGCGAGGTGTCGCACACGACGTAAAACTTCAGACAGACCAAGACAGACTAAGGCAGACCAGGCCATGACAAGACCGACAGAATTAATTACAAAAGGTGCCTCGTGCTCTTATAAAGGTAAACCATGGCCTTGGAGTAGCCAATCAGAATGCATGAGTCTGCCTATCGCCACCTAAGTTCACCAATCACAACTCCTACTTTCAGTCGCGAACTTTAAATAAGTTTCTCGAATACGCACGTTCGCGAATCTTCCATTTCCAGAAGTTAGAAAATGCCTTCTAGAACACATAACCAACAAAAGGCAACACACCCTGTTCAAAAATTCATGTAACAATTTTTTAGATACTTCCAGTAAGTACAGAACTGAAATCTACTGTATACAAATACATATGTTACAAATATTACACAGTACAGGTTAGATCGTTACAAATAAAACATATTACCACACTTTACAAATAAAGTCTTCAATAAACATTTTCCACTTCCACTACATTGTTCACCTGTAACAATAACCACCAATAAAAAATTACAAATTGGTATGTCTTAAGTTAAATCTAAATCTAAAACAGTGATAAAATGTCAGAATACACATTTAAAATTGAAACTAAGATAGCACATTAAAATTATTGTGACTGGTGTTGGACTATGCCAATGTCCTTATAATAACCAACGATTCTTGCATCTTGAATTGATCTTGGAGCTGATATTCGTTGTCTGTATAGTGGACCCATTTGATCTATAAATTATGCTTTGTTGAACGGAATATATGAGTAACAGTTTCTTCTTCTTTTATAACCGCATAGGATCACTGTAGTCAGTCCATTGTTCAGGTCTCTTTGAAGGGATTGTTCGGGCTTTGTGGTCCACCCAGTACTTCTTCAGACGCTCCGATCTTTGTGCCCTTTCCTTGGTTGAAAATATGCATGTTGTTGGTTTGTTTCGTTTAAGGGTAAAACGGAGGTTTGTATTCTTGAGTTTTGTATTCAATTTTATCTTATTTGTGGTGTAAGGCCTATTTCCTTCAGATCCTCTCTTACTTATCTTATCCATTTACATCCTGTTGTGGTATTTTTTGAGACGAGATTGTGTTGTACTAGTTGTTTCAGAAGTCTCGAATCCTGCATCCTCATGATATGTCCAAAGAATCCCAGTCTCCTCTTATGCATAGTATCTGTAATGGGTTCTAGCTCTTTGTACACGACTTTGTTAGGTATTATCTGCCACTGTCCATCTTTCTGGTATTTTTTGTTGATGCAGGTTCTTCCAATCCTCCTTTCAGTTTTCTGAAGTCTGTCAGTCTTTGATTGTTTATTCAGGTGAAAAAGTGTTCCTGCTGCATATGTAGCTTCTGGTTTTATAACTGTGTTGTAGTGTTTTATTTTTGCATTTATTGATAAACATTTCTTTTTGTAGATAACCCATGTTAATTTTTGTGCTTTGGCTAATTGTTTGTTCTTGTTTGGATTGAGTAACAGTTTATATATAGCTTTGAATTATATAAGATATATAATATTAATCTAATGGTATTGAATAGGTGGACATTTCTCTACCCTTTGTCCTAGATTCGCAAACCCTTTTTTTTTTTTCTTAGCTGTTAGCCCTAGTTAAATAAGCCATCTGGTACAGACATCATATTGATACAGGTTGACATTAAGTACAGAGAACTGATGATCAAGAGATTTCAAGCAACATTATCAGTTCTGCAATGCTGGGTAAAGGATTGGGTGTCACAGGGTCAAGTGCTCGCAGCATATTACAGAAAATTGAATAGTTAGTTTATTTAAATACCATATTTACTCTCTCAAACCTTGCTATCACGGATATCATGCACACTAATTTTTGTTTTGGAATTAAGGGAGAAAAATGATCCCTACATGTAATCTTGCATAGGTTGATTGTCAGAAATCAATATAAATATGATGGATACATCGTGTGGCCTGCGTGCTCGCACACAGTTCAACATGTTGCAGTCTCCGTTTGTCTGAATGAAATCCTAATTTTAAAAAAAGTGCTTTAGGATGATTGTAGGTTATAGGCCTAATACTTTTCTTCTTCTGTTTCCTATTTCCATGTATATATCTCACACTCTGATTTTTAAAATTGCAATTTAAGAATCTTGTATTTGGGTTGTTCCATAATCACTATATAGTAAGAATTTTCTTTAAGATACATTTGTGTATGACTGTGGACTAATTACCCATATACTTTTAGATTTTTAAACTCAAATTATTATGCAAAAAGTGAGATATATGCAAGTAGATATTGTAACTTGGAGTGCTGCTGTTCAATGCATTTTATACTCTCATTTCATCTGGAGTGAAATGAAAGGTTACTGCATGCTTGATGTTTTAGTTATCCCAGGTGTGATATTTCTTAGTTGGAGACATTTTCATTGAACAGTATTTGTATGCTAATTTAGAGATTGTTCATTGTTCATCTTGCTGTGTGTGTTTTTTATTATTTTTTTTTATTAAGGGCAAAATAACTTTGTCAGCAATTTAAATGAAAAGTGAAGTTGCTGAAAGCATCACTTAAGGGTGACACAACATTTTGGATTCATGTAACTGTAAATTCTCCAGTTCATCGAACACTAAATCTTACATATTATTAAACACACAAATAAACAAACATTCAAGCTCTTTAGGCCTTTTCAGTGTTGAATTACCATCCAGACAAGGGAGTACTGTTATACTTTGAAATGTGTGCCACAAGAATGGTGGTAATATGTTGCGAATTTATAACAATACCATCGATACATCATCATCATCATCATTTCCCCTTATCCAGCTCCTGCCGGGTTCGGGTTTTATGGCACTTCTCCATCTTCCTCTTTCCTTCTGCCATTCCTCTTCCACGATCCTGTTCCAATCTAAATTTCGTCTTCTTGTGCCGTTCTTCACTGATTCAATCCGCCTTGTTCTAGGTCTTCCTCTTGCCCTCACACTTTGCTTCCAGCACCTGTCTTGGAATTGTATTCTCCTCCATCCTCTTTACATGTCCAGACCACCTTAATTTATTCTTTTCAACTCTCTCATATAGCTTTCCTATCCCAACTTCCTTCCTAACATCTTCATTTCTTACACTGTCTTTCCTTGTCTTTCCTATCATACTTCTTAGGAATTTCATCTCACTAGCTTGAATTCTACTCTCTTGCCTGCTAGTCAAAGTCCAAGTCTCAGCTGCATAAGTCAGTACGGGTACATAGTACAATTTGTACATTATCTCTTTACTTTTCTTGGGTACTACTTTGCTCCAAGCAAGTTTTCTTACACTTTGGTAGAATGCATTACCCTGCTGTACGTTCCTGCTAATCTCCATGTCCACCCTAGCATTATGCATTAACAATTAAAATAAAAGAAGTTATGTAACAGTTCAACCTTTTCAGTACATGTAGAATTAGAAATGTTCAGGTTTTTCTTGATCTGTGAAGAGAAAAGAGGTGTTTTTTAAGGTTTTAGTTATTTTCTGGGTTTATTGCATGTGAGGAGGAGAATGGGTTTTTCTGACACAACCTTCATGAAATATAGGAGTAAGTTTAAAGGAAATGCATTGTTTTAGGAAGTCAATATCCTTTCCTAACTTAATAGAAGGCTTTACGTTTTGCTTGGTTAGCAAAAAATCTAAATTATGAAGATTTCTCTTATCATAGCCAGTTGGGTAAAACTGTATAAGACATAAATAATAATCACTTGTATTATCTGTAAGTTTTGTTATGTAGTATTTATCAATAGGGCCACTAATAATGTCGTCGTCTGCCACTACTTGTTTCCAAGAATACATTTTTCTCCTGCAATTCTTCTTAAAGTCTGCTGGCTCTGTGAAGATGTCTCTGATGACTGATCAAGCCAATCTTTGCATGAAACATCTAAAGGTGAATGGAGGGCATGGTTGGATATGACATAGGTATTTGATACTTAAATCGTGGGCCCCTTTTAAAATTACCATTTCACTCAGCATGAATAAACTTATGAATAGCCTAGACTATAGTATACCGAGCAGGTGGCCGTGCGGTTAGGGTTGTGCCGCTGTGAGCTTGCATTCGGAAGATAGTGGGTTTTAACCACACTGTCGGCAGTCCTGAAGATAGTTTTATGTGGTTTCCCATTTTCACTTTGATTTAGACCAATGATAGTCTCTGGTAAGACCAAAACTAGTTTTAACAAATATATGTAACTTTTTAAAGGTTACAACAAACAATATTAAATAGGTGGAAACCTTTAGCTTTTGTTTTACACTATGTTTCACCATATCCTACACATTTTCGATTGGCGACAGGTCCGGTGATCGAGCGGGCCAGGTCTGACATCCTGTAACAACAAGAAGGCACGTGTTCGTGCAGCAACATGTGGTCGCACATTGTCCTGCTGAAATATGGCGTCTGGCGTGTAGTTCAGAAAGGGTATGGTCATGGGTCGTAGGATGTCATTCACGTAGGTCAAACTGGTCATAGTGCCCTGGACAAGCACCAACTGTGATTTGTGGTTGTACCCAATAGCACCCCACACCATAAGGCCTTGAGGTGGTGCTCTATGTCTTGTGCTTATGCAGTCAATATGATGCCTCTTCCCCTGTCTGTGGTGAACCAAAATGTGGCCATCATTAACCCTCGAAGTGCTATCGTCTCACTACGAGACGATTTGGATCCTGGCTGAAGTGCTATCGTCTCGCGGTGAGACGATTCGTAAAATCGATATAACAACTCCTAAAATCGGTATAAAAATCTATTTTAGGCATATTCTCGCTGCGAAATGAAATTCTCTATCTGGTAGGAAGTGTACATTGGTCTTTGGTTGGGGAAATAAATCAGTAAGCGGCGATCTTGTCAACTGTGAACTGGTCTTGTCTACGTCTGCTCAAACTGCGCTGTTGCTTCGCGTGTTTGAAGGTTATTGTTTGCTAGCCGATTTTTTATTATTGTGTGGCTGATTTACTCTATTTTAATTGGTTTATTTTATTTAGTGATTATCATAATATAAACATGAGTGAATTAAGTGGTTCTAGTGCAATTAGAGAAGCATTGGAGGAGCTTGGGAGTGATGAAAGTGCAGTCGACATTGGTAATGTAGAAGATTTTCCTGATGATTTATCATTAGATGACTTTTCTTCTGGAAGTGGGGAAGAATATGACCCTAATTTAGATATCCGTAACTATAGTGATGCGTCAAGTAGTGATGTAGACAATCCAAACGTGCGAACCCTACCAGGCACATCTAGACCTAATGGCCCACCACAACAGACTCTCTCCGAGTCTTTTTACCTGTGACTTTTTATTATTCATTGAAGTTTCTATCATTATATATCATTGTGCGTGTAATGAAATTTGGCTCATTTTGTATATCTTAAAATTTAATTTCAGATAATGTAGTGCTTGTTACCAACCTCAAAAATTGGAATTTTAACATTAAAAAAAAAAATTTGGCTAATCATCCATTATACTTTTACTGGATTCTTGTAAGTAAAATATCCTACTATTATCTTATTCTTTAGTTCTTCCTGAACAAATTGATATATAATATGCCATATGTAGTTACGAATTTGTATTTATTATAATGTTTTTTAAATGTATCTGCACACTGCCTTAAGAATGCTCAGCACTTAAGAGTGAAACCATCAGCACTTGGAGGGTTAAAAAACAAAACAAAAAAAAACCTGGATTCGTCCGAAAACACTATCTGCTGCCGTTATCCCCAGTGACGACGTTCCATACACCATTGCAGTCCAGCATGTTTATGCACATTAGTCAGAGGTGGGCGTAAAAGTGGACGATGCGCCGGTAACCCAGACCTTAATAAACGGCGATGAACTGTCACTCTTGATAGTGTACGATGTGATACACTGTTCCACCAGAGGCGAAGAGGACACAGATCTCTCCTGCAATGCCATTCGGATGAGGTGTCGATCTTCTCGGGGGGTGGTCTGGGTGATGCAACCAGACCCGTCTCATCATGTTCTACGGCCTTCAGTGAACCATTCTGTACACACCCGTTGCACTGCCGACACACTTCGTCCCACACGAGCAGCAATTTCCCGGATGGATGCATCACGTTCTCTCATGCCAATAATGCGCCCTCTTTCAAACTCACTCATTTGATGGTACGGTTCTCGCTTACATCTGTGAGGCATCCTGCACGTCTGCTCAAGTCACACAGATCCATTACCTTCGGTTTATAGGGACAACGAGAGCCGCAGGCACATTTTACCAGTCGGTGGTGGTGCGCCAAGATATCGATGTTGACCTTGAAACTGAGGGCCGACATGGTTCAAATCCTAACCATTTCTTCAGAACATACTAATGCACAGGTCCTGTGAATATGAACTTCCTATCTCTAGTCTTTCAAGGTGTTCTGGTTTTTATGAACATGTGTATACCATAACATTTGAATATTGAATGTATGTGTAACCATGAAGAGTTTCCTGGAGTTAATCCTTCTCGTATGCAGTACTATAGAGGTGATTTCTAACAATTTGGACAGAGCCTTTAATGGCAAAGATGGGTAAATCACAGTACAGATTCGTGGGAATGCCCACACTTTTGAAGAACTCAACCAAGAATTTTGATATGGGTGCTCTTGCTCCGATGAAAAGTTCTACAACGCTTATACAGGAGATGTATGATTCTTTGAAGTAGCTGCTGGTTGGTTCATAGATGGCTTGCTTCTCCGCATCTACCTCTGCTGGCTGACTTGAGCCGACCTCACATACAATGGTGGTGTCCAGAATATATGTAAACTCTTTTTCTCTGTCAATTGCGATTATATCTCTTGTCCAGTTGCTTCCACTGTCAGCAACATCTGGCACCTCTCTATATACCTGGTAACCTTTCTGGGAGAATGCTGCTCCCTCATGGACATGAGCTAGGGTTTCAGGCTCACTGCAGCGTCTGGAGTGGACTCCATCTCGGCTACGTCCAGGCAGGGCCCGTACAGGAACCACAACACGTCTTTCCACACTGATCCGGAGAGTCCATTTAGCCGGTGTGTATTCCTGATAGAAGATGACTCGTTTACCATGAGTTCTTAATGCACACCATTTGCTATACTTTTTTCCCCTAAGCATTTCTCTTAACTTCCTTGCGCTAAGTTCTTCGAGTTGGGTGTTATCTGCATTTCTAATTTACACGATTATGTGCATTTTCAGGGTGAAGGCTAACGATTTTTGAGTCGGCATTCGGTTTTGTTTCGTTTTGCCATGAGAACGATGGCCATCGACTTGGAGGTGGTTGTACAATATAACTATTTATAATAGTTTATTTAAATCCGCCTTGATCAATACACTCATTAAATGAAAGAAACATTATTTATTAAACCATACATGTTTCGGGAAATCTCAACCATTCCCTTCATCAGTGGTTAGATCAAAGAATAACATAATATGACACAATCTTTTGTTTTACAATTTGAAGGAGTATTGTGTCCCAATACATCATGTCAAAGAGTAAAGAGAACTTATGAAATATTATAAAAATGATCAATACATACAATTTTGGTTGAACTGAATGAGAAACACTATACAAATTTATGATCTTCAAGTTCTTCTTCTTTTTGTTCCTTAAATGATTATATGCTAGCCTAAACAGTGGGTTATCTTCTGTACTTTTCTCATTTAAACTTGATTCAGAATTACATTTTTGTGTAAGGTAAATTTCTAAATTTTCCAAAACATTCATTAGTTTTCCCTTTTTGGTCGAATGTAATAATTTCATGTCATTGGAAATGTCTGTAAATTTATGATTCATTTCAACCATATGTTCTCCCATTGCCGAATATCTTTTATGTTTGACCGCATTAACGTGTTCTTTGTACCTTATAGCCAAACTTCTTCCGGACTGTCCAATGTATCGTTGTTTACATGTTTGGCATGTTAATTTGTAAATTCCTGATTTATTAAATATACATTTATTCTCTATTTTATCTGAATTGAAAATTATCTTATTAGTATTATTATCCGTTTTGTATGTGACATTGATGTTCTTTTTTCTGAAAATTTTAGCCAGTTGATAAGAGTGCTTATTTCGAAAAGTTAGAACTATGAATTTCTTTTTCTCTTTTCTCTCTTTAATTAAAGTTGTTTTAGGTTCATTTTTCACTTTATTTATCATTCTATTAATAAATCTGTTGGAATATCCGTTGCTACGAGCGATTTGATGGATTATATTTATCTCTCTATTATAATTCTTCTTAGACATAGGTATGTTCATAGCTCTATTAATTAAACTGTAAAATGTTGCCTTTTTATGTTGACCTGGATGATTGGAGTCATTTCTGATAATAGTATCTGTTTGAGTAGCTTTTCTGAAAATTTGGAAATCAAAATGACCAGAATTTCTAGTAACTGTCAAATCTAAAAAATTTAAAGTCCTATCATTTTCAGATTCCATCGTAAAATGCACTTGTCTGTTCAAAGTATTTAAATACTGTAATATACCATCAGGTTTAACTTTTCGTTCATCGATAATAACAAATATATCATCGACGTATCTCAACCATGTAATCAATCCATCTATTTTATCCACTATTTTATTATATTCCATGTAATCCATGAATATGTTAGCTAAAATACCTGAAGCTGGCGAACCCATTGCTAGGCCTTTAGACTGTTTGTAAATTTTGTTGTCAAAAACAAAATAGTTATTTTCCAAAGTAAATTCTAGTAATGTTAAAAATTCTTCAATTTCCACCTTGCTTAATTTGCTGTGTTGCATTAAATTCTTTCTTACTATTTGTATAGTATCTACAATAGGAATGTTGGAGTACATATCTTTGATATCCAAACTATGTATCGTGTAGTAGTCTGTTAGCTCAATGTTTTTAATTCTGTTACAAAAGTCAATAGTATTAATTAGGTGTGTCTGGCTATAAAACTTATAGTGTTCTTTTAAAAATATTTGTATGAATTTGGCCGTCTTATATACTGGACTATTTCTGAAATTAACTATTGGTCTAATAGGAATTTCTTGTTTATGAATTTTCGGTAGTGCCTTTAAAGTAGGTATTTCTGGGTTCATGTTAATTAAACAGTTAGTATCTTTGGAGTCTAATAAAAAAGTTATGTTATTGAGAATTTGTTTAAGTTTTTTCTGCATAGAAGACGTGGGATCTTTTTTTATCAATTCAAAATTATTGCTAGTTAGAAAATTCTTAGTCTTTTCAATATAATCCTGTCTTCCTATCAGTACAATGGTATTACCTTTATCAGCTTTTGTCACAACAATATTATTATTATCTATCTTATTCTTCAATAATTTGATATTCTTATTCAACTCCTCATGGTTCTCTACCGTATGTTCTATCATATTGGATAATGTTCTACTAACTTCGTATCTAAGAGGAATTTGTTCATCAACTGGTAGGTTAGCTATGGCCACTTCAGTTTCAGCTATTAATTTAACAAAATCTTTTCTATTACTATAATTCTCCTTTTCCCAATTGAATTTAGGCCCCTTACTTAAAATGTTAATTTCATTACTATCAAATTGAACTTGGGTTAGATTTCTAAGAGGTTCAAAAAACTTGTGTTCATTATCATTCAGAATAATAATAATATTGTTGTGACAAAAGCTGATAAAGGTAATACCATTGTACTGATAGGAAGACAGGATTATATTGAATATGCTGATGGAGTCCTCTCTCGTATCTTCTTTGCAATGGAGACGATGCCCATCTGTTGTTTATTGTGTTGTTGTACAGGGTGACACCCAATGACCAGCAAGCCGTCTGTATCTCCATCATGTGGGAACAGTGCTCAGCGGATTTGGTGGTTGGCTCACATTCAGTTCCGTATAATGTAACTGAACAAATCATTGTCTGATAGATTTTGGACTTCATTTAAATTGGCATTTTCTTGTCACAATTGACCCGTGCGACTTCTTTCAATCGCAACCAGGTTGTTAACTATTGCCTGCACATCACTTTGAAGGTGGGATCACCAGTATTGGTTGCAAGTTCACTTCTTCAGATCATCGGTATGTATTTTGATAGAACTTGCTCTGGAAATGGTTTTCAGGGACAGTATTTGGCCAGAGACCAAACCAGCCAGGCTTGGACTTGTCAGTGCAGTTTTTCACTGGTGGTAACCATGAGCAAAACTTTGTCTGCATCCACTGAGTTCCATGATGCATTTTGTTGCATGATAGTGACCATGACCAGAGCGAAAAGGTATAGTGAGAGTGCTGAACAATGGTGAACTCCTACCTTCACAAAGAAGGATATCGCATTCTGCTACTATTGTTGATGTATAACATCTAAACTCAGTTTACAAGCAGCTCAGGAATCCCATGATTGCTCAGTGCATAGCAGATCATCCCATAGGGCACCTAGTCAAACGGCTTTCTCCAGATCGAGGAAGGCTATGTGCTGCCACTTTTTCTTTTTGTAATGTTTCTCCAGGAGCTGGCAACCAGCAAAAATCACGTCAGTTGTTCTGCAGTCGTTTCATATAGCCACATTGGTGCAACTGGACAATTCCATGAAGGCATTGGTCAATAATTCATTCAAAGATTGTATTGGATGGTAGGGACCTGCATTCTTTGTTTTATTTTTTGGTAGAAATCGGGGTTATTATTGTAGAATTTTGCGTTATTTTTAATAATGTTATGTTTTGAGATTTTAAAATTGCCTTTTCATGTAAATAAATTATTGAGAAACAATATGGAGTATTCTAGAGAGACACATTTTTATCATTCAGTTATCACTGAAGAGGGCATAATATGAAAGAAAAATACATAATATTCTTTTTTTCTAACTGTCAAAGGAGAACATTGTCACTTTCCTGTTGCAACGCAAGTCGCTCAAAACTCCTGAGTAGCAAGAAGAGAAACATTCGCAGTCAACATAACTAAACTCAGGATGACTGTCAAGCAAACTAAGCAGAACTTTCACAATATTTATTTTTCCATCTTGCATTTTGATTGGTTTGTTCTGGAAGTTCACTATACCCTTTTGTGATCGCCGAGTCATTCTCATTTTTAAAGAATGGAATAGACTTCTTTTTTGTTTTTTTTGTTTTGTTTTTGTTTTTACTAGTGCTGAATCAACATTACTGTTAATGACGAATACTGGACTAAACAATTCAAGTGCTGAATACAATTTCGTAAATGCCAACGGTGCAGCGTTTTTCACAGCTGATCTAACACATCCTTGAACATGTGCACTTCTGGTCCAATTTAGCTTCTCTTCTGTTTCACTATAACAATTCCCTTCTTTCGCTTGTTTGAAATTTTGCAATACTATTATGGGTTTTCCATCAAGTGTAGGACTTGTGAATATGCATCCCACCAAATTTAACCGGTGTCCCCAACATTGAATGTGAACTGCATCCTCTCGAGGAAGGCACTTGGGGAACTGAAGTACTTTGACATGTATCTTGCACTGCCGCTTTCCAGTCCCAGTATATTGTCAAAGTTAATAGAGTACTTCTGTGCAGAATTGTCTGGCTCCATGGCTAAATGGTTAGCGTGCTGGCCTTTGGTCCCAGGGGTCCCAGGTTCGATTCCCGACAGGGTCAGGAATTTTAACCATCATTGGTTGATTTCTCTGGCAGGGGGCTCATCATGATGCGCAGGTCGCCTATGGATGTCAAGTCAAAAGACCTGCACCTGGCAAGCTGAACATGTCCTCGGACACTCCCGGCACTAAAAGCCATACACCATTTCATTTCATTGTGCAAAATTAAGTATTGCCCTGCTGCATGATTTTGCATCAGCTGCTTTCAGAATATGTACATTGCAACATACAACTATTGCTCTGTTTTTTGTTCAAGAGGTCGAATTAACACAACAAATACATACCGACACAACTGATCTGTCGTTTCTTCACCTGTTGACCTGTTTCTACTCTGAGCAGTGGACCATACAGTGCTTCTCTCTTAACAATCTGACTTGTGGCAAATTTCTAGCACCTGTTAAAACAATATATTAGGAATTAATGTTATAAAGTTCCATCTGAAGTGAAAAATAATAATAATACCAGAATAATAATAATAATAATATAATTTTGACAGTAATCTATTCAGCATACCTTCAATGAATGAATGATTTCATTCTTTAATAGCAGGGTGCTGCAATTTCTCTAGGTAAATTTGCTTTCAGAAAATACTGCAGTCCTCTTGCAATAATTTTTTTAAAATTTGCAGCAATATTACACTGTACAATACTCCGTTGCCTCTTTTGACAAGATGATCTCTTCACTTGGTATTTCTCACTTCACACATGCTTGGTACATGTATCTTTTCTATCCCAAGATATCGTACAGTTACGGCAATGACACATTATGGTTTTTGAATCGGATGCACATAATCTGTCATTTTTAAATTCAAGGGCCCTTTCCTTTTCATTAATGCTCACCTTTGGCATAGTACTAGCTGTAACAGAACATTGAGAGAAAACAGCAAGACCTACCAGCTTCTTGGCAGAATGACGCACACGCATGAGTCGAGTTGATGGAGTGGCAGAAGAGTTGACCTTGTAAGACTGTGATGGACACGATGGTCTATTCTGGTGGTGGAAAAACCTTTATAAGAAGGCAAACACTGTTAATTCACATTATTATCCATATACAATTTATAAAGTGGACATATTCGCGTTATTGTCTCATTTAGTTTTATTTCGCGAAATAAATCTTTCCAATTTTGGAATTGTTAACGTTATGTATATGTAACCATTTCCCAAGCATTTTAGTTTACAGTGGCATTGAAAAGGTCTGCTAGCCAGTCAGTTAGCAAGTCGTTTGGGACAAGGTGCTTTTAAATTTTTCATGTTACTAATGGCTTTATCAGCATCTTAAAGTGAGATTTCTGAGAGTGGATCAGTGTCCAAAGAGCCATCTGGTGTTAGTAGATGGGTGAAAATACAGTGGAGGACTATATTTAAAGTTTTTTCCTTTTAATTCCAATGCAGATTAGAGTCCAGAGGTTCTTTCTTTTTTCTCTAACAGTTAGTTTAATTTTTGCAAAGATGCTAATAGTATACTGTATATACTTTCAGGTACGACGAAAGCAGCCACTCCACAAGCAGTGACGCTGAACCACTCAGGGAGAATCCTTAACACAGCAGCCTTACCTGCCTCGACGTCATCCTCAGTGAGAAGGCTTTCTGGAACAAATGACACTAATGCTGCTGGAAATGCTTCCAACCTTGGTCTGTCTATGCCAGGCCTTTCTGCTCTCTTGGCTGGTAAGTGATTTTATTTGTTATTTCTTACTTTGCACGAAGTTCTAACTGTTCTACAGTGAAACCTCTCACTTATGAGCATCTACATGCGGAGGTGTCCTTGTCCAATCAGACTGTATAAATGTATAACATGTGTTATGAATATCTTCTCTCTATAAACAAAAGTTATTACTTCTAAATAACATTAATGCCTCAAAATTTTGAATTAAAGAGTCAAAAGAAAGGAAATCATGAAGTATTTAAAGATTATAATATTTATTCACAAATGTTAATGCACTACAAAGTTCCCTTAAAAAGCAGTCGGGCTTGTCCGTCTGCTACACTTTACATTAGCTGTCCTCACGCCGATGTCGTAATATGTAATAGTTCTGTATCGTATTGTATTTATTTGAGTCTTTCCTACAGATAATTTATCTGTAAGTACTGTACATAAACACTGCATGAACTCACTCAATAACTTCAACTTTAATAAAAGTTTATAATTTTCATATTCCGTATTGATGATGATATAACTGTTGTAGATAAATGAGGTAATCGACCTAATCAATACAATGTAAAATTAGTACTTCACTTTATTTTAATCATGTTACTAGTTTCGGCCTATTGATATTAGGCCATCATCAGCTACAAGATCTTAAAATACTTTGAAAAAAAATTAATTGGCCATACATATAACAAAAACAGATAGCATAATACTTGAAAATAGTTCTGATCCAATATTCACTATCCACTAAAATAAGTCACTGTCTTGATAGTTGATCTAATTTAACATAAATCTATTCTATCTTAATTTTCCACCTATTGCTTTTAATTTTATGCAAGTGTTCAGTAAATTATTTATATATCTTCAAGACAGTGATTTATATTTATTAAAGTATACCAACAGATCATAAGAATTTTCAAGTGTTGTGTTACATCCTACAGCTTATCTGTAAGAAAATAATCAATTATAAATAATAATATTATTTGTTTTATGTCTCAGTAACAACATTTACAGTTTTCGGAGACTCCAATGTGCCAGAAATTTGTCCCACAGGAGTTCTTTTACGTGCCAGTAAATCTACGTAGAGCTGTAGCGTAGTCACGATTGCACGATGGGGAAGGGTTATGGTTCCAAAATGATGATAGAACACAGTGAAGGTGCCTGTGTGGTGTGCACATGCAAGGCTTGTTATTATAAGGACACTGATACAAGTGAATTATGTTGATATTCAGACTGCAGTACACTACAATTATCTGTGGAACGCATAGGTGATGAAAAGAAGGTACAGTCTCAAAATTAATTTAAAACTTTAACAAAGGTTATATTTCTTTAGAATTTCAAAAATCAACTAATAACAACATAACAGGTACAATTAGCAATTTTGAAACAAGTCAAGGAGTATACAATATTAGTGAATTCAACAGGTCCTGGGGTTCAAGCCCCTCGCTTTACAATTCTTGAGCTCCCAGCTCAAATTTACAAAGAGCACAAATTTATTCAAGAGCAGAAATCCCCTAATTCAAGAGCACTTGCTCTCCAAAAATACATTATCTAGCCTTCCAGAGGCACTTGTTACAATTACAAAACTTGAAAAAGAGCAAACAGGCTCTCAGTTTCTTACTGCCTACTCAGGGCAACATTCCATCAATCTCTGGTCTCTCAAACCGCCATTTACAAATGGAACTAATTTTTACAGGGGTATAAAATACCCAACCTACTGGGCCTTCATGGAATAAGAATAACAGGTTAAATTAATGGCCCGAACACAAAATGAATGGAGGTGTGTACATGCACTCCTAGATATGAACACTAAAAGAAACCTAAGGAACTCTAGGCCAATGAAACAGGGGCTATTCCCAAACTACTGAGGCGACTCGTTTAGAAATTACTTTACCACATTACAGAATGAAAAACCGTTATAAAACGTAGTCACCTCAAACCAAGATGAAGGGGAGCTCGAGAGGGTAATTCACTCTCTATCCCCGATTTAAAGTCAAAGTGTTACATAACAAAAGAGTCGGACCTTTCCCTCGGGTTAAAGTGCGGAGGTAGCAAGAAAGAAAGAAGTTATGTGGCCATTACCTTGAAGATGTTCTGTTGACCGATGAAAGGCCGCCCGCCTCCTGCTTTGACACACACACTCAGTAAGATGACGATCATTTGGCCAAGAAATGAGAAAAGCCGCAGTTTATAAACCCTCAGGGAAGGTTCAAGATCATTCAAGAAAAAACTAGCCACACCCTCTCAATTTTATTGGTAGATTTCAAAAGTAACACTTAGAATCAAACAAGAAGCCTGTGATAGGTGGAAAATTAATTACAGAAATTAGGGATTGGCTAGATTTAAAAACTGGGGCATAGCCCTAGTGTAGGCACTCCACTCACTCCGCTTGCTGTACACGGAAGCTCTGCGGCCGGTGATGCTCTTTTATTTTTAGTTCACGGGATTGCCGATAGAAACGTCCTTTACGATCTGCCTGTGATCTGCGAATTGTTGCCAACTGTTAAGGAAATGTCCAGCGGACTGTTGCAAAATTGGTTTTAGGTTACAACCACTAAATTACTTTTTTTCTTGCCGTGCGGGCAGTATGCGCCACCGCGATAGTTAAGAGCCTCTCGAAGGGAGTGTGGCCCCCAAAGGGGGTCATTGTTCTCATGATAGAGCTTGGCCTGGATTTGGAAAGATAGGTTACAGCTACTAAATTACATATTTTTCTTGGTGTGTTTCTTGCTGCGTTTTTATTCTGCGCGGGTTTGTAACGGAACGAGCGAGTTATGAATTATGGGAATTACGTCATGTCGGCCAATGGTCGTGCTCGTAGCTGGCCAGCTAATGGTCGATGGCGTGTGAAAACTTTCGTTCTGTTATAAAATTAAACATACATTTTTGGGCGGGTTGGTGGGTCCCTGGCGTTGGTAATGAACACATCTCTCTTCTAAAAGGATTTTAAGATACAATTCATATATATTTCTTCGTGAAGTTGTGTGTTATATACTGGAGTGCCTAGGGTAGGGCACTACCAAAACTGGCGGAAAGAAAAAGGAAATATTGCCAACCCAAAAATAAATGAACATCAATCAGTTACAAAAACCCAGAAATACAAAACTTCTTTAAATTAAAACTTCTTACACTTTGCACTAGGGTGTGTGATCATAGTTTTTTGGTAATGTCATCTGTGGAGAAATGTCCAGTTTAGGAAACTTCACAATAACAAAATTACATCATATTTCTGTGGTGACATCTTCTGAGTAAAGTTCTAAGTTGGTGTAGTTTCAGTTTCACTGTTTTACCAATAGAGGAGTTCATTTAGGCGCTGAATTTGAATGCACGGCGTTGGAGTGTACCTCCCGGTACAATTATTATTATTATTATTAATTGTTTTACACCCACATTGGAGCACTTTAATCAATCCATATACATTTAAGTCTTAAGAGTATTAACTACAAATTTGGCTCATGTTTCTTTTTTGCTCCCAGAACTCTTCATTTCTTTCTGACCTGGCTGCCCTTTCTTCGTCAGTTATGGTGTACCGTTTGCGTATAAACGTTTTCATTTTTTTTCTCAAGTATCTATTTCTCAGGATCCTCTTCTCGGTCTTCAATTTGCTGGATTGTCAAGCCTAATTCATCTAAATCATCTTGTACTTCTTTGAACCAATTATTCTTGGTTTTACTTTTCCAAAAGTAGTTGAAAAGATGTTTCAGTACCCTGGTTTTTGTTAGTGTTGATATGTGGCAGAAAAATGCAACCCTCCTTTTCCGCATTGTGTCTGTTATTGACTCAGTTACTTGGTATAAAACTTCATTAGGTAATAATCGCCCTTGTCCATCTACTTGGTGTTTTTTGTTTATGATTGATCTGTCTTCTGTAATTTATCTGTTGTTATTTTGGTGTTCAAATTGAATGTTTCACTAGCATAGGTAGGTTCAGGTTTGATAATGAAGTTGTAGTGTTTGAATTTTGCATTTATCGAGAGAGATTTCTTCTTGTAGGTTGGCCAAGTTATACGTTGTGCTTGTTTCAATTTAGTTGTTCTGTTTTCTACTGATACTTTCTCGTTTAAGTTCCAAGTAATAATTTCCCCAAGATACTTCAATTTATTTACAATTTTAATTTGTTTGATACCGGGCGAGTTGGCCGTGCGCGTAGAGGCGCGCGGCTGTGAGCTTGCATCCGGGAGATAGTAGGTTCGAATCCCACTATCGGCAGCCCTGAAGATGGTTTTCCGTGGTTTCCCATTTTCACACCAGGCAAATGCTGGGGCTGTACCTTAATTAAGGCCACGGCCGCTTCCTTCCAACTCCTAGGCCTTTCCTATCCCATCGTCGCCATAAGACCTATCTGTGTCGGTGCGACGTAAAGCCCCTAGCAAAAAAAAAAAAATTTGTTTGATGTTATCCAGTGTGATACGTCGTGTTTCAACCTTGAAGGATGTCATCATTTCCGTCTTTTCAAATGAGATTTGTAGTCCGACTTTTGCTGCTATTTTTTTTCGAGTTTTTCCATTTGGTATTTTGCCTCTTCCACAGTATTTGCAAGCAGTGCAAGGTCATCTGCAAATGCCAGGCAGTTGAGTGTGATATTTTTCCAATCTTGATGTTTGGTTGGCATTTCTTAGTCCACTCTCGCATGATTTCCTCCAGTGTGCAATTAAATAGTAATAGTAAGAGACCGTCACCCTGTCGAAGTCCAGTCCGGATTTCAAATGATTCAGACAACTCCCCTCTGAATTTAACTTTTGATTTAGTGTTCTTAATTGTAATTCCAATAAGGTTGATAAGTTTCTGGCGTAATCCAAATTCCTTGAGGATTTTAAGTAATGACTCATGATGGATGCTATCACACGCTTTCTTGAAGTCAACAAAAGTGATGACTAATTGTTTCTCACTCTTTAATGTTCGATGATCCACTTAAGACTAATGATTTGATCTGGACAACTTCTTCCAGGTCGAAATCCTCCCTGATATTCTCCAAGTTCTTGGCCGAGTTGTTCCTGAATTCTTGTTAGGATAATTCTAGACAGGTTCTTATATGTGACATCAAGTAAAGAAATCCCCCGGTAATTATATGGATCACCCGTTTTGTGTATTGGATGAATTATAACTGTGTTCCATTCTTCAGGCAGTTGTTCAAAATTCCAGATATCTATGAAGTATTTTTGGAGGTTTTGAAGTGTTTGTTTATTTGCATTCATCCACAGATCTGCAACCACTTGATTCTCTCCTGCTGCCTTGTAGTTCTTGAGCCAACCAATCGCTTTGATTACTTCATTGAAATCTGGTGGTATAACCTTTTGTAGACTTATTTTAATTTTTGGATCAGGATCAAATTTTAAGTAATCTTTTGGTTCCTCAGCATTTAGTAATTCTTTGAAGTGGTTGGCTAGAATTTTGGCATTTTCTTGATTATTGTATGCTAGTTTCCCTTGTTTATTTTTCATCGTGAGTGTGAGTGGAGTATACTTTGATTGGTATTGTCTAAATGTCCTGTAATAGTCACTTGTCTTCTGTTGTTTGAATGGCTCATCTATGATGTTCAGGTTTTCCTTTTGAAATTGCATATTATAATTTGCTTGAGATGTCGCGTTCCCTATCATCTCTTCTGAGATTCATACTACTGATGATCACCTTTGAATGTTGGCACCTCTGCAAGAACTTTCAGGCTACTTTCCACATCAGAGGACTTTAAGTGGAAGGAACATTTTAATGCAGTTATGTAATATATTATGGACCTTTTAACATTCAAAGGCCACGAAGCTACTACGCTGGTGTAGAAGGGGGAGAGGTGATACTCTCAAGTGGCACATCCCAGGTGGAGGATAGGGGGGTCCTAACTGACTTGCCGGAGGACTTGAGTGAAATAAGCTAGCTCCCGCGGACCAAACACACAAACGCCTGTGGATGAGGGATGAAGAATACACCCGTGGTATCCCCTGCCTGCCGTAAAAGGCAACTAAAAGAGGCGACCAAGTAATGATGTGATTACTTGTGATTAGTGGCCTTTTATGAAAAACACCATGGATCAATGTTACTTGCGACTCGTACCACTGCGAGGAAAACCATCGATCTACGTTACGTAGGAGCAGTACCATTATGCGAGAAACACTACGGCTCTGGGCGTTGTTTCTGATAATGGTCATCGTGTGTATTTCACCGGTCAATTCCACTGTGTTCAGATTGGGTCTGCGTTATCTATGAGTAGTACCACTTTATAAGGAACACCATGGGTCTACGTTGCCTTAGTGCCACTAAGTGAGAAACACCACAGGTTTGGCTGGCACCCGTGATTGGAACCACTATGTGAGTAAAACCATGGGTCTGCGTTGCCTGAGAGTAGTAGTACCATTATGTGAGGAACACCATGGGTTCGTGTTGTCTGTGGGCGTTGCCATAATCTGTGATATACCATGGGGCTACATTGCCTATGATTAGTAGCACTATGTGAGCAACACCATGAGTATACGTGGCCTGTGATTATTTCCACTAAGTGAGGAATACCAGCGCTCGTGATTAGTCACACTATGTGAGGAACACCATGGTTCTGCATTCCTTGTGAGTAGTACCCTTATGTGCGAAACACCATAGATTTTTGTTATCTGCAAGTGGTGCCATTGTGTGTGACATACCATGGGTCTACATTACCTGTGATTAGTACCACTGTAAGAGGAACACTATGGTTCTGCTATACCAGTGATTAGTACCATTATGAGGGGCCGGTGACCTGGATTTTGGACCCCTTTAGATTAGTATCATCCCAGTACTTGCGGCATTGTGAATAGGATCCTCTGATCCTTTTTGTTTCACGATCATTTTTTCATAGTCATTTGTTTTAGACTCTAGTCAATGGATACATTTTGATGTTTTACTTTTCATTTCGCTCACCTCGTACCATTAGGGGCCAATGACCTAGCTGTTAGGCCCCTTTAAACAACAAACATAATCATCATCAACGTTCAAAGGACTGCTGGTCCAAGTTAAACATTCTGTTGCTTTTAGTGCATAACCTTTTGATTTGGCACTCATAAAGCTTTTAGTTAAAAAGAACACTTTCATATACTATACTTTTTTATAAGAACTTTTTACCACATAAGAATAGGGTCTTCTGATGAAGCATTTTATTTGTTTTAGTAAAACGTACAATTTGTTTATTGTAATGTAAGTGTAGTTGAGGATGGCCCTTTGGTCCAAAACGTATCCTACTAAATTAACTGTCTAATGATTTTTTGCAATTTAAAATATGATTGTAAATATATTTGTATTGACTAGATGGATATGTATATTACCAATTTCTGTGCTATTGTAAATGTCAATACAGAATTACAGTGAAGTTTATAGTATGTAATGAACAATACAGTGTGAAAAGGGATTAATCCGAGAACAGTACCAGCTACCAGTTCAGATGATCTCTTCCTAGCAAACTGCACTCTCCTGCCACGATGTCATCTGCCCAGTGTAGGTATACCATATCTCAAATTACGTGGAAGATAAGAATAACAAGTCTGACTATGTGTGCGTTGTAGTACTAGTCGCATAGAAACATCAGTCAAATCGCAAGATCAATAACTAGTTCAAATAATCTGTAACAAGTTACAAGAAGAAAACAACATTTATACATATCACCAGAATGAATCAAGATGATATTCAGTACAATTCTGAATACAATACAAATGTCGCCTACGGAAGAAAGATAGGTTACTCAATTCCCTCCATATTGTCGTCGTCATCACTGTTGGAGTCGTTCACATTTACCACTATCCATTCAGTGGCATCGTCTACTAACTGGTCCATCCCACATTAGTTTTTCTTCCGTCTCAGTGACATGTTTTGCCCACATTTCCTATCATTGAGGGGTCACTAGTTCAATCCCTTCCAGCAGCAGTTTTCTTATTTCCGCAAGGGTGAAAGTTTTGTTGTTCGTAGCCACATGGCCCTTAACTTGGCTCCACACACATTTAATTGGATTTAAAAAACAATGGTACAGAGGTAACATTAAAACTTGGCTTCCTGATTGCAATGCGATATCATCTACTTGATACGCGCCACACAAGTCCTTAATATGCTGTGGAATGACATTAAGAAGTAGCGGCTACTAACCTCGTCACATTTTTGAGAGTACTACCAGGTTTTGTGTCACTAAACTTCTTAAAAATGTTAAGAACACACTGTTTTTCTCCACTTCTCAATGCTTTTCCCTTCTTATGCTTTACGTGAGAATGGCCGGGTTCACCCATCTTAACTCCTCACGGAACTTTAACAAAGGTTATATAAGTGTAAATTAAAACAGTTAAGTAAATCCTAAACACCAAGACAGACTGATTGCCAACTTAATTAATAATGATATATTACTAAATATTAGCACGAAAGAAACTCGCAATAATATGCAAAGTCTCTAGCGTGCCAATAACACCTGGAACTCAGCAGTAAACAGAAAACACATGGGTTATATGTTAGCTAAATGAACTGCTACTGAATACTGCAATGGCTGTTCCGCTGTTGACACGTCGCCCCTCTCAAAAGGCACTTTAATGCATGAGTATCAATTATAAATTGAAACTAAACAGCTTTTTAGATAAACGGATTTAGATGACATAAATAACTTTTACACGGAAATAATATTACTAAACAAATGTTAAGTATTTTTAACGCCGTACCAAAAGATACACAGTTCCACCGCGTTTATCACGTGTTTCTGGTGTCTTATCTCCGAGGTTATTTGAGATAGGGTACAGGATCGTAACTTGGCCTCTCAAAGCGTGTTTCTGACTGGTTATTCACTAACTTTTACTCTGGCAGTCTGCTTTAGGTCCACTAGTAATGCTTGTGCTGTAACTTAGTGGTTTCTGAGAGCTTGTAAATGCACAAAACGATCCTGCCCTGGCATTGTTTTCCTTAGGCAGCCCGTGCCAGGGCGCATGGCAACACTTCCAGTCTCCTGGAAATGTTTCCACAGTTACCAATACTCTGAGCATCCCTAGCATTCTGGGGGCAACGTACCTCTGCAAGTAGCCTTAACAGTGTTAAGTGCACGACTGGCTTCATTCGATATCAACTGTTTACCCCGCTACCTATCTCGGTCCGCACGATCAGTTATGATTTGTAAGCACTACACTCAGCACAGACCAACTTTTGCACACACTTTGAATTAAGTCACTTGTACCTTTCAATTGATACCAACACCTCCCAAACATCTAGATGATAGTGGAGCCCTCTTTTATGTAAACAGGACATGTTCTTGCCATATTAGACCAGTTCCCATCACACAATACATTTGTACAATGTACTTACGAGCTGTAGGCCTGCAGTGGACATATCGAGTTCTCAGGATTGTCTGGGAGAATAAGGAGGTCCCTGAGGATTGGCAAAAAGGAATAATCATCTCAATTTTCAAGAAAGAAAATGTTCTTTTACCTTCCGCCATCAATTCACCAGTTAAAATTGAAATAATAAATAAAGAGGTTCAACCTATTCAATACCAGAACTCAGCGTGTGGTTCTTGATGGGTTCAGTTCGACTCTTGTTATGGTACATTCTGGCGTCCCACAGGGCAGTGTCCTAGGTCCGCTTCTTTTTGTCTTATTTATTGACGATCTCATTAATTCTGTATCCTCCGTTTCTTGTGAAATTCTACTATTTGCAGATGACTGTAAAATATTCAAACAAATCGATTCTTTATCTGACGTAAACTCCTTGCAGAGTGGGCTTAATTCACTCTCTGAATGGTGCTCCACATGGCGTCTTAAGCCTAATCCTGCCAAGTGTTCCTCTATTTCGATCACGCTTCGTAAATCCCCTATTCTCAGTAAATACTCCCTCCACGGTAACCCGTTCCCAACTCTAGCAGAACAAAATGACTTAGGAGTGATGTTTGACAGTAAATTGTTATTTGTCCCCCATATACAAAAGATAACCGCGCGAGCAATGTCACTTCTCGGTTTGTTGTATAGATTTTCTGACATCACCGATATCCACGCCCTCTGAGCCTACTATGTATCTTGCATCCTACCGATTATTGAATTCGCGTCTCCCATTTGGTCTACCTCTTCACCCACTAATCTGAATCATATTGACCGCGTGCAGTCATTCTTCTGTGCCATTGTTAGAGCCAGAGTATCTGATTGTCGAAACTTGAGCAGTAATCAGATACTAGACAAGTTAAACCTTCACCCGTTATCTAGTCGCAGGAAAGTAGCCGACCTTAAATTCCTATATAACGCTGTTAATGGTTTATTTCGTTCTCCTGAACCTGCATCTTTCTTTTCCATACATGTTCCAACTCGCAAAACCAGGATTAATACGCCCCTTCATATTCCGTATTCCCGCCTCTCTCTCGTTCAAAGAAGTTTATTTATCCGCATACCAACCCTCCTTAACTCTTTATCTTCTGACAGGAACTTGGACGTTTTTTCTTCGTATGCCTCCTTTAATCGATTCTTACTTAACTTAACCTAGTTCATTTTCTTCATATTCCTTTTTTCTCTTCTCATTGCTGTCCTCTCTTTTGTACATAATATAATATTTATTTTTTACTGTGCTATACCATTACTTAAGTGTTATGTCTGTATTTATCTTACTGTGCCTAGCTATAAGTTCTTCTCTTCGTTTTACGTTCAACAATTTTTCTCGTTTCTTTAGCCTTTATTTTTTGTTTTTGTTATGTTGTGTCTCTAATTATGTTAGTTTTTAATTTTTTCCTCTATATTTATCGTTAGATGTTTTTTCGTCATTATTCTTCCACTTTTCTTTATGCTTGCCTTGTGCTACTCTATTGTAAATATGTATTTCATTGCGGAACTCTGTAATTCGGCTTCTCGCTGTTTTGGTTTCCCAAATAAATAAATTAAAATTAAAATAAATAAATTAAAATTAAAATACAAAAGAATAAGAAATGCAGTGATTACATTCTTATTTAATAAGTAGAAGTGGTACCGGTTTCGACCCTAGTCCAGGTCATCATCAGCCGATTAAAACATGAAAAACAATGCATGGGAAAAATAAAATAAAAGATCAAGTTCACTCCAGATCAGTAGAAGAGGCGATATAAAAATGACGGGGGTAGACACTGTAAAATTCAGAAGAAGTAAAATGTAAGGCACTTAAAAGAAACAGTGCGTAATTTTCTGATCAGCAGTATGTGTTAGGCAAAGTCTTAATAATGTTTATGAAAAGCGGAGAATGGTTAAATGAGCTAGCTTGTATACACTGTCAGGCACAAAGTCATAACACAATCGAACACATATGAAGATCCATAATCGTGGTGAAGCTGAAGATGAGTAGATCAATTGAAGTAACTTTCCAGCTCCCGGTGATCAGCGCGATATATTCAACATCAGGCACTGTGGTTTCAAAGGCCAACGTAAAAAAATCTACAGGATCACAATTACTTATTCAGTTATATTGACTTATATTATATGTATCTATATATACTTACATTCCCGTGACCGAAGCAAATACTGGATCATTAAGCTATTCTTCATGTGCAGAGATCTGTACCCTTTATTTACAATCCCATTTATGTGATTACCCCAATGAAGATTTTTCCTTATATTAACACCTAGATACTTACAGTGATCCCCAAAAGGAACTTTCACCGGGCGAGTTAGCTGTGCGCGTAGAGGCGCACGGCTGTGAGCTTGCATCCGGGAGATAGTAGGTTCGAATCTCACTATCGGCAGCCCTGAAAATGGTTTTCCGTGGTTTCCCATTTTCACACCAGGCAAATGCTGGGGCTGTACCTTAATTAAGGCCACGGCCGCTTCCTTCCAACTCCTAGGCCTTTCCTATCCCATCGTCGCCATAAGACCTATCTGTGTCGGCGCGACGTAAAGCCCCTAGCAAAAAAAAAAAAAAAAAAAAAAAAAAGGAACTTTCACCCCATCAATTCAGTAATTAAAACTGAGAGGACTTTTCCTATTTGTGAAACTCACAACCTGACTTTTAACCCTGTTTATCAACATACCATTGCCTGCTGTCCATCTCACAACATTTTCCAGGTCACGTTACAGTTGGTCACAATCTTGTAACTTATTTATTACTCTATAGATAATAACATAATCCGCAAAAAGGCTTACCTCCGATTCCACTCCTTTACTCTTATCATTTATATATATATATATATATAAGAAAACATAAAGGTCCGATAATACTGCCTTGAGGAATTCCCCTCTTAATTATTTCCGGGTCAGATAAAGCTTCACCTACTTTAATTCTCTGAGATCTATTTTTTAGAAATATAGCAACCCATTCAGTCACTCTTTTGTCTAGTCCAATTGCACTCCTTTTTGCCATAGTCTCCAGGAGTTCCATTAACATATAAATGCTTAGTCATGTGTGAGATAAGCTTCATCGTCACTTATAAGGTGGTTAATATTGCGTTCGTATTAACAGTAATTACGTTAGCTAATATGAAATTATGTGTTGATTGTCCATTAAAATAATAAATTACATAAGCACAATGAAGCATTAACAGACATGGTAAAATGTGTTTGGATGCACTGTTGACAGTCTAAAGCAACAGGTAACAGTATGTTCTTGCGTTGTTTTTATAGTTCGTATTTCATTGGTTGATATGAAAATTGTCCATTAAAATAAATTACGTAAACACATCAAAACATTAACAAACATGTGCTTGGATGTAAATGTCTGTTGACAGTCTAAAGTAACAAGTGACAGTATGTTCTTGTGTTATTTTACATATCGTTAAAAGTGAGAGTTATAAGCTTGAGTTTGTGTAAGCATTTTGCCAATGTACATTGTACATAATTCAACCACTTTATCTTTCTAATGTTCAAATTTTGTTGATTTGAAAATAAGTTTGCATATTTGACATTGCTGATGTTCTGAAGATTGTTAAGTGCAGATCACTTTGAGTGCTAAAACCGTTGCTATTGGCGGCTCTTTTCTTTCTTATGATGTTGGTTAATATCTGTAAGTCGAAATGAATGAATTAGAGATTCTTATTGAATTAATGTTCTCATTGCCTATTAGTATATGCGTTCTATGGATATATTCATCCTTGTTGATGATTACTGTTGTACTTCCTTTGTCAGCTTTTGTTATAAGAAGATTATCCTGTTTGATTTTATTCTTAAGACTGTTTATGTGCGTTCTGTTTGCTTTGTTACTATTAAAAATGTTATCTTGTATTTTGTTGATGTATTGTGGTAGTTTTTTTTGCAATGTCATGCCTGACTTCTCGTATTTTGTGTGGAATTCTTTGTATTGCTAATTCTGTTTCTGTTACAGCGGTTGTGATATTTTGTAGTATTGAGGTGTTGCCCTAATTATGTTTAGGCCCTTTGCTTAATATTTCATTTTCTGCTTCATTGAATATTGTGTTCGTGAGGTTTATTACAGGTGGATGGAAATTATGTACTTTGTCTCCTATATATTGAGTTAGGTTGTCTGTATTCATGCTGTGAGTGATGGATTTCGCTTTCTGTGTCCGTTTTAAGGTCTCTAATTTTTTATTTAGGGTATTCTGTTTTTTTATGGCTAGGTTTCCTGTTTTCTCATTTGTGATGCATTGGACGTGATCCCAATAGCTGCCTGGTAGTTCTTGGGACACTTTCAGGTGTAGTGGATATAATATATTATTCAGGTACTATTTTTTACGATGGAAGAATTTGATTTCGGTTTTTAGCCAGATTCTATTGGTTTTTCTCAATGTATCGCGTGTTTGATTAGTGAATCTGTGTTTATTATTGTATTTAAGAATTTTGGAGTTATGTCATTAGCGAGGCAATCTTTTAAAAATGCGATATTTTTGGTTGTATTCATTATTTTGATTCTAATGGTCCTATATTTATAAGCATTGCACTTTGCCTGGTTGGCAATAACATCTTGATTGATACATTTCATTTTGTTCCGTATTGATAGTCACCAAATGACATAAAAGAAAGAAAAGTTCCACCTGATCAATATTTATTATAACACATATAATAGGACTGGTTTCGACCTCTTACAATGTCATCTTCAGCTAATTGTATTAGAATCTTATATTATTTGCATCTTTGTATTATGCCTCACTATTTAAGAACTTTATAACAGATTCGGAATTTGACAACATTATGGTGGTTATGCTTATGCTTTGCTAAGAATTTATAATTTTACAGCTTAGCTAAAAAATTATATAAACAAGTTAAAATGCTCTTAATACATACTAAAATATGACAATATCTACATATGTCCAATTATTGACAAGAATAATTGAATGAGTTCATCTTCTATCTTAATCTTTATGCATAATGAGTATGTTGGACTAGTTTTGTGGTAGTTACAATAGGCGTTTGCCTTGTCAGTTAAAAGGAGTTCCATTAACATATAAATGCTTAGTCATGTGTAAGATAAGCTTAATCGTCACTTATAAGGTGGCTAATATTGCGTTTGTATTAACAGTAATTACATTACCTAATATGAAATTATGTTTTGATTGTCCATTAAAATAATAAATTACATAAGCACAATGAAGCATTAACAGACATGGTAAAATGTGCTTGGATGCACTGTTGACAGTCCAGAGCAACAGGTAACAGTACGTTCTTGCGTTGTTTTTATAGTTCGTATTTGACATTGCTGATGTTCTGAAGATTGTTAAGTGCAGTTCACTTTGAGTGCTAAAACCGTTGCTATTGGCGGCTCTTTCCTTTCTTATGATGTTGGTAAGCATCTGCAAGTCGAAATGAATGAATTAGAGATTCTTATTGAATTAATGTTCTCATTGCCTATTAGTGTATGCGTTCTATGATATTTACTTACTGCTGTTGAGTGGTTGAGATGTGTGCAGCTTGGCCGTCTGGCGCGTATTGTGCCTCGTACTTCTGTTGTTCGTTTCGGTTGTTGTAAGGGGAATGGAGGGGTGAGTGGGGGAAGCTTCCGCGTGTGTACGGGTGGAGCCGGGCGTGTCCGCTGTCTGCGTTATGGCTTGCGTATGACGTTGTTTGTTGACTAATCTGAGGTAGTAATTTTTACAATAGGGATAATCTTGTTAAATAAAATATTAGTTTTTTCAGTTATTTCGTTAATATTGTAATGATAAAATAGACGGGTAATTGTAGGAATATTCAAGAGAAAGGGGTGGCAGCATGTAACTATTTCTAGGCCTCTTTGGTATCAGAGGGGAATCCATGGATAACAAAGGAATGAAAGAAATGTTGCAGTGAGTATTAAATTTAATTAATAACAATCATGAATGTTTTTAACATGGAACAAGAGGTTTTTTTAAGCACAAATTAACAACATTAGGAACAGTTGGAACTGTGATACATAAATGATTGAAAAATAACCTCATCAGGAGGACAAATGTAATCAAATAATGGGTAATAAGAAGTAATGATCCAAAGGCTAGCAGATCTTTATAGAAAATTACAATTTAAAACTTACACAATAACAATGATAGAACAACAAGCCTAGGTACATGAAAATACGAAAGATCGTAGAAAAGAACTGACAATTTAAATACTCACAGTTAATAAATAACAGAGAATTATGAAAATTACAGTAAGATCCGAACATATTCAAAAGAGAAATGCCACACACTGTTTTATAAGAGTAACCATGACACAACATTCCAGCCAACTTGACCACACAAAATACAGATGTTCGAACAGTTAAAAAAATACAAAAGAGAAGAACGGAGCTCACTAAGTTCAGCGCATAGGCACAACAGGCAAAGTCTTAAGAGTTCTATAGTATGCATTCAGGTCGAAAGCACAAATCGAGGATTTAAAAAAAATAAAAAATAAAGGAGAGCAGAAAACTTTACCAGTCCATGGATTAGGGTCCCCAGGGTCTAGCACTTCAGAAAAGGTGACAATGTAAAATAAAACTTTATAAGAAAGAACTGAACTGGGAAGAACCAGCGTACCCAGAAAGTTGAAAGGTCTCTCCCCCTACCTGGGTCATAGATAGATCTTCAGGTGGAATGAAGTAAAGAACCACCATGTTGACGGACAGAAATAGGTTTTAGTCGCGATCTGATCTGATGCACACTGACGAAGAATGAAGTGACAGTCAGAAATTTCTAGACAGCAGAGAGTGACATAAACAGACATAATGGCAGGAGCGAGAGGGGAAAGAGACTGGAAAGTTCAAAAACATATAAGTAGTTGATGACGCGTGTAGCGTAAGTAGAAGTGTAGAGATCAGAGGAAGAAAGTAAGATTAGAAATGTGTGCCATGGCGAATTGATGGTAGAAGGTAAGAGAACATTACAGGGTTGAAAATCAGATACAGGAAAACCAGTTTGGTTTCAGAAGTGAAAGGTCAACAATAGAGCCCATTTTCATTATGAGACAACTAATGGCAAAGCAATGGGAGTATGGGAATGATATGATGATGACATTCATTGACATTGAAAAGGCATATGACAGTGTCCCCCAGGACTAAAGTTTGGGTCAGTCTGGACAGGGATTAATAAAAATGATCATAGCAACGTACAATGAATGTTGTAGTTATGTGGAAACACAAGTTGGCAGGACAAGTTGGTTCAAAATAACTAGTGGGCTGAGACAGGGTAGTGTGCTATTGCCAGTCCTGTTTACAATAGTAATGGATGACATCATGAGAACAGCAAAAGCAACATATGGAGGAAGAGAAATGAACATCATGTTATTTGCAGATGATATTGTGATTTGTGGAGAAGAGGACATGAAAGTTTAAGAACAGCTGGATGTGGTGAATGGAAAGATTGAAGAATGTAGATTGAAAATAAGTGTATAAAATAGTAAAACTCTTGTTATGACTAGAGGGGAGAAAGAAGGGCAAGGTCAGATTAGACTTGCAGACAAGCCCCTAGAAGTAGTGGAGGCGTTCAAATACCTGGGAAGTGAATTAATGGAGAATGCTCGATTGGATGCTGAGATTAGTAAGAGGATTCATGCTGGAAGCTGTTTCTATCATAGTCTAAGAAACATGATATGGGACAAAGATGTGCCAATGGAAGGAAAGGAAACTATGTACAAGATGTATTACGTACCCATAACAACTTACGGAGCAGTAACTTGAGCAGTGACAAAGAAGGATGAGAGTCTAATACAGGCAGCCGAAATGAAGTTCTTGAGGAATATGATACAGAAGAGTGGAAGACAAAATCAGGAATGAGAAAATCCAGAAAGAAATTCGAGTGGAAAAAAGATTGATAGAATAGAGAAGAGCCGACTAAGATGGTTTGGGCACATAAAGTGAATGAGTAATTAAAGAATGCCAAAAAAAAAAAAAAAAAAAAAAAAAGGTGATGGAAATGCAAATGCAAGGAAGGAGAGGCCGTGGACGATCACGATTGAGATGGAAGGACACAATCCAACGCAGTATTATAGAAAGAAACTTGGACTGGGACACGGTGTTGTAGGGGGAGTGGTGGAAAGACCGAAGAAAGTGGAGAGGAACCATATTTGCCCCTACCCAGCTACAGCTGAATAAAGGGAGATGATGATGATGATGCATTAGGAACATCTAAAGACTTGACCAAATTTATTTTTTAAGCACTGTAGTTCCTTCGCAAATTCTTCCTTTATTTGTTTAACTATCACTGCTTTCTGATCACTATCAATAGCTTCCTCAGTCATGACTTAACATCCAACTGTTCTTTATTTTCTTTTTCCGTGATTACATAATATAGTCAGTATAACACAAAGTCAAAGTTTCTTCTCTCATATTCCTTGTAATCCTTGGACTAGTTTTCTTCCTAACTGTTTTCTCCATTAATTAGATGGTTTCTGTTGTGAAAGTCACTTACTTCCTAGCTTCCTTTTCTTAATCTTCCTCCTTATACATTCATATCTCCCGTAAATCAATACTTCTCTCTCTTGTATACACTTATCTACCTCTCTCCGGAACTATTCCATGTCGTCTTTATTTCTGGATTGTGGGACATATACCTGAGAAAAGAAAAACAAACTTTATTCCTCTCACTAACTGAATTGTTAGTCTAATGATCTAATAATAATAATAATAATAATAATGTTATTTGCTTTACGTCCCACTAACTACTTTTTTTTAAGGTCTTCGGAGACGCCAGTCTAATGATCTAGTCATTTACATGCTATACCTCTTCCGTATATTCCTAGGAATACACTCCATGCAACTTTTCATTTTGCAAGCCACTTTTTGAGTGGCGCAACAAGGAAAATTCAGGTGGTGAGAGGAATAAGGGATTCCTCCCGCTCAGTATATGCCCTAACATATGAGTAACAACACAGTAAAGGTTTCCACCTATTCAATACAAAATATATTCACAATATTTTAAAATTACATGGAACTAGTTTCGACCCATCTAGGGGTCGTCATCATCAGCCACATCAAAGCAAAGATCACTCTTGACGAAATCCTAAGAACATGTTAATTTTAACCGTATATGTCCTGTCTGGTCTCTGTCTGACTCCATGCTGACACCACAATTAGAGCACGGTTCATGGTGGAGCACAACTCCACGACATGATGACTGAACACACAAGAGAACCAGATTCCGCGACGGCGACAGTCTCTCAGCACTCTGACATGAACACTGAAGACTGCACTCTGCCTGATATAGGTCGAGTCAGCCACTCAAGATATTTTCTGAAAAGGGGGTCTCTAGAATTCTCCAGAGAATGGATACATCCAGAACACTCTTGGCGCTGACCTGGAGAGATTTCAGGGCTGGTGCCAGAGACAGGGGCTGGCACATCCTGTGCCGGACTCCTTCTTCCTAAGTGGCGGTAGAAAGTGCGAGCGGTAGGCGGAGCCAACAGTTTAGCATTGACGTTAACTGCTCATGGGTGGGACCAAATCACTCATTCCTCCCAAAGGTCTATAAACAAAATGGCGAACATCCTGTTTCAGTATGTTGATGTGTTATTAATTTTGAAACCTCCAAAATTAATGATGTCACTATTTTGAACTCTTCAAACTTTATCCCTAAATCTAGCTATTGTTGACTCTTAAGCCCTGGCATGAAAGATATAATTCTCACTAGTTTGAACAAGAAGCTGTTGTGTTTTTTAAAATTATACTGATTTGATTTATCAGGACTTGGTAAGATGAAAAGTTCTTCCACCAAATGTTTGTGCTACATGTTATATTTTCATTACAGGCACTCCATCAGCTGACAACCCTATTCCAGGCTGTGCTAGTTCTTCCTCATCTCTCCTAGAGAGGCTTACTGCCCCATCTGCTACCTCAGGTACTACTCCTCCCTCACCTTATTCAGCGCCACTGCCATCTTCCAGTCCCAGCACTTCCCAGTTTGCCTCTCCTTCCCCGAAGAATCAGTTCCTTTCGCAGTCTCCATCACCCAAGCATCAGCAGTCCCAGTTTTCTTTATCATCTGCCAAATCTCCCGCCACTCCGTCGCCCCTCTCGAGCCCGCCGCATTCGAACGTCAATCTCAATCTTCAAGGACTGAGCATAGCAACGTTACAGGGTGCCATGGCCAGTATACCTGGCCTACAGAATGTTCAGGTAAGTTGTCTTATTTTTTCTGTATAATAGTTTTTCCTAAACGGTGGGGCAGTGGGAGTGGGAGAGTGTCCAGCTCCTTGCCTGAATGGTCAGCAAATGACCTTTCGTTCAAAGGGCTCTGGGTTCGATTCCCAGCCAGGTCGGGGATTTTAATCTTAAATGGTTAATTCCCTTAGCTTGGGGCTGGATATTTGTGTTATTCCCAACCAGGGGTGAAGCGTCAGGGGAGACAGGGTAGACAGCGTGTACCCTTAATATTTTGTGAACGAAATATTGTCTTGTTAATTCAATTATTTTTTAGAACATTAATTACTCTATATCCACATTCGTGACATTATTGTATTCCCTGCTTTACTTATTTTCATCTCACTTTGGCAGTACTAGGGCTCACGTTAGTACACGAAGCACGTAGGCGAAAGTAGACGCTGTCCATTCTGTGTATGTTTCCTTTGATTTTCAAAGGTTTCAGATAGAGCAACACTATCTGTAGGTGCTGACTGTGGAACTATGACTTTCCTATAGCGAGATTTCTCCGCCCAGTAGACAGACTTACCAGCGTCTCTTCTTGCTCTCATTGGCTAGTATTTGGATCTCGGTTATGAAGGTGCTGTTATTGGCTACCATCTCAGACATGCTTTTAATGTAATTAATTTGAATTTACTTTATTATAAGACATGTCTAAAAATATAATAATATTCATATGCGAAGTATAGCAGACTTACACCTAATAAATGAATGACAGCATCAAAACCCTTCAAGAACATGCATTTTTTTGCCCGCAAATATTAGTTATGGTATTATAACCCCAACAAGTATCGGCTTACATTCTTGATAACGAACTCCAGAGTGTGCAAACGAAAACAACAAAATTGCTTAACTTGATGCTGTATATTCCGTTAACGTCAGTTTCTAGTGAATGTGTTGCTGTTAATCGAGAGGGTCCCAGGTTCGATTCCCGGCCGGGTCGGGGATTTTAACCTTAATTGGTTAATTTAAATGGATCGGGGGCTAGGTGTATGTGCCATATTCATCATTAGAATACATCATAGGTAGGACCCCCTCCTCACAGACCCGCAGATCGCCTGTACGGTGTCAAATTGAAAGACGTACACAAGGCCACACGCTATTTTATTATTATTATTATTATTATTATTATTATTATTATTATTATTATTATTATTATTATTATCGTTATTGTTATTGTTATTTCTTCGCTCCAGCAATCCGGGTGCGGTTGTGTACGAGCCTCCTCCAGTTTGTTCTATCCATCCACAGATGCTGCTCATATACAATAATAATAATAATAATAATAATAATAATAATAATAATAATAATAGTGAACGTGCTATGAGTGCCTTCAAACGAATTAAACCCTATTTAAGGAATTCGATGACCAACCAGAGACTGTCTAACTTTGGAACTCTAGCTGTAGAGAAGGAACTGCTGAGGCATCTGAGCCAGACGCCTGACTTGAAGACCAGAGCATTAGATATATTTGCTGAAATGAAGGACAGGCGGATTGAGCTCATTTGCAGGAATATTGTTCAAGGTGACCAGTACGAAAATCTGTTTATTTCTTATTTCTCTTATTGAATCTACGTCACAATGAAATATGTTGCTATTCTTTTATTCTAAAAGCATGTTGTTGTTGTTATTTGACAACTCCCACTGCCTATTTAGTCTATATATAAAAATAAAATGAGTGCACGTAGGATTATAGGTTGTTATAGGGTTCGTCTTAGTTTCAGAGTCATTAATATAATGTTGAATATACATTTGCATTCGTCGAAAACAAAACTCCATTTATAATATGATTGAAATAGTTTAAATTTTAAAAAATCTCTGTCTTCCTCCTTAAGGCGGGATTCCACTGAGGCAACATTTGGGCGACATGGAGCATGCGACAGTGAAGCATGCTGCAGTCGACTTTCAATTGAAGAAACACGGCACGGCATGTAGCGTGCGGCTGTGTGGCATGAGACATGTTGCCATCTGTCGAACACTCTCTGGTGCCGCATGCCTCAAAAATATGCTTGTCGCACAGTGTCGCCCGGGATCCAACAGTGTGTGGATCGGTGCTACAATTTCCGTGCGACAAGATGAAGTGAGCTATTGAAAACACTGCGAATTTAATTGGGGATTATCACAATGCTCCGGAATTGCGGAATGTAACATTGAGTGATTATAAAAACAGTAGAAAAAAAAGCATATGTCAAAACGGCCCCCAGAAACATATGACTGCAGTGTCCACGAACTGAAGAAAATTTTAAAAATGTGGTTCAGCTTTCCACTGAGAGCATAAAAAAGAAAATGAAAACTGGTGTTGCTTCTCCATTGAGAGGAAATCTGTGGTTCGCGTATAATCTACTTACCTTTCTTCTTGACATCGATGCTCCAAACGTCAGGTTACAATGAGAAACGTGAAATGAATTGATTTTATGCTACTGTTTTCCCCTAATAAATGAAATAAGTTAACTGCTTATGAACTTTTGTAAATAAAATTGTGATTTATTCAATGCCCAGCGGGCTGAGTGGCTCAGACGGTTGAGGCGCTGGTCTTCTGACCCCAGCTTGGCAGATTCGATCCTGGCTCAGTCCGGTGGTATTTGAAGGTGCTCAAATACGTCAGCCTCATGTCGGTGGCACTTAAATGAATTCCTGCGGGCCTAAGTTGCGGCACCTCGGCATCTTCGAAAACCGTAAAAGTAGACAGTGGGACGTAAAGCCATTATTATTATTATTATTATTATTATTATTATTATTATTATTATTATTATTATTATTATTATTATTATTATTATTATTATTATTATTATTCAGTTCCTGGTTTTATCCTTTTGGTATTGGCAATAGTTTGCACTAGAAATAAATAAATTAGAGATAACTATTAAAATAGAATTTAATGACATCATAGTACTAACTACAGCAACAACAATAATAAACTTGGCAGGTTCGATTCTAACTCAGTCCGGTGGTATTT
The DNA here is from genome assembly GCF_040414725.1 of Anabrus simplex. NCBI lineage: Eukaryota > Metazoa > Arthropoda > Insecta > Orthoptera > Tettigoniidae > Anabrus > Anabrus simplex. The sequence continues at coordinate 505,166,235 of NC_090267.1, read as the reverse complement.
GAAGGTGTTCTAGTAGACCTACATCAGCCTCGTGTCGGTAGATTTACTGGCACGTAAAATAACGCCTGCTGCACTAAATTCCGGCACCTCGGCGACTCAGAAAACCGTAAAAGTAGTTAGTGGGACTTGAAGGCAATAACATTATTGTACAATAATAATAATAATAATAATAATAATAATAATAATAATAATAATAAATTCTACATATCAGTATATTATGGCATTTCCATGCCTATGGATTTCTCGTAAACACGTCATTTAATAGCATAACAACAAATGGTTCTCTTTTCTACACTGTTAACACACAACAATTAATCTACTTTTTATTCGGATATTCTTCACCGCTACTCTAATTACGCAGTCTTCCAACACTGTTTCATCATAGTCTTTTTCTTCCTCACTGTGTCTACTTATTGCCGGCCCCGTGGTGTAGGGGTAGCGTGCCTGCCTCTTACCCGGAGGCCCCGGGCTCGATTCCCGGCAAGGTCAGGAATTTTTACTTGGGCCTGAGGGGTGGTTCGAGGTCCACTCAGCCTACGTGATTAGAATTGAGGAGCTATCTGATGGTGAGATAGCGGCCCCAGTCTAGAAATCGAAGAATACCGACCGAGAGGATTCGTCGTGCTGACCACACGACACCTCGTAATCGGCAGGCCATCGGGCTGAGCAGCGGTCGCTTGGTAGGCCAAGGTCCTTCAAGGGCTGTAGTGCCATGGTATTTTTGTCTACTTATTGTCATAGTTGCCACGAGTTATCTTTCATTAGCCTAGTATAACTGTATTAGAAATGTGAACTATAAGGGGGTAAAATAATCAAAATAGGGTTAGGATATTCTGCTTAAAACTAATAGGCTTACATTTTAAATTTTAAAATATCATTAAATTCCAGTAAACAAGAAGTTTCTAAATCTTCCCGTACCTTTAGGCATACAGATTCTGTAATGGTACACGACCTTCATCTGACAAAGTATTCAAAAAAATCATCACTAATGGCTTTCGCCTCTTGAAAATTCCGACGTGGTTTGTTTGCCAAGGGCTCCATGCCTTATCAGCTTGGATCACTCCGCGCCATGCACATTTCCGGGATGATTCATGAGATGGTAGGTTGAGAAATTCAAAACAAGGAAGTATAGCTGTCACCAGCCGGTCAAAGTCGAGTGAGGAACTGTTGTCTTGGTTGCCTTGATGGAATAACGTTTGTAGTTGGCGACAAGTCTCCACAAGTGACGCATGCTACACCCGGCAACACATGTAGCATACCACATCTTTTGTGCCCGACTGACAACAAGCCGCATGCTACAAAGAGCAACATTTGTTGCCAGCCGCATCTCCATGTCGCCCAAATGTTGCCTCAGTGGAATCCCGCCTTTACTTAGTTCACGCTTCGCCACTGTTCCCAACATCCCTGCAACTCATCATTCTTATCCGAGTATTTGTTTCTCTCCTCCTGCAACTTGTACACACACACACGTTTTAACTTGGCTCATCGTACTGTAGTATGAAAATACTTTTGGGATTGCGTAATTGACCTTCACAAACTTGCTTTCAACAGTGGCGTCGCTTCACGAAAATAACACTGCACTTTACGAGTAGAATTAACTTCTAGATTTCATATCATATTGATATAAATTAACCCCTGTTAATCCAAATTTTTGCTAATCCGAACTGACTTCGGTTCCAGTTAGTTTGGACTGGTAGGGTTATACTGTACGTAATATGAAAATTAAAAATTGTATACCATTGAATCACAAATCAAAGGCCGTAAAAGGATGTGGCGTTTCATTTCATAAATTTCTGAAAGATTTGTTAAAAAATAAATGTAGTTTGGCAATTTCTTGTCAAGGTAAAAGACTGAGATCTCTGTGAAACACAAGTGTTCTTTTCTTGGTAATTTTATGTCTCACTAGCTCGAGACAGCTTACGGTGACAGTGGTATAGGACAGGGCTAGGATTGGGGTGGAAGCAACTGTGGCCTTAATTAAGGTACAGTCTCAGCAACTTCTTGGTGCAGAAATGAGTAACCATCGTCAGGGTTGCTGGCAGTGGGGTTTGGGGGGGTTTGAACCCAGCATCCCCTAAATGCAAGCTCACTGCTATGTGACCTGATCTACTCGGCCATCTCGCTCGATGAACCCAAGCAGCCATCGTTTTAAGGACTCAGACTATGTCGGCACAGTAACAGAAGTTCTTCCTCCAAATGTCAGCCCACCTGTATTTGAAGATTTTTCAGAGAACAAACAAACGCGTTCACTTTCAAGATGTCCACTTAAAAGGAAGAACCTCAATCAATCAATCAATCAATCAATCAATCACTACTGATCTGCATTTAGGGCAGTCACCCAGGTGGCAGATTCCCTACATGTTGTTTTCCTAGCCTTCTCTTAAATGATCACAAAGAAATTGGAAAATTATTGAACATTTCCCTTGGTAAGTTATTCCAATCCCCAACTCCCCTTCCTATAAACAAATATTTGCCCCAATTCGTCCTCTTGAACTCCAACTTTATCTTCATATTGTGATCTTTCCTACTTTTAAAGACACCACTCAAACATATTCGTCTACTGATTTCCTCCTACGTCATCTCTCCACTGACAGCTCGGAACATACCACTTATGATATAGATGCTGATTCCCATAGGGAATCTGAAATATTTGTCCCGAATGAGTAAATTTATAATACCAATATAAATGGTCCCTTATTGGACATTATAAATTTTCCAGCTAACTCATTCCTGGTTGTCAGCGTTTCGCCCTCGTGTGCTAGGTTGGACTCATCAGTTGGTACCTAGCTCACCTACCAAGACGTTGGCTAGAGCATACCGTGGAGGCCACTGCGTAGGCCATTTGGAACCATCGGCAGTGCCAATGCACTACGAGAGACTTTGTCTCATTATTTCAGATTCCCTATGGGAATCAACATCTATATCATCTGATGGCCAAGCAGGCATCAATTTTTGGTAATGAGACAAAGTCTCTCGTAGTGCATTGGCACTGCCGGTGGCTCCAAGTGGCCTACGCAGTGGCCTCCACGGTATGCACTAGCCAGCGTCTTGGTAGGTGTGCTAGGTACCAACTGATGAGCCCAACCTAGCACACGAGGGCGAAACGCTGGCAACCAGGAATGAGTTAGCTGGAAAATTTATAATGTCCAATAACGGACCATTTATATTGGTATAACATACCACTTAATCGAGCAGCTCGTCTTCTTTCTCCCAAGTCTTCCCAGCCCAAACATTGCAACATTTTTTGTAACGCTACTCTTTTGTCAGAAATCACCCAGAACAAATCGAGCTGCTTTTCTTTGGATTTTTTCCAGTTCTTGAATCAAGTAATCCTGGTGAGGGTCCCATACACTGGAACCATACTCTAGTTGGGTTCTTACCAGAGACTTATATGCCCTCTCCTTTATATCCTTACTACAACCTCTAAATACCCTCATAACCATGTGCAGAGATCTGCACCCTTTATTAACAATCATATTTATGTGATTACCCCAATGAAAGTCTTTTCTTATATTAACACCTAGGTACTTACAATGATCCCCAAAAGGAACTTTCACCCCATCAACGCAGTAATTAAAACTGAGAGGACTTTTCTTATTTGTGAAACTCACAACCTGACTTTTAACCTGTTCATCATCATACCTTTGCCCAACGTCCATCTCACAACACTATCTAGGTCCCCTGCAGCCGCTCACAATCTTGTAACTTATTTATTACTCTGTACAGAATAACATCATCTGCAAACAGCCTTATCTCTGATTCCACTTCTTTACGCTATCATTGATATATATATAAGAAAACATAAAGGTCCAATAATACTGCCTTGAGGAATTCCCCTCCTAATTATTACAGGGTCTGATAAAGCTTCGCCTACTCTAATTCTCTGAGTTCTATTTTCTAGAAATATGGCCACCCATTCAGTCACTCTTTTTTCTAGTCCAATAGCACTCATTTTTGCCAGTAGTCTTCCATGATCTATCCTATAAAATGCCGTAGATTGGTCAATCGCAATACAGTCCATTTGGCCTCCTGAATCCAGGATATCTGCTATATCTTGCTGAAATTCTACAAGCTGAGTTTCAGTGGAATAACCTTTCCTAAACCCAAACTGCCTTTTGTCAAACCAGTTATTAATTTTGCAAACATGTCTAATATAATCAGAAAGAATGCTTTCCCATAGCTTATATACAATGCATGTTAAACTGACTGGCCTGTAATTTTCAGCTTTATGTCTATCATCCTTTCCTTTATACACAGGGGCTACTATAGCAACTCTCCATTCATTTGGTATAGCTCCTTCAACCAAACAATAATCAAATAAGTATTTCAGATATGGTACTGTATCCCAACCCATTGCCTTTAGTATATCCCCAGAAATCTTATCAATTCCAGCCGCTTTTCTAGTTTTCAACCTTTGTATCTTAATGTAAATGTCATTGTTATCATAGGTAAATTTTAATACTTCTTTAGTCTTACTCACCTCCGGTATCTGGAGATTATCCCTGTAACCAACAACCTTTACATATTGCTGACTGAATACTTCTGCCTTTTGAAGATCCTCGCATACACACTCCCCTTGTTCATTAATGATTCCTGGATTGTCCTTCTTTGAACCTGTTTCTGCCTTAGAGTACATATACATATCCTTCCATTTTTCACTAAAATTTGTATGACCACCAATTATGCCTGCCATCATGTTATCCTTAGCTGACTTCTTTGCTAGATTCAATTTCCTAGTAAGTTCCTTCAATTTCTCCTTACTTCCATAACCATTTGTAACTCTATTTCTTTCCAGTCTGCACCTCGTTCTTAGTCTCTTCACTTCTCTGTTATAATATAGTGGATCCTTACCACCTTTAAAGGTACAAACCTATTTTTACATTCCTCAACAATTGCTTTAAACCCATCCCAGAGTCTGTTTACATTTTTATTTACCATTTTCCAGCTATCATAGTTACTTTTTTTAAACTCCCTCATGCCTGTTTTATCAGCCATATGGTACTGCCTAAGTGTCCTAATTTTAATACCTTCCTTTCTTTCACATTTATTTTTAACTACGACAAAAACGGCTTCATGATCACTAATACCATCTATAACTTAGTTTCTCTATAGAGCTCATCTGGTTTTATCAGCACCACGTTCAAAATATCCTTCCCTCTAGTTTGTTTCATCACTTTCTGAATCAGCTGCCCTTCCCATATTAACTTATTTGCCATTTGTTGTTCATGCTTCCTGTCATTCGCATTACCTTCTGTGCCAAACCCTAACTCCCTCACAGATAATGTATATAAATCTAACACCAAACGTAACACACACACAGGGAAAAAAAGAGGTGTGTACCGCGACTAGGAAAGGCCAAGACAACACAGCCTTGAGCTGGAAATGACCCTCATTGTTGATGAACAAGGATACGAATCAAATACTACTATCAGTGAAATGCAGAATAAATTAAATGAGGGTTTATTGATAAGATAAAATTTTAAAAAACATTAAACAAGAAAAAGGAAACCAATAATTAAGAAAAAATACCAAGTGGATATTTACATAAACGTACCTTCCCGAATTAATGTCATCACATCGACGCGTGAGCGCAGCATTACTATTATTTCAAGACCCAAACAGATATAATTACAAGCTAACTGTCTCAGAAATACCTTCATTACATCATATGCCAATTTTATTATCATTATCACGGCCCAATTTCGGTCGTCCTTTTTACGAGATACGTCTCGTTCATAACACGACTCTTCTCACTCCATTATCCGCTCAACAATGCCCATAGCAGTCAAAGACCCACGCGTCACAGAGGATAAAAACGAGCAGGTAAAAATCAATGCGGAAATCGGGATGGGACAGATCTCTGCACCAAGTGAACAATAATAAAATCAAAGAGTATCACAGGCATAGCCTAAATATATGAAAGGAAACATGGCGGCCTCCCGGGATAGCAAACGCCCAAGACAGAGACATGGCAAGAATAAAGAAAACTGTACCGAGAACAAACATAAGGTACAGACACCAGACTAAAAATGTAAATAGGGCCGATCGACATACCATCTTTCCTCTCCCCTCGCTCAGCAACACACATCCAAGCATTCACACGTGTAGATAGCGGGAAGCAATACGAACGGCCGTTCCAGTTACTAATGTCAAAATAAATTTATATAATGTGACTCACATGGCCACACACAACAGGTCTCGCATATACCAAGCAGCAGCGTGCACCACGCAAACAATTTTACAACGGGATTGAAAGTCACCCGTGCTCAAATCCATCAGGTCATGTGCTTCATACGAGAAGAATGTAACTTTAAGTTGAGACGGAGGGCATAAACACGTCTGATGGTAAAGTACCAAAGAACGCAGTCCGCACAAATAGAATCAATCTGAGACCCAGTTACCAACATTTCATGATCACTATAACAACAAACACACACGGCACTTCCATGCAGCTGAGCAGAAAAGATGCGTGTCAATCTGCTATTAATGGGAAGTTATGAATCATCACAATACCAAAAACGAAAACAAAGATCAACATACCTGTAATATTAATGGTCAAAATAAAAGGTAACATGCATGAATGGGCTAAGTCTGAATATATTATAAACCCATTTAAAACATAGAAAGGCTACTTCGATCAGCTTCAAAGAGATAATACTACTCCTCTCGTAAAATGAACGATCTTCTGGGTTTACAACTGAGGGTGCTGCCCTCTCTAGTACATTACCAGGAATACATAAGTCATTGGAATACATAAGCCAGTTGCATGTGAGAAACGTCACATTCGTAAACGTGCCATTTAAGCATTGGTCACTTCTCAATTGACATTTGGTCAATTGAGATCACCTGCTACTATGACATTCCTTTCCATATCATTTCCAACATAGCTGATTATCTTATCAAATAATTCTGAATCAGCGTCAGCACTACCCTTTCCCAGTCTGTACACCCCAAAGACATCAAGTTGCCTATTATCTTTAGAGAAGAGCCTTACACCCAGAATTTCATGTTTTTCATCCTTAACTTTTTCGTAGCTTACAAATTCTTCTTTCACCAGAATGAATACTCCCCCTCCGACCATTCCTATCCTATCTCTATGATACACACTCCAGTTCCATGAGAATATTTCTGCATCCATTATATCATTTCTCATCCATGATTCAACTCCTACTACAATATCTGGTAAGTATATATCTATTAAATTACTTAATTCGATTCCTTTGTTTACAATGCTTCTACAGTTGAGCACTAATATTTTTATGTCATCCGTACTTGATTTCCAGTTCCCTGTTCGCTTAACACCGCTCCCTAGGCCACCCCATTTCCCTGAATGTACCTGCCTATAACCCTTCTAAACAAGTTTCCTAACTTATATGTACCACTGCGGTTTAAGTGAAGGCCATCTGGACGCAGATCCCTGTCTCCTACCCACCCATTAGGATCTAGAAATCTCAACCCAAGTTTCCCACATACCCACTCCATAGTCTCATCCAGTCAGTATCCCTCCTACACAGTATTCCACTGATAACAATCTCCGCTTCCTTAAACTCCATCCGTGCTGTATTTACCAGATCCCACACATCCACAAGTATGTTGTTACTTGCTTGCCTTATGGTGTTAGTACCAACGTGAAACACTACCACCTTCTCTTTTCCCTCTTCCTTCTACTTTCCTCAACATCTGCCTCAACCTAATTCCTGGATAACACTCTACCCTGGTTCCCTTTCCTCCACACACTTTCCCCACATGTCTAACGATGGAATCCCCCATGACCAGAGCCTCAACCCTACCCACCTCATTTGATCCCCTCCCCTCCTGGTTAGCCCTAACTTCTCTCACTGCTGCAGGCTACTTCCTCCTCCCTTTTCTCCCTCCCATGACCCTGTTCCATCTGTCTTTTCCTTTCCACTACACTACATTTCCCTTTCCTACCTTTTCCCTTCCTCCTACTTCCACACATCTCAGCAACAGTTCCCTGTTCCTCATCTTCCCTCGGTTGTTCTACTTTCATGGACTCATACCGATTTCTAACAGACACCTGTCCTGAATTCTGATCCTGAACAAAGCCCTTAGCCTGCAATCTCCTTCCCCTTAAAACATTAGACCACCTGTATTCTACAATTGCCCCATTTCCTTCCCATCCCTCCTTTACACCTACTGTATCCTGTACATTATTTGAGGGAGGCCTACATTCCTTCCTGTCCTCTGAGAGAATCCTAATTATCAATGAAAGAAACTCTGCAGTACTTAGGCCTGAAATTGAAGAATATCCAGATAACGTAGTGCACCATCCTGAGGGGATTTCTTTCTTGCACCAAATTGGGTGACCCATCAATTGCTCCGGCTATTTTCCCCTCATCCAGTCATCACTTCAACGGATCATTAAATGGACCAATGCATTTAAGAAAAACGATGTTAAGTGTCGGTAGCTATGCTCGCTTCTAACATTCATTGAATAAACACTAACCGCATCATAGAATTTAAGCGATATCGCAATCTTCATTCCTCTTATCATATTTATCGATAGGATAATCCTTAAATTGCCACGCGACACCTCTCAGGAATAATTAAAATGCATCTGTGAATAGTATTATTTTTACGTGAGGTCAATTAGGAAACCGCATTTCCTTTTTAATAAATTACCATCGATACCATCCATCCACCGGAATCAATGTCAAGTTGTCCAAGTCCAATCATTCGAAGAAAAGAAAAGAAAAAAAATATTTTTTTAAAAATTAATTAATTCAAAATCATCTATACCATAATGTTATTATTATTATTATTATTATTATTATTAATATTATTATTATTATTATTATTATTATTATTATTATTATTATTATTATTATTATTATTATTATTTATTTTCCACTAATTGTAGTTACAATTTAGGGATGGTGAATGGAGAAAGGGCATAGCCCCATATACACAAAAGTGCCTCCATCACCACTTAAAATTATAATATACAAATATACAATTACATTCTACATGATGTTCTTATATACAGTTAAAATATTTACATAGGCATATTTACATACAGTAATACTCACAAGACCTGTTCAACATTCAAGTCATTCGACACACACACACACACACACACACACACACACACACACACACACACGCACACACACACACACACATTTTAGCTAGGCCGGCTCACTCATACACATTTACCGTCTCAATCACTCGGGACCCCATAACTTTCATCCATCCTCCCACTCATTCTGAACATTCTCACAGTAGATAAATTATGTTTTGCACAGAGGGTTTCGTTATATATACATCCGTTTTACGTCTTTACAGAAATTTTCTGCAGGTAGTTCTTAGCCTATCTTCAATAATAACCTCTAATTGAATAATCTTTAGTTTATTTCATGATTCTAGAATCATAAAAGAAAATCTGATAACATTTATTTACATCAATTATCTTCCTCCTCTCTATATGGAAAAATTTAAATTTAATCTATCTACAATCTGATTCAATTGATCCTCTTGCACTTATTATCCGCATCATAAAAATAAAGAAGAAATTCTCTTAATCACATAAATCGTAAGTACATATTCTTATCTGTTGAGGATGTAATTAAATATTCTCTGAAATTAATTATCTCATAATAATAATGACAATTAATTGATAAGCATAAAAAATTAATATAGGTTAAAAAAAACTAAGTCCCTAAGCCTTAGTAAATTTCATAATAAATATGCTTAATCTGAGTCCATCAGCTTTTGTTTCTTTCTAAAAAAAAAAAAATGCTTATTTTCGTCGATATTAAATTGATATTCTGTCACTAACAAATATATGTCTTCCATTATTGTAACGTCAGCAGTTGCAAGTAAGTTCCAAGTATATAACAGCTCAATATGGCTATTTCAAATATATATCGATCTTTAAATGAAAAATATTGGTCACTTTGACCATGTCATTTGGTTAAAATATTCAAATAACATCCTAAAATTAAATGTAGGTATCGTATAAAGAACAATTATTATTATCATAGTTCAAATAGAAATTATACCTATTATGATTTATGGTTTCACCAATGTCCAGTCAAGTATCATAAAATTCGTAGGAATGTAATTGGTAACCTATTTTATTTAATTGTGGTAGAGATTCAAATTACGAAGTTGCTCTATCAGTTAAAGACATTCTCGATACCAAACTTCAAATAACATTCATTACAACGTTGACATATTCTCTATGAAGACAACAAGTTCCCCTTATTTATTTCTTATTTGGATATTTAATCTGAAGACAGTTTACGGTAACCCACGTATGAAATCTACGATGTATTTCATTGTATTCATGTACCACTAACCCAATATATCTCGCATTACCATTTTAATATCATGCCGCATATGTCAAACATCACCATTGGCCAGTAATACGTCGTATTTACCACCAAAATTATCCATAAGCACATCTATCTCTCCATTTACCAATATTAATTATCATAATATCTCGTCAATCATTCCCATAAATATATCTCAGCGAATAATTATTCGTAAAACCACATCAACATGTCACTCAAATCCTAACTTCCCTACGTAAACATTATCACTTCCAACTAGGCGGCAAATCATCTTAACATATCATTAATGTACTGCAACGGTACATTTCTGGGTTAAATTTCATTTAAAATACACATGAACACGATATCCTGTAAATGAAACACAAGTATAAACTAAACAAGTTAATATTTACTCACATGTCATCGCGTCGTAATAGTAATCAGATCTAAGTTACTCCGAAATCAACTATCTTCTTTTAAACATTACGTCTGGGATATGTCTCTTTGTATACGTTGTTTCAATCCCATAATGGTTAAAAACATCACTTTAAATCTCTCCTTGTTCAATTATAAACCTTCCTATATTATGACATTGATTATAAACTCTGGAAGAAATACCTACCCCCATAATAATAAATCATCTAGGATAATCTCATTGCAAAGATAGTATCGATTGAGATTTTGTCACGAAGAACTCCATATCAAACAACATACCAATGTTCACTACAAATATTTAAATACTACGTCTACGACACATTAGTTTCAAGATAATAAAATAATTCTTTGGAACTTGGCTTGCGGCTGCTGATGTTAGATGACTGGGTTAAGCTCCGATTTTGTCATCTTAGGTCTGCGTAGAATGTCCCCAACATCCGTTACGTCACCATCAGGTTGTAGTCTCAAAACTCGGGTTAGCAGGAACAGCTGGGCGGTCTACGTCGGAAAGTCGGCTCCATCTCCGATTTAGCCTCTCATGTTGTAGCCGTTAGTCATATGTGAAAGAAACATTTCCAATATGGCAATTAATATCACGTCCATATCCTTCAGAATGTTCTACAAAGAATCTAGATTATATTTTTGTTTCAGGTTATTATGTCAGAAATTCAATGTCAATTCCTTGTGACAGATTTTAACAGGTAAATTATCAAACTAGCTTTTAATTATTTTTTTATCCAGCCAATCAACCTATAATTCGTTAAATTTGACTTGGTATTTCGTAACGGCCTTCGGTCTATATTCCGACTACTGTCCGGATACTATTCAACTTCTTCTGACTTTCCGCCTCGATATTTGATCAGATATAGGCGTAATTCTAAAATTTCTTCACTGTGCAGGTTCTTCAGCTCTTATTAATTGAAATATCTCCCCTCTTCTTTCCGCGAGGATTATTTTTCTTCTTGGATAAGCTTACTTCAAAGCTTTGCGTACCAAATTTTTTTATTGTTCACACTCTTCCTCTTTTTTAACAATTTTAAAACTTTCTATTATTTTTTTATCACGGCCGCATGGATCCTTTATAATTTTACGTCTGACTCCATGACCTAGGCATACTTAATTCGCCAAATGAACTTCTTTGCCGTCACATGCATGGCCTCCTTGATTTTATGCGTCTGTATTATATATATATTCTGAAATCACGGCCTAATTCACTTAATATATTCATTCTTTTTAGATGTATAGCTCAACGACATAATCTTTGCGATCTCATTACCGTGCATGGCAAACTTTTAACACCGTATGACATCCTTTATTCCGTTATCAGGACGATGAAAACGGTACAGTAGGAAGAAAAAAGCACTTACAGTGAAGCAGAAGAAAGTAATATCACTTTATTTAACCATAATCCAGACAATTACGCTTACACGTAATAATAATAATAATAATAATAATAATAATAATAATAATAATAATAATAATAATAATAATAATAATAATAAACCAAACCAAACCCCATGGCATTACAGCCCTTGAAGGGCCTTGGCCTACCAAGCGACCGCTGCTCAGCCCGAAGGCCTGCAGATTGCGAGGTGTCGTGTGGTTAGCACAACGAATCCTCTCGGCCGTTATTCTTGGCTTTCGAGACCGGGGCCACTATCTCACCGTCAGATAGCTCCTCAATTCTAATCACGTAGGCTGAGTGGACCTCGAACCAGCCCTCAGGTCCAGGTAAAAATCCCTGACCTGGCCGGGAATCGAACCCGGGGCCTCCGGGTAAGAGGCAGGCACGCTACTCCTACACCACGGGGCCGGCATAATAATAATAATGCGAAATAATAATATAAGAATAGTAATAATAATAATAATAAAAAAGTAATACCAGTAGTAAATAATATAATACTTAATAATATGAATAAGGAGATAGAAAAATGACACAGTGGCGGTGAATTCACATCAAAACATGGAAATGTGCCGAGTATCTTTCGATACGCAATATTAAATCAAATACAAGGGAACACTTACAGGCCTAAAAATGACAACTAAGACAGGGGAGTGGAAGGTGCTTGGAAACCCTACGAGGTCTATGGAAGGTATAACGTTATGGGGGAGAAAAGACTTACAATAATACACCCAACAGACAAATAATTATTAAGAAAATGAACATACAATTATAAATTAGCGCACAAATGAACTGCGGATGAACTGATACTTGAGATACAAAACAAAGAAGTATAAGGGAAACAATGAAGCTCTTCGGTCACGAACAAACTTTGACATACAGATCCAGAATTTACAGAATGATAGGAGGCAACCTTGAACGAAACCAAATTAATTACACAATTCAAGAAAGTGTTACAGTTACTACAATTACAACTAGAGTTAGAAAAGAAGGTCTGCCTCATAAATCAACGTTGCGGACTAGCATAAATGCTAAGTGATATAAATGCTCTATTTTGGAAAATGTGGAAAACTAGGGGAAACTCCGGCACATGAGATGAACTTCTACATAATTACTGAATTTACATTAAGTGGGAATTTTCCGAAACATAAGAGTGCATTTAAATAGCATAAGGCAAAAATGCGCTTACCTTAGGCGGCAGAAGACCCATGGTGGGACGGACGGTAGTGCTCCAAATTCAAAGACGCGGACCAAGTGACTTGCACACGTGAGGAGCCGTAAACAGGAAATAGAGTGATTAGAAATGACCAATAGCAACACTCCAGTTTGCCACATTCACCAATTAAAAATTCTAATATACCGGCCAATAAAAACACTTGTACTTTTGGCCAATGATGATTATCTTCTGGAATCACATATTTCATATTAGCGGATATTACAAAACGACAGGAAAGGGCCACTTACACGTGGCACACCCTGCCTCACGAGTCATGTATAAAAATTCCAAATCCCTTTCTATAATTTACAGAAAAATACAATTTAAATCAGGAAATGTAAATACCATAAATCTTCTTCATAGTCCATTTCTTCATAGGCCTAAATATGGAATAATAATTCTTTTAAATAAGAAAGCTTCGTACAATAATTTACTTTGCATAAACACTTCAGTTCTTTAAATGTTTTTGTTTACCCAACATGATAACAAGACAAAATTAAATGATAACAAGACAAAATTTATATCACAAGGACTTCTGTTGCTTTACTATTTTCTGTTCATTGCTGTTCAACAACGGCCACATCCTCCCCCCTCTTAAAATTGAGCAACGCTCGAGACAAATATCTTTTAACTTTTAGTGAGGATGTTGTGACTACACATCCTATCCGACACTTGACACTAGAACACTGCGTTCACTTCAGGAACGTCTATCCAGGTCGAAGAGACACCAGGCGACCACCGGTATCGCTGATTAATGAAGGTGCTGAACACGGCCTATGTCAAGGACCTCCATTCACGTTCAGTCCCACTGAGGTCACCAGCGAAGCTTCCTTTCAGCTCACTTGAGCCGTGAACTGACTTACACCTGCCCGCTCCATCGTCGGAATTTAGTGGCCAACAGACACATAACAGCCTCCAAACAGGCACCATCATTTGAAGAAGGACCATGGTATCGCAGCTATTGCAACAGAAACCAATCGGCAGCAGAAAACAGGAGACATCGGAACGCCATCGCCTGACCATCCAGAAGAGCTTTTAAAATTATGAAGGGCTGAAGGGTGGATTTTCTGTTTTTCTTCTTAAACTAATTAAATCATGAGCACCAAACCGGTGACTCCATAAAGCTCTTTAGGTAAGTTTCCTCCCACAGTAGCATTGAATTTCCCCGGCCCTCCAAGGCAAGCACTATTTAAGATTTCAATAGGAATAATAATTCTTTTAAATAAGAAAGCTTCATACAATAATTTACTTTGCATAAACACTTCAGTTCTTTAAATGTTTTTGTTTACCCAACATGATAACAAGACAAAATTAAATGATAACAAGACAAAACGTATATCACAAGGACTTCTGTTGCTTTACCGTTTTCTGTTCATTGCTGTTCAACAACGGCCACACTTTAAAAGAAAGGACGCATCAATTGAAAAATGAATCAACTGAATAAGATTTATGAATGTGCTAAACAAGGTGATTTAAATTCAAATTGCTTTATTCTGTAGATTCAAGCTTTTTGCAAGCCAATTTGGTGATAACATCATTACAATTTGCATATTATTAATCAACAAGTCATTCACAGCTCTAAAATCTCTAAGCATTTTGCAACTACCACGCCAGAAAAGTTTTTAAATCTTACATCGGCCATTCCAAAGGAGAGACAGGAATTACTTCTTAAGTACGAGCTCTTTTGACTGAAGCAAAGAGATCCTTTCAGCATGAAATTGTAAAAGTTGGTTTTATCATTACAGATTTGATAGCAATCAAGTCCAAGCTAATCTATGGCAAGACTATCAACAGGCATGTTGAAGTGAATGGTGTAGAAAGAGGTGCTATCAATATCAAAGACAAACTAGCTAATAAATTGCTATGCATACTGTTCAAAGTCTTTCCACACATTGAATATTCAACCACCACTGACTATAGTTATGGAGAAACCACATCCACATACTTGAATATTTGAATATTGAAAAATGTAATATTGTGGTGCAAGTAATTCCTCAATATCATGTTAAAATGTCTTGCTTAGAACTTATTTACGTTAGTAAGATTATAACTGATCACAGAATGGTCCCTAGTGTCAACTCAGTTTAATATGTAAAGCATATACAAAGGTGTTTTTAAAAGTTGCTTGTGAGAATAAGTCATCATCATCATCATCATCATCATCATCATCATCAGTTTTCCACTCCAGTTGCCCGGGTGTGGTTTACGAGCACTCTCCACTTCTGTCTGTCCATGTACCACTCTTCTCTCAAGATGACATCCAAGCTGACTCCTCTTGTTCCTATGTCCTCTTTCACTTGGTCCAGCCATCTCTTCCTAGGTCTTCCTATCAGACGCTTTCCGGCCACGACTGTGTGTAGCCATTGTTTTACTGTCCTATCGTCCGATCGTTTGACATGGCCAAACCATTTCAAACGGGCCCTTGTCACTTTTTCATTCAGGGATGGGTACACACCAGCTTCCGCCCTTATTCTTTCATTCCTTACCTTGTCCCTTTTTGTCTTCTGTACCATAGTTCGTAGGAACTTCATTTCTGCGGCTTGTAGTTTGCTATCCACTTGTTGGGTTGTTGTGCAGGTTTCTAGGCCATATGTTGTTATGGGGGTGAAGTATGATTGGAATAGAATCTGCTTTGATCTTAAGGGAACTTGTTCGCTCCAGAGGAGGTTCCGAACTTGATGGTAAAACTGAGCTAATTTTTGAATGCGGTTGTTAATCTCATGCTGTATTCTGTTATCACTTGAAATGATGCACCCAAGATATTTATATTGGTCTACTGTTTCCAGCTGTGTACCTTCCAGCATTATTTTTCCTTTCTTCTTCTGCCTGTTGACAGATATAGTAACAGTTTTTGATTAAGTTATTGTTAATCCGTGTGCTTTCAAATGTTCATTCCAGGTGTTCAGCCTCTCTTGGACTTCCTTCTCTGTATTTCCCCAAATTACTACATCGTCTGCAAATGCAAATGCATTGATGTCCATATTGTTCTTCTGCTTAATTTCTTTCATGACTTCATCCATGACTTCAACCCTCACAGTGATAAAAAGTAAGGGTGAAAGGGTACTGCCTTGTTGTGAGAATAAGTAATCCACATAATGCACATGTAAAAACTTTATTCCTTAATACTTTTTAAAAAATGTCTCATTAACAATGTTTTTTTGTAAGTGATAGATCTTTTTCACTTGTACTGAATTACATTATTATCATTTATCTTTAATTTGCTGCACAAGTGGTGTGATCTTCGATTTTTAAAAATATGTGGCAAGGATCAAAAGTGTAAGACCTCAAGTGTAAATTTGACAATGAGAAGTTCACACTCAAATTGTACAACAGCAGCTGCAGTAGTTGTGCGCCACAAGTGCGATCTTCAGCAGTGATATACCAAATACTTGGCTTGGTGTCATTGTTTCTGACTATAACAATTAACTATATATACAGTAGAGTCCCAAAAACTCGGCTTAATATGGACTGAAGGTTGGCTGGGTGTGTAAAAATGTCGGGTTATTGGGAATGGGGTAAAAAAGAAGTAAGAGTGTTTTCTGGGAAAATACAGTACTGTTCTTGTACATATTCTTTGCTTGAGAATATAACAGAGAATAAGCTGCCCAAATACCCTTACACAAAGGCTTTATGAAGGCATAGGGCCATTACTACAGGAATACTGTATACAGTGTAGAGTAATTTACCTCATAATACGTACCTCAGAAAAATATTTTAGGAAGGCATAAAGCTGTCTACAATGAAAATTAACTAGCCAATTTTACAAACACTGGCTACTTTTTATAAAAGAAGTGCGAAATATCCTGTTGTCTTCCGACTGCACTCTGCGTTTTGCTACTTCATCACAAAGACGACGAAGGAACAGTAAGTCCATTACTGACGCACCTTGTTGTTCAAAATACTGAAGGCCTTTAGTCCCTTACTACATGATATTTTAGGAGCTTGTACAGTGGAGTCCTCAACTTCAACGTCTTAATCATTTTCTGGCATTTTTTCTTTAAATGTGATGGCAGCAATAATTTCTGCATCAGATATAATGTCTTGCTCGGTATCATTCTGGCACTGTTCGACATCATTTTCTGCACATTCAGGAACTCTTTTCAGGAGGTCAACTAAGCTTACATTTTCTGCATCATCAGGTTCAACAAACTCATTTCCCTCTTGATCAAGGGGTTTTCGCCAGGAATGAACTAGTGATAATGACTCTTAACTCATTCCAGGCGTTCGCCACCCATCCAACAACATCTAACAGGTTAATATTTTTAAGTTCTGGATTAGACCTTGACCATCATCGTTTACAGAAAGTAGTGAGGTTAACAGCTTGCGCCTATATTTTCTTTTGAGACTAACTAGAACTGCTTGGTCCACTGGTTGGCATAACTCTGTGATGTTGGGTGGTAAAAACATTGCTCGTATGTCCCCATTTTTTAACTCTTCAGTATCTGGATGCGAAGACGCGTTGTCCAGAATCAGAATAGCCTTCCTTGGCTGCTCAACCGATGGAACAAATACTTCATGGAACCATTCTTTGAAAATTGCACAGCTCATCCAAGCATGTGACTGATTTTGGTACCAGACTGAAAGTTTATCCATTTCAGTGTGCTTAAATGTACGTGGTTTCTTTGATTTTCCTATGGAGACCAAGTTTTAATTTGTGCTCACCTGCTTTATTACTGCATGCTAGGATAGTTACCCTCTCCTTGCTCTTTTTAAAACCTGGGGCTGACTGTTTTTCCTTGAAAGCAAGACTTTTTGCTGGGAACAGTTTATAATTTAACCCTGTTTCATCACAATTCTACAATTGCTCTCCGTCAAACCTTCAACTTCGATAAATTTCTGAAAGTTTTCCTTAAACTGAGATGTACCCTCCGTGTCCCCAGGGGCCACGAACCTACTACGCTGGCGTGGCAGGGGGAGAGGTGATAGTCCCACGTGGCGCGTCGCAGGTGGTGGATAGGGGGCTCCTAACTGGCTTTGTTGGTGGACTTGAGGGAAATAAAATACCTCTTGCAGACTAAACAGAGAACCCCCTGTGGGTGGGGGACACAGACGAAGAATACACCCACGGGATCCCCTGCCTGTTGTAAGAGGTGACTAAAAGGGGCGACCAAGGGATGATAACATTAAAACCATGATACTACTTGTAATTAGTACCACCAAGCGGGGAACACCATGAGTCGCTTATATTTGCGCGTCGTACCACTATGTTAGGTACACAGGAGGTTTGTGATTAGTAGCAATAGAGTGCGTTGGCGGCTTTTACAGTACCTGTGATTCGTACCCCTATATAAGGAACACCATGGGATTAGCGACACCATGGTTCTGCCTTGCCTATGCTTAGTACCCACTCTGTGAGGAACACCACGGGATAGTGCGGGTCCCTGTGTTTAGTCCACTTATATGAGGAACGTCATAGGTTTGCCTTGCCTGTAAGTACCGCCGCAGTGTGCGAAACAAAATAGGTCTGTGTTACATGTGTGAATTTCATTACATGTGCATTACATTACATTACACCATACTCTACCTCACAGACCATCTACCATGTAATTGTCGAGTGTCCACAGAGAGCATTTCAAGGTCCTTTGGAGGACATTCATAACGCAACTGAGGAGGCCTTAAAATGGATCAATGGACTTGATTTGGAACTATAGGCTTCTGTTTGTATACATTGTGTACTTATTTGCATACTTATTTAATTTTTCTGTGTACATCATACGATAAATAAATAAATAATAACACCATACTGTGTGGAATACCACGAGTCTACGCTACTATTAATTAGTAACGCAACATGACACATAGCATGGTTCTATTTTCCTAGCGATAAGTACCATTTTGAGGTGCCGATGACCTGGATTTTGGACCCGTTTCGACTACAAGCATCATCAAGTCAGTATTGTGCTTTAGAAGCTGTCCCTTGGTCAGTAATACTATAGTTTAACGCTAAGTTTCTGGGAATGTGGGGCATCGCAGGTCGGATCCACTGATTGTTTTAACTTCATATCGATCCATTCATTCTTCATCCTCACATTTTCGAATTCTGGTCGGGGGAGGATTATGGATTTCGTACAATTAGGGGCCGATGACCTAGATGTTAGGCCCCTTTAAACAAGTATCATCATCATCATCACCGTGTCCCCAGATAGTTTCACCACACAAATACTAAGCTACGGGAGTCCATAGCGTTTCTTCCAGCGATGAAGCGAGCCGGTGCTTGCAACAAATTTAGGATCGTTGTCTTTTTAAAAATTCTTCATACAATTCCAAGGCCTTCTCTTGCAAGATTGGCTTGGCGAAACCAAATGTAAAATGTTTCATTTACCTCATTAAAGTCACCTTCCTTCATACTTTTCCTTTCTTTCAATGTTTCTGTACACATTCTCTTAACACGCCACGACTCGACTTCCGTCCGTTTCTTCTTCCAGACTCCAATTGAATTTTTGCCGACTCTTAAGTCTTTAGCCACTGCGCTGACACTTTTTCCCTTATCCAGTCTCTTTAATGCCTGCAACGTTAGCTCCATAGACAAGTTCACTTGTTTTCTTTTAACGGAAGATCCCATTGCAGAGTACTGTCCAGCACACACAAACTTTGAAACATCTCTGAACAATACAGCACGCACATTCACTCACATCAAGTTATGCAACGCGGTTAAGAAATCGACTAACCCTGGCAGAACACATGGTGGAGGGGTGGGAGTGTGATGCGAGACAAAGGAATGTGGAACCTTGAACGGCTCTGCACGTGTGTGTGTGGCCGAGTTATCCAGAGTGCCGAGTTTTTCGGGACTCAAATGTATTAATAAATATTTACAGGCACTTACCTTAAGTTTCATGTTCTATGTACGAAGACATTTAAATCTTAGATTGGTAATTCTGGCAGAACTGATAACTACATAAAGCGACTTCACTTCTTGTGTCTCCTTTCCTGATAACAGATTGGAACGACAATTGTACCCTCCAGATCAATGATACTAACCCACTTTACCCTTAAAACAACAATCGCTAGTCATACTGAGTAAATATTAGCACATCTATTTTTTAACACATTGAAGCCTATGCTCGACCTCGAATCGGGCCACGTGAAACTCTTGCACATCCCATGCCCAAGTATAGGTTGAGGATACACTTCCTGTGTTGTAAATTAACTTGTAGGAGCAGAATTCAGGTTTGGTTTTTGCTGCTGATTTGTGTTCTGTGATCTGTTGACTTGTTAGAGAATATTAGAAATACAAGACACCCTGTGCCAAGATGTTCTCCTTGAGTCATCTTGATGTAAGTTGAGGAAACTGTTTTCCATGTGTTCTCATTTTATTCACTTGTATTTCTTCATAAATATGTCATGAATACTATATGTTCTTGGACTGATAATGAAATAGAGCATGCCATCGAGGAAGTGATCGATAGTTCTGATTACGCTTATTATGCATATTTCCTCATCATAATTTTATATTTTTTCAAATAATTTAGAAAATTAAATATTAGAGTTAACACCTGATTCTTACTTTCTAAAACATCATTCTCTCAGAATATGATTATGGTTTTCCATTATGTACACAAAAACTCTGTGAACTGATTTGATATAGTTCTGAAAAGGCTGTTTATTTTGGAACCAAATGGGCTAGAACTCATTGTGTTAATACAATCATCCATTCCATAGTGTCTTTCTTTCTCACCCTTGCCATTTGATCTGTTTTTTTTTTTTTTCAGGTTTCTTTCCCAGGTTTAGCAGAACCCATATCTCTGTCTCTCAACGTATCCACACAATCGGCACATCCTGCTAGTGTCATAGTGACTACAATACCAGTCACCACACCTACAGCAACTTGTACTGCCATCGCCTCGGTAGGTTAAACCTTTGTAACGTATCCAAGTAAGCAGCATTCATTGGACGCTACAGAATTTTGTACGTGTTTCGTATGTGTGTTGAGATATTCAATTGTACGTACATGAATGCATCTTCATTATGGACTGTTATGCCCTTCAGTGTCAGTCTGCAAGCCTTTGTAAATTACCGTATTTCACGGCATAATCGTCGCCACCGCGTAATCGTCGCATCCTTTATTTTCAATACAAAAATCGGACTTTAAACCTTTAATTACATAATCGTCGCACGTCCAAATTTTGTTCACTAATCTGGTTAAAAGGTAAATGGAACTGCAACGTAAGTTGCACATGAATGCGCAATTTAAATACGTGTATGGTTTATGGGCAATTTGGCAACACAGTCACGTTTGCGACATGTTACACAACGTATAAATAAATAATACCGGTATATGTACGACGCATGGCTTACCGGTAGACTATCGGCAGTTTGACAACGTGGTCGCGAGACAGTGTACTATTTATTCACCACCTACATATTATGCTTACCGGTAGGCTATCGGCAGTTTGACAACGTGGTCGCGAGACAGTGTACTATTTATTCACCACCTACATATTATGAGTTCCCATTTGAAATACGTAAGGCTGTAAGTTATCGCTTATCGGCAACGTCGCCAGGAAATACCGGCTAGGTAGGTTGAATGGACCTCGAACCAGCCCTCAGATACAGGTAAAATTCCCTGACCCGGCCGTGAATTGAACCCGAGGCCTCCGTGTAAGAGGCAAGCACGCTACCCCTACACCATGGGGCCGGCTCCTGTGTTATTGCGCACGAAGTGAAATCCAAGACGATAACGCAGATTTCCACGGAATTATTCAGCCGAATTATTTACGATGTCTCAGTTGTCATCGCTAGACTCTTATCTTACTACTACGTCATAAGTGTCCGGGCATGGGATGAAAACTTTTATCCAAGCAGTCAAGATAATTATTATCCAATGCTATTAAAGTTTTATTTTATAAACTCGTCAGTAATGTAATGTAAAATCATCAATAACTGGGAAGAAATATTAACCTAATTACCGTATGTTTAAAAGAAATTGAAAAAAATGAATGTTTTTTACTGACGTCTCGGAATACAGTAGATCTACACCGCGCTAGCTAGAGCTCCGGTTTGCGAGCTTTGCGCAAGCGCAGTAGTGTGTCGCAACCAACGAGCTAAACTGATAAATTGTTGCATGCTTCCTTGCTGCCTAACAGTATTGGCTGCTCTGGAATGGACAGATCACAGATGCATTTATTTGTTTCAGATTTACGTGATTACTGTAGACATGTGTGCGTGAGAATTTGTTTTTAATTTGTGTTTTGGGTGTTTGCAGAAATAATTTGTTTTAATAGTGAACAATTACGGAAAGTCATTTATATCGCAAAACATTAACGTGTGAAGCATTTATAAGCGATTATGGGTAAATATAGAAACTATTCTGCGGGCTTCAATCTAAGCGTAATTGCCTTCACTGAACAGCACGGGAACAGAGCTGCAGAAAGAAAATTTTCTGTGAGTGAAAAGTTGGTGCGTGACTGGCGGAAAGTAAAAAAAACAAGCTAAAAATCACAAACCCTTCTAGACGCGCGTTTAGAGGTCCTAAAACAGGGAAGTTTCCTATAATTGACGAAGAAGTGTTTAGGTACGTCAGTGAAATACGTAACAATGGCTGCAGTGTATCATATGAAATGTTACAAATTAAGGGACAGGAGGTAGCGCGCAAACACAACATACCGGTAACTCAGTTTAAGGCGACTCGTGGGTGGATTAAGGGGTTCATGCGACGACACAATCTGTCAGTGCGAAGGAGAACAACACTAAGCCAAAAGTTGCCTGCTGATTACACGGACAAGATTGTAAATTTTCACCGATTTGTCATACATTTGCGCAAGGAAACTTCGTACTTGCTTTCTCAAATCGGTAATGCCGATCAGACTCCAATCTTTTTTGATATGCCTCGCAACAGCACTATTGCGCTAAAAGGATCACGGAGTGTATTAATGAAAACCAGCGGTAGTGAGAAGTTGCGATGCACGGCAATGCTAGCCATTACAGCTGACGGGAGAAAGTTGCCGCCTTACATCATTTTCAAGAGGAAAACGATGCCTAAGAATATACAGTTTCCCCGTGGAATTCATGTACGAGTGCAACCAAAGGGTTGGATGGACGTAGAACTCATGCTGGACTGGGTTAAAACTGTGTGGAATAGAAGACCTGGTGCACTACTAAAACAACCAGCTCTGCTTGTTTTAGATAGTTTGCGAGGTCACCTCGTGAACGAAGTGAAGCAAATTCTCACTACAAATAAGACACGACAGATAGTCATCCTGGTGGCCTAACATCTGCTTTGCAGCCACTAGACGTATGTGTTAATAAACCCTTTAAAGACCACTTACGTCGATTTTACAACGAGTGGATGATGAGCGGCGATCAGCAATTGACGCCCGCCGGAAATATCAGGCGTCCACCCTTGGACCTGTTATGCTCGTGGGTGAAGAAGAGTTGGGATCTTATACCACCTGAACTAGTCTCCAAGAGCTTCAAAAGGATTGGGATTTCGAATGCACTAGACGGTTCCGAAGATGACGCAGTGTGGCAGGGAGACGAAGAATCTGATACTGGTATTAACAGAGGCGAGGACGGCGCATCAGATAGCGAAACCTGCGATAGCGACACCGAAGATTTGGAATAAATTGCGTACGGGTAAGTCCGCATTTCACAACAAAGCGATAATTTTTTGCAAGTGTAATATTTTAACTTTAATACTCAAATTAATGACAAATTAACTTAATACGTTCATTTTTATTTTCAGGTTGGAAAAACGTTCGCCGAATTGTTGCGAAAAATTATGAATTTTGTTTTAGACTATTTTAATTATTTTGATGTATAAACGCGAGTATTACGTGCATCTTAAATTTGTATCAAATACAATTTAGTTATAAATACATTTTTGAGTAATACAAATACTGGTATTAAATATTCATCGTATAATGGTCGCACCGTACAATTTTTTTCGAAAATTTTGGTATAAAAAGTGCGACGATTATGCCGTGAAATACGGTAACTCTCTGCCTCCACAATACTCTGTGGCCTCACTTAATTGCCCCTAGTGCTCTTAACTTGGGAAGCGTGGCTTGGCAACCATGGGGCCCTCTGATGAGTCCTGGCATTGCTTCGGGAAACTCGTGCCAGACTCCTTGCTTTCATCTTTCCTATCCAACCTTCCTTGGTCAACTCTTGTTCTTTTCTGACACCAACGGTATTTAAGCATTCGAGGCCTAGAGAGCCTCTCATTTCATGCCCTTCGTCGCTCTTTTCTTTCTTTGGCAGATACCTTCATTTTTCGAAGTGTCGGACCCCTTCCAGTTTTTTCTCTCTGATTAGTGTTAATAGAGGATGGTTGCCTAGTTGTACTTCCTCTTGAAACAATAATCACCACCATCACTGCCTCACTTAAATCTACACCCCTTCAATAAATTAAATCACCAACACCTTTGTTTCCCTCTGCTTCTCTTTCCTTCCATGAAAGTTCACTATTCTAGGTAACCTAGCTCCTCCATTCACCTCCCATGACCCCACAATCTAATAGTTTATATGCACAGCTCCATTCTTGGAATTTATACCTAGTTTAGCCTTTTAACTCCGCATTCTAAATACCGTCCTCTTTCATCTTTCTACCAGCAATTGTTCTCCCTACCTTCCTGTCTATCGTTTCCAACTTACGAGTTCAACCAACTTTCACTCCCATGCTCCAAAGTCGGTCTGAAAACAGAACAGGTGTAATTTCATCCGAGAGCTGACTTCTTTCTTAGAGAATGCTGTTAATCTCAGCTGCAAACTCACGGCATTGGCTTTGCTCCACTTAGATTCAATTTCGCTTTCCATACTACCATCCTGGGAGAATGTCTGTCTGTTAGGTCATCAGCCCAGAGGCTGGTTGGATCCTCAAATAGCACCACTAAAGGTCATGCGGTTATAAGGAAACCGCAAAAACCAATGGCAGCACCAAAATGAGGCGTACTAGGCAAGACGAGGAGTGAGGTAGTTTGCCATTGCTTTCCTCACTGGGTCAGAAAGTGCTATTGCAGCACGACTGACCCTATGAGCAACACCTTTCATAACACTCAGATGCACTAGTCGTGCTCTGAATGTCATTACTCAGCACCACCCATACCCGAGCAGCTTCCATATTGTCACTGCCATGGATGAGACTGGGACTTCGGTGGAAGTTACACTTTACTCTGGCCTGTGCTAAGAGATGGATACAAAAGTACTGTATCCATCAAGAAATGCACCAGGCAACCTGGGAGAATATTCATCTTAAATACTTGAATTGATCCAGCTGTTTCTACCTGACTCAATCTTCTTATGTTTCTTCCCTGCTAACATAACTTTAGTGTATACCGAGTGATAGGCTGTGTAGTATGGGTCACGAGGCTGTCAGCTTGCATTCGGGAGATAATGGGTTCGAATCCCATTGTCGGTAGCCCTGAAAGTAGTTTGCAATATAAGAATCTCATGCTAGCGTTGTTCCATATTAACTGTATAGTATAGGAAAATATGTAAATAAATGGTCCAGTATAGTCAGTACATATCTTTGAAAGAAAATTTATGAATTAAGACTTAAAAGATGCATGTTTCAGCCTCTTTGGGTCTTCCTTAGCCTTGAAAACAATGTATAACTCGATTTGTTTCCAACCTGCACTTTCTTCATAATCTTTTTATTTGTCTGTTATAATGTAGTGGTTAGTTACCATTCCTTATCACATTCCTCAACATTTGCTATAAACCTATCCCGTAGGCTGTTTTGTTTTTACTAATTCCACCCATCATAATTTATTTTTAAAAACTCCCTCGTCCCTGTCTATCAACCATATGGTAGTGCTTAAAATTCCTACTTTTACAACCTTCCTTTCTGTCGCATATACAAGGGATCTTTTATAAACCCAGACCGAGCACACAGTGTTTGTACTCCGCGCCACAGCACCCGCCTCAGCCCAACTTACGTCACGCGCGGCCGCCCTGCTTTAAGGGTGTATACAATCTTATGTGAAATCTTACCTTATAAAAGATGCTGGAAGTGTCATCCTTCATAATGAGGGACTTCATAAACACCATTAAGATTTTCTGCACACCAATAGCGAGAGTTATGACTGTTCACACAACCATTAACTTTTTCACTGCCGAGTTTTGATGACCAGCCAAGCCCTGTGGGCCGGGTTTTTTTTAAGGAAGGAGCACTTTGACAGGTACATATTTACTGATACTATTAATTGAATGCATATAGTCCCCTTAGCCCTGCAGCCCAATACGGTGTCGGGGATGAAGTGCGATTATATTTTACACCGTATTTTTACGACTGGATGCCCTTCCCGACACAAACCTCAGTTGAGAAGATAATGAATATGAAATGAATTATGGTGAATGAAACTGGGTAAGGAAGTGGAAGGAAACAGCTGTGGTTTATGAATAGGAACTCTCCCAGCATTTACTTGGGAGTGCAAAAGGGAAACCACAAAAAAAAAATTCTCAGGACAGCTGACGGTGGGGTTCGAATCCACTCGCCTGCCGAGTGCAGAACTTGGCTCCATAAACGTTGCATGTTAATACGCGCTGCTACTCTGCTCGGTGATCCTATTACTGAAATATTGTTGATCCAAGAACTGGTATTACCAAAATCATTTACATTTGGGGAAAAAATAATTTATTTGAGGAAAGGGTGACAATTCCGCATGAGATTCATCATTACTATTTTGTCTCGCACTTTCTTGTAGTTCAATATCGCCACTTAGACATTCTCCACCTTCATTATCAAAATATAGCTCTCCAGAATCACTATTTATGACGAAACATTCAATTTCTTCGTCAACAAGAGATGAATGTATACTTCAAGACGCCATGATGGCTACACATTTTCGGAAAAGATGTTCCAGTCTAACGAAGCTGAAATAACACCAGATCGCTTTCAAAACACGCGAAATGGAGTGGTATGTCTTCAGTACAGAACTTCTTTAAGCATTTCCATGGAATCTCAAAACATGACGCGATATCACGTTCATTTGTGAGATCGGTGAAGTACACACTGCAACAAAACATATATATACAGGTTTGGTAGTGAATGGGTTAAGATGAAACCAGGTCTCATCCGAGAACAACACAAGCTGTGGATCGAATAAATGATCATTCAGTAATGCAAGGTACCGTTCACAATATCTCACTTTTGTGGCTGGATCAGCAGGTTTTAAACAATGGGTCCATGTAAACCTGTACAGTTTGATGTGTAACAGCTTTGTAGTTCTGTGTGCAGAAGAAACCAAAACCGTTACTTGTGCTAATTTTGTAAGTGATTTTTTTGGTGACCATTCAAGATTCGCAACAATGTCCTCTAGCTTTTCCTCTGTTAAAACTGTTTGTGTGCGCGCATGTTTTTTATTGAGCACTGAGCCAGTAGTTTCAAATTTATTTACAATTACGTTAATCTGTGCTCATGAAGGTGGCACTTCACTAGGAAATTGCTGAACAAGTGCGTCGCATACCTGTCGAGTTGATAGACAGAAAGTTTTTAAAAAGAAATGATGATGGGTGGAATTAGTAAATAAAAATAAAACAGCCTACAGGATGGGTTTATAGCAACTGTTGAGGAATGTGATAAGGAATGGTAATCAACCACTACATTATAACAGACATATAAAAAGATTATGAAGAAAATGCAGTTACCGAGCTCGATAGCTGCAGTCGCTTAAGTGCGGCCAGTATCCAGTATTCGGGAGATAGTAGGTTCGAACCCCACTGTCGGCAGCCCTGAAAATGGTTTTCCGTGGTTTCCCATTTTCACACCAGGCAAATGCTGGGGCTGTACCTTGATTAAGGCCATGGCCGCTTCCTTCCTAGCCCTTTCCTGTCCCATCGTCGCCATAAGACCTATCTGTGTCGGTGCGACGTAAAGCAAAAAAAAAAATGCAGTTATACATTGTGGATGACATGAGTTTTCTACATAGAGGAATATTTGGGGGATGTAGTTAGATATTTCAAGAGCTGGAAAACAGTTCTGATTCTGAAGCACTTTCAGATTGTAGTGACATAACTTCAAGCCGTCACATAACTTTTACGAAAATACGGTGTTGCAATGATAGCTGTCTCACGATGTTATCAGGTGAGATTCAGACTGGCTGCTGGTGTTAGGTCGAACACGTGCATGCTCCTTACAAGGTCAAGAACTATTCACGCGCCTCCTGGTTTCCGAGAGTAAAAGCGCCACTGGATGGTGTGGGTTTATAAGAGAGACCCTGTATTGTTAACGATGACAAAATATCTTTGTGATCACTTATGCTATCTGTCACTTTACTTTCTCTACAGAGCTCATTTGGTTTATTGAGTACCACATCTAGAATATTCTAGAAGAAGGCTTGGAGTTGGAGTTAAATGAAACTGAATGCAGTTGATACCCTAGCGCTTCTGGTGGCTATTTGAATGAACTGGAAAGCCATAACACATGTTCAGTGCTGGGCCTATAAGCTTGATAGGCTTGCCAAAATTCATGGCATGAGCTCTAAGGTCTTAATGAAGGTGTCCTTCTAACCAAAAATGCAATTCATGAAAGTGTAAACATGGTTATTTTCGATATTTAAAGAAGAAATACCCAAACAATGAAAAATCCCTGAAATTGTTTTCGTCACTTGTAATTGCTTAGTTGGTCTCTTGGATGACATGAGTTTTCTACTTAGAAGAATATTTGGGAATGTATTCGGATATTTCAAAAAGCTGGAAAACAGTTCTGATTCTGAAGCACTTTCATATTATAGTGACATAACTTCGAGAAAGCTGATCAAATATGAAGCTACATTTGCTGTGGATGTGATAACCAATTTGGGAGAAGTATCCTATCAACTAAGCTCATAAATTATACCCCAAGATTGATAGACTTGAAAGGAGTGTTGTGATTCTGTCACAGATATTCTCGCTGCCCCAAGTTATGACAGGCAATGATCGCTTAAAAGTAGGTTCCAGCATGGCACCAAAAACTATTGTAAAACTCACGTAGTTTGTGAAGAAGATCCTGCAAGAAACTGTTCAGAACTCCAGCTACATTCCGTCTTCTCTTGGTAATTCGGTTGACAACTGTCTGCTAGAGAAAGTTAGAGGCATTCGGAACTATATATGGTATTCTAAAATAGAACTTTTGAAAGGATATCAAGCACTTCGAAAGCTTGCGAAAGAACATGCAGGAGAAAATGGTGAAAGCAACTGTATGAATAGTATTCTGACAGCATGATTGAAGTACCCACAATTTTTCTTCATAGTCTCTGCAGCTTCCGTGATTTCCACTGACAAATGTCATCCGTGAAAGAATATTTTTCTGCATACAAACACGTATTTTCTGATCGTAGAGTGTCTTTATCTCGCACTAGTTACAAAACACTCTTAGCCTCTACATGGATGAACACAAGTAAGCACGTAATTGATGTTAGCTATTCAAAACCTACAGAAAGGTTGTAGTTTTCTTTTTAACTTGAACTTCATTTCTAATTAATATTTTAAAATATTTTAAATACGAATTTCACTTTAGCGGATCCATACTTGTGCCTCTCTTCTGTGCACGTACCTTCTGCTCCTCCACTTGCCTCTCAGGTTCCTATCAGGATGCTTGTTTCTAACTACTAATCTTCTGAATCGGCTGCAGTTAAATTTTACTGGTTTTTTTTTTCTTTTTTTTTTTTTCAGGGTGTGAAATATACACAAAATTGTTTGCTTTTGCATGAAATATTCTCTGTAATCAAACCATTTTAAGCACTGAAATAAGGGGAAAATAATTGCCATAAAATCACAACCCTGCTTATACGGGGTGGGCGAGAAGTCTCCATACCCCTGGAACTGTTTAGTATCAAATGTTATTTATGCAGGTTGGTAGCCATATTACTTCTTATTAATTTATTGTTGGAATCAAGTGTTGGAGTATATATTGTCGCAGTCGAGTGTTAGTGTGAAGCCATGGCAGATGTGACCAGTAAGAGTTACACTATTGAGGAGCGGTTAGTGCCAAGTGTGTGAGGTGCACAAATGACAACACACAGGGCAGACAATGAGACAGATTATGGGAGCATTTCAGGAAAGATTTAATAAGTCTCCACCACGAAAAGCAACACTTTTCCATTGGGACAGACGTCCTTTTGCCTCCGGCAGTGTTAAAAACAGGCCGCGGAGTGCAAGAAAGATGTTTTGAGAAGAAACATGCTGGGGCCTGTGCGTCGATAGAACAATCTCCTATGAAGTCGACGCATAAACGTGCTTCAGAACTCGGCATATCGAAGACAACTGTGCAAGACCTTAAGTTCAGACCTTTTCAAACGAGGTTCATAAACGAGATATCGGATAGAGACTGGAATGAGTGCGTTTTAGCATGCCATGCTTTGTTAACTAAATTCCCAAATGCAGTGAGCCATGCCAAGGTTATGTTTTCAGATGAATGTGCTATTTATCGCAGGTCACGTGCTGGAAATGTTGTCTTATGGACCAAAGGGAGTCCTCATTACAGAGTTAAGTTGGAAAGGAACCCGCCACATGTAATGATATGGACAGCGATGACATCGCAGCATCTGCTTTAGTCGTACTTTTTTGAAAAGACTGTGAATGGCGCATATTATTTACACATGTTACAAACCTGGTTAATACCCCAATTTGAGTAAAGGGGCCTCACAGAATGCAGCAATACGCAGTGCCTGGTCACTACGCTCTTGCAATGCGTGAGTTCCTAAACAAACATTTCTCAGGACTGTGGATAGGTCATGGTTCACTAGCAACAGTCCTGACCTCACCACACCTGACAACTCGTTATGGGGAGTCATAAAGGCATGTCGTTATGCTACAAACGAAGAACTGCACAATGCTGTTGAGGATTCACTTCACTCTGTAACACCGGACATGCTCAGAAATATGTGAAAAAAACATTGGTGCGTATAGAACTGTGTTTACAACATGATGGGGAACGTACAGATACTAAACAGTTACAGGGGTATGGGAACTTCTCGCCCACCGTGTAGATACTAACTGACCAAGGTTGAAAGGGTGAACACATTTCAGTTACATAATTCAAAATTCTTAGACTGCAATAAAGCATTTTGTTCATGACCATCACTTACAAATATGTTCAGTGTGAATGAAGTACGTAGTTAAATTGATCGAAGATGAATTAAATATTTGAAACTGGTACAGTGCACTTTGACACACAGTTCGTAAGAGTGCTTAGGTGCAGTCTACATTGCACGCTTGCTTCTACAATCACTTCTCTTAACGTTATCGCGATGAGTGAACAGGAGGTGCATGTGTCTGTTGTGCAACGCATAATTGTTACGTTTTTAGCATGTGAAGCTCTTAAACCCCCTGGGAAATCTTGAATTGATTGCATGTGCATCTTGATACTCATTCGCTTTTGAAGCTTCAGATATACAGATGGCGCAAGTTCTTTTATGAAGGTTGGGCAGAAACCTCTAACCTCACTCATGCAACGATATACCTGAAACGAAGATGTCAGGTATGAAGTGGCATGCAAAAGTGGAAAGAGTTCTGGTGAAAACAGAAATTTGTTTTTCTGCTGGCAAGGTTCTTTTGAGATGTTAAGGGTGGCGTGCACCAACCAAGAGTAAGTTCTACCTCTGTTGTAAAGTACTCCTGAAGTCAGCATTCGGCGACTTCCATACGAGAGTAAATTACTTCCGAATTATTTTAGTCCTTTCAGATACTCCTGGACTAAATTACTACAAGAGTAAAATTTTGAGAGCACCATCTTCTGGTATATTACTAAAGAAGTAAATAACGCACGAATATAGGTTAGAATTTACTCTCACGTTGTGCATGGAGTAAGCTATGTTTAGACTTGTTGACTAACGATAATATCGTGCCGTATATGAGAGGAAAGACGTTTCAAACGTGTTTATGGATTACTTAGATTATATAGACGATCTTGATGCAGAAAATTACGGGAAATGGAATAGTGCATAGGCTTACAGTGCGTGAAAGGCGACAGTCGTATAATGTGCACACGGAGAGTTTCAGGAACGTTTTTGGTTTTAGGAAGGAATCCTTTACTTCCCTTCTAAATCTACTTGGAGATCACTTACAGCTGAATTCCTGTCTTAATCTTGTTGTATCTCTCAAATTACAGTTGCTATGTGCCCTACGAGTGTTTCGTACTGGAACATTACAGTACAGTTGCAGCTGATCTAATTAACGCTTACCGCACAACTGCTGGCCGTATAGTTCATCGCGTGGTTAAAGCAGTAGTTGAGGCTGAGAGGGAGGTACGCCTGCAAATGATGATTATTGTTCAGAAAATAAAAGGATATTCTTCACGTTGGCAGGTTTCCACACACCGTGGGTGTAATTGACTATGACTGCACGCATATTCCCATTTTACGCCCTCTCGATGACAACAATGAACTTTTCAGAAATCGGAAGAGGTATTTATCTTTTTTTTCAAATTGCTTAACGTCTCACTGGCACAGATAGGTCTTATGGCAACGATAGGGTAAGAAAGGCCTAGAGATTGGAAAGCGGCCATGGCCTTAAATTATTGACCCAGCATTTGCCTGGTGTGAAAAATTGGAAAATTTCACTGTGGATGTAGGCGATGTGTATGAAGAAACCACCATCAGTTTTTATTTTTTCCGTGTGTCCATGACTTTCTGCTTTGCTTCCGCCTTCACTTTTAAGTCCTTCCCACTTCCACAGAATCTTAACTTGCTCTTCACTGCGTTTTCCTTCACTCAAAGCATTGAATTCTTCTGTCACGGCTTTCCATGAATTTCTTTTCTTATCCAGCATCTTTATGTTGTGTTTCTTAAACCGTATATCTCTGTTAACAAGCATTTATCTTTTTTGCTTTCGTTTTTCCCCTGTTTCCTATCGCACCATAACCTTATCCATTTACATTTCTTTAAAGAAGATACACGAACACAACACTACTCCGCGAGTAACGAACGCTACTTCTATAGTAGTAACTAATTGTACTTCAACTCTCCGACGTTACTTCTGGAGTAAATAACTCCCGTAGTAATTTACTTCTGTAGTATGGACTTCTTTAGTAAATGTTACTTCTGTAATAATTTACTCCAAATGGTGCAAAACTCAATATACAGCATCCTACTAGAACCCACCTTGCTGTTGTTATATTTTAAAAAAAATAAAAAAAAAAAAAAAAAAAAAAAAAAATAATAATAATAATAATAATAATAATAATAATAATAATAATAATAAATAGATTTAGGGGGAAAGAAATTTTCCAATAATGGAGAGGCACATTTTTTGTGTGCAATTTGCTGTGTCATCATTTCCCCTTTTCCAGCTGACACCAGGTGGGGCAAATATGGTTCTTTTCCACTTCGTCCTGTCTCTCCACAATTCCTCATCCATCATTGTGTTCCAGTCCAATTTAGGTTGTCCTATGCTGTTCTTCACAGAATCCATCCATCATAATCATGGTCTCCCTCATCCCCTCAACCCTGTTATTTGTCCTTCTTTCATCCGCTTTGTCCACACCACCTCAATCTGTTCTGTTCCAGTTTGTCATTTAGTTTTTGCACATTTAGCTCTTTTCGAATATACCCATACAAAAAAAATGTTTATGAAGAAGGAATCAAAATACTGCCAGTGCAGTGGAACAATGAAGACATTTTTTTTGTCTGTTTTTATGTACATTTATTTAGTGAAGAGTATAAAACAAGTCTCATTTATATTTTATCGACCCCTGTACGACTCATTAATTCTTTGTTTGGTTCAACCCTTTTGTCTTTAAGGCTCATGTATAAAGTCATGATTATTCTGAACACAATGACATAAATTTGAAGTTCCTAAGGCCACAGTTAAATTTAATATTTATAGCAGTGTACTTTAAGTATATGATTTCCATTTCATCCAAGGGTCTTCAGTTTATTTGCTGTTGATTGTGTGTCAGATGATGACGTCCAGTGCTGTAACTGCTACCTCACCTATTGGAACAGCGGGCTCCAATTCAACAATGGTGCTAACTAATACCAACCCAGGGACCACAGGCTCAGTTCTCTCTCTCCCTGTTGGTAAGTTGCTACTGAAAGCTACTATTCTTGAAATACACTCCCTAGAGAAGGCACATCTTGAAACCTGTCAAGTTCAAAACATAAGAAGATATCAGCTAGGACCCAACCATAAACAGTGGAAAAGATAGGATCCACTTAGGAAATCAACAAAAGTGTACATTTTTGTCTTAATTCTGGTCATGGCTGTTTTAATGGCAGTTTCTGCATAACATGCAAACAGTAGAATTCTGCAATCCTCTCCTGATATGCCTGGAGTTAGAGATTGCACTGGTCAGCAGAAATACTTTCTGAAGCTGTGTTGGGATGCCAGAAGTTGCAGGAGAGAGGTGCGTGTTTCGCCAGTGCTAGGGACCCACCAACCCTTCCTTTAATAACATATGTACAGTAGAAGTCCACTCTAGCGAGTATGGCATATAACGAGAGCCCTGCTATAACTACAATTTTTGCTGGTCCCTTCGAAATTCCTATATTCAACTGTGTGTTATCCTTCGGTTACGGCGAGAACTCTATCGCTGACGCATCCGTCATTACGAGCGATTTTTTCCGTTACTGATATTTATGCACCACAGCGATTATGTTGCATGCAATCGATCACCTTCGGTATAATTTCCTCACTATGTCCACTAGCGAGTTCTCTCGTCGACGTTTGAAGGAACTGCTGTTCCGTAAAGAAAATTCAAAATGAAAGAACTTTCTGCGTAATAAATGCGTAAATTATGTGTCCGATAACAGTTGTTAATTACACGTTATAATTATCATGTTAGGTCCGTATTGAAATGTACGTAAATACAAAGTATGTTACAAGTGTTATTTTTTTTTTAAATATCCATTTATTCAGTACAGAGAGATCTTTTTTAAGAATTAAATATTATTATAAAATATTAAGGGACATGTTTTGCCTATATTAAGGGCATCATCAGCCTCAAACTCAAACCTGTATGGTGAAAAATCAGGATCCTGATTGTTCTTACAAGTCGTAAAAGGAGGATATCAATATAGGTGTTAGTCTAAACATAAAAAAATTATTAGAACGTCCTTCGTTAAAATCGTAGTAACAAGCTGCATGTCACAAGTTCACAAGATTGTACTTTCCGGAGCTTTGAGTCAATGCGTTAAAAATAAAGACTGAGAAAACGATCGCTTAATTTTGATGCTAAATACTTCAATTAATTAAGGATGGAATACACCTCAAAATATGGCAGCATGCATTATTGATTTCAGAGGTTAGTTTCTATTTTCTCGCGTCTATTAAATTTCAGAAAGGCTGTTATCATGTAACTTTATAGCAAGAAGGGTGTTTTCTACTGGCACTAGAAATACATATGTATTCACGACAAATATAGTACAATTAAGTTACGTTAGGTAACGCTGTTTGAATAAGAAAAACTGAAATGTTTGCCACAAAATGTGATCGATCATCTTCGGTACAGTATAGTTTTCTCGCTATGTGCATTTGCAAGATCTCGCATCGACATTCGAAGGCGATGCTGGAGTTGATTAGTAATACCCGTTGACTGCTGTTCTCAAAAGGAAATTTGAAATGAAAGAGGATAACACGTTTTCGTAATAAATGCGTAAATAACGTGGCCGATAGCAGTTGTTAACTTGTTAAAAATAAAGGCTGAATTAAACGGTCTCTTAATTTTAATGTTATATACTGAAATTAAGTAAGAATGTGATACACCTCTAGATATGGCAGAGACCATCACTGATTTCAGAGGATAGTTTATATTTTCTCGCATTTGTTAAATTTCGGAATGGCTGTTCCCATGTAAATTTTAGCGAGGAGGTAATCATTTCTCTTACGTGCGTTTGAAATATGTTTTCATTATACATATACGGTCAGGTTAGGTGACGCCATCTAAGAAGAAAACTGAAATGTTTGCCACAGAAGCCTGTGGAGTGATACCGTATTTCTCCGAATCCAGGACGACAATTTTTTTTCTCAGAATCTCATGTGAAAAATCAAGGTTTGTCTTGCATTCGCAGCCTTTGCAACTACCATAGTAACCACACTGCTACTTTTCAACCCCTATCCCTCGCGCCTGCACACAAAACTCGTTAACGATATACGATCATCTCTTTATTATGCATCGCTAGCCGCAGCGACTGGTTGTACAGTGCATATGTGTAACGTCACTGGATCTCAGGAAATAGTGAAGAGAGAATGACATTCTATTAGTCTCTACACAATCGTTTCTCAAATCTGCAGAATGCCATAAAAACGCGAGCCTTCGACTTCTTAGAAAGGCCATGGCTACTCAGTAGCAAAGTTATAACGCGTCTACTGTACCTGACGCTTAGTAAAATTAAGTTTTATAGATAGCAGGAATAATTTAACGACGGATCGTCGTCCAGTAAGATACATGGAACAGGTATTGCCGGTAAATTTTCAGCGGGTGCTCGTCAATATTATGATGCCAATTTTAAGTTAATGGTTATTAAACATTTGGAAATGCAGAATAATCGTGCATCCGCAAATACTGCATAGGCCTAACTAAACCCAATATTCGGTGTTAGCGTGAAGACAAGGATAGCTTGAAAAGGTCTACTGCACAAAAAAAAAAAAAAAAAAAAAAACATTCAGTGGTCCGTAACATGGACGCTTTAAAGAAGTCGCAGATGAAATTGTGAGGTATGTGCACAAAAAATGCAAGGGCAGAATTGCGATACCGCAGTACAATGAACTCGTTCGTTGACTTTCATTGTTCGCGATTAGGCCTTATACATCGCTAGCCGCTGAAGTTGGCCGAAGCCGGCAAGTGAGACGTGCGTGTAGCGATAGCCAATTATATTTGACGGTGAGTGAAAGTAACGGTTTTATAGTAATCAAGAATATTTTCCTGATGGATCATCGTATTGTAGAGACGCATGGAATAGGTATTGCCGGCAAATTTTCAACGGGTTCTCTTCAAAATTATGATGCCAATTTTAAGTTAATGGTTATTAAACCCACTGAAATAAAGTGCAGCCGCAAAATAATATGCCATAACTACAGCCAGTGTTCGGCATCTAAAAATAGTCTAAAATGTGTACTATATAAGAAAGGCATTCATACGATTTTACAAAGCACTTTCTAAGACTGATTAAAATTTTTTGAAGGAAAAATTGAACAAACTGATCGCCGTTTCATACTGTTCTTAGTGTGTATGGAGGTTTTGCCGCCTTTTATACAAAAAATCGGATTTAACGACAGTTCGTTATAGCGAGTAAATTTTTCGCTGTTATGAATTCTTGCTATAGTGGACTTCTACTGTACTTTTTTAGTAAAATATCTTAAATCTTGCAACATTTTCCATACCACCAGCATTGACTGCTGTTGCCATTGGCTGAAATTTATAAAATATGCTTTCGTTCCTGGAATTTAGTGCAGTTAGGTGTGATTGCCCCTTGTGACAAATGAATTGGCCAAGGCTCTTATCAGAATGATGGAACCCCTGTCAGTTGCAAGGGAGGTTCTTCACTGTGCACCCCCTGAAAATTTAGACCAATGGAGTGTCACTACACTATGAGCCAGAGTAGACAACTCATCAGCAGTTAACAACTAAGTCTCTTGCAACAAAATAAGAGCATTGAGCTTCAAGTAGTTTGCTGCACACTGCAGCTGTTGTACCTAAGGTCCCTCTTGTGTAATTCTACCACATCATGCTTAAAACAAAGGGTTCTCAATTTGGGAACTAGCCTCTTTGTACTGGTCCACTTGAATTGTCACTATGGCCGAAGTGGCTTTGCTGCCAAATCAGAACTGGATGATCTGGTGTGCCTTTGCTGAATTTCAGATTTTTTCACCAAGATTTCAAAAGTGTAAAGAAAATCAAGTGGGAAAGCTATGAGCAGTTGATTTAAGACCGTTTCTTTTTTTTGCTAGGAGCTTGACGTCGCGCCGACACAGATAGGTCTTATGGCGACGATGGGATAGGAAAGGCCTAGGAGTTGGAAGGAAGTGGCCGTGGCCTTAATTAAGGTACAGCCCCAGCATTTGCCTGGTGTGAAAATGAGAAAGCACGGAAAACCATTTTCAGGGCTGCCGATAGTGGGATTCGAACCTACTATCTCTCGGATGCAAGCTCACAGCTAAGACTGGTTTAATTCACAAGTAAACTATAGCACTCGGCACGAATGGCTATACACTAAAAGGAAAATATCGTCACTCTAGTCTCTTTTTTTTTAATGGCTCATCATTGCTGCCAACTTGACTAGCTACATATTGAAATCATGACACATTCAACAAACTAACCTCAGTGTATCAATAATGGAGGTTCCCTTACCCGAATAAATGATAATAAAGGATCAATCAAAATATTCATAATTAAATCGGTTTTTAAACTTAATGAGGAATTAAGGAAATATGTACACTCTCTCAATTTGTTATATATTTCTTCCTTTATTTTGATATATGCTGTTATTTGTCGGACTGAAGTGAAACCACGCTGTAATAATTGCATGTACATATGCCATAAGTCAATAAGAGTACCCAAAGGCTAAGTCTGCAAACCGTACCAAAGTCCAAGGTCAGGTTAGAACAAAATTTCCTTCCATTTGCTTCTTAGACATCCTAATCAAATTCTATACATAAGTAATGGACGAAATAAGACCATAATTAATAAAATGCTGCATTCTTCATTTCATAGCAACTGCATTATTAAATACATTATTCAAACATGCCACAATTCTACTTACGTGGTATTACCCAAACAGATTTACAATCGCACATAAAAAGAAAATATGCTTTAATTATACCCGCAAATGTAACACTAGTGATTCTAACAATACGGCAGTTGCAATTTCGCAAATCACGAAATAAACGGCAAGTAGGATCCCTAAACTGAATGGTTAGCGACACTGAATTGAATCCAACAGTTAGAATATAACTATAAATCACTACCTTCAGTATTAACAGGGGAGAAAGAGTAAGGTTGGACCCTTACGTGCCAGGGAGTATACTGCAACTTTCTGCTTGATAATAATGTACCCATTTTAACCTCATAACTGGGTATTATTAATGTGCTTGGTGTAACCTGCCCTGTGTATTTTTGCAGCAGATTGTTGTTACATGGCAGGATAGGCAGAAAAGTTAGTAATATCATTAATATCATTCATATGTGGTACAAAAAGTAAAATAAGGAGTTTTAATTAATTAATTTTAATGTTAGAGAAATGTTCAGCCATTTTTACATTAAGTGCAAGTTCATGTACCTGGTTGGAATTTGAGAGTTTGGTCCGTATTTTACAGCTGAAAGTTGAAATAAATAAAAGCAAGGGGTATTTATAAATATCATAACATGCATGTGACATTCTGAACCATTTTTCATTAACTGCAAGATCATTTACCTGGTTGAAATTTGAGTGTTTTTTTCATATGTTAGCACCTAAAATTAAAATAAATGAAAGAAAGGAACGTTTACGAATTACACATCATGCTAGTGACATTGTGAAAGATTTTACATTAACTTCACGGTCAGTTACATCATTTACCTCACTAGAACTGCAGTGATTTGTCTCCAGAGATAATTTTCGAAAAGTAAGGGGTTGCGATACTTTACCGTGTTGAGAAGTACATACTGTTTTCTGGCTTATGAACTATCCCCTGCAGCATTAGAAGTCCAATTAGAGTTTTTTTCTCAGTTGGATTTGTATCCACCCAATCTCTCGCTCGTGACCGTGGTTTCAAGTTTGGATGGGCTTCTAAAATCTGTTTAGCATACACGTTGGTCTGTTCGACAATAAGTTGAAACAGATCCTATGATCTGTTCAAAATATTCCAACACATTGGATTCATCGTCGAAGTCCACATTTACACCACTAGCACCAGAAAATACAAAATCTGACGTAAAACAC
The DNA here is from genome assembly GCF_040414725.1 of Anabrus simplex. NCBI lineage: Eukaryota > Metazoa > Arthropoda > Insecta > Orthoptera > Tettigoniidae > Anabrus > Anabrus simplex. The sequence goes on along the minus strand of NC_090267.1, from coordinate 505,126,113 downwards.
CACGCGGCGGGAAAGGTTGAAACATGCCTAGCACTTTGCCTTCATGTTGTTCGTCTTGTTCTTCATTCTCATTCTCTGAACTACTTTCACCTTCATCTGTATCAAACTCATCTTTGGATTTCTGAGAAGATAAATCGTCACAATCATTCTCTAAGTGTTGAATAATCTTGTCTTCTTTGAGCGTTTCCAACTTACGCTTTGAACTAGATGCTGCCATGTTTGGCCCACTGCGGACAAGTAGCACCGCACAGTTGTAAAATAAAAACAAATAAGCTTCAAGAAGCGTGACATGTGATATTTGCTGTCATCGAGCAGGAGAAACATCGATTAAAACGACAACACACGACGCGGCAAAGTAGCTCGTCATACCCAGGAGATATTCGCAGTAAAAGGCGAGTACGTATATATTCATCATGCCCATTACCCTGTAGCATTCAGCGTACGAGTATATACGTCATGCCCAGTTAAGAGGTTAAGAGCTGCCCACTTGATTTGTAAAGAAAGGATCACAGCTAATTTGATGCAGTGTATATTTGGAATATCTTATCTGTGTTCCCAAAAGTCACTGTTTTGTAGCCATTGTAAGTTCATGTTTAATAGAATTGAGGGACTTTCATATTTTTATTCAACTTTTATGATGTAAAAATAACTGAAATGTTGATTTCAGCTCAGCTGGTGGCATCCGGTGTTAAAGGTTTAAACCAACAGAATGTGCGTGCTACTGGCCCTGGAGGTTCTGTGTCATTAGGCCAGGTAGGATTACATATCTCTCATCTGAATACTGGTAATTATTTTTAATCCTCTTAATGTCTGGTATACTAATTGTTTTTAATTACAAGAGAAGTAAGAAATGAATACCATACATACATGAATAATCCCTGTAGTTGAATAATACCCACACCCTAATTTTAAGAAGGGTTTTTGTTTTGAATATTGCTGTCATCGGCGTTATCTTGTTTCTGAGTATAATCTTCTTCCGTGTCAGTTCACTCTGAAATCAAGGCTGTCTGCGGATGTGTTTACGGTGACTAAACAGTCCAATCTTTTAAAGATAAAAATTTCATTGTTTCGTATTGAAAGTATTAACGTTAAAAATTAAATAATTGAAAAAGAAGTTCAACCTATTCAATACATAAAAGAAAGAAATGTAGTGATTACATTCTTATTTAATAGTAACTATAAATGGGACCGGTTTCGACCCTAGTCCAGGTCATCGTCAGCCGTAAAAACATGTAAAACAATGCATATGAAAAAGAAAAAGATTAAGTGAACTCTGGATCGGTATAAGATGAAACATAAATTAATGATGGGGGTAGAAATTGTGAGTCACTTAAAAGAAAACAGTACGTAATATTAAGAATGGTAGTATGGCACACGCAATGATAGGCGGTCTCTCAATATTTATGAATATTGGAGAACGGTCAAATGGGTCAGTTTCCACACTCTGTCAGGCACAAATTCACAACACTATCAAATAATATATGAAGATCATAAATAATTTGAAGTCGCAGACAAATAGATTTGTAGAAGCAAACCGCCAGCTCCCGGTGATCAGCGCGGCACATTCAAGGTCATGCGCTGCGGTCTCGAACGCCAAAGTAGAATGGAGAATATCCTGAAGGTCCAGTATTTGTCTCGGTTGCGGGAAGTTAAGTACGTATATATAGAAATATACAACGCAAATCAGTATAATTGAATGAGTACTTGTGCTCCTGCTAAGTTCTTGGAAAACAGTTGACTTGAAAAAACAATTGTAAAGAGAAAAAAATATAGTAAAAAGCGCAATATCGGAAAACAAATGAAAACTTATATGCACAGTGCGCTATTTTTTAAATTGAAAAAATTTTAGGTCATGATTGAAGTAGTCGAAGTTGGCGCAAGACAAGAGTTAAAATTTGAAAGAGGAGAACCAAAATGAATGTCGATGTTTTTTTAAATTTTTTTAATTTTTATTTTTATATAGAGAAGGTAGAATAAATTAACAGAGGAAGAGTGATAGTGAAATAAGAGAAAGAATAAAAGAAATTGAAGTTAGATGGTATTGAGGAAGGATAAGATAGGGAAATGAAGGAGGGGTAGTTTAGGGTTGGTTAGGAGGGTGGGTTATTGGAGGTAGAAAATGTGGGTGGGAAATTTGTAAGGCATGGAAAATAGAATTTCTTAATATTACGTACTGTTTTCTTTTAAGTGACTCACAATTTCTACCCCCATCGTTAATTTATGTTTCATCTTATACCGATCCAGAGTTCACTTAATCTTTTTCTTTTTCATATGCATTGTTTTACATGTTTTTACGGCTGACGATGACCTGGACTAGGGTCGAAACCGGTCCCATTTATAGTTACTATTAAATAAGAATGTAATCACTACATTTCTTTCTTTTATGTATTGAATAGGTTGAACCTCTTTTTCAATTATTTAATTTTTAACAGTCCAATCTTAGCGTGGAACAAACGACCACACAGATCACACAGAATTCTTGGAGGAGGGTGTGGTTGAGCTGCCCTGATTTTTCGTGCTCGTCGCTTGGCCTCTTTGTAACTGCGCCGTTTTCCCTTCAAACGTCTTGACAGCGCCTTGGATGATCTGTCGCCAGGTTGAACGATCTTCAGCAAGCGATTCCCAGGTTTGTGGATTCAGACCTGTCAACTTCATAGTATGCTTAAACTGGTCCTTATAGCACCTCTTAGGACCTCCATGAGGTCTATTGCCAGAAGAGATTTCAACTAAGGTTAAGTTATGAGTAGGTTCCCACCTTCCAATACTTATCAATTTCTATATAATAGGCTTATTAATTACATAATATAAACCATATAACCTCTAGTACATGTTTCGTTCCGATTATGGAACATCTTCAGCTAAAATTTGATAAAATGGCAAGACAATTAAAATACATTGATGTTATGATGATACAAAAGCTAAAAGATATGATAAAATGGCTCGAAGATTAAAACATATGATAATGATGATGAGATAAAGTTCATTCATGTTGGTTAAAAATTCAACAAGTCAATGTTCAAATGACGAATTAAAAACGGCGATGAGGTTCTTCTTCATGTTGGAGACGTGTACATTTTGTTGATCTTGAAGATAAATTGAAGAAATACAAGATTTTCTTATATGTATTTATCGGGGGAACTCTTGATAAAATAACCGTAGTTGAAGTTGAGTTTTGGTAGGATTATTGAAATGAGTCTGAAACGAGAAAAGAATGAGTAAAATAGAAAATATTTTAAGGAGAAAACCTTGTTAAAAATGTATGTTCGCGAGAATGAAGGATAATGGAGTTGATTACCTTATAGTCAGTCTTGTCGTATTTAACGTCCTCCCTTACGCCGTGTTGTTAACTGACTGAGTCCTGTGTACGTGTGTAAGGTACTTGCGGTGGGCGGGGAGTATTGGAAGGAGAGGTAAGTGACGTGAGGAGAGCGGGTGAAATGTTGTGTAGGGTGGAGCTAACTGAGGAGTGGCGTTGTGATAGGCTAGGGGAAACGGAAGGAAAGGTAGGGGGACAATTATGTAGGGTGGAGCTAATCGGAAGGAGGTGTGTTGGTTGTTTGTTGGGATTCTTTTTGATGGTTTTTCTAGATGAATCTAAATTGGTAGCCTCTTCTAATAATATATTTATATTTTCCGTAATTTCGTTAACATTCTGGTTGGGATTTCGCTTCTGATCAATTTCAATATAGATATTTTCAAGGATATTCATTAATTTACCTTTGTTTAGCGTTCGTAGAATGGTTAAGTCCCTTTCTATCGATGTAAAATTGTGTTTATATTCGGTCATGTGAAGACTCATGGCCGAGTACTTCCTGTGTTTTTCGGCATTAATATGTTCTTGATATCTTACTGAGAAATTACGGCCTGTTTGTCCGATATAAGAATTGGCACAATTTGAGCATTTAAGCCTATATATCCCGGAATTTAAATATTTGTTATTACTTGCAATGCTTTGATGATTGAAAATTAAACGTTGATTGTTGTTATTGGTGCGAAAAGCAATTTTGAAATTGAATTTCTTAAAAATGTTAGTAATCTGGTAAATATTCCCGTTATTATAAGTAAAGGTGGCGAAGTTCTTCTTTTTATGTTCTTTTACTAGCTGCGTTTGAGGTTTATTCTTCATTTTATTCATTAATCTATCTATGTAGTGTTTTGTGTATCCGTTGCTTATCGCTATTTTGTAAATGAGATTAATTTCTTTTTGGAGGTCGTTTTTGGACAAGGGAATGTTAAAGGCTCTATTTAACATGCTTAAAAAGGAACTCCTTTTATGTGCCTCAGGATGGTATGAATCTTTTCGTATGGTGTTTATAGTTTGAGTCGGTTTTCTAAAGATTGTAAAGGCCAATTTTTCTTCTTTCCTTTCGATTGTTAAATCAAGGAAATTTAGTTTTTTATTGTTCTCGGTTTCTAACGTAAATTTTATGAAAGGGTCTAAACTGTTGATCTGGTCTAATAAATTAGTGCTACTATTGATTTGTTCATCTATAATTGCGAAGAAGTCATCGACAAACCTTAGCCAGATAATGATACCTTTTTCATCATTTAAAATTTTATGTTTTTCTAAGTGATCCATGTATATTTCAGCAAGGATACCTGACGCTGGAGATCCCATAGGAAGACCACTTTGTTGATATACTGTGTTATTGAAGGAAAAGTAATTATTGTTAAGTGTAAATTCTAGGAGTAACATAAATTCTTCTATTTCATGGTTGCTAAGTTTTCTGTGTGTCTTTAAGTTGTTCTTAATTATATTTAGAGTTTCTTTCGTGGGGATCGTAGAATACATATTAGTGACGTCGAATGAGTTCAAGGTGAAAGATGGTTTTAATTTTGTGTTCTTGATAATTTTACAAAATTCTATTGAATTATTGATTGTGGTTCTGCTTTGGAAAGTATAGTACTTTTTTAGAAAGCTATTGATAAATTTAGAGGTTTTGTAGGTGGGGCTATTTCTAAAGTTAATAATTGGTCTAATGGGTGTGTCAGGTTTATGTATCTTAGGCAAAGCTCTTGCTGTTGGTAGTCTTGGATTCATATTAATTAGGTTTGATATTTCGTTCTCATTAAGGATGAAATTAATGTTTTTAAGTATTTGTTTTAGTTTTCTTTGGACAGAGTTAGTCGGATCTTTTTTAATTTTTGTGAAAGTATTATCTGAAAAAAATGCTTCGGTTTTTTCTATATATTCTTTTTTATGCATAATAACTGACACATTGCCTTTATCCGCCTTTGTGATTATAAGGTCATTATCTTTTATTTTTTGTTTTAGGCACGTCTCCAACATGAAGAAGAACCTCATCGCCGTTTTTAATTCGTCATTTGAACATTGACTTGTTGAATTTTTAACCAACATGAATGAACTTTATCTCATCATCATTATCATATGTTTTAATCTTCGAGCCATTTTATCATATCTTTTAGCTTTTGTATCATCATAACATCAATGTATTTTAATTGTCTTGCCATTTTATCAAATTTTAGCTGAAGATGTTCCATAATCGGAACGAAACATGTACTAGAGGTTATATGGTTTATATTATGTAATTAATAAGCCTATTATATAGAAATTGATAAGTATTGGAAGGTGGGAACCTACTCATAACTTAACCTTAGTTGTGCTGAGCCAATACGGAATAAACATGAGATTTATAAGCTGTGAGATTTATAAGAAGAGATTTCACCAAACAGAATCTGACGTGGAAGTCTCGTATCATCCATCCGCCCAATGATGAATGACTATACTATTAGCATGCGCTTTCTCAAGAACAGCTAGGTTGGTGATGTGGTCTTCCCACTTGATCCTAAGGATGGATTGAAGCTTTTGTTCGTAGAGGCGCTCAAGCTTTTTAAGGTCACGTAGGTATAGGGTCCAAGTTTCACAGCCATACAGTAATGTTGAGATGACAACAGCCTGGTACACCATAAGCTTCGTGTTCACGGTCAGATCTTTGTTCATGAAGACCCGTGTGATAGTCGCCCAAATGCTGCATGGGCAGCACCAATTCTCTTCTCCACATCCTGTTCACAGTTACAGCGCACAGGTATGAGAAGTGGTCTACCTGCTCCAATGATACATCTGAGGTGGAGATGTTGAATTGTGGAAGGGTTGTGCCCGGTGAAGGTTGTGCAAGGACCTTAGTCTTTTGAACGTTAATTGTGAAACCAAATCGATCACATGCACTCTTGTAGCAGTTAGCCGATGTTGTAACTCCTCTTGTGAAAGTGCAAGCGATGCACAATCGTCTGCATATAGCATTTTGGTAATTCTTGTAACCTGAGTTAGGCTCTGGGAGCAATGTCGAGCTATGTTAAAAAGACCTCCATTAAACAGTGTCTGATCCCTACGCCTGGATTGTTTGTAGGTGATTCGTAGAGCATTACAGCCACATGTAGTGCAAATAATGTTGGAGCAAATACACAACCCTGTTTTAGTCCATGAGGGATTGGAAATTCGTCAGAGATCTTATTCTGATGGCAGACGTGATTGGCCATGCCATCATGGAGAGCCTGGATTAGATCAACAAAACTCTGAGGACAGCCAAAGTGTTTCAACACCGCCCACATAGCAGGTCTTGAAACCGAGTCAAAGGCCTTTTCCAGGTGATAAAAGGACTACGGTAAGAAGAGTAGATTTTGTTGTGCTCTACATTTTTCCTGGAGTTGTCTTACACAGAAAATAAAATCAATAGTGCTCCTGGAGGATCGAAATCCACACTGAGACTCTGGGAGGATCTTCTCAGAAATAGCCTGGAGGTGGTTAAGTAAAGTTCTTGGAAGAATTTTGCCCACAATAGATAGAAGTGATATACCATGGTAGTTGCCACAAACACTGCGATCTCTTTTCTTCAAGATTGTGACGATAGTGGCATTTTTTAGGACCAGGTACTTCTCTTGTTTCCCAAATTTTGAGGATAAGAGTGAAAATTCACGTTTTGGAGGATTGACCTCTCCAGCTTGAATTAATTCCAGTGGGATGTTATCTGGGCCAGGTACCTTCCTGGGTTTCAGTTGATTGAGAGCTACACTGAATTCTTGGAAGTTGGGTGGTACTGTCATCCATGGTGGTTTAGGTTGTTGAGGCACATCCCGAAGGAAGTCTGCAGAGGTAGTGGAAGGACGATTCAGAAGAATGGAGAAGTGCTCCTTCCAGCGCTCTAAGATTTCATTACTGTTGGTGAAAGAGGTGGAGTTGTCAGCACTTTTCAGTTTACCTGATGAAGAACGAAATGGACCATACAGCTCTTTAATTCCTGCATAAAAGTTCCTCAGGTCCCGAGCATCAGATAGTTTCTGAAGTTCGTGAGCCTTTTGTTGCCACCAAGTAATCTTGATCTCTCTTATCTGTGTCTGACATTTACTCTTTAGTTCTAAATACTGAGCTTTCTCTGTGTTGAAAGACGGGTCTTGAAGATGAGATAGATATTTTTTCTTTTTATTATTTATAAGTTTCATATTCCGTATTGATTGGATTCAATGTAATAGATAAGAAAAATGTTCCACCGATCAATACATTTATTGTGGATGAATTATTACGCTAGTACCGGTTTCGACCTATCTTGGCCATCATCAGCTAGCACACAAATTTACAGTCATGGGTTAAATTACAAAGAAGTTACTTAAGAGCATCCGGATGTCTGATAAAAAATAGAAGTAAAATATATTGCAGTATGTTGCGTTAAAATAGCTCTGATTAAAAGTAGTGATGGTTAGAATAAACTAAAACCTATTGATTGAGCATGGACATGAGTACATAAACACATTAAAATATATATGCCACATCATAAGACATTAAAAATATATAGCACATTAAACACATTAAAACATGGTATATTTTAAAAACGTCTATTAAAATTTGAGTTCATATTGCGTTGCATTCATTCTTCAATCCTCTTGTAGTTCTTGTGTTGATTAAGTTGAATATCGAGAATGTTCTATGGTTGATATACTTTGTATTAGTATGTTATCAGAACTCTTGTCAGTAAAATTTGAAAATTAAGTTGATGTAGCAAGATAGGTTTTAATATCAGAGTAGTTGGTGGTGACACTTCTCTAGTCTATGCAAGTTATATGGTCGTAATCTGTGAATTACTTGGACTTAACAATAACCAGACATGACACTCACTTATCTTACAAGATCTATAGGAAACCCACACACACTTTAAATACCATAAAGAATGACTCCGTTCATCCCAACACACATAAAAAAGCAGCCTATTATAGTATGATACATAGAGCCTTCAATATCCCAATGACAATAGAAGATCGAAATAATGAATTAAAAGTAATCCACGACATAGCCAAATACAATGGATACAGCAAAGAAATGGTCAACAAAATCATCCACAAAATAAAATCCCAACCTAAAACTAAATTAATCAAAACAGCCAAACCGAAAAAAGATTGTTTTATTTACCTTCAACAACACCAACATATATACTATAACTAATATCTTTAAGAAGCACAACCTGAAAATAGCATTCAAAACCACACACAACAGCACCAACACTATATACAACACCAAAACAGTCAATAATAATAATAAATACAACCAATCAGGTGTCTACCGCATCAAGTGTAACAACTGTGACACAAGCTACATTGGACGTACAGGTAGAAACTTCACCATCCGTTATAATGAACATGTAAATGCAGTAAAACACAACCATTTCTCATCAATAGGCCAACATGTAGAAGAATCTAAGCACAACTTCACAGACATCAATAATGACATGATGATATTAAACATAAACTCTAAGGGCCCCCTGCTCAACATAACCGAAGATTTCTATATTACTTTGGATCAATACGCTAACCCCAATCATAACATTAACGACATTACAGAGAAAACCAGTATCATTTTTGACAAAGTCATTCCTGAAATAAAAAACGACTATCTCAAATTAGTAAACACACGTCATAACAAACCGACGAATCACAAACCGAACCCCGCCCCTACCTTCACAATAGCCACTCCTCCATCCCCTCCACCAACATCCATCCACACAGCTCACATGAGCCCCAGATGTACTCGCAGCAGAGCACAACAAATATCCAAACAAATCGGTACACAACCTCCACAGCAACAACAGTAAGTATCTTTTTTCACTTCACACATACACCCAGGCATTCCTTCATACATACGCTATACTCATATTAGCTTTTCTTTACAGATTACGACCATATAACGTGCATAGACTAGAGAAGTGTCACCACCAACTATTCTGATATTAAAACCTATCTTGCTACATCAACTTAATTTTCAAATTTTACTGACAAGAGTTCTGATAACATACTAATACAAAGTATATCAACCATAGAACATTCTCGATATTCAACTTAATCAACACAAGAACTACAAGAGGATTGAAGAATGAATGCAATGCAATATGAACTCAAATTTTAATAGACGTTTTTAAAATATACCATGTTTTAATGTGTTTAATGTGCTATATATTTTTAATGTCTTATGATGTGGCATATATATTTTAATGTGTTTATGTACTCATGTCCATGCTCAATCAATAGGTTTTAGTTTATTCTAACCATCACTACTTTTAATCAGAGCTATTTTAACGCAACATACTGCAATATATTTTACTTCTATTTTTTTTCAGACATCCGGATGCTCTTAAGTAACTTCTTTGTAATTTAACCCATGACTGTAAATTTGTGTGCTAGCTGATGATGGCCAAGATAGGTCGAAACCGGTACTAGCGTAATAATTCATCCACAATAAATGTATTGATCGGTGGAACATTTTTCTTATCTATTACATTTTTTCTTTTTGTCGTTGATAAGAAACAAAATGTATTCGTCGTTGTTGTCGAACCAGTCTTGTCTCTTCTGGTTTACAAAATCAATGGTTTGACTTATCTCCCACAGAGTGGCCTGGTTTTGCTGAACATCATTTGAGCTAACTGGATTTTCAGGCAGTTGGACATTGATCACATTCTCAAAGTTTTAAGAAATGGTTTCATCTTGAAGTTTGAATGTGTTAAACCTTCTGGACAACTTTTGGAAAAGCCGAGGTGGTTCAGGTCTGGTAGAGATGCTGAGTTTACAAAAGAGAATCTTGTGATCTGTCCAACAGTAATCGATATTCCTTGCTGTTCTGGTAATAAGTATGTCCTTCTTATCACATTGCCGAGTAATGATGTAATCAAGGATGTGCCAGTGCTTAGAACAAGTATGCATGCATGTGGTCTTGAAACGGTTAAGCAGTCGGAACTGAGTGTTGGTAATAAAGAGTTCATGTTCTGCACAAAGACTGAGAACCAAGAGTCCATTGGTATTACAGTTTCCAAGACCTTGCTTACCCATCACGTCCTTCCATAGCCGATTATCCTTTCCAACTCGGGCAGTGAAATCACCAAGGAGTAAGAGTTTATCTCCAGAAGGTACCTTATTGATGGTCATGCTAAGCTTATTATAGAACTGACTCTTTACTTCATCATCAACATCTAACATTTTAGCATAGACAGAGAAGAGAGTCATAAATTTTACTTCCTGAGAGTGGTATGTGGAGAGTATTTTGCTGATTGCAGTGGGAGTAATCTGGTGATCATTAACTAATTTGGTCTTCACAGCAAATGTTCTCCCTCCCCTTCCAGAAGATGGTATATCCTGATCCGAACTCAGTAGTTTTTGTCTTCAGTGGGCAACCTGGTTTCACTGAGAGCAGCAACGTCAATGTTGAATCTGGATTACTCATGGGTAACAAGAGCTGTTCTTCTTTAGGTCTGTCATTGTCTTTTAAATCAAGCAAACTTCTAATGTTCCATGATCCAGTAATCAGACTGTGTGTCTTTGCTTTTGAGTTTCGACCGCATGAGGGGTGACCTGCTGGGTGCGGCTGCCCAGCCGGACAAAAGATATGACCTTCGATGTTTAGCCCACCTTTTCTAGGGCCTACCTCGTGGAGTGGGCAGCAGTAATCCTAAATAGGCCTGCCCAAACACCGATGCAGCACCAAATTCCTGAGTAGTCACAGAGTCCCAGAAAGGCGACCATTATACACCCACTGCCAACGTGCAGTTCCGAACTAGGGGCTTCCAGTTTCACCCGTAACCTGCCCCCATCGCCTTTGGACTTTGGAAAGTAAGTGACATATGGAAGAAGTGCCACTGGCGTGAATATGTTTTGGGTGGATCTTTGCTTGCCAAGACGTGACCCACATACTATGATCTCGGAGTCTTGTCCTGTTCAACTCTCCAGACTATACGTCATGATGGGCAGGGTCTGTTTAGCCCTCTGAGGAACTCTTTTGTGCAATACGGTGTTCCGTATTTGATGGAATAAGTTGGATCCTTTTTGCACCCTGTTCACACTTCATTTTGGCAGTTCTGTCATTTGATGTACTCCCTAGATATTTAAAGGTATTCACACATTCAATCTTCTCTGCCTTGAGAGTGAGGTTACAAGGCGTATTTGTCCTGGTAACTTTCATTACCACTGTTTTGCTCTTGCTCACAGTTAACTTATATTATTTAAACTTGGTGTTCCAAAGAGCCAGTCTCCTCTGAACATCTCCCCAAATTGCAGCATTATGAGCAAAAACAAATGCATTGAGATCTTCCTTATCTATTTCTTTGAATTCCTTTATAATACAGTAGTATCCATGAGTGAAATGATGAGCAATGGGGAAAGAGAACTCCCTTGTTGGACACCTGTTCTTGTTTTAAACCACCGAGATCTTCCATCTCTTACTTGCATGGTGAAACTTCAGTAGTTATTATTATAACATAGTAATCATGGCTGATAGTGGGCGAATGGACTCTGCCATTGGTTGAAGATTATGCTAATGAAATGTTGTTCCCATAATTTAAGACAGCCAGAAGTTATAACCAACTTACGCAACGAAAAGACCTAAGAGAATGAACGATGTAAAAGAATAAGCATATGAAATAAATAAAAATAACAATATTTGGCTGTCTTGAATTATGGGAGTGACATTTCTTAGAGCAAATCTTCAGGCGATGGCAGAGCCCAAGCCCATTCGTACCACCGCCAACCACGATTATATATGAACACACCAAAAAGAAATAATAACACGTTGAAATAGTTAAGACGTAGCAATGCAGTCATTACAATTCTGAACACTGGAAAGCATAGATTTCGCTACTTATGCTTAATATGAATAGGACATAGAAGCCTAAAGCCGCACCACTTATGATTGAATATTAGTAAGAAATAGAGACCTAAAGCCGCTTCACGGCTTCTAACATTTGCTTGTTCACAGACCAATGGCTTTGTCAAGAGGTTAGAAGCCACTAAGCGGCTTCTAATGTTTGCTTCTTCACAGACCAATGGTTTCGTCACTAGCCGGACCTAACAAATTCAGACCAATGATTTTGTCACTGGCCAGACCTAACCTACCAAGACCAATGCAGGGAGACAGTATTACGGAACTGCACACATACACCACGCGTGGCCACTTCGGGTTTAGAGGTCAGAGTTGGGTCGAGATCGATATTAACTTGTTAAAATCCACCTGATATTGAAAGTTTCAAGATCTCGTCTATCAACGCACGGCCTCAACCTTACAATAATTTTTGAACAACACAAAAATGCAGAGTTCAAGCTTAAATCATATGAGATGTTTTAGAATAGCTACACAAAGACTGTGACATTCTAACAGAAAAAATCTGTGTATCATAGATAGAAATTTCAGGAATACATACTAGGTGGAACTGATTCATATAAATATGATTAAATACCCTAATCATATAAACAAAAGGAACAATGTTCTAGAAATCCGTATTTAATTCAGTACGTCAGATAGTGTATAAAGACTGAAGATAAAATTTTAAACGAACACCTTGTACTCTTCAAGGCCATTCACATATATTTTAGTTGTAAAAAATCTTTTTGACACACGAGAAAGTGTTGTGTTTTATGACGTGTCTAACATCTTAAAAGATTAAGCGGTCTTTGTATTTTAATCACACATATTTTAATTTATATATATAATTGTAAAATTTCAGAACACTAGGTAGCATGCTCTGTATATGTTTCTATACTGCATAAATATTTCATGTAATCACTTATAATACCGTGCAAATTTTTTATTGTCTGATGATGGCATGGGAGATGCTGAAACCGGTACCATAATGATAATAATAAAAATGTGATATTTTAATTAAGTCACAATGTCAATGTATTGAACTGGTGGAAACCCTTTATCCTTAATCAACATTGTAAAGATAGATTGCGCAATACTGGCACTCATTATTCAATATCAATGAGAAACACAAATAATAACATGTTTAAATGGTTGAGAGGTCCAGGGGAAAGAAATGCTGAAAAATGATTTTATACACACACATAAAGAAGAATATAGGGAAAAAAAGGAACATTTATATTGACATTGAACGTGCCTTAATGGAGATCAGCACCTGCCAGAAAGAGACTAGTTGATTACCATAGCAAGCAACGAAAAGAATAATTAAACATCACGTAACTTGTTGACTACCATAGCAACGAAAAGAATAATTAAACATCACTCGCAATCAGTCCCTTCCCCTTGAGGCCTATGCTCACTGATAGTCTAGTTCCTAAGTAGAGTGGTTGGTAGCATTGTGCTTCGCTCGATCACATCGTCTGCAAGTCATCTGCGTGAAATAAACATAGGACGGTCATACTGCATGTAGATATTGGCGATGCAAGCGGTAACCATGGTACTAATGTTGCGTGAACTGTACTGAAGTTTATAATACAGCAGTATCCATGAGTGAAATGAAGAGCAATGGGGAAAGAGAACTCCCTTGTTGGACACCTGTTCTTGTTTTAATAATAATAATAAGAGAAAAGCGCACAACATGCATAGATGTTCTGCATATAGCAATTTAGTGGTAACAAAGTTGCGTTAGGGGTATACGTTTCTAGTGACACCATAGCGCATGATACCGATCACACTGTTTATCGCACTGTTGACATACATTAAAGTTAAAAATTAAATAATTGAAAAAGAGGTTCAACCTATTCAATGCATAAAAGAAAGAAATGTAGTGATTACATTCTTATTTAATAGTAACTATAAATGGGACCGGTTTCGACCCTAGTCCAGGTCATCGTCAGCCGTAAAAACATGTAAAACAATGCATATGAAAAAGAAAAAGATTAAGTGAACTTTGGATCGGTATAAGATGAAACATAAATTAACGATGGGGGTAGAAGTTGTGAGTCACTTAAAAGAAAACAGTACGTAATATTAAGAATGGTAGTATGGCACACGCAATGATAGGCGAAGTCTCGCAATGTTTATGAATATTGGAGAACGGTCAAATGGGTCAGTTTCCACACTCTGTCAGGCACAAAGTCACAACACTATCAAATAATATATGAAGATCATAAATAACTTGAAGTCGCAGACGAATAGATTTGTAGAAGCAAACCGCCAGCTCCCGGTGATCAGCGCGGCACATTCAAGGTCATGCGCTGCGGTCTCGAACGCCAAAGTAGAATGGAGAATATCCTGAAGGTCCAGTATTTGTCTCGGTTGCGGGAAGTTAAGTACGTATATATAGAAATATACAACGCAAATCAGTATAATTGAATGAGTACTTGTGCTCCTGCTAAGTTCTTGGAAAACAGTTGACTTGAAAAAACTGTTGACATACACACGATACTTCGTCTGGAGTGTGGAAGCCCTTTTTCCTGCATACGCGATGGTAGAACCCACGCACTGCGAATCGCGTCAGCGTGTGGCACAGATCGTAGTCCGCACCTTTCCAGTCTGTAGACGCCATTGCTTCGGTCGAGTAGAATTCCAGCCATATCTCTTTTTTCTTGTTCTGAAGTTCTTCTAACAGTTCCTGATATGCCTTTGTGGATGGTAGGGGCATTTTCTGTCTTAATTGTTCTATGAAGAAAGGTTCTCCAATGAGCCCGTATGTTAGTCTAGAGGGAGTGAATTTCGATACACATAATAGTCTCTTAAGATATGTTGCTTTCATCTGCTCGATGTCTTTGAGATTTGCTTTGGTGAGATGTGTCCATATTAATTCTAGTCCGTATGTCACTATGGGCGTTGTCTTGGTGTTGAAGATCTTTATAGCAGTGGATTCAGAGAGTCTGTGCAGGAGTTGGATATCATTGTTGGCCATTATGGCTGCAGTTGCTCTATTCCTGATGTGCTTAGTGTAGGTCGTTCCAGTGGTCTGTAGTGTTATTCCGAGGTAGTTAAATTCCTTTGCTATTTTGATTAGTTCCTGGTTTGGAGTGAAGAACAGTTGTCTTTGGCCGTTATTTATCCTCCCTTCCTAAATATCACATGGACTGCCTTTTGCTCATTGATCTCTAGTTTATTCTTCTCTGCCCATAATGTTAGGCGATATGTACATTCCTATAGTACCTCGAGGTTTGATGAGCCTAGTGTCATGTCGTCTGCGTACGCGTAGAAAGTGACCTGTTCCTTTAGATTTCTGAAGCACTGGATAACGTCTGATGTTGCAAGATTGAACAGTAAGGGGCTGGCTGGGTCCCCCTGCAGAATTCCATTGGTCTCTGGTATCAGGGTCGAAGTTTGGATGTTGTCTTTGGTGATGAGCTCGTTGAGTTGTAATATGTTTTCCATGATGATCGTTAGAAAGTTGTCTTCCCCGATCATACATTTAAGCTTATTGATGATTATCTGGCGGTCCAGTAGGTCGAAGGCCTTCTTATAGTCGATGAATATGACGTGAAATTTCCCTCTGTGATGCCTAAGTGCTTCTTTTATATCATCCATTAAGTTACTTATTGCATGAATTGTCGATCTGCCTCTCCTAAATCCAAATTGCTCATCCGGTATTTGTCCGATTGTTTCCTTTTCTAGTCTTGCAGATAGGATTCTGGTGAATACCTTGAACAGTGCGTTCCCTAACACAATTCCTCTGTAGGAGTCCAGGTGGTTGGGGCTACCTTTACCTTTGTACAAGAGTTTTAGCGTTGCGGTCCCCCAGTTGCTCGGTACTTTGCCTATTTCTAGGCACTTGTTGAATAAGGCTGTCCATAATTCCCCTAAGTGTGGCAGGGCTTCCTTCAGATGCTCATTAAAGATTTCGTCTGGTCCGGCAGCTTTATGGCCTTTCAGTTCCATGAACGTATTTGTTACCTCCTCTGTTGTAATGCGTGGGAAGTCTGAAGTTAGAGTTGTGTGGATTGTCCTTGGGGTTGATTGCCTGTTATAGATCTGTTGAAAGTGTGATTTCCATGTTTCTATTGTGATGGGATGCAAAGTGGTTTTCAGATGCCTTCTCTAATAATCTCTTTCCTTCTTCTCCTACCCAGGTTGCTTTCTTCTCCTTGAGTAGGTTTTTATAGGCGCGTCTCTGACTGCTGTAGGTCTGTAAGTCTATTTCAGTTTTGGAGATTCTTGCAGTGTGTAGGAGGTCCAATACTTGTTTTCTTTTGTCATAACAGGTCACATTGAACCAAGGCTGTGACTTCAGTTTGCTCCCTGAACCGCGTGTTTGGGCGTCCTTTATATAACTGTCCAGATTCAATGCTGCGGAGTCTATCTCTCCCTGTTTTATTTGATCAAGAATGTGATCTTTCGATGATGGTGATATTTCGGCTAGGATGCTGGTATTCAGTGTTCTCTTTATTGTTACTGTCTTCTGATCTCTGATGTTCGGTAGAGGCTCATCTATTGCGACCTGAGCGTATACAGGTTGCACCGGACCCAATACGAAAAAACACATGTATAACCGATGGGAGATTCGAGGACGTGGACTCCGATCAGGAGAGGCAGATAACAGTCTCGAACTGAAGACGTTGATTAATAACAATAATAATTCATGACAAGGAAAAACAACTAACTACCAGCAATAAAAATCAAATGAAATTAAATGAGGGTTTATTAAGATAAAACGTAAATACAAAAAGGAAGCCACCCAAAAAAAAATAATTGAAACATTATTACATACGTGCTTTTGTCCTTCAGGTTAGTAGAAGCTAGCATCGTAACCTTTTGAGCACAACATACCATAAACATATGGATAAACAATAGCTTGAGACGTGCTCACGGCTTAATTGATATTTTCACAACATCTTTAAACACCTACAACAGGAAGGATCCTCACAGACTTATTTGGGTCATTTCTTTCCGCGAAACAGTTCACATTATATTTTCCAAACATTACTCAAAACCTCCATCATTATTACAGCATCAACAATGACCAACCAAAAGGATAAAAGATAACCCAGCCTCTCGGAGTAGAGCGAACAATAGTTACATGAAGGCAATGAAGGTATCGAGATGGCCAGGGGTGCAGCATCTCTGTACCAAAGAGCACACAAAAGGCAAAGAAAAAATAAAGCGGGTGTGCGCATCACCCGAATTGAAATGAAACAAAATGGCGGCCATAAGAACGAGCAAAACGGTCATAAAATAGACCAAGATAAAAATAATAAACACAGCACTTGAAGTGAAAACCAAGTGTACGAGGAATAAATGAAAAGGAACATAAATTAACTGACCGATACGACATCCATTTAGCCCCTCGCTCGCTCTCACACATACACACAAACATTCAGGCATTGTCGATATCGGGCAACAATAGGGTCAATAACCTCTTTTCAAAACAGATCGTAAACACATGTAGTATGACTCACCTGGCCATAAGTAAGTTCCCGCACACGACGTAGAAACGTGCACACTTCAAAAATATATATATAAGCAGGACGATATGGACCCACGGCCCACGTACAAGCCCACCAACACAGGCACTGGGTACGACGTATCTCCGTGTCGACACCCAGAGCCTAGTAACATCTGGTGGCAATAAAGTAGTATAATGTCGTGCACATGATGACAATTCTCGTAGAGACCCAGTTACCTCGTCACCACCACCACAATAATGCCCGCAAACACACACCCATTCATATCGCGGGGCAAAGCCGTATATGAGTCAGTCGCGATTATGAGGCACTTAAAACGGCCACAAGATAAACATAAAATAAAAGCGAAAACACAGGCTCACATTACCTGAGGTTGAACCTGATCAATAAAAAATCAGAATATGAATACAGGCAGAGTTTAAACCAGATAAAAACCCATCGATAATTCAAAAATGCTACTCCGAGTAGAGGCGACTCAATCTTTCTTTCTTTCCTTCAGGTCATAACAACAACAAAGACGTCAAGTCAAGGAGATAAAAGACTCGCGGAAGGAAGGACCATCCGTTTACAAAGCAGGGGCGCTGCCCTCTGCGGTACAGTTTGGGAAATAGTTAATAGCCAGTTTAGTGAAGTCAAACGAGAGTTAATGCAAGCTCTTAGCAATCATAGATAAACCTACATGTAATGAACATGCTAAACGAGCATGTTTCCTTAGGGGTCCACGTCTGCGTTTGCGAAAGTCTTCAAGTCGGTGCTTCTGATGTAGATGTTGACAAATAACAAGTCTATTATACTAGTGCCATTGTTCATACATAGGTCAGAGTGTGTAGCTTGTTCACTAGGATAAAACCTTCTGCTTATAGGAATTCTAGGACTGTTTTGCTTTTCGTGTCCTCTGTCCGTGCGACAGTTAAAATCGCCTGCTAGTATGGAGACATTTTTGTAACTGATGAGCGTTAATGTGTCTGCCAGGCTCTCAATTATATCCTGTGCTGTATTTTGAGGTTGGTTCTTTGGATAACATGATGCGGTGATAGCCGCGGTTTGATTAGACAAGAGATGCCTCCACTTGGACGTCCGCGTTCTCCCTGGCTTGCGAGGTTGTGGATGTTGTAGTAGTGTTCTACATTGATGTGATTTGTTAAGAAAGTTTCAGTTAGCATCACAATATCCATCTTAAATAAATCAGGAGGGCCTAAGTTCAGGATGGATTTTAGGCCCTCTATGTTCCAGAGCATTATGTTTATTCTCTGAGTTTTCTTAGGCTTTGAGCTCTGTTCCTTGATAGGATCTATTTGTTCTTGCGCGAGAGAAACGAAAAGGCCTGATGAGGACGCCTTTAGGCCAGAATTCTGGTCTCGTGGCACTTCCTCGCGCCTGTGGTGGAATGCCTACTTTATATGCCTTTTTGGTTCCCATGGTTCTCAACTCTTCACACGATATACTTTCAGGCGTAATGTTTTTCTTAATCAGAAAGTTCTTTTATTTTTTCTGCTGTCGCACTTTGTGACAGGCGCCCAATATACAGCCAGGCCCTCCTCTCGCCTGCCTGAATTAGCCTTCAGCGGTTCCCGATCCTATTATCGTGCGAGAACTGTTGCGCCTTTTGTAGGACACAACTCTATAACCTTCATTCGTTTCCTCATCCCGTGTGGTTTCAATATTTACTGCGGTTAGTTCTTTGTCAGTTTCATTGGATCCCTCTTCTCGTCTGCCGTCTGTTTTGGTTTCTGTTATTTCTGTTGCAGTTTCCACTGTTCCCTCTTCCTGCTGTTGGTCCTGCCCTTTGGCGTTGGGTTTTTCCATAATTGGTTTCTGTGATTTCTCTCGTGTCTCCCAACCGCAGTTGGATTCATGCTGTTGTTGGGTGTTTTTGATGACTGACCCTCTAGCATTTTGTGAAGTTTGGCTTTCTTTCATCTTACTTAGGGTCTCAGCCATCGTGTCTAGCTTCTTGTTCAGATCTAACTTTAGTGACTCTCTCTCTCTTTTTGCATTGATTTTCCTGCCTTGTATAGTAGGAGATCCTGTTCGTAGCCGCTGCATAGCCACATTAACTTTGATTTCTTTTTCCTGGTTGCTTTCAGAGCATTGAATTGTCCCTATTGTAACTCAGCACAAGCCAAGTGGTGCCATCTCTGGCACGCTCTGTCACACTCCACCGATGTCTCATCTTCCACTTTTTTCTCACAGATAGGGCAAACATCAAGTTTCTCAACGTATTCCTTGCCTGATGACATTTCATGCTACACATTCGTGCTTGCTTCGGGCATGGTATCTAGAAGGCAGTGGAATGTATCGTGTTACAAACGTGTTGTTTTTAAAACGTTTCTTGTATTCTCACTTCGTATAATGCACTTCACTAATATATTCACTGCACTATCACTCAACACTCCACACTCTTGCACTATACATTAACTGGATCGCTACTTATTTCCGCTAGAATCACTTGTTCTGTCGCCACTATCACTAACACTGACCGTTACAGCTTACAATACCCCTTCTTGTTTTAAACCACTGAGATCTTCCATCTCTTACTTGCACACTATTTTCACAACTATCATACAACATCTGCTTCTGGGATGTATTGTTTTTCTAAACATTCCCATGTTTTTCCTCTCTCTACCCTGTCATATGCTTTTTCCAAATCCAAAAACACTATTATCAAGTCCTTCCCTGTTTTCCAAAATTTTTCCATTAGCTGCCTGAGTGAAAATATTAGGGCTGTGGTTCCTCTGTTTCTTCTAAATCCATGTTGTTCCTCTTCAAATTGATCTTCCATTATTTCTCTCAGTCTCTGTTCTAGAATCTTCTCCATTATCTAAGGCAGTGTGACAAAAGGAATGCCTCTATAATTGTGGTACTTCCTTCTACTTTTTTTAAACACTGGTTTTAAATTCCTTTTTTCCAGTCATTTGGCAACTTGTTCTCTTTCCATACGACTCCCAATCAATGTAGCCTCTGTATTCCAGGGATTCCAGCTGCCTTAGTCATGTCTGATGTTAGTTCATCTGCTCCAACAGACTTTCCACTTTTCATTTTCTTCAGGGCGTTTTCTGTCTCTTTCCAAGTAATTGGGGGTTTTTCCTTTTGTAATTCATTAGTGACTTTGGTAACTTGTTCTTGATCACGCTCCCCATTCAATTTTTCAAAATAACTCTTCATCTCTTCTCTGATTCCTACCATGTGTCTGATAATGATCCCGTCCTCTGTTACAATAGCTTTAATTTCTTCCCTATTTGATGTTTTACTTTTCATTAACCCGTATAACATTTTCTGATTTCCTTTACTACCTTCCTCAATTGTTTGGGTGAACAGATCCCAGCTCTTCTCTTCTCCTTTTCTTCTTTCACTACTCTTTTTGCCTGGAGTCTCTTATTCCTGTATTCCTGGTCCAGTCTTCATATTTTTTCATCATCCTTTGGTACAATTCCCTGAGCCTGATTATGTTTCTCAAAATCTTTGTTTTTCTTTGCTATGTTTCTTTCTTCAATGTATGCTTTACTCTATCATGCCACCAACTTGTTTCTTTCTCCTTGACTTTACCTTTTCTTTTACCACATACCTCTATAGCACTGTTAACTATTGTTGTTTTAAATGCATTCCACTCTTCATCAACACTACCTGTCTCATATTTTGGCATTTTAGTCACTATCAAATTTTGAAAATCCTTCTTGATTTTTTCATTTTTCAGTTTCCATTCTTTAATCTTTGGCAATCTCTTTACTGCAGGTGTAGCTTTAACTGTGCAATTTAGACCCACTAATAGAAGTCTGTGCTTGCTATCCAAGCTTTCACTTGGGATAACTTTCATATCCCTCATTTTTTCTCCAATTAATTTATCAGTTGTCACCTAATTAAGAACTGTCTTTGATTTCCCATCCCAGCCAAATCTGATAATCTTATGGCTATCCATTTTTTGAAGAATTAAAAGATTGTTTCTTACACACAAATTTAGAATACGTTTGCCCTGTACATTTCTTGTTCCATATCCAAAAGGACCCACCACTCACTCGTACCAAGATCTATTGACCCCGACTTGGGTATTCAGAACCCCAATTATCATAACACTGTCTTCTTGTATTTGATCTTCCAAATCATCCAAGAACTCTGTTTCCTTTGTAAAACTATTCTTCCCTAAGTTTACTCTGACTTACATTATTCTATCACTTACAAAGGTAACATCTGTGCCATGTGTGATATCTTTGTGGAGTACCAAACCTACTCCATTTCGTGCTTCCTTTCTATTACCATGCCAGTACAGTTTGTAAACTCCTCTTAATAATTTTGAATTTGTCCCTTTCCATTCTGTGTTGCTCAATTCCTGTATATGAATCTTGCTTCTTTTCATCATATCTACAATTTCTTCACTCTTGCCTGTCAGAGTCATCACGTTGAGAGTTTCTACTCTGTTTGTGCTTGTATTTTAGTCCAGCCTGAGTATGTTGTCTTTCATTGATATTACTTCCTATATTCCTAGGATTATCTTCAAACTCTGGAGAGTTGTCATTCGGGGTTTATTTCCTTAGCCTTTGAGGATCCCTCCTCTTTCCACAAGGCAGTGGGTTCCTTCTGTACTATCCCCAGATGAACGGGTTGCCTCCTCTGCCAATTCAGCTGTATTGAAAACTTTCATATTATGTCTTTACTGCCGTTAAGGTCTTCACACGTATCCCTGTGTACGGGGCCCATGGGACCAGAACTTGGCCGCTACCGTAGCTTCGACTACAGCACCGTTGCCCACCCCGACGGCGTTGACAGGATTTATCCATGTAAACACAGATCATCTCATGGATCAGGTTAACGAGTCTGTCTGATGCCAGCTCCAAGACGAAATATGGACAGGTAACATGGGTTACACACTTCAAATACCTCGGTGAGATCCTAGAACCAATCAGTCGTGCAGTATGTCTGTGGTTTTCAGTTAAGAATGTCCACCTGCGTAATGGTTAGCACAATTTGCTGCCATTCTTGGGAATTCAAGTTCCATTCCTGGTACTGCCAGAGATTTAAAGATGACAGGAAGGTTGGTATGTGGTAAAATCATACATGTAGTTCACCTCCAATGGGGGCGTGCCTAAAAAGAACTGCACCACCTCAGGATGAGTTAAGAAATATTCACGGTAGTTGCTATTAACATAGCAGGTGAGGTCATTAGCAAAGTGGTCATGTCATATTCTAGCGAATGGACAGGCTGGGCACTAGGGTTCAAATATCAGATTGACCTTGATAGAAAACACTTTCTGACACCATTAAATTCTTACTCTAATTTATTTAAAACAGATTGTCAAGTATACCCTTTTCAATAACACTACAGCACACCTGTAATTATTCTTCTCTCAACATTAATTTTAAATAATCAGTTTATCAGTTTCTGACTTCTTTAGAAAACACACTTCATTTCACCATACAACACTTATTAATTCCCTTCAGTCTCTAATGTCTCTTAACTAGTTGATACGTGTCTCGGGTTTTGAAGCTTCTTTCTTCTTGCTTCTTTCTTGAATCCTTACTGCTGTTCTGCCCGTTTATGCCGCGACTAACTACATCAGAACACAAGATACCCTCAGGGGTGATCAGTAAGGAATTGACATGTTCCAAAAAATGATGGTGAGGATCAAAGGAAATGGGCAGATATCGACAAATAACGAACCTGAAAATATAAATCAATGGTAGGTGATTTATTACAAAATTTTCGTCATCCTGAGAACTATAATTTTGTAAGATGATCACTAAAATTTTAAATTTTACGCTCAATCTTGATGTACATCCAAAAATAAAACAAATGGGATGGTACATGTTAATAAATTCCTACTAATTCTGACAAAATTTTACATTGAATCATCGCTTTTGAATTTAATGAATGAATAAAAAAATTTATTTTTTAAGAGAATGATGCTTGTACGCATGTCAAATCATGCCGGAAAACCTGGAGCAAGATTTTAAATGTTTAAGTTACATGACTGGTCAAAATATAAAAATACAAAAAAAATTTAACTTTAAGTTTCACTTAATTTTGCTTGATTAAATGTCCCTCCAATTTAATTTGACATTTCAGTTATCTGTTCAGCGTAACCTCAAAATACATGTGACTTTACGTGACAAAAGTAGGAAAGTAAAAAAAATTAAAATTAAATTTTTAACACAATGCCAAAACTTAGGACAACGATGGTAACACACACATCAATAAATTACAATAAAAATCACTCAACCTGTGAAAATAATAAAAAGAAATGCACTAATAAATCTCCCGTTACCATCATCTACCAAGGAAAGAAATGCAACCAACTACAACTAAAAATACTATTTTACAAACATTACAATACGTGCCCACATGTTTTTCATCCATTTTAATGGAGATGATACAATCCCATAAATGATGGCCTGACCAACAGTAATAAATCCGATGGAAATGGTCTAGATAATGTTGACTGATAAGGTCGTCAATACCTACATCGAACGTAAGTCGTTATGAAAATCTGTGGAATATTGAGGAATTGGGTAGGATCATACAGCTACAATTTAATATCATTGTGATGACGCTCATCCAGTATGACAAGAGGCTCTAATAATCTCATAGGCTCAATTATATTTTATACGAAGACATGTGGTTTACCTCGTGGTTCGATAATACTTTGTGAGACGCTACCGTCTAAGGTTCTCTCATGAAAAACAACTACTCGCAGATATATCAAATGATGATAAATTATCTCTAAATATTCATTCATCATTATACACAACATCGCAGAAAATAGACTACATGTGCTTCTGATCATAGTGACACGAAGATTCATCCCCCAACAGCACATAAAATTATCATAATCCAATACAACATCTCTCTACATGGCACAATGTGAGAGGAAAAATATCAATATAATTCGCACAGACTCATCGTCTTATAATGCAAGAAAATGACATGTAAAGTTGCTAAAAATCTACTCAAACTACTGTTCAACCAATAATATCTTCAAGAAGAAAGTTAACTACTTATTACAGCTGCATAGAACAGATAATTCCCAGTATAAATGAATTGTCAACTTAACTTGGATGTCTTGATGACCCTGGTTTCCTTCTAGACTGGATTCCTGGCATTAGAACGCTGTCAGCATCAGTCCTCCTCTTTAGTGCTGCATGATGTGATGGGTGATGTCTTCAGGGTAAATAAATTTCCTAATGCTGGTCTTCATCGCCTCGTCCGGTTACGAACTGGTACCTCTTGATGTTCACTGAAACTTACACGAAAATATTAGTATGGATTCTAAACTCGTGGTTTCACAATTGACACGTAATGATACGTACTTTCTTCATGAACACTATTGACGTCTGCTATGAATCTAGATGGTCTGTTAAACGATCAAGAAATGAGACTGTTCTCCTTGTGGTGGCGGGCAACAGCTGTCCAGGTCTACAAGACCTCTTCTCTGCGTATTGAATCTATGAAAGTTAGAAACTTCATTTTGTTCCGTATTGAACTGGGATTACAGAAAAATGAAAATGTTAAAGGTCCACCTTTTCAATACCATGAATGTTTATTGATGTGACCTTCTCTAAACGTTATGTGATATATATTCACATCAATGAACATTCATGGTATTGAAAAGGTGGACCTTTAACATTTTCATTTTACTTGAATATATGAGGCGTGTTTTTTAAGTAAGGTCCGTTTGAAAATAACTACACAATGAAAGGTTATTTCAAAAAAGTAAATTTATTTTCAGAAAGTACATACTTCACTCTATTTTTCGACATAGTTGCCAAGTTTGTTCAAACCAATTTTAAAAGACCCTCTTCATAGAAACTTGCTGCCTGCTCCGGTAACCAAGAGTTCACTGCCGTTTTCACGTCATCATTGTAATGGCTCCCACTGAGGTGATGTTTGAGGTGGAGGAACAGATGGTAATCGCTCAGCACAAGAACAGGACTGTAAGGTGGGTTGGTCTAAAACTTCCCAGCCAAAACTGTCCAATAAATCACGGATCTGACCTGCAGTGTGAGGTCTTGCATTGTCATGGAGAAGGACAATTCCCTTTGTCAGCATGCCGCGTCTTTTGTTTTGAATCGCTCTGCGTAGCTTTCTCAGGGTTTGGCAGTATGCTCCTGCATTGATAGTGGTTCCTCGTTGCATGAAGTCGACCAACAAAACACCATGCCTATCCCAAAACCCCGACGCCATGATTTTCGCTGGGACAGAGTCTGTTTGGCCTTCACCTTTACAGGCGAGTGTGTGTGTCTCCATTCCATGCTCTGTTGCTTCGATTTGGGCGTGATATGCGAAACCCATGTTTTGTCTCCAGTTACGATCTGACTCAAGAAGCCGTCCCCTTCTTCGTCATAACGAGTCAAGAACTTTATCGCACACTCAAATCTTTGGTTTTTGTGATCCTCTGATAGGAGTTTTGGGACCCAACAGGAGCACAGTTTCCTAAACTTTACATGTTTAGAAACAATGTTATAAAGAACTGATCTTGACACGTCAGGAAATTCGTTTGAGATACCTGTTATTGTGAAGTGCCTGTTCTCACGAATCTTCGCTTCAACTGAAGCCACCAAAACGTCTGTAATCAAAGAAGGGCGACCGGAGCAGTCCTCATCATGGACATTGTCATGGCCATCTTTGAATTGTCGTACCCACTTACGCACTTTGCTTTCACTCATAACAGTCTCACCGTACACTTCGCAAATCTGTCGAAGAGTTTTTGCAGCAGACAGGTTCCTTGCTGACAAAAACCGTATCACTGACCGAACCTTTCACGCGGCAGGCGAGTTGATAGTCTTAACAATGAAATAGAAATAATAAACAGGTAGTTCAACCTGTTCAATACAAATAAATATGAAATGTAATATTACATTCCTATTTAATTAAAAGTGGAAGCGGTACTGGTTTCGACCCTAATCTGGGTCATCATCAGCCGAATAAAATGCAAGAAACAGTGCATAGGTAAATAAGAAATTAAAGTGTGAGTCCTTCACAAAAACAGTTGAAAAGGCAAAATATGGAAGTTGATAGAAGATGGGACAGGATAAGATAGGGAATTAAAGGAGGAGAATTTTAGGGTGGGTTAGGAGGGTGGGTTATTGGAGGTAGAAAACGTGGGGAGGAACTTTGTAAGGCATGGAAAATTGAATCTGGGTTTTGAAACTTAGAATTTTTAAGAAGAATTAGGAAGTCAAATAGGATATTGGGTTTTTCAGAAATATCATTTAAATTAGGGTTGAAGTGTTGGTCAAGGTGAATAAAACAATTTTCAGCAGTGTTTAGGAGGGGGCCTTTGTTAATGATTTTAAGTATTTTTATGTCTTTTTCAATATTGGTGAAATTATGCTTGGAGTCTTGTATGTGTTGTCCTATAGCAGAGAATCTGTTGTATTTAATTGCGTTGATATGTTCGGAGTATCTGATGTTAAAGCTGTGGCCAGTCTGTCCGATGTATGAGGAGCTGCAGTTGTTTGAAAGCACAGAACAGAACTGTACAGTTTAGCTACAGAGCTGAAACTGAGCACAGTTGTTCCTGAGGCATGCCGGTACATGGCGCATGCGCTCGTTGTGATATGCGCGTGAACTACTAGTGTCTACAACAAAATGGACCTTACTTAAAAAACACGCTTCGTAACAGCAAGTGAGCAAATGAACGACGTGTAGCTAGTGATAGTGTCCTTCACTGTGTACACCACATATATTCTGAGCTCTGACATCCAGCGTACCTCGTGGTTCGATTGACGTTCTAAAATCCTCATTGTTGTAAATAACATGTCCAGTGGTTCCTTATTAATTAGTTAATTAATTCCATAATTAATTTTATTTTATGAAAATGAAAAATGAAAACCTACAACCTGTTTTCCAGTCTTAGACCGGGTCAGGAATGTAATGAATGGAACATATATAGGCTAGTATTACAATGGGGTCGCCACTCCCAAGGTGATTATTAATGACTGATAGATGCAATGAAATGATAATGATAATGGAGAGTGTTGCTGGAATGAAAGATGACAGGGAAAACCGGAGTACCCGGAGAAAAACCTGTCCCGCCTCCGCTTTGTCCAGCACAAATCTCACATGGAGTGACCGGGATTTGAACCACGCTATCCAGCGGTGAGAGGCCGACGCGCTGCCGTTTGAGCCACGGAGGCTCGCCTAATTTTATTTTATATTACTATTTATATCTTCCTAAAATATGTTATCAAATCTTTCATACATACTCGTTGGAGAATGTTTGTTAAGACGCCTAATCTGAAGTTTTGAGATTACGGGAAGTTTTAAATGTAATGTTTCTCGTGGATGTAGAGCCCAGCAGTATTAATAAATTTATCCGTATCTTCTTGCGGTGATAATGTTGGTCTTCACCCCTCAGCAGGTTATATAAAAGAAAAAGAAAGAAAGTTACCCCTTTGATTTCACCAGTGAGCACTCGGCATGGAACATGTGGCGTATAGTCCCTTCGTATAAAATTCACTGCCAGTTACAATAGACGTAAATGTCACTTTATCTTCACCAACTGATGGAAGGCTCAACTGCTGCCTGATCTGACTAACTCCGTGTACTGCTATCTTCACTGACTTTAATCTACAGAGTCTGCTCTCTGCCAATTGACCTAGTGACCGTCCCTTCCCGAGAGACCGCTCCTTTCCAAGTTACCAGAATGACTGACCAGAATGACCACGAGAATGACCATGCGTGTCTCCTGTCACTCCCTTTTATCACTTCTCTGGGTTTCTAGAATAAATCATCCCCTACTACAATGTTCTCTAACAGCACTGATCTGTTAGCTTCTTGTTGGTTACTTCAAGTGTGGTCCCACCCGTCTCCTGTACCTACATGTGACTGGTGACCTTCCACAGAATCTTTGTAGATGAAATTTTTGCATCACTACTTGTGTTCTTATTTTACAGAGCACCTTCCTACATGACCAACAGCATGCTTGCTTTTCACTGGTCCACCCAATTTGAGCCTCTAACTATGACCTTCTGGTCTGTTTACTTCTTTTTATGACAATATCCTTATTGCTCAATATTGCTTCACTCCCTGGCTCACTGAATGTTCCAATTTGAGACTAGCTTTAAGAATGCTTTTAATTTATAATTGTAATTCCCCACTAATTCACTTCACTGATGTTTGATTTATACTTAATCACTCACTTCCACTGTTTCTTCTTTGTCTTCTCCTTATATGTTACACCTAAACTACTCATGATTATTAGGGATTCTGACTGGGAGGTCATGGATCGAACCCCGTTCGATGCGCTCGCTCCATAATTTCCCACGGACGAACGTGTTGCGAATCAGTGCTCGCAACAGTCATTTAATATCTGGTAACTCAGGCCAATATAGGTATTTTTTCACTCCAGGCAAATGGTACCTTAATTAAGGCCGTGTCTGCTTCCTTCCATAAGACCTGTCTGTGTTGGTGTGATATAAAGCCAATTGAAAACAAACAAACAAGCATTTTTTTGGAGAAGTACGTTTGAAACGTGACAAAAACAATTTTCCAATCATAACGATTGTTTTGCTTGTCAGCATACCTGACAAATAATAATATTATTATAAGTTTTACAGCCCACTAACTACGGTTTTAGGGGATACCATACAAATCATACTATAATATGCAACGGGTGATTGTTTATTCCACCCTGTCAATTAAGGACCGATAATGGTCAAATCGTCAATTTCAAATCATACTATGTGTTAATAAAACCATGGAGACAATGAACAAACATTTTATAATATATAATAAAATGCATTACCTCCACACCTTTAGATATCCATAAATGCAGCAAGCCTTCCATTTTTCAATTTTTTAGTTGTTTTTCGTTGTCCTAGAACTGGCACTATATTTTTTTTAACAGTTTGTTTTATTTAAAGATAAAAATTTCATTGTTCCGTATTGAAATTATTGATGTTAAAAATTAAATAATTGAAAAGGAGGTTCAACCTATTCAATACTTAAAAGAAAGAAATGCAGTAATCACATTCCTATTTAAATGGGACCGGTTTCAACCTTAGTCCAGGTCATCATCAGCCGTAAAAACATGTACAATGTTTATGAATATTGGAGGTCAGTTTCACACTCTGATAGGCACAAAGACACGACACCACATTCTGTCATGCACAAAGTCACAACACTATCAACTAATATACGAAGATCAAAAATAACTTGAAGTCGCAGACGAATAGATTTGTAGTAGAAAGCCGCCAGCTCCTGGTGATCAGCGCGGCGCATTCAAGGTCATGCGCTGCGGTCGAACGCCAAAGTAGAGTGGAGAATGTTTTGAAGGTCCAGAATTTGTCACGGTTGCGGGAAGTTAAGTACGTATATAAAAATATACGACGCAAATCAGTATAATTGAATGAGTACTTGTACTCCTGCTAAGTTCTTGGAAAACAGTTGACTTGAAAAAACAATTGTAGAGAGAAGAAAAAAATGTAGTAAAAAGCGCAATATCGGAAAACAAATGAAAACTTATATGCACAGTGCGCTATTTTTTAAATGAAACATTTTTAGGTTATGATTGAAGTAGTCGAAGTTGGCGCAAGACAAGAGTTAAAATTTGAAAGAGGAGAACCGAAATGAAGGTCGTGGGTTTTTTTTTTTAAATAAAGAAGGAAGAATAAATTAAACGAGGAAGAGTGATAGCGAAATAAGAGAAAGAATAAAAGAAATTGAAGTTAGATGGTAATGAGGAAGGATAAGATAGGGAAATGAAGGAGGGGTAGTTTAGGGTGGATTAGGAGGGTGGGTTATTGGAGGTAGAAAATGTGGGTGGGAACTATGTAAGGCATGGAAAATAGAATTGGGGTTTTGGAATTTGGAATTTTTGAGAAGAAGAATTAGGAAGTCAAAAAGGATACTGGGTTTTTCAGAAATGTCGTTTAAATTGAAATTAGGGTTGAAGTACTGGTCAAGGTGGATAAAGCAATTTTCAGTATGTTTAAGAGGGGGCCTTTGTTAATGATTTTAAGTATATTTATGTCATTGTCAATACTGGTGAAACTATGCTTGGAGTCTTGTATGTGCTATCCTATGGCAGAGAATCTGTTGTATTTAATGGCGTTGACATGTTCAGAGTACCTGATATTGAAGTTGCGGCCAGTTTGTCCGACGTAGGAGGAATTGCAGTTGTTGCATTTAAATCTGTATACACCAGATTTAGAAAAAACATTAGACTTATTTAGAGATTTAGAGTTGTGTAAGATATCAAGACTTCTATTGTTAGTTCTAAAATAAATTTTCATATTATGTTTTTTAAAAATATTAGTTATTTTATAAGCATCCTGAGTGAAAGTGAAGGTGGAAAAAGCAGTTGGTTTAATTGTGTCTTCAGATAAAGTGGTTTTTGGACGGTGTTTGAATTTGTTGATGATGCGGTTAATGAAGGAGTTGTTAAAGCCATTAAATTTAGCAATGTTGCGGATGGTGTTTAATTCATTATTTAAATCTTTTTTGGACATAGGGGTGTTGAAAGCACAAAAAATTAAGCTGTTATAAGTAGCACGTTTATGAGCTTGGGGGTGCGAAGAATCTTGTCTTATTGTAGTTGCTGTTTGGGTTGGTTTTCTGAAAATTTTGTAAGATAAAGAAGAAGGATGTCTAGTAATAGTTAGGTCTAGAAAATTAAGAGTTTGGTTGTGTTCTGATTCGAGGGTGAATTTAATGTTAGAGTCTAAGTTGTTGAGATGAAGAAGTGTAGAGGCTGCGTTGGTAATATTAAACGAGGAATCAACCAACGCAGCCTCTACACTTCTTCATCTCAACAACTTAGACTCTAACATTAAATTCACCCTCGAATCAGAACACAACCAAACTCTTAATTTTCTAGACCTAACTATTACTAGACATCCTTCTTCTTTATCTTACAAAATTTTCAGAAAACCAACCCAAACAGCAACTACAATAAGACAAGATTCTTCGCACCCCCAAGCTCATAAACGTGCTACTTATAACAGCTTAATTTTTTGTGCTTTCAACACCCCTATGTCCAAAAAAGATTTAAATAATGAATTAAACACCATCCGCAACATTGCTAAATTTAATGGCTTTAACAACTCCTTCATTAACCGCATCATCAACAAATTCAAACACCGTCCAAAAACCACTTTATCTGAAGACACAATTAAACCAACTGCTTTTTCCACCTTCACTTTCACTCAGGATGCTTATAAAATAACTAATATTTTTAAAAAACATAATATGAAAATTTATTTTAGAACTAACAATAGAAGTCTTGATATCTTACACAACTCTAAATCTCTAAATAAGTCTAATGTTTTTTCTAAATCTGGTGTATACAGATTTAAATGCAACAACTGCAATTCCTCCTACGTCGGACAAACTGGCCGCAACTTCAATATCAGGTACTCTGAACATGTCAACGCCATTAAATACAACAGATTCTCTGCCATAGGACAGCACATACAAGACTCCAAGCATAGTTTCACCAGTATTGACAATGACATAAATATACTTAAAATCATTAACAAAGGCCCCCTCTTAAACATACTGAAAATTGCTTTATCCACCTTGACCAGTACTTCAACCCTAATTTCAATTTAAACGACATTTCTGAAAAACCCAGTATCCTTTTTGACTTCCTAATTCTTCTTCTCAAAAATTCCAAATTCCAAAACCCCAATTCTATTTTCCATGCCTTACATAGTTCCCACCCACATTTTCTACCTCCAATAACCCACCCTCCTAACCCACCCTAAACTACCCCTCCTTCATTTCCCTATCTTATCCTTCCTCATTACCATCTAACTTCAATTTCTTTTATTCTTTCTCTTATTTCACTATCACTCTTCCTCGTTTAATTTATTCTTCCTTCTCTATTTAAAAAAAAAAACCCACGACCTTCATTTCGGTTCTCCTCTTTCAAATTTTAACTCTTGTCTTGCGCCAACTTTGACTACTTCAATCATAACCTAAAAATGTTTCATTTAAAAAATAGCGCACTGTGCATATAAGTTTTCATTTGTTTTCTGATATTGCGCTTTTTACTACATTTTTTTCTTCTCTCTACAATTGTTTTTTCAAGTCAACTGTTTTCCAAGAACTTAGCAGGAGTACAAGTACTCATTCAATTATACTGATTTGCGTCGTATATTTTTATATACGTACTTAACTTCCCGCAACCGTGACAAATTCTGGACCTTCAAAACATTCTCCACTCTACTTTGGCGTTCGACCGCAGCGCATGACCTTGAATGTGCCGCGCTGATCACCAGGAGCTGGCGGCTTTCTACTACAAATCTATTCGTCTGCGACTTCAAGTTATTTTTGATCTTCGTATATTAGTTGATAGTGTTGTGATTTTGTGCATGACAGAATGTGGTGTCGTGTCTTTGTGCCTATCAGAGTGTGAAACTGACCTCCAATATTCATAAACATTGTACATGTTTTTACGGCTGATGATGACCTGGACTAAGGTTGAAACTGGTCCCATTTAAATAGGAATGTGATTACTGCATTTCTTTCTTTTAAGTATTGAATAGGTTGAACCTCCTTTTCAATTATTTAATTTTTAACAGTTTGTTTTATGTCACACCGACAAAGAAGATAGGTCTTATGGTGACGATGGGATAGAAAAGGGCTAGGAGTGGGAAGGAAGGGGCCGTGGCCTTAATTAAGATATAGCCCCAGCATTTTCCTGGTTGTGAAAATGGGAAAACCATTGAAAACCATCTTTAGGCTGCTGACAGTAGGGCTCAAACGCACTGTCTCCCGGGTGCAAGCTCACAGCTGCACGCCCCTAACCGCACAGCCAGGCACTATCTGGACACTTAGAAATAGCATACCTAACCTAAACAGTGCCGTCTCTCTATCTCAATTACAGCTTTTTTGGTTAATCCTGATGTGATAAATGTAGAAAACGAGCATGAAATACACTTACATATTACGTTCGGAAGTACAACTCTTAACATTTGCTAGTGATCAGCTGGTGCATTGGCACACTTTCTACAGCACGGCTACCCATTCACCATTTGGAAAATGCCAGGACCGTCTCTAGAAACCATCTGTGAATAGATTCTCACTGTTTGGATTCTTTAATCAGGAGTAAAACTATTTTTAAAAGTTTCAAAAGGACCAAGATCTCGAATGCTCTCGATGACGGTGAAGTTGACATCATTTGGGATGAGAACAATGCTAGTAGCAGGGATGTTGGCGGCACAAGACAACAATAATTCAGATGAAAGCCGTGCTTAGGTCAACTGTGTGATAGCATGCTGCTCAGGTGACAGAGACAATGACTGGCCATAAAATTTTAATTGCTTTCAAAACCAAAAGAAGCCTCGGATTGTTAAACAAACCCAATAAGGACGCAAGTGTTCTCCTGGTATTGATATTAATGACAGCTCAACGCTTGATGTTCCATCAAGATCCAGCAAGAGAACTAAAATCTACAAGACAACGACCACAATCAGAGTAGCAACTCTGAATATCATTACTTTGACAGGGAAAATAGGAGAGTGTGTTGATTTGATGAAAATGAGGAATATTAATGTACTAGAACTGAGTGAAACCAACTGGAAGGGGCAAGGGTCAAAAGAACTCAGACCTGCCGAGTTGGCCGTGCGGTTAGGAGCGCGCAGCTGTGAGCTCGCATCCGGGAAGTGGGTTCTAACCCCACTGTCGGCAGCCCTGAAGATGGTTTTCCGTGGTTTCCTATTTTCTCACCTGGCAATTGCTGGGACTGTACCTTAATTTATTAAGGTCACTGCCGCTTCCTTCCCATTCCTAGGCCTTTCCTGTCCCAACGTTGCCATAAGACCTATCTGTGTCGATGCGACGTAAAGCATATGGCAAAGAACTCGGAGATGGTTACCATCTGTATTGGTCGGGAGGAAGTTCAGCTAAGAATGGAGTGAGTGTTATAATGGACCATTCAATGAAACAGCATGTAATAGACATAAACTTCAAATCTGACAGGATTATCCA
Organism: Anabrus simplex; assembly: GCF_040414725.1. NCBI lineage: Eukaryota > Metazoa > Arthropoda > Insecta > Orthoptera > Tettigoniidae > Anabrus > Anabrus simplex. The sequence continues at coordinate 505,091,579 of NC_090267.1, read as the reverse complement.
AGTCAATCTAAAATTAAACTTTACCCAGAACATCAGTATCATTCAGTGCTAGTAGGTTGTGATAGTTCAGAGAAAGACCTCTTTGAAGAATCCTTGGAAGTGCAAGTTAGCGGTGAAGTAACCATCGTTATTGGTGACATGAATGCCCATGTAGGGTCTGATAGGCAAGGTTATGAGAGCATCATGGGCATACATGAATGGGGACCAAGGAACGCTGAGGGAAGCAGACTCCTAGATTTCTGTCTGAGAAATAATATGGTTATTGGTAATACCTGGTATTAAAAACAGAAAAGTAATAAAATCACCAGATATGGATGGAATGGGCAACAGGAGTCCATCATTGATTATATTATGGTAGTGCTACCTCAGACTACAGGGGTAACACCAAACAAGGCACAAATACAGTTAAAAGGGGAAGGTAAGAGTACAATACACAATATAAGAAAACACTACACACTCGGAAAAACAGTAGCTAGCATTACGCGGATCTCCAACAAAACATGTACGTAAATATCAGTAGGGCCAACTAGTGAACAACAAACCGGGAAGATGAAAAGGCTGGGAACCTACCAAAGGCATGGACATGGCTTAGATAGCGGATTCCGAAATAAATCACCGTGATCCTTAGATTTTAAAAATATTATTTACAAGATAATTTTACAAATACATTCCAAGTTATGAGCTATAAGTTCAGTGATATACATAGGTTATTTCGTAGCAGTGTAAATTCAAATTTCAAATCAACTATACATCTAGTTACCAATGCAGTAGTACAATGCAATTTACAGGTTATCCAAAATCTAGCGTACCTCAAGTGATACAGAACTACCAGAGGCAACCCCCAAGGGAAATAATGTTAAACTACAATATACATATTTTAGTGAAACAAGAAATGGGAATGCCTCGGAAATGAACAGGTAAGTCCAGCTGAAAAACTAAGGCGTCATAAGTAACTAATTTGGTGAATCTAGGCGAGGTTAGGGCAGACTCCTGTATGAAAAGCAAATCGGAACATTATGGAAATTTTAGCAGGAATGGAATTCAAGAGTGCTTACCCGAGGAGAGTGCCATCCCGGAAGCCGGGGGACGTCAACCAGATAGGCTGCTCGCAGACAGATAAACCGAGACCGACAGAATTCAGGATACAGAATTAATTCGAACACTGCCTCGCTCACTATATATAGGAAATTCCGGCTTTGGAGGCAGCCAATCAGCGTGCACGAGTTCCCTATCGCCACCTAGACTCACCAATCACAACCTTACTTTCGATCGCGAACTTTGACTAACATTCTAGAATACGCATGATCGCGAAAGTCGTATTTTTCCAGAATACACAGAACACATTTTCTAGAACACATACCAACAAAGTAACACACCCTGTACAAAAGTTATGTAACTTTCTGGATCTTTCCAGGAACTATAGAACAGAATTCTACTATTTACAAATGCCTATGTTACAATATTATACAGTACAGGTTAGGTCATTAAAAATAAAACATCATATTGTATTTTACAAACAAAGACTTCAAAAAAAATACATTCCACTCGCATTACATAGTTCACTTGTAACAGTAGATAAACAAATACAAGAAATATTGCTGGGTGTGAAAGTGATCCCAAGTGTGTCTCTTGCCAGTAATCATAGGCTCCTTGTTAGTTGTTTCAGGTTTAAAAAGTTGAAGGAAATAAGAACCATCCAGGACAAGGAATTAAAGGTAAGGAAATTGAAGGATAAAGGGAAGGCCACAGAATATCAAGAAAATTTCCAGCAGCAAATACCAAAAAGAGACACTGGAACAGTTGAAGAAGATTGGAAAAATTTCAAGGAATGCTTGCTCGAGACCACAGAGGAGACATATGGAAGAACAAATGGTAAAAGGAAATGGAAAGAGACACCTTGGTGGAATGATAAAACAAGAGACACAGTCCTTAAAAAGAACAATGCCTACAGAAAATATTTCATAAGTTGAACAGATAGACAAAGAACAAAGTTGGCAAAAAAAGAATCTAAGCAGGTTGTCAGAGCAGAAAGAGAAAAATGATTGAATGAATGGAGTGATAAACTAAAAGATGTAGGTGGCAACAGAAAAATGTTGTATGGAATGATGAAGAATAGGAGGGGGGACAAAGAACAGACTAATTATCTGACTAGTGATAGTGGGTATCTCATTACAGATGACAGAGAGATCAAAGAAGAATGGAAGAATTATTTTGATAACCCGTTAAATGTGAATGATATCACAAACATTCCATTAGATAGATTAGTTAATGATGGAAAGATGGAAGACACTATAACATATCTAAATGGAATGATATAGTATACGCATAGAAGTACATCAAAACAGGAAAATCTCCAGGCATTGATGGAGTGTGTGCTGAAATGATCAGGTCTATGGGTGATGCTGGAAAGCATGAATGTATAGACTTTTTCACAAGATATGGAAGGATGGGCAGATACCAGCAGATTGGAAAAAAGGTATCATCATTCCACTCTTTAAGAAAGGTGACAGGAAGAAATGTTCAAATTACAGAGGAATTACATTAACTTCCCAAATGGGAAAGCTGTATGAAAGGATTTTAGAAAGAAAAATAAGACCAATAATAGAATTAAAGTTATCAGAGGAACAATACGGATTCCAGAAAGGCAGATCAACAGTTGATCTAATATTTGGACTGCGTCAGCTAATGGAGAAGTATTATGAACATAATAAGGTCCTTTGGCTGGCCTTTCTGGATATCAAAAAGGCTGTTAATGCTGTAAGCTGGGACAAAGTCTGGGAAGTGCTGAGAAACAGTGGAATCAATAATGACATAATAAAACGAATTGAGAATTTATATGAAGACATCAGTAGTCACGTCAAAACACCATCAGGAATGACGGAACCCTTTAGAATAGCTACGGGCCTAAGACAAGGGGGAGTTCTGTCACCTCTTCTCTTCGTTACTGTGATGAATGAGATTCAGCAACAAGTATGCCAAAACGTTGGTGACAACAAAATGAAAGTCATGCTATTTGCTGATGACATCTGTATATAGAGAGATTCCAAGGATGAACTTCAGGATCAGATCAATGCATGTACAGTAACAGATAAAGGGTACGGTCTAAGATTCAGTCGGGAAAAAAGTGAAGTGGTGGTTATGCAGAGAAATGGTCAACCTGAAGGTTACATTGAAATAGAGAGTAAACAACTCAAGATGTCCAACAAATTCAAAATATCTAGGAAGCATGATATCAGCAGCAGGCTTCATTGAAGAGGAACTTACCAGCAGGATACAAGCTGGAGGAACATTCTATAGAGTTGTCTGAGACCTAATATGGAACCCAAAAGTACCATTGAAATGCAAGCGAGCAATTTATGTGACTTACTACATGCCAATTTTGACATATGGGAGTGAGGCCTGGAACATGAGGAAAAAAGGATGAAGCAAGGATTCAGGCAGCTGAAATGAGATTTGTTTGAGCTATGGTTGTGGGTTCGGATCCCATTGGTGTCCGGCTGGCCATTTTTGTTCTGTACTTAACATCTCTTCAACACGTACTACGTGTACGTAACACGACCTAATACGTTGAAAGTCTGTTTCGATTACATTACGGTCGTGAAAATTCAATATTCATTGACATGCCCCACAATGGGCGACTTAAACGCACTCTACAGTGTGCTAGCAGCAGTGCCAGACCTGTAGCTCAGATCCTTTTCAAACAGAACAAAGATGGCCTAGGCCACCATAGCTCAATTGGTAGAGCAACCAACGTGAAATCGGGAGGTTGTGGGTTCGGATCCCACTGGTGTCCGGCTGGCCATTTTTGTTCTGTACTTAACATCTCTTCAACACATACTACGTGTACGTAACACGATCTAATACGTTGAAAGTCTGTTTCGATTATAATGCGGTCGTGAAAATTCAATGTTCAAGATGAGATAAAATTCGCAATGGGAACATCAGTGGCTCAGGTTGGCAGAATGCAGGATAACATAACTCTGCGTTGACTCAAATGGTATGGTCACATGCGAAGGATGGATCCTGATCGCTTACCCAGAAAAATGTATGATCTGCAGTTAAAATATTCAAGACCAGGAGGGTGGCCAAGAATGCGATGTACGGACATGGTGAGAAATGACATTCAGCAACGAGGAGGGGACTGGGTCAGCATTGAAGGAGGAGGAAAGTACAAATACAGAAGTTGGTGGAGGGGCTTCATTCGCCGACCCATCATATAGATGGAACGATGTGGGATATGTATGTAATATGATAAATAGAACTGTATGTCCAAACCGTATCCTTTTTCTCTACGGGGTCGAGTATGAAGTGAAATGAATCTTCATAACGAGTTTTTACAGCCAGATGCCCTCCCTGACATCAACCTCATCGGTGTTAATCAGATGAAACAAATTACGTGATATTAGAGGAAATAAAACTGATTATATTTACAGTATATGTGGGCCTAAGAGTCATTTGTTCACCATGTATTGTTTTCTTCATTTTTAAATTTAGAAATACTGCCATCCAACGAAGGTAAGACTCAGAATCTATATAAATAAAATCATAACGACCGTGTGTCTGTACATTGAATATTTTGGTGAAATTTTCGTACAGTTATCCATTTCAGATTCGTGCATGTTTTATAGCTTTGGTGTCTGTCTGTCTGTCTGTCTGTCTGTCTGTCTGTCTGTCTGTCTGTCTGTCTGTCTGTCTGTCTGTCAGACATGGAAAACTGCTGAATATATTTCTACCAAGCTTTATATTTAAAATTCACGTGTCCTTGGGTAGGTTTTAGGGCCAATATATTTTCTAAATTCCTGAATAGACTGGAATTTGTACGAAGATCTAAACAGTGATTTTACACTCCATCAAAATATACATGGCCAACCTTAATGGAAATCTACCAGCCTTAATGGAAATCAATTTCTAAACTTTTTTCTCATGTGCACCTCTTTGATAGGAGGATTAATAAGGGAGATATCATTAACGGACGGTTTTGCTGTTCAAGTCCCTGTGAACTAAGTGCAAAAACGGGTGCAATATGTAATCTACTCATTCAGCATTGTGTTATCTGGTGTATATGACGTCAAGGTTGGAATTAATGTTTATAGGAAGACTATTCCTAATATAGATTCATTAAATTAGGTCTGTCAATAGTCTGTATATAACAAACATTTAAGAATATGTTATTTCCGTTATTTTATGCTGTATACGTATTTATCGTACGGTAATTAATGGGGATGCTTACCAAAAATTCAATTTTTAGTTCCAAGTTGATGGGCACACTTGGTGCATGTTGCTTCAAGGAGGATTAATGGGATGAACTAAAGAACCATTTTACTGTTCTTGATTAAACATATAACAAGGGAGGTTATCATCAATGATGTGTTTCATGAGTCTTCAGCTACAGTGCCACTCCATTGGTCAGGGTAAGGTAAGGGTTATTCTGCGTGCAGGCAGGTCCGAACCTTCTGAGCCGGAGTTTATGTGCGGTAGCGTGGCCAGTTTCTTTCCGCTCCTCCCTTCCCTTACCCCCCACCAACAGCGTGTGGCAACCCATCCAACTCCTGACCACACCCAATGTTGCTTAACTTCGGAGATTTCACAGGATCCGGCCGTTGGCATTGGTCAGGGAAACAACAATATGTAACCGAGAAGCAGGGAAAATTTCGGAACTGTACCCTACAATAAATTCTGTGTCTCAGCTTTGTTCAGCTTTACAGTTAATTGTGTCCAGGTTCTGCCTTGTCAGTACAATTCAGAATGTATTATGATTTAAACTATCATTTACTTATATACACACACGAGTACCAAATTCTCTTCTTCAGCTTGTTGGTAAAATCACATGTATCAAAGACCTTATTTATAATGAACTATGTGCCAACAGATTGCGGACAAGATGACAATACACGATCTCACTTCACCTTACTGCCACATGCTTTCGTAGAAAAATAACAGTTTAACATGCCGTATTAAACGTTTGAATTCAGGCCTGTAACTTAGCATAAATTCATGAAAGAAACATGTAGTCCATTACAAATTCCTGTGCGAAGAACGGGTACAAATGCTAGTACAGTTATAAATTTGTTAAAGAATAGTGTAGACCAATTTATAGATCTTTATACCCAGAAGTCACTGCACGAAATGGGAAGTTAATGCATATTGGACCCTCCCCCCTACTTTTTGTGGCTATAAAAGCACAAAAAAAGGGGGGTCTAATACGTGAGAAAGCACAATATGTATTGAGAGAGAAAAACAAGAAAAGGAGCACATAATGGGACAGGTCATTGTCTGAAGAGTGAGCAAGAAAAGGAGAAACATGGAAACACAGAAGGATTAGGACAATCTCCACATCTTCACAAACTGCCTTCTTTTCTATCTGCTCTCTCCTCTACTGAAGTAATAGGCCAGGGATGGAAAACCTTTATCGACTAGCATGTCACTTAAGGTCATGTTTAGTATTTTTTACTGTCAGGTGTGCCATCGGTTATTTTCCTTTAACATCATCAATAAACCCCTCATTTGACTTCAATTAGATTTCATAACATTCAACTGAATGTTTTTATTTTGCGAACATCACTAAAAATTTCTTTCTTTCCTAATCTGTTTACCCTTCAGGGTTGCTTTTTTCCTTGGTGTCAGCGAGAGATCCCACTTCTGCCGCCTCAAGAGCAGTGTCCCGGAGCGTGAGGCATTGGGTCAGTGGGATAGACCGGTACCTCACTCAGGTTGGCTCACCTGCCATGCAGAACAGAGGCTTTGTCCAGGGTGTGGAGAAGATTGGAAGTGGTGGACAAGGAGGCAGGAAGGAAGTGGCCGTTGCCGTAAGTTAGGTACCACCCCGGCATTTGCCTGGAGGAGAAGTGGGAAACCATGAAACACCCCCCCCCTCTATTCAGTTGATCTCCCGAGGTTGAGTGAACCCTGTTCCAGCCCTCGTAACACTTTTCAAATTTCGTGGTAGAACCAGGAATTGGGGGTGGCAACTAATCACACTAACCACTACACCACAGAGGCAGACGTAACTAAAAATTACATTTTAAAAACAGGTACATTTTAAGAAAGAGGTATATTTTCACTTTAACCTAATAAAATTTGTAAAATATATGGCCATAGAATTAACTGAGGTATACATCTTTATTAAAGCGTAATGTTAAAATATGCTATATTGCTAGATTTTCGACCTATTTATTACATGTTAAAAACGTTAAAATATGTAGTATGTTGTCCCATCCATCTCCTGAATTGTCAATCGCTAATCACTCTCTCAAAGAATCAGGAAAATAGTAGTGGCTTTAGTTTATAATTCTCAGTTGATTCCTCTTAAAGTATAAAACTTCAACTGTCATGTACATTTTTTGTCCTTTCTCTCCTTGATTTGTCAAGTTCCATCCTTCCATTGATGTATCTGCTCATTATATTCCTGTTGAAGTGATTGGTGATCCTTTTCACACTGAGAGCTGTGTTCTTTGATATGGTTATAACGTTTTGCTACATGTTTTTTTTTTTTTTGACAGGCCGGGAGGCAGCCAGTTCAACTGCTCGGACTGCAGAGACCTCGAAGCATCGTAACCGCTAACCAGTTGTCTGCTGGCACGAAACAGGCGGTGGCTGCACGGGGAATTCTTAATGCACAGAGGCAAACACTCAAGGTGGCTCCACCAAATGCAGGTAATAATAACTTCTTTTACGTTTACAAAGTACAGCAAACTAGAGAGACATCTGCATGTGCTCATAGTACCTCTAATTGAATATGTCTTGCTCCTGTTGTCACCGCGAATACTTCTAATACCCTGTGGCTTTGAGCATAGTTCAAGAGTTTTAGGAGGCTGTATCATGCTGTACAATTAAAGTATGCAGGCAATGAACCTATAGCTGTGGAATTCCTATGGCTATGATTTATGATTGCATAACTCTATAAGCATGTTTGCTTTGCATCTACATCTGAGTGAGGGATTCTCATAGGCAGACTTAAGCTTTTGGAAGCCATTTGAAATGCCAATTCGGGAGATAGTGGGTTTGAATCCCATCGTTGGCAGACCTGAAGATGGTTTTCTGTGGTTTCACCTTTTCACATCAGGCAAATGCTGCAGCTGTACCTTAATTATGGCCACAGCCGCTACCCTCCCAGTCCTAGCCCTTTTCCGTCCTTTTGTTGCTGAAAACCTTTGATGTCTTAATGCGACGTTAAAAACAAGTAGCTCTAACGTCAATTATGACTGAAAATATGACAGCACAGTGGGAGGAATGACATTACCCAAAGAAGGAAATAATATTGACAGCGTGTTTTTGTTTTCTAATGTCTGGGCTCTTGGATATGAGTACGTTGGTCGTGATGATGGGCAATTTGAGCATGCCGTCTTTAATCAAACTCAGAGGTAAAGATAATATACGTGTTTTTGTGTCGTGTGTATTGACTGCATGTTATGTGTTGTATAAATAATGAGGTGAAGATAGGCTGAAACTTGGTGTCATCGCATAGCACACTCCTGTAGAATAACACCAACGGCTTTGATGAAGGTTTAACGTCCCCAGGCGATGGATGAGTCACCATCAATAGTGTCGTGCCCTTATCCATATGAACACTGTGCAGTGTTATGAAATTAAACCCAGTGATTGAATCTGGTGAATGGGAATTATACCAACATTCTGTTGGTGAATTTTTTTTTTCCCAGTAGTAGGACTCAAACCAACTAATCACCTTATCAGACCACAAAGACTTATCGTCTTAACGATCATACCGATCACCACCAGGTTGGCTTTATCTCAAAATTGTTGTACGACTTGTTGGCTGAATGGTCAGTGTACTGCCCTTCGGTTCAGAGGGTCCCAGGTTCGATTCCTGGCCGCATTGTAGATTTTAACTTTCATTGGTTAATTCCATTGGCCTGGGGTTTGGGTGTTTATGCTGTCCCCAACATCCCTGCAACTCAAACACCACACATAACACTATCCTTCACCACAGTAACACACAGGGGGAGATGCCGCCCACCCTCATCGGACGGTCTGCCTTACAAGGGCTGCATTCGGGTAGAAATAGGCACACAAAATTATTATTACCTCCATTGTTATCTTCATAATATATTTCTAAATGTGTATGTGAGTAGTTCCCAATATATGCTGTATGGCAGTGTTATTCAAACTTTTTGGTTGGCATATACACAAAATCCAATTGTTTTACTTTCACACCCCTCCCCCACGTATGAGTATCTTGCGACCATACAAATGATTGTTGCTGGATGGATATTAACTTTTTTTTTTGCTGGTGACTTTACATCGCCCCGACACAGATAGGTCTTACGACGACGATGGGATAGGAAAGGGCTAGGAGTTGGAAGGAAGTTGTTGTGGCCTTAATTAAGGTTCAGCCCCAGCATTTGAAAATGGGGAAACTACGGAAAACCATACTCAGGGCTGCTGACAGTGGGATTCGAACCCACTATCTCCCGGATACAAGCTCATAGACATGAGCCCCTAACCGCACGGCTAACTCACCTGGAGATATTAACTATAATCATCATCGTCCTCATCATCTTCCGCAGCTTATCCCGGTTGTTCATGTCTCTCTATGCACTGAGGCATGATAGAGTTGTGGCCGGGGATGTACAGTCGCGTGCCCGTCCTGACACAATGGGATTTTCCTCAGACAATGCGGCAAGCCTTTGGAGAAACGTGGTTTTCTCGTGAGGACAATTACGAGGTTTTCATTTCCTTGCAACGATATATGAGGTGCCTAGTATCAAACATGGACAAAAGCCATTTTGTTAATTTTTCAGTAGAGCCACGTTTTCGTTTCTCTATGTTAAACCCCCGTTATATGTGTGAAAAAATTTTGGTGTCATATTTCCAGCCCTATAAACAAGAAAATCACGGTCAACACTTAGGAATTTCAGTCTAAGTCAATGTAAAACATGTTAAAATATGACGATGTCCATTTCTGAAACAGAGATTGGCTTTTGTCCATTTTTGATACAAACATCCATGTAATTGTCCACTTTTGAAACGAACTATCCCAATATTTGGAAAAAAGTTGCAGGATGACACGGAAGTAAACTTCCATTTTAAAAGAAATATAATTAAAATATGAAAGAAATAAGCCCATTCTTATACCTTGATGACATTTTTAACATTCATTTCAGTTCTTACTTCACTGTATTTAAGTTTCTGTGGGTTTACATTCATGCCAATATCAGAAGTAAAGGATTCATTAACATTTTATCTTTAAATTAGACTTACCTGTCATGCTTTAGTGATCTTACGCTCAATACCTGTTTCGAAATAGTAGCCTACTTCACCTTTAAGTTCAACATTGCATCTTTTTGTGCTCCTGAGTACAATTCTTTTACACTGTGAAATTTTGAAATAAAGTTGACTAGCAGATTTCAGATAAACCTGTGCTTGTTCTTTCCAATTCAGTGGTTCCAAGGTTTGTCCAATCACTTTCATTGTGCTGTACATTTTGAACACCTCAAGATATTCATCAGGACTTACTATGGTCGTCATCTTATTAAGGTCTTTCTCAATGAGTCCAAAAATCCTATCTGGGGGCAAATATGAGTGTCCAGTAACTGAAAATACCAGTTTTAATTTGTCAACAGAGGATGGTGCATACGTTGTAAGCCACTTTGCACACATGGCCAAAATATTACTGTTCTTATTTTGGCCGGCGCAGCCATCAGCAATCAACTTGACTGAAGTGAAGCCTTGTAAATTATTAGATCGCAACTCATTGACAACTGCTGATGCTATTCCGTTTGATGATTTCTTTCCTTCATTCTCCAGCCACGTATAAACAGACACATTATCAGGGCGCAGTTTGCTTTGAGATGTGCCTATACAACAGACAGATTGTAACAGTAGAGTTGTCTGGAATTATACGTCAACTGATCACTTAATTTTGGCAAAACGAGGTTCTTTTGGCAATCATAGGACATTAAAAAACAGTCCTCCTCTTTTTTCCTTAAGATGTCGATAAAAATTCTCTGGTTGCCATGACAGTTTGATGTCACTTGGAGCAATATGATTGGCTGAAACGTTCATGTCCGTTTTTGATACAAACTACATCTGGAGGTGTCCGATTATGAAAGAAACTGTATATTTCTATGTTAAAAATTATGTACAAATATTTGTTTATGAAAGACACGGACCACTAATTCAGAAAGAGCATTAAAAATGCTATAAGGATCAATCCTTAACTCAATTTTGATATAGGTGGCACACATCTATGTTAGGCACCTCATATATACATGATATTGTGTAGGCTTTTGGGCTTGTGCCGTGTCAAGAAAATAAATCAAAGAATATTCAAGATAAACTTAAATATTATAACTATGTAGTCCGCCTATTCAATACAATATATAATTTATTATATCTAGTACATGTTTCGTCCCCTAAGGGACATCATCAGCTAATAATAAATTAACATTAATATATCAGAAATAAATATTATTAAAATTGGAAAGACTCATTAAAATTTTTGACATTTAAAATAAGATCTTCGAAATTTTGTTAAAATTGTAAGTCATAAGACAATTAAATTGTCCATATTTCTCTTGTTGATATTCTTGGAAAATACCAGTTTTGCTTATAAAATCTTAAAATATCATTTGTTGTAAATAGCACACTAGATTTGTATCTCTTGGTGAAAGATTTGTTGAAACTTAATAAGCATTCCTTAGATGGTATAATAAATTTAAATGCTTCAGAATTTAAAGTCAGCTCGGGGCCGTGATGGTAAAGTTCTGTGTGGTAATGGATATAATTTCATCTCAAATAAAATGAAAAAATAAAAAATGAAAAATAATATAAGTGTAAGTAACGTGAAATGGAAGATGAAATAAATATAACGTAATGTAATAAAATCGTATTACTTACTCCTTATTATTGGCCCCAATGTGCGGAGAAGGACTCGCTTCTACTGAGGTAAGTGTGCATCTGCTTTAAAACAAGTACTGGTAGTTGCTACGCTGAGCGGGGAGTGTGGAGGGGAAGTAGGAGAGTGTGTCCTAAGGTGGACAACCTGAGTGTCACCGAGCGTGTGACGTGTTAGAGTCTGACGTTTCTTCCTAACTTTCGCTTTTAATATTTCTTCATATAAAATCTTATACTTCTCAGAAAGCTCATTGATATTATTTGTTGGATTGCTTCTCTGGTCTAGATAAATGTAGATTTCCTCATATATGTTTAATAAATGGCCTCTATTTACGGTTTTCAGTATTTTAAGGTCATTATCTATGTTTGTAAACATGTGATTGGAGTCGGTCATGAGTTCGCTCATGGCCGAGTATCTGTTGTATTTCTTGGCTCTGGTGTGTTCCTGATATCTTATAATGAAGTTCCTACCTGTTTGTCCTATGTAACTTTTTAAACAACTAGCACATTTCAGTTTATAAACACCCAAATTTTGGAATTTATTATTATTATTATTATTATTATTATTATTATTATTATTATTATTATTATTATTATTATTATTATTATTATCATCATCATCATTATTATTAACGATTTGAGTGTTATAAAATAATTTCGAGTTTGTGTTGTTAGTCCTAAAAGCGATTCTTAAATTACGTATTTTGAATAGATTCGTAATACTATACATTTTACTGCTATTATATGTAAATACGGCAAATTTCTTATTCTCTTTTTCTTTTCGTTCTTGTATTAACGTAGTCTTAGGTTTATATTTTACTTTATTTATAATCCTGTTTACAAACTCTTTATTATAGCCATTCTTGTATGGTAAATGTTATATAGTATTAATTACTTTTTTTTTTTTTTTAATCCTGGGTTGAAAGCAGAATATTAAAAGCTCTGTAAATCATACTAAAGAATCATACTCTTTCATGAGCTCCCGGGTGTAAAGAATCATTTTTGATCATGTTGACACTCTGCGTTGGTTTTCTGAAGATGTTAAAGGAAAGGTTTTGATTATTTCTAGTAATTTTCAAGTCTAAATAATTTAAAGTGTTATTTACTTCAGAGTCAAGTGTGAATTTGATACATGGATCAAGGGAGTTAAGTTGGTTTAAAAAGGTCTGGCCATTAGTAATTCTTTCACCTAGTATTACAAAGGTGTCATCTACAAATCTAGACCAATGGTACAAACCATCAAGTTTGTCGATAATTTTAGTTTTTTCCATGTGATAAATATAAATTTCAGCTAGGATGCCTGATGCTGGGGCACCCATCGGAAGACCTTTTTGTTGGTAGATTTTGTTGTTAAACATAAAATAGTTATTGTTTAAGACAAAATCTAGGACTATTAAAAATTCACTTATTTCTTGTTGGCTCAAGTGGCTAAATTGGATCAAATTCTCTCTAATAATGTTGATGGTTTCTTTTCTTGGAATACTAGGATACATATCTTTAATATCATATGAGTGTATTGTGTGATTGGAATTTAATTCTAAATTTTTGGTAGCGTTACAGATTTCGACAGAGTTCTTTAAAGATTTATTGTTGTGAAATTTGAAATGTGTTTGAAGAAATTTATGTACATATTGTGAAATTTTATATTTTGGGCTAGTCCTGTCTGATGGGTGCCCCAGGTTTATGTATTTTTTGCATCGCTCAAAAAGTTGGGGGTGAGATTGTGAGTTAGACATTGTTTTAAAAAGGTTATGTCTTTACCAATTTTGCCCATCTTGATCTTTAAATTCTGATATATGTGAGCGTATTTATATGCTTGGCTAGCATCTATATTACAAGTGATAAGCTTTAACAGCTTCATTTCAAGTGAAATCAAATTTCTCTACAAGAAAAAAGCTCATTTAAACTCAAAGGTTTATGAGGCACACCTCAAAGCCCCATTATCATTGGGCCCGATTGAATAGGACTCTTACAAAAAACATTTAAACATTAAACTCAACCTTATTTTGAATTTAAAACAAAGTAATTTGGATAAGAAATTAAGAGCATTATTTAAACAATGTGAAGGCTCTCCCGATATTTCCCCGAAACCAAGGGAGGACATAATAATAGAAACGCAATTCCATTCTCCCATCAAGAATTTATCTGATATATCCTTCAGTACAACAGAAGAAGCTATCCTTAGTAACGGACCCAAATATAATTGGCCCCACTCTAATAAATTAAAGATAGATACAGTTGCAGAAATAGAACACTCAATACAAAAATTACCCTTAGATCAACAAGAAGAAACACGATATGAAATCAAAAAGAAACTAAAGGATATTTTAGTTAATCCTGATAGCAAAATTGAACCTACAAACACTAATAATAGACAATTAAAAGAAATTAAATGAAAGATTCAAGATAATAATCTTATAATTACAAAAGCTGATAAAGGTAATGTTACAGTCATTATGGACAACACTCAATATGTTGAAAAAACTGAACTGTTCTTCACAGAAAGCAATATTACAATAGTTAAAAAAGATCCCACTAATGGACTCCAAAAAAAAGTTAAAAGAAATTTTGAAATACAACATATTTCTGATGAATGAACAAGAATCTAAGAAGCTGCTTAATATGAATCCGAGACTTCCTACTGCTAGAGCGATGCCAAAAATACATCAACCTGGGGCACCCATCAGGCCTATTATTAATTACAGGACTAGCCCAACATATAAAATTTCACAATATGTACATAAATTTCTTCAAACACATTTCAAATTTCACAACAATAAATCTTTAAAGAACTCTGTCGAATTCTGTAACGCTACCAAAAATATAGAATTAAATTCCAATCTCACAATACACTCGTATGATATTAAAAATATGTATCCTAGTATTCCAATAAAAGAAACCATCAACATTATTAGAGAGAATTTGATCCAATTTAGCCACTTGAGCCAACAAGAAATAAGTGAATTTTTAATAGTCCTAGATTTTGTCTTAAACAATAACTATTTTATGTTTAACAACAAAATCTACCAACAAAAAGGTCTTCCGATGGGTGCCCCAGCATCAGGCATCCTAGCTGAAATTTATATTTATCACATGGAAAAAACTAAAATTATCGACAAACTTGATGGTTTGTACCATTGGTCTAGATTTGTAGATGACACCTTTGTAATACTAGGTGAAAGAATTACTAATGGCCAGACCTTTTTAAACCAACTTAACTCCCTTGATCCATGTATCAAATTCACACTTGACTCTGAAGTAAATAACACTTTAAATTATTTAGACTTGAAAATTACTAGAAATAATCAAAACCTTTCCTTTAACATCTTCAGAAAACCAACGCAGAGTGTCAACATGATCAAAAATCATTCTTTACACCTGGGAGCTCATGAAAGAGTATGATTCTTTAGTATGATTTACAGAGCTTTTAATATTCTGCTTTCAACCCAGGATTTTAAAAAAAGCAATTAATACTATATAACATTTACCATACAAGAATGGCTATAATAAAGAGTTTGTAAACAGGACTATAAATAAAGTAAAAAATAAACCTAAGACTACGTTAATACAAGAACGAAAAGAAAAAGAGAATAAGAAATTTGCCGTATTTACATACAATAATAGTAAAATGTATAGTATTACGAATCTATTCAAAAGACGTAATTTAAGAATCGCTTTTAGGACTAACAACACAAACTCGAAATTATTTTATAACACTCAAATCGTTAATAATAATGATGATGATAATAATAATAATAATAATAATAATAATAATAATAATAATAATAAATTCCAAAATTTGGGTGTTTATAAACCGAAATGTGCTAGTTGTTTAAAAAGTTACATAGGACAAACAGGTAGGAACTTCATTATAAGATATCAGGAACACACCAGAGCCAAGAAATACAACAGATACTCGGCCATGAGCGAACTCATGACCGACTCCAATCACATGTTTACAAACATAGATAATGACCTTAAAATACTGAAAACCGTAAATAGAGGCCATTTATTAAACATATATGAGGAAATCTACATTTATCTAGACCAGAGAAGCAATCCAACAAATAATATCAATGAGCTTTCTGAGAAGTATAAGATTTTATATGAAGAAATATTAAAAGCGAAAGTTAGGAAGAAACGTCAGACTCTAACACGTCACACGCTCGGTGACACTCAGGTTGTCCACCTTAGGACACACTCTCCTACTTCCCCTCCACACTCCCCGCTCAGCATAGCAACTACCAGTACTTGTTTTAAAGCAGATGCACACTTACCTCAGTAGAAGCGAGTCCTTCTCCGCACATTGGGGCCAATAATAAGGAGTAAGTAATACGATTTTATTACATTACGTTATATTTATTTCATCTTCCATTTCACGTTACTTACACTTATATTATTTTTCGTTTTTTATTTTTTCATTTTATTTGAGATGAAATTATATCCATTACCACACAGAACTTTACCATCACGGCCCCGAGCTGACTTTAAATTCTGAAGCATTTAAATTTATTATACCATCTAAGGAATGCTTATTAAGTTTCAACAAATCTTTCACCAAGAGATACAAATCTAGTGTGCTATTTACAACAAATGATATTTTAAGATTTTATAAGCAAAACTGGTATTTTCCAAGAATATCAACAAGAGAAATATGGACAATTTAATTGTCTTATGACTTACAATTTTAACAAAATTTCGAAGATCTTATTTTAAATGTCAAAAATTTTAATGTGTCTTTCCAATTTTAATAATATTTATTTCTGATATATTAATGTTAATTTATTATTAGCTGATGATGTCCTTTAGGGGACGAAACATGTACTAGATATAATAAATTATATATTGTACTGAATAGGCGGACCACTTAGTTATAATATTTAAGTTTATCCTGAATATTCATTGATTGATTATAGTCAATACGGGATTAGTATTACTTGAAATGAAGCTGTTAAAGCTTATCACTTGTAATCAAGAAAATAAGGTGAAATTCTTAATGTTTTGCAGAAAACTGTGCTCTGCGTCCTCAGAAGAATTCTCGACTGTCTATGAGAAAGGCTTCTTAAGCATTGACATTTTTGAATTTGGAACGTTATAATAGAAGTAGAAGTGGAAATGGTACGTTCATTCACCACCAGATGGACCCTAGGACTTTGCACAACGCTAGCGTTCGAAGCGGAAGCTGACCGAATCATCGCAATCAGACTAAGCGTTTCACATAACATGTTTGCATAACATATGACAGGTGTAAGACATAGACATAAGCCTGGAATGAAACATCTGGCGATGAGCGTACGAATTTGGAAAACACTAAGACGAAATAACGATAGTGAAGGGAACCACCTACGTAAATTCTTTATGGCTGGCAACCAGGTATTACTTAATTGATAGCCGGTGTCCCTGTTGAAATTGTTAGGATTACTACGTATTTCCACAGCTTCCCGTATAATCCTGGACCTGTAGTGTCTAGTGTGGGTAAGAGCTCGAGCGTCTTGGAACATTACATCATAACCCGACGATAGTGTGTGCTCAGCTGTTACCGATTTGTCTGGTTGGTTGAGATGAATATTACGTTCATGTTCTTTGATACGGGTACCAATGTGTCGGCATGTTTGGCCGATATATACTTTACCGCACGTGCAGGGAGTTTTGTATACCCCATGATGTAAAAATGGAGACAATTTGTCCTTGGTTTTACTCAGACTGGGAACAGTTTTAGTGGTGGTGCCAAACACGGTTTTTATATTGTGTTTGCGGAGGACCTTGGTAATTCAATCGGTGGTATTGTGAATGTAAGGCAAGTAGGCATTTGCCTTCACTTCTTCCTTCTGTGAGATTTGCTTGGTCGTTTCTCTGGGATGTAGGTCTCTATGAGTCTGCAAATCTCTATAACCATTACCCTTAAACATGACTTTGAGAGTGTCCATCTCCATCTGGATATGTGATGGCTCACAAATTCGTCTTGCCCTCTTGGCGAATGTCATGAGAATGCCTTGTTTTTGTGCTGGATGGTGATGAGAATCTGCATGAAGATAGCGATTTGTGTGGGTAGGCTTACGATAGACTGTATGTCGTAAGGAGCTGTCTGGTTTCTTTCCTACTAGAACATCCAAGAAAGGAAGGCATCATCATAGGCTTGACGGGCGCCGAAGCAATAGCCTCCTCCTCAAAATGCTCCATAAAGAAATTAGCTACTAGGGCAAAAGTGGACTTTCCATAGCCACTCCGTCTGTCTGTACGTAAAAATTCCCACCCCACAAGAAATAACTGGACGTCATGCAGTGGTAAAATAGCTTAGTAATGTCCTCAGGGAACAGGTGTTCAATGAGAGACATGACCGAGTCAATCGGTACTTTAGTGAACAAGGACTCCACAACGAAACTCACCAAAAGTACATTAGGATGAAGGGTTATGGTTGACAGTTTGTTGACGAAATACCAAGAGTCCCTGACGTATGATTCATTACGCCCTATGTGTGGCGAAAGCAATTTGCTTAGGAATTTAGCCAGAGCATATGTAGGAGAACCTATCACACTAACAATAGGCCTGAGGGGAACATATTTTTTATGGATCTTAGGCAGTCCATATAATCTAGGTGGCACTGCATCCCCCAGAGACAGATGTTTAGCCTCCTCTTTTGGAACTGAAGATTGCCTTAAGAGCTTCACTTTGGCGTTGGACACATGAGTGCTGGGCTCACGTGTGCTCAGTCTGTAGACAGGCTCTGACAATATAGCCAATATCTTATTCTTATACTTGTCAGTGTCCATAACCACTGTCGCATTACCCTTATCAGCTGAGAGAATGGTCAGTTCAGAATCATCTCTAAGTTCCTTCAGAGCTCTCCTTTTGTCTCTTGTTAAATTGGGTGCGGGTACAACAGCGGACCTTATGAGTCTCACACATTTCTGTCTTAATTCCTCAGCCTCATCCGTAGGTAGTTTGTGGATGGCTGCCTCAATGGAAGTAATTAACTCCTCAGTGGGAATTTTAGAGGGAGCAACAGTGAAATTAAGACCCCTAGCTAGAACTGCCGTTTTGTTCTCGTAGAAGGGTTTCTTGGAAAGATTGACGACAGTTTTACTATCATCCGCGTTCGTGCGAGAGACCACCTATTTCTGAGCTAGACGGAGGAACTTTGATTTCTGTCTGAAAGACTCCTGTTGAAGTTTCGTTCAGCCTGTGTAGCAGTAATGCGATCGGAAGTCAACCACAATTCCCGAGAGAGAGTGTATTCTTGACAGCAGGTGTAAACGAAACAACTCTCGGGAGACTGAATCCAGTTCCCTACGAGTGTTATGCACTCTCTCGATCACAAGAGCCTTGCTAGCATGTTGAAATATTCTCCTGGCTTTCGGTGTATTTAACGTGTGCTTCAGCTTCAGACAGTTGGGAATGATGTTATGGTCCCTGCATCTCAGTACAAAGCACAAAGAAGGAGAATAGACTTCTTTCTCCTTGATTTGCTGAATTTTGAAGCCTTCTTGAAAGTATCCTCCCCATAGAGTTTTTTAATGTTGCCATTAATGCTTTCATGGCCCGTACTTATAGACATGATATTGTATAGGCTTTTGGGCTTGTGCCGTGTCAAGAAAATAAAGTGAAATTCTTAACGTTTCGCAGAAAACTGTGCTCTGCATCCTCAGAAGAATTCTCGACTGTCCACGAGAAAGGCTTCTTAAACAATGACACTTTTGAATTTGGAATGTCATAATAGAAGTAGAAGTGGAAATGGTATGTTCATTCACCACCAGATGGCCCCTAGGACGTGGCACAATGGTAGCATTCGAAGTGGAAGCTGACTGAACCATCACAGTCTGACTAAGCGGTTCACATAACTTGTTTGCATAACGTATGACAGGTGTATGACATAGACTGTCCTTGGTTTTACACAGACTGTGAGCAATTTTAGTGGCGGTGCCAAACGCGGTTTTTATATTGTGTTTGCGGATGTCATGTTCCAAAATGCTCGAGCTCTTACCCACACTAGA
This sequence comes from Anabrus simplex, assembly GCF_040414725.1. Lineage (NCBI taxonomy): Eukaryota > Metazoa > Arthropoda > Insecta > Orthoptera > Tettigoniidae > Anabrus > Anabrus simplex. The sequence continues at coordinate 505,071,735 of NC_090267.1, read as the reverse complement.
CACTACAGGTCCAGGATTATACGGGAAGCTGTGAAAATACATAGTAATCCTAACAATTTCAACAGGGCTATCAATTAAGTAATACCTGGTTGCCAGCCATTAAGAATTTACGTAGGTAGTTCCCTTTCCTGCCCCTTCACTATTGTTATTTCATCTGGGTGTTTTCCAAATTTGTACGTTCCTTGTCGCCAGATGTTTCATTCCAGGCTTATGTCTATGTCTTACACCTGTCATATGTTATGCAAACACATGTGAACCGCTTAGTCTGATTGTGATGGTTTGGTCAGCTTCCGTTTCGAAGGCTACCGTTGTGCCACTTCCTAGGGGCCATCTGGTGGTGAATGAACGTACCATTTCCACTTCTACTTCTATTATAACGTTCCAAATTCAAAAGTGTCATTGTTTAAGAAGCTTTTCTCCTGGACAGTCAAGAATTCTTCTGAGGACGCAGAGCACAGTTTTCTGCGAAACGTTAAGAATTTCACCTTATTTTCTTGACACGGCTCAAGCCCAAAAGCCTATACAATATCATGTCTATAAGTAGGGCCGTGAAAGCATTAATGGCAATATATATACGACTTAATGCAACAAATACCACTATACTATATACATTGCTACTGAAGAAAAATTGACGTGAATCAGTGGATTTTGAAAAGAACAATGCAGCATAAGTAAGCATTTTTACGAGGCATGTTTTTTAAGTAAGGGCCGTTTGAAAATAACTACGCAGTGAAAGACAATTTTCAAACACCACATTTATTTGCAGATTCTACATACTTTACTGTATTCTTCAACATAGCCGCCAAGTTTTTTAAACGCATATCATACCTTACAACTAAAGTTTGAGTACCCTCTTCATAGAAACTTGCCGCCTGCTCCGATAACCAAGAATTCAAAGCCGTTTTCACTTCCTAATCAACATTGTAGTGGTGCCGCTGAAGTGACGTTTGAGGTGGTGGAACAGATGGTAATCGCTCGATGCAATGTCAGGGCTGTAGGGTGGATGGTCTAAACCTTCCCAGCCAAAAGTGTCCAATAAACCTCGGGTTCTGCGCTGCAGTGTGAGGCCTTGCATTGTCATGGAGAAAGACAATTCCCTTTGTCAGCATGCTGCGTCTTTTGTTTTGTATTGCTCTACGTGGCTTTCACAAAGTTTGGCAGTAGTTTTGGGCATTGATAGTGGTTCCTCATTGCCTGAAGTCGACCAACTAAACACGGATGCCATGAGCTTGTGCTGGGACAGAGTCTGTTTGGCCTTCACCTTTACAGGCGTATGTGTGGTTCTCCATTCCATGCTCTGTTGCTTCGATTTGGGCATGATATGCAATACCTTTTTTTTGTCTTCTGTTACGATCTTACTCAATATGTCGTCACCTTCTTCGACATAACGAGTAAAAATTGTCATCAAACACTCAAATCTTTTGTTTTTGTGGTCTTTCGTTAGGAGTTTAGGGATCCAACGGGAGCACAGTTTCCTGAAGTTAAGGTTATCAGAAACAATTTTGTAAAGAACTGAGCTAGACACATCAGGAAAGGCATTTGAGAGAGCTGTTATTTTGAAGCATCTCTCCTCAAGAAACTTCGCTTCAACTGAAGCCACCAGATTGTCTGTGATCAGAGATGAGCAGCCGGAGCGGACCTCGTCATGGACGTCATATTTGAAGTCTCATACCCACTTAACGCACTTTGCCTTCACTCATAGCCTTAGCACCACACACTTCATAAATCTTTTGGCAAATGTCTGTAGCAGACTTCCTTGCCGACAAGAAAACGCATCACCGACGGAACCTCACACAGGGCGGGCGAGTCAATAATCTTGAAAGTTTGAGCAAATACAGAACAGAACCGTACATTCCGAGGCATGCTGGTGCGTGCGAATTACTAGCGTCTATAACAAAACGGCCCTTACTTAAAAAAGGCGCATTGTACGTACCTAGTAAAAGTGACACACATTTTAGAATAAATGGTTTGGAAAGGGGACTCTGTGTAGTGGTAGACAAAAACAAGATTTTATTGAAAATGAGCACTGAACTGCTCACGGAAATCAGCTAGCTTCGATAGTTCTACATCCCTTCAGACGACCCCACACGTATACCACTGCTCTATGGCATGCTGAATTTGCTACTTGTTCAACACATTTTCAATGATGGAGGGATGGGCCTTAATTAAGGTACATCACTAGCATTATTTTGCCTGGTGTGGAAATGGGAAACAACGGAAAACTATCTCCAGGGCTATTAATGGTGGGATTCGAACCCATATCTCCCAATTGCAAGCTTACAGCTGCGTGAACCTAACCGCACGACCATCTTGCTTGGTTCCTGAAAAACTGTTGCTTCCTTGCTGAATATTACAAAAAATTTCAGAATTTTATTTCTGTTTTCAGTACAGTGTGGTAAGATGTGATAGCATCTGGGGCAAACCAGCAACTTACTTGTAACCAACTGTTCCCTAAAGCCTGTACAAATCATTACTACAGTCTCTGTCAAATTGGGAAGCGCGTTGACGTCGAGAGGCTACTTGCGATTGTCGAACAAAACAGCTGCTATCTTAGTGCATTATCCCATTCGTTCACTGTGCTGTGCCCAGCGGAAACTTTTACTGCATAAATGTCTCGTGTGCCAGGCCAGGATATTTTTACTGCCTAAAAACAACCACAACAGAATCAGCTTTTGACACAGACTGTAGATAGTATTATCAGCGGGCGAGTTGGCTGTGTGGTTAGGAGCGCGCAGCTGTGAGCTCTCATCCGGGAGATAGTGGATTCGAATCCCACTGTCGGCAGCCCTGAAGATGGTTTTCCATGGTTTCCAGTTTTCACACCAGGCAAATGCTGGGGCTGTACCTTAATTATGGCCACGGCCGCTTCCTTCCCATTCCTAGGACTTTCTTATCCCATCGTCACCATAAGACCTATCTGTGTCAGTGTGACGTAAAACAGATAGCAAAAAAAAAAAAAGATAGTATTATCCACTAAATTTTTCTGGATTGTTCTGGTAGCTCGCCAAACTTTCTGGGTATGTTGTATATGTTTAAATATCACAGTTGACTTTTTTATGTTTTTTGGTTAGTGTTCAGACTATCGGTTGAATGGCAATGTGGTTAAGCGTGCCCTTAAATCAGTTGAAGTTTTATCAAGTTTTATTTTTAAAACTGAACTGACTTCTCCTTACTTTCTAAAACACATTCTCTTTCAGTTTTAAGCTGTATCTCCTTTTCATTCATATATTCTGAATGTAGCCCTCTTCATTTCTGGTGGAGTGACTATAATATTTTGTCTAAGCTCTTCCATTAAAAAATAATTATATTTTCTTCCTCAGCACCTGCGCAGATTGCTGCTGCATCATTAACTGGAACAGGAGTAGCTGCAAACCAAATGGTCACTTTAACAGCTCAGCAACAGGTGAATTGATTAATTAATTAACATATTCTTTGACGGCTTTCATCATCATCATCATCATCATCATCATCATCATCATCATCATCATCATCATTTTCATTTCCCCTTGTCCAGCTCCTGCCTGGTCGGGGTGTTGATGGAACTTCTCCACTGTTGCCTCCCCTTCCACTACTCCTCTTCAATAATTGTATTCGAGTCTATTCTACTTTTTCTTTTACAGTAGAAGTCCGCTATAGCGAGTACGGCATATAACGAGAACTCCGCTATAATGACAGCATTTTGCTGTCCCTTCAAAATTTCCATATTACACTGTGTATAACCCTTCGGTTACAGCGAGAGCCCTATCACTGACGCATTCGTTATTACGAGTGATTAAGCACACGCGATTTTTTCCGTTACTGGTATTTATGCACCTCAGCGATTATGTTACATTCGATCGATTACCTTCGGTATTGTTTCATCGCTATTTCCACTAGCAAGTTCTCTCGTCGACATTCGAAGGCGCTGTCGGAGTCGATTAGTAATACCCGTCGACTGCTGTTCCATAACGAAAATTCGAAATAAAAGACGACATATTTCGTAATAAATGCGTAAATAACGTGTCCGATAACAGTTGTAAACACGTTAAAAATAAAGGCTGACTAAACGATCGCTTAATTTTAATGCAAAATACTGCAGTTAAATAAGAATGGGATAGGCCTACACCTCGAGATATGGCAGACTGCATAATTGATTTCAGAGATTAGTTTATATTTTCTTGCTTCTGGTTACATTACGGAAAGGCTATTATCGTGTAAATTTATGGCGAGAAGATTATAATTTTTCTACTGGCGCTTGAAGCGTGTTTTCATCATACGTATAGTACGGTTAAGTTAGGATAGGTGACGCTGTTTGAATAACAAAAACGAAACGTTTGCCACAAAATGCAATCGATCATCTTCGGTATGATATAGTTTTCTCGCTATGTGCATTTGCGAGCTGTCTTGTAGACATTCAAAGGCGATGTTGGAGTCGATTAGTAATACCCATCGACTGCTCTTTCTCTAAAGAAACTTTGAAATGAAAGAGGATAACACGTTTTCGTGATAAATGCGTAAATAACGTGGCCGATAGCAGTTGACAACTCGTTACAAAATAACGGCTGAAGTAAACGATCGCTTAATTTTAATGTTATATACTGAAATTAAGTAAGAATGTGATGCACCTCAGCATATGGCAGAGTACATTCCTGATTTCAGAGGATAGTTCATATTTTCTCGCGTCTAGTTACATTTCGGAAATGCCGGGCTGAGTGGCTCAGACAGTTGAGGCGCTTGCCTTCTGACCCCAACCTGGCAGGTTCGATCGTGGCTCAGTCCGGTTGTATTTGAAGGTGTTCATATACGTCAGCCTCGTGCCGGTAGATTTAATGGCACTAAAAGAACTCCTGCAGCACTAAATTTCGGCACCTCGGCATCTCGGAAAACCGCAAAAGAGTAGTTAGTGGGATATAAAGCAAATAGCATTATTAAAATTTCGGAAAGGCTATTCACATGTAGGCTAAATTGCTCTACATGCGTTTCAAATATGTTTTCATGATACATATGCGGGTAGGTTAGGTGACGCCGTTTGAAGAAGAAAACTGAAATGTTTGTGACATAAGCCTCTGGAGTGATACCGTATTTCTCCGAATCCAAAACGACGTTTTTTCTCAGAATCTAATGTGAAAAATCAAGGGTTGTCTTGCATTCGTGGCTTGACAGTAATGAATACCACTGGCAATTACCGCGGTAACCACGCTGCTTCTTTTCACCCCCGCACGCGCACACACTCAAAAAACTCGTCGAAAATAAACGACCGCCTCTTTATTATACATCGCTAGCCGCGACAACCTGTTGTACAGTGCCTGTGTGTAACGTCACTGGATCTCGGGACCTAGTGAAGAGAGAATTACGTTCTATTAGCCTCTACGAAAAGTTTCTCAAATCTGCAGAATGGCATCAAAACGTGCGAGCCTTCGAATTCTTAGAAAGGCCACGGCTACTCAGTGGCCGAGTTATAACACGTCTACTGTACCTGCCGCTTAGTAAAATTAAGTTTTATAAACAGCAGCAATATTTTCGAGATGGATAGTTGCATTGTAAAGATACGTGGAACAGGTATTGCCGGCAAATTATCAACGGATTCTCGTCGATATTATGATGCCAATTTTAAGTTAATGGTTATTAAACACTCGGAAATGTAGAATAATTGTGCAGCCGTAAGAAAATACGGTACCCTATAGGACTAACTAAAGCCAACATTTGACGTTAGCGTGAAGACAAAGATTGCTAAAAAAATGCGTACTGTACAAAAAATGCATTCAGTGGTCCGCAACAAGGACGCTTTAAAGAAGTCGAAGATGAAATTGTGAGGTATGTGCACGAAAAGCTCAAGGGCAGAATGACCATACCGTGGTGCAATAGATTCGTTCGATGACCTTCAACGTCCGCGATTAGGCCTATACATCGCCAGCCGCTGAAGTTGGTCGAACCCGGCAAGCGAGACGTGCGTGTAGCTGCAGCCAGTTACTGTATATCTGATGCTGAGTAAAAGTAACAGTTTTATAGACAGCAAGAATATTTTCCTGATGGATTGTCGTATTGTAGAGACGCATGGAATAGGTATTGCCAGCAAATTTTCAATGGGTTCTTTTCGGTATTATGATGCCAATTTTAAGTTAGTAGTCATTAAACCCGCGAAAATAAAGAATAATTGTACAGCCACAAAAAAAGGCATAACGAAAGCCAATGATCAGCGTCTAAAAATGCATAGTGTACAACAAAGGCATTCATATGATTTTACAAAGCATTTTTTGAGCCTTATTTAATTTTTTTGAAGGAAAAAGTGGGGTTTGTTTTGGATTAGGAGAAATACGGTACTATAATTTTATCAGAATGAAATTAAATACACACTTCCATGAGAAATAACAACCAATTACAAGTTGTCCATTTCATGACCGTATCGATGTTTAATCAAGAAGTAAGTATAAATAACCACCTAATCGATACTTTATTAATGCCTCAGGCAAAATTGAATAAAATTAAAAGTTACAGGACATGTTTCGACCACTTAGTGGTCCTCTTCAGCTGTATAAATAAAGAACTGAAAAGAAAAACGTTATGACAATAAGCACAAATAAAAGTTCTTTGGAGACTCCTTTGATAAAAATGGAGGTCATCAGAATAGGTCATCTTGTCTCTCGTTCTTGTTTGGAAAAGATGTTTATTCTGCGCTGTCTAGAGGGTCTGTCTTTGAGCGCGACCTGGTGAAGTAACGATGTGATACAGTTTGACAGTTCATGGAAAGCTCTGGAGAGAAGGGAAGTAGAGTTTTATCATAATCTAAAATAACATTCAGAAAAAGAAAAAGGATATGTAAAATTCACCTTTAATAACCCGAAGATTTACGAAATCACCAACTTATTCAAGAAACACAATACCAAGGTAGCCTTCTCTACAAACAACAACACGAAACATAGATTCTTTAGTCATAATAAAGCTAATAAACTTAAAGATGACGAATTCCAGGAATCGGGTATTTATAAGCTGACTTGTGCTCAATGTAAAAAAACTTACGTGGGACAATCTGGAAGGAACTTCTCAATTAGATATCAAGAACACGTCAATGCTGAAAGATACAAAAGATTCTCTGCCATGGGATCCCATATGAAAGAGTCCAACCACAAATTCACCAATATAAAACAGGACCTTCAAATTATCTGTATGATTAATAAAGGTAATCTTATGAACAACCTGGAAAACATCCACATCGTTCTTGATAAATTGGAAAACGGTGAAGAGAATCTCAACGAAAACAACGAGCATAAAAACATCTTATATGAGAATATTAGCAAATACTTAGAATGGGTAGACATGAAACAGACTAGACGAACAAGAGATATAATCAAACACATCGCAGAAGCACAGCCCAATCTCCCTCCTCCCTCACATGTTATTTTAGATTATGATAAAACTCTACTTCCCTTCTCTCCAGAGCTTTCCATGAACTGTCAAACTGTATCACATCGTTACTTCACCAGGTCGCGCTCAAAGACAGACCCTCTAGACAGCGCAGAATAAACATCTTTTCCAAACAAGAACGAGAGGCAAGATGACCTATTCTGATGACCTCCATTTTTATCAAAGGAGTCTCCAAAGAACTTTTATTTGTGCTTATTGTCATAACGTTTTTCTTTTCAGTTCTTTATTTATACAGCTGAAGAGGACCACTAAGTGGTCGAAACATGTCCTGTAAGTTTTAATTTTGTTCAATTTTGCCTGAGGCATTAATAAAGTATCGATTAGGTGGTTATTTATACTTACTTCTTAAATAACAACCAAGTCGGAAACTAAGTTTTGAACAAACTGATAGCCATTTCATACCGATTTTCCGACTTGCACACACAAATCGGGTATAACGACAATCCGCTATAGCGAGTAAATTTTTTGCCGTTATGAATTCTCGCTATAACGGACTTCGGACTTCTACTGTACTATTTTTGACTGAATCTATCCATCTTGCTCTGGGCCTCCCTCTTGTCCTCTTTCCCTCTATCTTAGCCTCTAACACTTGCTTTGGTATCCTTCCTTCCTTCCTCCATCCTCATTATTCTTCTCCATCCTATCACTCAGTTTTTCACCCCTATCTGTTTTCTGACCTCAACATTTGTTACTCTGTCTCCCTTGTCTTCCCTACCATACTCCTCAGGAACTTCATCTCAATGGCCTGAATTTTACTCTCATCTTGCTGTCAATGTCCAACTCTCTGATGCATACATTATTTGAGGGGTATAATATATCTTGTGCCATTATCTCTCTACATTTCATAGGAACTTCTCTGTCCACATCAAGTGCCTTACGTTCTAGTAGAACGTTTTTCCCACTTGTGCCCTTCTGCTGATCTCCTTATACAACTTTGCATCTTGCATTATTTTGCTTCTCAAATATTTGAAGAACTCAGCAACCTAACACTAACGTTTCCTTTTCTTTCTCTTCTTGTCATCACCACTGTTTTGCTCTTCTCCATACTGATTTTCATGCCATATTTTTCAATATTGTCATTCAAAGCCTCTAGTTGGATTTGCACTTCTGTATTGCTAACTCCCCGGATCACTATGTCATCCACAAATAAGTTTCCTTTGTTTCCTTTAGAATATCAATCATAGGAGACAATACACTTCCCTGTCTTAGTCCAGTTTGGTTTCTAAATCAATCTCCTCTCCCCACTTTGGGTTTGGACACAACTGAAACAGTTTTTATACATTACTTTCACTAGTTCCCTTGATTGTTTTACACATCCTTTTCTTTCCAGGGTTTCCTACACATTTTCTCTATTAACACTTTCATTACATCAAGGAATACCATCACCAGATCATTTCCATCTGCTTTCATTTTCATTAAAATTATTCAAAGTAAAAAATGGTCATGCTGTTATGGTGGTGTATTTTTATGTTGAGGACCAGTTTTCTTAACTGACCACATTACCGTAGTAGGAAGCTGCACTGTTTAGAGATCTGAGGTTTGAACCTTTACACTGGCAGTGACTATCCCGAGTATAGTTTTAGTGTTCCATCTTCTAGCAAGTGTGGGAAGAGTATCTTCTTTCAAGTCATCTAGAGCAGTTCTTAATATGTGGTAAGATCTGATTGGAACCTTTCCACCATCACTTTTGTCTTAGGGCGGGCGCATACATGCGATTTTTAATTGTTCGACAGTTTAGTCGTATAACTTAAGTCCACAGCCTAAAATCAGAATGCGCATACAATCAACATGACTGCAGATCGACATAACAGTCATAAACCAGTCGAGGATGATTTATGATTATTCAGTAGAACAACTATCGTGTCGCAGCGCTTTATTATCCATGGCTTTGCATCAGCGTCCGCATACAATCGACAAAACAGTCAAGCAGTCTATGTAGTAGATGATCTGTGATTAAGATTGAATTTGACTATGGTGAGTATTACAACAGAGGATACTGAAAACTTCATTGAAGCTGTGGACAAGAGGCCTGCTCTTCATTTAAAAACGCTAAAGGAATGTTTGTTTTTTTTTTAACGTCGCACCGACACCTACACAGATAGGTCTTATGGTGACGATGTGATAGGAAAGGCTAGGAGTGGGAAGGAAGCGGCCGTGGTCTTAATTAAGGCACAGCCCCAGCATTTGCCTGGTGTGAAAATGGGAAACCATGGAAACCATCTGCAGGGCTGTGATTCAAACCCACTATCTCCCAGATGCAAGCTCACAGCTGCGCGTCACTAACCACATGGCCAACTCGCCCGTTTGATTAAGTATCATTATGTGTTTTAATATTTTAATGTAACGCTCAGTCTCCCTTGTTCCGTTTAGTGTCCTAACGTAAATGTAGATCAATTAATGAGACAAGCTCGTCGTAACTATTTTATCTCATTCGATAGCACATGAAAACATTCTCTGGGTACTGTTGCAGCTCTTAATGCACTGTGTGAAATTTTCCTCTCGATAATCTGGTACTGAATTATAGATGAACATAAAATTCTCTCTTTATTTTCTTTTTAACATCAGGCTACAATAGTGCACATGCGGGAGCTTCTGTATTATTTATTGTACGACGACTGCTCCTCGACTGTTGTATGTATGCGCACATCGACGACTACACAATTTAGTTGTAATGAAATCATGAAACGTGAACGACATGGCTAAACTATTGAGTTTTATCAAGAATCGCTTGTATGCACCCTTACTGATGTACAATTACCTCACTTCCCTAAATACATTATTTTCAGGACCATTCACCAAGTTGTCTTGACCTCCTGTTGCTTTAGCTCCATACCTAACATTTTCCTTCATAATGCTCTCCTCTCCTTTCTGAGAGATGAGCCAAGGTGACTGTGCAACTCATGATGGTTATTGTACAAGGGAGACAACTGAGGGAAGAAAGAGACAGAGAGATTCACCTCCGCTACTATCTTTTCTACTTCAGCTCGTCTCTGAGTCATCACTCTGTCGGCCTCTGTCATTGTTCACATCACACAGTAGAAGTCTTATCTCAGAATTAGGTGGCGTTTCTTGACAAGTAGATGGCTTCGCCGTGCCTGCTCTGATGAAGTGATTTGTTTCCCGAAGAGATGAGGAAGTGAAATTTGTTCCATAGCTGAAAGAAAAATAGGTAGGCTATATTTAGAATTTACGTGTTATGTACACCTGCGTACAGCTAACCTGGACAAACTATGAAGGTCTTTTCTTATCATGATACGATAAGTAGTAGTGTGAGAAGTATGGTCATTTAGTGTAGGTTATATTTAATAATGTTATTTGCTTTACATCCCACTAACTACTTTTTAAGGTCTTCGGAGACGCCGAGGTGCCGGAATTTAGTCCTGCAGGAGTTCTTTTATGTGCCAGTAAATCTACCGACACGGGGCTGTCGTATTTGAGCACCTTCAAATACCACCGGACTGAGCCAGGATCGAACCTGCCAAGTTGGGGTTAGAAGGCCAGCGCCTTAACCGCCTGAGCCACTCAGCCCGGCAGGTTATATTTAGCAGAGCACCACCTACAAAATGAAAAGTAAAAAAAAAAAAAAAAATCAGGAAGTTGTATGCACAAGCCCGGGAGATAATTTTAAAAGTGACGAAGTTAATGGAAAAAGAAGCCATTGCAGTCAATTCTAGTGAGAATTTCAGAAGCAATGGGAGTGTCTAAGCGCTTAATCAGTAAAATTAAGCGTGAAGGCATTAATGTTGAAAGAAAGGAGGCTGATTGTATTACATTCAAACTGGCAGACTTATTGTTTCTAAGTTTATCTATAAATCTAAACAAATTGCCTGGGTTTCGCCAACAATTTAGCATTACAATCAGTGGACATAAGAGAAGCAAAAACCCAGATATCACAACTTCAAACTGCAAATAAAATTGACCTAAAAATATAATTTTAAAAAAAATTATGCCCCAAAAACCATAACAACTAAAAGAAGTTATCATAAATGGTAATAAAACCAAAATTGTAACTCAATTTAAATATCTTGGAGAAGTAATAACACATAACCTAAATGAAAAAATCTCAATCCAAACAAGAACAAATAGATTAGCCGCAGCACAAAAATTAACATGGGATATCTACAAAAAGAAATGTTTATCATAAATGCAAAAATAAAACACTACAACACAGTTATAAAACCGGAAGCTACATATGCAGCAGGAACACTTTTTCACCTGAATAAACAATCAAAGACTGACAGACTTCAGAAAATTGAAAGGAGGATTGGAAGAACCTGCATCAACAAAAAATACCAGAAAGATGGACAATGGCTGATAATATCTAACAAAATCAGGTACAAAGAGATAGAACCCATTACAGACACTATGCATAAGAGGAGACTGAGATTCTTTGGACATATCCTGAGCATGCAGGATTCGAGACTTCTGAAACAATTAGTACAACACAATCTCGTCTCAAAAAATACCACAACAGGATGTAAATGGACCAGAGAAGTAAGAGAGGATCTGTTGGAAATAGGCCTTACAACAGAAGACACCACAAATAAAATAAAATTGAATACAAACCTCCGCTTTACCCTTACACGAAACAAACCAACAACACGCATATTTTCAACCGAGGAAAGGGCACGAAGATTGGAGCATCTGAAGAAGTACTGGGAGGACCGCAAAGCCCGAACAATCCCTTCAAAGAGACCTGAACGATGGACTGACTAAAGTGATCCTATGCGGTCAAAGAAGAAGAAGAAGAAGAAGAAGAAGAAGAAGAAGAAGAAACTTCAAAACAGTTGTTGCGTTCGAATAAGTTGCACACAATTTTACTCGTATGTGTTGTTATTCACATTTTGTGCTAGATTTTCTCTCTCACGCTATGAATAATAAAGTAAAGTCAGACTGTGCTAAATAAGGTCAGTTCGTGACCAATTTGAATTTGAAGCTGATGTTGATGACATTTCGTTCATTATTAATTTCTGTGTATTAAGTACTGTTTTGTTACAACCATTATTTATTGTGTATTCATTCGTTAATGAAATAATCGTTGTTATTGAAATATTATGTCTGACAATTAACTCTCCTTCCAGTATAACACAACTATAGACAGCCGTATGTGGTGGAGGACAGTGGGAACACAACCTTTGGAGAGGCTATTGCAGAGTAAGACAGCAGCTGGCTGTGAGCACTGATGGGTACCAGTTCACTGAAATCTAAACTGATGTTTTTGCGATCGGTCATGGCGGTGGCCTCTGACGTCACCTGTATAGACGAGCCGTTTGGTTTATAAAGTATGTTTTGTACAATAATGATATGGGTAAACCAGGGGAATGCCATCTCCCAGACCAGCTGAGGAGCGACGACTGCAGCAGTTTTGCTGCATCATTTGATTACAATTTTGGATGTGTTCTTCGAACTTAATCAATGTTTTAAATTTTGATTTAAATTGAGACATGCCAGTTTTATTACTTTATTATTGGTTGTATCGTGGCTGAAGATGACCCAGTGTATATGGGGTCGAAAACTAGTCCAAAGTATATAGGACACTATACAAGCTAATGGTATTGAATAGGTGGACCCTTCTCTACCCTTTGATAGTGATCAATTGTTAATACGGACCATAATAAAATTCATAACTTAGGATAAAGTTGTACTCGGAACTCCATGTTGTACAACGGTGGCATTTAAAAGATCTCTGGTGACACATTTGGTGTTGAACAAAATCAATTAAAACTTTTGCCATATGTCTCGTGGCAGTCAAATTTGACATGCAGGCAGCCTAAACTACATCAGATGAAAATTGCTGTGGCCTTAACATTGTTGATGTGACAACCGGTAAGAATGATATTGAGCAACGAAGATTGCTTTTATTATGTTAGAAGCTAAGCTTTAAGTTGTTATTGTTATGGATTTCAAATGTACCATACGACAGTTGCATTTCAATCATGGAAAATATATTAAAATATTTCTGGAGAATATGGGCTGTACATACTGTCTCCATGTAAAACAAGTTAACCACATTGACAACTTTCTCCACAACTACAAACATGACTCAAACAGAAATGAACATTAAACACAATTTTTTTTTTTTTTAATTTAAAATAACAACAGCAACCACCACCTTGCACATGCATTTTAATCTAATGCCATCTGGCTACCTGCTCGTAAATTTCAATGTTCTTGGGGTGTTTTTGGTAGTGATTTAATGTCACACTACCACATTGAAGCAACTTGCCACAGTGCCTGATATTGAATGTGTCGCGCTGATCACCGGGAGCTGGCAAGTTGTTTCAATGAATCTGCTCGTCTTCAACTCCTACACGAATATGGACCTTCATATGTGTTTGATTGTGATGTGACTTTATGCCCAACAGTGTTTAAATAACTTGCTTTGAACAGTTCTCCGCTATTCGTAATCATTGTGGGACTTTGCCTAGCGCTGCGTGTGCCTTGCTGCCGCTAAAAGAATTGCGCACTGTTTTTCTTTTGAATGACTTGTATTTTACTTCTAAGTTTTACAGTGTCTAACCCCGTTCATTTCCTTTTCATATTGCCTCTTCTACTGATCCTATGCATTGTTTTCCATTTCTTAATCGGCTGATGATGACCTGGACTAGGATCGAAACCGGTACCATTTCTAATTATTATTAAATGAGAATGTAATTCGCTACATTTCTTATTCTTTGGTATTGAATAGGTGGAATCTCCTTATCAATTATTTCAATTTTAATTGTTGGGTTGTCATTGTTGATGCGCGGACTGGTCTAGTGTGTTCGTCTAGCTGGAGAAATGGACGCAAGCAAAGAAGAGCAGAGAAATGTGGATCGTTTTCTGGTGGGTGAAGGTGCTGGAGTACGCTAAACTCATCGTCGCATATCTGCTGTGTATGGTGAACATTTCACATCCATGATGAGTGTGCACGAGTGGCATGGGAGATTCCGAGAAGAGCACACGATGCGCGCCCAGGAAGGCCCATCGAGCCATTATTCCTGATGTGATAGGGGGGATTGATGGACTCAATACAATACTTGGTCCGTTATTGGACATTATAAATTTTCCAGTTAACTAATTCCTGGTTGCTAGCGTTTCTCCCCAGTGTGCTAAGTTGGGCTCATCAGTTGGTAAATAGTACACCTACCAAGACGCATGGCTAGTGCATACCGTTTCCTATGGGAATCAACATCTTCATCATCTGATGGCCAGGCAGGCATCAGTTTTTGAAAATGAGACAAAGTCTCTCATATAGTGCATTGGCACTGCAGTGGCTCCAAGTAGTCTACACAGTGGCCTCCACGGTATGCACGAGCCATGTGCCTTGGTGGTTGTGCTATTTACGAACTGATGAGCCCAACTTAGCACACTGGGGCGAAATGTTGGCAACCAGGAATGAGTTAGCTGGAAAATTTATAATGTCCAATAACAGACCAACTTGGTATTATAAATTTACTCATTTGGAACAAATATTTCAAGTTCCCTATGAGAATCAACATCTTTATCATTTGATTGACTTACCCGGGAAACCGGCGAATGACGGAGGAAGAAATTAGTGTTCAGGTCGGCATTAGCCATGGTTACATGCATGCCATTATCAAAGATAACTTGCATTTCTGCAAAATTTGCAAACAATGGGTTCCCCATCAACTGATGAAGGAACAAAATCTTGACAAAATGGCATCCTATGTGTTTCTATCCCATATCATCACCGGGGACAAAACGTGATGCCATCATTTTGAGCCCGAGAGCAGATAGCAAAACCAACAATGGAAACATCCCAATTCTCCCCCGCCAAAGAAATCCAAAGTCATAATCACCTTCTTTGACTGTAGGGACCCTCTGCTTGTCAACTTCCTCGAGCGTGGAATCACAATCAATATGACGCGCCATAAAGTAAAAACACCCTGGAATCCTGTTGGATGGAGTCATCCTGTTGCACGATAATGCTCGCCCCATACTTTCAATCATGTCAGTGATTTGATTGGGAAACATTTCAACATCCTCCATACAGGATCTCTCCACCTTGTGATTTTCACCTTTTTGGCGACCTGAAGGAAGACATTGTAATAGATAAGAAAAATGTTCCACCGATCAATACATTTATTGTGGATGAATTATTACACAAGTACCGGTTTCGACCTATCTTGGCCATCATCAGCTAGCACACAAATTTACAGTCATGGGATAAATTACAAAGAAGTTACTTAAGAGCATCCGGATGTCTGATAAAGAATGGAAGTAAAATATATTGCAGTATGTTGCGTTAAAATAGCTCTAATTAAAAGTAGTGATGGTTAGAATAAACTAAAACCTATTGATTGAGCATGGACATGAGTACATATACACATTAAAATATATATGCCACATCATAAGACACTAAAAATATATAGCACATTAAACACATTAAAACATGGTATATTTTAAAAACGTCTATTAGAATTTGAGTTCATGTTGCGTTGCATTCATTCTTCAATCCTCTTGTAGTTCTTGTGTTGATTAAGTTGAATATCAAGAATGTTCTATGGTTGATATACTTTGTAGTAGTATGTTATAAGAACTCTTGTCAGTAAAATTTGAAAATTAAGTTGATGTGGCAAGATAGGTTTTAATATCAGAGTAATTGGTGGTGACACTTCTCTCGTCTATGCACGTTATATGGTCGTTATCTGTAAAGAAAAGCTAATATGAGTATAGCGTATGTATGAAAAATGCCTGGATGTATGTGTGAAATGAAAAAAGTACTTACTGTTGTTGCTGTGGAGGTTGTGTACCGATATGTTTGGATATTTGTTGTGCTCTGCTGCGAGTACGTCTGGGGCTCATGTGAGCTGTGTGGATGGATGTTGTTGGAGAGGATGGAGGAGTGGCTATTGTGAAGGTAGGGGCGGGGTTAGGTTTGTGATTCGTCTGTTTGTTATGACGTGTGTTTACTAATTTGAGATAGTCGTTTTTTTATTGCAGGAATGATTTTGTCAAAAATGATACTGGTTTTCTCTGTAATGTCGTTAATGTTATGATTGGGGTTAGCGTATTGAATAGAAATCTTCGGTTATGTTGAGCAGGGGACCCTTAGTTTATGTTTAATATCATCATGTCATTATTGATGT
Organism: Anabrus simplex; assembly: GCF_040414725.1. NCBI lineage: Eukaryota > Metazoa > Arthropoda > Insecta > Orthoptera > Tettigoniidae > Anabrus > Anabrus simplex. The sequence continues at coordinate 505,055,242 of NC_090267.1, read as the reverse complement.
CTGTGAAGTTGTGCTTAGATTCTTCTACATGTTGGCCTATTGATGAGAAATGGTTGTGCTTTACTGCATTTACATGTTCATTATAACGGACGGTGAAGTTTCTACCTGTACGTCCAGTGTAGCTTGTGTCACAGTTGTTACACTTGATGCGGTAGACACCTGATTGGTTGTATTTATTATTATTATTGACTGTTTTGGTGTTGTGTATAGTGTTGGTGCTGTTGTGTGTGGGTTTGAATGCTATTTTCAGGTTGTGCTTCTTAAAGATATTAGTTATAGTATATATATTGCTGTTGTTGAAGGTAAATAGAACATAATCTTTTTTCGGTTTGGCTGTTTTGATTAATTTAGTTTTAGGTTGGGATTTTATTTTGTGGATGATTTTGTTGACCATTTCTTTGCTGTATCCATTGTATTTGGCTATGTCGTGGATTAATTTTAATTCATTATTTCGATCTTCTATTGTCATTGGGATATTGAAAGCTCTATGTATCATACTATAATAGGCTGCTTTTTTATGCGTGTTGGGATGAACGGAGTCATTCTTTATGGTATTTAAAGTGTGTGTGGGTTTCCTATAGATCTTGTAAGATAAGTGAGTGTCATGTCTGGTTATTGTTAAGTCCAAGTAATTCAAGGTACGGTTATTTTCTGTTTCTTTAGTGAATTTAATTTGGGGGTCTAAATTGTTAAGTTTGTCTAGTATAGTATCTGCATCAGTGAATCTATTATCTATTATTACGAAGATATCGTCGACAAATCTACACCAAAAATATATATTATCTATTTTATTAATTGACGTGTGTTCTAAGTGGTCGATATATATTTCTGCTAATATTCCGGAAGCAGGAGATCCCATTTGTAATCCTTGTTGCTGATATATGGTATCATGAAATTTGAAGTAGTTATTGTTTAAGGCGAATTTAAGCAGAATCACGAATTCTTCTATTTCTAAGGTGCTCAAGTTACTATGGTTTTTTAGGTTAGATTCAATTATTTTGACTGTTTGTTTAATAGGAATGTTAGGGTACATGTTTGTTATATCAAATGAAGTAAGGGTATGATGTTTTTCAATCTTTAGTTCTTTGGTTCTATTGCAAAAATCTATTGAGTTTTGTATTGTTTTGTTTGCTAAAAATGAATAATGCTTTTTCAAAAATTTCTGAATGAATTGTGATAACTTATAGGTTGGACTGGCTTTATAATTTATAATTGGTCTCATGGGTACATTTTCTTTGTGTATTTTAGGGTAGGCCCTTGCGGATGGTAATTGGGGGTTCATAGTTATAAGTTTAGCAGATTCTGTTTCGGTGAGAATAAAGTGTGTGTTCTTGAGTAGATTTTTTAAGTTTCTTTGTATATTATTGGTTGGATCTCGGCGTTTAATTGAAAAAGTGTTGTCCTGGAAACATTCTTTAGTCTTAGTTATGTATTCATTCTTATCCATAATGACCGTAGTGTTGCCTTTGTCGGCTTTTGTTATTAGTAGATTGTTCTGTTTTATTTTGTTTTTGAGTTTGTTTAGGTTCGATTTATTGGCGGTATTCATGTTTAGGTTATTATTGTGAACATTATTGATATATTGCGGGATCTTTCTACTGATTTCGTGTCTAACTTCGTCTCGTATATCGTACGGAATTTTCTGTAAAGCGAGTTCTGTTTCAGTAACGGCATTTATTATATTCTGATAGGATGATGCATTACCCCAGTTATGTTTGGGTCTCCTGCTCAACATGGCCGTCTCTAGATCGTCAAATACGGTTGGTGTGAGATTTTTTACGGGTGGATGGAATTTATGTTGGGAAGGATCTTTATTTTCAGTTATAGTTAGTGGTTTCGGTTTGCTTTGTTGTTTCAGTGTTTCTAGTTTTTTGTTTCATGTGTTTTATTTCTTTATGGCTAAATCTTCTGCTTTATTTCTAGAAATTTGTTGGAAGTAATTCCAATAGCTATGTGGGAGTTCATGGGATACTTTGAGATGTGTTGAATAAAGTTCATTATTGAGATGTTGTTTCTTACGATATTGAAATTTTATTTCTTCTTTTAACCAAATTTCATTAGTCTTGTTTAGTGTTTTGCGTGTCTGAGATGTTCGTCTATGTTTGTTATTGTATTTCTGGAGAAATTTCGGTGTTAAGTTGTTTGAAAGGCATTCCTTCAAGAAGGCAATACTTTTGGTTGCGTTCATTAGCTTGATTTTTAGGTTTTGGTATTTGTATGCATTACGTTTTGCCTGGTTGGCTTCCGTATTATTATTTATAAGTTTCATATTCCGTATTGATTGGATTCAATGTAATAGATAAGAAAAATGTTCCACCGATCAATACATTTATTGTGGATGAATTATTACACTAGTACCGGTTTCGACCTATCTTGGCCATCATCAGCTAGCACACAAATTTACAGTCATGGGATAAATTACAAAGAAGTTACTTAAGAGCATCCGGATGTCTGATAAAGAATGGAAGTAAAATATATTGCAGTATGTTGCGTTAAAATAGCTCTAATTAAAAGTAGTGATGGTTAGAATAAACTAAAACCTATTGATTGAGCATGGACATGAGTACATATACACATTAAAATATATATGCCACATCATAAGACACTAAAAATATATAGCACATTAAACACATTAAAACATGGTATATTTTAAAAACGTCTATTAAAATTTGAGTTCATGTTGCGTTGCATTCATTCTTCAATCCTCTTGTAGTTCTTGTGTTGATTAAGTTGAATATCAAGAATGTTCTATGGTTGATATACTTTGTAGTAGTATGTTATAAGAACTCTTGTCAGTAAAATTTGAAAATTAAGTTGATGTGGCAAGATAGGTTTTAATATCAGAGTAATTGGTGGTGACACTTCTCTCGTCTATGCACGTTATATGGTCGTTATCTGTAAAGAAAAGCTAATATGAGTATAGCGTATGTATGAAAAATGCCTGGATGTATGTGTGAAATGAAAAAAGTACTTACTGTTGTTGCTGTGGAGGTTGTGTACCGATATGTTTGGATATTTGTTGTGCTCTGCTGCGAGTACGTCTGGGGCTCATGTGAGCTGTGTGGATGGATGTTGTTGGAGGGGATGGAGGAGTGGCTATTGTGAAGGTAGGGGCGGGGTTAGGTTTGTGATTCGTCGGTTTGTTATGACGTGTGTTTACTAATTTGAGATAGTCGTTTTTTATTGCAGGAATGACTTTGTCAAAAATGTTACTGGTTTTCTCTGTAATGTTGTTAATGTTATGATTGGGGTTAGCGTATTGATCCAAAGTAATATAGAAATCTTCGGTTATGTAATAATTCATCCACAATAAATGTATTGATCGGTGGAACATTTTTCTTATCTATTACATTGAATCCAATCAATACGGAATATGAAACTTATAAATAATAATACTGAAGGAAGACATTCATGGACATCGGTTTCATTTGTATGGGCAAGTGTAAGAGTGGGTGCGGTTGTGGATCTGACAGCGACCTACCTCTCTCTACAAAACTGGCATTGATCATCTCGTCTCCCAGTGGCATAAATGTATTAGCACTTTTGGTAATTACTTTTGAATATAATTATTCGATTGTCTTGTAGCGGGTGTTCGGTTCTCATTTGATTGCCCCTTCATCATCATCATCATCATCATCTCCCCCCATCCAGCCCCTTTCATTATAATTTCATCCTCATCACGACGCGCAGGTCGCCCACGGGAGTCAAATCGAAAGATCTGCACCTGGCAAGTTAAACATGTCCTCGGACACTCCCGGCACTAAAAGCCATACGCCATTTCATTTCATTTCATCCAGACCCTTTCGGGTCAGGGCATTTATAGCTCTTCTTCATCTTCCTCTTTCTTCCGAGGTTGATTTACTGGTACCATATCATAAATCGGCCATTATTACGATGGGGACGCCATTTGGAAAATTCTAAGTTCCCATGGAGGAAATTAGATATTTTTCACCAATAGAGCATGTCAAAAACAGATCAGATGTAAGGCTTTTCAGGCATTTGCCCAAAGGCTTGATTGCCCCTTATGTATCTAAATCAGCCTAGTCAATACTTTTAACACGTTGAGTGCCAGACCAAAATTCTTGGGATTGTCGTCTGGTGCCGTGAGCTAATAACATTGAGTTACTCCCTGGTGCCAAAACGTTCACAGGCTTAACCAAGTAAGTGATCGCTGAAATGAGGATATATTTATGATGTATTAGGTTAACTTATTATGTAGATTAGGTAAAATCTTGCGACCCCATATGGGGTCATATTGGTCATAACGAATTGTAAACGTACACGCGCCCCCATATGGGGTCACACTTAAACAGTTGCTTATGTCCCGACGCTCAGCCATACTTACCTTTTCCTTTGCAGGGATGCGACGCTTTATATGTCGTTGATTATGAGAGATGCGTTAGCTTGTTCATACTATGAGCTTGCTATTGCTGAAGGTTTTTCATATTTGTAGGATGACCGTGAAAGCAAATTTCAACTAAATGACAAACATGACATCAAATTTTATTCACGAACACAAGATTTTATATAAATGGAAATTAAATAATACATTATACATAATATTTGAAAAATATATACATAACATAATAACAGAGAAAGTGAATTGTTTATTATTTGGTGCAATAACTGGAGATAATTGCACTACTTCTTTGTCGTCCGCGTCATCCACATCAGAAGTGATCTAAGGAAAAAGAGAAGCAGTCAAATATTGTCCGGAAACATAACTTATGTGAATGTAGTTACTGCTTCATTACGGACTAGGAACATCACAATCATCAGTCCCTTGTACTTATGTGTGAACCTGTTGTGTTGTCTGTAGTATCATGAATGTAAACATGTGCTGAAAGTACTTACCAGTTCTTCTTGTGGTACAGTTCAAAGCAGTTGACGCACAAGTAGGGCTTGTCAGGGCAAGATTTACAGATGGTGGACACTTTTGTTGCTTTCTTGCATGCTTCCGTGCTGCTCATAGTCCGCCTGCACTCCTCGTAGCATTGCTTGCAGCGTCTACGAACTCTTCTGTAAGGGAATTTCAGGATATATAAATGTATTTTATTATGGTAAAATATTGATTATGTTCAGTGTTACTTGTGCGAAATATAACTCACCAGCGACATTTTAGGTCTGTGAGTTGATCTCGCTGTTTGAGGTAATGATTGTCCCTCTTTGGTATCCTATTGACTGGGTCTTCTGGGAGAGAGAGCATCATCATCACCACCACTTGTTGACGAAAGACACAAAGCTGGATCTTCTTTGTGTGCGTCTGGTTATATGTGAGAAAAACATTGACAATACACGTACCGTACACCAGATCATCATTACATAAAATCAGCTTCATGGTCCGTATCGCACTTCAATAGATTCACAATTAAGTATTTATTTATTTTCCACCTAGTCGATACAATGATTGCTTAAGGCAATTTTTAATGGTTAAAAGTGGTACATGTTTCATATATTATCAACATCTTCAGCCACATAACACTGTTTGTGAGATGTGTGGAAGTAGGAGGAAGGGAAAAGGTAGGAAAGGGAAATGTAGAGTAGAGGGTAGGAAAAGACAGGTGGAACAGGGTCATAGGAAGGAGAAAAGGGAGGAGGAAGTAGCTTCTGCAGCTATCAGGAAAGATAGGGCTGACCAGGAGGGGAGGGGATCAAATGAGGTGGGTAGGGTTGAGGCTCTGGTCATGGGGGATTCCATCGTTAGACACGTGGGGAAAGCGTGTGGAGGAAAGGGAACCAGGGTAGAATGTTATCCAGGAATTAGGTTGAGGCAGATGTTGAGGAAAGTAGTAGAGAGGGAGGAGGGGAAGAAGAAGGTGGTTGTGTTTCACGTTGGTACCAACAACGTAAGGCAAGCTGATATAAGTACCAACATAGTTGCAGATGAGTGGGATCTGGTAAATGCAGCACGAGTGAAGTTCAAGAAAGCGGAGATTGTCATTAGTGGAATACTGTGTAGGAGGGATACTGACTGGAGGGTGATTGGGGATTTAAATGAGACTATGGAGTGGGTATGTGGGACTCGGGGAGTGAAATTTCTAGATCCTAATGGGTGGGTAGGAGATAGGGATCTGCGATCGGATGGCCTTCATTTAAACCACAGTGGTACGTATAGGTTAGGAAATTTGTTTGGAAGGGTAATAGGGAGGTACATTCAGGGAAACGGGATGGCCTAGGGAGCGGTGATAAGGGAACAGGGAACTGGAAATCAAGTAGGGATGACATAAAATTGTTAGTGTTGAACTGTAGAAGTATTGTAAAGAAAGGCACAGAATTAAGAAATTTAATAGATATATATTTACCAGATATTGTAATAGGAGTTGAATCATGGCTGAGAAATGATATAATGGATGCAGAAATTTTCTCACGGCACTGGAGTGTGTATCGTAGAGATAGGATAGGAATGGTGGGAGGGGGAGTGTTCATTCTGGTGAAAGAAGAATTTGTCAGCTACGAAAAAGTTAAAGATCAGACACATGAAATTCTAGGTGTAAGGCTCATTTCTAAAGATAATAGGCAACTTGATATATTTGGAGTGTACAGATCGGGAAAGGATAGCACTGACGTGGATTCAGAATTATTTGATAGGATAGTCGGCTATGTGGGAAACGACATGGAAAGAAATGTGATTGTAGCGGGAGATCTGAATTTGCCAGATGTCAATTGGGAAGGAAATACGAACAACAGGAAGCATGACCAACAAATGGCAAATAAGTTAATATGGGAAGGACAGCTGATTCAGAAAGTGATGGAACCAACCAGAGGGAAAAATATCCTGGATGTGGTGCTGATAGGGCAACTGAAGTAATAGATGGTATTAGTGATCATGAAGCTGTTTTTGTGTTAGTTAAAAATAAATGTGATAGAAAGGAAGGTCTTAAAAGTAGGACTATTAGGTAGTACCATATGGCTGATAAAGCAGGCATGAGGCAGTTTCTAAAAACTAACTATGATCGGTGGAAAACGGCAAATAAAAATGTAAACAGACTCTGGGATGGGTTTAAAGAAATTGTTGAGGAATGCGAAAACAGGTTTGTACCTTTAAGGGTGGTAAGGAATGGTAAAGACCCACCTTATTATAATAGAGAAATAAAGAGACTAAGAAGGAGGTGCAGACTGGAAAGAAATACAGTAGAGTTAGAAATGGCTGTGGAAGTAAGGAGAAATTGAAGGAACTTACTAGAAAATTGAATCTAGCAAAGAAGGCAGCTAAGGATAACATGATGGCAAGCATAATTGGCAGTCATACGAATTTTAGTGAAAAATGGAAGGGTATGTATAGGTATTTTAAGGCAGAAACAGGTTCCAAGAAGGACATTCCAGGAATAATTAATGAACAAGGGGAGTGTGTCTGTGAGGATCTTCAAAAGGCAGAAGTATTCAGACAGCAGTATGTATTGTTGGTTACAAGGATAATGTCGAGATAGAGGAGGAGACTAAGGCCAAAGAAGTAATAAAATTTATATATGATAACAATGACATTTACAGTAAGTTACAAAAGTTGAAAACTAGAAAAGCGGCTGGAATTGATCAGATTTCTGGGGATATACTAAAGACAATGGGTTGGGATATAGTACCATATCTGAAGTACTTATTTGATTATTGTTTGGTCGGAGGAGCTATACCAGATGAATGGAGAGTTGCTATAGTAGCCCCTATGTATAAAGGAAAGGGTGATAGACATAAAGCTGAAAATTACAGGCCAGTAAGTTTGACATGCATTGTATGTAAGCTTTGGGAAGGCATTCTTTCTGATTACATTAGACATGTTTGTGAAATTAATAACTGGTTCGATAGAAGGCAAGTCGGTTTTAGGAAAGGTTATTCCACTGAAGCTCAACTTGTAGGATTCCAGCAAGATATAGCAGATATCTTGGATTCTGGAGGTCAAATGGACTGTATCGCGATTGACCTGTCTAAAGCATTTGATAGGTTGGATCGTGGGAGACTACTGGCAAAAATGAGTGCAATTGGACTAGACAAAAGAGTGACTGAATGGGTTGCTATATTTCTAGAAAATTGATTTCAGAGAATTAGAGTAGGTGAAGCTCTATCTGACCCTGTAATAATTAAGAGGGGAATTCCTCAAGGCAATATTATCGGACCTACATGTTTTCTTATATATATATAAATGATATGAGTAAAGGAGTGGAATCGGAGGTATGGCTTTTTGCGGATGATGTTATTCTCTATAGAGTGATAAATAAGTTACAAGATTGTGAGCAACTGCAACGTGACCTCGAAAATGTTGTGAGATGGACAGCAGGCAATGGTATGTTGATAAACGGGGTTAAAAATCAGGTTGTGAGTTTCACAAATAGGAAAAGTCCTCTCAGTTTTAATTACTGCATTGATGGGGTGAAAGTTCCTTTTGGGGATCATTGTAAGTATCTAGGTGTTAATATAAGGAAAGATCTTCATTGGGGTAATCACATAAATGGGATTGTAAATAAAGGGTACAGATCTCTGCACATGGTTATGAGGGTGTTTAGGGGTTGTAGTAAGGATGTAAAGGGGAGGGCATATAAGTCTCTGGTAAGACCCCAACTAGAGTATGGTTCCAGTGTATGGGACCCTCACCAGGATTACCTGATTCAAGAACTGGAAAAAATCCAAAGAAAAGCAGCTCGATTTGTTCTGGGTGATTTCCGACAAAAGAGTAGCGTTACAAAAATGTTGCAAAGTTTGGATTGGGAAGAATTGAGAGAAAGAAGAAGAGCTGCTCAACTAAGTGGTATGTAAAATATATAGGAAAATATTTAAAATGTATTTCCACCTATTCAATACAATATAAGATGTTGACATTTAAGTCAAAACATTTTTCAAATGTGAGACATGTTTCACCTCATACTGTGAGGCATCTTCAGTCACTAATCAAAACCTTATTACTTTTGTTAGACAACATTTCAAACATTCTACAGCTATTATAAAAATGTTCATAAAACAACTAAGAATCTAATATAATGATGAACAATGTTTAGTACACTTGTAGAATAGGACGACATTAGATGGTACAGTAGTACGGATGATGGTTTGAAGCCTTAGTCAATATTAGGTTTTAAATACATAGTGGAAAGCATATAAAATCATTTCAATTAAGATAAATAGTACATTTAAATGATATTAAAATAGTAGGTTCTTAGATGGTACACTTAAAAATGGAGGTATCATAATTGACAGTTGATGGCTTAAAGCCGTAGTCAGAGTTTGAAGTATAGGTAAAATAACATGTTGATATACACATATGAAAAAGATTACATTAATTAATATAAAATGTAAAATGTAAAAATGTAAATATTCATTAATGTAATCTTTTTCATATGTGTATATTAACATGTTATTTTACCTATACTTCAAACTCTGACTACGGCTTTAAGCCATCAACTGTCACTTATGATACCTCCATTTTTAAGTGTACCATTTAAGAACCTACTATTTTAATATCATTTAAATATACTATATATCTTAATTGTAGCCAGCCCCGTGGTGTAGGGGTAGCGTGCGTGCCTCTTACCCGGAGGCCCCAGGTTCGATTCCCGGCCAGGTCAGGGATTTTTACCTGAACCTGAGGGCTGGTTCGAGGTCCACTCAGCCTACGTGATTAGAATTGAGGAGCTATCTGACGGTGAGATAGCGGCCCCGGTCTTGAAAACCAAGAATAACGGCCGAGAGGATTCGTCGTGCTGATCAGACGACACCTCGTAATCTGCAGGTCTTCGGGCTGAGCAGCGGTCGCTTGGTAGGCCAAGGCCCTTCAAGGGCTGTAGTGCCATGGGGTTTGGTTTGGTTTTTATATATCTTAATTGAAATGATTTTATATGCTTTCCACTATGTATTTAAAACCTAATATTGACTAAGGCTTCAAGCCATCATCCGTACTACTGTACCATCTTATGTCGTCCTATTCATCAAGTGTACTACACATTGTTCATCATTATATTAGATTCTTAGTTGTTTTATGAAAATTTTTATAATAGCTGTAGAATGTTTGAAATGTTGTCTGACAAAAGTAATAAGGTTTTGATTAGTGACTGAAGATGCCTCACAGTATGAGGCGAAACATGTCTCATATTTGAAAAATGTTTTGACTTAAATGTCAACATCTTATATTGTATTGAATAGGTGGAAATAAATTTTTAATATTTTGCTATATATTTTACGAAACTTTCAATATGGACAAAAAATGATTTCCATCACTTGTAATAAGTGGTATGTTCCGAGCTGTCAGTGGAGAGATGGCGTGGAATGACATTAGTAGAAGAATAAGTTTGAATGGCATTTATAAAAGTAGGAAAAATCACAATATGAAGATAAAGTTGGAATTCAAGAGGACAAACTGGGGCAATTATTCATTTATAGGAAGGGGAGTTAGGGATTGGAATAACTTACCAAGGGAGATGTTCAATAAATTTCCAATTTCTTTGAAATCATTTAGGAAAAGGCTAGGAAAGCAACAGATAGGGAATCTGCCACCTGGGCGACTGCCCTAAATGCAGATCAGTATTGATTGATTGATTGATTGATTGATTGATTGATTGATTGATTGATTGATTGATTGATTGATTTAGATGAAAAATATATAAATTGACAAAGTAATGCTTTACAGGAAGTGTCCTTAAAATTAACATAAGATTGATCAAACAAATAACTCACCGGGCGAGTTCGCCGTGCGCGTAGAGGCGCGCGGCTGTGAGCTTGCATCCGGGAGATAGTAGGTTCGAATCCCACTATCGGCAGCCCTGAAGATGGTTTTCCGTGGTTTCCCATTTTCACACCAGGCAAATGCTGGGGCTGTACCTTAATTAAGGCCACGGCCGCTTCCTTCCAACTCCTAGGCCTTTCCTATCCCATCGTCGCCATAAGACCTATCTGTGTCGGTGCGACGTAAAGCCCTTAGCAAAAAAAAACAACAAATAACTCAAGAGAAAATATATAAATTATTTCTACAATAGAAAGCAGTTGTCAAGGAAACACTTGTACAATATTCCATAGAGAATATGTCCTAATGAATATTCTTTTCTTAATAATTCATGAAAAAAGGTCAATTTATAAATTAAAAATCATACAATTTATAAGTAATTGTCGAAATGAAGAAATCCAGATATCACAGTGTGGCTCTTATTATTAATGCAGATGAAAATATAACTAATTCCTAGTTGTCAATTCTTATTAAGCCTGCTTTCCTTTGGAACAGTAACTCCTGTCATTCTTTCACAGTTTTGCGTCTGGTGTAATATTGATGATGCGTTCTTCCTTGCTCTTGCACCTGAGGAGGTGGAGGAGCGGGGGATATAGGTGTGTCAAGAACTTCTTTGCTGTCACCTATAGTTTCAACTGAGGAGGAATAAGTTGTAGTGCTATCTGTAGGTGGAGAAATTCCAATTCTTTTTTCGTGATCTTTCTCAAGCATTTTCAAATATACTAGAATTTGATAATATAATAAGTTTCTTATATTCTACAGCCTCACTAAAGTTATCATTTTTCTTTACAAGTTGGTCTAGATGAATGTATAGATCTTCATGTGTGTTCATTAAGCTGCCCTTTTTAAAAATTTTTATGATGGTCAAGTCTTGTTCTATATTGGTAAATATATGACTTGTGGCAGTAATGTGTGATCCCATAACTGAGAATCTTCTATGTTTTTCAGCATTCACATGTTCCAAATATCTAACTTTTAAAATTGCGGCCAGATTGTCCTATGTATATATTCTTGCATTCAAAGCATGTGAGTTTATATATTCCCGAATCAAAAAATTTATCTTTTTCCGAGAGTTTTATTGTATCATGGTTGAAAATACTCTGTTTCATGTTGTTATTGGTGGAAAATGCAATTTTGAAATTTTTTCTCTTAAATTAATTTGTTATTACGTGTATGTTTGGATTATTATATGTGAACTTTATGTATTTTTCAGTTTTACTAGGTTCGATTGCTAATTTAGATTGTTGCTTCTCCGAAAATTTATTAATTATTTTATCAATCATGTTATTGTTGAAACCATTCAAGAGGGCTTGTTGTCGGGTAAATAACAGTTCTTTATTCCTTTCAGATTTGGATAAAGGAATACTAAACGCTCTGTTAACGTAACTATAATATGCTGATCTTTTCTGTGCCTCAGGGTGTAACGAGTTGTTTTTGATAGTGGTCAGTGTGAAAGTGGATTTTCTGTGTATTTTGAAAGAAAATCCTTTTTCTTCTCTCGTTGTAACTATGTCCAGAAAATTCAGTGATCTTTCTACTTCTTCTTCTTGCAAAGTGAATTTTATATTGGAATCCAAATTATTCAATATATTTAAAACTTTATTGCTATCGGTGAGTCTGTTATCTATTATAGCATAAACATCGTCCACATAACGTGTCCAAAAATCCAAACCCTCTATTTGATTAATAATTTTCGTGTGTTCCAAATAGTCTAAGTATATATTAGTCAATATTCCTGATGCTGGGGCTCCCATTGAGAGTCCTTTTTGTCGGTAAATTTTATTATTAAACGTAAAATAATTTTGATTTAACACGAATTTTAAAACATTAATAAAATCTTCAATTTCTGGTATGCTTACTAATTTGTTCTTCATTATATTATATTATATTATATTATATTATTTATTATTTATTTACATATTTTACGCCCACATTGGAGCACTGAAATCAATACATTTGAGTTAATTTCTTCTTCTTCTTCTCCCAGAACTTTTTCATCCTCTCCGACCTGGAAGCCCTTTGTGTGTCCGATATAGTATATTGTTTCCGTTCAACTGCTTTTAGTTTGAGACTTATGCTTTTGTTCTTCAAAATCCTCTTCTCTTTTCTGTCTTTGATTTGTTGCCGAGTTATACCCAATTCTTCCAAATCGTCCTGAACTTCTTTGAACCAATTATTATTGATTTTATTCTTCAAAAAGTAATCGAATAGTTGTTTCAATATCCTGGTGTCTGCTAATCTTGATATGTGACAGAAAAAGGAAATTCTTCTTTTACGCATTGTAGATATTATTGATTCACATTCACGATAGACAATGTTGTTAGGCAACAATCTCCACTGTCCATCAACTTGGTGTTTTTTATTAATAATTGTTCTAAGAATTCTTCTCTCAGTTTTCTGTAATTTGTCTGTTGTAGATTTTACATTTAATTTGAATAAAGTTTCACTAGCATAGGTTGCCTCTGGTTTAACTATGGAATTATAGTGTTTCAGCTTAGCGTTTATCGAAAGAGATTTTTTTTTATAGGTTGGCCAGGTAAGTCTTTGTGCTTGTTTAAATTTAGTTGTTCTGTGTTCTATTGCTTCTTTTTCATTTGTGTTCCATGTTATTATTTCCCCAAGATATTTGAATTTCTGAACAATTTTAATCTCTTTATTACTGTTCAGCTGAATAACTGGTAAATCAACTTTAAAAGTTGGCATCATTTCTGTTTTTTCAAATGAAATTTGTAATCCCATTTTTTTAGCTATAATTTCTAGTTGTTCAATTTGAAATTTAGCCTCTTCTATTGTATTTGCAAGTAATGCTAAATCGTCCGCAAAAGCAAGGCAGTTGAGTTTAATATTTCTACCGATCTTGATAGTTGGTTGGCATTTCTTGTTCCATTCACGCATAACCTTCTCCAATGCACAATTAAATAACAATGGTGAAAGTCCGTCTCCTTGTCAAAGTCCAGTTCTTATAGTGAATGATTCTGATAATTCACCTCTAAATTTAACTTTTGCCTTCGTATTTTTAAAAGTCATATTAATGAGGTTAACATATTATATTATATTATATTATATTATATTATATTATATTATATTATATTATATTATATTATATTATATTATATTATATTATATTATATTATATTATATTATATTATATTATATTATATTATATTATATTATATTATATAATTAGAAGCAATTTTAAAGTTAGATATTTGGAACATGTGAATGCCGAAAAACATAGAAGATTCTCAGTTATGGGATCACACATTACTGCCACAAGTCATAAATTTACCAATATAGAACAAGACTTGACCATCATAAAAAAATTTAAAAAGGGCAGCTTAATGAACACACATGAAGATCTATACATTCATCTAGACCAACTTGTAAAGAAAAATGATAACTTTAGTGAGGCTGTAGAATATAAGAAACTTATTATATTATCAAATTCTAGTATATTTGAAAATGCTTGAGAAAGATCACGAAAAAAGAATTGGAATTTCTCCACCTACAGATAGCACTACAACTTATTCCTTCTCAGTTGAAACTATAGGTGACAGCAAAGAAGTTCTTGACACACCTATATCCCCCGCTCCTCCACCTCCTCAGGTGCAAGAGCAAGGAAGAACGCTTCATCAATATTACACCAGACGCAAAACTGTGAAAGAATGACAGGAGTTACTGTTCCAAAGGAAAGCAGGCTTAATAAGAATTGACAACTAGGAATTAGTTATATTTTCATCTGCATTAATAATAAGATGTTAAAAATTAAATAATTTCAATACGGAACAATGAAATTTTTATCTTTAATAATAAGAGCCACACTGTGATATCTGGATTTCTTCATTTCGACAATTACTTATAAATTGTATGATTTTTAATTTATAAATTGACCTTTTTTCATGAATTATTAAGAAAAGAATATTCATTAGGACATATTCTCTATGGAATATTGTACAAGTGTTTCCTTGACAACTGCTTTCTATTGTAGAAATAATTTATATATTTTCTCTTGAGTTATTTGTTTGGTCAATCTTATGTTAATTTTAAGGACACTTCCTCTAAAGCATTACTTTGTCAATTTATATATTTTTCATCTAAACAGTGTTATGTGGCTGAAGATGTTGATAATATACGAAACATGTACCACTTTTAACCATTAAAAATTGCCTTAAGCAGTCACTGTATCGACTAGGTGGAAAATAAAAAAATACTTAATTGTGAATTCACCAGATCATCTGCGACTTTGTGGTACCACCGTATTGTCTTGCGTAGAGCAGAGTGATAAGACAACAGGATGCCACCTTTCATACGATTATAATCTATGGTCATAGTAGACTTCATTATAACTTCACCATTTCTACTTGTCCTTCCTGTAGCTTCAGTGGTATTGCTGTGTTTGGTTGAGGTCATCAACACATCTCTTTTGTCCATCCACTTCATTACTGTGACACCTTTATCATTTTCCATGGCCTTAGACTTGTTTTTCTTCAGTTTTGCCACAGTCACTTCTTTCGGGAAGCCCTTCCTATTATTTCGCAATGTCCCGACAAGATGTGTCTTGCGTTCAAGAAGTTCATTCGCTAGCTCTAGCGAAGTGTAGTAATTATCGGTGCATAAAAATCGCCCCTGGTCTAAGTACGGCTCCATCAGGTGGAGTACAGCTTCTGACGCCATAGAAAGATTTTTATCAGCAGAGGCTTTTCCTTTTCCGGCATAAATAATAATTCTAAAGGTGTAACCAGAATCATCACGTAACTTGAACATCTTAATACCATATTTGTGGGCCTTTCCTGGGAGATACTGCTTGAACGAAAATCTTCCTCGCCAGGGAACCATAGATTCATCTATGACCATATTGCTTCCAGGAGTCTTCACTTCCTGAAATCGGTTAACTAACAAATTCTCTAGCGGCTGTATTTTGTGCAGCTTGCCTACCTGTTGCTCATTGTTGGCAAAGTGCCATAATCTCGAAAGTAACTGGAACCTGTTTCTGCTTATAACACTACGAGCAACTTTCGTGTAGAACATTGTCTTATCGCTCCAATAACAGGCAAAGGATGGCAGTTGCACAAGACCCATCCACAAGTGCAAACCGAGGAATTTCCTCATTTCGTCAGGTGTTGTATCGACCCATTCATTAAGGCGGCTTGATCTGCTTAAATGCTTAGACATCAAAACTTGTTGAGCATTTCGGTTGGTTTCTTGTACCATTAAATTGATTACATCATCTGTTATGAATAAACAATACATATCATAAGGTGAGGCTTCAGAATTATTCGCCAACCCAGTGTGAAGTGCCTCCGCCCCTTGAAAAAGAAAGATGCTGAGCACCAATGCAAGGCCCCCAGTTGCTGCTGTTATTATCATTATTCCCAGCTGTTCCCTGCACTGAAAGCCTATCCTCGTTTTCACTTCGATAATCACCTTCAGCACTGCCACTACTTTCAGCAATATCATCATCTGTACTGAGATCGAAGTCACTGTAACTATATTCCTTGTCTACATCGTCATTGTCCGAATTATTCAACAAATCATTCAGGCTATCTTCATTAAGTCTCTTACTGCTTGATTTACTCATAGTGGTAACGAATAAAAGTAGCAAATTAACTCACACAACACTAAACTCACAGCACTGCACACCAACAGAAACAATCCGTGTGCGAGATAGATAATGACTTTGTCACTCTACAGTGCACGCCTGACGTACCCATATGGGGTCGCGCCAAAACAGAAATTGAAGAATGAAAGGTGGACTATGCACATACTTAAATAGACGGCCGACAGATGGCAGGGAGAGGCTTTATACAGTTATGAAACACAGGTATACTGCGCACCCAAATGGGTACGCACAATTCTTGATTTCGAACCAACGTACAACCCCATATGGGGACATGTAGCTCAACAATTTTACTACTCTCACGTACCCAAATGGGGTCGCATGGCATTCAATGTGTTAATTTTTAATTTTTTAAAAAAATATTTCAAACAATATACATCATACATGTTTCTAGAGAACATATAAAGTTTAGTGATTAAAATAAATATATAATTTAATTTTTTAATACAGTCCATTATAGCTAGAATTCATGAGAGTGAAAAATTTACTCGCTATAGTGGATTGTCATTATATCCGATTTTTGTAAAAAAAAGTTGGATAGTTAGTTTTTAATTCCGAGAAAACATGAACTTGTATGTTCAATTTCATTCTGAAAAAATGGAGTAGTATCACTCCAGTGGCTTCCGTGACAAACATTCCATTTATTTATTCAAACAGCGTCGTCTAACCTAACCTTATATGCATCATAAAAATATATTTAAAGCCCCAGTAGAGTAAATTTACAAGTGATTAGCCTTCCCGAAATTTAACCAGACACGAGAAACCAGAGTAAAACTTCATTAAGGATTTCTTCATTAAAATGATTTCTTGCTTAGCACGGAGTAAATTTGAAGTCCCGATTCACGGCATATTAACCCCTTAACTGGGGAATAGTTTCATAACGTCATTCAGCCAGTGGGTAATTATTCAGTGCAACACACACTTTTGAAATGAGTACAGTTGCGTGCGGCAGATGTAAATACAAAAAACAAAAACAATCTCCATGGCACTACAGCCCTTGAAGGGCCTAGGCCTACCAAGTGACTGTGCTCAGCCCGAAGGCCTGCAGATTACGAGGTATTGTGTGGTCACCACGACGAATCCTCTCAGCCGTTATCTTGGCTTTTGAGACCGGGGCCGCTATCTAACCGTCAAAAAGCTTCTCAATTCTAATTACGTAGGCTGAGTGGACCTTGAACCAGCCCTAAGGTCCAGGTAAAAATCCCTGACCTGGCCGGGAATCGAACCAGTGGCCTCCGGGTAAGAGGCAGGCACGCTACCCCTACACCACGGGCTGGCGTAGATGTAAATACTCAACAGAAAAATATATTTTACTTGATTTATTTAAATTATGAGTGATATAGTAGAAATTCAATAGCATTATCTTATTACTAGGGGGCGGATTTCTATTACCTAAAAATGTATGAAATATGTATGCACTTATGACCTAAAAAACATAAAAATATGACCTATAAAATTCAAAATATGACTTAATGAATAGCATCTGCGTTACATAGAAGCTCTTTTATTACGATTGCTACAGGCTGCAATTAATTTACAGTTTAAAAAATGTTTAATTCTTCGAAATCTTTAAACCCAAAATCAACTAAAATGATGAATATTTCATGAACTCGTTAAGGTTACACTGCATACTCCTAGGCAAGGACGGACTCTGTGGAAGACATAAACACTACAGTTAATTTCACTGTTCAGTATTCAATCAGTTTTAATTTATACACAAAACATATGTTATTTGAATGAAACTTTCATACCTGATCTATTCTCCATTATCAGAATTGTTGCAAATTATGACCACATGCATCTTAAGATTGTTGAATGAGAATCCCCTCCTGTTGTCGCTGAGTATCGTCTTGTAGCGAGAAAAACTTCTTACGACATCACATGATGTAACGGGAGCGTACTTGAATAGAGTTAAATCACTTGGAGAAAATTCCTGGAAATCTGCAGATGAAGGGTTTCCACAAAGAATGTCACTTATTCCACGCAGGTACACAAGTCCGCTATTTTTTTCCAGTATATTTTCTAATTTTCTACACACCCTAGATGCTATTGTTCCTTCCGCATGCTTTAATTCCTGTTCAATGCACTTTACAACATCCAGTGCATCGCTTAGTTCTGCACCTGAAACTTCCAGTTGCGTGATTGCTCCAGATAAAGAATTAAAATTGGACTTTATGTAAGCCAGGTCCTCTTTTAATGTAGTGCTTGAAAATAAATCTTGAGTGGTTTTTTTGGAGGACGATTCTGCAGGATCAAAATACTTCACGATCTTCTCCACGACATCTAAGTTGTTGCAGTAGTACACTGCGGCATCAAGCCAAGTCCCCCATGGCGTTATAACTGGCTTGGGAGGTAGGGGTAGTGAAGGTGCTTCTTCTTGAAATTTCTGAACGCGAAGCGGAGCTTTGACAAACACTTTCTTACAGTTCGATATTAATTTATCAACTTCAGGGTAGCTACTTCTAACTTCTTCAGCTGCCCTATGCAAGGCATGTGCAAGACATGTCACATGTATCATTTTCGGGTATAGCATTTTAAGTCCCTTGGCTGCCTTCACCATATACGGAGCAGCGTCAGTTACAAATAGAAAAATGTGCTCTCTCTTTGCCCCGTTTGGCCACAACAGATTCATTGAATTGTCGAAGAGAACTGCAATGGTGGAATGGTTTGTCTTCTCTAGCACTTCACATGTCAGGAGGAATGTATCTCCAGGCCGGTCTTCCTTCAGCGTGCCAACGATCACATTTGCTACATATCTTCCATCCACATCTGTGGTCTCGTCTATTGAAACCCATATCTTACTGTCTCCCACGCCACGCCTTATTATATCCAACATCTCTTCATAACAAGGGGTCAGATAGTCCTTCCTGAGAGTAGATTCGTTGGGAACAGGATGCTTTGTATATTTTTCAAGAAACTGTCTGAAGCTTCGACTGTTGAGTTTCTTTAAAGGGATGTTAGACGAAACCATCATCTTGCAGAGATCTTATGAAAATTGTGAACTCTGAGAACTTGATGTCGGGGTTTCAAATAGCAGACATGCCTATTTTCGAGTGCAGAATGTCTAGTTACACAATTCTTATTTTTTACAGTATTACAGTGTTGTTGCACAGAGAAGCGTTTTTCGGCAGTAACTTTTACCTCACACAATTTACAGAATAATATCACTCCATCCGTACTGAATATGTTTTCACCGAACTCGCGAACAAAACTTCGCAACTTTCCACAAATTGAGACTTTCATTTTAGGCATATTGAAAGGAACTGAATGACTGAAGCTCCCTAATGACCAAGGTCATTCAGTGTGTTGAAGGGGGAAGAGGGAAGGGGAAGGGGAGAGATAAGAACAATGACAAATAACTGCAGAATTACCTCTGCTTCTGTGTAAACGATTGCCCGGTTTCCAGGAATTGACCCAGCTAGCAAACAATAGCTCCTACCTGTTAGAAACATTCCATACACTACTTTATAATGGTTCTTCAGTAGTATATTCCAGTCTATCCTGAAAAATAATTTCTAGAGCTTATTCTGATTTTTATAACACGAAATTAAAATGAAAATTACCAAAATATGCCGTTATAATGATATTTTGTTGAAAATATGCCATAAAACTTAAGAAAGCCTAAATATGCATTTATATGCCCAACAAAACATGTTTAATTTTGATCATCATGCTTGGAAACGTGTTGAAAATACAAGACTATGATATAATGTTAAGGGAAAAAATATGACTGGTCATAGAAATCCGCCCCCTAGTTATTACCGTTTTTCTTGTAAACCCGTAAGTATATACATATATACACAGTGTGTTCATTCAAAAGTGAATTTAAAAAGTGTTCCTTTCATTATTATGATGACATTTTTCAAGTTTTCAGATATGCATCAATAGGTTCTACATACTTTCTGGTTCATAGGCCATTCAGAAATTGTGCACAGTGTGGTAAATACGGAAGCAAGGGCAATTACAAAGTGCTACGTCACATTCCTCACAGTAGTAGACAGTTTCTCGTCGCCTCTGGTTTGACAGGCACGCAAAACAACATTTTCTTCAGTGATTCGTACATCCGGTCGGCGGATTCTCAGATAATTCAACGTCTTTCCTAACCAAGCCATTATGTCACACGGAACAGTTTACCATCATATACAGACCAGTTTACAAAAAGTTATCAGAACATGGACAATGGAGTTCGCAGAACAACTGCATCGTAGTAATAATAACAACAACAACAACAACAACAATGATGACAACAGCTCGCAAATTTAATTATTTCAATTTACATATACACAAATAAATTATTGACGAAGAATTCGGCGCGGACCGTACGAGGCAAGGTGAGACAGCTGTTGGACTGCCGCATAGGCGCGAAATACCCGACTGGTGTGAGACCGGATAGAAATGAATAGGACAGCAATAATCACATCTAATATGAATGTAATTTGTTTTAAATTACGATAGTAGATGGCAGAAGTGATTAAGAATAGTCAGACGCCTATAGGAAGCTAACCCAACGTAAGAACACATTTAGAAGTACAAAATCGCCTTTAGGCGTCAAACCCAGTTAAGGGATTAAATCTATAATAATACCTCACTTATCGCATCACAGATTTTCACTATTACTGTGTAGTATGATCACATTTTTCCTAGCCCTGAAAATGTTCTTTGTCATTCCTTGTGAAAGGAACAGCTTTCTACCACAGATTGGAGCCCTCGCCACAGGAGGCCAGTCTGAGAAAATTGTGCAAAAACGAGAGATAGCCTTGAATTCCTGAACTTTACAGGGTAAATTACACCTTCGGGATGGAAGCCGTTAGATCAGGAAAGTTCAGTTTTGTTCTCCGATTTTCATTCATATTGCTGAATAACCTACAAAAAGCCTGTTTATGCTTGTATTTCGCATTCCTTTCAGAAGTTTAGAAATTCATTCCGTGTTGAGTCATACAGTGAAAGGTAGTGAATATTTGTCGCTTGATAGCCTATGTACGGGTGAGGAGCGCAATCGTATTAAATTGACTAGTGTGGTCATATTATTGTGTAGCCCAGTTATAGATACTGAAAAGGTTGTGATATTTGCTTAAAAATTAAGACAAAATTAAAATATAGGAAGAGGACAAGCATCCACATCTTTCAACAGTGACGCGTATGTTGAAACTCGCACCTTCATGTTCCGACTCAAGACGATTGAAGCGTTGTCGCATTGGAGATGGCGGTCGAAGTAATCCTTAAAACAAGAATAATAGTTAACACCACCTTTCCAATACTTATCTTTCCTATATTTAGGAAATAAACCTTACAACAGGCGTTGTAAGATGGGACATGTTTCGCTTAACAGTAGTAAGCATCATCAGCCGAAAATAAATCTTAGCCTAAAGTTAGATTTATTTTCGGCTGATGATGCTTACTACTGTTAAGCGAAACATGTCCTATCTTACAACACCTGTTGTAATGTTTATTTCCTAAATATAGGAAAGATAGGTATTGGAAAGGTGGTATTAACTATTATTCTTGTTTTAATGTTCATATCTGATGTCCAATACGGTCTACAATGAGATTTATTACTTGTAACGAAGTAATCCTCTCGCACATGGCCGAGTTTAACCTCCAAATAATTCATGGTCGAAGAGTGTGACTAGAAAACAATGATTAATAACCTACTGCACCGAAATATAAGACTTCAGCTGATATTTGTTTTAGACGGAGTGTGATTTGCAAATATTGCGCTCATACTTTTATGAACCCCAGTGCAAATGTTTTATATGTATATGTTGTCTGATGTTTTACACATCTTGTACACCGTTGTTATTTAATACGCCCCAGTGGAAAAGATTTTCGTATTTGTACCTCTTTCACTGTACCCATACATACACGACGTAAAATGTACTTATGTCGGGAAAAAAAATGCTTATCACGGTTTGATTGTTCTGATTCGAGTATTCAATAGTGTGTTTTCTCGCTTAACACATTCTCTTTCCTTGTCCCCTGCAGAAACGTCCAAATGAGGTTTTACTAAATGAACTAACCTCTGAAATTGGTCATCCTTTCTGCACTGCACTTTTTAAAATAACATTATTCACTTTACGCCCCAATAACTACTTTTGCAGTTTTCAGAGACGCTGATTTGCCGGAATTTATTCCTGCAGGACTTCTTGTACATGCTAGTAAATCTGCCAACATGAGGCTGACGTATTTGAGCAGCTTCAAATACCACTGGACTGAGCCAGGATCGAACCTGGCAAGTTGACGTCAGAAGGCCGGCGCCTCAACCGTCTCAGCTACTCAGCCCAGCATGCCATATTTTGAGATGTATCACATTCTTACTTAATTTCAGTACACACCGAGCAAGTTGGTCATGCGGTTAGGAGCGCACAGCTGTGAGCTTGCATCCGGGAGATATTGGGTTTGAAATGCACTGTCGGTAGCCCTGAAGATGGTTTTCCGTGGTTTCCCATTTTCACACGAGGCAAATGCTGGGGGTATACCTTAATTAAGGCCGCTTCCTTCCCATTCCTAGGCCGTTCCTATTCCATCTTTGCCATAAGACCTATCTGTGTCAATATAATGTGAAGCAAAAGGAAAAATAAATAATCAGTACATAACATTAAATGAATCGATTGTTTACTTCGGCCTTTATTTCTAATGAGTTGACTGCTACTATCGGCCAGGTTATTTACTCATTTATTACAGAAAAATGTTCTCTTTCATTTTCAAATTGTGTTTACAGAACAACAGTTAAAGATTATTAGTAATCGACTCTTGATATTCCTTTCGAGTCGGCTAGATAGCTATATAGCTTACTAGTGCACATAGTGCGAAAACTACACTGAAGATGATCGTTCACATTCATTGTAATCGCTGGAGTGCATAAATATCTATAATGGAAATAATAATGCACGCTTAATCACTCGTAATAATGGATGCATCAGTGATAGGGTTCTAGCTGTAACCAGAGGATAATACACAGTTTAATACAGGAATTTTCAAGGGACATAAAAAAATCTGTCATTACAACAGAGTTTTCGCTATATGCCGTACTCACTATAGTGGACTTCTGCTGTACTATATACTAGACTGATTTAGGTATATGAAAGTGATTTTGAGTTGTGTATACGTTGAAGGTTTTTGGAAATGCTAGGATTGGGAAGAAAGCAGCCGTGACTTTAATTGAGGTATAGTCCGGCATTTACTTGGTGTGAGAAAGGGAAACAAATGGAATACCATCTTCAGGGGTGCTGAATGTGCGATCCAAATTTTTATGTTTTATTTCATCTAGGCCTGGCAGATGACAAAGGAAACCAAATCTCTCTTGGGCATCTATGACTGAGTTTTGATGGGCGAACATCATTTGTGTCACCAGAGATCTTGAATGTGCCAACACCGTACGACATGGAGCATCGAGTGGATTTTTTTTGGTCCATTCTTCAAAAGTTGCTTCAGATATATATGACGTTCTAATTCCAAAAACAAAATCAATAACAGAATTAAGTAAGAAATTGAGGAACAAAGCAACACACCTGAAAATGGCGAGAACTGTGGTGATAAAATAATGTTGGAGCTTTCAGTAAATCAGTTAGAACATAATATTAAGTAAGTGCTGGGCTGAGTTGCTCAGACGGCAGCGCTCTGGCTTTCTGATGCTTTGGTATCTTCAGGAACTTTAAAAGTGGGATGTAAAACTAATAATAGCCTATTATTATGACAACATTAAGTAGCTTGTACTGAGCTCGATAGCTGCAGTCGCTTAAGTGCGGGCACTATCCAGTATTCGGGAGATAGTAGGTTCGAACCCCACTGTCGGCAGCCCTGAAAATGGTTTTCCGTGGTTTCCCATTTTCACACCAGGCAAATGCTGGGGCTGTACCTTAATTAAGGTCACGGCCGCTTCCTTCCCACTCCTAGCCCTTTCTTGTCCCATCGTCGCTGTAAGACCTATCTGTGTCGGTGCGACGTTAAACAACTAGCAAAAAAAAAAGTAGCTTGTTGCCATTTCTTGATGGATGCAGTACAGTAGATGTCCACTATAAGGAATATGGCATATAACGAGAACCCCGTTATAACGATAGTTTTTGTCTGTCCCTTCAAAATTCCTATATTAAACTGTGTATTTCCCTTCAGTTACAGTGCGGGCCCTATCACTGACGCATCCATTTTTACGAGCGATTAATCATGCACAATTTTTTTTCATTACCGACATGCACCAAGCGATTATATTGCATGCGATTGCTTTTCGGTATCGTTTCCTCGCAATGTCTACTAGTAATCTCTCTCGTCTGTATTTGAAGGCAATGTCGGAGTCGATTAGTAATACCTGTCGACTGCTGTCCCGTAAAGAAAAATTGAAATGAAAAAGGAGAACATGTTTTCGTAATGCATATGTAAATATCATAAATAAAGGCTGAAGTAAACGACCGCTTAATTTTTAATATTATGAACTGAAATTAAGTAAGAATGTGATACACCTCGAGATATGGCAGAGTGCATCACTGATTCAGAGGATAGTTTATAGCTTCTCGTGTATAGTTAAATTTCAGAATCGCTGTTCCCATGTAATTTTATAGTGAGGGATTATCATTTCTCTACATATGCTTGAAATACATTTTCATTATACATATACGGTTAGGTTAGGCGATGCTGTTTGAAGAAAAAAAACTGGAACGTTCGCCACTGAGGCCTCTGGAGTGATACTATAATTTTTTCGGAATGAAATTACATGCATACTTTCACGTAGTATTGAATTTAGAAAAATAGTGTGGATATCATCCACGAAAACACAATTTTTTAATAAACTGATTGCCATTTCATACCGACTTTAATATGTATGCACTTTTCCCTACTTTAAATCGGATATAACGACAGTCCATTATAGCAAGTCATTTTTTCGCTGTTATGAATTCTGGTTATAACGGACTTCTACTGTATTTTTACATTTGTCTCTTGGCACAAGCCAGAATGAAATGTAGCTTCCACCAAAGTCTGAGTCTCATTTATGGCTGTGACACTATGGAAGCTGCTTAAATATGATATTTGGTGCACAACTGGTATGCCTGAGTGTTACGAAAGGCACTACCCATAGGGTCAGTCGTGCTGTAATAACACTTTCAGGCCCAGTAAGGGAAGCAATGGCTAACTACCTCATTTCTCATCTTGTCTCATACACCTTATTATTACACTGTTATTGGTTTTCATGGTTTCCTTATAACGAAATAACCTTTGATGGTGCTTTTTGAGGATCCTGGCAGCCTCTCAGCAGATTATTAAGTTGTAAGTCATACATATCTGGTAAAATTCCCATGATAAAAACAAAAATATAGGGAAAATATGGAATAAGGTTATGGGAAACGTAATGACAGATCATAGTATGTTTGACAGTCTTTTGTGAGGGAAGAACCCATTAGAGTTAACTAAATTCAGTGCCAAGAACAAAGAATCCTTAAAAAATAAAATCATGAACATTATTCAAAATTCTACAAATTCTAGGAATATTTTAACAAAATCTACAGAGAATTAGTTTGGAACACTAAAACCACCAAGAGAAATGGGTTGTAAAACATGTTTTGCAATGAAATTGATATAATAAATAAGGTAGTTCAACCTATTCAATACAAATAAATACGAAATGTAGTGTCACATTCCTAATTTAATTATAAGTGGAAGCGGTACCGGTTTCGACCCCAATCCAGGTCATCAACAGCTGAATAAAATGCAAAAAACAATGCATAGGTAAGAAAGAAATTAAAGATCAAGTCCCCACAAAAACAGTTGAGGAAGCAAAATAAAACAACGGGTCAGGCACTGTAAAATTCAGAAGAAGTAGAAGGTAAGTCACTTAAAAGAAGCAAGGCGCAATCTTCTGAACAGCAGCATAGCACACGCAAAGTTTGGCATTGTCTCATAATGTTTACGAGAAGCGGAGAACAGTTAAATGTGCCAGTTTGCATACACTATCAGGCGCGAAGTCACAACACAATCCAACAAATGTGAAGATCCAAAATCGTGCAGAAGCCGAAGACAAGTAGTTCAATTGAAGTAAATTGCCAGCTCCCGAAGATCGGCGCGACATATTCAACGTCAGGCCTGTGCTTTCAAACGCCGACTGAACTTGATGAATAGCTTAATGATCTAGTATTTGCTTCAGTCGGGAAAATGTACATATAAATATATACATACATATAATACAATTCAAAATAATTGAAATATGTAACTAGGATCTAGTAGATTTTTTAGAACAGTTGACGTAAAAAACAATTGTGAAGAGAAAAATGGTGAAAAGCGCAATACTGGAAACAAATGAAAAACGTATATGCACAGTGCATAAAAAAAAAAAAAAAAAATTCAGATCGTAATTGTAGTCAAAGTCAGCGCAAGGCACGAGTTTAAATTTGAATGTGAAGACCCAAAATGCAGGTGGCATAGTATATTAGTATACAGTTCAATTCGGAAAGTAGGTTTTTTTATTTTTTAAAATTTTTTTTAGAGGAGAGGTGAAAAGAAAAGTTAGGATAAGTTAATAAAGGAGAGGATTAGTAGATAAGAGAAGATTAAAAGGATTTGAAGTTAAAGGATGATAGGGAAATAAAGGAGGGGTAGTTTAGGGTGGGATAGGAGGTTGGGTTATTGGAGGTAGAAAATGCGGGTAGGAACTTTGTAAGGCATGGAATATTGAATTCGGGTTTAGAAATTTAGAACTTTTGAGAAGAAGAATTAGGAAGTCAAATAGGATATTGGGTTTTTCAGAAATGTCGTTTAAATTGAAATTAGGGTTGAAGTATTGGTCAAGGTGAATAAAACAATTTTCAGCAGTGTTTAGGAGGGGGCCTTTGTTAACAATTTTAAGTATTTTTATATCTTCTTCAATATTAGTGAAATTTTGCTTGGAGTCTTGTATGTGTTGTCCTATAGCGGAGCATCTGTTGTATTTAATGGCGTTGATATTTTCGGAGTGTCTGATGTTGAAGTTGCAGCCAGTTTGTCCGATGTACGAGGAGCTGCAGTTGTTACATTTGAATATGTATACTCCAGATTTAGAAAAAGCATTAGATTTATTTAGTGATTTAGAGTTGTGTAATATATCAAGATTTCTGTTATTGGTTCTAAAAGAAATATTCATGTTGTGTTTTTTAAGAACACTAGTTATTTTATAAGCATCTTGAGTGAAAGTGAAAGTAGAAAATGCAGTGGGTTTGGTTTTTATCTTTTGATAACGTAGTTTCAGGACGGTGTTTGAATTTGTTCATGATACGGTTTATGAAAGAGTTGTTAAAGCCATTAAATTTAGCGAGATTACGGATGGTGTTCAATTCGTTATTTAAATCTTTTTTAGACATAGGGGTGTTGAAGACACGAAAAATTAGGCTGTTATAAGTAGCACGTTTATGTGCATGAGGGTGTGAAGAATCTTGCCGTATTGAGGTTGCTGTTTGGGTTGGTTTTCTGAAAATTTTGTAAGTTAAAGAAGAAGGATGTCTAGTTATAGTTAAGTCTAGAAAATGAAGAGTTTTGTTGTGTTCTGATTCAAGGATGAATTTAATGTTAGAGTCAATGTTGTTGAGAAGAAGAAGTGTAGAGGCTGCATTGGTTGATTCTTCATTTAAGATTACTAATGTGTCATCAACATATCTGGCCCAAAAGAGGATATTAGAGAAATTATTATTATTATTATTATTATTATTATTATTATTATTATTATTATTATTATTATTATTATTATTATTATTATTATTATTATTATTATTATTATTATTATTATTATTCGTTTAGGCCTACGATGGACCACGTGGTTCTTAACTCTGGTGAGCCCTTTTCTTCCTCTTAGCCCAATATTCCTTCATTCTAGCGCTACGGATGTCTTTTCTTTCTTGAGTCCATTTCACTCCTACTCCTGGACGCAGTGATTTAGTTGTTAGTGACTGGAGAGAGTCAGATGTCTTGACTAACTTTCTGAATTTATCTCGGTTGTAAATGTCAACGTGATCAATGTTTAGGTATTGTAGGTCTTTCCGCACTAAATTCGTCCATTTGGCATTTGTTGCTTTCCCCCTAGAAACAGTGTTGAAGATTCTTGAAGTGAGTCTCTGGCTGTCCATCCTGACTACGTGACCATAGAAGATTAGTCTTCTCTTCCTCATAGCTGTTGTAATGTTCTCTATTTTACTGTACAGTTCCTTGTTGTGCCTGATTCTGTAGCCATCTCCTTCTTTAATGGGACCCATAATCCTTCTGAGGATCTTTCGCTCTTTCAGTTCTAGTTTTCTGAGTTGTCCTTTCCGGGTCATGTTTAGGCATTCTGAGGCGTACAGTACAGATGGTCTTACTACGGTGTTGTAGTGTCTAAGTTTAAGATTCAAGGAGAGGGATTTCGACTTGTATATATTCTTACAAAGATGATAAGCTCTTTCGAATTTAGTGCATCTACTCTTCATTGCAAGATCCTCATTAACATTTGGGGTTATCCACTCTCCAAGATATTTGAATGAGTTGGCCTTGTGTATTATTTTGTCCCCCAAAGAAATGAAGTTGGGTGCTTCTCTGATGTTGGTCAGAAATTTTGTTTTATTGACAGCGATCTTTAGCCCTGCTTTAGCTGCTATGCGTTCTAGGGAGGATAGCTGGTACGTAGCTTCTTCCATACTTGAAGCTAAGAGTGTGAGGTCATCTGCGAAGGCTAAGCAAGTAACTGTTAACTTGTCTTTTTTGTAGCCGATTTTTAATCCAGAGTTGTCAGCTAGTGTGTTCGTCCATTCCCGAATGACCTTCTCCAGCAGACAGTTAAACAGGATAGGGGACAAACCATCTCCCTGTCTAACACCTGTTTTGATCTCGAAACTTTTTGATAATACCCCTCTGAATTTGACTTTGGACATGGTGTTCATTAGAGTAGCCTTCACAAGATTCAGAGTCTTCTTATCCAGTCCCATTTCAGTCAACATCTCAAAGAGGGACTGTCTGTCTACCGAGTCGTAAGCCTTCTGGAAGTCAACGAAAATTGCTACATAGGGTGACGTGCTGAGGTTTTTGTAGGTAAAGATAGTTTTGAGGTCAGAATCTGCTCTGTGCATGATCTTGACTTCCTAAATCCAGCTTGGTACTCTCCTATGCAGGAATCTAATTGTGCCTCCACTCTTTTAAGTAATGCTTTGGAGAAGATTTTGTACGTCACTGATAGGAGAGAGACCCCTCTGTAGTTGTTAGGGTCTAACTTGTCTCCTTTCTTGTGCAGCGGGTGGATGATAGCTGAAGTCCAATCCCTTGGTAGTGTTTCTGTTGTCCAGATGTCAGTTATGATTCTATGGATACTGTCAATTGACTCTTCATCTGCATGTTTCCATAATTCTGCAATGATGCCATCTTCGCCTGCTGCTCTGTTAGATTTCAGTTCAGAGATGATCTGTTTGATTTCTTCTTTGGTAGGAGGAAGGGAGTCAGGGTTAATCACATTCTTAGGTTGAAATTGTAGTTTTTCCTGTGGATTATTATTATTATTATTATTATTATTATTATTATTATTATTATTATTATTATTATTATTATTAATTTTTGTGTTTTCTAAGAAGTCGAGGTATATTTCAGCTAGAATGTGTAACTACTGCAAGCTATTGAAATACTGAACAGACAAACATTGACTCAAACAAGTGTAAATAACAAGGATAATGGGCGCCATCTGCAAAACAATTGCAGGATTATTTAATTATGTAGAGCAACGAGCCACTCCCTCTCCCAAGGCGACGGTCATCAGGCTGACGAGGCTCCAGACTTACTTTATAACCTTACCTGTTGCTATATAACCCCTGAAATTAAATTTGGGTAACATACCAGGTTCAGCCATACTCCACTGAC
The DNA here is from genome assembly GCF_040414725.1 of Anabrus simplex. Lineage (NCBI taxonomy): Eukaryota > Metazoa > Arthropoda > Insecta > Orthoptera > Tettigoniidae > Anabrus > Anabrus simplex. Next base: position 505,025,099 of record NC_090267.1, on the reverse strand, counting down.
AAAAGACTCACTTTAAGTAGGATTCTATGACTTTACTCCCAGAATAAGAACTAATATGTGACAAACACCAACAAAAATCAACACTTATGCAACCCACTTAGTGCTATCGTTTATATAGAGCAAATATACACAATACTACCCAACAAAATCATATCTTCACGAGATTTACTCGTTTGTCGTTTACAAAGGCCAATTACAAACCACTAAAATCACCAATAAAATAAAATATCATTTAACGAGACCAACTCGTGTTTGCCGTCTACAAAGGCAAATTACAAACCACTAAAATCACCAATAAAATAAAATATCATTTAACGAGACCAACTCGTGTTTGCCGTCTACAAAGGCAAATTACAAACCACTAAAATCACCAATAAAATAAAATATCATTTAACGAGACCAACTCGTGTTTGCCGTCTACAAAGGCAAATTACAAACCACTAAAATCACCAATAAAAATAAAATATCATTTAACGAGACCAACTCATGTTTGCCGTCTACAAAGGCAAATTACAAACCAGTAAAATCACCAATAAAAATAAAATATCATTTAACGAGACCAACTCATGTTTGCCGTCTACAAATGCAAATTACAAACCACTAAAATCACCAATAAAAAATAAAATATCATTTAACGAGACCAACTCGTGTTTGCCGTCTACAAAGGCAAATTACAAACTATTAAAATCACCAATAAAATAAAATATCATTTAACGAGACCAACTCGTGTTTGCCGTCTACAAAGGCAAATTACAAACCACTAAAATCACCAATAAAAAATAAAATATCATTTAACAAGACCAACTCATGTTTGCCGTCTACAAAGGCAAATGACAAACTATTAAAATCACCAATAAAATAAAATATCATTTAATGAGACCAACTCGTGTGGCCCGTCTACAAATGCAAGTTACAAACCACTAAAATCACCAATAAAAATAAAATATCATTTAACGAGACCAACTCATGTTTGCCGTCTACAAAGGCAAATTACAAACCACTAAAATCACCAATAAAAAAATAACATATCATTTAACGAGACCAACTCGTGTTTGCCGTCTACAAAGGCAAATTACAAACCACTAAAATCACCAATAAAAAATAAAATATCATTTAACGAGACCAACTCGTGTTTGCCGTCTACAAAGGCAAATTACAAACTATTAAAATCACCAATAAAATAAAATATCATTCAACGAGACCAACTCGTGTTTGCCGTCTACAAAGGCAAATTACAAACCAATAAAAAATAAAACATCATTATACTTTTAACATACCTCCAGGTAAGAGCCCCACTGCACTCCACTGTTACCGTGAATCCTAATCTGGTAGAGAAAAGTACGACGACTATTTCTCTACATATGGATGCAACCTTCTTTACGAAGAGCATCCCTAACCTTATTTACACTTCTTCGTCGACGTCTTGAATCCTTTCCAATTGCCGGCTGGACAGAAAGCGTTACATGTCCGGAGGCAAGCAAACAGCAAACTTCTCCATCAACTGAAGCTGCATACTCGGCTGACAAGTTACAAACAAACGCTTTCTTTTACAGAAAGTCCACTGCAAAGCCGGTAAGTCGTCATGATTATACCATGTTCACGCCGTAACAGATACTCACGAATAATAGCAGATCGCATAGCAAACTGCGCAAATACGTAGCTCCCGCAGACCGGTACAAATGAGAAACACACAGAATCAGCATCAGAGTCAGACTCAGAATAAGTATCAGAATGAGAATGACTCGCCGTTTTTTTTTGGTTTTTTTTTACGGGGGGGGGGGGGCGTAGCTCGCTCCCCTGCCGTGACCATCGACTCAATCTACATGGCCTCCGACATGCTATTAGTTTCTAAGAAGAAAAGAGAGCTGGGTAGAGTGGGAAGTGATACTACAGGAGTATCTGCCTGTCCCCATGCTCAGCATGTTACCAGGCCAGATGTGGTGGTGGGTATCAATAGTGGTGTAATCGGGTAGTAAGGGTCAGGAAAAAACCACATAGGCAGAAATAGAAAGATGCCTAAATGTATAACCTGACATTTTGTAGATAGCACATGCAAGGATGTGGGTTGGATTTTTCCAGGTTGTGTTAGTGAGGAGTATGTATCATGCACAAGTGATGGCCATTATCCAGAAGTGTTTGTTTGTTATATGGGGATCAGCCTTCTTGGCACTGCGGGATTTCGTGCGCGGGTCCAATGGCTTCTGGGCTTTGGAACCACAGGAAAGGATTTAGAATGTAAAAACGTAATATTATAAGAAGAATGTGTAGTTAGGGAATATTGCATATATGCATCATTATATTTTTGTATAAATTTCCATTTGGGTAAGAGTCTGTAAATATGGCCTAGCCGTAAGGATTGTGCAACCGGGAAAACTGCGACTATATTGGGAAGTTAAAAATTAAATAATTGAAGGTCAACCTATTCAATACATAAAAGAAAGAAATGTAGTAATTACATTCTTATTTAATAGTAACTATAAATGGGACCGGTTTCGACCCTAGTCCAGGTCATCGTCAGCCGTAAAAACATGTAGAAATTGTGAGTCACTTAAAAGAAAATAGTACGTAATATTAAGAATGGTAGTATGGCACACGCAATGATAGGCGAAATCACACAATGTTTATGAATATTGGAGAACGGTCAAATGGGTCAGTTTCACACTCTGTCAGGCACAAAGTCACAACACTATTAAATAATATATGAAGATCATAAATAACTTGAAGTCGCAGACGAATAGATTTGTAGAAACAAACCGCCAGTTCCCGGTGATCAGCGCGGCACATTCACATTGTGTGATTTCGCCTATCATTGCGTGTGCCATACTACCATTCTTAATATTACGTACTATTTTCTTTTAAGTGACTCACAATTTCTACATGTTTTTACGGCTGACGATGACCTGGACTAGGGTCGAAACCGGTCCCATTTATAGTTACTATTAAATAAGAATGTAATTACTACATTTCTTTCTTTTATGTATTGAATAGGTTGAACTTCAATTATTTAATTTTTAACGTTAATACTTTCAATACGGAAAAGAATGGAGAGAAAAAATTTGGTTGGATGTCAAAGTTCTTTAATTTGTCATCGTCAGCCGAATGAAACGCACAAAACAGTGCATAGGTAAGAAAGAAATTAAAGATAAAGTCCCCACAAAAACACTTGAAGAGGCAAAATAAAACAACGGGGATAGGCACTGTAAAATTCAGAAGAAGTAGAAGGTAAGTCACTTAAAAGAAGCAAGTCACAATCTTCTGAACAGCAGCATAGCACACGTAACCCAGATTGGGGTCGAAACCGGTACCCCTTCCACTTATAATTAAATAGGAATGTAACACTACATTTCGTATTTATTTGTATTGAATAGGTTGAACTACCTTATTTATTATTTGAATTTCATTGTGATACATTTCAATACGGAACATTATGAAATTTTTATCTTTAAATGCACAAGCTAACCAAGCTAAACATAAAGCCTTCTCTTACATGGGCCTAAAGATCAAGATCGCTAAATTAGGAAAAGCTATCGACTTCCTAAAACAATGCATTTCCTATAACCTTACCCCTAAATTTCTTCAAAGTTGTGTCAGAAAAACCCATTCTTCTCCTCACACGTTAAAAACCCAAAGAATAACCAACAAAATTTGGCTGAAAAACGAAATTTGTTTCTTATATCAGAAAAAAACATTTTTAAATAACAGATTATATGAAACACACCTAGAAAATGCTAATCTTCTCCCAAGTGCACAATGGAACCTCTTCCTAACTCAAGTTGATAATAAATTGTTTCATGAATTGTCAGTTAAGCAACAAACCCTTGAGAAAAAACTCAACATTTTAAAGAACAACTCTTCTTCACATAAATATCACATTAAGAACATTAACACACCCTCCAAAACCATTGAACAATTCCATCCTCCCATTGTCAATTTATCTAAAAATCTCTGAGTGATGATGAAAACTTAATTCTTTCTAAGGGCCTGAAACACAATTGGCCCAACCTCAACACTTTCAATATAGCCACCAATTTAATAATTGAATCTGAAATAGCCATTAACAAAATGCCAACAGAAGAACAAGATGAAACCAAATACGAAGTAAAAAGAAAACTTGAAAAAATCTTCATTAATAATAACAAAAACACTTCTCTAAATCATAATAATAAAAACAATAATATTAATAATTTAATTAATGACAATAATATCATCGCTACCAAATCTGATAAAGGCAACACCACTGTCATAATGGAAAAAACTGACTACATAGCTAAAACTAAAGATTTCTTCAATGACTCTTCTTTTTTCTATAGCAAAATAAGTCCCAACCACTAAAATCCAACGCCTGCTCAAACAAACCTTAAAAAACACCTCCTTTCTCCTCACAGATCAAGAAAAAACTAAATTAATAAACATGAACCCAGGCCTACCCACTGCCAAAGCCCTTCCAAAAATTCATAAAACTAACATTCCCATCTGCCCAATAATGAATTACAGACCCAGTCCCTTATATAATACTTCTAAATTCATCCAAATATTTTTACTAAAAAATTACCGATTTTTCTCCAGCAAATCTATCAAAAACACTTCTGAATTAATCGACAAATTAAAGAACTTTGACATCCAACCGAATTTTTTCTTTCCATTCTTTTGGCATCGTAAACATGTATCCTAGTATTCCAATTTCCAAATTATTCCCCTAATAAACAACAACTTAAACAAATTCAGTAATCTGAGTAAACTAGAAATTCAAGACTTATGTCTATCTTAAAATTGGTTCTCAACAATAATTATTTCACCTTTGATAACATTATTTACCAACAAGATAGTTTAGCTATGGGCTCACCAGCTTCAGGCATTCTAGCTGAAATATACCTCGACTTCTTAGAAAACACAAAAATTAATAATAATAATAATAATAATTTCTCTAATATCCTCTTTTGGGCCAGATATGTTGATGACACATTAATAATCTTAAATGAAGAATCAACCATCGCAGCCTCTACACTTCTTCTTCTTCTCAACAACATTGACTCTAACATTAAATTCACCCTTGAATCAGAACACAACAAAACTCTTAATTTTCTAGACTTAACTATAACTAGACATCCTTCTTCTTTAACTTACAAAATTTTCAGAAAACCAACCCAAACAGCAACCACAATATGGCAAGATTCTTCACACCCTCAAGCACATAAACGTGCTACTTATAACAGCCTAATTTTTCGTGTCTTCAACACCCCTATGTCTAAAAAAGATTTAAATAACGAATTGAACACCATCCGTAATCTCGCTAAATTTAATGGCTTTAACAACTCTTTCGTAAACCGTATCATCAACTAATTCAAACATCGTCCTAAAACTACGTTATCAAAAGACAAAACCAAACCCACTGCATTTTCTACTTTCACTTTCACTCAAGATGCTTATAAAATAACTAATGTTCTTAAAAAACACAACATGAACATTTCTTTTAAAACCAATAACATATATTACATATATTACACAACTCTAAATCACTAAATAAATCTAATGCTTTTTCTAAATCTGGAGTATACATATTCAAATGTAACAACTGCAGCTCCTTGTACATCGGACAAACTGGCTGCAACTTCAACATCAGACACTCCGAAAATATCAACGCCATTAAATACAACAGATGCTCCACTATAGGACAACACATACAAGACTCCAAGCAAAATTTCACTAATATTGAAGAAGATATAAAAATACTTAAAATCGTTAACAAAGGCCCCCTCCTAAACACTGCTGAAAATTGTTTTATTCACCTTGACCAATACTTCAACCCTAATTTCAATTTAAACGACATTTCTGAAAAACCCAATATCCTATTTGACTTCCTAATTCTTCTTCTCAAAAATTCTAAATTTCTAAACCCGAATTCAATTTTCCATGCCTTACAAAGTTCCTACCCGCATTTTCTACCTCCAATAACCCACCCTCCTAACCCACCCTAAACTACCCCTCCTTTATTTCCCTATCTTATCCTTTCCCATTATCTTTTAACTTCAAATCCTTTTAATCTTCTCTTATCTACTAATCCTCTCCTTTATTAACTCATCCCAACTTTTCTTTTCACCTCTCCTCTAAAAAAATTTTTAAAAATTTTAAAAACCTACTTTCCAAATTGAACTGTGTACTTATATACTATATTGCCACCTGCATTTTGGGTCTTCACATTGAAATTTAAACTCATGCCTTGCGCTGACTTTGACTGCAATTACGATCTGAATTTTTATCTTCAAGAAATAGCGCACTGTGCATATACGTTTTTTATTTGTTTCCGGTATTGCGCTTTTTACCATTTTTCTCTTCACAATTGTTTTTTACGTCAACTGTTCTAAAAATCTACTAGATCCTAGTTACATATTTCAATTATTTTGAATTGTATTATATGTATGTATATATTTATATGTACATTTTCCCGACCGAAACAAATACTGGATCATTAAGCTATTCATCAAGTTCAGTCAGCATTTGAAAGCACAGTGCCTGACGTTGAATATGTCGCACTGATCTTCGGGAGCTGGTAATTTACTTCAATTGAGCTACTCGTCTTCGGCTTCTGCACGATTTTGGATCTTCACATTTGTTGGATTGTGTTGTGACTTCGCGCCTGATAGTGTATGCAAGCTGGCACATTTAACTGTTCTCCGCTTCTCGTAAACATTATGAGACAATGCCAAACTTTGCGTGCGCTATGCTGCTGTTCAGAAGATTGCGCCTTGCTTCTTTTAAGTGACTTGCCTTCTACTTCTTCTGAATTTTACAGTGCCTGTCCCCATTGTTTTATTTTGCCTCTTCAACTGTTTTTGTGGAGACTTGATCTTTAATTTCTTTCTTACCTATACATTGTTTTTTGCGTTTTATTCGGCTGATGATGACCCGAATTGGGGTTGAAACCGGTACCGCTTCCACATATAATTAAATAGGAATGTAACACTACATTTTTTATTTATTTGTATTGAATAGGTTGAACTACCTTATTTATTATTTCAATTTCATTGTGATACATTTCAATTCGGAACATTATGAAATTTTTATCTTTAAACGTGTTTTGATCAAAGATGGCTAATTATTTAGAAAAAAAAAAAAGTTGTATATCCTGTGTGAGGCGATTCAAGAGAGAAGACTTCAACAAGATGGCAATCTGCATCTTTGCTAAACTCATTCGTACTTACACACTTCTTATTCTTTTCCTATAACAGCTAAACCTGCCGTACATATGTATACACCTCAATATTTTTGGATTTGATCAGAATTGGAAATAGAATTATGTTGCTAACTAATATACGCTTCCATTAAACAGATACTGCCTCTGCGTAATATATATACAATATTACTCAATGACTCGCTAGATATTAATATCATAGCTGAAGTTAATTAATAATTCCTTTTATGTCACCAACTTAAATAAATTCTGCAATAGGACTAATGGAGAAGAAGGTGGTATTGACATACATACATACATACCATGTCAGGTTAGCAGAATCCTTAAACTAAAATTACTGCACAGAGCGGTAGTGTGTTTTACATTTTTATTTTTACAATTTGTTTTACGTTGCACTGACACAGATAGGTCTTTTGACAATGATGGGCTAAGAATGGGAAGGAAGTGATGACCGTGGCCTTAATTACAGGCCCATCATTTGCCTGATGTGAAAATGGGAAACCATGGGAAACCATCGTTGGGACTGCCAACACCAAGGTTCAAATTCACTATCTCGTGAATGCAAGCTGATAGCTACGAGCCACTTACTCAGTGCGTGTTTTACTATTGACAGAATTCATTCAAATAATATTTACAGAAGTAAGTTCACTTGCGTTTGAGTTTTCCATTTGACACAGCTTTTTTTTCTCACAGATGTAATCATGCACACAGTCCTATGGAGCATCAAACTTTTGCTCTCCAACACGGCTTCTCCAGGGCAGTGTCATTCAAGAACAGTTCACTTCACAGCTTCTCGCTTTGATTCACTAGAGTACTTGATGACAAACCGACTCCAGTGACTCGTCAGAACTCACGACCACCTCATGACTCACTCACGATTGACTCTGTGCTTTAGCAGCTGTGCTCTTTGTATAAGTCATAACTTAACGAATTTTATTATGGTCCGTATTGACAATTGATCACTATCAAAGGGTAGCGAAAGGTCCACCTATTCAATACCATGGTATTCAAGGCCCACTTATTCAATATCCTTTGGTAGTGACTTTGTACAAGTCCATGGAAGATTCTCGAAATTTCCATTACCAGATCATTTCGGGTGCATTCTTCATTGTTAACCAGCTTCTTTTAAGGATCTTCCTTCTCGCGAGCCTCAACAGAGTACCGGCGGTATTGTTTTGCTCACTGCTGGTCCACACCTATTGCCGGTGCTGAACCACCATTGTTGTCCCCTTGCCAGCCTGCCCTGCACTCCAGTCTTCATTGTCAGAATGCATGCGTACATACATACATATTTCATTATTGATTGTAATGCCTTTCAGTATTCGGTTCAAAAGCTTCTGTGGATGATATAAGGGCCTCATCTAGCTTATCTTGAAATAAAAAATATGGTCATCTTCTGTTTGCCGCATATACCTCCACTTTGTATCCTGCTATTTTTCCTAATGACGTAACAATACATGACATCATTGCTCTTCAGTAAATCTTGCTGTGGGTGGGGGACACAGGCGAAGAATACACCAATGATATCCTCTGCCTGTCATAAGAGACGACTAAAAGGGGCGACCAAGGGATGATCGAATTAGAACCTTGAGACTACTTGTAATTGGTACCACCACACGGGGAACACCATGGGTCGCCTTTACTTGCACTTAGTACCACTATGTTAGGTACACAATAGGTTTGTGATTAGTAGCAACACTGTGTGAATCAGGGTGAGTTTTACAGTACCTGTGATTAGTATCACTATATGAGTGACACCATGGGTCTGCCTTGCCCATGATTAGTACCCACTATGTGAGGAACACCACAGGATAGTACAAGTCCCTGTGATTAGTGCACCTATGTGAGGAACACCATAGGTTTGTGTTGCCTGTAAATGGTGCCGCAATGTGAGAAACACCATAGATCTGCATTACATGTGCGTATTACATTACCGTGAGTAATACCATAATGTGTGGAATACCTCGAGTCTACGCTACTTTTAATTAGTACTGCATCATGACCAATACCATGGTTCTGCTTTCCTAGCGATAAGTACCATTATGAGGTGCCGATGACCCCTTGTGGATCCCTTTAGACTACAAGCATCATTGATTCAGGATTGTGCTTTAGAAGCAGTCCCTTGGTCAGTAATGCTATTGTTTAACACTAGTTTCTGGGAATGTGGGGCATTGACGGTCGGATTCACTGATTGTTTTAAATTCATATCCATCCATTCATTCTTCGTCATCATGTTTTGAATTCTGGTCAGTGGAGGATTTTGGACTTTTAAATTGTCATTACATTTCGTCTTATTTCGTACCATTATGGGCCGATGCCGATGACCTAGGTGTTAGGCCCCTTTAAACAACAAGCATCATCATCATCATAATCATAATCATCATCCTCATCCTCATTTCCACCATATGAATAAGGTATTCCAATCGGTCAATAAGTTGGGTGGCCTAAAATAATTGTAGGTTTGGAGAAGTAGATTTTCAGCCCGTACTCCCAATGTGACGGCAACCTCTCTACATGTGCAACAGGAGAGTCTGCTGTAGCTAAATATGAATACTGCAGGTACATGTTGAAAGAAGATGGGTCTTTCTACAATTCAAAAGCATTGTGTATTATATAAAGGGAGGGGTATTCGTTGTTGACGTTCACAGTAGAACATTACTAAATGTTCCTGTTGCATGTTTGTCATAGTAACGATATGCTGTTAGTGTATGGCGAAGGTCGAAGATACGGATTTCTTTTCTTTGAAGCTGTGTATGTATGTGACATAATTTATGCAATATTTTCTGATAACAAGAGTGATCTTGTGGGAAGGATTAAGTCAGCAAATTAAAATGTCACACCCGTGATGCTGTCAATGTGCAAGCAAACATTATGAGGTGTGTAGTGCTTTGTGTGAAACAAGAAGGTGGGTAATTTGAACAAACTTTGTAATTGAAATGGTACTACACAGTTATGAAATTGCACTGTTTATTTTAGTTTTATTCCCCCCATTACTCAAAGCTTTCACCTTTAGGGTAGATCGTCCTACTGCACAGATAAATCAGAGAGGTTTCCAACATGTCACAAATTTAGTTTGAAAATCTACTTCTCCAAAGCTCCTGTTACTTTAGGCCACATATATTGAGAATATATGCTGCAATCTTACATTAAGAAGTGGTTCCTGTTAATTGTTGTTGTTGTTGTTGTTATTATTATTATTATTATTATTATTATTATTATTATTATTATTATTATTATTATTATTATTATTATTATTATTATTTCTCCTAGTTTCTCTCTGCTTTTACTGCTTCTACCCTTCTTTTGTATGCAATATGAAAGAAATTGTTTGACCTGCTGGCAGAGAATTATATGAAATATGTTTGTAGCTGCAGTTTGCTCTCCAGAAACAACACCTGCAATTGCAACAATCCCTCGGGCAGCCGCCACAGCAGAAACCCACGGTATCCCCTGCAGCCGTAGCGAGTAAACACCGGCGGAGGTCCAACGCTGCAGATCCTAACAAATAGCGACCGACTGACGTAGTCTGCTTGTTATGAAATGGCTGAGAGACTTCTGGTATGTGGTGCCTTCCTAAAATGGTTCTGAGTGTGTGTATGTGCTGCCTCAGTTCCTGCAGTCAGTTGAGATGTGCAATACAATATGTGAGCATCTTAGAGGGGGTTGTAACTGCCAGCAATTTGCAGCTAAGTACTGAAGAACTCCCCCATCCATTCAAGAGTATATGTAATGAGTCCACCAAGTACATGCTTATTCTTAATTAGATCTCATCTTGGAAAGCACATCCATAGCTTTATTTGTTTTATAAACACAGTTCAAAAATACATGTGACCGGTGGCAATTTTTGTGAAACATGTATTTTGTTTCTTATCCTTCCCTAACTCATCAACAGTTGATATAAGTAGAAATGCAAGTTCCTATTACTCATTTTTAATTTGTTTATATATTATATTTTGATTTTAAAAATATTTTTCTTCTTAATGTGAAGATCATCAACTTCAAAAACAAAATGCAGTTGATTTAGACATGGGTGGTTTATATTGTCAAATAGATGTGTGTTTTTTGCATACCTTAAAGCCAGTGATCTTCAAATTACTCCATCTTATATTGGTTCTGTGTACTCTAAAAGAAACTTCTAAACTTTCAGTGCAGTCTAGGGTGTTTTAAAGGTTTTAAATATTAAGTGTACTGACTTTTCTTTTTACCTTCATTTTATTGGATGTAAATAGCATGAAAGTGAGCATCATACAAGAATTGTATTACAGTGAGATTCAGAAAGATTTATTACCATCTGGGTTTGGGTCTGTGAGTTTTCACAATTATTCCTTGCTAACTCTTGGTTTGCATTTAAAGAAAGGGTAGAACTATTTTCACTACTTTTGGTTGCTTAAATAGTGGACGGAAAACATTTTACACTGACTGACAGTGACAATGCAACACCAAGGAGGAGTGGTTCGAAAGGGATGAAAGTTGGGGAAAAAACAGAGACGGCTCGGAAGAATAATTGATGTTTATTTCAAACCAATATGCAGGTTACACAATGCGCACGGCATCGACTCAGTAGGATGTAGGACCGCCGCGAGCGGCGATGCACGCAGAAACACGTCGAGGTACAGAGTCAATAAGAGTGCGGATGGTGTCCTGAGGGATGGTTCTCCATTCTCTGTCAACCATTTGCCACAGTTGGTCGTCCGTACGAGGCTGGGGCAGAGTTTGCAAACGGCGTCCAATGAGATCCCACACGTGTTCGATTGGTGAGAGATCCGGAGAGTACGCTGGCCACGGAAGCATCTGTACACCTCGTAGAGCCTGTTGGGAGATGCGAGCAGTGTGTGGGCAGGCATTATCCTGCTGAAACAGAGCATTGGGCAGCCCCTGAAGGTACGGGAGTGCCACCGGCCGCAGCACATGCTGCACGTAGCGGTGGGCATTTAACGTGCCTTGAATACGCACTAGAGGTGACGTGGAATCATACGCAATAGCGCCCCAAACCATGATGCCGCGTTGTCTAGTGGTAGGGCGCTCCACAGTTACGGCCCGATTTGACCTTTCTCCACGCCGACGCCACACTCGTCTGCGGTGACTATCACTGACAGAACAGAAGCGTGACTTCCGCCATTCCCTCATCCAAGTCGCTCTAGCCCGGCACCATGCCAGGCGTGCACGTCTATGCTGTGGAGTCAATGGTAGTCTTCTGAGCGGACGCCGGAAGTGCAGGCCTCCTTCAACCAATGGAAGGGAAATTGTTCTGGTCGATATTGGAACAGCCAGGGTGTCTTGCACATGCTGAAGAATGGCGGTTGACGTGGCGTGCGGGGCTGCCACCGCTTGGCGGCGGATGAGCCGATCCTCGCGTGCTGACGTCACTCGGGCTGCGCCTGGACCCCTCGCACGTGCCACATGTCCCTGCGCCAACCATCTTCGCCACAGGCGCTGCACCGTGGACACATCCCTATGGGTATCGGCTGCGATTTGACGAAGCGACCAACCTGCCCTTCTCAGCCTGATCACCATACCCCTCGTAAAGTCGTCTGTCTGCTGGAAATGCCTCCATTGACGGCGGCCTGGCATTCTTAGCTATACACGTGTCCTGTGGCACACGACAACACGTTCTACAATGACTGTCGGCTGAGAAATCACGGTACGAAGTGGGCCATTCGCCAACGCCGTGTCCCATTTATCGTTCGCTACGTGCGCAGCACAGCGGCGCATTTCACATCATGAGCATACCTCAGTGACGTCAGTCTACCCTGCAATTGGCATAAAGTTCTGACCACTCCTTCTTGGTGTTGCATTTGCTCTGTCAGTCAGTGTATATCAGATCTTTAAGGTTGGGAAAATCAGAAGGGCTGTAATAATAACTTATCAGACTAGGACAAATGCACTTCGATGTACAAAGATTGTTTACATGGAGCAAGTAATGTAAATTTGAAAATAGGGAACAGAATAAGAATCTTTTTACAGCAACTGTATCTGTGCTGTTACTCGGTTTGTCCCACTTGACAATTTCTTTTATGAACATGCTGTTGGTATCTCCTGTAAGCTGTGTTGTGAGATGACTCAAGAGCAAAAGTTACTTGGTTTATTTCCTTGCCATAGTAACTTAATACACTATTAGTTTTCTCTTAGTGTTTGTACTATGTCCATAAAGGAATGATAAATGAAAAATGGAGAGGAACATTTTGCATAGCATAGTTGGATCGTATATTCAGACTCCAAGTAACCTTAAGATAACTTGGCTCTTAATTACTCTACCAGTCATTGTTAATATGGCAACACTCTGAAAGATCAGAGCAGTCAAAGTCATATTTTTTATACAGAGACCTGAAGGGGAAGTGAACATACAGCTTGGTTCAGCATGTGGAATGTACAGAAATCGTTATCCTGTGAAACCACCATGTGTGACAACAACTGCTGTTATGCAGAACGAAAGAGATGGTGGATCTGTTCTCGGATATATCAGTCCATGTGGTCCAGATTGCTGTAGGTATGGGATGACTGGAACTTGCTTCATAGTCGACAGATGTGAAAATGGCAAGGGATGATATGGAACATGGTAGCCATTCAGAAATTTTCTATTGTTAGATGTTACATACCTTAACCTCTTGTAAATAACCCCAGGAAATGAAGAATAACAACTGCCTCTATACCGTAATGCTAGTCAGTACCTCTTATTTTTATTACAATATTATATATACGTGTTTTCACCTTCTGTAATTTTTTAGATTAATGGCATCTGTCTTCTTTCCCTTCTTCAGGTAAGTTTGGATTGGGTTGTGTTCTGCTTCTGTCTTTCTACCTCTGCTGTTTCACCTCTTTCACCTTCTTCCTAGAGCTGCCTTTACCTGCTCCAACCATCTTTCTAGGTTTGTGCCTTTCACTTTACTTTCAAACACTTGCCTTCTCTGCAAGTACCCAAACCATCTCAAATGTGACTGATCTATCCTTTCACTGAGGCTGTTCATTCTGAGCCTCTCTCTTAAATCTTTAAGGAGACTGTGCCTATGTTCCTCCACTGATTTGATCGTTCACTGGTTAAACCTGCAAGGCACAACTCCCAACCAATTCCAAGAAAATGGAATTTGTATTTCAAGAGTGTTTCACAAGACCAGGAACATGGATAAAATCTCACCTCCATAGTGTTTTCGTGCGTTTGTTTTAACGTTTAGTTTTTATGTTATTTTGTTTATAAGCACATTAAAAATGTGTGTAACAGTATTGGTTGACTGTGTGCATATTACCACCAGCTTCTCTCTGGGAAGCCAGATGTTTGTTATGTATTGAAAATATGAGTACCTTATTTTTAAATGTTGATGGTTACAGGTACAGTTATAGCTCGTGATTATGAATATTTGAGCCATTTTTATTTAATGTTCGGATGAAGGATTGTGACTAAACCATTCACAAAATCGTTTTCACACACCTTCATCAGTATATTAATTGTCTTGTCATTTATAGTAGGAGTGGAAAACACTGTGGGCCTGTGAAGAATACTATGGAGGCAAGATCTGACCTGTGAACCATGAGCTAGCTCATTGCGCTATGTGTTTGTTGTGAGCTATATTAAAAAACAGCATTAAAATTGTGTTGTTGTTGTGCCTTGCAAATTGAGCGAGTGAAAGTTCTCATCATGGCCTGCATGTATACTGAAAATGGGTCAAGTCGGTGGAGACACGCTGGTAAGCTCTCCTTATTAGATGAACTTTATATAAATATTAAAAGTAACATAACATTGACATTAAGATTTTATACGACCCTGCATTATAAACATTTTAAAATAAAAATTTTAAACATAAAAAAAAATAAAAATCATTATTTAAAATAGGATATTAAAGGACTCATACAATATCCTAAGTTAGTTTTATCATTATTATTATTTTTAGATTTTAATTTTTAAATTTGAAAATTCAGGGATATATAAAATGCTTGTGATTTATTAATGTCTATGTTACTGTTAATTAATATTTATATGATGTTGATATAAAAGAGGAAGAAACATACATGCATATTATTGTAATAAGTAGTACTGACTGGCAGATCAACTGTTAACTTTAATTGTTTAATTGGTCGGTATGGATTAATATGACTTTCTCCTCCTTTTATGGTATGGTTGATGACAATTGCTGGAATAGCTCTGTCTCTTGCCATTGTACCACCAGATACATCTGTTCTTGGCAACATTCCAGTCACTAAAGCCTGTGGTTTGCAGTCAGAGGTTGCCTTGGCACATTGCCCTAGTGTTCTAATGATTTGAAGCATGTGTAAGCAAGTGTTAGTGTTTACAAAACGTCTGTAATAGCCATGAGCATAAGGTTTAGTGGTGTGGGCTGTTGGTACTTTTCCTGTCTTCTTGACCCACCAACTCCATATTCGCATCACTGTGGCTTCATTTTGTCTAGCATGTCCTAAGCAAACAAGCATATTTCAGTTACAGCTCTCTAGTCTCCCTCTTACAGTGCTTCCCATGGACATGACAGGCACATGTGATGCACAGGCCTGTCACTCTTTCAAGGAAGATGTCATGGGGAACATGCATACTGTACTTGCAGTTGTCCTTCCTGAGCTATGTGTTCTGCACATGAAGGGATGATCAGATACATCCTTTATGTGTATGTAGTGTGACGGTCGAAAGGTATAAGTTATGTCTCAATAATCAGAGTTCGATAGAATAGTGTTATTGTCAAGTACTAGCGATTCTTGGCGAAAGATAAACAACAGCTCTTCAACAAGCAGGAAGCGAATGACTCAACCTTGATGGAGCATCGAGCAGCAGAACGCAGGGAAGCGTGTAGTATAAGAATTCTGCTCAGTTCAAGTTTCCACAAGCAGCGCAAACCAGTTCCCTAAACACTAGCGATGCATCGTACAATAAATTTTCGGGCCATAACCCAAGAGAATTCCGCGGTAAGTACAGAAAGAATACGATAAGGAAGGGAACATATATAGAGAACTGCCCAAAGAACAGGTTTCAATAACAGATATATTGTAACAGTTCAAAGGAGATGACAAATATTTACATAAAAATGGATAAATAAAACCTCTTGAGGTTTAATGCAAATCATTCAAGCAATTATATCTATCGCAGATACATCCAGGTACGAGAAAAAGCAGAATTACACAGTTGCTTCTTATTATCTTTGGTGTAAACATCTAATGTCTATTAACATCACACATCAAAACGAGAACAAAGGGAACCATGGAAGTCAGTTAGGTTTTTTTTTTTTTTTTTTTTTTTTTTTTTTTTTTTTTTGACACAAGATATTTACAGATACAATAAAGGAGGAACTACTCTTGGTATCACCCTTATCTTTGGTAAATACAGATTGTGAAAGGAAGAACCACGCGAATTCTTCTTCTTATTATTATTATTATTGTAATAGACTTGGACATGAAATTTACAACCTCAACACACCTAGAAAAATTTTTAAAATAGATAATCAATCTCTTATAAGTAGTACGAAACATTCCGTAGACTAACGAGCGAACAGGTAGCATAACATCTTGTCCTGCAAAGCATTAGCACACTCACTGGGAAGGGGCAATTACTAGAAAGTTCGAAATGTAAACAAGAGACATACAACAGTTTTAGCAGACCAGAAAATACCAGTGTTTCTCATACAATCAGATTAAGTTGTACTAACAAGGGAAAGGGGACCGGGGGGTGGGGGGTGGAGGAAAGCAGGAAGTAAGGACAAAAGCAAGAAAAGAAAAAGAAAAATAAGGAAGTAACAACAACCACAAAGGGATGGGAAATCGAGCAGGAATCAGGCTGCCGAGTCCCCAACACGAAATGACGCAAAACGAAGTTCACCACACCACACGTGAAGTTCAGGGAGCACTATTATATTGCCAATCTGGAGCACTTTGGCCACCACATTCCAAATAATAATGTCTTAATTGCAAATTTAAGTGCACCAAGGCTATGATAAGTCCTGAAGGGACTAAAACTTCGAATGCACACCTGTGGCAAAGCACAAGCCAAGAAAATAAGGCCTTTTATGAAAATGAGATAGTAATAAAAAGTATCTGCTCACCCAGTCAGTTTTGAAGTACGAAGTAAGTTAAAATTGACACGGTCCAGCCGTGTCCAGAGGTCCAGCTCCCACTGCCTATTACAAAGTTGAATCACAGCTGATCGGCGAAAGAAATAAACGGGGAGTATATATATGGCAGGGGAGCGCTATCTAGAACTTACTAGAGGCCGATGACGTCACGGTGGATGCGCAAGGAGAGGCTACAGTCTCAGCAGTAGTAAGACATGTTGGCAAGCAGACAGTTCGTATCGTCGCGTAGTATAAGGAGCACCAAATCGGAGCGGAGAAAATATCATCAGGTAAGAGAAAAAAGATCTTGTAACAGTAGGGTGGAAGTGAACTCTACCGACAATCTTTGAAAGGTGGTTCAATGATGTTGCCCAAGTATTTTGATATAAGGAACCCATGGTTACTGGAAGCTCATTTCTGAGTAATTGCATTTCTTTTGGTTTTTAAACTTGTGTTTCTTAATGCAGAATTTATTAATTTGACTAGCTGCCACAGTACTCGCTGTTGAGTGTAATGCATTTGTGTTGTCCTGGTCAAGCCCTGTGATGTGAATGCGAACTGCAGTGTAAACATTATGCCTCCAGTGATACTGCACAATGTAAACATATGCAAAGATAGTTTAGTCTGAAAGACCAAAGAAATTCCATATAAACAAACAGAGGTTGTCAAGTTCATAGAAAGGAAGTCAAACACTCAGTAAAGTGACCTTGGGTTCCTTGTATCAAAAAACTCCGCAACATCGAACGACCTCTGAAAGTCTGTTGGTTGAGTTCACTTCTACCCTATATAAATTAGATACAGGAAATTAGGAAGTAGAATAGGAGCACATCCAGGAAGTAAATGTAATGACTGATCATTGTGAGGAGAAGGAAGAGAGGAGGATATCTTTCTCGGTTATAGTTACTGAATCGTCCTTAGCAAAACTAGAATTTGCTCTCTTCATCCCTGTGCATTAAATTGGTCTGAATGTTGTCTTCTGACCATTCCAAATTCTTCTTTGTCACTGCCTTATTCTTTTTGTATGCTTATAACAGCGTTAGAACATTTTGCTATCATGGATAAATGGGAGGAGAGATCCAAGGATGTGCTGTTGTGGTATGAGTCACGTGAAAGAAGAAGCGGTCTGACCAACAAGGATAACAGGGAGAAAGTTGATGTAGGAGTGGAAAACACCGTGGGCCTGTGAAGAATACTATGGAGGCAAGATCTGACCTGTGGACCATGAGCTAGCTCATTGCGCTGTGTGTTTGTTGTGAGCAATATTAAAAAACAGCATTAAAATTGTGTTGTTGTTGTGCCTTGCATATTGAACAAGTGAAAGTTCTCATCATGGCCTGCATGTATACTGAAAATGGGTCAAATACGAATCAAGTATCTTATGGGGAGCATTCATAGTATCAGGGAAATATTAGTCCTTATGTATTTTTTAAAATTCTCTCTGAAGTTCAGAATATTAAACAGAGAGAGGGGGGGGGGGGGGGGGAGAAACAAAAAATACATTGTATACTTTGAAGTATGAGAGTACATATTCCTGAAAAGAATAAATTTGCTCAATAAAACTATCATTACTTTATCTTTCACTATTCTGTCATACTTATGCTCTTACTATAGAAACATCTGAATGAGCATATTAAGCAAAATACTTACCTTCATAACTATTATTCTATATTATGCAAAATCCAATGAGAAATTACTAGCAAATATACCCAGGACATAATTAATATGTTTAAGGTTTGATTTTTATTAAAATGTTTATAATAATGTATTAGATGTTTTTGTGAGTACTTTTGACAGTTTGAAATGTTCTCTTTCCTATGGATATTGATTACAGATAATTTTTGGTAGTGTATTTATACCAGTATGGATGTGAAAATCTTAATGAATCACACCTTTAAATCTCTCTAAAATTAAAATGTAAGATTTTTATTTACAAAACTTCCCTCAGTTGAAGGTTGCCATAATGGACAAAACATAACGAAACAATGTAATGTATAATTTCGATTATATTATTCTTATAATGTTGTTAAATTACAAGAATAGCAATGATTTCATTATCATTGTCTCCTATTCAAAGAAGTAAAATGTGAGATGTTAAAAGTTTTTTTTAATTGCTGAATCATCATCATCATCATCATCTGGAGTAGTTTCTAACCACAGGCTGGGTCTGCCTGGAACATAAGCCTCTCCATTGATTTCTGTCCATCCACCACTTCTCTTCTGTCACTGTCGTCCAGTTCCCTCCTCTTGCCTTGATGTTCTTCTTTACACCTTTCAGCCATCTGTCCCTCGGTCTGCCTCTAGGTCTCCTTCCCTTCAACCCCATTTCTAACATCTTTCTGGGTATCCTCTCTTCTCCCATTCTCTTAACATGTCCATACCACTGTAGCCTTGATCTTTCTGTCTTTTCCTGTAGAGATACCTCATTTACCAGTTCCCGATCTCTCTCATTTCTTACCCTGTCCATTCTTGTTAAAGCTACTCGACACCTCTTAAATTTCATTTTCACTGTTTGTATTCTACTTTTATCCCTCTCCTTCATCACCCATGTTTCTGATCCGTACGCCAAAATTGGCACAAAGTAAGTCTTATAGATAATTCCTTTCATCTCTGTGGTACACCCTGTTCCATATCAGTCCTCCCACACTCTTAAAAAATCCATTTTCACACCTTCCTCTTACATTGATTTCCATCCTGTTTCCTGCATTTTCTTCAATTACACTTCCCAGGTATTTAAAGCTTTCAGCTATTTTCAACTGCTCTCCTTCTAAGGTCATGTCATTATACGCTCTCTTCTTGTTTTGTGTCGTTACCAGCACTTCTTCACTCTTTTGTGCTGAGAACTTAATTCCATTGGTGAATATTTGTATAATGCATTTGGCTCACAAAACTCGATAGGCACTTTCTTGAAGCTAAATGTAAAAAATGAGCTTGCCTACTTCATGATAACTTCCAGAACAAGGAAGACAACTTCATGTTTAGTTTGAAAAAGATAATGTTTCCATGCATCTTCTTGGCTAACACAATCTGTGTGAATGACAACTAGAAAAAAATGTTAGAAATGAAATTGTGATGAAGTCCATCTGAATGAGTTCTGAAGCTATCAAAAGTGGTTAGAACAAACATACATACATACATACATACATACATACATACATACATACATACATACTGAGACATTTGTGATGTGGATTTGCAAATACATTTGTATCGTACATTCAACTATTTTATCCAGAATTATTTCTTGGATTTTTATATTAGAGACAGGCATAACCTGAATTTATACTTTATTTTTAATTTTGTAAAATAATATATCAGGTGGTCTACCAGCCCCTTGTGATCCAGTTTTATGCATCCCTTCACATTTACTACAATTCTGAAAGACATCGGTCTCTCTCCCAAAACTAGGGTAATATAACGAAATGTGTATTTATGGGCTAGAAGACTGTTAATTCATTATGGATACCTTGAATGAACCCATAAAATGAGTACAGATACGCAGAACACTTACTTTAAAACAGGAGGTGGATGCACAGACCGGGAGCATGGTACTGTATAGGCTGGGAAGTGGGCGCCATAGGCCAAGTGTCACAGTAGCTCGCATGTCAAGCGGGCTGGGAGATATGCGATATGTATGCCACGTTATGTTATGTTATTTTTAAACCAGTGATAACCAAAAACTGAAAGAGTTTCATTATTTAAAACTAGCTTTCTGGTTAGGATATTTCTGAAATACCACAGAGTAAATAGGAATCTTGCAATGCAAAGCGAACTCTTTTAGCACCTTTCATGAACTATTTGAGACCTAATTTTCTTACATTCTCTTTAGGAATGGGGAGTTGATGCTCATTTTCTTGTGTCTTGTGAAGTCATATTTTACTGCTATGCAGTAGTTAGAAAAAAGAACTGTAACATGTTCAATAACCTCTCATTATGTGTACATTTGTTATACTTTTAAATGTGATAATACTGAATGGTATGTTTGATTCAAAGATGTAAAGATTATTTATAAATTTAATTTATATATTTATTCTTTTAAATACAAAGTGGAAGTTGTCAAAGACAGCATCAGTCTTTTCCCAAGGTGCATTTCGTTGGGTTTTATAAATGACATTTACCCATAAAATATTTTAAGTGTTCGTTGATATTTCACGTGTGACATCATTTACTGGAAGAATGAGATGTCCACATCTGTAATACATGAGATTGAAGTTGCATTTTGTTAATAAAGATTATGTACATAGTTTACATCTTGTCTCTGTCTCTTACACTTCTTAAATTATAGTTATGTTCACCTCATACAACTCGTAAACCATTATTAAAGATACCGAAAAACTGTTTTCATTTTCAGTAATGTACTTCTCCACGATGTCAGTATCTGTCGAGGTAACCTTCGGTTTTTAACATTTTCAATTCTGCAGTCAAGTTTACCCAATCCATGCTAAGTGGTCCACCAGTGCTCTGGTCAAGTTAATTCTGTCTGCTGCTGTAGAATGTACTAGATTTATTTATTTATTCATTCATTCATTCATTCATTCATTTTGAGTATTGTCCCATTGAACTATTAGCTCGAGGGAGGGACTGCCCTTTACAATTTTGGCTTTACAATTCATGGTAAAAATGTTTGATATTTTTAATATAATATATTGATTACAACAAAGACAATGAAAGGTTAACTGAGTCCATGAGAAAACGGAGACTTAAATTCTATGGGCATTTATTTAGAATGGATGAGAAGAGACTAACGAAAAGGATTTTCACAATACTAGACAGCAGACCTAAAGTGTCGGACAAATGGTTCAGGGAGGTGAGAAAGGATCTCAGACAGGTGGGACTAAATTCGGAAGACATCTCAAACCGAACAAAGTTTAGGTCAGTGATCGACAGATTTCAGGGATTCCATGACGAACCAAAACTTAACCGTGGGTGGACGGACGAAAGAAGGCAGGCTGCCAGAGAGAGGATGCTGAAGTTCTGGGCTGTGAGGAAGGCTTCCAGAAACATGTAATTGTTATCTAACGTGGTCTCTAATGGCCGTAAACGAATATATATATATATATTGATTACAACAAAGTTGACAGTGCACTGGAGATAATTAGCAATTATATTTAACAGTGGCAATAATAATTAATACATTTCTATATATTTCTTCCTCTATAAAAACATGCAGTAACCATAAAGGTGGATGGTGAACTCTTGAACATTTTCAATGTGACACATGGAGTAAGGCAAGGTTGCATATTATCACCTCAACTCTAAAACATCTATGCAGAGTGTGTCTTCAAGAGAGCTCTCCATGGCTGGAATGGTGGAATCTCGATTGACGGCAGAAAAATTAGCAACCTGCGATTTGCAGATGACACTTCCCTTATAGCTGGAAGTGAAGAGGAATTCACTGACCTGTTTACAAGAGTGAAGAATATTAGCCTTCACTATGGTCTGGAGATAAACATGAAAAAGACCAAATGAATGGTAGTAAGGTCAAATCCAACTTAAAGGATGTCTAAAGGACCTGAAGATAGTAAAGGAATTTGTATACCTTGGGTCATTCATCAATGACACGGGGAGCTGTGAAATAGAGATCAAAAGACGTACTGTTCTAGGCCATGCTGCAATGGTTAAACTCGCTAAGATCTGGCAGAACTGGGCAGTTTCAAAAGCTACGTAGGTGTGTTTGGTGGAATCAATTTTCTCAGTCTTTTTTGTACAGCTCTGAGACCTGGACCCTGTATGCTAGAGACAAAAGTCGAATTGATGCCTTTGAGATGTGGTGTTGGCGGAGAATGCTGAGTGTACTCTGGGCGGAAAGAAGAACCAATGTTTGCATTCTGAATGAACTGAGCATCAAGAAATGTGTATCTTCCCGTATGAGTTCCTTAGCCAAATTTTCAGAAGAGAAGGAGAGAACTTAGAAAAGACTATTTTGCAAGGTAAAGTTGAAGGCAATAGACCACAAGGAAGAACAGCAAGTAGGTGGTTAGATCAGACAAAGAAGATCACTGGCCTACCTCTTCAGATCATGTTAAGGAAAGTTGAAAACCGCTCTGGACGGAGGAATCTCGTCAAGGCTGCAACACAGAAATGATACAGTTAAGAGGTCTCCACGCTCAGCACTGAGCAAAACGACTGATGAAATTCTTAAATAGTGAAAATTTATTAATACTCCTTGATGCAATTGGCAATTTGTTATATGATGCTGTACTTTTTATTCCATACCTTGAAGAAGATACATGGCCAGTCTATATCTGATATATTGATGTACTTTGGTAATTTTGAATGTCTTTCCTGTACCTAAGTTATTTCTTTTGCTCTTGAAACATGCTTATATGCAGCTGCAATCTGTTGACTTTGTTTTCAACTACTTTGTTTGCTTATGTATAGACAGCAGTGGGATAAATATGTTTATCTTCTGTTACCTGGATGTAAAAACATAACTCATTGCTGAGCATTGTGGCTTCCAAGTGTTTTGGAAGAGATTAATTCGGATGCAGATTTTGATAGTGGTGAAAGTAATGCGGGGAATATTGGAGAAATTTTGGAATGAGATAGTGATGACGAAGTGTTTAAAGGGTAGGGAGAAAAGTTTTCATGAAGTTGGTGTCTTTCATGCTAATAATACCAATTTATGTTTCCATTAATGCTTTCACAGCCCGTACTTATAGACATGATACTGTATAGGGTTTTGGGCTTGTGCCGTGTTAAGAAAATCAGGTGAAATTTTTAACGTTTTGCAGAAAACTGCGCTCTTCGTCCTCAGAAGAATTCTCGACTGTCCATGAGAAAGGCTTCTTAAACAATGACACTTTTGAATTTGGAACGTTATAATAGAAGTAGAAGTGGAAATGGTATGTTCATTCACCACCAGATGGACCCCAGGACTTGGTACAACGCTAGCGTTCGAAGCGGAAGCTGACCGAACCATCACAATCAGACTAAGCGTTTCACATAACATGTTTGCATAACATATGACAGGTGTAAGACATAGACATAAGCCTGAAATGAAACATCTGGCGACGAGGAACGTACGAATTTGGAAGACACAAAGACGAAATAACAATAGTGAAGGGAACCACCTACGTAAATTCTTTATGGCTGGCAACCAGGTATTACTTAATTGATAGCCGGTGTCCCTGTTGAAATTGTTAGGATTACTACGTATTTCCACAGCTTCCCGTATAATCCTGGACCTGTAGTGTCTAGTGTGGGTAAGAGCTCGAGCATCTTGGAAATTGACATCATGACCCGATTTGTCAGGTTGGTTGAGACGAATGTTACGTTCATGTTCTTTGGTGTGGGTACCAATGGACCGGCATGTTTGGCCGATGTATACTTTACCGCACGTACAGGGAATTTCGTATACCCCAGAATGTAAAAGAGGGGGCAATTTGTCCTTGGTTTTACTCAGACTGGGAGCAATTTTAGTGGCGGTGCCAAACACGGTTTTTATATTTTGTTTGTGGAGGACCTTGGCAATTCGATCTGTGGTGTTGTGAATGTAAGGTAAATAGGCAGTTCCCTTCACTTCTTCCTTCTGCAAGATTTGCTTGGCCGTTTCTCTGGGATGTAGGGCTCTATGAATCTGCAAATCGCTGTAACCATTACCCTTAAACGCGACTTTGAGCGTGTCCATCTCCATCTGGATATGTGATGGCTCACAAATTCGTCTCGCCCTCTTGGCGAGTGCCGTGAGGATGCCTTGCTTTTGTTCTGGATGGTGGTGAGAATAGGCATGAAGATAGTGATTTGTGGGTAGGCTTACGATAGACGGTATGTCCTAAGGAGCCGTTATTGGACATTATAAATTTTCCAGCTAACTCATTCCTAGTTGCCAGCATTTCGCCCCACTGTGCTAAGTTGGGCCTATTAGTTTGTAAATAGCACACCTACCAAGATGCATGGCTAGTGCATACCATGGAGGCCACTGAGTAGGCTACTTGGAACCAATACACTATGAGAGACTTTGTCTCATTCTCAAAAATTGATACCTGCCTGGCCATCAGATAAATTTATAGTTGGCAATAATTTATAATCATTTATAATACCAGTATAGTTGGTATTATAAATTTACTCATTCGGGACAAATATTTCAGGTTCCTTATGGGAATCAACATCTATATCATCGTCTTTCATATTGTCTGATGGTGAGTTTGTGCCATAAGTCAAACCTAGGTTTGTCGAATACTAATTATTCTCCAGAATGCCTACAACAAGAGTATTTTGACCTTACCAAACGAGTTGACCATGCGGTTAGGGATGCATAGTTGTGAGCTGGCATTCAGGAGATAGTGGGTTCAAACCACACTGTTGGCAGTCCTGAAGATGGTTTTCCCTGGTTTCCCATTTTCATACTAGGCAAATGTTGGGACTGTACTTAAATTAAGGCCATGCCTTCCCACTCCTAGCTCTTTCCTATCCCATCATCGCCGTAAGACTTATTTGTATCGGTGCAACGTACAGCCAATTGTAAAAAAATATATATATTTTTAATTCCTTGCGAAGGAGAAAATGTTTGTGAATGATGCAAACAAAACTAACATTTTTATAAACGATCAGTTGAGGGTAAGCCAAGAAATCCAACACTGGTTTATTCTCATCTGAGAATACAGCAGTGAAAAGGTTAAATGGAACTTCACTGTTTTCTACTCCTAGCATTAGTGATATGGTCGTTGCAATCCAGAGGTGTGATTGTTTTCAAAATCTGACTAGTAGCTATTGAGAATCCAAAATATCTTTCATCATACCTCATTTGTCAACAATGGGGTCCACTAATCAGACAGCTAAGGCATTTGCTATGTACTGAGTTCCCTCATCTTCTCGTGACAGCTCTACTATGCCCTTAAATATGCCTTATATGATTTAAAACCTTTGATATTGCTGTCAGTACCAGGTAGAGGAAAAACTCATAATGTTTCATGGGACAACATTTGTTGAATTAGGGCGGGCCATGGCTGGTGAATGAAGTACATTTGAAGAAATTCCATTTTCACAAGATGTAACTGTCGGATTCTGTAAATGAAACATACCTGTAAAAATGGACAATTGTAAGTGGATTAAGTACAAAGAGAACCCTTTATCAGGTATATTTTGTGCCAGTAACTGCATATGCCCTTGTACCTGCATGATGAACAGTAGAGATAGTAGTAGACTTCAAGCTGCAGAAATGATGTTCCCAAGGTCAATGCTACAGAAAACAAGAAGAGATAAACTCCAGAATGAAGAGATCCATCATAATACACAAGTCATCTTCGTCAGCCGATACTCGCATCCAAGTTTTAGTTCCTCACCTGCAGTTCCGTAATTCTTAGTCCAGATCAGTTCTTGCATAAAACATGCGGCATCCGATGGAAGGTGGGGTATGTGGCAGTGTGTGACGTAGCCTCTTTCTCTGGCAAGTTTCCTCTTCCTGTCTTCAGTGTTCCTGCTCAAACTGTGCAAATACAGCTGAGATGGTAGCACGCCAGTGAGGGCAATCCAATGCGAGAGTGTGCCAAGTTTATATTTGCGCTTTTCATGGTCTGGTTAAGTTGGTCTTTATATAGCTTCAGAGAAGCACCACGAATCCTCTCGGGATTTGCCGAGGGAGGCTGCTGTCACTCATACGATGGATATGGCCTGCCCATCTAAGCCGATGACCAATGATAGTGGCTACAATACTGTTTAGCTTTGCTTTCTCGATAAATGCTATATTAGTTATATAGTCATCCCATTTGTTCATGATGGATCTAAGTTTTTGTTGATGAAAGTGTTCCAGTTTCTTGATGTCCTGGTGATATAGGGTCCAGGTTTCACACCCGCAGAGTAACATAGAAATAACAACAGCTTGGTATACCATTATTTTTGTGCAGATACTTAGATCTTTGAAATAACAGGTCCAGACTAGAAGCTTCCAGTTTATCCAGAGCTGCTTCCGTCATCCTTATCCCATTGTGTTCAGCTTTTAGAGGAGCAGCAGGAGAGAATGCCATAGGCATGAGTTTGCCAGGGAGTGACCCATGCGCTATGGTCCTGGAGCCATTCACTGCAGCACATATAGCATTAGACATGCAGTTTCCAGCACCAGAACTGCATTGGACTGCCGCAGACTCAGAGTACAATTGAGTTGCGCCTTTACAGCCAATCCATCTGGCATGACCTCTTCCACCTCCACAGCCGTTGGGAACTAAGAAATGAGAGGTTCCTCCTCTGCCTGCTTTGCTGTTGGGTCAGAACACACTGGATTTCAGTGGCATT
The DNA here is from genome assembly GCF_040414725.1 of Anabrus simplex. Lineage (NCBI taxonomy): Eukaryota > Metazoa > Arthropoda > Insecta > Orthoptera > Tettigoniidae > Anabrus > Anabrus simplex. Next base: position 504,997,640 of record NC_090267.1, on the reverse strand, counting down.
TCCTCCACTGGGGGACCATCACCCAATCCTAAGGAGGTTCCTCCACCCGAAGCTGTTGGCCTACCTTAGGGAGTCATGTTATTTACCGTCACTAAACACTCGGCGTTGGCTGTTTTTACAAGCTGGTTGCCAACCCAGCTAACCCTCTTCCTTTCTCATTCCGGGCTTGGGACCGGACAGTTATAGGATGATGATGATGATAAGTGGAATGACATGTTTCATTAGATAAGAACATCCTCTGATTCTATCAAATCACCTTTAATCACGCATATATATAATATTGTAAATGGGATTGTGAAATGATAACATTATGAACAAGTGAGATGAATTATGAATGGATTTCTGTTGTTAAGCACGTTAGAAATTTTGAGAAAGTTTCCTGTACTTAAGTGATCAACCTCTGCTAAGTGTTGGACTGAGTCCAGTTTAGTTGCTTCTATCAGTGGTTTCTTAATCTACTTGTCTGTGGGAACATAGTAGTGTTCTGACAGTCATTAATTGTCTGCCATGTGTTGGAATGAATGCATGATAATAGATTTGGTGGGAATAAATGTGTAGCGCGCAGCTGTGAGCTTGCATTCAGGGTTCAAACCCCACTGTCGGCAGCCCTGAATTTTTTTCCCCGTGGTTTCCCATTTTCACACCAGGCCATAAGACCTACCTGTATTGGTGCGACATAAAACCAATTACATGTTACAAATTTCATATTTGGTCCGTATTGAAATGTACATCAATTTAAGATATTGCCAAAATTTATTGGGATCAACCTATTCAATACAATAGAATTTACAAAGTTAGGACTTGCATCCTATTAAACTAAAATTTGAAGGGTCATGTTTCACCCTTTAAAAGGGCATCATCAGCCTTTTTACACTCGTACTCAAAGATAAAAATCAGGATCTTGATTGTCATGGTAAAAAATATAAAATGAGAATATAAGATTAGAGTGAAATTATACAATGTGAGAAATTGTTATGAGTTCTTAAATAATAATTTACAATTAAAGCTTCATTTAAAATGTTTGCGAAGAAAAAGTTGAAGTTGATATGATATTACACTAGTAATTTTAAAATGATTTTATGAATTAGACAATTTAGGCCTTAACCACATAATAACAAGAAGGTCTATGGCTTAAGTTGCCGTATCAAAGTTCGAGTGAAATTCGGCTGGAAGCAACTTGATTTACATGTTGAAGAGAAGGTTAATGGAACTTAGTAGCCGCTTGAGATGACATTGAAACTTTCTTGTTGAAAAGTCGTAATATTTAACTGTAGTATGGTGCTATGTAGGTTATAAAGTTGTATCCAACTAATCCATTAATCTCGTTATTTACGCAGTGGGTTCATGGTCTCCGTAATTTTGTTGAAGGAGTTATAAAGAGTTCATAATTGAATGTTGCCGTATTATGAACTTGTATTGTATTGTATTGTATTGTATTGTATTGTATTGAATAGGTTGATCCTAATAAATTTTGGCAATATCTTAAATTGATAAACCCAATTGTAAAGAATTTTAAAAAAAATAATTGTGTAATAAAGATTTAAAGAGTACCTTGTAACATTAGTGATAAAAAACAACCTACATAATGGTTTTGGTTTATAATTATTAACTAGTACATAAGCCTGTCTTTGATATTTGAAATTAATATCTCTAAAGTGTTTGGAAATTCTAAATGGACTATAAAAATATCTTGTGATTAAAAGTTACAATTTCCAGGTTTTATACGGCATTCAAATGCAATCAAAACAGGTATTGTATTATTTCCTTACAAACCATTTTTAGTGCAGTTGTCGCTCAGAGTTGTACTTGGACATCTATGGGACTGTACGCAGAAAGCTACATACAACTGTCCAAAATGAATTGCTATCAACAGCATCAGATTCCCTCACTCCATGTGAGCACTGCGGAGAGGTTTAGAATTTAATCCAGGCTTTTGGCATGCATTCTGATAGTAAAAATATTTTCAACGAACAGGACAATAACCAGCTAACCGTGGTGTCAGTCCATATAGACTTGACGCATTAACCACCAGGTGGCCTGCTCTATCTCATGATTATCAATAGAGATTAACACCAGAATGGAAGGAAAAAAATTCATTCCACTGTACAGTTCTGATGGTCATCATTGCAATGTTCTTATAGCCCATAACTGGGAACAGTTGAAGTCCCTCAAAGGTTCCTGTTTTCTCAATATGTCTGTGGAAGGCAATAGAAGTCAGGATGTACGTAGTTCGAAGTCGTGCCTACGTCGTCATGGCGAATATGTGACAATAATTTCGCTGATAGAAATGTATTTTTCTTTCAAAAAGTATAAAAGTCGTGATTGTGAGAGGTTCATTGTATTTTTCTTGTAAATAAGACAAAAACTATAACTGGTACCAATTTCAGCTCTTGAAACATTCTTGTTTTCTTAATATTGCTGTGAGTGACAGAATAGAGATTTTGTATAGATAGATAGATAGATAGAGTTTTTACTGGTATGTTATTGTGTTTTATGTGTTATATTTTGTTTGTCAGCATACTGATAAGCTTGTATTAATTCTAGGTGTAGTTCTATTTTAAAAGGAACTTGAAAAGTGAAAACACATTTTTGATATATTATTTAACAGTTGACGAGTTATTTGACGTGAATATTTTAGCGAACTGATCCTGTATATACTGTGTATGTATACATACTTAATTACCTTTGACTTCTTTGAGGGCACTATACCATATTAGTTGAAAGTCCTTTCAGTTTTTTAGGCTAATTTTGAAAGTGATACTTATTGGTTCATAACTGAAATATCTCTACTTCAAAAAGTGGAATGAAAATGTGTTCAGGATCTTTAATTGTGCTTTTTTTCTTTTCTGAAATCAGTTTTTGTCATTGATGATATAATAAACGAGGAATATTTCACTGCGTTTTCATCTTTAAGATATCATGTCATAAATTCACTTCTTTTAATTTCAAGTTAAATGTTTACAGAACTGTTAATGAACTGTTATCCAGTTATGATTATGGGCACTTTTCTCGTAGTGAACAAATAAATAACATTTGAAGCATAAAGAACATTTGACTTGGGAATTGATGTGTTTGCTTGAAGTGCCTATGAGAATGTTTGAAAATCCTAGTCAGTGGCGGCTTCTCAATCGGTGTTCCAAGACTAAATGATATGATGTATTTAACAGGAAAATTGAACTGAAAAATTACTGTTAATTGAATGTTTTAGACTACAGGAAACTAATAAGACAGAAATCTACAGAGTATTAGGAATTGATTGATACATTTTTTCATTACTTTACTATGGCCTGAACTTACTGTTTTCTGATGCCCATTTTTCTATTAAGGATGAATAATAACATAAAGAGATAATCTTAAAGGACATACATGTAAAAATGAGGTCTTCCACAAGACCTGAAAAACCCATAACATGAATCTTCCTATTCCCATTCACACTCGACAACTTCAAACCACATTTGATGACTGTTTCACTGTTAAAGTCCGGAAACATTTACACCCCACCCACTCAGTCTGATCACCCTCATGTGCCCGTACAGAGTATGAATTTCTACATAAAGTAGTGCTGAAATCATGGGAAGCACCTGGCCTTAACATTAGATAACCATTCCTTTTTGTCTGCTTTTGTTGTCTTGTCCATCTTCCCCTACCTTTACTTCATAACAAGATCTGCTTGTCAACAATGATCAGCACCATTCTTATTGCATCCTCCGATGACATCTTTCTTTTGTGTGTACTCTATCCACCCGTGTATGTTAGGTAAGTCGTCACTCTTCATCTGTTTTCTACATGTTAAGCTTTCTTGCTTGAGCACTTCTGTACATTCATTATGTTACATCTGCATCAATGTGATAAAATACTCATAGGGATAAAAATTATTGATACACTAACTTAATAGGTGAGTAAAATGTAATGAAGTCTAACATCTCGTGATTTACTAGCTAAAGAATTGATTGAATCTACGAAGGCTGATCTAATATAAACAGGAATAATTTTTTTTTTTTTTAATTTATTGCATCAACCAAAAAAATACACATATAGAGATCACTTTTCTAAATAGTATCCTGCCTTCGATATATATTTCCTCCATCGGATTGGTAAGTTTTTGATGCCGTCCTGATAGAAAAGAGGGACATGTGCGGAGCCAGTTGTGTACAAACTCTTCTACACTTGCATCATCATCAAACCGCTGTCCTCCTAGGTCTTGTTTGAGTGGTCCAAACAAATGGTAGTCGCAGGGCGATAAATCTGGACTGTACGGAGTGTGTTCTGGAGGTGTCCAGTAAATTTCCTCCAGTTTTTCCCGCGTTAAAACGGCAGTATGTGGTCTTGCATTGTCATGGAGAAGAATGACGTTTTGGATTGGTTTCTGGCGTCGCTTATTATGATACGCAGCTTTTGCTTCATCCAAAATGTAACAGTAATAGGCTGCATTAATTGTCCTTTGTTCGTGAAGAAATCTAGCAGCAAAATGCCCGCGGAGTCCCAGAAAATGGTTGCAAGCCCCTTTCCAGTAGATGGGCGTGTTTTGACATTAACCAGACCTGCATCATCTCTTTGCCGTCACTCCATGCTTGCTTGCTTTGACTCTGGGATGTAATGATGCACCCAAGTTTCATAACAAGTCACAATACGACTCAAGAAATCCTCTCCTTCCTGCTCGTAGCAACGCAAAAGTCTCTGACAAACTTCCTGGTGTAAAGTTTTTTGTTCCTGGTTGAGGAGACGAGGAACCCACCTGGCAAACAATTTTCTGAAATGGAGTTCGTCTCGGATGATGGTTTCAACACTTCCGTAACTTATTCCTATGATTAAAACAATTTACAAAATGTTTATTTGCCAATCTTCACCAATAATGTCACGAATGGCAACAATGTTGTCTGCAGTGATACTTGACCGCGGTCTCCTTTCATGATCCTTTCCTGAGGTTCATTTTCCACAGCTTCTCTTCCTGCCACAAATTTTTTAGCCCACTCATATTTCTTCACCAAACCGTGCGCGGAACAGTCTCAAAATTTCAGAAGGTTTGGTGCCCTCTTTTGTGAGAAATTTGATAACAATGCGTTGCACAACAGACGTGTGCACTTCTTGCTCACTCATGGCGTACAGAAGCAGCCCAGCTCTCCACCGTGGTTTACGTGCGCAAACCCCTTCTCCACTTTACAAAGGTGAAAAATGAGAGTATCCTCCTAATTCAATTCTCCAGACACCGCCACCAACATCCTGGTGAAGCTCTGCCTCAGAATTATTACTAACAGCAGCGGTACATTAAAATTCCCGTTTATATATGATCCGCCTTCGTACTTTGGACATTTTGCTTCAGACTTCAGCTTGAGTGAACTCTGTGTTAAAGAGCATGAGAAGAGTTACTCCTCTTCATATGCTTGGAGTATTTATACCTTTCTGTTGGTAGTTGGATAACTGCTTTTCTTATAATGATAATTTCATGAAATGCGGAACTGATGGAAGAACATACCTCCATCAAGCAGAAATGAAAGAAAAAGTTTATTTTCCCTTCGCAATCTGTGTAGCACTGGGGACCACAGCGATCAGCATTCTTGATGCTCAAATGTACTGCAGCCCTGAAGATGGTTTTCCATAGTTTCCCATTTTCACACCAGGCAAATGGGGCTGTACCATAATTAAGGCCACGAACACCACCTACCCAATAGCTATTTCCCATCCTTCGTCGCCAAAAACCTTTGATGTGTTAATGCAACGTTAAACTACTGGGGAAAAAAAATCATTGTTTTATCCAATTCTCTTTAAAAAATACCATTAAATAACTTTTATTAGTATAATTTATAGCCCGACAAAGTTGATTTTCCTTATGAAACTGCATTGTGTTTGTTCAGTTGATGATATTCACTTTTCCTGTGAAAGAACAACGAAATATTAACTAGTTTTAGATTAACTCATATAATCCAATGTGCAATTACAGTCATAAATAGTCATGAAATGGGATAAATGCATTTCTATGATGCTAGTAATAATGTAAACTGAATGTATTTTGTTGTATTTTCTGTTGCTGTTTCTCTTTCTTTAAAGCAAATTTTTTTCTTTCAACTGGACTGTGCATTATATGTTTGCAATAGTGGTGTACAACTCCCTATGTGCTGTGGAATTGCTTTTCTTGTTCTTTACTATGTAAAATCCAACTGTGTTCTGAACATCCATAACTTTTTTAATGTACTCAAAACAATCACAATGAATGTCTTAATAATAATTAAGGTAATTCATCAATAACTATTTTTGCTAGTCTAGTTAACGAATATTTTGCTGTCAAGATATGAAATTTTGGACTGTAATTAATAAAGTAACGTAAATCTCAGATGTTGCATGTACTATTAATAAAGATGATATTTCTGAACAACTGCTTCTTTAGATGTATTTTAGTTTTATCCGACTAAAGAGTTGCTGAGATAATACAGTTTACGTAAACAGCAGCCAGTGTTTGTTTAATGACTGCACATTTCATACTGGAAGTTTCTTGTATGCACTTCAATGTGATGTAATTGTGAAAAGTATTCGCACTTGAAGGGAAAACCACTGGTTAGCATTTGTATGGATGGAAAATTAAATAGAAATTGGGAAATTTTCTATTACAACCCAGAAGTTGTAATAACTGTAAACAAACCATTTTTGAACATTTCTTGGCATGGATATCAATTTCTGATGATTCATAAGAATTTAAATCATTCTTTCAGTCTGTATTGTGTTCATACTCATATGAAAAAAAACTGACTTAAATTAATAGTTTCACAAACTTGTTCTTTAATCCATATAAATGTGTTAATATGAGGGTACTTGATTATTCCCAGCTTAAGTACTAAGGAATTTTAACACAACTCCAGTTATTTATTGAAATGTTTCTGCCTCAGCTTTGCTTTCCTAAAAGGAAAACAAAAAGTTATTTTTAGACTATCTGTCTGCGTGTATGGGAAAATGTTTTACTCGTTAAACAGAGTTTGAGGCAAGTGATTTGGAAGGCTTGCGTATGAAATTGCAGTATTGTTGAGGTAATACCTCATTAAATGTATTTTCCATAATATTCATATCTTTTAAAATAACATGAGGAAAGAGGTTACCTGAAGCTGTGTTAGATTTTAATGTAAATATCATTGTTCAGTGATTTGATGATGAAATATATGTTTATTATTTTAGTCTAAGGAGTATGGAAATGGTGGTGTTAGGTTCCTCATAAAATGAGGAAGTAACTTGAATGTGCACCATGATCTGTAATATTATGAGACAAGCTTTGTGCTCTTTGTTTGTATACAGTGTGTATTATTGTAGCGTAACATTAATCAGTTTTGACTGCATTTACATGTCTTGTTCCAATTTCAAACTATAGATTGCATTTTTATGAAAGCCTAATGTTCTTATTGGGCATAATCTTAGTTATAAACTAGGCATTTTGATATACAGGGTGTCTCATATAAACCCAGACCGAGTGCACAGTGTTTGTACTCTGCGCTACAGCAGCACATGGCTGCCTTGTTTTAAGCGTGTATACAGTCTTATATGACATCTTACCTGATAAGATACTGGAAGTGTCGTCCTTCCTGGGTTATACAGGCATTGTATGTGGCTGATGCGAGTGAGTTCTGCCACTGTAATGTTTTCTTTCAGTTCCTCCAATGTATGAGGATTTGTTCGATACTTTTTTTTTTTTTTTTTTTTCCAGTTTACCCCACAAGTAAAAATCACACACTGCATGTACTGTCGTCTCGAAAAAAATAAAGGCCCAATTATTCATCTTACACTAACAGCACGCCAAACACCAATCTTCCTATCATAATGAGGGACTTCATAAACACCATTAGGATTTTCTGCACACCAATAGCATGAGTTATGACTGTTCACCCGACCATTAAAACGAAACCAGACGTCATCCGAAAAGAACACAAGCTGTGGGTTGAATAAACAATTATTCAATGATGCAAGATACCACTTGCAAAATCTCACTCTTGTGGCTGGATCAACAGGTTTTAAATAATTTTAAAACTGTTCGTGTGCGTGCATGTCTTTTATTGAGCACTGAGCAAGTAGTTCAGAATTTATTTACAATTGTGTGAATCTGTTCTCGTGAAGGTCGCACTTCGCCAGGAAATAGCTCAACAAATGCATTGCGTACTGCCCCCTTCTTACCGGGCATAGCTCAGCTGGAGAATGAGAGTCCCGAGGGTGGACCGTTCGTTGTCTGGCTTTACTTATTTTCGAAGGCAGGGTAAGAGACAAGGACTAGCGACAATAACACAAGAATATAAAACAACGGGTTCTGACATTTATTGTAAACTAACAACATATAACAATAACAAATTTAATTAACAATCTTGATGAGAAATTAAGTTTCTTCTCTGCCAGTTCCTCTTAACTGCATATTAATCTCCACTATTCTTGGTCGACAATGTTTCTGTAAGTGTACATAACGTTCGGGGCCGATGACCTTCGATGTTAGGCCCCTTAAAACAACAAGCAAGCAACATAACGTTCATTAGCCTACTTCTGGCTCAACGAAATAATAACAAAATAAAAATTTTGTAAGAGGACCTCCTCTCAATAATGATATTATTCTTTATAAGTTAAAAATAAATTGAAAATTGTCAGATTCCTATTTATCTTGAACGTCGAATTACTAGATTTACTCATTTCAACATTTATCTCAAATAAATCCTTCCTTCTTCAATATGCTGAATAAAGCATTACCTCAATAAAATTGAAAATTAATTAAACCAAATTCTTATCAAAAATATTGCTCAAAAATGTCTCCATTGGACTTAAATTTTTGCACCATTGTGCCTGTACAATAATTATTCCTCTTAATCTTCCTCTAATATTTCGTCTGACAAACGTAAAGTCAATCTTTGGTATTTGACACTTCTAAAGAAATTTTTTTAACATCGTAGGCTTTACAAAATTAAATAGTGAACCAAGTCCATGGAAATGATCCTTCCTTATTCATTACCGTGTGACACTCTGAACCTTCCTTTACTTAAATACCAAATAAAATCCACTAAAGATTTAAATTTCAAAAAGTTATGCTAACACAAACAACGACGCTAACAATCAGGTCTCAACGTGACGAACACGTGGTCTGGTCAAAAATCATAGTCAAAGAAAATATCATAATGCATTGAAATAATATCAATCACACACACAGCATTCACACTAAGGCACACGAGAATTATTTACACTATTTACAACGAATTCTAGCCTCTGAATATTAATCTTTGATTTTTAATCCTAATATTTGAAATTTCTCGATGACGGTATCAGGCAAAGAAAAATATTTTACATCCCTCAGGAATGTGATGAAGTCTGGATAAATACTTAATTAAAGAAGATGAAATTAACAACATTGATCATGATAATATCTTAACAACATTGATCATGATAATATCGGCGGTTGATGTCTGAAGAAATTTGTCGACTACAAAAACGCACATAGAACAGGTCAAATATAAGCATTCGCCTTCATGGTTCATGAGTCACGACATTATTATTACTCAACTCCACGTCTATCAATTAACACATGCTCCACTTGAAGAAATTACGTTCAACAACACGTATTCTCCAAAATAAGACTCAATAAATGGATTCACAAGTCACAAACACACAGTAAATAATCCATCCTCAAGTCAATAAAATATAATAAATGATCCGACGAGAATCTGCCATATTCTAGGCTCATATTCATCCTAATTGAGCACACATTAACATCATAACACACAAGGTCAGGCAGTATTTAAACTCATGACCCTTATTCATTTATTTAACCTGAGATGAAAATTCATTATTATTATTATTATTATTATTATTATTATTATTATTAGATGTGCGAGATCTAAAATTCGCGGAAACTGGGATTCGACAATATGTCAGATGACAGTAACACGCCTTAAATCACACATGAAGAAACTCTTATATAGAAATCCAGCATAACACAACATGCCGTAAATCTGTCCCACACGACTTCTGAAAAAAATATTTTCATATTTAAATTGTTAATTATTGGTGAGGACAATGATTTTTAAACACACTAGACTATTAATAATAATAATAATGTTATTTGTTTTACGTCCCAACTAGACTATTAAATGGGACAGGTAGAAAAATCATAGAAGACACACACATGTTCTAGCTAAACTAATAGAGGTCAATAATCATCCACACACAAATGACAAAACTACCGTCTCCCATATGAAAGAAGAGTGAAAATATTCAAATCTACTGCAAGACTAGAAGAAATATTACTACTAATGAATAAGAAAGCATTATTTCTACAAAGATGAACAGATAAACATTAGTAAAGTGTACTTAAATGAATGATGGAACTGGATCTTCGCCGATGGTCTGGAACATGTGGTCAGTTATTTGCCTGGGATCGCTATCTCCCCATGCCGGAGATTGCCTACATTTTTAGCAGAGCATTGTTGTCTCGGTGTTCCAAGTAAAGTTGCGGTAGGCTTCCTCTTCACAATGTAACAGCATCTTGAGACACTCGTTCCAACACGTGGCGATTTTCTTCTTTCTTCTCGTGGAGTAGAGGTTGAAACTAACAAATAGTTTTAAGATATGCTCCACACACACACTCGATGAAATTAATGATGGAAAAATACGTAACTTGTGGTAAAGAAATCTGCCAAGCTCGTTGATCCAACTATAAACGAGGGGTGGCTGGTTTTACTGTCAGATAATTGATTTAAGAAGTAACCATCTCAGAGTAGACAGTGACTATCACATCGAAGTTCGCAGCACGTCTAAGTCCGCAGCATAAGAACACGTCGAAGTTCGTAGCACAACACAGCAAGAAGAGCAGAGAGCGTTTCTTCTGGAAACATGGGTTTTTATGCATATCCAGGGAAAAGGGTGTGGCACTATAATTGTCCGTAATTGGTCGACATCTAGCGTTCAGTTCTCAAAAGTACTTCTGCCTGAGATTTGACGTGCTGTCCGCGTGTCCAGGCGACCTTGGCCTGCTCCCTCAGTGTGTCACGTGGGCCAGCTGATCGCTCCACAGAAAAAAAAATCAATACATTTCTCCCCTACCAATAAGACCGGTTTTGAACTGTTGGAGCTGTCCCCTAAATGCAGGGCTGGAGAATATCGCTCGCGCTATTGAAATACAAATACAATACAATAAATGTTTATTGTAGGCCACATTTGAAGGGGACAGTACCCGTCGAGCCAGCTCGTACTTAAAATAACTTTTACATACGAAAATAACTGTCTCACCATGCTAACAGCTGAGGTTCAGACCGGTGACTGCTGGGTCGAACACGTGCACGCTCCTTGCTAGGTCAAGAAGTACTGCTGCTTAAGTCTCGGAGAGTAAAAACACTGCTCGACGGTCTGGGTATATATGAGAGACCCTGTACTTGCTTTTAGCCATCACACTTTAATCTTCCTCCTCTAACTAATTAAACTCTTACACTTTATTGTTTCCTGTTCCACTTTGTATGTTTTCAGTATCTGTTTCTGTCGGTATTCATGTTAGTGTTCAGTTCAAAATGGTAATTTGTTCCTTAAAAATGCATATGTTTGATTCTATTTCATTTCTATCTTCTTTCTTCTTCATTGGAAAACATAATTATTAGTGTCTGTCTGTACTAGGAGAAACCCTTGTATGGAAGACAGCTCATTTTTAATCATGCTTTTGGTGAAAAAAAGTCCTTCCAGATTAAATTCTGTTTATTATTGGTTCAAAAGATATCTCACGATGTGATATTTTTATTGACCTCATCACTTCTGTGGTGGTGGTGATGATTACTGTTTTAAGAGGAAGTATAACTGGGCAACCGTCCTCCATTAACACTAATCAGAGAGAGAAAGTGGAGGAGGTCCAACCCTTATAAGAATGAAGGTATTGGCCAAAGAAAGGAAGGACTTGAAAATGAAAGACTCCCTGGCCATCACAAACCTAATACTGCGGAGGTAGGCTAGGCACAAATAAGCAGAAACTACTTCTATGTAAGTTCTGAATATGAAATTTAGATTTGTTGCTACATTACACAGTAATGCCAATGAGAGGGGAAGAATTGGTGTTTTTCCAGTCACATAAATTAGAACATTTTGGTTTACAAGAGTTTTAGCTGCAGCCTTGTGTCGGTAGATTTGCTGGCACGTAAAATAACTCCTGTGGGATTAAATTCCGGCACATAAAGCCAATAATGTTGTTAATAGTTTTAGCTGCTTTTTCAGAGAGTACACAAATTTTTAGAATAGCCTCAGATGTATAGAGACCTTGGAGTGAACCGAGGCGCAGTCTCAACAATGACGCGGGCATTCCGAGGCACCCACATTTGTACCGGCCAATCTCAGGATTGTGCTGTGAAACCAACAATATGGTAATTATAATAATAATAATAGCCTAAAGTTTTGACGTTTTATGAAGTTTGGTGATCTACCTATCCACTTTTACATTCAGGAAATAAGAAATAGCCTTTGTGTTTGTGATATTTCTGCTAAATGGTGAATTAGTCTCCTGAGATCAGCTGTCCATAGAAGTAATATGTTGTTTCTTTTACATCGCACTGACACAGACAGTACGATGATGGTACAGGAAAGGGCTCAGACTGGGAAGGAAACATCTGTGGCCTTAATTAAGGTATAGTCCCAGTATTTGTATGGTGTAAAAATGGGGAAACCATGGAAACCATCTTCAGGGCTGCTGATAGCGGGATTCAAGCTCAATATCTCTTAACTTTAAGCTGACAGTTACATACCCGAACTGTGTAGCCACTCGCTTGGTAAAGTTTTTATTGCACCAGCGATAGTTTGATCATTCAAGTTATTCATACATACTGCAACTCAAAGTATACAAATTTTGCTTTTTGCTCCCATTAACATTTCTTTGGTCTTCTGCTGAGGTGGTTGATTTTCAAAGGGTGGTCAAAACTCTTGCACTCCATGTCATTGTTGGCAAGGTGCATCCTGTGTCAACCAACAAAATTAAATAAATTCAACCATAGGAAATATCCAGTAGAATTCTGCTTTCAATACTGGACATCAGCAGCACTATATACCATTCACGATATCTCACTCTTGTAGCTGGATCAGCAGGTTTTAAATAATGGTCCTATGTAAACCTCTACAGTTTGATGTGTAACAGTTTTGTAGCTCTGTGTGCAGAAGAAACCGAAACCCCTACTTGTGCTAATTTTGTGAATGATTTATTCAGTGACCGTTCAAGATTCACACCAATATTATCTAGCTTTTCCTCTGTTAAAACTGTTTGTGTGCTAGCATGTTTTTTATTGAGCACTGAGCTAGTAGTTTCAAATGTATTTACAATTACGTGAATCTGTGCTCATGAAGGTGACACTTCTCCAGGAAATTGCTGAACAAATGCATCGTGTACCCGTCGAGCCGACACACAGTTAAAATAACTTTTACGTACGAAAATACAGTGTGGCAATGATAACTATCTCACAATGTGCACGCTCCTTACAAGAACTAGGCGCGCGGCTCTCGTGTAGCTGCTTAGGTCTCGGTGAGTAGAAAAAGCTGCTGGATGATCTGGGTTTATCAGAAAGGCCCTGTAGTTGATTTATCTCATTGGTTTTGTCATCCATTTAGACCTAGTGAGTTCCTTATCTTACAGTTTCGTATAAGAATTTAGATTATTTTTTCAAAGAGAAATGTTTCCTTGTATAATTTTATTGTTTTATTTACAGTTAAAATTACTTTTTCAATTGCGTGTTGTAAAGGAGAGGAGTTTTAAACTAATTTTTTGCTTGTATGTCACAAATAATATGAAACAAGCTTCAGATGAGCTTCAGGCAATTATAATGTAATAGATAAATGTATACTGTGATTCAAAATTTATCAACTTTGGTCACTTACAAATCTGTGGAGCAAAGTTGAAGTTCTTGCATTTTATTATGAAGAAAGGTAAAGAAAATGTTACGTTTGTGTTTCAAGAATGAGTTTGCAAGTAGTTTCAATAAAGTTCATGATGAAAACTAAGCCTTCCTTCTGCGCAGAATGTTAAATTAATGGAATGTAATGTGAAGTTCTGTTGGTGTAAAGTTAAATATTAATTCAAATTCATTGATAGCAGAGGGCAGTACACATTAGAGAATCTTTTTGTGATAAAGGAAGGCAAAAATACTCATCAACAACAAATAAAATAGCTAATCAGCCTGTAGGAGATAAGAAAGTATCAGTACATGTGTCTTGTAATTCTCTTCAAGTTTCAATTAAGAATGGCCAGTGTTTTGCCCCAGTGCAGCACTGGGTTCATCAATTGGATTGTCATACTTCTGCTTGTGTACCTTTGAGACATAAGTGAGAGTTTCATTTGAAGTACATCATGCAGAGACAGTGCACTAAGGTACCTCCACTGCTAGAAATCCTTGCCTTTGGGTTTTATATCAAAATTTTGTTTACTCTGTGAAGTACAGGCAAACCTCAGAAAGAGCCCATGTCTCAACTGGTCACATCTGGTAAGTTTGCTGTGATTACCATGAATGAATTCTATCTGCACTTACCAAGTAAAATCATTTTGGGTGTTGTGATATAAAAAGGAGCAAATTATGTCTACTAATGACAGTGTGGATTGAGAATTATATGATGAAAGGGTCACATGTGGTATATTAAAATATTTGATCTCGTGTCTTGGCATGTTCGATCTTAACTCAGTCCAGTGGTATTTGAAGGTGCTCAAATATGTCAGTCTCATGTCGGTAGATTTACTAGCACATGAAAGAACTCCTGTGGGACGAAATTCCAGCACCTCAGCATCTCCGAAAAACCGAAATATAGTTAGTGGGACGTAAAGCCATTATTATTTCCGATGAGGCCTGCTAAGGACCACGTGCCAATTTCAGTTCAGTTCTTCATACTTTGTTGTTTTCTCTTCCATTCCTTCCAATATTCTTTCATCCTTTCACTATGTTGTTTCTTTCTGTTCTCGGACCACTTTGCACCGGATTTCTTGTTCAATCTTCCTTTGAATCCTTCCATTCTTACTACCCTCTTTCTAAACATCTCTCTGTCCATAGTTTCTTCTTCTCTTATATTATTTCTTTCTAAATCTTTCTTTACTTCTTGAATCCAGTTTGTTGTTGCCTTTTTGTCCCAAAGGTATTTGAAAATCCTTTTCATTAATCTGGAATCATCCTTTCTGTAAATATGTCCAAAAATTGCAATCTCCTTTTTCTTATGGTTTCTGTTATGTTTTGTATGTGCCTGTATATTTCATCATTAGATCTCAATTTCCATACTTCTGTTGTTTTCACAGGGCCTAAGATTTTTCTCATGATTCTCCTTTCTAGTACCTGAGGTTTATCTAATCTGTAGTTTAGTATATATGCATTCACTTGCATATAGGCATGCCGGTTTCAGCACTGTAGTGTAGTGCCTTATTTTAAGATGATATTATTAGTATTATTTGCAGCTGTTAGTCAAAATTGTAAATATGTTACAGAAATCAATACCCATAGGGAATCTGAAATATTTGTCCGCAATGAGTAAATTTATAATACCAATATAATTGGTCCATTATTGGACATTATAAATTTTCCAGTTAACTCATTCCAGTTGCCAGCGTTTCACCCCAGTGTGCCAATTTGGGCTCATCAGTTGGTAACTAGCATGGCTAGTGTATACCGTAGGCTACTTAGAGCCACCGACAGTGCCATTGCACTGTGATATTCCTCGACTACCTTGACAATGAGAAGATTTTGTTCACTGTAAGTTTAGTGGAAATCAAACCATGCATTACTGGATAGCAGAATTTGACCGTGTTCTAATGCCGAGGAAATAGATTCTTGTTCACTTCATACATGCAACATAAATTGAAACAGTTGTTTCTGTACTGCATTGAATGCACCTTGACAGCATTCCTGGCAGTTTGTTAGCCAACTACAGAATGTGCCGGTGTTTATCTCAAGGTCCTCTTGCACTGCTGGGTGATGAACAGAATGCATGAAGTACTATATGTTAGTTGGAAATGAATCTTAAAATAGTAAATAATTGCTGTTGACAGCTGGCTTTCTGAGCCCAAGTTGGCAGTCTTGATCTCAGTTCAGTCCGGTGGTATTTGAAGGGTCTCAAATAAGTTGGCCTCATTGCCAGTAGATTTACCACCACATAAAGGGGCAAGATTCTGGCATTATGGCAACTCCAAAAACCATAGAAGCAAGGCAGTAGCTTTGCTTTACTTGATTGAATTTGTATGGAACACTCCATTGCTGTTCTTTCTTTTCTTCACATTCCTAAATAGAGTTCTCAGAATGCAACACACATCATGACAGCAGTAATAGTCATAAATTCCTTTCCTTTCAGCAGAAATGAAGTCATGTAACTCCTTATTTGGGAAAAAATCTGTTACATAATATTTTGAAAAAAATACTGCACAAATTTTGCACGTATATCGTCTTGCACTGAAGGTTGCCCGTATAATTGGTGCAAATTTTTAACACATTCCCTGCGGCAGAGAATTTTGATGACTTAGGTCGTATCCGCCCACCGGTGACCCGACGCTGCCTTTAATTATTATCGTTTCGGGTCACCAGTGACCTTATGAATTTGACTGTGGTTAGTCCCTACTGTGAAATCCAAAGCAATGCTGGAGCACTTGTTGTGTGTCTTATTGTTGAGGAGACATTCCGATGTATTTATCTCTGTGACAGTTTTCCAATTCAACAAGTGCTTGACCCTGGATGTAAATGTTATTTTCTCATTCATTGATCTGTTTTTATGGGAATATGATAGGCCTATGTTAATTATTTTCATATTATGCTTAGTAAAAAAATACTATCACAAAAGAAGAGTCCGTATATAGAGTCATCATCAGATAGTGAAGAGAAATCACTGTCACTGTCATCACTTTGTTCTAAATAATGAGCAATTCATCCTAAACCTCTTTCTTTTCCGTGCCACCAGTGTGTCTGAATGTGAAGGCTCCATGCCTAAAAAAGAGACGTGAACTTGCTTGTAAATATTATCTATAGAAGATAATAAACATATCAATAACTACTCCAATAAATAAACATCTGAAAACTTATATTGGCTTACCTGAGAGCAATGTGGAAAGGAATAGGTTGCACGAGATGCCAGAAGGGTGGTACTCCTTGTATTGAACAACAATCTGCCATCTCAAGGCAGCAACATTGTAGGATTCATTCACCATAACCGCGCAAGCGATTCCCGTGTAAAAATATAGTTCAGGCAACAATCCAAACACAGGGTGACCCGAAGCGATATGAATGGAAGATGCAAAAAAATTCCTTCGGTTAACCGGTGGGCCGATCGAAACTAGCAGTATGCTTCGATCCTTTACTTCATTAGGAACACTATGTTGCCATTAGTTATCGGAAATTTGTAACTAGGATGTAGTTACTGACTCCGCAGCTTTGGGAAGTTCGCACCGACGGATAAGAGTAACATGCTTTGAGACCCAAACCTCGAGGAACATGTACATATTTTTTTTTCATTTAATAGAATCTGTCAGTGTGTAAGAATCACATGTGATCTGTTTATCTTGGTATTTTTAAGGCCAAACTAACTCTAATGTAATAAGTAAATAAATAGAAGATGAGGAAAATATCAGTACACTGCTGCCTGTCACCAGAATTCATGCCATTGAGTTGTTAAAGTGGTATGGAACTTTGTGAAAGTATCATCTTTGAATTGTTGTCACATGCATTTGAAGTATTGTTCGTATTTAGTGTTTTAACTGTTCTTTTCTTGCACAGGATTGAAGTGATTATTTTTATTCTACATTTCTCCAAATATTGCTCACAAGCTAACCTAGCAATATATTTCATCACAAATCATTTCAACAATGCTTGTTGTGGAAATGAAACTTTTTATTTTTACCATTGTTTGCCATACATTACCACTGCTTTGTGGAAAGTGGATTGTGTGAATTCGTAAAGGTGGTGATTCTCTTTTGTGGCATACAAAGAAAGTGTTACAGATAAAGTTCTCAGACTGCAGTACGGTACACATTATGACAGTAGTAATTCCTTTCAGCAGAATGAAAACTCCTTATTTGGAAAAATGATCTTACATAATTTTTTGAAAAACATTCTTGCACATATATTTTGTACTTATATAGTCTCACACTGAAGATTGCATGTATCATTGATGTAATTTTTAAAATCCAATTAATTTTATTTTATAGAATACGTAAGGCCTTGTCAAACAATATGATAAATTACTACCAGTCAGCAACAGTTGAAGTTTATACTTTATAGTTAATTGTGCATATTCTTATATAAATTTCCACACATCTTTTCATTAAATCTAGTTTTAAGATTGAAAGTGGAGCATATACTTAAAGTATTGACATCTAGAAATTGGGCTTAATGTTATATAGTTGAAAATTCTCCATACAGGAACTTCATGTTGGAGTTCCGGTATCAAACCTCCTTGGGTCATCATTCCTTGTTCTCTTGTGTTTGGTTTTCAAGGAAAGAATGAACACACTGTGTAGTCACAGTTAGGTAGTTTTGAATACAGTTGTCATAGTCTTAAGAGGTGCAGTGGTTATGTGAAGATGAAATTACTCCCATATGATAGGGATAAAGAGATCAAGATTTGTTTGCAGTTCCTTGTAACAGTCCATTGAATTCACAACAAAAATTTTATCTGGGAAAAAGCAGCGTGACAGGTGCCAGATATTAAGGTACAAATTAGAGATAACTTGTAATAGCCACAATAATTTGGGTACTTGTATCCATGAGGAGACAGAAGTACAATATGCCCTAGCAATTGATAATATATTATGGATGAAGTAGTACAAAGGCAGAATTCTAAGTGATTGAGCTACGTGATGAAACTAGTGCATTAAATGTCTTCATGTTATAATAAGATTAAATTCAATAGACTCGGAATGTTTCTGAAGAAAACCATAGAAATGGAATTGGTGAAGATTGTGAGTTGTCTGCAGGCAATAAATACAAAGACCATACTGAAAGTCATGAGCAACAATTTTTTCTTTAATTACAATCATGCACATCATCTCAATCTTCAGACTTTCCAGAACACATGCAGGTACTCTGACTTCATTAGCTTTTATCACGTGACCACAGCAAGGAATTACGAAGTGGCTGACATCGATGTTTTATTTCATCAGTATGCTGCGATTGAATTCCTTGTTAAAGAAGGAATTCCTCCTGCTGAAATTCTCCAGAGACTTCAGCATACTTATGGACTTGGGTGAAACATTTTAAAACTGGAAACACGAGCATCGAAGATCAGTTGCGTAGTGAGTGCCCTCGAACAGCTTCCACTCAGAAGAGTTTGACATCATTAAAGAAGACAGACGTGTCACTGTGAGTGAAATTGTGGGAAGACTTGCGATAGGACACAGTGCAGTGCAAGGATTGATTTGCGAGTTGGGCTGTCGGAAAGTTTGTTCCTGCTGGGTCCCACAGAACCTTCTTCAGAGATAATGGAAATGAAGGAGATGATTTTTTAATGTGTTTTATTATGAGGGATGAGAGCTAGTTCCACCATTATGAACCAAAAACAAAACTACAAAGCATGGAGTGGCACCATTTGCATCCTCCGACTGAAAAAAAAAAAAAAAGCAAAGACATTGAAATCTGCTGGCAAAGTTATGGGCAAAGGGTGTCATTCTGGCTGAATTTCTTTAACCAGGGCAAACCATATATGCTGTGCGTTACGTTTAAACACTTCACAAGCTTCGTCAGGCATTGTGGGATTAACATTCCGGAAAGATCATTATCTTGCAACACAATAACGCCTGCCCTCACTGCTCGTTTCAGCAGCAAGAACATTGAAAAATTTGGATGGGAAGATATGCCGCATCCTCCTTACAGTCCCGACTTGGTACCCTCTGACTGCCATATTTTTGGTTTTGTGAAGGAGCAGATGAGACGCCAGCACTATGGAATGCAGGAGGACATGAAGGGAGCAGTGCGTTAGCGCTGGAATGGACTCCTGCCGTCAAGGGATTTTCACACTTCCACAACAGTGGGAAAAATGTGTCCAAAGGAATGGAGATTATGTGAAAAATAAACAAAAGTGTATAGTTTGAAGTAATTCATCCAGTGTATTAAAATGAATAAATGTTTTAATGTTGCTCATGACCTTCAGTATGGCCCTCGTATTCATTCATGAGCCTGTTGTGCAAGCCAGAGCAAAATTTATTTTCCACCGAAGTCTCGGTCTCGTTTGTGATAGTGACAATATGGAAGCTGCAGACTGTCAGAGCATGGCTAGTGTTATCAAAGGTGCTACTGCGCTACAATAGCACTTTCTGGTCCTTTAAGATAAGCAGTGGCAAACTGCCTTGCTCCTCATCTTGCTAGTACCGTACCAGCTGCTTCAGCATACATATTCTTCAGTAGAATGCATGGTCTATCTCGTCTGCTTTCAGTGCAACGTATGGAACAGCTACATTCAACAGCATAAAGTCAGAGTAGTTGCCGAATGTTGCAGGTGCTCCTGACCCTCCGGGTACAACAGCTCTAGCACATAAATGTTCAGTCTAGTCAAATGCATACCAATGAAATGGCCATATTATACGAATGATGAACTTGTACATCATCATCTTCATTTCCCATTTCCAGCTTCCCGGTCGGGTTGTGAATAAAGGACTTCCATCGTTGCCTGTCTTTCCACCTTTTATAAGTACATCTTTTGGTTTTCCTCCCGTCTTCTCTATGCACTCCCACACTGAATCTCTCCACCTCTTTTGGGGTCTTCCTTGTGGTCTTTTTCCTGTTAACTTCTCTGAAAAAGTTTTTTTTGGCACTCTCCCTTCTCCCATTCTCATCATATGCCCATACCACTTTAGCTTTGTTGTTTCTATCCTGTCTTGAAGGTTCAAGATTCCTGTCCTTTTCCTTATCTCTTCATTTCTAATTCTATCCTTTCTGGTTGTAATCCACGATCCAGCTGCATAGGTTAGTATGGGTTCATAATAGGTTGAATATACTTTCTTACATTTCTTCGGCACATCTTGGTTCCACAAAATATCCCTTACACTGGTAGAAGCTGTTTGCTTGTATTCTTTTCCCAATTTCCTCAGTTATCTTTCCATCTTCTATGATCACACATCCCAAGTACTTGAAACTTTTAAGCACTTCCAGAATTTTACCATTCAGTTTTATCTTTCCTCTTCCTTCCTTCCTTCCTTCCTTCCTTCCTTCCTTTGCCTTGACATAACTATTGTTTTACTTTTCTCTGTGCTAACTTTTATCCCAAATTTTTCTATCTCTTGATTCCATACATCTACTTGTTTTTGCACTTGCATTTCATCCTCACCCCATATCACTATATCATCTGCAAACAATATGGCTTTTGTTGCCTTTCTTCCCAGTCTGTGTATAATGTTCTTATGAATTTCATCACAGTCTTAACACTATTAACACAATTTTTTTTACATAGCTTTTATCATTTGCACTTCTACTCTTTTAACTTGTTTTTTTCCTTAATGTGTCCCATACCAACTGTCATAAGCTTTCTCAATGTCAATAAATGTCATCATTACTGGTATGTCTTTTCCAAACTCAAGCTCTAGAATCAAGTGCAAACCTCCCTTGTCCAGTTACCATACTGTCTGAGCCACTCGGAGTCACCAAGCTTATTTAATTTGTGGTAGGTCTCATACTCTCTCTGTTGATTGTCTGCTGAACAAAGTAGAAAGAAGAGAGATTTTTAAGAAACCTGTTATAGCTCAAGTTCAACAAATCTGATGCTAAATTGCTAGCATTTCCTATCTATATTGAAATAATAAGTACAACATCAAAAACATAAACATGCATCAAAGGAAAGAAATACTGAATTAATTACAGACAGCCAGCAACTTTCTAAAACATTTTGCAGATAATTTGCTGGATTTGCCATTTCCCTAAACAAGCCTACAAAGATCATATAAGCACCGGGAAGAGTACAAGAAAAAAGTAATTGCGCTGAATTACAGTTGCCTGAAAAGCCTCTGCGGCTCACCGCTGGATTCTGTGGTTCAAATCTCGGTCACTCCACGTGAGATTTTTGCTGGACAAGTACTCCGGTTTTTAATTTCCTACAGTTGTCTGAGAAATTCAAATTACAGATCAAAAAGCAATTGGTAAAACTGCAGTTACTAACTTCACAGAAGGGAAGTCTTAGGAAATCACTGACATTTTTTCTGCATGTAGTCAGAAAAATACAAAAGTTTGCAAGGAACAGATAAATAATATGACATTTACTTTGCAAATTGGTTATTAAAAATTCTCACTGCTAAGCCTCAACATCATTGAAGTTTCTCAAAGGAAGAAACTATTTCTCAGTATGAAGAAGATAAAGTGTTATGAAATGCTCATTTATTTATTTTACATGTACAAAAATACATAATTTCTGGATTGTTTGTATTTGCCTTTCATGAGTGTGGCAGTGTTTCAGTTTCTTGGAAACATTTCATAGTAGACATCACCTTTGTCCCCAAGGGTTTGCTTGGGATCTACCCTTTATTCCTTTTCTTGTTGGTGTAAGGGTACCATAATTCAGCAAGAATTTGGAACAAACGATGACTAGTGGTAATACTCTGGTTTTTCTTCCCCCCTCAATGTGCTTAGTATCAGTGCAAAAAGCTTGTTACTTCAAAGTCATCTTCTGTGTTACTGGAAAAGGGTAAATCATGTATGTTATATTTATTATGTTTAAATTCTCCAACGATGAGGAAAACTTGCAAATTTTTGTGATAATAATGATTAAGAACTACTGAAATATTGTTTTTGTTAGTTTTTTCGATTTCATTGTGTGCTAATCTTGTTACCTCAAGCAGTCATATTATTTTAGACTTAATGACTTTTTAAAAGCTTTGTAAAATTAATGTAATGATTACTTCATGTATAATGAGCTATTGAATTTTTTTAAAAAATATATTGTCATTGAGGTTTCTCTATTCCTCAGCATAAAGGATGAAGATAAATTGTTATGAAATGTGCAGTTTGGTGTTTGTAAAAAAAAAAAAGATGTTTTACGATGTAATATGTATGTTGTTGACTGGTACGTTTCTTATTATGTTGTCGTTGTCACAAAATTTAATGTTTTTGTTTTGGAGTAGTATTTACCCTGCTCCCCATTGTACAGTTTATATTACAGTAAGGAATCTTTGTGTGAAGTATACCTTCAAATCTTGTAAAATGGAGACTTAAGAAATAACAGACATTCGAACTGTAATTTTTGTCTCATTTGAAATATTTAGTACTTAGCTATGCTGGTAGTTACTGGAATTTGTTTTGAGGTGATATTTCTTCCCATTTCAAGTATTTATTTTTCAGTATGAATGCTGAAGTATCCTTGCATACTAGAAACAAATTCCATACAAGACTGCATACAATTTATTGTCACTTCATTACATCGTAATTCTTTGTGTGTATATCGGTATATGTATGAATTACGGACAGGCAGAACTTAATTAAGCGAACAAACAGTATGTATATAAAGATGTATACAGTTATTTATTTGAATTGTGTATTCAATATGCTCACCAAGTGCATTAGTGTGTGTATGTATGGTTGGATGACAGAAGTATGAACTTGTGTAAAGAAAGATTTATTATTGATCATGTGTTACTGAAAAATGAAGTTAAAGAATAAAATCTGTACATAAATAATAGCTGTCTTTTGACAAAATATTACCTGCAGAAAAATGTGAAGTCAACTCATTGGTTGTGCATTAGTCGAAGGCAGAAATGCACTTTTTAATTTATATGTTAAGTTTAAGTAAAGTTATGTGTAATTTACATGAAGTTGTGACATAAATTTGGAGTGGTGCATAAAGGAATAGATTTAATGGAAGAATTTGAGTGTTCCATTTATCAACCAAATCGAATGCATTGTAGATTTCATAACAGATGTCCGAGTTGGAATAAAACTCCTTGTTTTAATTTGTGTTTCTACTGAAAATATTCTTACTCTGGATATCCCAGTTGCACTAATTGAATCTGTGAAACAAAATTTGTGCTATGTTAGTGCTTACACATTTTTGTTACATTTGGGCCTTCATTGACCTTGAAATGAAGCCTCTTAAAACAGCAATTTCACTGACTTGGTCATGGTCTTCTCAGTGTTATTACTAAGGTACGAGGACTTACCAAAACACTTGAGAGACATAAAAAATGCCTGGTGATAAAAAAATACCAAACTTTTAAAAACCACTCTTTTAGGGAACTTGCTTACAGCCTAGTTAGTTTTGTCCAATTCGAAGTTCTCTATTATACAACACTGCCAGTGTCATTTCAACTTACGGAAGCAGACCTGGTAGGCAATTTGGAAGTGCATGGAGTTCCGCCTGCGATTTCTGGTGATCTCTTCAGCCTTCCTGGTGGCCAAGATTCCTAAGGCGTCAAGTCTGTTTGAGTCTCATTGGTCGAAAACATTTCACTGTCAGAATGTTGGCCGGCAGGGTAGGAGAGGTGGTGGTATACAATTTCTAATCACTCGATTGTGTGCCTGACGCTCTCGGCAGTGTTCATATGAAGTGAGGGATATGACACTTGATGGTGATTCGTCCATCGGATGTGAATGTAAAGCTTTTAGCAGACCCATTGGTGTTATTCGACAGGAGTAGGCTACATGCAAACACCATATTTCACCCTACCTCATCATCATCAGCACACATCGACATGCGCAGGTCGCCCATGGTGCCAAATTGAAAGAAGATCTGCACCAGGCAAGACGAACATGTCTTCGGACACTCCTGGCACTAAAAGCAGTACAATAAATAAATCATTGTCCTTGGAGAGTAACGCTAAAGGGTTCATAATAAGATGTTTATTATTGACAGTTTATAGCTAGATTCACAATTAAGTATTTATTATTTTCCACCTAGTCGATACAATGATTGCTTAAGGCAATTTAATGGTTAAAAGTGGTACATGTTTCGTATTTTATCAACATCTTCAGCCACATAACACTGTTTAGATGAAAAATATATAAAATTGACAAAGTAATGCTTAAGAGGAAGTGTCCTTAAAATTAACATAAGATTGACAACATTAAAACAAACAAAAACTCAAGAGATTATATATAAATTATTACTATAATTGAAAGCAGTTGTCAAGGAAACACTTGTACAATATTCCATAGAGAATATGTCCTAAATGAATATTCTTTTCTTAATAATTCATGAAAAAAGGTCAAAATATAAATTATACAGTTTACAAGTAATTGTCGAAATGAAGAAAACCAGATATCACAATGTGGTTCTTATTATTAATGCAGATGAAAATATAACTAATTCCTAGTTGTCAATTCTTATTAAGCCTGCTTTCCTTTGGAACAGTAACTCCTGTCATTCTTTCACAGTCTTCAAAGTATGCTAGTCTCAGTTTCATAATGTAAAACTGCCTTATTGGTGATTTTTACAGTCCATGGTATTCGTAAGATTCTTCGCCAACAACAGAGCTCAAAAGCATTGATCTTTCTTTTGTCTGCCTGCTTCAGCGTCCAGCTCTCACATCCATATATGAACAGTGGAAATATAAAAACAATAAGAGATAATAATAATAATAATAATAATAATAATAATAATAATAATAATAATAATTGGTTGTGGCCAACAGTGAGAGTATAAAAATAATAGGAGATAATAGTATAATAATAATAATAATAATAATAATAATAATGGATTGTGGCCAACAGTGGGAGTATAAAAATTATAAGAGATAATAGTATAATAATAATAATAATAATAATAATAATAATAGGTTGTGGCCAACAGTGGGAGTAAAAATAATAAATAATAATATTATAGTAATAATGATGATAATAATAATAATAATAATAATAATAATAATAATAATAATAATAATAATGGGTTTTGGCCTCCGGAAAGGCCTGGTGCAGGGCTTTCGAGTTGATGTCTTATAGGCGACCTTCACGTCTTTCAGGATTGGGGCCCTACCAATCCCACAGCTACCCAGCCCTCAAGCCAATGAAGGTTAAAATCCCTGACCCGGCCAGGAATCGAACCTCCGACCCCTTGGACCAAAGGGAGCCAGCCACTGTAGACTGAGGAAAGAACTACAAAGTGGTTGTGTGTGGAAGTAACTTGATTGCAAGAGAAGCAGGAATAACTGGCAAATTAACGACGCTGAAAACAATACTTTCTACATGGAATTAGAGGGTTTGAAGAAAGAACATCTTACCAAATTTTTATTCTAAATACTTTTCTATTGGTGAATTTTTATGTAAAACTCTAGAACTAAATATGAATGAAATGTAAACTCCAAATATATATTAAAATTTAAACAGATTTGAGTTGACATATTTCTATATCCTTACACCGTTTTGTTCACGAAGATCCATTGAATATTTCAGTAGAAAAAATATTTTCAGTTTTTGACCATGGCCACTTCCTGATTGCAGCACTTGACAAATTTTAAGAGTCTGATGGAGCAGTAACAATTAATCTTAAGATCATGACTCCTAACATCAGACAAACATATTGGTAAATATCCTTGTGGTAAGTTCTATTACGTATCTGAATACTTTGGATAATAAAAGTGATTGCTATTATTACTCCCAGTTAATGAATGTCAGCTGGACTGCTCCATTACTTAGCTATTTCACAGATTATTTTGCCAAAATCAACAGAAGTAGCCTATATAATTTTATCAACCTTAACTTATGTAACAATCTCCATACGTCTGCATTAAGATAAGTCAGTACCTCTTCCACAGAGGAGTATTCATTTCTACTGCTCAATCCTAGGCATCCAGCACCACGTGTTGAGCCATGAAACTACTCCAATTACAGTGTGTGGACCCATTTGTCAAGGCCGGTCAGGGAGCACAGCATAGATCTAGTGGACCATGTTGTACCACATAGTTTTTGCAGGATTTTATTTCTTAACTTAGCCACAATCTTCATCAGGTGCTGTTTAAAGGACAGTGTTCTGTAAAGAGAAACCCAAGGTCATACCCGCCAACTTTTAGAAATAAAAAATGGGAAGACCTTTTAAATTCTTGGATTTGATCACGTATATTGTGCCATGGTCTCGGTGAAAAAAAAAAAAAGACAAGATAAAAGGCATAAATATCCACAGTCACAATGTGAATTGACCTTTAAATTTTAAAGTACATACATGTCGCCACAATCATCTATTGCAGCTAGTGCTGTGGCCTCATTTATTTCTATAACTCTTATTTTTAAATCGTTAGAAAATGAGTCTAACCATCATCGTCTTGGTAGCGAGCTCGATAGCTGCAGTCGCTTAAGTGCGGCCATTATCCAGTATCCCACTGTCGGCAGCCCTGAAGATGGTTATCTGTGGTTTCCCATTTTCGCGCCAGGCAAATGCTGGGGCTGTACCCTAATTCAGGCCATGGCCGCTTCCTTCCCATTCCTAGCCCTTTTCTATCCCATCATCGCCATAAGACCTATCTGTGTCGATGCGACGTAAAACAACTTGCAAAAAAAAAAATCATCTTGGTCTCCTACTTCTCTTACCCTCCGTAACAGCGTCCATTATCCTCCTAGGTAACCTATCCTCCTCCATTCGCCTCACTTGACTCCACCACCGAAGCCGGTTTATGCATACAGCTTCATCCATCGAGTTCATTCCTAACTTAGGCTTTACCTCATCGTTCTGAGTACCCTCCTGCCATTGTTACCACCTGTTTGTACCAGCAATCATTCTCGCTACTTTCATGTCTGTTACTATTATTATTAATATTGTGCGGAAGCTAACTGGAACATCTTGGGGAGCACAACCAGACACAGTGAGGACATCTGCCCTTTCGCTCTGCTATTCCGCAGCTGAATACACATGCCCGGTGTGGTACAAATCTTGTCATACCAAAGCAGTTGATGTAGCACTCAACGAAACCTGCCACATTATTACTGGATGTTTGAGACCTACACCTTTGGAAAAAGTGTATTGCCTTGCAGGGATAGCACCTCCCGATATTCGCCGTGAAGTGGCAGCCAAGAAAGAAAAGAGAAAGGTGTTGACATCGGAAGCCCACCCTTTGTTTGGATATGAGCCACCACGCCAGCGGCTTAAGTCTAGGAAAAGCTTCTTGAGAGCAACTGAAACACTTGCTGGAACAGCGCAGCAAGCAAGAATTCAAGAATGGCGCGTCAGGAGTCAACATACAAGTAGTCAATGGATGACTCCAAAAGAGGAACTCCCTCCTGGCCATGTCACAGATTGGGTGAATTGGAGAGCACTGAACAGACTGCGCTCTGGTGTTACGCGGTGCAGGGTAAACCAGAAGAAATGGGGTTTCGAAGTGGACAGTACCTTGTGTGTTTGTGGAGAAGAGCAGACCACAGCCCATTTGCTGCAATGCAGTTCATGCCCATTCAGCTGCACAACAGAAGACCTGGTTAAAGCGAAGCACTTGATGTTGCAAGGTTTTGGGCTCACATAGTTTAATGTGGCTCTTCGCCATTGAAGTATTTATATTATGTTTTATGTGTTTCCTTATCTTTAATTTTAAACTTATGTATGCTTCTGACACGATATAAATAAATTATTATTATTTAGTGTATGGCTTATACAGACAATATCAGTAATATATATACATATTTACAGCTGAGAAACAAATTAATTTGTGCTTCACAATTGAATATCAAGTTTTTCAATCCAACGTACAGCTTCTGGAGATACCAGCAGGAAATCATCTTCATCACCATGATACGCTCGAATCCTACATTTCCTATGTCTGTTACTTCTAACATATAAAATATCCTGAGTCCACCCAGCTTTCGCTCCTGTAAAGCGGAAGTTGGTGTGAAAACAGACCGATGAAAAGATACATAGTTTTTTCCGGGAGCTGATTTCCTTCTTAAAGAATACTGTTGATCGCAACTGTGAGCTCACTGCATTAACTTTACTGCACCTTGATTCAATCTCACTTGCTATACTACCATCCTGGGAGAGCACACATCCTAAATACTTGAAATTATCTACCTTTTTCAGCTTTGTAACACCAATCTGACATTCAATTCTGTTGAATTTCTTACCTAATGACATCAATTTAGCCTTCGAAAGACTAATTTTCATACCATACTCATTACACCTATTTTCAAGTTCCAAGATATTAGAATGCAGGCTTTCTGCACGATCTGCTATTAAGACCAAGTTGTCAGCATAGGACAGATTGTTTACTACATTTCCACCTAACTGAATCCCTCCCTGCCACTTTATACCTTTCAGCAGATGATCCATGTAAACTACGAACAACAGGGGTGAAAGATTACAGCTTTGTCTAACCCCTGTAAGTACCCGGAACCAAGAACTCATTCTACCATCAATTCTCACTGAAGCCCAATTGTCAACATAAATGCCTTTGATTGATTTTAGTAATTACCTTTAAATCCATAGTTCCAGAGTATGGCGAACATCTTTTCCCTTGCTACCCTGTCATATGCTTTCTCTAGATCTACAAAACATAAACACACCTGTCTATTCCTCTCGCAGCATTTTTCAGTTACCTGCCGCATACTGAAAATCTGATCCTGACAGCCCCTCTGGTTTTCATTCAACCATTGATCGCACCCTCCCTTCCAAGATGCCAGTGAATACTTTACCTGGTATACTAATCAACGAGATACCTCGATAATTGTTGCAATCCATCCTGTTCCCTTGCTTATAGATAGGTGCAATTACTGCTTTAGTCCAATCTGAAGGTACCTTACCAACACTCCATGCTAATCTTACTAATCTATGAAGCCATTTCATCCCTGCCTTCCCACTATAATTCACTATTTCAGGCCTAATTTCATTTATTCCTGCTGCTTTATGACAATGGAGTTTTTCACCATCCTCTCCATTTCCTCAAGCGTAATTTCACCAACATCATTTTTCTCCTCCCCATGAGCTCCGTTGTTCGCGGCACCACCATGAAGATTTCCTTTTACGTTGATAAGATTTTAAAAATATTCCTTCCACCTGTCCAGTGATTCCCTGGGATCTATTATGACTTCACCTGAATTACCCAAAACACTGTTCATTTCCTTTTTCCCTCCCTTTCTAAGATTCTTTATTACTGCCCAGAAAGGTTTCCCTACTGCTTGACCTAGCCTTTCCAGGTTATTACCAAAATCTTCCCACAGCATTTTTTTGGATTCAACATCTATTTGTTTTGCTCTGTTTCTTTCATCTATAAACAATTCCCTATCTTCATCAGCCCTTGTTTAAAGCCATTTCTGATAAGCCTTCTTTTTACGTTTACAAGCTGCTCTCACTTCATCATTCCACCAAGATATTCGCTTTTCATCTTTACACACAGTTGTTCCTAGGCATTCCCTTGCAGTTTCTATTACAGCATCCCTGTATGCCACCCATTGTCTTTCTGTACCCTGAACCTGCTTGCTGTCCACTGTTCAAAACTTCTGACTAATCATATCCATGTAGGTCTGTCTAATTTCCTCGTCCTGGAGATTTTCTACTAAGAACACATAAAAATGGTTACAAGTTAATGTAACAAACACTGAAGAAAATGCATAATAATTTCCATTATTAAACTGTAAAATGAAAGGAAATTCAATTTTATAGGCTTTGTGGCCATAATCTGAAGAGAAAATACCAGAAAATATCACCAAGACAACTCTCTGAAATATGTTCAAGTCATGAACTAAGAATGAACAGAAATGCACTGAAATACTCAAAACTACAACATACAAAACATGCATCATATATTATTAATATACAAATTTGACAGGGGGAAAAGCACAGAACTGCAAGAAGGAAATATGTGAACTACAACTCCAATGAAACTATGCACAGAAACTATGTTAACAGGGCGCGAACCACACAATAACAAACAACAGACTCATTCTTTCGTCCCGATTAACAGAGTTGCTAGCGCATGCTAGCCTCTTTCGCTTGTAGGAGGAGTGCACAATACACTCGCCAAATGAAGCATCAAATAAATACGCTTGAAAATTACACAAGCACATAATAATTTATCCTAGGGGAAGAGTATTGACCTTACTGGAGGTTGTATTGGTCAAAAATAGGAAGAAGTAAAAATAAATCGGAAGACGATTTAAAAAACTGAAAGTTTCCAGGTAAATCAGAAGGATTGGCAGGTATGCAATGTACTTCGAATGTTTTTTTTTTTTTTGTTTGTTCCCCTTGAAACAAATGTCCAGTTTATGAACGCATTTTTGCAATTTTATGTGGGTTTTTTTATTGTTTTGCTTGTGGTGTGAAATTATAATTTTTTACTGGTTCACTGTTTCATAGGAATTTGCTTTTCCTGACTCGTTACAATAAGATGGTGGTTGATTAGTTGGATGCTAGCTGCTCGGCCATCTCTCTTCATCGCCATCACCACCATCTTAGTCTCGCTGATCTTGAGGCTGAACTCCTGAAACTTTGCATTCCACATGTGGAGTCTTACCTGTACCTTTTTTCTATTCCTCCTCATCATCAAAGGCAAATGTGCTGAGTTACCTGATGTTTCCTTAATGCTCTTCATTATATCATCTATACACCTCAAAAAATGTTTGGAATAATGTGGGATTAGGCACGTTATGTGGTAGGGCATGTGTAGTCCTGTTGTTAAGCACTGTATACACAGGGGTAATTTAATTGCTTGTTTACACCACAGCAGATTTTGCTGCCTGAGGTGAACAATGTCATTTCAGATGAAGACTGGTAGTAGTGTACCAAGGTTGCTTCTGATTTCTGGAAACTACTTTGAGATCGCACTGTAGCAGTTCAGCGTGACTATTGTTGGGCAGGATTATTACAAGGGCGGATCAAATATAAACAGGAGTTATTTTTTTAAATTTATTGCATCAACCAAAAAATACACATATGAAGATCACTTTTCTACATAATGTTCTGCCTTCGATACACATTTTCTCCATCGGATTGGGGGTTTTTGATGCCATCCTGATAGAAAGAAGGACGTGTGCAAAGCCAGTTGCGCTCAAACTCTTCTACACTTGCATCATCATCGAACTGCTGTCTTCCTAGGTCTTGTTTGGCAATAAATCTGGACTGTATGGAGGATGTTCCAGATGTGTCCAGTGAATTTCCTCCCGTTTTTCCCCACTTTAAAAGCGGCAAGTATACTGAGCTCGATAGCTGCAGTCACTTAAGTGCGGCCAGTATCCAGTAATCGGGAGATAGTGGGTTCGAACCCCACTGTCGGCAGCCCTGAAGATGGTTTTCCGTGGTTTCCCATTTTCACACCAGGCAAATGCTGGGGCTGTACCTTAATTAAGGCCACGGCTGCTTCCTTCCCATTCCTAGGCCTTTCCTATCCCATTGTCGCCATAAGATATATCTGTGTCGGTGCGACGTAAAGCAAATAGCAAAAAAAAGAAGCGGCGGTATGCAGCTTTGCATTGTTATGGATAAGAATGATGTTTTGGATCGGTTGCTGCAGTCGCATGTTGCAATACGCAGCTTTTGCTTCATCCAAAATGCGACAGTAATAGGCTGCATTAATTGTCCTTTGTTTATGAAGAAATTCCATGCTTGCTTGATTTGACTCTGGGGTGTAATGATGCACCCAAGTTTCATCAGAAGTATTTCTTGAGTCATATTGTGACTTTCTTCCTCCTCGTAGCGATGCAGGGGTCTCTGAAAAACTTCCTGGCGTGAAGTTTTTGTTCCTGGTTGAGGAGACGAGGAACTCACCTGGCAGACAATTTTCTGAAATGGAGTTCTTCTCAGATGCTGGTTTGAACACTTCTGTAACTTATTCCTATGACTAAAACAATTTGCGAAATTTTTATTCGCCGATCTTCACCAATGTCACGATTGGCAACAATGTTGTCTGCAGTGATGCTTGTCTGCAGTCCCCTTTCATGAGGTTCATTTTCCACAGCTTCTCTTTCTGCCACAAATTTTTTATCCCATTTCAAAATTTCAAATGTTTGGTGCCCTCTTTTGCAAGAAATTTGATAATGATGCGTTGCACAACAGACGTGTCCACCTCTTGCTCACTCATGGCATACTGAAGCAGCTCAATTCTCCACCGTTGTTCACGTGTGCACGTCTCCAGACATCCCTACCAACATCTTGGCAAAGCCCTGCCTCAGAATTATTACTAACTGCAGCAGTACATTCAACTTTCAATTTATATTTGACCTGCCTTCATACAACCACTCTTCTTTGTGCATGTGTAGTGTTCACAGGCTTTGCAGCTCAAGTTACGCCAGAGAAAATTGAACCTTATTGGGAAGGATACATTAAGGCCCTTTCCGACGCCAACTATAGCTGTTCTGCTATTATTGAACAGTGCAGGAAAAGTAATTTTACAATGACAAAAAAAGGGATCAATTGTATTTTGAATAAGAAAGCAAAGCCTCGAATGGCATTAATTTGAAGGGCAAGAAACAAGCAAACCCACGACCTTCCCCAAGCCTTGTATCCTTGTATCCGGCAGCAGTCCTGCTACCCAATGGACCATAGCAAGTAAGTTGGGGGGTATCATTAAAAGCTGTTAAAAAATAATTAACCGGGATTTAAAATTTGAGAAACGGAAAAAGGGCCAGGTTCACAAGTTGTTGGATCATCATCTGTAGAAATTAATTGATTAAAATAATAACAGTAAGTTATTTATTAAATTGACCACCTAATCAATACAATAAGTCATTGTCTTGGATGATTTACATTGATCTATTAACTAAAAATGGTAGATGTTTCGCCTAGTATGAAGGCATCATCAGCCATTGTCTTAACCTCAGAATAAAAATAAGCACTTGATTAACATATAATATAAAATTAATTTAAAAAATCTTGAAGAGACTTAAACTAAAATTAACATTAAAAATAACAATGTTGGTTTTAATTTTTTTTTTTACAATGTGAAGAATTACAAAGGTGAAAGTATTAAAATTATTGACATTAAAAGGTGCTATTACAAGTAAAATGGACAAAGCAACAGACTGTGATGAACAAGTAGTAAGATTGCTATAAAATTAAGTTGAGCGATTGGCGGTTACAATTAGACTCTGACGAGAATGACGATCAGTCATATTTATTCAAAAAGTAATATTGAGAAAATAATGTTGAAGGTTTGTTACCGATACCTTTACTATAGTGGTTACACTAAACCAGTGGCGGCCGGTCAGTGCGTGCTACCGGGCTCCAGCACGTAGCTTGGAACTGTAAGGAATATTATTTATGTACAGTACAATTATCCTGGTGCCTTTTCGTTGTTTTGAGTACGATATGAATTTGTGTTTTGTGCAAATCAGGACGAGATCTGTCGAACACCTAGCGCCGTTCTCCCGGGGAACAAGGCACGTGCTCATGTGAAGTGAGCCCTTGCCTGTAGCCTAAAGGAAGCAATACGCAGGCGCAGCCAAGCTTGCAACACTCCCCCTAGCCGGGGGAGTATACCGTAAACCGGGATCAACTTTCACTGATCCCGTTTATAGTTACTTCCTCTCCCGCAAGGGGGTAGAACTACTCGATGTCTCCTGCTACCCGGAGCGCAGCGAGGGATCCAGTCGGCCGTGCTTATGTTGAACGTGGTAAGCGAATCTGCCACTAGAGAGTAGCATCGTCTGGGTTCGAAAGTAAAGAGTATGTGGAGGCAATCTATCTCACGCATGCTTATTAAAATATCCATCTTCCTTTTGTGTCAAAAATAAGGAATTCGTAGGTGAGTCAAAGAATCTTTGACTGACCCTAAATGTTATCCCGCATTACAATGTAATTTACTCTGGTGAAATGAAATAGCGTATGGCTTTTAGTGCCGGAAGTATCCGAGGACATGTTCGACTCGCTAGATGCAGATCTTTTGATTTGACTCCCATAGGCGACCTGCGAGTCGTGATGAGGATGAAATGATGATGACGACAACACGTACACCCAATGATGGTTAAAATTCCAGACCCTGCCGGGAATCGAACCCGGGATCCCTGTGACCAAAGGCCAGCGCGCTAACCATTTAGCCATGGAGCCGGACATTTACTCTGGTAATAGGGGAGGTCTCAATGAATCAGTTGGCAGCTCTTTCAGTTGCTTTGTGCGGTTTTTAATCTCGGGGTTATATTACTGGTGCGTGTTTTTTCTGTCATTGTGTTAGTGCTAAAGTTTATACGAAGATTTATCAAATTATTTATCCACTGCAGTGTATACAAAGTGAAATTAAATTAGTGTTCTTAGTGGGGATCTATATTCCCACGATTCTATTTGCACTGATGTAAGTTGCGCCATTAGGTTAGTAAAAACAATATTTCTCCAATGAATTATTTATCTCGTAGACAGTTGTCGAAGAATTCATCTGCTTCCAAATTAATGTTGTTTTTGTTTGTTCTGAGTTATAAATTGTGAGAAAAGTTGTATTATTATTATTATTATTAGTAGTAGTAGTAGTAGTACCAAGTTTGAAGTATGCGTTGTTCATCATGGCAATATGCAGATTTAAAACAGCGTATTTAGCTTGTTTTTTGTAGCACGTAGGACGATTTTTTCACGAGCCGCCACTGCACTAAACACAATGAAGGGAGGAAAGTAAGAGCAACTACACAGTACCAAAACTTACTACACACTCAGTGAAACATCAGCTGAAACTACGCGGATCTCTGCCGATAACATCTTAGTAAATATCAGTAGGGCCAACTAGATGACAATAAACTAGGAAGGTGGGAAGAGGCTGGGAACCTACCAAAGGCATGGACATGGCTTAGATTACAGTTTCAGAAATAATCAACTGTGATCCTTAATTTTGAAAAATATTATTTACAAATGGATTTTACAAATACATTCCGAAAAAAATTCCGCCATGCGGAAGGTACCGACACACAACTCACGAATTAAATGTTCTGTGATACACACAACTTAGAAGTTCTTTGCTAATCATTGTTGCCAACTTCAGCGACAAGTCGCTAAATCTAGGGAATTCGGGAACCTTGTTAGCGACAAAATTTTATTTTTCCGATTAGCGACTTTTCTGGGGATTATTCAAGCACTTTAGAGGGAAAACTGGTGAATTTCATAGTTTAATAAAATTATTATCAATTTAACGGAATAAACTGCAGTTCAGTACGTGAATGTTTATGACCGGTTATTTTTCAATCTGACTTCCTTGTATATCATTTCTTGTGATTTTATAATCACATTATGACATCCTTCGGCAATTCCTCTTCTTATCTGCTGGATGACATCATGTGTAGGCACTGGGAGTTGCACAGACAGCGTTGATACAGTATTAACGCAGTAGATTAGTCAGTCATTCGATTTTTTTTGCCTCTTAGTTACGCGTAACATTACACAGCGGCCGGAGGTGATTCAGGCGCGCGCGCTAAGAAAATGAATCGGTCTCTTCGCAGCTATCAGTATAATAATAAGTTCTGTTGTGATCTGTGTTTCTTCTTGAAGTCATTCATGGTTTGTTAGGTGCATT
The DNA here is from genome assembly GCF_040414725.1 of Anabrus simplex. Lineage (NCBI taxonomy): Eukaryota > Metazoa > Arthropoda > Insecta > Orthoptera > Tettigoniidae > Anabrus > Anabrus simplex. The sequence continues at coordinate 504,961,345 of NC_090267.1, read as the reverse complement.
TACGCAAATTTACACGTGCGATTTCAAATATTCATTTTCGTATTTTCTTATTTGTGAACTGTGTTTTTATTTTTTGCTCAACACCATGGGTAAGCCAAAGTATCAGGAAAACTACCGTAAAGACTGGGAACATCAGTTTAAATGGTTATACCGGTAGATTCTGGTAAGTCCAAAGCCTACTGCATCTACTGCAAAACAGAACTGTATGCTAAATATAATGATTTAAAGAAACATTCTAAAACTCAGAAACATAAAATGCGATCAGGGCCGTTTACCTCACCACTGCAGAAAAAAATACCGTTTACAAAAGTAAACATAAGTACTGGTAGGACTGAAGGACGTTTGGCATTGTTTATTGCAGAGCACTGCTCATTGTTGACTGTAGATCACTTGTCAGAACTGTGTGTTAAAAATTTTGGCGATCGTTCTAAAGCAGCAGATCTCCGTTTACACAGAACAAAATATACTGAAGTAATAAAACATGTACTAGCACCACATTTTGTTGAGGACATGGTTTCTGATATTGGCGATCAGGGTTACAGTTTAATAATAGATGAGGAGACAGATATATCCGTTACCAAGTTGTTAGGTGTCATAATTCGTTACTTCAGCGACAGTATGAAAAGGATAGTATCAAGATTTTTAGGTTTGCTAGACTTACTAAATGGCACAGCACCAGGAATATTCTTACAGCAACTGAAGCCTGCTAATTTGTTAGGTATAGGTGTAGACAACGCTTCCGTGAACACTGGGCTGAACAATGGGGTATGTGAACTTATGAAAAAAGAGTTTAATATTCCTCATTTGAAAATGATTAGGTGCGTGTGTCATTCCATACAGCTAGCTGTTTCTCATGCTACGGAAGACACATTGCCGCGTATGCTGACTTCATTGTCCGTGAAAGTTACCTTTGTATCGCTCATTCCAGCAAGAAACAGTGCATTTAAAAGCAAATTTACAATGCGGCGAATTGTTGAACAGTGGGATGAGCTCAAATTACATTTCGATATAGTAAGGACACAAGAAAAAGAGTTATACTTCAGAGATGTTATTCCAAATGTACTCTGATTTATCAAACAGATTGTTCATGACTTACCTAAAAAGTATTCTGCATGAGGTCAAAAAATAGAGTATTTGAATCTGAAAATGCAGACCCCACTCGTTTACTTGATGATCTCACGAATCGTATACAGATTTTAGGAAGGAAAATCCTAAACCCAACTGCTCGATTTGATCTGTTTTCTCCATCAAATGTGATTGATAGCTACGTGGACCCCAAATCCTATCTGGGTGACGAGTTCGAAAAACTGGCGGAAACTCTATCAGTAGAAAAGGTAGAAGTGGTTAGGGGCCGCAGTATTAACTTCACGAAAAAGCTAATTACAGAACTAAAAAATAGGCTACCGAACAATTTTCAAAACCTAAGAAAAATGGCTCTCCTTTCTATTAAAATCTGTCTGAATGTTGTCAAAAACCCAATATTTGAGTTAGCGTAAGATATGGGTTGCAGTATCTCAGATATAGATCACATTGAGAATCAGTGGCGTAATTTAAACGCAATAAAATGGAGTCAAGTTTCAAATACCACAGATTTCTGGGTAGAGGTGTTACAGTATGGTGATTCGGCAAGACAAAATCCCTTCAGGATACTAACTACTTTTGCTATGAAAATTTTGGCTCTCACGCATTCAAATGCCGAAGTAGAAAGGCTCTTTAGTAAACTTGGTTTTGTGAAATCTAAATTGAGAAACAGAATGAAAGTCGAAACAGCAGCATCCATCTTGGCACATCAGGAATGCGCTTATGTGCCTGGGAAAAACCTGCCATTTCAACGAAATTCCAGAGAAGGTCGTCAGGAAGATAGGAATTAAAAATGCTTATTCAACAACTGCTGAACTATTACCTGCTCCATCGACAACTCAGCAACCTTCCACTTCACAGGCTACATCGTTTTCTGAGGAGGAAATGGAAGACGATGAAGATGGAATACTTTTTCTGCATAGGTATGTCCATTTTATTCATGTTAATTGGTAATTTTATGTTAGCGACATTTATTAGCGACTTTGACAAAAATTTGGCTATTTTTAGAGACTTTCATCAACGAATTTAGCGATATTTTAGGATGTACAGTTGGCAACACTGTTGCTAATAGCTTCCTACAAGTTCAAAGATTTAACAAACTATACTTCTAGTTACAAATCCAGATGTATAATGAAATTTAGTAGGTTAAAAGAAACGTAATATGGTATTACCATCTACAGTGAAGTTAAATGTACCTTTCAAAACTCTGACATACATCAAGTGACACTGAACTACCAGAGACATAACCCCAAGGTAAATATATTAAACTACACTTTACATATTCATCGAAAAAAGGAACGAGGAATGCCTCGAAAACAAACAGGCAAGTCCAGCTGAAAAGCTAAGGCATCTGAAATAATTGAGTAGCGAATCTAGGTGAGGTTAGGGCAGACTCCTATATGAAATAGCAGGCGAACATTACGGAAATTTTAGGCTGGATCGGAAATCCAGAGTGCTTACCCGAAGGTGGCCCATCCCGGTAGCGAGGCGTTGCTGACGACGTAAAACTTCAGACAGACTAGTCAGACCATGAAATGCTGCCTCGCTCTCTTTATAAAGGTAAACCCTGGCCTTGGAGTAGCCAATCAGAACGCATGAGCCCGCCTATTGTCACCCAGACTCACCAATCACAACTCCTACTTTCAGTCGCGAACTTTAAATAACATTCTCGAATACACACGCTCGCGAACCTTCCATTTCCAGAACAGTCAGAAAATATATTCTAGAAGATATATATACTTACCATTTAACGAGGTGAAGGTAACTTGTACGTTATGAATTAAGTGTATTGACAACTGTAGACTTCTTACTACGAGTGTTGTAGCTGTAGGTTTGTGTTGGAGGGGGAACTGTTTGCGGAGGCGTGGTCATTAGCTTGTTCGTAGTGCTTGGAGGGGAGCTGCTATTGGTGGGAGAGAAGGAAGAGAGTGTGGCTATGGGTTTATTGGTTGCATTTGAATTAGGGGTACTAGCTGTGAGGGGAAGGGAGGGGAGTGTTTTAGCTGTAGAGGAGGTGGGAATGCTTATTAATTTGAGGTTGAAAATTTTTAAGAATATATTGGTGAGGGGAATTGAATTTTGTAATAGAATTAAAATATGTTCATATAAGGGGCTTTTTTTAAATCAATAATGGCATTTAGGTTCTTATCTTTATTGAAATGTTGGTCGAGGAAAATGAATAAATTTAATTTTATAGCAATCTTACTACTTGTTCATCACAGTCTGTTGCTTTGTTCATTTTACTTTTAACAGTAGCCTTTTAATGTCAATAATTTTAATACTTTCACCTTTGTAATTCTTCACATTGTAAAAAGAATTTTCTCAGTCAATACTGATCTGCATTTAGGGCAGTCGCCCAGGTGGCAGAATCCCCATCTGTTGTTTTCCTAGCCTTTCTTTAATGATTTAAATGAGATTGGAAATTTATTGAACATCTCCCTTGGTAAGTTATTCCAATCTCTGACTCCCTTTCCTGTAAATGAATATTTGCCCCAATTTGTCCTGAATTCCAACTTTACCTTCAAATTGTGATCTTTCCTACTTTTAAAGACGCCACTTAAACTCATTCATCTACTAATGTCATTCCACGCCATCTCTCCGCTCACAGCTCGGAACTTACCACTTATTACATGATAGAAATCTCACATACAATTTAGTCGAGCAGCTCGTCCTCTTTCTCCCAGTTCTTCCCAGCCCAAACTTTGCAACATTTTTGTAACACTACTCTTTTGTCGGAAATCACCCAGAACAAATCGAGCTGCTTTTCTTTGGATTTTTTCCAGTTCTTGAATCAAGTAATCCTGGTGAGGGTTCCATACACTGGAACCATACTCTAGTTTGGGTCTTACCAGAGACTTATATGCCCTCTCCTTTACATCCTTACTAAACCCCTAAACACTCTTCATAACCATGTGCAGAGATCTGTATCCTTTATTTACAATCTCATTTATGTGATTACCCCAATGAAGATCTTTCCTTATATTAACACCCAGATACTTACAATGATCCCCAAAAGGAACTTTCACCCCATCAACGCAGTAATTAAAAGTGAGAGAACTTTTTCTATTTCTGAAACTCACAACCTGACTTTTAACCCCGTTTTTCATCATACGATTGCCTACTGTCCATCTCACAACATTATCGAGATCATTTTGCAGTTGCTCACAATCTTGTAACTTATTTATTACTCTATACAGAATAACAACTTATTTATTACTCTATAAAGAATAACATCATTCACAAAAAGCCTTACCTGAGATTCCACTCATCATACGCCAAATAAATAAATAAAATCATTTGTATATATAAGAAAACATAAAGGTCCAATAATACTGCCTTGACGAATTCCCCTCTTAATTATTACAGGGTCAGATAAAGCTTCTCCTACTCTAATTCTCTGAGCTCTATTTTCTAGAAATATAGCAACTCATTCAGTCACACTTTTGTCTGGTCCAGTTGCACTCATTCTTGCCAGTAGTCTCTCATGACCCATCCTATCAAATGCTTTAGACAGGTCAATCGCGATACAGTCCATTTGACCTCCTGAATCCAAGATATCTGCTATATCTTGCTGGAATCCTACAAGTTGAGCTTCAGTGGAATAACCACCTTTGAGAGCAACGGTTACAGGAGAGCTTTGATCTCGACGGTTCTGAAATCGACGCATAATCGGACGTCTGTTACGGAAAAAGATGTAAAAGGAACTGCTTACCTACCTTACATACATAACACGACGGATTGTATTGCTAAAATCTCACCCAACCTGATAAATCAGCTGCTGCTGATCATGCCTTAACACCTGGTCATGATGTCTTGTTCCAAGAAGTGGATGTTCTTGCCCGTATAAAGCAATATCACCCAAGAATTATCAGGGAGGCGGTTGAAATAAGTAAACACCCAGATAATTGTAACAGCGATACAGGCTTCACCCTCATTGAATCATGGCTACCTATTACCATTAGAGAATGATACGGTACTTTACTGTTGCCATTCATTGTCTCTAGCATGCGGCTAAAATGGCGTCCGTTTTACATCTCAGGGCACCATTTTCTTGTAAAAAAGAAACCAGATGGTTCCTTAGGACATATCGTCTATCATAAGGTTACCCACACACATTACTATCTCCATGTAGATTCTCACCACCATCCAGCACAAAAACGGGGCATTTTCACACACTTGTCACAAGAGCAACATGAATTTGTGAGTCATCAAATATCGAGGAGGAGATGGACACACTCAAAGTCACATTCAAGGGTAATGGTTACAACGATGTAGCGATTCATAGATCCCTGCATCCCAGAGGGACAACTAAGCAAAGCTCACAGAAAGAAGTGAAGGCAACTGCCTTACATCCACAAGACCACAGACTGAAGTGCCAAGCTCCTTCACAAACACAATATAAAAACCGTGTTTGGCACCATCACTGAAACTGCTCACGGTTTAGGTAAAAGCAAAGACAAATTGTCCCACTATTACACCCTAAGGTATACAAAATTCCCTGTACTTGCAGCAAGATATATATTGGCCAAACATGCCGGTCCATTGGGACTTGCATCAAGGAACACCAAAGAAATATCTGTCTCAACCAGCCAGACAAATGAGCAATAGCTAAGCACGCCCTATCTTCGGGTCATGATGTCGTGTTCCAAGATGTTCGAGCTCTTACCCACACTAGACATTACAGGCCCAGGATTATATGGGAAGCTGTGGAAATGCATAGAAATTCTAACAAATTCTACAGGGACACTGGCTATCAAGTAATACGTGGTTGCCAGTCATTAAGGATTTACATAGGTAGTTCTCTTCCCTGTCCTTTCACTATCGTTATTTCGTTTCAGTGTTTTCAGAATTTGTACGTTCCTCATCACCAGAGGTTTCATTCCAGGCTTGTGTCAGTCATACTTTCATATGAGTGTACGTCAGTTATATACCTCCCAGACTGATTCTGATGGTGCTGTCAGCTTCCGCTTCTAATTCTAGCTCTGTACCACGTATAGTAAGCCATCAGGTGATGAATGAATGTACCACTTACACTTCTATTACTAACATCTAACTTCAAACTATCATTATTATAGAAGTCTTCCTCATGAACAGTCAAAATTTTCTTCTGAAGACGCGAACCAAAGTTCTCTGCGAAACGTAAAGAGTTTCACCTTGTTTTCTTGAAATGGCACAAGCCCAAAAGCCTGTATCATGTCTACAACTACAGGCTGTGCAAGCATCAGTGTTAAAAATATGGTTTGTTGTGGGTAATATTATGTTCCAAAACTTTGTGCTGGGAAGATTTAACAGCAAGGAGACAAGCTGCTCGACTTAAGCTGTAAGCTCCAAGCAGGCGCGTAGTGTCCATGGAAGAGTCGGAATTGCTGCTTCCGTTCAAATTTTAAATACTACGTGTATTTATTGATTTAGAATATGTATGTGATATTTTGATTTAGTTTAAGTTTTGCTAGTAAATCCACATGCCGGCTAGCATACAAACTCCCAACCCACATTGCAAAGTCAGCTGTTGATCGGTCAAACTCCTGAGCCCCACTGCAAGGTCGGCCATCGGTTGGTAGGAAATAGAAGATAGGAAACTTAAAAGGGTCCACCTTTTCAATACAAATAACTGCCAATTTCACCTTGTACTACGAAAAGTTGAATATGTTATTTGTATTTGAAAATATGATATAGCTTTTGCATTCACCCTTCATGGACTGTTTTGAATTGACATTACTGAATATCTACAATTCGAACCTTCACTGCCAAGTTCATCTCGCACCATGAGTTCAGATGTCACGTGCAATTCTAAGAGGCTGTTAAATCCTAACTCACATTTGAACTACACTCGCACCGGTGCCATTCAATGAATGATTAAACGCAGACCTTTTGTGCCAAATCCATCACGAACCTACATTTTCGAGTGTGTTTCATGTGTTTTTTGCATTTATCGAGTCCAAACTCACGCTTATGCAATTCTTGTCTAACCCTTCACAGCTGTTTTTTGAATTGACGCTTATTGAATAAGTGATTTCAATCCCTAACTGCCAAATTTCATCTCAACCCAAATATTTTATAATGTTATGTGTATTTTTGAGAAGATTGTGTTTACTGAAATATAACCGATGTTTTGTACTACACTCGTGGCAGGCAACATTCAATGGAAGAGTGTCTGAAATAATTTGAATTTCCAATGCCAATCATCTCGTACTTCCGCATGGTTTTGTTACAGTTTATATGTTTATTGTTTTTAAGTGATTATGTTATCTCGTTTATACAATTTTGACTCACCCTTCATGACCACTTTGAAATTGACATTGTACTTTGCGTCTTCATGTACTCTCATTTATTCACACTGATGTAACACCTTGTGTAATATAAATGTCTACATGCTAGCCTATTTCCCACATTTTGGCTGAAGATGACGCCAAACAGCGTCGAAACTAGTTCCAAGTGTAAATATATGTTGTAAATAAACTATAACATTTATTTGAATTGAAAAGGTGGACCCTTTTAAGTTTCCTATCTTCCATTCTCAGTTCAATACGGACAAAAATGAAATTCTTAGATTTAAATGGTAGGAAATAGGAACTCCTGAGCCCCATGGTTGTGATTTTGAATTTACAGGCAAGATCACGCAATATTATGAACGCATAGTAAAGTTATCTTCCATACTGCTGTTTAGTATTTCAATAGATGTATTCTCAAAGTCAGTAGTAGATTTAATCAGTGTAGGGTGTTATGCATATCTTGCGCTAGACCTGAATTATACATTTGAGACTTCCACTGTGCTGTGAACTAGTGTAGATGTATGTAATTTGGAAAATCACATCCCATTGAACCCAGCATGGAAGACTCGGCGACAGCAGGAAAAAGTGCTATAATTACGGACTGCGGTACAACAATTACAGAAAATAGTTTGGAAACTACCTAAGGCTCCTCTCTTTTTATTAACATTTCATGAGAAATTAAGACATTGTTGAAAATGATATACCAAACCTGACTCTTTGTTTGAAAACTAAAACAAGGGCATTTATTCAGCGTTTCAATGAGCGCATTTATGAGTATATTCCGTGGATGTAAACAATTAAATTGAATGTATTGTTAGCCCTGTCCTTTGTTTTCCGAAAGAAAGGAACGTATGGATCTCGGATGGGTACAACGATTTGAATAATATTTATATATTAAGAAGATAAGACACAAATCTAAAAACAAAAAATCTTATTTGGGAAAAAAGTGTGAAGTGAGTTTTGTTTAAATGAGCAGCTTAAAATAGGTATGGAAAAGCATAATGAAACTATTAAACAGAACAGGAAAATTATGTGTCTTTTAAAAACGATTATTTGCTTTCTAGGCCCTTACAGTCACGTGCAAATTAATCAGAACAGAGCAATAAAGTACACATTTTCCATCTTTCAAATTTATTTACATAATACATAAAGTGAATACCTTCTGATAGGTAATATGTCCTCTTTTGTGTTTTATATGTTCTTTCACACGATTTGGCATTCATTCCACAAGCTTTGGCGAGATATTTTTCAGTTTATCATCATGAAACCACACTTTAATTAGAAACTCTATCATGCGTACTTTGGTGGAACAGTCAAGTTTTGCGAGTCTCCTTTCTCAAGTAACTCACAAGTTTCCTATGGGGTTTATGTCAGGAGAGTTCCCTGGCCTCTCTAAAACATGAATATTGTTCTAATTGAAAACTTTTTTCACTTTCTCTGAAATATGACAAGGAGCCAGATTTAACTTAAAAATTCTGTCACCGTCTGGAAACATCTTCTGCCTTCTGCAGCTCATGAACGACTCTCTTTTTACAGTATTTGGATGTACTGGTCAGATTTCATCATCCCTTAACTGGTTCTAAGGGTCCCATCCTTCATGTGTGAAACATTCCAAAAACATCTTCTGCATAGGATGTTTTATGGTCTGTTGTAAATGATGTGAAGTTGTTGCCTCATTATTTGCTCAGCGCACATATTGAAACATCTGCACTTTGAAATAACTCTCATTAGAGAAAAGAACTGACTTCCAGTGTTCCACTGTCCAGTCCTGATGACTACGTGCCCACAAAAGATGCTTCTTGCTCATTTCTTCTGTTGATGATGCTTGTTGTTTAAAGGGACCTAACATCGAGGTCATCGGCCCCTAATGGTACAAAATGAAATAACAAAATGTTCAAATTCATGCACTGACCAAAATAAAATAAAAAATGGATGGACATGAACTCAACAAAAGACAAAAAAAGAACCAACAAACAAACAAAAACCAGTGGATCAGACTAAAAAAAAAAGATCGTAAATAATAGTATTACTGACCAAGGTACCACTTATAAAGCACAATGATGCTTGATGTCTAAAGGGATGCAAAATCCACGTCTAAGGCCCCACAGAATGGTAAATGTTGCGAGTAAAGTAGAACCATGGCATTTGTCATGTTGGGGTACTAATCAAAAGTAGCGAAGACTCATGGTGTTCCACACAAGATGGTACTACTCACAAGGATTGCACAATGGCCACTCAGAGCCAACGCAAACCGATAAGGTTCCCCACCTAGGTGTACTAATCACGGGCGCCGGTATTCCCCACATAGTGGGTACTAATCACAGGCAACACAGACCCACGGTGCTGCTCATATAGCGGTACAACTCACAGGCTACGCCCAGACCCGTGGTGTTGCTCACATGGGTACAACGCGCGGGTACTGGAAACCCCCAGGCCAGCCTCCTTACTGCTACTAATCACAAACCTATTTTGTACCAATTTAGTGGTACTACTCGCAAGTACAGGCAACCCATAGTGTTCCCTGCATGATGGTACGAATCAAGAGTAGTTTCATGGTTCTAATACAATCATCCCTTGGTCGCCTCTTAGGACAGGCAGGGGATACCGCGGGTGTATTCTACATGTGCGTCCCCCACCCGCAAAGGGTCATTTCTTCTGTTAGAAGGTGCTTTTTTGTTACAGGTTTGCAGGCTTTCCTTTCAGCTAACAGAAGTCTACAGCGAACATTAGGAACATGCTGATTCACTCCCCTTCCCCCCAATTCACGTGCCAAGTCCACAGCAGTTAGCCTAGGGTTTAATTTACTTCTCCAGAGGAGAAAACTGTCATCAGTTGGTGGGTTTTTTTTCCCCCCTGCCATAGTTCTCCCCTTTCTTTTTTTTGTAAAATTGATTCAGTTTGTTTGTATCGCTGAGTAATTCTATTTATAATGCTTACACCAACAACAAATTTAGTAGCTATCTATCTTTGTGTCATAGAAGTATTTTGAGATAAGGCTATAATCGCACTGCACTTCCTGGGAGTTGTATCCATTGAAGAATTAGGTATTACTACCACCTCGTCCGGCTCCATGGCTAAATAGTTAGCATGCTGGCATTTGGTCACAGGGGTCCTGGGTTCGATTCCCGGCAAGGTCGGGAATTTTAACCATCATTGGTTAATTTCGCTGGCACAAGGGCTGGGTGTATACGTCGACTTCATCATCATTTCATTCTCATCACAATGCGCAGATCGCCTACGGGCGTCAAATCAAAAGATCTGCACCTGGTGAGCCGAACATGTCCTTGGACACTCCCAGCACTAAAAGCCATACGCCATTTCATTTCACTTCCACCTCAAAAATCCTCCAAAGTGACTCACTTCTAAATAAATACCGCTTTTATCAACAATTGCCACACAAATTAAACAACACTGAATAACAGTGCAAATAATGTGTAGAGAGCGTGGGAACTAAGAAATGATGTATGTTTGATGGATTTCAAACTTCTTTGAAATAATATAAGAAAAGACAAGGTAAACAACTGATAGGGAATCTGCCACCTGGGAACAGCCCTAAATGCAGATAAATGGTGATTGATTGAAGCAGCTTAAGGTGTAATTCTTTTAATAGTTATCTGTATTACTGTCTCCACGCCAGCTCTGAGGACCTGACAATGCAAGTCGGTGATGACATAGGATTGAATGAAAATGAAAAAACATGTACTCACCTTAGAATATTGGTGGTGTTAATGGAGAATCCTGTTTTTCTCCTTCCTCACTTTCTGAACTCGATTCTTCAGATCCACTGGAGGAATCCCTACGACCTCGCTGCTCCGTTATACTCACACGGTCACTATAACCTTCAGTATCCCCACCACTCTGCAGTACTGATGCTTGCAGATCTGCTTTAGTACTGGCCTTCATTCAGTATTATTGTCGGTACTGACAGTTTTATTGATCGGGTAGGGTTTGGTATAAAATACAGTTTCAAGGAACATATAGGAAATGCTTAACTGATCAAATAGAACCTCCGTTACAATGCACTAATTCAAGCAATGTTGACACTGACATTCTTACACCAAACACCATTCATAGCATAAGTTCAGCAGATTCCAGGATAAACTGAAATGATCATGATTATGTTCTTCTGTACCAGTCATTGACTCTGCTGTATTTACTGAGTGCATTGCTGTATATGGTAGTGATGGGCAGTCTGAGACTAGATCTCGAGATTTCTCGAGACTAGCGCAGGTACTATTTCTCGCGAGAGATCTCGAGAGCGTTGTCCCCGCATTGTGCGGTGAGCAGCATGTCGTAGGTCTACAGGTAGTAGGAGCTGAATGTTGTTTGTGCCGAGTATGCGAATAGCCAACCACGGGCCTTCTCCATTTCGTAAATACGTGTCAACAAGCGACTAGGGCGTTCATTTCTACCGAGGTCTATTTTGACGCAGTATAACATAATTAATAAGGATACGCATTCTGGCACTGTATGCACTGGTAGGTACACGAATGAGTGGTGTAAGTACAGAACCTGACGGCTACTGTAGGTACACGTACTTGGATACTAGAGGCGTGCATTCTTCGAACTCGAGACGAGGCAAGATGCTCCTTGCTACATATGCAACCACCACTACGCATGAGTGGAATGTGTAATCTAAAATGCTTCAGTTTGCTCAAATTCTTTCGACAGGTAAGAGCACATCGTTATCAGACCCCACATTCAATAACATATGACCACTGCTTGTGCTTACCGATATTTTGGTGACGAAGGAAATAATTCAAATAATTCCTTGCAATGTTATAGAATATTCCCGTCATAATTAGGTACTTCGATATATGATGGTGCAATGTGAAATTGTACTAGTTTTACGCAAAACTAGAAGACGATGTCCGAAACGGAACACAAGTCGTGGATGTCGGTATTTTGAAGAGATGTCACATGTTCAAAAGAAGTAAAATATATCGGCAGAAATGCTTCTGGGATGATTCGGCACGTACAAACGCATAATATCAATGAAGAGCAATCGTCACAGAACACCTCCGGCCTGGTCTGGATCACAAGAAGCTACCCTGCCGACAACGATTGTGAGGCATGCAGGTAGGTTTACATCCTAATAATAGTTATTAACAAATTATACGGGTTATTCAGCTAAGAATTTCACCTGAAATAACTCGTGAACAGTTTAAGATACTGGCATTCTGTCTTCACTTTCGTTAATGGTATTAAGGATTGCATAGTTCAACACGCAGTGGTTTCCTAGGCTTTTGACAAAATTTATCGTCACGTTTCCATATGAAAACTAATGATGATAACTATCAAGCTTGCACTCGTAGTTACTGGGACGTCGCGTCGCACAGCTCGCAACTCACGAGAATCCGTCTCGAGAGCATTGCCCATCTGAATATCCACAGCCTGTTTCCAGTCGTTTGACTGGGTCAGAAATGGAATGAATGAAGCCCCCTTCTTGCAGCGAGGATGGGAATTGTGCCGGCCGCCGAGGCCTGTCGCTCTCCTCTGGAGCATTGCCCATCTCCCTTGCTGAAAGAATTGGAGCAAAGTCGGGCATTTTAGATTACACGTTCCACGCATGTGTAATGGGGGTTGCGTATGTAGCAAGGCGCATCTTTCCCCGTCTCAAGTTCGAATAACGCACGCATCTAGTATCCAGAGTAGGTGTACACCTTATCTACAATTATTCACAAATTATGCAGGGTTATTCAGCTAAGATGTCCACCTCAAATGAGCCGTGACCAGTATAAGATACTGATATTCGGTTTTCACTTTCATTTAGTTTTCACTTTCATTTAATGGTATTAAGGGGTTCATAGTTGAACATGCAGTACCGTACTTTTCCAGGCTTTTGATCAAATGTATTGGCTCACACGTTTTTATTTGAGAACATTATTTCACGCAATAACTGCCAATGATATACTATCAAGTTTACAGTCGTAGTTACTGGTACGTCGCACAGCTTGCACTACAGGAGGATCGGTCTCAAGATCTGCAACGTCAGTCTCGAGAGTCTCAAGCGAGAGCATTGCCCATCACTAGTATATGGTATGGAGTGTTGAAGTAAGGTGGGAACCTCAACACATTTCCCTAACAAATATTCTTTTATAACAATACTTAAACTGCAGAATTCACCAGAGATCAATAAAACCTACAGCGGTTGTAAAAAGTATTTGTACGACCCAGCATGTTTTAGAAAATAATGAATTTTTCATACGTGTACGTAGGTGTATGAGTTAAAAAAAATAATAATTCATGTAGTATTCAAATACCTTTATTCATTCCATAAACAATATGAAAACAAAACATTGGCATAAACTTGTAAAAAAAATCACAGACAATAAACTATTAGCACATCCTCAGTTTTTGCGAGTAAAATTAACCTTTCACTCCCTGCTAATGACATTGTGCATGTTGCTGTGGCTCAGATGTAACCCATTCACTCATTTAGACTCAGATGTTGACAGTACACCGTTCGAGTGCATTCACACGTCAGAATGGGGTGAAAGAGTCCGGAAACTACTCCCAGCAAACGAGAAGTCATCATCCGCCTTCACAACAAGACATGGTCGCTCAAAAGGATCACAAAAGCAGATTGGAGGCCTAAGCCAACCGTACAGTTGATCATCGACTCCTTTTCCGAGACAAAAAGCTACAATAACAAGCCCAGAACTGGACGTCCCCGGCCCCTGACCCAGGCAGACAGGAGCTTCATTGTCCGAGAAGTGAAGAGAAATCTGCGATACAATACCCCGAAAATTGCTGCTGAGCTGGAGCGGCGAGGTGCTAGCGTGATTGAGTCGACAGTGTACAACACCCTTCGTCAAAGGGACTTCCACGGGTGCCAGGGACATAAGTTCTATGTGAGTAAGGTTAATCATCTGAAATGGCTATGCTTTTCCACGGAGCACCGAAACACAGGTCTGGAGGTCTTCAGTAGGACTATCTGGGCTGATGAGAGCAAGTACAACATCTTCGGGTCAGACAGGAGTCTCCAAGTGTGGCAGCAACCGAACACCAAGCTACAGCAGCGGAATCTGATTCCTATTGTGAAACATGGGAGTGGTTCAGTGATGGTGAAGGGGTGTATGAGCACTAAGGCAGTGGGTAATCTTCATTTCATTGAAGGCAAGATGGACTATCAAATGTACATCAATATTTTGAAGCAAAACTTACCTGTCAGTGTTGATAAAATGGGACTGGGAAGCGATTATCTTTTTCAACAGGCCAATGATCTGAAACACAAAGCTAGAGATACCCAGTTCTGGTTGTACAACGCTCCCAAACGCTTTGAAATCCTTCCCCAGTCCCAGTACTAAACACTATCGAAAATTTATAGCACTACCTTGCAACAAAAATTAGGTATAGACGCATTTCAAACAATAGAGATTTACAAAATGCTCTCAAGGAGGAATGGGAGAAAATACCCCTTTCCTACTGTGCTAATTTACTAAAATCAATGCCTAATAGGATCCAAGGTGTCATAGCCGGGAAGGGAAATTCTACAAAGATATTGATTTCCATGAACTGATGGTGAAATTTACAGAAGACATGGGTTATACAAATACATTTTGTACGTCCTAAAATAGATATTAGTCGATTTCGATTAGATATTATTTGTTTCTTACTTTTTACAAGTTTATGACAATGTTTTGTTTTCATATTGTTTAAGGAATGAATAAAGGTAATTGAATACTACATGAATGATTTTTTCAATCCATAAACCTACTTAAATTTATGAATATTTCATTATGTGGGGTTGTACACTCACTGTATCATTTGTTAGATATTTTCCTCTTCATGGAATTTAAAGTAGTTCTCCATTATACAGTCTGTAGGTCTGCATACATTCTAACCTACCCTACCCTACCCTACCCTACCCAGTGTTCGTGTCTCAGTTTAAGAATTAAAATGTTTATATCACAATGCTCGTCTTATACATTGTGTGTAATATTTGTACCCTGCATATGCCTTAATTTTCCATAACCATGATATATCTGATTTCAGAGAGTACTTTGTGGGTGTTTTTTTTTTTTTTTGTCTGTGTGAAAGGGTGCATTTTAACTAGTAGTGTCGTGAAATACTCTGCATACCTAGTAGACATAACAGTGGTGTATCGTCTTGAATAAAACTGAAGCTTGAGGTTTTGCAGTAACTCAGTAGTACCTGTTCAGAAATACCCTTTGGAACTCATCTAAGGTTTAAAACTTCTATTTGAACTCACAATATCAAGTTAAGGATGCGGCGCATAGCGTATCTCGGCTACTTTCAGTTGTCTATCATCCGGTATCTTGGCCTCCCTAATGTAATCTCGCAGCTTGTACAGAACAAAGGAGTTACTTGCGACGATTTCATGAGGAAAGAAGCACTTCATAAATTAGTACAAGTAGTTAAACCAAAAGAGAAACTGATTAAAATTGACTCACATTTGCAATCTTTGGAAGATGTAATGTGAGTGCATCAACTATTTTAGGATCATTAGGTGCTTGAACTACCAGTATACTAATCATCATACTAGTCTGAGACACCGAGAATAGCCTAGGCCATTACAATTTGTAAATAAACCTCATATTGTAATTAGTTGTAAATAATAATCAATATTTGAAAATTTGTATTCTTTATTATTTCCTCTCTGTATGTGAAGTAGTTATATTAATAACGTGCAGGTACTGTGTTGGCAAATTGATCTAGTATGTTCCGACTACACTCTTGAGCTATTCTCAGTACATCACGCTGCGGCACACCCTTCCTGCATGCTAATAGAAAACATGGTGGTTATTCTTCAAAGATGACAATTTATCCATCACTCTATGGAGAATAATATAGATCGTTGATACTGATATCACACCATTTTGTCTCCAACTCCGCTGCTCTCTGCCCAGCGCACTGATGAATGCTGGTTTTACGTGGTTGCCAATACAAACAAATCCATAGTACAATAACAACGGTCTCAACAATATATAACTGTCAGTCATAACGCCTCAAACCCAAGCATAATATCCTTAAGAAACGCAAACAATATATCTGCTGTTTTTAGCATTATAAAAAACATGCTCTAAGTTTCTAAAGTAATCAAAAAGACATAACCAAATGAATTATAACTAATAGATAGCCCCTTTTTTCATACAATGCTCAATGCCAAAAGGAACGGCGGATAACCTTGGTTTGTTTGGCGGAGTGACGGGTACAGGTTTTTGATAAAATGGAAGTGAAGCAAATTACATATTCTTCAAAGATGACAATTCATCCATCACTCTATGGAGAATAATATAGATCGTTGATACTGATATCACACCATTTTGTCTCCAACTCCGCTGCTCTCTGCCCAGCGCACTGATGAATGCTGGTTTTACGTGGTTGCCAATACAAACAAATCCATAGTACAATAACAACGGTCTCGACAATATATAACTGTCAGTCATAACGCCTCAAACCCAAGCATAATATCCTTAAGAAACGCAAACAATATATCTGCTGTTTTTAGCATTATAAAAAACATGCTCTAAGTTTCTAAAGTAATCAAAAAGACATAACCAAATGAATTATAACTAATAGATAGCCCCTTTTTTCATACAATGCTCAATGCCAAAAGGAACGGCGGATAACCTTGGTTTGTTTGGCGGAGTGACGGGTACAGGTTTTTGATAAAATGGAAGTGAAGCAAATTACATATAGGATCTTAATACAATGGAGATGCTTCGTCTACACCTGTGGAATCTTTTTCTTCCAGAATTAACAATGTAATGTCAGATGATAATCCTAGTGATGGGCAGTCTGCGATGGGGTCTCGAGGTTTCTTGAGACTAGTGCAGACACTGTTTCTCTTGAGAAATTCCTAGATATCTCAAGAGCGTTATCCCCGCATTGTGTGGTGAGCAGCATCGTAGGCCTACAGGTAGACGGAACTGAACGTTGTTCGTTGCGGGTATGCGAATAACCAACCACGGGCCTTCTCCATTCCATAAATGTGTGTCAAAAGCGACTAGAGCGTTAATTTCTTTAATTTCTATCTATGCAACAGTAAGTACAGAAACTGACAGCTACTGTAGGTGTACATCGTTATCAGACCCCACATTCCATATCCATATGACCACTGCTCGTGTTTACCGGTATTTCGGTGATGAAAGAAATAATTCCTTACAATGTTATAAATTACTCATGTCATAATTAGGTACTTCGGCATGTGGTGCAATGTGTAATTGTATCTAACTGTACGCGATGACGACAACAACAACATTTTATCATCAAGTCGGAAAGCTTTTATGAGATGACAAAGTTCCCAGAAAACAAAATTAACATTATATAAACAGTATTTCATACCAATTGTAACATACGGACTAGAAACGCTGGTAACTAATCAAAGACAAAATAGTAAGATCCAAGCAGCAGAAATGAAATTTTTAAGAACATCGGTTAAAAAGACAAGAAGAGATAGAATCCAAAATATTAGTCAGAGAGGAGCTAAATATAGAACCGTTAGTACAGAACATACAGAAAGCAACACTGAGATGGTTCGGACATGTAAAAAGAATGGGAAAGGAACGGGTAACAAGAAGGGAATTAGAAAGAGAAGTTAAGGGAAAGAGACCCATTAGAAGACCAAGAAGAAGGTGGATGGATCAGATCTGGGAGGACATTAGAGAAGCTAGATTGGATGTGGCAGAAGTAATGGAGCAGGAAAAGTGGAAGGTCAGAAAGGAGTGGAGGTGGCTTGTTAACCACACCTGGGCAAATGGAGTGGGACATTGATGATGATGATGATGATGATGATGATGTACGTGACAACTTTAAGACGATGTCCAAAATGCAACTTAAGTCGTGGATGTAGGTTATTTTGAAGAGATGCCACCTAGCACAGCCTGCTGTTTTATTTGTTCAAAAGAAGTAAAATACATCAGCAGAAATACTTCTGCATGATCTGGCACTTAAAAAAACATATTGCTGAAGGGGAATAGTCACAGAGAACATCTCCAACCCAGCCTACATCACAAGAAGCTACCCTGTTAACAACTGCGAGGTATCCAGGTAGATGCACTTCCTATCTACAGTTATTCATAAATTATGCAGTTATTCAACGTAGATGAAAATCTGCAGCCTGTTTCCAGTCATTCGACTGGGCCAGGAATGGAATGAATGACGCCCCCGTCTAGCAGCGAGGACAGGAATTGTGCCGGCTGCCGAAGCCTGTCGCACTCCTCTGGGGCAATGATAAATGACGGACAGATGAAATGTTAATGGAGAGTGTTGCTGGAATGAAAGATGACAGGGAAAACCGGAGTACCCGGAGAAAAACCTGCCCCGCCTCTGCTTTGTCCAGCACAAATCTCACATGGAGTGACCAGGATTTGAACCATGGTATCCAGCGGTGAGAGTCCGGCGTGCTGCCGCCTGAGCCACAGAGGCTCCAGTTATTCAACTTAGATGTCCACCTCAAATAACTTGTGAACCGTTTAAGACACTGACATTCTGTTTCCACTTTTGTTAATGGTATTAAGGGGCTTATAGTTAAACATGAAGTACTTTTCTAGACTTTTGACAAAATTTATCAGCACACACTTTTCTATATGAGAACTGCTGATGATACACTGTCAAGCTTACACTTGTAGTTACTGAGACATCACACAGATCACAGCAGAGAAGAACACCTTCTAGGATCTTTCTAGAGCAATGCCCATCACTACCACGTCAAAAGAATTGGAGCAAACTCAAGCATTTTAGGTTACACGTTCCACTCATGTGCAACGGTGGTTGCATATGCAGCAAGGCACATCTTGGCCCATCTCAAGTTCAAATAAGGCACAGTTTAAGATACTGTCATTCTGTTTTCACTTTCGTTAATGATATTACAGGGTTTATAGTTGAACATGCAGTACACTTCCATGCTTTTGACAAAATTTATTGGGACACACATATCCATTTCCATGTGAGATTACTTCATGCAATAACTGCTTACACTCATAGTTACTGGAATGTTGCACAGATTGCAGCACAGGAGAATCTGTCTCGAGAGCATTGCCCATCACTAGATAATCATTCCTAGGGTGTTTTAACATTCAGGGTGATCCTGTGTGCCCCAAGTGAATCTTCTACAAACTTGTGGGAAATTGTATGAATGGTGGTTAGAGAATAAAGCTGTTCTTAACAAGACTAGTTCTTCTGACTGAATTCTCTCACTTCAACGAAACACCCTGAATCAACAGAGGGCAAACTTATTAACCCATTCCAGTCTGGGCCTTAATATCCCTAACAAACGTTCTGGACTGGACATTTTTAAGGATCTTTAAAACATTATCTCTGTACCTGTAGTGGATATTGGCTTGATTCTTTTTTCTTTGTGCTTGTTTGAGAATCTAATTTTCAAAAGCGCTCTTTGTATCATGTCAACTATCACTTGAGATTTTAAAATTGTTTATATATTATACCATGTTTTGCGAATGGAAGAAAAGTCTGATGGATAACTAAGCAAATAATAGGAATAACTGCAATAACGAAAATGGGAGCTCTTACGAAATTTTATTTTAATTGATAAATTTTGTTAAAACTTACTCAAATGTAAAATTATTGTTGCATTTACCACAAAATACTTCTGAGAAAGAGAAAATAAGTCTTCTAAACAGACAACTTTACGAATATGTAGACAATCTTACGTATTCATGCAAGTATGAAATACGCGGGAACATGCGCTAGGCCGTAAAATGATCACCAATCACCAATGCAAGAAGTTGTTTCGAATTCATATGTCAATAATATGTTCATTTGCGCATAAACTTATAATATATCATAAAATATCGAAAATATCACTTTCGTCAAGCACATGTTCGCCGCGAGAAACCATGTCTTAGAGCTCACTGAGTGACAACATCTACTGATGCATGCAGTTCAAAAATATCGTAAATTCTCTGACTTTGACATATAATACTGCCATCTGCTTAAATACTCTCGTAACTAATATATGAAGAAACATGATGTAACCACCAGAATGCGTGCATAGCTCGTTCTCGATTTTTAGCGAATTGTCAAACTTTACTACGGGCTATGCCCACAGAGCGTCCTGAACATAATTTCGGCCGCAGCTAGACCGGAAAGAGTTAAAAGACATTCTAAACTCGCCATTCCTTCTATAGAAAGTATTTTACAATAAACAATTGCTGAAATGACCCTTTGTAATGTTTCCTGTGTGATAATAAAAAAAGTATTTTAATATTAATTCTAACGGACACATCTGGGTGGTTGACTTACTTGAGTTGTACTGTTTTTGGTGTAAAATATTATTGTACCACTAAATTACAAACAGTTGAAAGTAGGTTCGTATTTTATTCCACTCAACTACTCTGAAAGAAAACTACAAACCATAAGCATACCAAACTTGAAGTGAATAATGTTCTGACTCTATTCCCTCACATAATTATGTGATTGCTTTGCAAAGTACAAGTTGCTGGTTCAACATGGATAGCACTCTATGCTCTCCTAGACAAGGTGAGCAGAATTTTATTGATAACTCTGTATTACCAAATGAAATGCTACAGTCCCCTCTTTGTTGATATAACTGCATAAGCAGGATGCTGAGGCTGCGTTTCCAGGCCTGCTTTGTAGACAGTTATTCAGAAGATTGAAACAATTGGCAATTAGGGTACTGCTGCAGGAAGAGTCCACCAGCTAGTTCAGCAACAATTTATGGACTAAGATTCTGTAGTACACAATGTGCTGTCTTCAAACATTGGACAAGCTGTGACAGGAGTAGAACATTTGCAACACAGCACTCAACAGCATACTTCAGTCATGGTGTACACTTTCCAATAAAAAAAATTATAAAAAAGATCAACTAAACATTTTGAAATCCCAAGTACAAGCATGACCACATTACCACAGAGATTTCTTGTTTGAATTAAAACATAGACGTTTATTACCAATAAAATAATGCACTTCTATGCATTTACAGCAAGTTTCTTAGCAAAAAGTGTGTTGAACAAACGCACAGGGTGATATGCTGAGAAGGTTACAGAAATAAATATGCTGAGCATAGCTTGGGCCACATAGCTATCAGCTTGCATTCGGGAGATAGTGGGTTTGAACCCCACTGCCGGCAGCCCTGAAGAGGGTTTTCCGTTTTTACACCAAGTAAACTTGTACCTTGATTAAGGTCACAGTAGCTTCCTTCCCACTCCTAGCCCTTTCACATACCATTGTCATGTAAGTCCTATCAGTGTCGAGTGTTATTTAAAGCAAATTACTTTACTGGTCGGCACTACAGTCCTTGTAGGTCCTTGGCCTCCTTTATCACCTGCCTCCATTCATCTCGGTCCTCAGCCTTTCTTCTCCAACGTTTAACTCCTAACTTTCTAAGGTGATCCTCAACATCATCAATCCATCTTTTCTTGGGTCTTTCTCTCCTCCTCCTTTCATCAAGTTTTTCTATAAACACCTTTTTAACGGTGCAGGTTTCTGCCATTCTCTGAACATGACCGGCCCACGTAATTCTTCCCTGCTTAATTTTAGTAACTATCCGGCTGGCCAAACAGTCCTTGCAGCTCTACCTTTGTCCTCATTCTCTACCCATCCTGATCTCTTACTGCACCAAATATCTTCCTTTCCCACCGTAACAGCCACTGTTCTTCTCTGGAGGTCATCACCCAGCATTCTGATTCATACATAACTATTGGTCTTAGTACTGTTGTGTATATTTTAATTTTTGTATTCCTTCTGACATTCCTGGATTTAAACATATTTTGCAAGGCATAAAAGCATCGGTTTCCACATGTTATCCTCTCCTGTATTTCCATGGAGGTTTTATTGTTTTCTGTTACTATAGAGCCTAAATATTTGAAAGATGTGACTCTTTGATATTCCTTCCCATTTAATCTTACTGTGGTCCTTCCTCTTACTCCCTCTGTATCTCCCATCTTCATATATTTTGTTTAGTTTATATTCACTTCTAGTCCTAGGTCCCGTGTTTTCTCTTCTAATACTGAGTAGCTTTCTTCAAGAGCTCTTTCATTTCTTGCAATTATTGCTACATCATCAGCATATGCTATCACTTGTACTAATCTGTTCAAAATGGTTCCCCCTGGGTTGATGGGCAACTGACGGATTACTTTTTCCAATGCTAGATTAAAAAGCAGTGTGGAAAGTACATCTTCCTGTCTTAGTCCTCTCTCCACTAAAAACTCCTGTGACATATCTTGCTCCACTCTCACCTTGAATACTGTTGTTTTCAAGGTCATTTCTGTTAATCTAATCAATTTCCTCGGGATTCCAAATTCTTTCATAATCTTGTAAATTTTACCCCTATCTAGACTGTCATATGCCTGTTTAAAATCAACATACAGCTGATGTAGCTGTTTGTCATATTCATAAAACTTCTCTAGCACTTGTCGTAATATAAATATCTGATCCAGAGTAGAGCGATGTTTTCTAAAGCCTGCTTGGTAATCCCCTAATATTCTTTCCATCCATAATTCCAGTCTTAAGGCTGGTACGTTACCAAAAACCTTGTACGTTCCATCAAGCAAGGTGATCCCTCAAAAATTTCCACATACTGCCTCCCTTTTTATGTATTGGGTAAATTATACCCAATGTCCAATCCCTGGGTATTTCCTCCTTTGTCCAAACCTCCTTAATCAGTTCATAAACAGCCTTTTCTATTCTCTCTCCCCCATATCTCAACAGCTCTGACTCCATTCCATCTTCACCTTGGGCTCTATTATTCTTTAATGCATTAATTGCAGCTTTGACCTCTTCTAAGTCTGGCTGTTTTACTGATTCCTCTTTCTTCCCCATCAACATTTATATTTTCCTCCTCTCTATCATCTTCATTATTTCCATTGAGTAACTCGTAAAAATACTCCTGCCATCTTCCAAGCACTTTGCTTTTATCACCCAGAAGGTTTCTATCTTTATCCTTGAAGAAAACAACTCTTGGTTGAAATCCTCTCTTAAGGTCTTTTGTTCTTTCATAGAACTTTTGTACCTATCCTTCATTTCATCCAGTTCTTCGATTCTCTTTCTTTCAAAAGCTCTTTTCTTATATCTACATATCTTCTCTGCTCTTCTTCGGGTTTCTCTCTATACTCTTCTACTGTTTGTCTTGTTCTCCTTTGAAGCATTCTGTTCCTAGCATCATTCCTCACTTGGATTAATGTTGAACATTCATCAAACCATTCCGCTCTCTTTACCAATTTCTTCTTTCCCAGGGTACTATCTGCAACTTCACTGATAGTTGTTTTCAGTATCTCCCATTTATCTTCCACTTCTCCTTTCTCCCACAATTCCCTTTTTATTTCCAAAGATTCAGCCATTTTCTTTTTGTATTTCTCTTGCAATTCCTCATTTTTCAGACCTTCAATATTGTGTTTTGCCTTCTTACTTTTTCCTTTCTTGCCAAATCTATTTTTTGTCTGTACTTGACTAACAAGATAGTGGTCTGTATCTGCATCAGCACCTCTGTAGCTTCTAACATCCATAATATCTGATGCATGTCGCCTGTCTATGATAACAGGGTCTATTTGATTTCTTGTCACACCATCTGGTGAAATCCAGGTCTCCTTGCGAATGTTTTTCCTTGGATGCCAAGTACTTTTAATTATCATCTGCTTTCCACTCACAAAGTCAATCAATCTCAATCCGTTATCATTACTTACTTCATGCAGGCTTTCTTTCCCTACTAAGTGTTTGTACACCTCTTCTCCTCCAATTTTTGCATTTAAATCTCCAAGGATAATTTTCACATCATGTCTTTGAACTTTATTAATTTCTTCCTCCAATTTAGTATAAAATGCACCTTCATCTCATCTTCTGCCTCCTCAGTACACACAAAACACAGTTACGTTGAAGAATTTTGCCCTAATTCTCACAGAGCACATCCTATCATTGATTGGAGTAAAGATGATCAAGCTTTGCTTTACAGACTTATGTATGAGGAAACCTGTGCCATTACTGCCTGCTGCTTCTTCACTGTATATCAAGATATGTTGTCCAGACATTATCATCCCTTGCCCTTTCCATCTTAGTTCCTGTAGAGCTGCCATTTTCACTCCATACTTATCCATTTCATTCCTTAATTCTTTCAACTTGCCAGGTCTCTTCAATGTCTTAACATTCACGTTGCTAATATAATATCCTTTTTCCTTCTCTTTAGCCGTTTTTCTCACCGGTTTGTCACCAAGTTTTCCAGTCCTGCTTTATTCATTCTTACGGTATCCGTAACAGTTTTTTCTTTCTTTTTTTACTAGGTAGGGGAGTTAACCCTACGCTCAACCCCCAACCTGGAGGACCAGGGTATCACTCTTAGTCTGGATCATCACCTTAGACCTGCCCGGCTTGGGTGGCCCTACCAGGAGCAGATGCTCCCGCCGGCATAGCTCTAAGGATCATTTGACCACGCAAGCCTCCAATAAACACCCGGCAAAATATATTTTGCCTTCGTCAAGGTGGTGATACCTTCAGGAGGATTTAAAGCAAATTGCAAAACAAATATAAATGTATTTATAACTCTTAACTTGGTACACTTACACATGAAGATCACAAGAATTGTATGAAACAGTCTAATTCTCCACATGTCCACCACGGTGAATTCTGCAAACTTCATACGGGCTGAACGTTACGCCTCATCGCCTCGAGGTTTTCTGACATACTGAGTCTGATTTTCATTGCAGATCCCTTGGTTATGACGTAGCCCCACACGAAAATAAGTCGTATCCGATGAATTATGGAGTCAATGAATGCATTCACTTTGGACATACATCATGTTGCAAAATGTTTATCTGATCTCTCAATCTGTGTTGTTCATTGAATGCAGATGCTTGAGTAGCAGAGAAACATCTCAAGGTCCTGTCAGAAAATGTATTTCTGATCTGATAGTTCGCGTAGCAACTTGCAAGGGCTCTGTGTCGTGTCCTGTTTGATGTCTTTCTCTGTTTCTGTTATGAACTCGCCCGCCTTTGTTAGGTACGGTGAGACAATTCTGCAGAGACATGTTCTACTAGTTCATTTATGTCACAGTATGAGGGTGTAGCACCTGTACAGCACTCTAAACGGCCATTGAACAAGTGTTATGCTCAAACCGAGCCTTCCAAAAGATGTATCGAGCCTGAAGCACACAGGGTAAGAAACCTCACAAACTCCTGGTTCTCACGAGCTTGAACCATTAAAAAAAAATGTCGCCTTAAGTATTCTAGGACATTTTGCTTTTATGACATCTTAAATGGATCATCCAGTATATTGATGAGTAAGACTATAAACTACCCGCTGACTTTGAAGAAACTGTCATGATCGCTATGCCGAAGAAAACGGCAGCAAAACAATGTGAACAATATCGCACTTTTAGTCGTTCATGCATCAAAAATTGTCAGCAACATAATATTAAGACGAATTGAAGAGTATCTGACTGAAGACCAGTTTGGGTTCGTTAAAGGTAAGGGTGCAAAAGAAGCTATACTGGCATTGAGACTTATACTCGAAAAAAGGTTAGAAAAAGACAAGTACATTGGATAAAATTGTTTAAAATTCTTAAAAACATAGGAGTCCTGTATCGAGATAGAAGAATAATTTGGAATTTGTGCAAAAATTCAAGTCCAGTAATTAAAATTGGAAATGAACAAGAGGAAGCAAAAATAAGGAACGGAGATAGACAAGGTTATGCTTTGTATCCCATGCTTTTTAATGCCTACATCCAGGATGCATTGAATAAGGTTCGAGAGGATTTGAATATAGGAATAAGTATACAGGGTGAACAAATAAATGTGATTAGATTTGCAGATGACATTGCCATAGTTGCAAACAGTGAACAACATCTCAAACAAATAATAGTAAAAATGGAGGAAACCAGGAGGAAACTCAGGTATGAAAATATTAGTAGGCAACAAAACACTGGAAAATGTTAATGAATTGAAATAACTCGGAAGCAAAATTACCGAAGATGGAAGAAGCAAGAAGAAAATCAAAAGTAGAATTTTACAAGCCAAATTAGCATTTCATAAAAAGAAACATTCACTACAAATTCCATTAATCTTAAAACAAGAAAAAGGGAAGCAAAATTACCGAAGATGGAAGAAGCAAGAAGAAAATCAAAAGTAGAATTTTACAAGACAAATTAGCATTTCATAAAAAGAAACATTCACTACAAATTCCATTAATCTTAAAACAAGAAAAAGATTATTGAAAGTGTACAGTATGTTTGGAACATTGCCCTTTATGGTTGCGAAATGGGGACAATTGGAAAAGAAGAAAAGAGGAAGTTAAATTCTTTTGAACAATGGTGTTATAGAACAATGCTACAGATTAGCTGGACAGAAAAAATAACGAATGCTAGTGTTTAATAAGGTGGAGGAAAATTATAGCTGAAATGGCGTATGGCTTTTAGTGCCGGGAGTGTCCGAGGACAAGTTCGGCTCGCCAGATGCAGATCTTTTGATTTGATGCCCGTAGGCGACCTGCGCGTCGTGATGAGGATGAAATGATGATGAAGACGACACATACACCCAGCCCCCGTGCCAGCATAATTAACCAATTATTGTTAAAATTCCCAACCCTGCCAGGAATCGAACCCGGGACCCTTGTGACCAAAGGCCAGCATGCCACGGAGCCAAAATTATAGCTTATGGAAAAGTATACAGAGGAGGATGACTAGACGGGTAGGACATCGGTATTGGAGGGAACGGTTGAAGGCCAATGATGTCCAGGAAGACCAAGCCTACAATATGTACAGCAAATCATGTCTGATGTAGGATGCAGAAGCTATGAAGAGATGGAGAGGAAAGCTATGAATAGAGCCGACTGGAGAACTGCCGCAAACCAATCCATGGATTGAATACTTAAGAAGATTATAAACATTTTCTTACAAAAGACTAAGAGCACATAAGGTGTACAAAGTACAGTATGATGCCAATTCTATGCATGGGTATGGTCAGTTTTTGTGTCAGGAAGTGTACTTCAATATGGTTGCATGACTGGGATGTACAACTGTTCTGAAGATGATTTTGTGAGAGAATGTCAAACTCACTTTTCCTTGTACCCAGGGGTACATGAAATGATTTGTATGGATGGTAAATATGCTCCATTTTCTTTGTTTGGTTTTCACATGGAATACAAAACAATTGCATTTTGAATAGTACTGTATTCCATCAGATGAACCATTTAAAACAGAAGGGGAAAATCTCGAGATGCTGTCAGAAGCTGTGTTTCTCAGCTGACAGCATGAGCTCTGTGTCATGTCCTGTCTGATGTCTTTCTCTCTGTTACTGTTGTGGACTCTAGTAGTAGTAGTAGTAGTAGTAGTAGTAGTAGTAGTAGTAGTAGTAGTAGTAGTAGTAGTAGTAGTAGTAGTAGTAGTAGTAGTAGTAGTAGTAGTAGTAGTAGTAGTAGTAGTAGTAGTAGTAGTAGTAGTAGTAGTAGTAGTAGTAGTAGTAGTAGTAGTAGTAGTAGTAGTAGTAGTAGTAGTAGTAGTAGTAGTAGTAGTAGTAGTAGTAGTAGTAGTAGTAGTAGTAGTAGTAGTAGTAGTAGTAGTAGTAGTAGTAGTAGTAGTAGTAGTAGTAGTAGTAGTAGTAGTAGTAGTAGTAGTAGTAGTAGTAGTAGTAGTAGTAGTAGTAGTAGTAGTAGTAGTAGTAGTAGTAGTAGTAGTAGTAGTAGTAGTAGTAGTAGTAGTAGTAGTAGTAGTAGTAGTAGTAGTAGTAGTAGTAGTAGTAGTAGTAGTAGTAGTAGTAGTAGTAGTAGTAGTAGTAGTAGTAGTAGTAGTAGTAGTAGTAGTAGTAGTAGTAGTAGTAGTAGTAGTAGTAGTAGTAGTAGTAGTAGTAGTAGTAGTAGTAGTAGTAGTAGTAGTAGTAGTAGTAGTAGTAGTAGTAGTAGTAGTAGTAGTAGTAGTAGTAGTAGTAGTAGTAGTAGTAGTAGTAGTAGTAGTAGTAGTAGTGAGATTTTCATGTTCATGTTATCTCCATGGACATTCAGAATATCCTTTCACTTTTGTAGACAGGGTTACTGTAGTCACGTCCTAGTTCGTGAACCATGGGCAACAGCTGAGTGGCCTAGTAAGTGGTCCTGAGTCGGGATACCAGTTGCTATGGAATGAGAGTGGGCATCTCAGACAGATTCTGAGTCATGGCCCTCCTTGTGCTCAGGCGGCTAGGACTATACAATTCACCGGTGGTCCATAACCCGTTAGAGGAGAGATCCTCACTTGGACTATGTGCAAGTAGGGTAGCATCCTGCTTCATGAATTTACCGAGCTCAGAACATTTTAAGCAAGCCTCGGACCTATGGGAGTAATGGAGTCCCACTCCCATTTGACAGGTGAGGGACTCCTTGGAAACAACTTGGCGAACGAAATGGAATTTGATGGGGAGCTATCAATATTAATGGGGCTTATGGAAGAAAGAAGGTAAAACTGGCTGAGTCAGCAAAGAGGATGCATCAGGATGTGCTAGGAGTAAGTGATATTCGGGTAAGGGGAGATAACGAGGAAGATATAGGAGATTATAAAGTGTACTTGACGGGTGTTAGAAAGGAAAGGGCAGAGTCTGGGGTAGGGCTCTATCAGGAATACCACTGCACGCAACATAGTTTCTGTTAGGCACGTAAATCAGCGAATGATGTGGGTAGATTTGGCAGTTGGAGGAATTAGGACAAGAATTGTGTCCGTGTATTCACCATGTGAGGGTGCAGATGAGGATGAAGTTGACAAGTTTTATGAAGCATTGAGTGACATCGTGGTCAGGGTCAACAAGGATAGAATAGTACGATTTCAATGCAAGAGTTGGGAATAGAAATGAAGAATATGAAAGGATGATTGGTAGATGTGGGGAAGATATGGAAGCTAATGGGAATGGGAAGCGTTTGCTGGACTTCACTGCTAATATGGGTTTAGCTGTTAAGAATATATTCTTCAAGCATAAGGCTATTCACTGCTACACATGGGAGGCTAGGGGTACCAGATCCATAATAGACTATATCTTAACAGACTTTGAATTCAGGAAATCTGTTAGGAATGTACGAGTTTTTCGCGGATTTTTCGATGATACAGACCACCATCTGATCTGTAGTGAACTAAGTGTCTCTAGACCTAGGGTAGAGAAAGTGAAATCTGTCTGCAAACGAATAAGGGTAGAAAATCTCCAGGACGAGGAAATTAGACAGAAGTACATGGATATGATTAGTGAGAAGTTTCGAACAGTAGACAGTAAGTAGGTTCAGGATATAGAAAGTGAATGGGTGGCATACAGGGATGCTGTAGTAGAAACAGCAAGGGAATGCCTAGGAACAACTGTGTGTAAATATGGGAAAAGGCGAACATCTTGGTGGAATGATGAAGTGAGAGTAGCCTGTAAACGTAAAAAGGCTTATCAGAAATGGCTCCAAACAAGGGCCGAGGCTGATAGGGATTTATACGTAGATGAAAGAAACAGAGCAAAACAAATAGTTGTTGAATCAAAAAAGAAGTCATGGGAAGATTTTGGTAATAACCTGGAAAGGCTAGGTCAAGCAGCAGGGAAACCTTTCTGGACAGTAATAAAGAATCTTAGGAAGGGAGGGAAAAAGGAAATGAACAGTGTTTTGAGTAATTCAGGTGAACTCATAATAGATCCCACGGAATCACTGGAGAGGTGGAGGGAATACTTTGAACATCTTCTCAATGTAAAAAGAAATCATTCTGGTGGTGTTGCAAACAGCCAAGCACATCGGGAGGAGGAAAATTATGTTGGTGAAATTATGCTTGAGGAAGTGGAAAGGATTGTAAATAAACTCCGTTTTCATAAGGCAGCAGGAATAGATGAAATTAGACCTGAAATGGTGAAGTATAGTGGGAAGGCAGGGATGAAATGGCTTCATGAAGTAGTAAAATTAGCATGGAGTGTTGGTAAGGTACCTTCAGATTGGACAAAAGCAGTAATTGCACCTATCTATAAGCAAGGGAACAGGAAGGATTGCAACAACTATCGAGGTATTTCATTGATTAGTACACAAGGCAAAGTATTCACTGGCATATTGGAAGGGAGGGTGCGATCAGTTGTTGAGAGGAAGTTGGATGGAAACCAGTGTGGTTTCAGACCACAGAGGCTGTCAGGATCAGATTTTCAGTATGCGCCAGGTAATTGAAAAATGCTACGAGAGGAATAGGCAGTTGTGTTTATATTTCGTAGATCTAGAGAAAGCATACGACAGGGTACCAAGGGAAAAGATGTTCACTACACTGGGGGACTATGGAATTAAAGGTAGATTATTAAAAACAATCAAAGGCATTTATGTTGACAATTGGGCTTCAGTGAGAATTGATGGTAGAAGGAGTTCTTGTTTCAGGGTACTTACAGGGGTTAGACAAGGCTGTAATCTTTCACCTTTGCTGTTCGTAGTTTACATGGATCATCTGTTGAAAGGTATAAAATGGCAGGGAGGGATTCAGTTAGGTGGAAAGGTAGTAAGCAGTTTGGCCTATGCTGACGACTTGGTCTTAATGGCAGACTGTGCCGAAAGCCTGGAGTCTAATATCTTGGAACTTGAAAATATGTGCAATGAGTATGGTATGAAAATTAGCCTCTCGAAGACTAAATTGATGTCAGTAGGTAAGAAATTCAACAGAATTGAATGTCGGATTGGTGATACAAAGCTAGAGCAGGTCGATAATTTCAAGTATTTAGGTTGTGTGTTCTCCCAGGATGGTAATATAGTGAGAGAGATTGAATCAATGTGTAGTAAAGCTAATGCAGTGAGCTCGCGGTTGCGATCAGAAGTGTTCTGTAAGAAGGAAGTCAGCTCCCAGACGAAACTATCTTTACATCGGTCTGTTTTCAGACCAACTTTGCTTTACGGGAGCAAAAGCTGGGTGGACTCAGGATATCTTATTAATAAGTTAGAAGTAACAGACATGAAAGTAGCAAGAATGATTGCTGGTACAAACAGATGGGAACAATGGCACGAGGGTACTCGGAATGAGATAAAGGCTAATTTAGGAATGAACTTGATGGATGAAGCTGTACGCATAAACCGTCTTCGGTGGTGGGGTCATGTGAGGCGAATGGAGGAGGATAGGTTACCTAGGAGAATAATGGACTCTGCCATGGAGGGTAAGAGAAGTAGAGGGAGACCAAGACGACGATGGTTAGGGTCGGTTTCTAACGATTTAAAGATAAGAGGTATAGAACTAAATGAGGCCACAACACTAGTTGCAAATCGAGGATTGTGGCAACGTTTAGTAAATTCACAGAAGGCTTGCAGACTGAACGCTGAAAGGCATAACAGTCTATAATGATAATGTATGTATGTACTCACTGGAAGAGATCATGTGTAGTGGAGCTCCACGATCTTAACATCTTTTCTCGCGTTCTGTGTAGTGTTAGTGGGTATCAGGGAGTATTTGAGCATTTAATTGGTGCGGTGGTTGTGTGAACGTGTTATGTTAAGAGTCTAAGGGCCGAATCCATAGACAGCACTTATACATAAGTGCCCCTTATAAGCCAGGTTCCATTTCATAGTACCTACTTAAGTGTCCCACTTATTGCTATAAGTGGACCTCCCACACACACTTAAGTGTCTCACTTATGTTGGAACAAGATGGAGGATAATGATTTTGCTGAATATGTTGCATTTCATTCACAGAATGCTTTCCGTACATACAGTAGAGATGGAGAATCCTGCCTAAATGTAATGTGACCAACAATTTAATGAAAGTTTCGTTTTAGTAAAGTGAGAGTTATAAATATTCTTGTTCCTTTGATTGAGAGAGTGAA
Source organism: Anabrus simplex (assembly GCF_040414725.1). Taxonomy (NCBI): domain Eukaryota; kingdom Metazoa; phylum Arthropoda; class Insecta; order Orthoptera; family Tettigoniidae; genus Anabrus; species Anabrus simplex. The sequence goes on along the minus strand of NC_090267.1, from coordinate 504,929,292 downwards.
CATAACCTCTAGAGGACTCACTATCTCACCATTAACGAAGATATTCTTTTGAGATTTTATGCCACCTCTTAATTTCAGGTTATTGTTATTATTATTATCACCATCATCATTACTGGTATTTCGCTTAATTAATTGGAAACGTGTTACAAGTTGATAAGTTATCAAGACTATAGGCCTACGGAATAGTAAAGAGCTGTACTGAGTTATAAGAAAAATGAACGTGTTGCTCTACAACCATTTATTTTAAGGTTGATCTGTGCTAATTATATCAGGTTAGTCAACGAATCGTTTGCCAGATTATATCAAAAGTTTCTGAAATTATGGCATCACACATCAAAACATACTATTTGTATTTTATTAGGGAAGTATTTAGGCTTATTACAACGTAACAGCTACGGATATACTTGTCAAATCATTAAAAGCGTTGTAAGGCTAGATATTGTACATTTCGATGAATATTTGTATAGGTTCGAGTACCTGGATAACTATAAACATATTAAGAAGAAAATTAGACTCTGGGCACTTTCGTAGTTTGCATTGTCCACAACAAGTTTTTCCCACGTCATTCATACTCTGATGAGAAACTGCATCGGTTTGCTTGTTCTATATCATGCGCAAGTTTTTGCAGGTGTCGTCTCAGCTCGCTGTTTTCTTATCCATTCTGATAACCAAAAACAATAAAGACGATCTTTTAACCTCAAATATTACATGCGTGGTCGTGCGATGTCCTTTGATAAACAAAGCACAATAGATCATTCCACTATTCGGTAGCCAGAACTGCACGATCCAGGAAGCGTGGGCATAATATACAGCATTGCCACATTTCCAGTGATACTTAATGTATCAATGAGTGTGCTCTTTAAGTGCTGTCTATGAAATGTAAACTCATATAAGTGAATACTTATTATAAGTGATCCCTTATTACTTAAGGATTCCACTTATGTGTAAGTGCTGACAATGAATTTGGCCCTAGAGCTTGTTTTAATTGATTTGAGGGCATAATTTTATTTCATTTTATTGCCCTAAGTGTCTCCATGATGGATTTTGCTACAATTGCTCCATAGATAAATTACTAAGAGTGTATTTTTTTTGCTAACCTTGCCCCAATAACAACCCACTCGCTAAATTTTCTTGGTCTCCTAAATATATAACTCCACTCTTCCATTGAGGCATTTCTAAGGCAACAGATCTTTGCCTACTGCTGGGAGCCATCTTGGTGATCTGCGATAATAATGGGAGTAAGATGAGTCGTTGCAGTCCATCTAGCAACAATAATATAAAAACTCGGCAAGTTTCAGTTCTCTAGCTTCTCTTACTCCAACTCCAAGCATGTAACCTACAAGAGGAGCCCTTGTTAAACTGAGCAACCCAGTGGAAGGTTGGGTATCCAACCCCAGCGGGAAACTGGGTCAGTGAGGAGATCAGTGCGGGAGGATCACCACTCTATCGTCCACTAAAGTGTGGTGATTACTATGGGATATATGGCATGCTGTTCTGCTTGTAGCCATAGGAGCGCAATCAGAGATAGTCGGCAACTAGAAAGGCGCTCCTGAAGGATACCATCTTAATCTCCAAATGTCGAATAAGGTACAACTCCAACTACACCTTATTATGTCCATGAGGTCTAACAACCTCAGCAGTTTTTGGATCTCCAGTCGCTGTAGACTCTATGCCACTGGGCCAGGGTCCCGAAACTGTTAAGGGCCATGTGACTGTTGATGTGCACCAGCATTCCCACGTAAAAAGATTCCACGCACAGGCGTCATTCGGAAAGCAACATCATCTGCTCAATATTAAAGTCCTGCGGCGATCGGCAAGTTGAGACGGGGGCAGGATAGTGTAATCTGGGAACTCCTAGTGATGAGTCGACTGCAGAGCAACTCGTGTGCTACACCCGTGACTGAGCAGTCCTATTTAGGATCCCCTCTGCTCACCCTGAATGGGGAGGGGGCTATAAAAGGTGCCCTAAACATAGGCAGTCTAACTTCTCACCTGACTGGATTACTGCGTTCAGTGGGTACACCAATTCGCGGTAGAAACAAAAGAAAGATTTGCAACATGAATATAGCTACCTGGAATATTCGTACTCTGATGGATACTGATGTAGATAACCGTCCAGAGCGACGTACAGCAATAATAAGTCGAGAGTTGAAGAAATACAACATTGATATCGCTGCTCTTAGTGAAACTAGGCGCGCTGGAGAAGGACAACTCAAGGAACATGGCGGTGGCTATACATTTTTCTGGAAAGGAAAAGATGAAAACAAATTAAGAATTCATGGAGTAGGTTTTGCAATAAAGAATGAGCTCATTCACAATCCTGATGAGTTCCCATCTGGAATTAATGAAAGACTCATGACACTCCATCTGAAACTCAAGAACAACCAAAGAGCTACGATAATTAGTGCATATGCCCCAACACTGAAGTCAGAAGATAATCAAAAAGAAGCATTCTATAACCAAGTTGATGAACTCCTGTCGAATGTACCCAAGTCAGATAAGCTTATTCTGCTGGGAGACTTTAATGCTCGGGTTGGCAGAGAATCATCACTTTGGCCTGGAACTATTGGTAAAGAGGGTGTAGGCAAAATCAACGCCAATGGAACCCTTCTACTCACGAAGTGTTCTGAATATGATCTTGTCATTACAAATACACTCTTCCGCCAGAAGGATAGATTTAAAACAACATGGCAACATCCCAGAATAAAGCACTGGCACTTAATCGACTACATTATTGTCCGCGCCAGAGATAAGCGCGATGTTCATATAACCAAAGTTATGACCGGTGCTGATGATTGCTGGACCGACCACCGCTTAGTTCGATCTGTGATGGCTATACAGGTTCGTCCAAAACGGCGGATTCAGGGGAAGGCGATAAAACACAAACTAAATACTGAACAACTTAGGAACAACAGTATCAAATCTGCCTATCAAGAATTATTGGCTGATAAACTTCCAAATGAATACCCAGAAGATATTGAATAGCACTGGTCGTTATTAAAATCAGCTATTTTAGCAGCTGGCAAAGAAGCAGTTGGTGTTAATAAGAGGAAACATCAGGATTGGTTTGACGAGAACGACAAAGAAATATGTGACCTAATTGATGAAAAGCGGAAAGCCTACAACACATGGCAAATGATCCAAATTCATTTCCCAAGAAACATAGATATCAACAACTCAAAACGGAAGTGCAGAAGAGATGCAGGATGATCAAGAATGAATGGTGGATAGGTAAATCAAAGGAAATGGAGAATTTAATCGCCTCCAACAACACTAGTGCCTTCTTCAGTGCTACCAAAGCAATTTATGGTCCCTCTACCAAAGGTCTTAATTGTCTAAAATCCAAAGATGGTACTGAAGTTCTTAAAGACCCTGACTCGATAACTTCCCGTTGGAAAGAACATTTTCAAGACCTCCTGAACAGAAACTCACATGTCGAGGAAGATGTGTTTGCTGATATTCCACAACAGCCAATTCAAGATCACTTAGGTGAAGTTCCTTCTAGTCAAGAAATTGAGAAGGCCATTCATCAGCTGAAGAATAGAAAGGCACCCGCACAAGATCGAATTCCAGCCGAGCTCTTCAAGGAGGGTGGTCCTTTGCTAATTCAGCATACACACATGTTGATTGTGAAAATATGGAACATGGGAACAATCCCCGCCAATCTACGGGATGCTTCCATCATCACTATCTTCAAGAAAGGGGATAAGACTCTGTGTAACAATTATAGAGGAATATCATTACTCTCTGTTGCAGGAAAAATTCTTGCTAGAGTATTGTCTAATCATCTACTGCCATCGACTGAAATGTGCCTACCAGAAACTCAGTGTGGTTTCAGGCCAAACAGAAGTATAATTGATATAAATTTCAGTGCAAGGCAAGTGCAGGAAAAGTCTAGAGAGCAAAACCAACCCTTGTACATGGCTTTTATCGATCTTGTCAAGGCGTTTGATTCTGTTAATCGAGAAGCTCTATGGAGAATTCTAGCTCTGATCGGATGTCCAAACAAATACATACAGATACTCAGACTGCTACAAGACGGCATGTTTGCTACTGTTCTTTCTAATACAAAACCAGGAGACCCTTTCTGTATTTCTACCGGAATCAAGCAAGGTTGTGTAATTGCTCCAACATTGTTCTCACTATTTGTTGGAACTATACTACACCTTGTGGATGATAAACTGCCATCAGGAGTAGAACTTCTGTATAGAACTGATGGAAATCTGTTTAATATTAACAGACTGCGAGCTAAGACCAAGGTGTCCTCATTGTCAGTTATAGAGCTTCAGTACGCAGATGACAATGTAATCTTAGCCAACACAGAGGAAGATCTGCAATCAATCCTCAATGCTTTTTTAATCAAGCATATGAAAGTATCGGACTGGAAATGAATATTGATAAGACTAAGATCCTTTACCAGCCGGCACCTAATTCCAATAAGAGAACTCCAACTATTACAATCAATGGCCAGTCTCTGCAAAACATAAATCATTTTCCTTACCTTGGAAGCCATCTCTCGACATGTGCAAACATTGATGCAGAAATCCAATACCGTTTAAGATGCGCTAGTGTGGCTTTCGGTCGTCTCCTAAGAAGAGTGTTTGACAATCATGATATCAGTGTGAGAACCAAACTGTACGTTTACAATGCTGTCGTAATTTCTACTCTTATCTATGGTTGCAAGACCTGGACGACCTACAGGAGAAACCTAAAATGCCTGGAAAAATACCATCTACGATGCTTGCGGAGAATACTGAAAGTTAAATGGCAAGATCATCGAACGAACATTGCATCCTCGAAGAAGCCAACACTACAAGCATAGAGGCAAAGATAGTCACGGATCAGCTACGCTGGGCTGGTCATATCGTCCGCATGCCAGATACACGCCTCCCAAAGAAAATCTTCTACTCCCAACTAAAGAATGGTCAGCGTAACCGTGGAGGGCAGCTTAAATGATATAAGGATGTTCTAAAGTATAATCTTAAAAGATGTCATATTGATACGATCAACTGGGAAACTACAGCCGAGGATAGGCCCAAATGGCGTAGCATTGTGTACAATGGAGTTGAACATCTAGAAAAAGATAGGAGAAGTTTAGAAGCTGAGAGGAGGAACCGCAGGAAAGAATGAGCGAATGCGAGGGATGGCATTCTTGCACAACCATCTGCTGCAACTACTAGTGTGTGCTGTCACTGCAATAAAATCTGTGCATCCAGAATCGGACTGTTCAGCCATCTGAGACGACACAATTAATATGTCCAAATGACATTGTATTTATATACTACATATTCGTTGACGAATAAATGCCTATGATGATTGATGTTGCTACTAAAGTGGAATTTGCACGAAACTACCACTCTAACTGACAATCAACGGTCCCAAGTTTGAGAGAATCTGGATTTGTGATAAAAACCTTGTAGGGATATATATTTTTTTCACTAGCCACACTGAAGCCAGAATTAGAAATCATAACAACAGGGTACATTCGAATAATAACTTACCTCTCTTTTAAGGGCCCCAGACATACATTTCCTTTGGTTTGCTCTACATTTCATTTCACCTTAAAGTTTCTCTTCCAGAGTGAAACAGTACAATTACACCACAAATGGTTGCCAATAATGATATTCACCCTATTGCTAGAGTTAGAAAGAACATGCATACAAACTTTCCTTTTTGTAGTAAAATCAATATCTAGATATACCTGTTGCAGAGTCCATTCTTACCAAGAATAACAGGTCAGGCAGTGCATTCGCTTTTAAGGACCCCAAACGCAGAAGTTTTCCGGCTTTGCTCTTTTCTTTTTAAAACTACCTGCTCCCCCTATTAACTAGCACAATTATATACAGGGTGACCCAGGAGGAAGCCGCCTCTGCCACGAAATTTGAAAAGTGGTACGAGGGCTGGAATGGGGTCCACTCAGCCTCGGGAGTTCAACTGAGCAGAGGGGGGTTCGATTCCCACCTCAACCATCCTCGAAATGGTTTTCCGTGGTTTCCCACTTCTCCAGGCAAATGCCGGGATGGTACCTAACTTAAGGCCACGGGCGCTTCCTTGTCTATCCCTTCCAATATTCCCATCCCTCCGCAAGGCCTCTGTTCAGCACAGCAGGTAACGCCGTCTGGGCGAGGTACTGGTCCTCATCCCCAGCTGTATCCCCTAACTCCAAGTCTCACGCTCCAGGACACTGCCCTTGGGGTGCTAGAAGTGGGATCCCTCGCTAAGCCCAAGGGAAAAACCAACCCTGGAGGGTAAAGAGATTAGGAAAGAAAGTGACCAAGGAGGAAAAGGCAATATTGTAGGATGTGACAGCACTCGTCACTGTGATCAAAAAAGATCATATGAACATGGGGACAATATGAGACGGTTGTGAAGACAGCCCTGTTTGAATGTAAACATTGATAACCTGGGAAAATAAGTCTGTTTTTATACATATATACATACATTATCATTATAGACTGTTATGCCTTTCAGCGTTCAGTCTGCAAGCCTCTGAGAATTTACTAAACGTCGCCACCATCCTCGATTTGCAACTAGTGTTGTGGCCTCATTTAGTTCTATACCTCTTATCTTTAAATCGTTAGAAACAGAGTCTAACCATCGTCGTCTTGGTCTCCCTCTACTTCTCTTACCCTCCATAACAGAGTCCATTATTCTCCTAGGTAACCTATCCTCCTCCTTTCGCCTCACATGACCCCACCACCGAAGCCGGTTTATGCGTACAGCTTCATCCGTCGAGTTCATTCCTAAATTAGCCTTTATCTCCTCATTCCGAGTTCCCTCCTGCCATTGTTCCCACCTGTTTGTACCAGCAATCATTCTTGCTACTTTCATGTCTGTTACTTCTAACTTATGAATAAGATATCCTGAGTCCACCCAGCTTTCGCTCCCATAAAGCAAAGTTGGTCTGAAAACAGACCGATGTAAAGACAGTTTCGTCTGGTAGCTGACTTCCTTCTTACAGAATACTGCTGATCGCAACTGCGAGCTCACTGCATTAGCTTTACTACACCTTGATTCAATCTCACTTACTATATTACCATCCTGGGAAAACACACAACCTAAATACTTGAAATTATCGACCTGTTCTAGCTTTGTATCACCAATCTGACATTCAATTCTGTTGGATTTCTTACCTACTGACATCAATTTAGTCTTCGAGAGGCTAATTTTCATACCATACTCATTGCACCTATTTTCAAGTTCCAAGATGTTAGACTGCAGGCTTTCGGCACAGTCTGCCATTAAGACCAAGTCGTCAGCATAGGCCAGGCTGCTTACTACATTTCCACCTAACTGAATCCCTCCCTGCCATTTTATACCTTTCAGCATATGATCCATATAAACTACAAACAGCAAAGGTGAAAGATTACAGCCTTGTCTAACTCCTGTAAGTACCCTGAACCATGAACTCATTCTACCATCAATTCTCACTGAAGCCCAATTGTCAACATAAATGCCTTTGATTGATTTTAATAATCTACCTTTAATTCCATAGTCCCCCAGTATAGCGAACATCTTTTCCCTCGGTACCCTGTCATATGCTTTCTCTAGATCTACGAAACATAAACACAACTGCCTATTCCTCTCGTAGCATTTTTCAATTACCTGGCGCATACTGAAAATCTGATCCTGACAGCCTCTCTGTGGTCTGAAACCACACTGGTTGTCATCCGTCTTCCTCTCAACGACTGATCGCACCCTCCCTTCCAAGATGCCTGTGAATACTTTGCCTGGTATACTAATCAATGAGATACCTCGATAGTTGTTGCAATCCTTCCTGTTCCCTTGCTTATAGATAGGTGCAATTACTGCTTTTGTCCAATCTGAAGGTACCTTACCAACACTCCACGCTAATTTGACTACTCTATGAAGCCATTTCATCCCTGCCTTCCCACTATACTTCACCATTTCAGGTCTAATTTCATCTATTCCTGCTGCCTTATGACAATGGAGTTTATTTACTATCCTTTCCACTTCCTCAAGCATAATTTCACCAACATCATTTTCCTCCTCCCCATGAGCTTGACTGTTTGCAACACCACCATGATGATTTCCTTTTACATTGAGAAGATGTTCAAAATATTCCCTCCACCTCTCCAGTGATTCCCTGGGATCTGTTATGAGCTCACCTGAATTACTCAAAACACTGTTCATTTCCTTTTTCCCTCCCTTCCTAAGATTCTTTATTACTGTCCAGAAAGGTTTCCCTGCTGCTTGACCTAGCCTTTCCAGGTTATTACCAAAATCTTCCCATGACTTCTTTTTGGATTCTACAACTATTTGTTTTGCTCTGTTTCTTTCATCTACGTACAAATCCCTGTCTGCCTCGGCCCTTGTTTGGAGCCATTTCTGATAAGCCTTCTTTTTACGTTTACAGGCTGCTCTCACTTCATCATTCCACCAAGATGTTCGCCTTTTCCCATCTTTACACACAGTTGTTCCTAGGCATTCCCTTGCTGTTTTTACTACAGCATTTCTGTATGCCACCCATTCACTTTCTATATCCTGAACCTGCTTACTGTCTACTGTTCGAAACTTCTCACTAATCATATCCATGTACTTCTGTCTAATTTCCTCGTCCTGGAGATTTTCTACCCTTATTCGTTTGCAGACAGATTTCACTTTCTTTATCCTAGGCCTAGAGATACTTAGTTCACTACAGATCAGATAATGGTCTGTATCATCGAAAAATCCCCGAAAAACTCGTACATTCCTAAAAGATTTCCTGAATTCAAAGTCTGTTAAGATATAGTCTATTATGGATCTGGTACCCCTAGCCTCCCATGTGTAGCGGTGAATAGCCTTATGCTTGAAGAATGTATTCGTAACAGCTAAACCCATACTAGCACAGAAGTCAAGCAAACGCTTCCCATTCCCATTAGCTTCCATATCTTCCCCACATTTACCAATCACCCTTTCGTATCCTTCAGTTCTATTCCCAACTCTCGCATTGAAATCGCCCATTAGCACTATTCTATCCTTGCTGCTGTTCCTGACCACGATGTCACTCAATGCTTCATAAAACTTGTCAACTTCATCCTCATCTGCACCCTCACATGGTGAATACACGGACACAATTCTTGTCCTAATTCCTCCCACTGACAAATTTACCCACATCATTCGCTCACTTACGTGCCTAACAGAAACTATGTTGCGTGCAATGGTATTCCTGATAAAGAGCCCTACCCCAGACTCTGCCCTTCCCTTTCTAACACCCGTCAAGTACACTTTATAATCTCCTATCTCTTCCTCCTTATCTCCCCTTACCCGAATATCACTTACTCCTAGCACATCCAGATGCATCCTCTTTGCTGACTCAGCAAGTTCTACCTTCTTTCTTTCATAAGCCCCATTAATATTGATAGCTCCCCATCGAATTCCATTTCGTTCGCCAAGTTGTTTCCAAGGAGTCCCTCGCCTGTCAAATGGGAGTGGGACTCCATTACTCCCATAGGTCCGAGGCTTGCTTAAAGTGTTCTGAGCTCGGTAAATTCGTGAAGCAGGATGCTGCCCTACTTGCACATAGTCCAAGTGAGGATCTCTCCTCTAACGGGTTATGGACCACCGGTGAATTGTATAGTCCTAGCCGCCTGAGCACAAGGAGGGCCACGACTCAGAATATGTCCGAGATGCCCACTCCCAGTCCATAGCAACTGGTATCCCGACTCTCAGGACCACTTACTAGGCCACTCAGCCGTTGCCCATGGTTCACGAACTAGGACGTGACTACAGTAACCCACAAACATGAACCATCTGTCTTTATATCTGTTTTTATATTTCTCTTTTTTACCATAGCAGTAATAAGATTACAATATGTTTCATGTCGTATCATTTTGTGGTCCAGAGACAATTTCACAGGAAGTTCTCAAAAATCCCACCACTGACCTCAATGCATTTGTCAACTCGCTGAAGAATGTGACATGCTGCTCTTCGAAGATCATGATGACATTCCCATACACCAAATGGAAATTCTAAGTTCCCAGGGAGGGAATTAGATTCTTTTCCACCAATAGAGCATATAAAAAATCAGATAAAAAATTAGATGGATGGCTTTTCCGGCGTTTGCTCTATTAACCAGCGTTTCGTCTTAGGTCTGACACTCCCACTCTGAAGAGTCTAGTGTCAGACCTAAGACGAAACGCTGGTTAATAGAGCAAACGCCGGAAAAGCCATCCATCTAATTTTTGATCTGATTCCCATACACCAGCGAGTGAGCAGTTCGTCTTGTGTATTACCTTTTCTTCTGTAGACTTCACTCTTCACCCAATAATCTGAGGGGTTGAGGTCGGAAGTCCTGGGTATCCAGGGAATGGTACTACCACAACCAATCCATCGATTAGGAAATGTGGTTAGCCTATAAAATAAGCTTTCTACTGGTGAAAGAATTTGAGACGCTGAGTGGTTCCTGAGATTAGTCTCCACATACACGGTCACAAACCTTCTCTCTTTACAATATTAGTTAGACATGTATTTTTCTTAAGTTTTAATGCAGTATACCAAACAAGGATAATAATAATAATAATAATAATAATAATAATAATAATAATAATAATAATAATAATGACAATAACAATAATGCTATTTGCTTTACGTCCCACTAACTACATTTTTGGTCTTCGGAGACGCTGAAGTGCCGGAATTTAGTCCTGCAGGAGTTCTTTTATGTGCCAGTAAATCTAGCGACACGAGGCTGACGTATTTGAGCACCTTCAAATACCACCGGACTGAGCCAGGATCGAACCTGCCAAGTTGGGGTCAGAAGGCCAGCGCCTCAACCGTCTTGAGCCACTCAGCCCGGCTAAACAAGGATATTTAGCAGAATCATAATACATGAAATGCACTTATTACATCCTTATCTCATAGCATCTCTACATTACAGTTCTTTAAAAAATCCTCAGCTGAATAGTTAAGAAGCAAGGACAATGTATGGGAAAGAGAAATATTTGCACACACAAATTACATTAAATGAAGAAGAAAACTGTCATAAATATAATTCAATAACAATACACTCAAATTATCGTTCAGGTGGATTTAAAGCAGTTTCAACCAACTGATTAATTTGTTCTGCTCTTTTCCTTGCTTTGGAGATACAGTCTTGCAGCTGATCTTCAGACAGTGGACTTCCGCCAGGCTTATATACAGAGCAGAGTTTCTGTCCTTGAACAGCAATTGTCAGCAGTCCTGTTGACAGAGTCTCTTCTTCAGTAGTAGGATCCGTAATGAGAATATCACTAAAAATGAAAACAACAAAATAAACACACTACCATATTAGCTTAGGTATAAAAATTTATTAGACTTCAGATATAAACAGTAGATTTTGTCATATAGTCACTGTCAAAAGTGGGAGACATTTATTCATCATTTCAACAATTGTAACATGCTTCAGGATAGTTATTTGTAGTGAACAGTGTTATCAACATCACTGAATCTAGTGGTTCTTAGGCAGTGTTCATAGGAGAATAACTTAAATCTATGAGATTTCTGAAATATAATGCTTCATTTTGTTGCTCCATTTGTAACACTACAATCACAGAAATATGTGTAAGAAAATTCAACAATAGTCTACTTCTTTTTAATTAACGATTTGCCACTTCATGCCCACAGATCAGTACAGAAACAGCGTCATTTATCTACACGAACAACATGCCCTGCCCACATACACATAAATAGCACTGAGAGGATGCTCTCTCTAAAACAAATAACCATTTGACTTCGCTTATTACGTATATAATGTGCCATTTCACTGTTCCCAACAAGATCTAAGTAGAACAAAAATGGAGTTAAAGTCATCAGAACGTCGATAATAAAGTGTCAGAGTACTACTATGAGCCGAAGGAGTAATGTTTTCGTCAAGCGCTCGACGAGAAAGGAGCATAGAAGGCGGTGGTAAAGAAAGACGTGAGAAGATTGTTAAGAGTTATTATTAAAAACTTAACATTCGATTCGCAGTAGGAGAACACTACAGACGTACTCAAGAGGAAGGAAGACATCGTTTTAACAAAATACTGGTCATAAAATAGAGAGAAACCTTTGTCCACAGACTGTTTTACGAAAATATTAGCGTTCGAGAATATTTCACTCCGTGAAATTAAATTGTATTTTTGGAATATAAAGACTTCCACATCGCTACGTCACGATATCTACCTAAGACGACGTATTAGCCGATACAATCAATTCCGAGAGGTACATAGCTGTAATATCGACAGGGAGAGAGAAGGAGAAGAATATATATACACAAATATTTCCATAATCCAATTGAAATATTCATTTTTACGCATTGCAAATTTTAGAATATTTCCAATGTCAATTTTCTAAAGAGCAATATTTCTATACCATATTCAGATGGTAGAAAAGCATATCCATAAGATGACGAGATTAACCAAACTGACGTCTTGTTTTGTTCCGATTGCCCGAGAGACCAGCAGCAACATGCATTAAGAAAATGGAGGCGAAGCTACCTAGGTTATGGCGACACGGGATGACGTTTCCAGCCCATGAGGACCAATAACCAGCCGAGACAGTCCCAGATGCTCCCAAACAGATGAGGGAAATGCTGTGAGCTGTGCCTGCATGTCCATCCACCCGGACATGAGATAACAACGGGGGAATCAGAGCAAAGATAAGTTTCTTTAAGTCAATGCTATAAATGGAAATTTATTTATTTTTCAAAGTGCTATTCCAACTAATGTCGGTGAGATGGTAACATATGGGAAGACGAATACCGTAGTTAGGTTAAAGGTCGATAGGTATTCATTGGACCTAAACGTCAAATCCATGTATAGAATGTAGTCAACCAGTGATACTGAGGTTAAATTTTTATATCTTGGTGAATTTTATACGACGTTGCGATAAACACTAGGCTTATGTGAGAACTTATGACATCAAATAATAGTGGAAAAGAGATCGTATACAGCAGGGATGGCGAACCTATGACATGTGCCAATAGGTGACACGCAAGCACGATTTGTGTGGCACGCTACACAACACACTACCATATATTTTAACGTTACGTTTTAATAAAGAATTATGTTACTGTTAAATCTATGGCCTTTTTTACAAATTTTATTAGGTTAAAGCGGAACCTCCGTGGCTCAGGCGGCCTCCCACTACTGAGTTCCATGGTTCAAATCCCGGTCACTCCACGTGAAATTTGTGCTGAACGAAGCGGAAGAGGTTTTTCTCCGAGTAATTCAGTGTTCTCTGTCATTTTTCATTCCAGCAACACTGTAATTTCATTTCATTTATCAGTCACTAATCATTGCCCCAGGTAAGTACGACAGGCTTCGGCAGCCGGCACAATTCCTATCCTCGCCGTTAGTTTTTATTAGGTTAAAGCAAAAATACATTTTATTCTTAAAATTTACCTTTTTAAAAATGCAATTTTCAATTATTTTTGCAAAATAATATCAGGAAACATTGACTCGAATGGATTTATATGTAATGCAATCTAATGTCTAAAGAGAATCGAAGGAGGGGGTTTAATGATGATGTTTAAAAGAAAATAACCGATGGCACACTAGACAACAGAACATAATAGAAGCGACCTTAGTTGACACTAGTCAGAAAAGGTTTGCCATCCCTGGTATATAGGATATGCTTGCTAAACAGAAGGATATGGTAATATTTTAAGGAATTATTAAAAGATTGAGACTATAAAGGAGTAGTCAAGTAAACAGTCAATGATGACAGACATACGTCGAGCTGGAATGAATTAATGCGTTTACTATGATGTGAAGTGTTATATGAGATGAATAATGTGAAGTGATTGTTTTATATGTGAATAATGTTATGAGGTTATAATGATTAATGCTGGTGATAATTATTGTTCACCGTAAGTGAGGTCATAGTTTATTTTAATGAGGATAGTATTTCAAGTTACGTATTTTTGAGACGATGAATGAATATAATTTGTCTTCAATCGACCGTTGATCCTTGAATAAGTCATATGTTGTGTAGGATACGATCTCAGTGACGTCCGTATGTTGATATTTTAATTGTAGATCATCAAATAGTTTCTGATGAGGAAGATGATATGAAATTAACCTACATCCATGTGTTTCTTCTGATCTGATCGTAAGAATTTTCTCACATATTAGGGAAGCTTTGAAGATTATTCCAATGCATTATCCGATATCACTGGTGACGTATCTTCACAACTAAGGGTTGTTGGTAGTAAGTAGTCTTCTCACAAGCTAGACCACCCAATTACGGTATGATTGGATTGAGTAATGGTCAGACACACTTGATAGCACAATTTTATGACAAAGATATGCACTAGAATTAATTAATGCTCTCAAATAAGAGAACAATTTGTGTAATTTCTAGATATGATGTTTGATCATAAAATTTTAAAGAATATAATGACTTAAAAGGGGTTATCTTTGTCTCTATAAGAAGATATACCAAGAAATTTGAGAACATGTTTGAAAAATGTGATACATATTAACTGTTTTAAATATTTCTGAAGACATTTTCTCATGTCAATCTGGTTGTGTATTTGAGCACAAATAGTTCGAATCAAGCAAAGTTACTTTATTGCAAGCAATTAATGAATATTAGATCAAGCAAGTAGGATTTTCGGAATAATTTCACAAGCATTTATATAATGAAAGTTGTGATCCTAATTTAATTTATTTGTAGCCAAGTATGGAAGCTGCGTCCAACATTTAAAGACTCTCAATCTACGACAGTATATATATTGTGATTCGATATAATTTTCATTCATTCGATTAGATGCATTTAATGTCTTTTTCAACCTAAGGTTTCTTTTCAATCAGATAGTTTTCAATCCAATGTTTTTCAATTAATGTCTTTTAATGTAATGTTTTCATTTTAATTATTCCAATTTGAGATTTTGTTTTGAATTTAACATTTCAAGATATCTCAATGCTTCGTACTTACAGTTTCAGAGAGAAATTCATGACAACTTTTTGAGTCAGACCTTTCTTGATTTTCAATAATTAATGCATAGTAAAACTTAGCCATTCTTTTAATGACTTCTAGAATAGATGCCTAGACATATGTGATAACCACTTGATAATTTCGTAAGCCGAAGGTGGAAACTAACTAGAAATACGGGAAGGAGATGTCCACCGCATAAGTTAGGTATTTCCACTAGCATAAACCAGTGATCTTTCCTCTAATGCGGAACCCATAGCCCATAAACTTCGAATAGCGAGAAATGTGATTATATTTGAGCTAGCCTGGATCTCACGCGACTCGACCTGGACGCGGGAACGGCGCAATAACAACATCAGTAACATAATATTATTCATCAAATGCAACACATGCTATTTAAGCATGAAGTCAACAAATACAATTCTAATTTGTCATAGACAACAACCAAGGCAGTGTCATCGATGACATACACCACCACAATTATTTTATACTAGTATGTAAGGCTATCTTGGACAGTAGAAATTAGTATGTAAAATGTAAATGTAAATTTGAAATGAACAAAGATTACATTACCCATGTTGCGTAGATTAATTGTATAGAATCGTAACAGAAATGATGAAATTTCCTCATGAACCATACTGACTGTAGTTGTACTTCAACGTTTATGGATCTGCAAACTGTTGAGTTACTCTATAGGCCTATAGCTATCCCTGGGTAAACATTGGAGTGGAGAGAATCATCCCAAATCCATGTAAAGTTTGTCCCTGTGCCTTGTGACAGAGAAGGCTAAAATTAGAGGAAACTGCCTCAGCTTTGTGGCATGTCAAAATTTCCAAATCTATTCTTGGCATAGTACACGTTCGTCCTGAAGCTGAGCCCATAAAAATTTCTGCATGAATATTTTTGTCTATCTTTATCACAGTCAAACTCGTCCCGCCATTTATATGTAGATTTATGATTTCTTACCAATATAACAGTGCTGAATCCATATATTTACTTTGAGTATAGTAACTTGATCAATAACAGACAGCAACTGGTCTATAAAACAATATGGCGCTCACGTGTGTCCGTTGGCTTCAATTCTGGCTGCAGATTGGTGAGGTGCTTTATCGCGCATCTTATTCAATTAAATTAATAAATTTCATTGTTTGTCCGTATTGAACCAAGATTACAACTTTTATTATAATTTAGATCCACCTTATTCAATACATAAAAACTGTTGTTTAGATGAAATTACAACATATATTTCAATCAGAACTAGTTTCGACGCCCTTTTTGCGTCATCATCAGCTGAAAAATTGGCAATCACATACGTTTATCTACGTCAAATTGAACACAATTTAAAACCATGTTAGCAACCTAAAACTGTGTTACAATTAAACTGTTTCAAAGTCCATATTTTCTACAAGTCCGAGACTTGCGAGTCTTAAACCTTAAATTGATGAAAACATGTGTAAACCGGTTTGCTCACTAATAAACTAATGTGGATTTAAAAGAACAGCAACTTAAAAATAAAATAGTCTTGAAGAAACATTAGTTTCATTTAACACACTTCTTAAAACATGACGTAGAATCGTATTAAAATAATTCAGTAAAATCTTCAGAGTCGCTTTAATGGAGCAATCCTAGTGAGGTGGAAACGAGCAATCGGTCCTTTAAGATGTTAACAAGTACAACGTTCCCAGTTCAATGCGGACCTGAAATAATAGGAATCTAATAAACTATCGCTTAACTGAAGAGGCAAAATATAAAATTACGTCTTATAACGTAAACGTTTTTACGTGACTCACCTCAAAAGATCGCTGTCCATGCGAAGCACAATGAAGCCTAGCGAGTAGTGTTGTGTTAGTAATCAAATGTCCAAGGTTGGTCTGGGCCGAAGGGGCGAAATAGGGGAAAGCGGGAAGAGCAACTGAGGAGCGGCAACCTGTTGGAGCTCCGGAGGGCGTGGTCGTAGAAAGCAACTAGTAAAGCTATTACGCCTAATATGAAACACCGCCCTATTGACCGGGATATGCACATTTTTTAAAAACTCAATAAGGAAATCAAAAAGAATATTTGATTTTTCAGAAATTTCATTTAAATTAAGGTTTGGATTAAAATACTGATTCAGGTGTATATAGCAGCCCTCCGTAACACCCAGCAAACTTCCTTTTCCTAAGTTCTCCAAGATCTCAATGTCCTGTTCTATAGATGTGAATTTATGCTTTAGATCATGTACATGCTGGCCTACCGCGGAAAATCTGTTATATTTTATTGCATTGGTATGTTCCCTGTATCTAATTTTAAAACTTCGTCCTGTTTGACCTAGATATGTGCACCCACAGTCGTTACATTTAAATCTATACACACCCGATTTGGTATATGGGTTCGATCTATTAACTGAGGCTGAATTGTGCAATACGACTGTCTTATTATTATCAGTACGAAACGAAACCTTGACATTATGTTTCTTGAAAACATTAGTAAACTTAAATATATCCTTATTATAAGTAAATATTGCGAACGCCTTCTGATTAGGTTTGTCTTTGGCCAAAGTGGTTTGTAAATGGTACCTGAACTTGTTGATACGTTCAATAAAGCATTCACTAAAACCATTAACCTTAGCCATTGAATGGATTATATTGAGTTCTTTATTCAAATTAGCTTTTGTCATGGGGATCCTAAATGCCCATTCTACTAAACTATTGTATGTAGATTTTTTTGACTCTGTGGGTGCTCTGAGTCTTGTCTAATAGTGACTGCCGTTTGTGTAGGCTTTCTAAAAATACTATAAGCAAAAGATGAATCCGATCTGTTGATTTTTAAGTCAAGAAAATTAATTGATTCATTACTTTCTGACTCCAAAGTAAATTTAATCTGTGGGTCAATGTTATTAAGTACATCTAGAATAGCCGTTAACACGTTCCGTCTAAAATTACTAATGTATCGTCCACAAATCTAGACCAAAACAGAATGTTGTCAAATTATCTGTCGTTCTCCATCATGTATGTTTCCAAAGAATCCAGATAAATCTCTGCCAAGATTCCCGAGGCCGGAGATCCCATTGCCAACCCATCCTGTTTATAAATGACCTTGTCAAAGACTAAGTAGTTATTGTTTACAAGTAACTTAACCAATTTCATGAAATCTTGTATTTCAAGTTCACTTAGCTAACTGTAGGATCTTAGATTCTTAAAAACAATAGGAAGCAACTTATTGGTTCTAATACTCTGAAACATGTTGACGATATCAAATGAATGCAAGGTATGGTGAGCCTGTAATTTAAAATTGCTTAATTTATTAACCAGTTCTATGGAGTTCTTTATGGATTTGTTTGCCATAAATCTATAGTGCTGTTTAAAGAATTTCTGAATGAACTTAGCTAATTTGTATAGAGGACTGGGTCTGTAATTCATCATGGGCCGAATGGGAACCCCGACCTTGTGAATCTTTGGGAGTGCTCTCGCTGTTGGAAGGCCCGGGTTCATATTTACTAGTTTTTGCTTCTCCTGTTCGGTAAAGAGGAAGGAAGTTTTCATGATATTGTCCCGAAGTACATTTGTTGCCCCAAATGAAGTCATTTGAAAGCAGTTGTTATATTTTTGGATATTTGTAAGGAAATGTATGGAATCTGTTCCTGTTACTGAAACCAATGAGTACAATGGATCTGGTGGTGGAATCAATGGCACTAATTTCACTGTGCCATTTGCGCAACACAATCCAGCGGCTTCATTTTTGTATTTCATTGCCTTACAATATTGGCAAACTGAGTTCATAGATCCAATAGTAATGCATTGATAGGCACTGTAGTCAAATGAAACATTGTAACTGAAAGCAGCTCGATTCAAACTTGTAAGATCATTAGCCGAACGACGCGCTGCACGGGTTTGTGATATCCGAATCCTTTCAGTTTCATTTCGTTCTTCACGTTGTTGTGCAGTTCGATTAGACTGAAAATTAGCTTGGCTTGTAGCATTTCGAGTTCTTCGACCGAAGTTGCTCCGCCCGCGTCTTATAGGCGACATGAGTCTGTAAATGAGTATACTGTGTATGGAAGCACACACAAAATAAATCAATCAACCAAAGAAATTGATGAACTTGTTTGTTGAGAAGCGAAGATTTAAAAACAATCAGGGTACACAAAGGTCTCCAACTATGACAAAACACGACACTGCATGCGACTGTCTGGAGAGCGTATGTTTGGGAGATCAGTACCGCCAATTGAGGCAGCGAGATAGCCAGCCAGCCGAGTCACGCGCAAAACCAAAATCCAAGGAGACGTTCTTCCTGTCACAAACTGAGAACTAAGCGAGATAAGAACTTGGGGTTTGTTTTAAAAATAACTTCCATATCCAAAAACCATTTGTCTCGCTTTGACCACCTATGCAAATTCAATAGCAAAGAAGTTGGCCAGCAAGGGACTTTTTCGTGCCTGCACATAAAAATCTCTGAACATGACTGAAAAGAAACACCAACAGTGCAGGTTCTTATCATTTAAATTTAAACACAAACTTATCTACGTCGAGCTGAAATGTTCCTTTACCAGCAATTATTTTGTAAACCGCTTTTTGTTAACGGCATCAAATGCGGCTTGAAATTTTGTACATAATCCGATATTCACCCATTTTAACCGATAACATTCAGATTTACGGACATTTGGCAAATGCGCTGGATTAGAAGAGGAAAGCGCTAAGCACAAACGTGGGAGAAGGAAAGAGAGACGAACAGTTTGAATGGAAAAAAGAGAAATGGGGCTTTTACGTTTTTCCTGCGATTTTTTTCCAATTTTTCTCTTTGTAAAACCCTCACTCGAACTTCGACGAATATTTGAAAAAAAAGAATTAGTCGAATTGGTCCAGCCGTTCCAGAGTTTTGCGCTTAGCAACACATTTAGCGATTCATTTTTATTTATATAGATATATATAAGTTTACTAATCTTTTCAAGAAACATAATGTCAGGGTTTCGTTTTGTACTAATAATAATAATAGTTGTATTGAACAATTCAGCCTCAGTTAATAGATCGAAGCCATATACCAAATCTGGTGTGTATAGATTTAAATGTAACGACTGTGGGTGCACATATCTAGGTCAAACAGGACGAAGTTTTAAAATTAGATACACGGAACATACCAATGCAATAAAATATAACAGATTTTCCGCGGTAGGCCAGCATGTACATGATCTAAAGCATAAATTCACATCTATAGAACAGGACATTGAGATCTTGGAGAACTTAGGAAAAGGAAGTTTGCTGGGTGTTACGGAGGGTTGCTATATACACCTGAATCGGTATTTTAATCCAAACCTTAATTTAAATGAAATTTCTGAAAAATCAAATATTCTTTTTGATTTCCTTATTGAGTTTTTTAAAAATGTGCATATCCCGGTCAATAGGACGGTGTTTCATATTAGGCGTAATAGCTTTACTAGTTGCTTTCTACGACCACGCCCTCCGGAGCTCCAACAGGTTGCCGCTCCTCAGTTGCTCCTCCCGCTTTCCCTTATTTCTCCCCTTCGGCCCAGACCAACCTTGGACATTTGATTACTAACACAACACTGCTCGCTAGGCTTCATTGTGCTTTGCGTGGACAGCGATCTTTTGAGGTGAGTCACGTAAAAACGTTTACGTTATAAGACGTAATTTTATAATTTGCCTCTTCAGTTAAGCGATAGTTTATTAGATTCCTATTATTTCAGGTCCGCATTGAACTGGGAACGTTGTACTTGTTAACATCTTAAAGGACCAATTGCTCGTTTCCACCTCACTAGGATTGCTCCATTAAAGCGACTCTGAAGATTTTACTGAATTATTTTAATACGATTCTACGTCACGTTTTAAGAAGTGTGTTAAATGAAACTAATGTTTCTTCAAGACTATTTTATTTTTAAGTTGCTGTTCTTTTAAATCCACATTAGTTTATTAGTGAGCAAACCGGTTTACATATGTTTTCATCAATTTAAGGTTTAAGACTCGCAAGTCTCGGACTTGTAGAAAATATGGACTTTGAAACAGTTTAACCGTAACACAGTTTTAGGTTGTTAATATGGTTTTAAACTGTGTTCAATTTGACGTAGATAAACTTATGTGATTGCCAATTTTTCCAAGAACCTACATCAGCTGATGATGATGCAAAAAGGGCGTTGAAACTTTTTTTTTTTTTTTTTTTTTTTTTGCTATTTGCTTTACGTCGCACCGACACAGATATGTCTTATGGCGACGATGGGATAGGAAAGGCCTAGGAATTGGAAGGAAGCGGCTGTGGCCTTAATTAAGGTACAGCCCCGGCATTTGCCTGGTGTGAAAATGGGAAACCACAGAAAACCATCTTCAGGGCTGTCGACAGTGGGGCTCGAACCCACGATCTCCCGATTACTGGATACTGGCCGCACTTAAGCGACTGCAGCTATCGAGCTCGGTGGCGTTGAAACTAGTTCTGATTGAAATATATGTTGTAATTTCATTTAAACACAGCTTTTATGTATTGAATAAGGTGGATCCAAATTATAATAAAAGTTGTCATCTTATTCAATGCATTCACAATCATAAAGAATGGGTACCGTCCACCTAATCAATACTTTATTATATCTGAGGATGACCTCTGTGAATGTCGAAACCGGTACTACATAGTAACAAAATATAATAAAGTATTGATTAGGTGGACGGTACACATTCTTTGTGATTGTGAATACCAAGTATTAATACGGACATGAAACTGATAGATTATAATCTTATTCAATGCTCGCTGTCTGGCACAGGCAATGTTGCTAATATGGTGACTGCCTCAGCGAGCGAATGCATTGCGGTATGAGTCGCCATCTCTATCTTATTCTGTGCTCGCTGACAATCATCTACAGCAAAGCTCCAAACATGTAATTTTCTTTAAGAGTACTAAATTCCTGCTTGTGAGAGTTTCGATGTATTTTTCTTGTAAAGGAGAAGCAACAGCATATATCTGGAGCAAATTCCAGCTGTTGAAACAGTCTCGCTGTGAATGTCAGAAAGGATATACCAGGAGGGATCAAATATAAACGGGATTTTATTTTTTATTTACATTCATTCATTGAAAAAGACAAGGCAATTATAATTTATTTTTCCACATAGTTTCCTCCTTTGGAAATGCTTTTGTCCCAGTTTTTTGATGCCCTCATCGTAAAAAGAACAGGGTTGTGTCACCAGCCAGTTGCGCACAAGTCTTCCACACTCTCGTCCTCTTCAAATCGTTGCCCTCCTAGAGCTTCTTTAAGCGGTCCGAACAAATGGAAATCGCAGGACGATAAGTGCGGACTGTAAGGAGGATGATCAAGTGTAGTCCAGTGCATTTCCTGTAGCTTGGAGACAGAGCTGGAGTATGGGGCCGCGCATTGTCGAAATACATGCTCGAGACTTGCTGTTTGCTGTATTGGAACTTGCCATAGTATATCACAAGTTGGGATATATAACATAACGAAATTTCATCATGACAAAGGCCCACATCAATAAGACGTACACTAGTTTCAAAATGTCCTCGAAGATTACCCTACACAACTAAAATCAACATTACTTAGAAGGATCTGCACAGAGGACAGAAGAATGGAATCCATATAACATAAATTGAAAATTTTAACAAGTGTCTACCTATACGTACAATTTTAATGTGTTGAAACTTTTTAAATGTTATATATTGTGACCTGTGTGTTTTTAATATGTTTTACATACTCATGCTCTATTTATAACTTTTTAACCTGACCACTGATATTTTAATTATATGCTATTATTCCATCCCCCATTAGACATCCGGATGCCTAATACAATAACAACTTGTGTATTGTCTAATGGCTAAAACAAAACATGTACTAGCTGATGATGGCCGTTAAAGAGCCGAAACCGGTACCAGCTTAATCTATTAAAATAAATTGTGTATTGAATGGTGGAAAAACACATTTCTTATCTATACTTTGAGTCTGTCAATACGGAAAATGAAATTTATAAATAATAATACGGAAGCCAACCAGGCAAAACGTAAGGCATTTAAATATCAGAACTTGAAAATTAAACTAATGAACACAACCAAAAGCATTGCCTTTTTGAAGGAATGCCTTTCAAACAACTTAACACCGAAATTTCTCCAGAAATACAATAATAAACACAGACGAACCACTCAGACATGCAAAACACAAAACAGGACTAATGAAATTTGGTTAAAAGAAGAAATAAAATTCCTATATCGGAAGAAACAACACCTTAATAATGAACTTTACTCAACACACCTGAAAGCATCCCATGAACTCCCACACAGCTATTGGAATTACTTTCAACGAATTTCCAGAGAAAAAATAGAAGACTTAGCCATAAAGAAACAAAACACACTAAACAAAAAACTGGAAACACTGAAACAACAACAAAGTAAACCAAAGCCACTAACCATAATCCAAAACAAAGATCCCTCTCTTCCTAACAAGAATTCCCAACATAAATTCCATCCGCCTATAAAAAATCTTACGCAAACCGTATTTGACGACGTAGAAACGGATATATTGAACAGGGGACCCAAACACAACTGGGGTAATGCATCATCCTACCAGAATATTATAACTACCATTACCGAAACAGAACTTGCTTTACAAAAGATCCCATATGACATACGAGACGAAGCAAGACACGAAATCAGTAGAAAGATCCCGCAATACATCAATAGCGTCCACAATAATAACCCAAACATGAATACCACCAATAGATCGAACTTAAACAAACTTAAAAATAAAATAAAACAGAACAATCTACTAGTAACGAAGGCCGACAAAGGCAACACTACGGTCATTATGGATAAAAATGAATACATAACAAAGACTAAAAAATGTTTCCAAGACAATACTTTTTCTATTAAACGCCGAGATCCAACCAATAACATACAAAGGAATTTAAAAATTTTACTTAAAAACACACATTTTCTTCTCACCGAAACTGAATCTGCTAAACTCATAACAATGAACCCCCAATTACCGACCGCGAAAGCCTACCCAAAAATACATAAAGAAGACGTACCTATGAGACCTATTATAAACTATAGAGCCAGTCCAACCTATAAATTATCGCAATTCATCCAAAAATTTTTAAAAAAGCACTATACATTTTTAGCAAACAAAACAATACTAAACTCAATAGATTTTTGCAACAGAACCAAAGAGCTAAAGATCGAACAACACCATACTCTTGCTTCATTTGACATAATAAATATGTACCCTAACATTCCTGTTAAACAAACAATCAAAATAATAGAATCTAACCTAAAAAACAATAGCAACTTGAGCACCTTAGAAATAAACGAATTCATAAACTTACTTGAATTCGCCATAAACAATAACTATTTCAGATTTCACGATACCATTTATCAGCAACAAGGCCTACCTATGGGGTCTCCTGCCTCCGGAATATTAGCAGAAATATACATAGATAACCTAGAATACACGTCAATCAAAGAAATAGAGAATATACATTTTTGGTGCAGATTTGTTGACGATGTCTTCGTAGTTTTAGATAATAGATCCACTGACGCACAAACTATACTAGATAAGCTTAACACTCTAGATCCCCAAATTAAATTCACCAAAGAAACCGAAAATAACCGTGCACTAAATTACCTAGACTTAACAATAACCAGACACGACAACCACTTATCTTACAAGATCTACAGGAAACCCACACACACCTCAAATACCATAAAAAATGACTCCATTCATCCCAATACACATAAAAGAGCAGCCTACTATAGTATGATTTATAGAGCCTTTAACATCCCAATGACAACAGAAGACCAAAATAATGAATTGAAGTTAATCCACGACATAGCTAAACACAACGGGTACAGCAAAGAAATGGTCAACAAAATCATTCACAAAATAAAATCACAACCTAAAACTAAATTAGCAAAAACAGCCAAACCCAAAAAAGGCTATGCTCTATTTACCTTCAACAACACCCACATATATACTATAACTAATATTTTCAAGAAGCACAACATAAAAACAGTATTCAAAACCACACACAATAGTACCAACATTATACATAACACTAAAACAGTCAATAATAACAATAAATACAACCAATCAGGTGTCTACCGTATCAAATGTAACAACTGTGACATAAGTTACATAGGACGTACAGGCAGAAACTTCACCATCCGCTACAATGAACATATAAATGCAGTAAAACATAACCATTTCTCATCAATAAACCAACATGTAGAAGAATCCAAGCATAGTTTCACAAACATCAATAACGACATGACGATACTAAATATAAACTCCAAGGGCCCCCTGCTCAACATAACCGAAGATTTCTACATTTCTTTAGACCAATACGCCAACCCCAATCATAACATTAATGATATTAATGAAAAAACCAGCATTATTTTTGACAAAGCCATTCCGATATTAAAGAATGATTATCTCAAAATAGTAAACACACGCTCTAACAAACCAACGAATCACAAGCCTGACCCCGCCCCTACTTCTCCAACGGCCACTCCTTCTTCCCCTCCACCTACATTCCCCTCCACAGCTAATATGAGCCCCAGACTCACTCGCAGTAGAACACAACAAGCCTTCAAACACATCAGCACAAGACTTCCACAACAACTATAGTAAGTACTCTTTCCATATACACACACTAGGCATTCCTTCATGCACACACTACCGGCATACTTATATCACTTTATCTTTACAGACTACAAGAACAAACATAGACGAGAGAAGTGTTACCACCGACTACTTCTAAATACATGCTCAAGACTTGCTGTTTGCTGTATTGGAACTTGCCATAGTATATCACAAGTTGGGATATATAACATAACGAAATTTCATCATGACAAAGGCCCACATCAATAAGACGTACACTAGTTTCAAAATGTCCTCGAAGATTACCCTACACAACTAAAATCAACATTACTTAGAAGGATCTGCACAGAGGACAGAAGAATGGAATCCATATAACATAAATTGAAAATTTTAACAAGTGTCTACCTATACGTACAATTTTAATGTGTTGAAACTTTTTAAATGTTATATATTGTGACCTGTGTGTTTTTAATATGTTTTACATACTCATGCTCTATTTATAACTTTTTAACCTGACCACTGATATTTTAATTATATGCTATTATTCCATCCCCCATTAGACATCCGGATGCCTAATACAATAACAACTTGTGTATTGTCTAATGGCTAAAACAAAACATGTACTAGCTGATGATGGCCGTTAAAGAGCCGAAACCGGTACTAGCTTAATCTATTAAAATAAATTGTGTATTGAATGGTGGAAAAACACATTTCTTATCTATACTTTAAGGACTAAGATATCGACGATGAACGAGTCTTTAATCCGTCATGAAGAAATTATTGACGATTCAGCTCAGTATAGCTGCCGTAACTGCCTCCTACTGCATAGTATTGCCGACGAACCTGATGAAGACATGTATAAAAAAGTCAAAGGACGCATAGTAGTGTTACTAAATAATGGAAGAAAAGAATATATTAGTACTGTAGGTGACTTGAACAGAGCTCTAAACTAAGCAGATGTAACAGTGAATTAAGGTTTAAGTCTTAAAATGTTCAGTAGTTTTCATGAGTATATATTTGTGTGTGTGAATTGAGTCGGCGAATGTACCTGGGAAATTCTCGGTAAGTGTTTCTTTAGTTATGCGTGATAATGGCTAAGTCTAATGAGTCTTGTAGCAGATGATGAATTCCTGTATGCCATTGACCCGGACGTATTCCAAGACAATGACAACCCTCTTTCACAATCACCAGTAGCTCCCCTACCCCAACCTGAGCCCACAGGAATCCTATTGAAACGTGCCTTGTCGCAGTTTCCTAGAACCCTGCAATGTTGCCACATTAACTGTTTATCACTTTTAAGTCACTTTGACGAAGTCCGTTCTATAATTACCGATACAAATATGCATTTAATCAGTCTGAGTGAAATTTGGTTGACTAACTACCAGTTCCACGCTTGTAAAAACAGATGGGTATACTTCATACAGACATGACCGCGCAGGTAAACGAAGCGGTGGTGTGGCAGTGTACTGTAGAGACGACATTAAGAGCAAAATAATGTGTAAATCTTCTCCCAATGACACCCCGCATACTGAATATATGTTCCCTGAGGTGATTGTCAACCACCAGAAAGTGTTAATAGTAGTAGTATACAAGCCACCCAAGGTAAGTAATATAGACGCACCTGAAGCGGATCTGCTGAAACTTATACCAGGTTACGAACACATCATAATCCTCGGTGATTTTAACATAAATCTCCTGACCCAGACTGGTGACTGGGACCGAATTCGCAAACTGCTCATTTCAATGGACATGACCATCTTACCATTACATGCAACTAATCACGTACATACATGTAACGGCTCAACCCACACCCTAATTGACTACTTAGTGACAAATAATCCCCATAAAGCTGTCAAGCATGGACAAATCTCCGTCCCTGGTATCTCTACACAAGATCTTATCTATCTGTGCTACTCAATGCGGGTGCCGAAGTTTAAAGCTAGGTATATAAACTACAGAAACATGAAAAATATAGACTTAACTCAACTACAACATGACTCATATAATTTGCCTTAGGACGACATAATACGACAACTGCAGGACGTGAACTTGAAAGTACATCGATTTAACTCATTGTTAGGACTCTATGACAAGCATGCTCCCGTTCTGCAAGCAAGGGTTACTCGCTCTCCTGCTCCGTGGTTAAACACTGAGATAAAGGCAACAATGGTCCGCCATGATGCTTTATTTTGCCGGTACAGAGCAACAAAAGAGCAAACGGATGTCGAACAATACTGTCGTTTATGGAACAAAACGAAACAATTAATTAGAAACAGTAAATTTAAATATATCAGAAATCAAACCAAAAATCTCAATACAGTTGATGCGTGGAATCAGTTACGTTCAATAGGAATAGGAAAAATTAAGGAACCTCATATTCCAACAATACCACTGGACACACTTAACTCTCATTTCACTGGTAAACAAATTGAAGAAACTCGACCCCAATCAGGAATCCCGTTACACGAAGATGGCAATTACTTTAATATTGAACCAACATTCTCATTCCGAACTGTCAATATAAACGAAGTAAAACAAGTTTTAAATTCCATTAAATCTCAAGCGAAAGGAGCAGATCATATTCCAATAGGCTTCATAAAAAATGTCACCGGCGCAATATTACCGATCATTACTCACATCTTCAATTACTGTATAAATTCAGGAACTTTTCCAGACATTTGGAAGGATGCTCTAGTGATTCAGTATTAAAGAACACCACATCAAATTATCCATCAGACTAACGCCCTATATCTATACTCCCTCCGCTAGTGAAAGCCCTTGAATGACTAATACACGAGCAACTAACTGAATATCTCACAAATCATTCACTACTAGACCCGTTGCAATCTGGCTTCAGGAAGTGCCACAGTACGACGACAGCACTTCTTCGGGTAACAGATGATATCAGGCTTGCTATGGATAAACAACAGGTGACGGTACTCACGCTCCTTGATTTTAACAGTGCATTTGATACAGTCAACATACAACTCCTCCTTTCAAAATTGTGCTCCCTTGGCATCGACCAGAGTGCGCTCAATTTCTTTATATCCTACTTCACAAATTGTCGCCAGTGTGTCTCAGTAAACGATGTTACGTCCAAATGGGCTATCAAATTATATGGTGTGCCTCAAGGATCTGTGCTGGGACGTTTATTATTCAGCCTGCATATCAATGATATTTCATCCCCACTTGTCCACTGTAAATAACACCTGTACGCTGATGACTTACCGGTATATTACCATACTAGCGTAGATAGTATATGCAAAACGATCCAACATATGAATACAGACCTACAATGACTCACAACGTTATGCCAGAAACAATGCCTTACTCATCAACCCACGAAAGACCCAAAGCATAATAATTGGACACAAAAAATTACTATGTGCTCAAAATAGAAATCACAATCCTCCAATTACCATTGATGATACCAAAGTGTCATACTCCAAGATAGTTACAAAACTTGGGGTCACCTTAAATGAGACTCTGACCTGGAATGAGCATATAACTAATGTGTGCAGAAAAGTACATGCATCCATTTATCCTTTGAAGCGTAATAAAAATGTTCTCCCACTGGACCTTAAACTAAAAGACTCATACAAACACTTCTATTTTCAATCTTTGACTACTGTGACAGTTTATTGACTGACCTAACCTGTGAACAAGCAGCAAAACTACGTGTACAGAACTCTCGCATTCGATACGCCTTCTAGCTCCGACATGATGCTCATATAACACCATACTACAAAAAGTTGGGATGGCTACGTTTAAATGACCGTAGAAAAACCCACCACACATATCGTTCAATTTTAGGCTTCTTTCTTCATTCCACGAAATTAACACTCATTCCGGATCACTACTTCAATAGCAATGCACTGAACAAATTCCTACGGCCATTCATTCCTGGTCTCTGCTTCGAGGTTATGGAATATGATCCCGGAAGATATTAAAAAGTCTTGCTCGTCTAGGACATTTAAAACCGTAAATTCCTCCAGAGTACACACAGTTGACTCGAATGAATGAAAGAGTGAATGACGTGTGAATGAAACCAAAAATTACGTACTATATTTAAGTTCTTAGGCTATCCCATTTACGTCCTTACTCCTCTCATTTAACGCTATAGACTGACTGTAGAAAAAGACTATATAGTAACATCGATTTTAGTATACTCAGACTGTATCATACTAATATTCAGTTAATTTAATTTAGCCTTATATTTGAATAAGTTTTCCTTTAAGCTAGTTGTAGATATATTCTTTAGGTTATAAGATTATACTTTTTTGTTATTATCCATTCGCTATTTATCCTATAATTTTTCATCAGTAGTAATCTTAATTGTATTATTGTTATTCTTTATCTGACTCACCTATCTCAATAACATAAATTGATTACAATGATATTTTAGATTAATAATGTAATAATAAGAGAATCAGATACAGGAAAATCGTTTTGGTTTCAGAAGTAGAAGGTCAACAATAGAGCCCATTTTCATTATGAGACAACTAATGGAAAAGCATTGGGAGTACGGGAATGATATGGTGATGACATTCATTGACATTGAAAAGGCATATGACAGTGTCCCCAGGACGCAAGTTTGGGACAGTCTGGTGAAAAAAGGAATTGGACAGGAATTAATAAAAATGATCATGGCATTGTATAAGGAATGTTGTAGTTGCATGCAAACACAAGTTGGCAGGACAAGTTGGTTCAAAATAACTAGTGGGCTGAGACAGGGAAGTGTTCTATCACCAATCCTGTTTACAATAGTAATGGATGACATCATGAGAACAGCAAAAACAATATATGGAGGAAGAGAAATGAACATGATGTTATTTGCAGATGATATTGTCATTTGGGGAGAAGATGACAGGAAGGTTCAAGAACAGTTGAATGTGGTGAATGGGAAGATCGAAGAATGTGGATTGAAAATAAGTGTAAAAAAGAGTAAAACTCTTGTTATGACTAGAGGGGAGAAAGAAGGGAAAGGTCAGATTAGACTTGCAGACAAGCCCCTCAAAGTAGTGGAAACGTTTAAATACCTGGGGAGTGAATTAATGGAGAATGCTCGACTGGATGCTGAGATTAGTAAAAGGATTCAAGCTGGAAGTTGTTTCTATCATAGTGTAAGAAACATGTTATGGGACAAAGATGTGCCAACGGAAGCAAAGGATACTATGTACAAGATGTATTATGTACCCATAACAACTTACAGAGCAGAAACTTGGACAATGACAAAGAAGGATGAGAGTCGAATACAGGCAGCCGAAATGAAGTTCTTGAGGAGCATGATACAGAAGAGTAGAAGAGACAAAATAAGGAATGAGAAAATCCGGGAAGAAATTGGAGTGGAAAAAATGAATGATAGAATAGAGAAGAACCGACTAAGATGGTTTGGGCACACAAAGCGAATGAGCGACGAAAGAATGCCAAAAAAGGTGATGGAAATGCAAATCCAAGGAAGGAGAGGCCGTGGACAACCACGATTGAGATGGAAGGATACCATCCAACGCAGCATTATAGAAAGAAACCTGGACTGGGACACAGTGTTGGAGGAGGAGTGGTGGAGAGACCGAAGAAAGTGGAGAGGAACCATATTTGCCCCTACCCGGCTACAGCTGGATAAAGGGAAATAATGATGATGATGAATGTAATAATTAAAAAAAATGTATGTGGTTAAGTGTAAGAGAGGGCCAAGAGCTCTAACTTTGCAAATAAATAAATAAATAAATAAATAAATAAATAAATAAATAAATAAAATAAATAAATAAATAAATAAATAAATAAATAAATAAATAAATAAATAAATAAATAAATAAATAAATTAATTCGGCAGCTGGCACATTTCATATCCTCGCCACTAGATGGGTGCTCCATTCATTCCATTCCTGACCCGGTTGAATGACTGGAAACAGGCTGTGGAGTTTCATTCAACTGTCTCATTCATTCAAATGAATAATCGAAAAAATAATTGAATGGAGAAAATATTAGCTATTCTATTGCCTCATTGATTTAAATGAATAATTGAAAAATAAGCTAATCGGAAATACAATTGAAAAAATGAAATAATAAAATAAGCGATAAGTTTGTATTCAATTATCCCATCACTATTAGCAGCATATCAAGGTACTTGTGGTTTTCATACACTGGCATCATTCAAATACTACCACCACAACCACGTAACTCACGCATGACTAGCAAAAAAAAATGAATGAAAATCCACAGCCTGTTTCCAGTCATTCGACCGGGTCAGGAATGAAATGAATTAAGCCTCTATCTAGCGGCGAGGATAGAAAACGTGCCGGCTGCCAAAGCCTGTCGCACTCCTCTAGGGCAATGATTAATAACTGACAGATGAAAATGAAATGATATTGAAGTGTGTTGCTGGAATGGAATATGACAGGGAAAATTGGAGCACCTGGAGAAAAACCTGTCCAGCCTCAGTTTTGTACAGCACAAATCTCGTATGGAGTGACCGGGATCTGAACCGTGGAACCCAGAGGTGAGAGGTGGCGTGCTGCCGCCTGAGCCTCGTAGGGTACGCACGACTAGTACAGATGATAAATTTGCTACTGGACAGCTAGGTGAGGCAGACAGCTCATAACTCTCGTCAGTTTTATGGAGGGGGAGGAAACCCATCTTAACCACATCCCCGCTGGTTATTAACAGCAGAGCTCCAAACTGGCACGTGACACTTGTAGCTCTGTAGCCGAACTGCTTACGTTGAATATTGCCCCACAAAATGATTTCATTAACATGAATTTTTGAGAGAACCACTTGCCGTATGCAGAAACACCCCGGACCTCATTTCTTCGTTTAGTTATACTGCACAACATAGTACAAACACAAAGCCTACAGAACGTCTGGTTAGCCTGCTAGAAATCTCTAAATACCATAACGAAAACTCTCTTTCTGGCTAAACCAGGCACCTTTTTCTATACGATTTATGCATATTTCAGTTTTACTGACCTGGGACATCGTGTGTTTGCGGCTGCCTAGTTATACCCCACCCACCGTGTATGTACGTGTATATCTATACATATAAAATAAGAGTTTTGTCTGTACATTGCTCAGAATTTGAAAAGAATGGTATTTCTGTATCGGTCATGTCCACACTAA
The DNA here is from genome assembly GCF_040414725.1 of Anabrus simplex. Classification (NCBI taxonomy): domain Eukaryota; kingdom Metazoa; phylum Arthropoda; class Insecta; order Orthoptera; family Tettigoniidae; genus Anabrus; species Anabrus simplex. The sequence continues at coordinate 504,896,702 of NC_090267.1, read as the reverse complement.
CAAGGAAATGCACTTTTTACTTTTCCGTAATTTCTGTCTGTCTGTATGTACATGCATCACTAGAAAAAGGCCAAAGAGAATTTATGAAAATTGGATTGCAAAGTCGGGGAATAAGTCGCTACAAACTAAGCTATAAATGATTTTATTCACACTGACAGAAATGATAGTTGTTTTTTTTTTTTTTTCTAGGGGCTTTACGTCGCACCGACACAGATAGGTCTTATGGCGACGATGGGATAGGAAAGACCTAGGAGCTGGAAGAAAGCGGCCGTGGCCTTAATTAAGGTACAGCCCCAGCATTTGCCTGGTGTGAAAATGGGAAACCACGGAAAACCATCTTCAGGGCTGCCGATAGTGGGATTCGAACCTACTATCTCCCGGATGAAAGCTCACAGCCGCGCGCAAATGATAGTTTAGGGGAAGGTCTAAAATTTAATTTTCAAATATTTATGTTATTAATGGTCCTATCGATAAATACTACATAACTAAAGTTATAGAGAATTAAATTTCCAACCATTTATGTCTTATACATTTTTACCGTACTGGCTATGACAACACAGATATTCATGAATTTGTATTTTTGTTGCTAAGTCCATATCAACGTCGAGCCACGTGAAAAAATGAGTTAACAGAATTTAATGAAAATTGGTATATAGAGTTGGAGAATAAGAAACTACAGTGTAAGCTATAAACAATTTTATTCACCCTGGATGAAATTGTAGTTTAGGGGAAGGCAAATAAAATTTAATTTTTAAATACCTATCCTATCGAAAATTAGTACGTAAAAAAAATTATAGAGAATACAAGTTCCGATCACTTATGTTTGATTCAGTTTTACCGTACTGACTATGATGAGTGGTATTTCAGAGTCGGAAGAAAACTAAATGTGAAGGTCTACAATATCAAAAGCGCATAACATTGATCAACAATAACATTACATTGACCATTGTTTACTGTGATGTTATTTGTCTCTAATGCTGCCTCTCAACTCTGATAGATGGGATTACTGCTGCGTACCGAGTATAATAGCCTGACTGAATATTGGCGGGAGAGAGCCGGGGAGTTAGAAAACTTTCTTCTTTAGCATGCCATTCCTCTGGTTCATACATTTTCTGATACAGCTGGTACGTAACACACTGGTTCTTCATAGTATTCCAGTTATTCGATCCCTACTCTGATGCGCTGTTTTGAATGAGCAGTGTACATACTTGGCAGAGGCTGACTTAGTAGTAGTAGTAGTAGTAGTAGTATGGCCTGGTCTACAAGAACCATTTAGGCCTATTCCAAATTATAGCACAACAATTCACTAAATAACTCAAAATTCAACCCTGAAAAGGGCCATTTCTTAAGAAAAGCTTCTTCCTTTTATTAAATTCTACATTCATTTTATTCCAAATTATCAGTGAAGAGAGGGTTTCTCCTCTGGCTTGGAGGAAAAATTTGCCTCAAAGTCAGATAGATTTTTCCGCCGCCAGTGTAGTGAATTGATATTTTCCTACTCATCGGGTACTCCTAGGAAATAGATTAATAAAAAGGGCATAGTTTTTGCCCTGGGAGTCTCCGCTATTCGACCCTCTCCCCGACGAAAATAGACAAAGAGTGTTCACGGATCACGGCTGTCTGCGGCTTGGTCATTCCAGCTCTTGAACTTTGGACTGTTAGATCGGCAGTGTAGTCCTGTTTGTTAAAAGTGAGAAAATGTGTGGTGTTTCATTTCATCGAGTATTTAATATGAAAGCATTGCTTTTAATAGCGCCAATCCTACTGACGTCATTGTAATGTATGTTCATTTCAGTGGGGAAAACCACTAAGACAGTCTTTCTGAGGATGTAAAAAAGGCAGGTGGAGAGTGAGTGTCTACCATTATAATGAAAACTCCCCAACCTCATTGCGACTGATGGTATGCAAGCGGGTCTACCAATACAGTGAAAATTCCCTAACTCAGTCTTGCTATGAGAAAAGATGTTTGGTGATTTCCCTGTCGCGTTTCTAGGGTAACGTTTAGAGCTGTGTAATTTAATACAATCTTGCTCACACCGTGTACACTAGGATTCCGTATACAGTGTAGAATTTCGTAGCGAAGCACGGGTACATCACCTAGTATATATATATAAAAATATGTAGCTTTATTGTTGTGTTTCAGTCTTGCTTATCATTCTGAGTAGTATAACAATAACATTGTTGGATTTCAAGCATTGTTTCCTCATTGTTTATATAACATTCAAATATCCCGCCCAATACATTCACTAATGGTTTCTGCCTTACTTCAACAGAAACTCTACAGTTCTCAGAGTTCTGTGAACTGTGCCAGGTCTTTTCTGGCAGAGCTGGAACCTTGGAGCCTGTCTTGGGACGACAGAATATCAGTGGAAGAAAACCCTGCGACATGCAGCAAAAGATGGTCATTCCTGCCATTCTTCCACTGGCACAGGCTTTCCCGCCAGGCAGACACCAACCACCAAGTTTTCAACCCTCCAGAGCAATTCCCTAAAATTGCAGCAATAGCCTGTAGGTGGCAAATATTTATGGTTAGTCCTATTAGTACAAAGTTAACTTTATGACTACAGAGATTCTTTAGTTTGCTATTAGGGGGTTGAATGTGTGTAATGAGTTCTGTGGGGCATGGTGAATAGCCATTAGTGGTTTATTAAGAAGAGCTTTTTCAGTGGTGGGGTATGAAGACATTGGTGAGTGTGGCATATTTGCTTTATATTCAGAGGGTCTAGTATCAAAATCTGCCAAAATTTTTACAGGTATTAGATAACATCATATTTAAGAATGTTGCAACATCCTCCAGTGTAACTTATGAGTTGTGCTTTTTATTACTCATACAAACAAAAAAGAGTAAGCATCTTATCTACAGAGCAAAAAATTCCTCATGTATCCTAGGGAAAAAAAAGTAGGAGCGTAACTATATGGCTTGTTCTGCTGGTTTTCCAATTTTGTCTCATTTTCTGAATATTTTTAAAAATTAAGAATATTATTTTACAACATTTTGCTAGCAAGTGGCTATGTACATCATCATCATCATTTCCCCCTTATCCAGCTCCTGCCGGGTCGGGGTACTTATGGCATTTCTCCATCTTCCTCTTTCCTTCCACCATTCCTCTTCCACGATCTTGTACCAGTCTAAATTACGTCTTCTTATGCCGCTCTTCACTGATTCAATCCATCTTGTTCTAGGTCTTCCTCGTGCTCTCTTGCCCTCGCACTTTGCCTCCAGCATCTGTCTTGGAATTCTATTCTCCTCCATCCTCTTTACATGTCCAAACCACCTTAGTTTATTCTTATCAACTGTCTCATTTAGCTTTCCTATCCCAACCTCCTTCCTTACATCATTTCTCACTCTGTCTTTCCTTGTCTTTCGTATCATACTTCTTAGGAATTTCATCTCACTGGCCTGAATTGTACTCTCTTGCCTGCTAGTCATAGTCCAAGTCTCAACTGCATAAGTCAGTATGGGTACATAGTACATTTTGTACATTATTTCTTTACTTTTCCTTGGTATTTCTTTGCTTCAAACAAGTTTTCTTACACTTTGGTAGAATGCATTACTCTGCTGTACCCTCCTGCTAATCTCCATGTCCACCCTTGCCTTTCCTCTCTCGACATCACCATAGTCTTGCGTTTCTCTGTACTGATTTTCATGCCATACTTCTCAATTTTTTTGTTCAGTACATCTAGTTGTGGTTGCACTTTTTTGCTCTCTTTCCCCAGATCACATCATCATCTGCAAATAGCAGTATCTTCATCTCTTTATCTCCATAGGCTTCCTTTGTTTCCTTTACAGTTTCGTCCATGACCATAATAAACAAAAGAGGTGACAGCACACTCCCCTGTCTTTGTCCAGTCTTATTCCTAAACCATTCTGTCTTTCCAACTGGGGTCAGTACTCTGCTAACACAGTTGTTGTACACTGCTTGCAGCATTTCTAACATTTCTCTTCCAAGTCTCTTTTTAACCATGGCTTCCCAAACTTTCTCTCTGTGGACACTATCATATGCCTTTTCTATATCTATGAAAGTTATGACCAGATCCTTTCCATATTCCCAGTTATTTTCCATCAGCTGTCTCATGCTAAAGATTGAGTCCACTGTATTCTTCCACTCCTGAAGCCATATTGTTCCTCTTTGTAACACTCCTTCAATCTTTCTTCTCATTCTTCTTTCTAATATCCTTTCCAGTATTTTAAATACCAGCAATATAAATGTGATTCCTCTATAGTTACCACAAACTTTCTTGTCCCCTTTCCTAAACACTGGTATTATTATCCCTTTTCTCCAGTCTTCTGGTACATACCAACAGATCCAATTGCCTTTATCATTTCCACACTGATTTCATCCATCCCTGTTGCTTTTCCCATTTTCATTTTTGTACCACTAACTCCACCTCCCGCATTGTTATATCATCATCTGTTGTTGACTCCTCACACATCAAAATACTCCTTTCTTCTCTTTATCTCTTCTGGGTGTGTTAACATTTCCCCCATCTTCCTTTTTTACTAGCTTTGAGGTAATTCTTAGTCCTTTTACTTCTTATAAGTCCATACAGCATCCTTTTACCGCCACTTATTGTACATCCGCTTCCATTTTTTGTGTAAATTGCTATGTACAATCAATTACTAAATGTATAGATGTGTGCACTTGCATACATATGAAGCATTTGCATTACAATTAATTTTTTTCTTCTATTCCTTGTGGTTTAACATTGCAGTAACACATTAAGGAAACCTTCCTTTATGACTACCAAGCAAGTTGCAATCGCAACTGCAGCCAAGTTGTGGTTTGTATGAATACAATTGCAATGCTGATTACAAAAATGTATAAATTAAGTACCATCGCCAATTACACTGTAAGCTTCAATATTCCGCTCATAATGGACCATACCTATTTTGACTTTAGTAACTTTAGCCATCTAAAACATTTTTCTTCTTTCATTTACAACTTGTTTTACGTTGTACCAACACAGATAGGTCTTATGGCGACAATGGGACAGAAAAAGACTAGGATTCGGAAGGAAGCGGCTGTGGCCTTAATTAAGGTACAGCCCCAACAGATGCACTGGAAATCTGTGTTTAAGATTGAAGCTATGTACATTTTAAACACAGACCATTTCCGTAGCATTTGTTGATTGTGTTTTATCTCAAGTTTTTTATGTATCACTGGTTTTTTGTATGTATCTTGACCTCTAGGCTAGGTCGAAACATATCCTATGTAGCTTTTTAGATAAATTATTTATCAAATGGCAAACGTGTATTGAACAGGTGGACGTTATACAATTAAATTCTTTTAGAATTTTATCTTATATATTTAAAGTCAATACGGAACAGGAATGAAGTTCATTACTTGTAATAATTCCTATGGGCAGTTTATTTGAATTCTAACATATGGACATGGCTGGAGGAGGCTACATTGACTAAGGGGAGTTTTTTGGAGTAAAAGAGAATTTGTGTAATCTGAAAGACAGTCTTGGTAAATGCCTAGTGAGAAAAAGGAAAACTTAACTTCAGGGCTGCTGATGACAGGGTTCCAATCCACTCGCTCCCAAATGCAAGCTTACAGCTAGCAAACTCGCTCAGTTTCAAGTTTTATGTTTTCCTAGGCAATATCATTCTAACCGAAACGTTTTCTTCAACCACAATAAAGTTAATACAAATAGTAATCAATACCAAGGATCTGGAATATATAGCCTCACATGCGCAGAGTGCAATTTTTCATACGTTGGCCAGACTGGCCGAAGCTTTATAATAAGATATCTAGAACGTGTAAATGCAGCCAAACACAGGAAACATTCTGCAATGAGTATACACATGCAATAAACTGGACACAGTTTTACAACTATTGAAAGGGATTTAAAAATCTTAAGAAGAGTAGAAAAAGGAAAAGAAATGACGGAATTGGAAAACATATACATTCATTTAGATCAACAATACAATAAAAATAAAAACCTAAATGATGAAATAGAAATAAAGAATCCCATCTTATTACAATTACCGGAACTAATACAAATACTCAAATCAGATATAAATAAATTCTATAAACATTTTAATCCGAAAAAAGTTAATGGCTTATTGACACAAACAAACTCAACTCCTCCCCTCACTTCCCCTAGACTATCCCCTCCACAGTCTACTGCAGCTACCAATGCGCCGCCTACCTTAACTTCCCCTTCCCCCTCCCCGCCAAAACGTAAACTCATCCACACTCACTCATACAACACAAGAAGTGCAAACAGGATAACAAGTAGTTCTCAAGAGGCTAGGAGTAACACCAAACAATTACGAAGCAGAAAGGAAAGTAAGTGACAATTCTTCCAATAAGATGTTATACAGAAACACAATCAAAACCATAAACATATAATTTTTATCTTTCATTACAGATACACCAACGAGCCATTATGGAACGTTCGAGAACATTTTAAATCACATCAAAAAGTGTTTTATCAACAAGTTTGTTCACGAACAATTTTACCCCATTGATAATATAAATTAATATCAATACATTTTATAAATGTTACTCCCGCCATTGTCCGGTCCCAAGTCCGGAATGAGAAAGGAGGAGGGTTTGCTGGTCTGGCACCCAGCTGTAAAATTGCCAACGCCGAGTGTTGGGCGGCGGGAAATAACCTGACTCCCTAAGGGGGCCAACGGCTTCGGGCGAATGAGCCCCTTTGGGTGGGGTGATGGTCCCCACAGTGGAGGAAATGCCACTGGAATCCATTATGCAGCGTCTGTTCTCCAGGTTAGGGGCGGCTGCACAAGGCGTCTGTACTCCAGAGGAGCGGCCTCATTATCACCTCACTGGATCACATCCAGAGTTGTAATTTGGGACCTAGTCCCACACAGGTGACACCTTGACAGTCAACCATGGAAGGTCTTTTAAGGAATACTCCACCGGCTGAACCAAGAGTTCAGAGAAGGCAGCAGTCGGATACGGTGGGCTGCCACCTGAAAGATACCGTGAAGTCGGAGGCACGGAAATACCCCAGTACTACATACACGAATGAGACAAAATCAAGAATCATACCAAAGCAGATAACATACTTCTCTACACACAACATAAACTCACTCATGCAAACTGGTAAACTAAAAGTGATCACCGACATAATGGACCAACACAAAATTCTTATCATGGGATTACAGGAAATTAGAAACACTGACCAGGATGCCTTGGAATCTCAAGGGTACAGACTTTATAAAGGTATACCCGGGAAGAGAGTGATGAAGAATGTCCCACAATTTGGAACAGGATTTTTGGTCAGCCTTAAAATAATAAACTCAGTTCAAGAATTCAGATCACAGTCTCCACGACTCTCAACGCTCACCTTAAAGGCATCTAATAAAATCTATACTATAATAAATGCCCATGCTCCCACTAATGATAAAAACAACTCCTCAAAAGACCAGGAGGAAACAGGAGAATTTTGGGACCTATTGGACCAGACCATAGATAACATCCCCAAACACCATATAAAATTATTAATAGGCGACTTCAACGCTCAACTAGGCAGAGAAAGAAAATACCGTGACATCATCGGAAAATGGCCAGCACACAAGAAAACAAATAAAAATGGAGAGAGACTAGTTGACCTGTGTAGAAACCATAATTTAATCTCAAAATCTACATGTTTTAAGAGGAAACCTCAAAAACTCAAAACATGGAAACACCCTGACTACACTAAAGGAGAATGGCAACTGGACCACGTCTGCATGGACAAATACCACCACAAAGAGATCTATAACGTCAAAGTCCTCCGAGGAATAGACACAGGTTCAGATCACTACGTAGTTAAAATTAAAATTAAACTCACTCCCCAGAGGAGACAACAAAAGCAAGCCCTTAAAACTAAAAGAAAAATAGATCCTACCCAACTAATCGACAACAAAAATTACCAGAAAGCAACTGAAAAAATAAAAATCACAGACAAACTTGAAAACTTAGTACACAACCTTAAACAAATTGCAGAAGACCTAGCTCCAATTAAACCACGTAAAAAACACCAATGGTGGAACAGTGAATGTGATGAAACAGTGGAGAAAAGACATCAGGCATGGCTATTACATCAGTCCCAAAAGACAGAAATATCCTATCAAAAGCTAGTAAAACAGAGAAAAGAAACTACCCAAGTCTTAAGAAGAATAAAAAGACAACATCATAAGGACACCCTGCAGTTAATTGAAGAACAGTTCAGTAAAACTAAATCAAGGGACTACTACAAAACCTTCAGAAAGCAGCTCCAAAAATATGAACCCCCGACCCTACTGATGAAGGATGAAGATGGTAAGCTGGCCCATAACAATAAAGACAATGCAGAAATTCTGGCTAAACATTTCAACAAGCTTTTAAATTGTGAGGAACCTACAGAACTCCTTCATTTGGACACCAACACCCCGATAAAAACATCACCAGAAAACATCAATCCCCCCACAATAAAGGAAGTCTACCAAGCTCTGAATAAATTAAAAAACTACAAAGCGCCAGGACAAGATCAGACCTTTGCGGAAATCTGGAAATATGCAGGAACCTCAGCAAAAGTTGCCCTCCATCAACAAGTTGTCTCTATCTGGATTAAAGAAGAACTACCAGAACACTGGACAACAGCCCTCATTCATCCTCTGCACAAAAAAGGGGACAAAACCGACCCTAATAACTACAGGGGAATCTCTCTCCTAGACATAACATACAAAATATTTTCAATAATCATCCTTAATAGGATAAGTTTACAACTTGAGAAAGAACTAGGAGAATATCAAGGAGGTTTCAGACCCTGGAGGAGCTGTCCTGATCAGATCATGAGTCTTAAGTTGATAATGGACTATAACAGGAGAAGAAACAGAGATATGGTGATAACATTTGTAGATTTCAAGAAAGCTTATGATTGCATCCATAGGGAATCTCTGTTTAAAATTTTAAGACACCTTGGACTACACCCCAAATTAATAAACATGATAAAATTGACTCTCACCAACACCAAATCCAAAGTCAAGTTTAGGGGTGAAACATCAGCGACATTTGAAATTAAAACTGGACTACGGCAGGGAGATGGGCTCTCACCACTATTATTTAACTGTGCTCTAGAAATGGTAATGAGGGAATGGTTTAGAAAATGTCCCCCCAAAATAAAGATTGGCCGAAAAATCAAAACAAATTGCCTGGGTTTTGCTGACGATTTAGCATTACTAGCAGTGGACATAAAAGAAGCAAAAACCCAGATATCAGAACTTCAAAACATTGCAAATAAAACTGGCCACAAAATATCATTTGAAAAAACAGAAATTATGCCCCAAAAACCAACACAGCTAAAAGAAGTCACCATAAATGGTAATAAAATCAAAATAGTAACTCAGTTTAAATATCTTGGAGAAGTAATAACACATGACTTAAATGAAAAAATCTCAATCCAAGTAAGAACAAATAGATTAGCTAAAGCACAAAAATTAACATGGGATATCTACAAAAAGAAATGTCTATCAATAAATACAAAAATAAAACACTACAACACAGTTATAAAACCGGAAGCTACATATGCAGCAGAAACACTCTTTTACCTGAATAAACAATCAAAGACTGACAGACTTCAGAAAATTGTGTGGAGGATTGGAAGAACCTGTATCAACAAAAAATATCAGAAAGATGGACAGTGGCGGTTAATACCTAACAAAGTCGTGTACAAAGAGCTAGAACCCATTACAGATACTATGCGTAAGAGGAGACTGGGATTCTTTGGACATATCATGAGGATGCAGGACTCGAGACTTCTGAAACAACTAGTACAACACAATCTCGTCTCAAAAAATACCACAACAGGATGTAAATGGATCAGAGAAGTAAGAGAGGATCTGAAGGAAATAGGCCTTACAACAGAAGACACCAAAAATAAGATAAAATTGAATACAAAACTCAAGAATACAAACCTCCGCTTTACCCTTACACAAAACAAACCAACAACACGCACATTTTCAACTGAGGAAAGGGAACGAAGATCGGAGCGTCTGAAGAAGTACTGGGAGGACCGCAAAGCCCGAACAATCCCTTCAAAGAGACCTGAACGACGGACTGACTAAAGTGATCCTATGTGGACATAGAAGAAGAAGAAGAAGAAATGTTACTCCAGCAACGAGAACAAATCTATCGACCATAATGACAATTATCAACTGCAGAAAATATTCCATACTGTTATGAAGTTTTAATGATAATTATACAAGTTAAGCAACGGGAACCAACACAACTAGTCAGATTTCAAAGTTTTTTATTTTATTCTTATTTTTTAACCAATTTTAAAAGATGTTCACCGGATGAGTTTTGGCGATAAAATGTTTGGACTGAAGAAGATTTTAGACAAAAAGTGTTAACTTAAGACATAATTTTATTGTTGTATGACTTTTAAAATGTTATAAGATTGTCAATTAGTTTTATAAGAGTAATCTTGAACCAACGGAATTGTTTTATGATCTTACACAATCTTAGATTAATGATAGTTTGGCTGATGATGCTCACGAAAAGGAGCGAAACATGTACCAGGTAAACATCATAATAAATATGTAAGTTTGTAATATATATTTATTGTATTGAAAAGGTGGCAATTGGCAAACCTAAAGGAATTGTATCACAAGTAGATCTTCAATACGGACAAGGAAAATGAAGTTTATAACCTGCAATAAGTGGTATGTTCCAAGCTGTCAGCAGAGAGATGGCGTGGAATGACATTAGTAGACGAATAAGTTTGAGTGGCGTTCATGAAAGTAGGAAAGATCACAATATGAAGATAAAGTTGGAATTCAAGAGGACAAACTGGGGCAAATATTCATTTATAGGAAGGGGAGTTAGAGATTGGAATAACTTACCAAGGGAGACGTTCAATAAATTTCCTATTTCTTTGAAATCATTTAGGAAAAGGCTAGGAAAGCAACAGATAGGGAATCTGCCACCTGGGCGACTGCCCTAAATGCAGATCAGTATTCATTCATTCATATAAAATCTGGTACAATAGTCAGGAACGAAATTATTTTTAAAAGGTTCAAAAAGACGGGACCTCGTATGCTCTTGATTGCAGTGCATGGCTCAAAGAGAATGAAGCATGGCTGACGCGACTGGCGAGAGATAGCAGTGAAGATGACGTCACTTAGAATGCCAACACGCTGGTAGCAATGCAGGGAAGTTGGCGACGGAAGGCGATAATACAAATGAAAGCAGCGATCAGGTTTACTGCGAGCTAGGCCTACTGCTGAACTGACAGAGACAAATGACTGGCCATTAAGTTCTTTTGTAGCAATATTTAATTATATGATAACACGATACCCTTATCCCTTTCTTCTATGGGATCGAGTATGAAGTGAGACGAATCTTCGTAGCGAGTTTTTACGGCCGTATGCCCTTCCTGACGTCAGCCTCACCAGAGGAATTAAAGAGATGTAACAAATGACGTGATATGAGTATCTAAAACGGACTCTTATACGTACCGTAGGCCTAAAAGATGTGTTCACCATTTGTTGTCATTTTACGTTTAGAAATACTGCCCTCCGACGAAAATAGCCAGTATAACTGAAATAGATTCTAAGCTTGTTAAATAACAGTACGTATAGAATGTTTACACGTACAATTTGAAGCTCTTTATAACCGAGAAGTCCTGTGTTCGCTGCACAAAGACCCTCCTTTTCTATTTTTGGCTGTAAAAGTGGGGGGGAAAAGGTGTCTAATACGCGAGTAAATACGGTGTGTGCTAGTTACATAATATTCATTCATATTTGATTCACTGATAGCTGCAAATTAAAATGTAAATACTAAAACTATCTATTTAAATGATAAATTTTAATTATTGTCGGCATAATTGCACCTGTTACATCAGAGTTTAAATGTTTAGCTTGACTATCACGTGGTCTCTCGATTAGCGTGGAATCGCATGCGAGCACTCGAATCCACATGCCGTTACAAACCCATATTGCACTCCACAGCAACAAAGTACACTGACTGAGCAAACGTCATGGGATAGCGGAGCACTGATGCGCAGGTGTGTTGTCTGCACACCACACGCCCCCTGTGCCAGCGGCAGTTGTGTAAGAGAACCTGTGAACAGTGACTGTGCATGTGACAGGTGTAACGTGGAACGTGGTGAGCTGACACCTTTCGAACGGGGTATGGTAATCGGTGCCTGATGGATGGGAAGTGCGATTTCGGAAGTGGTGCAGGAATTCGGCTTCACACGATCAACCGTGTCTAGGATGTATTGTGAATGGTTGAATGCGGGTGTCACCATCCACAACAGACGAACGACCGGCCGTCCAGCCTCCCTCGATGACTGTGACAGGCGACATCTGAGACAGATTGACAATAGTGACAGACGGGCAACCGTGCAACAAATCACGGCTCAATTCAACACAGGCCGTGCTAGACATGTCTCCCAGTGGACAATCCGTAGGAACATGAGTTCTATGGGGAGCCGGCGCCGCACACGGGTGCCACTTTTAACTCAACGCCATCGGGCACAACGACGCGCATTTGTCACCAGTCACCAGGGATGGATACTGGAACAATGGCGTAACGTGATATGGTCGGACGAATCACGATTTCAACTGCACCATGCCAATGGGAGTCACCGTGTATGGCGCAGACCACATGAAGCGATTGATCCCGCCTGCCTTGAAGGTGTGGTCCAGGGTGCTGTTGTCTCTGTTATGGTCTGGGGTGCATTTTCCTTGTATGGAATGGGTCTCCTAGTTGTTCTGGAAGAGACTTTGAATGGTACGCATTATGTTGAGCTGCTCGGAGGCCATCTCCACCCATTTTTGGCCTTCCATTGCCCAGACAGTTCTGCGGCGTTTCAAGATGATAACGAACCACCACATCGCTCCCACATCGCCCAGGAATGGTTCCAAGAACATGCAGCGGAGGTCCAATGACTGCCATGGCCACCCAGGAGCCGCGATATGAACCCTATCGAGCACATCTGGGATGTCCTGGAACGCAGGCTCCGTGCCATGGATCCTGCACCCACGAACAGACCAGCATTGGCGGCCGCTCTGCAAACTTCCACCTCCACGGCGTCTCACTGCAGTTCGCAAGGCCAGAGGAGGCCCCACACGCAATTAGGTGATTATCCCATGACATTTGCTAAGTCAGTGTAGTAAATCCCGGTGTTACTTGATTATGATCGAGCAGTAGAATTCTATAAGTTCAAAATACAGTACTCTGTTATGTCTTATTCGTGATAACACTAAAATCGTTCCATTTGCAGTTATATTACTGTTAATGCCCTGAGGGGCACCTGGCTTACGAAAATTTCTGGGGGGAACACTGCAAGACCTGTCCCTCGCACACTGACTGAGAAACCGAAGGGAAATTACGGCTGAACTGCTGAAAAGGAGATTTCTGCTCCAAAGACAGATGATGGACCAAGTCATTTATGTTCAGATAATAATAATAGTCATCTTATAGTCTCAGCTACCATGTGCAAGCATTTTTTAATTTGACGCCATCTGGTCGCTTGCTGTTTTATTTTCCCCTAGGCCTACTGGATGGCAAGGTAAATCAAATATCTCTTGGGAGTCTATGGCTGCATTTTAACTTTATCAGGTAAACACCAAATGTGTCCTCAGAGACCTTTTATTACATGCCGATATCACACGACATCAGGTGACAAATGGACTTTCTTTCGCCCTTCAAAAGTCTGACTACCTCTGCCGGGTTTGAACCCACTATCTTGAAATCCAGAGGCCAACACTATTACTGATCCACAGAGGGAGCTATTCAGGAGGTGGTGGTGGTGTTTATTGTTTTAAGAGGAAGTGCAACTAGGGAACCATCCTCTATATAACACTAATCAGAGAAAGAAAAATGGAAGGGATCTGTCACTTCAAAAAAGGAAGATATCGGCCAAAGGAAGACAAGGGCCACGAAGGGCGTGAAAAAGAGACTTCCTAGGCCTCAAGTGCTCTAATACCATCAAGGTTGGATAGGATAGATGAAAGTGAGGAGCCTGGCACAAGTAAGTGGAAGCAATGCCATGACTCAGCTCAGGGCCCCAGGGTCGCCAACTCACGCTCACAAGCTGAAAGCCCCTGAGGCTCCTATTAGTTGCCTCTTACGACAGGCAGAGGATACCGTGGGTGTTATTCTACCGCCTCCATCCACAGCAAGAAGCTGTTCAGGTACTGATGCATCAGGCGATTTCATGCTGCTGAGCTGACTTGTGGGTAGCTGAGTAATTGTGAATATCTGGCCAAACTATATACCTTGCCCTTTAATATTCTACGTACAGTATAACTCCAATTATGCGCGACCTCGAATTAACGTAAACCCGCATTTAACGGAAGGTATTTCCAGTCCCAAAAATTATTCCATAAGAGCAATGCAATTTTATATTCGATTTAACATAATTCACAATCAGGGTAAAATCTGCATTTCGCATTAAGGAAATGTTAAAATTCTCAAATATTTAATATTATTTGTTTCGGTTATGTGACAGTAAGAACCCGTGAAAAAGGTGTCATAAGCTTGCTAAGGATGATTCAAGGTGGCAGAGGAATTTGAACACCCGTTTTAATGACAATGTTATTAAAACATCTGAAAATTGCTATGTTAATATGTGCAATATTCTTCGGTTACAATGAGAACCCTTTTACTGATTCATCTGTTATAACAAGTAAATTCGGACGTGTTAGTTTTTATCCGTTATCAATATTCATACACTCTACTCCAGCGTTTATACTGAATGCGATCGATCATCTTCCGTGCGATCTTGAGCAAGCCTGAGGTCTCCGTCCTCACTTCAGCGTCTTGTTAAATTCCAGAAAAGCTGTTCTCGTGTAAATTTATAGCGAAAATATTATTCTACAGGGAGCTTGAAATATATTTTCATAATACGGGCACGGTAAACCTAGGTTAGGTGACGCTGTTTGAAGTAAGAAAAGGGATATGTTTGCCACAAGCCTCTGGATTGATGCTATTACCGTTTTTAAGAATGAAACTGAATATGCATGTTCAGGCTATTGGAATTAGAAAATACCTGCTAATGAGTAAGCCGCTGCTTGGAAAACATCCATGAAAATGTTTAAACAAACCGATTGCTGATACCTATTTAAATGTGTTTTTGTGCGAGTTTGGTATCTTTCCCGACTTGTTTGGATATCATGTATAACATTATAAGAACAACCTTAAACTGAAGCAGTTTTGCGACCACTGACAAACATCTGTCAAAATGAAGCACAAACCGTAACTACAGTACAGAGTGTAGGGTAGATATCTCCTTGTTTTATTGCTGTCACTGTGTAAATAATGTATGATGGTACAATTTATGCTAATACAGGCAAAGATCAGGTCCCCGTAAAAAACTTTAAATAGGGGATCTACTGTATTTGTCTTGTTTGTGCCTTGCAAGTTCTTTACGTTTCCTAGTGTAGAAATACAGTTGAAAGGAAGCAACGTGAATATATTGCAGCAATCCCAGAAGTTGAGATACACTAGCATCACAGAAAAAGCTTTCTGTGCTTGGTTCAGAGACCTCCAGAAATGCAGAAGCTGTATACAGAGAGTGGAGTGGGCTATTATGACAGGACAAGAAGAAGTTGATTACATTACATTTTACAATGTTCTGGAACAACAGGAGTATTTGGAATTTCTTTCATAATACAACAATCTCTTAGACTATTTAGGCCCTATAACCAAACAAGGATGCATGGCCATTCAAAGACAAAAAGAAAAAGAAATAAAAACAATTTTCCTAATCCTGTGTACATTCATTGTGTTATGCACTAAAAAATTTAGACATGGGAAGGAAGAAAACCTCTGAAAGCATAATTAGCTGGAGAATAGAGTTCCAAGGTTTGGTCAGAATATGGCACAACACTCAAAAGGATGTTAACCCTTGTAACCGTCCAGGCTTCTCCAGCCCTATTAATTTAATATAATATAATTTTACGCGATATCATTTGATATCAAGTTTATCCGCCATCAGCAATTATTCGTAATACCATATTTATTCTACGTCAAGCATTTGTAAATTAGGTTTTTGCAATCATATTGTATATATTATAACCTCATTTATTATTTAGTATTATATTATGAAAGATAGGAATTTATTATGTATTGGATTTGGTTAATATGTTGAAATATAGTTGTTGTCATTTCATCTCATATTTGTGTATACGGAAAAGGTTATTCTTGAGCGTGGAAAATTACATGACTCACTGGGTTTAACTCATGAGCCAAGGCTAGTAAACAGCGACCCGCGCGCGAGGCTTGCAAGCTGGTCAGCTACATCATCGACACGCCTACTGGACTTGTCAAGAAAGAAGAGAAGGGGAATTGATAAATCGATCTACGAATTAGATACTTCGTTGTATATGAGTTTTGAGATTGAACTGTTACCAAGAGCGGGGGTGAGCCCGGATATATAGAGATTCTCACCACGAGAACGGGATCCTAACTAGTATTAGAACATCTACTTTGAACGACGTTGTTGATTTTGAGACAGTATGTGCTCGCTTCGATACAGTACTTAGCTGCGGTTATGTTATTGGATCTACGTGAGATGAAACAAGCTTACGGCTTGTGTTATATTCAGTAAATCTTCTGGACGAAGAACAATGTTTAGTTCAAGTCTACAGAATTTGGTACAAGTCTGTACCGTATAAATAGTATAGCTCAGTTGGATTGAGATTTCTACTAATATGGAAAAATTCATATCTCTGAATTTTCTCCTCATACGATCAACGCTGATCAGTTTTTACAAGTATAGGGCCAATGTCTAATTTAAAGACTAGGCAATTAGGGAGTGCTAGTCCAGATAGCCCGTACCACATCAGAGAAGGAAGGAAGGATGTCCATGGAGCCAATTCTACATCGAGAAGAAGAGAACGAGTAACCACGGAAACCCGATGACTTCAACGAAAGCTGCAATTGGTGAGCTTCAATTAGATAAAGCAAGCAATAGTCATTTCAGTAACGTAAATTCTAAATTCCTCCACGCTTTAAGGAACTTTTCCGATTCATCTCATTTTTTTGTATAATAAATTCATTTGTATTTTATATTGCGTTAATTTTCTTTCTTAAGCGATACTTAATGGTTAATTATTTAAAATCCTACCCCTGTGATTTAAGTATAAGTCTCTATGCTAGTAAATATAAATTTTGGTTTACAGTTTTGTTTAAAACTGTAACCCTGGCGCCCAAACATCACATAGAGAAATGGGAAACCATGGAATGTTAATTGTTTCTATTTGCGTGGCAATTTGCGGGCAAGCCACATATAGTTTATTTGATATTCATGTGTCTCAAGGTAATAACTTTCATCTCCCCAAATGTTTTGATGAGGAGAGTGAACAGTTACACCCTTGAGAAGACATCTTGGTGCTGTTTGACAGGGATAGGGTATGTGCTGGTACCAGGTTTCATTCCTACTGTCATTCATTTCATGAACTCCTCCAATGAGCTTGATGTCAGGAAGGGCATCCAGTTGCAAAAACTAGCAACAAAGATTCAACTCACTTCATACCCGACCCTGGAGAGAAATGGGACAAGGGTTGGAGGGAGAGGGGAAGAGAGAGAGAGAGAGAGAGAGAGAGACCCACACTTTCTCTTCGTTCATATATTACTTATGAAATATATAACGTACTCACTCATCGAAGATGGCAAAAGTAGTGGCTACGGGAGCACTGTGGACAGTAAGAGACTTCCGCTTCTTTTCTGATACCACAGTAGTGTCCTTATCCGCATCATACTCCACCACTGGGAAGGTGACTAAAATGAAGACATTAAGGTAAAATGAACGACTGTTGTTCCACCAGGACAAAACAACATTTTCAATGACAATTAGGTGTAAGTTTTCGTAAGTGCTAAAGTCTAGATAAATAGCTAAGAACAAATACATATATAATATGTTGTTGTTTTTTTTGGTTTTTTTTGCAAGTTGCTTTACGACACAGATAGGTCTTATGGCGACGATATATGTTTTTATGTCATGTTTATAGTTTAAGTAAGTTTCTTAAAATTCAGACAATTTCAATATACTGAGAACGTAACACTGTATCATAGTCCATTGTAATGAAATATGTGCATATGTACAGGGAGGTCAAGTTATCTCTCGGCCAGGAGCTGGCAGGCACTTGGGATTCAACTTATCACGCAAAGTAGCCAGCCAGTTGCCAGTAATGTCACTGGTGTACCTTCAGATCGATGTCACCCAAGCACTGCACCAGCCCCATGGCTCTCACTGTATGTGCATATACAGTATACATTTAATGTTGTTCCAACGCCTAAAGGATTTTGGTGCCTCAGAGACAAGAAAGGGAAACTATGCACTGCAGCTGAAGAAGATGGGGTTCAAATCAACCATCACCTGGAAACAAGCTGTGGAATGTCAGTGGAATATAATTGAGAGATGACAAGAGGAAAGAGTAAACTGAATCTTGCTTCACAATAGTGATTAAGTACATTCAACTCTCGATTTACTGTAATCGGATTAACCCTGTTGCGGCTTAACCACGATATTAAAAAAATCACTAAAATGCATGAGTGTTAGGAGTTACAGTAATACAGAATTACAAAGGGTCGGAATAATATTGCTGAGTCGTAATAGTAGCAGGGGTGGCACGACCTTGAAGTTATTTGTAGCTGGTGTGTCAACGGCCGCGAGCACCTGCTGTATTCCACACCCTACCAATCTGTCATTGTCTTGTTTTTGTTCAGTGCAGTTCGGTTACAAACAATGGCAATCAAATGAAAGCATGTTGTTTTGACAATTCAACAGAAGTTGGATACTGTACGAAATACAGAACGAGGTTCTACCGTTCAACAGGTGTGTGCCCATAACAGTGATTGTACCGCGCGGGATATTTTATGCAAGAAAGACAAACTTCTATCATTTGCTTGTTTGTCCGATGCAAACAGTGGTATGGAAAATCGAAAAACTATGAAAAAGTTTATGTTTGAGGAGCAGCAGTGAGCTCAAGGGACTCCAGTATTAGGACCGATCTCTATTACTAAAGTAGTTTTTCTTCGAAGCTCTTGGGATGGAGGGTGCTTTTGAAGCATCATCCGGATAGTTTACATGCTTTAAATAGCAACATGGCATCCATGATGTCAGTGTAAAAGGCGAGTTGTTAAGTGGAAATGCAGAAGCTGCTCAACAGTTCAATTCGGATTTTGAAACATTTCTTCTGATGAGGGTTTGGTCCCAGAACAAATTTACAACGCGATGAGTTACGCCTATATTGGAAATGCCTACCAACCTGTACTCTTGCTTCCAAACAGCAGTGTTGTGCACCAGGCTATAAAGCATCTAAAGAAAGGATGATGCGAACTGTACTTTCAGTACGCCTGTTCTATTTGTCACAGGTGAACAATGTAGTGGAAGTGGAAAATGTTTATTGAAGACTTTATTTGTAAAGTGTGGTAATATGTTTTATTTGTAATGACCTAACCTGTACTGTGTAATATTTGTAACATATGGTATGTGTAAATAGCAGATTTCAGTTCTGTACTTAATGGAAGTATCCAGAAAGTTACATGAATTTTTGAACACTTTTGTTGGTTATGTCTTCTATAAGGCATTTTCTAACTATTCTGGAAATGGAAGATTGCGAACGTGCGTATTCGAGAAGTTTAGTTAAAGTTTGTGACTGAAAGTAGGAATTGTGATTGGTGAAACTAGGTGCTGGCTACTCCAAGGCCACGGTTTACCTATATAGAGAGAGCAAAGCTGCGTTCGCGATAATTCGGACTTGTCTGGGTCTTGTCTTGGCCTGGTCTGCCTTAGTCTGTCTTGGTCTGTCGGAAGTTTTACGTCGTGTGCGACGCTTCGCTTCCAGGATGGGCCACCTTCGGGTAAGCACTCTTGAATTCCGTTCCAGCTAAAATTTCCATAATGTTCGGTTGCTATTTCGTATAGGAGTCTGCCCTAGCCTAACCTAGATTCGCCAAATTAATTATTTATGACTCCTTAGCTTTTCATCTGGGCTTGCCTGTTTGTTTTTGAGGGATTCCCATTTCTTATTTCACTAAATATGTAGATTGTAATTTAATATATTTACCTTGGGGTTTGCCTCTGGTAGTTCTGTGTCACTTGATGTACGCTAGAGTTTAGGAGAGTACGTTCACTTCAGTGCAAATTGTAATTGCTTTTTATGTTGCTTTTAACCTACTAAATTGCACTATACAACTGGATTTGTAACTAGATGTATAGTTGGTTTGAAGTTTGAAACTTGTACTGAAGGCATTATCAAAGAACCTCTAAGATATGTGTATCATGGAGGTTATAGTTCGTAAGTTGTAAGTTGGTGGATTTTGATTCGGAATGTATTTGTAAAATTTCACTTGTAAATAATATTTTTCAAATCTAAGGATCACGGCTGATTTATTTCGGAATCTGCAATCTAAGCCATGTCCATGCCCTCGGTAGGTCCTAGCTGTTTCCACTTTTCTGGTTTATTGTCCACTAGTTGGCCCTACTGATATTTACGTATGTTTTGGTCAGCGGAGATCTGCGTAATTTCAGAGTGTGTAGTGGTTTCTGATATTGTGTAGTTGCTCTTACCTTCCCCCTTTATTGTGTTTAGTGCTTTGTTTTGTGTAACCACTGTAGTAAAGGTTACATTTGGTAGCAGAGACAAGCGCTGGGTTGCAGACGACGAAAGGTGAACCGTGATCATACCTAACCTAAAATTCTGTAAAAGTTGTGATTCTTGTATCGCTTGAAATCTTGTTTCTACCTGTCAGGATGGCTCGCGCTGTTCCTAATCCTTTCCATTTGAGAAAAGCTGAACTCGTTTATGAACTTCGTATCCGAAAAATTAATTCAACAGGCAATGTCAGAGATGACACTAGACTGTTGAAACAGTTGCTTAACCTACCTATAACCATACCCGAGTTAACTACAGACGAGTTGCGCGAGTCTTTAGCCGTGATTAACGATAGGTTACCTGAATTTAACGCCATTCTTGTGTCCTTTGGTGCTTCTAAGCCCTCGCATGGCCAATTAGCGCGGGTTAACGGGCAGTTACTACATTATCTCGACAGAATTAAGGATTTGTTGTCTCTCAAATTGCCGGAAGCTGAGCGGCAGAAATGACAAGCCTTACTAGAACAGTTTTCCAGAATTTTTGACAGAATCAGTGGTTTGCTTGAAAGCCCGCCTGGTGGCCATGATCGTTAAGGCGCTGAAGTCTAAAAACGGTCTAACACTGAGGTTAGCCGGTTCGAGTCCCGTTGGTCGAAAAAATTTTCACCATCAGAATGTTGGCCGACAGGGTAGGGGAGGTGGTGGTATAGAATTTCTAATCACTAGATTGCGTGCCAAAAGCCTGGATTAAATTCCAAACCTCTCCGCAGTGCTCATATGGAGTGAGGGCATATGACGCTGTTGATGGTGATTCGTCCGTCGGATGGGGACGTTAAGCCTTGAGCAGACCCCTTGGTGCTATTCGACAGGAGTAGGCTATGTGCCGGCACCGGGTTTCACCCTTTCCATACTATCATATATCACGTCATTCATTTCATCTCTCATTAACTCCTCTGATGAGGTTGACGTCAGGAAGGGCATCCGGTCATAAAAAACTGCCACAACAAATTCATCTCACCTCATACCCGACCCCGTAAGGAAACGGGACAAGGGTTGGACAAATAAACAGTGGTTTGCTTGAAGGCAGTAAGTTAAATAACAGTTTCTGAAATTCAAGTGTCTATCCCATCTGAAATGAATGAAATCGTTAATTCTGGTGATGCATCTGTTGCTGCTCAAGTGGGCATTCTGACACCTAGTGCTGGTGTTAGGCCTATTCAGGAGTCTGAGGCGAATAATGCTGCCCTAGGATCTTCTGTTTCATTGTCTAGAACTAGGACATCTGTAAGTCATTCTAATGATATATCTCTTTTGCATGTTGGTACCCGTACAAGTTTTCCTGGGCTACCTGGTAATTCTGTTGAGGCTCAGTGTCTGCCCTCTATTGTTAATCAACCCAGTTCTGATGCAATGGTGCAAAACCACCCCCCTGTCTTAGCGCCACCGGTATCAAGTTGCATAACCTCTACACAACCGGTTAATGCCCAAATGGTCTCTCAGGTTAGTGAGAACCTTTCTCAAATGAGGTTGTCTGCCCCCGTAACGTTGCAGGATAACGTTAGTCCTAACCTATCCTGCACTCCGTCCTTTTCACAAGGGCACCCAAACCAAAGGTACGAGGCCTCACTAAATCCTCTGGACTATTCTAAGCCTTCCCAAGCACCCCCTACACCTGTTTTCCCCAATCTGCCTCACCCGTTGACCACTGTGTTTAAGGGAGTCTCGAAATTTTCAGCTAACTCCGTTGATGAAATTGTTTCCTTCCTTCGCTTCCTAACAGAGTTCAAGGACCAGGCAATAGTGTATAATCTCAGTAACGACAACGTATTTCAAATTCTATACCAGCATGTCTCTGGAGCTCTTTCTGAGCATATTGTCAGGGCCATTTCGGAAAGATGGTCTATAGATCTGTTTCATGCCCATGTGCTTGAATATTTCATTTCTGCTCGCGCCCTGTCTGCATTAGTGCAGAAGCACTATTTCAGAGTACAACATCTTAACAAGTCATTATCTGAATATGTCCAAGACATTAAGCTCCAAGCTAAGATTTTCCAGCTCCACTATTCAGAGGCTCAGAGGATTGCCAACATAATTG